>NC_133974.1:26916381-28166381 GCF_047716275.1 Strix uralensis
CTTAGGTCCCAGCTGATGCAAGCAGGACTAAGCCAATGATGGGTACTGCTCTGCGTTTCTTCAGGAAAGTGGGAAGCTTGCTCTGTCTTCCTGGAGGTGGTGGTTAAATGAGGCAGCTCTCCAGTCATTTGGTTGTATAGAGAACTTTCCTATAATGTGCTTGTGGACTGAGGGGGCCTTCCAATATTGGAGGAGTCACACTGAAGAGATGCAATTTCTTCTCAGAATGAAGCTGTCACCACGGCTGTGGCCAGGCTGTCTGTGCTTTAGATGTTTTGCAGACCTCTGATAACTTGAGGCAGTTGAGCTGAGAAAGCCAAAGGTTTAGATTGACTAAATAGTGCATTTTAAACCTGAAGTTGTTCACACAGTGGGAAGAAGAAATACCAGAACCTATGAGAAGCAAAGCATAAAGGCTGACCTGTTGTAATCTATACCACCTACAGAGCATGTTGACAATTTTCTGTCTCCTAGTTATTTCAAGTACCATGTCTGTGTTATAAAACATGCAGGGAGACTAGTGTAAAAAGTGGTATCCAACATGTTATAAGCAAGTAGTACTGTCAGGCATGTTTTCCTACTGATGGTTATGTTCCAACTCCCCGCTTATCTTACTGTCAATTCTTGCAGTATTTAGTGGTGCTGGACCCAAGAGCTGCTTCTTTAGGATTCTGTACAGATAATGGAAGAATAAGAGCAAAGCACAGTTCTGGGTCTCGTAAAATTGACACGTGGTGTGATATAATGCTTTTAATTTTACTAGTATAGGTAAAAAGATTGATTTGTTCAAGAATTTAGCATCAGATGTAGCATGGGATGAGCTTATTTTTTATGTTGCAGTGGTCACAGAGGAGGAAAACAAAATACCAAAAAAGATGAGACAAAATCTTCTGTTTCCAAGGAGATTAATCCTTCAGAGAAGTCCAAAGCATCTGTACTGGCCTCTGGAAGTTCCAGTAATGCTCCCATTTCTAAAAAATTGAATAAGCAGTGTACTTGCAGTGAAAAGACCTGCAAAAGTAGAGATTCTGAGTCTCAAAAAGAATGTGATAATAAAGAAGGTAGCAGCAGTGGTTCTAGGCATGCTTCCTGGGATACCGATTCTCAAGCTAAAGAAAGTGACTTCAAAGAGAGAACCTCCACAGACAGCAAGAAAGTTTCAGAAAAGCAGTGTTCCTCTGCAGCCAATAAAGACTTTTCACCCCTGAAAGCAAAGCCTAGTAAGGATGCTTCTGAGCAGAGAGATCCTAAGCATGTGAAGAAACAAACACAAAACCTTGGCATAAAAAGAAAAGCTGAATTATCTAGTGATGAGGAATTTGAGCCCCCTACTATGTCTTTTGAATCTTATCTTAATTATGATCAGGTTACCAAAAAAAGAAAGAGGAAGGCTTGTTCTACAGGTGAACAGCCAAAGAAGTGCAGTGAACAGAACAGCTCATTACCACAGAAGACTTCAAAATTTTCTCATGGAAAAGAGGGAGAGGAAGATGTAAAAAAATGTGAGGGTGATCAGTCAGAAACTCCCAATAAAAAGGTAAGCCACTGCATGGTTGAGAATAATAAGTAAACTGCAGATGAATAAGTGCTTTGGACTCTTATTTTCAGTGAAATTCAGCTGTATTTGTTTTAAGCAACAGATTGCATGGCTATGATATATCAGCTACATTGCAATTGCCAATAATTGCAATAATTGGGGAAAAAAAAGATTGCTTATTGCATACTGGCAGTTTACCATTGACTTGTCCTGTATTTTTAGGATTATTTCTAATACGGCAATAGTCTTTGATCCATATCAGCTAATCTGCTTTTTACCCCCAAAGTAAAGGTACTTACCTTTGGACAGATGTCCCCTTCTTCTATTCTTGACCAGCCTGGTTTGTGACTCTAGCAGCTGTTTGTGTATAGCACGGGTGTTTTGTGAGATGCTGTGGTTCTTTAATAGTGAATCTTAGGTTTGCAGTGGAACTAAACTTTTTTTTAATGCATTGAAGTAAACCACAGTATTGCATATAAAAACAGCTTATATATGTTCATAACGTGGACTATCCTAGTCCCATGAAGTGAAGGAAGCTTAAGTAGCTCCTCTGAGCCAAGGTAGATCTAAACATGTGTATTAATTGGACCTTTTAAATGAAGCCCTTTTGTGCACTGGGAATTAGAGGTGTCTTCAGTTTTTATCTTTACTGTGATATGAAAGCTCCAGGCTTTATTTATTGTGAAGATGCAATCTGAATGTGCTATCTTCTGTCCCAAATAGAGTAATATTAATGTAGAGGCTTGTGTATGATAATCCAGCATAAACTGTTTGAGGAAAAATCTTGGATGTTCAAGCAGTCATGAAAAGTTATTAAAGACACTGAAATGAAGTTCAGGGAGATGCAAGTTTTGGACTACAAGTGCCTGGCTTACAATTGGAGGACACCTAAGACCCAATTTAGATGTTGCATGTAATACTGAGCATTTGTAGGGACCTGTCCTTACCAGCCTCCACAAGAGTCTGTGAAAATTTTGGGCTAAATGGCTCATCTAGCACAATATAGGAGACTTGATAGGACCAGGTATAAAGCTGTTTCTTGTCTTTCATGATGGCATTTAGTTTGCCTTTAAACATTTAATTGTGGTTTTGTCATCTTGCAGTTTTGTCTCATTCACTGCATGCCTCTAACCTTAATAGTGATTTGTCTGAAAGCCTGTTAGCTGAACGCATCTACTCTATTCTTTAATCTCTTTTTATGCACTGATTGCAGATATCCCACTAAGTTCCTTTTGTGATGTAGTCTTGGTAAATAGAGTATGAAAGGGTATGCTGAAAAGTAATCCAGAGAGTAAATTTTAGTGCAGAAGAGCAATAATTCTAGTTATCCTAGTTAACTTTGGGGTTTGCTTAAGGGTTTTTTGTAGCTTATTTTAAGCCTCGGTGAACCTGAATTTGTAATGTTGAAGCAATGTTTCCTTGACTATGTACAGGCCAAGGTGGATTCCCTCCAAGATCTTCTTAATACCCCACTGCCTAAATTTCTGACAGGCATCTCATTCTCATCTCCCCCATATGCTGCAGACTTTAAAGGTAAGTAGTCTGCAAGGCTGGTAAATGTGAAATAGTGAAGGTTTTTACAGCTCTATGTAGAGATGTCTTTATCCCCTTTCCTAATAAACTATATTAGCTCATCTGTCCATCACAAAGAAATGCCTCCCCTTCATTTTCTCATCTGTAGAAATCATGTTGAAGCTGAAGTGAGTTATAAAGACTTCCCTCTTATGGCTTGCTGAATAAAGAAATACTGTGGAAGGTTACCACAGATGTAGAGAAGGCATAGATCAGGTGGTAGTTCTTCAGGCTCCATTTATCTTTACTCCTGTCTGTACCTTATAGTAGGCAAAGCTATAGTAGAAATCTTAGGTAAAACAAATATGGGAAGCACTAGGTCTAGCTTTGGCGTAGGAACTTGCTAACATCTTTATAGGTAGGTGACACAAAGTGCCAGTGGTTCCCCTAGCAGCTCCTGTGAGGTTTCAGTGATTTCATTTCACTCTGGTCTTGAAACATCAGCTTCTTGTTGCAGCTTCTTGTTTCTCTAGGATAACTTGGGAAGGTCAATAATGTGCTGTAGGCTGATAACAGAATGATAACTAGATGTGAATACAGCTCTTATAGACCTGAGCTAAATAATGTAAGTCTGGTTTGAGTTGGTGCAGCTCATTTGCAGTGTACATGCTATCTTGGTGTTAGATGATGATAAATGGACTTCTGTAACACATATGTGTAAGAGCCCCAAACTGTAATGCCATGACTTTGTATTTCAAGAAAAGAGTATACATGTGTCTTACCAGCTGTGTTTCTCTCAAAGCTGAATGTTTAAAGCATTGTAAAATGTCAGGAGGTAAAGGAAACCCTGCCTGATGTTTTGTTTGCAGCTCCCCTAGCACCTGTTGTAGAAGCACCCCAGCAAGTCAGTGAAGTGGTTCAATTCACAGGACAGAGACTGAACTCTAAAATGCAAGTTTACTCCGGCTCTAAAACAGTCTGTCTTTCAAAGATGCTTACACTGTATGAACAGTGCATCCGTGTGCTTCAAAATAATATTGATTGTGAGTACTTGAAGGGATTTGTAGCAGGCTGTGCTAAAACGTAGTTTCATTTTGAAAGCTTACCTTTTTAAAAGTTCCAATTTTAGTTAAAATATTACTGTCCCATAAATTATAAGCCAGAAAGCTTGCTGATTTTTTTTTTTCCTTCCAACACGTTTGTTTACATAAATTAGAATGAGTAATCAAGAAATTGTTTATTCCCTTGTGTAGGCAGAGAGGGGAGTGATGCACATCACTACAGATGGGGCAATATCTAGTCAAAGATGCTTTCTCCATCCTCAAATGTAACTGCCAGTCAGTACAGAACTGCTGATTCATAAATATTTTCATAGCCTGACTTCAAAACGTGTTCTGTTGGTACTTGCTAAACTTTTTTTTAAAGTTGTTTGAGTGGTGTTACCCACTGAGTAAAAGAAATGACCTACTGAAAGTACTGTCCTTTTTTGTAGCGCTGCGTGAAGTAGGAGGTGTGCCCTTTGAAATTCTTGAGCCTGTTCTAACACGTTGCACACCAGAGCAGTTGTTTCGAATAGAGGAATGTAATCCGGTAAATTCTGCCTTGTTAACTTCAGGGAAACACAGAGGACATGAGGCATCTGTTTCTGCCTTCCTTGCACCCTTTTTGATAAAGATTCTCTGCGGGTTACAGTGGCTTTCTGTCTTGCACACTTATTTCTTTGAATTCAGCTGCTGTTATCAAGCCTCCCTTTCTCAAGTGTCAGGATTTAAGTAATTTCAGAGAATTATTACTGATGACTAAGTGAAAGCCACTGTGGGTAGAAAAGTATTTCTGTTTCTAAAAATAATAATAATAATAAAGGCCACAGTATTTACCCCTGAAATATCTGGGAAAGTCATAATAGAATGCACTGTTTTCAAGTTACAAACCATTAAGGCTGCAAAGCATACCAATCAGGAAGTGTCTGGGGTGAGATTTCATGTATGTGGTAGATTTCTTATCTACCTTGTTAGGACTTCAACTCCATGATGAATTTGAACATCGAGGTTCTGAGTGTGCAGCACTTTGTAGTGCAAGGTGGCTATTTCTCTGCACACCTAAAGTTGAGAGCTGGTGTGGCCTGAGCCTGGGCTGGAAACGCAAGTCTAGCCTGTAAGCATGGCTCATTAACTCAAATATAGTGCTCTGTTATTTGAAGCTAATGTGATTTCTAGACTGAAGTCAGTATCTCTGCATGGTATTGCCATGTTCCGTGTGGGGGTACCTGTCACAACATGTGTGGTAGGATTCGTTCTGCATCTTTTTCTAGCAGGGGATTGGGTCTTGAAAATGTTATTTTTAAATCTTTGACTTAAGATATCTTGTGTTCAAAGTAGATGTTTACAGAAGAGTCTGACCACTTGTGGAAGAAACACTGCCAGAGAGATTTTAAAAACGAGAGTCTTCTGGAATATGAGTCTTGGCGTGAAATGTACTTGAGACTGTTTAATCAGAGAGAAGAAAAACTAAAGAGGCTTACAAAAAGTATTGCTTCAGCTCAGTCAGAGAAACCAAAAGGTAAAATCTGTGGTTAGCTTTTCTACTTACAAAACCCAGTGTCTTCTGCTATTCTTGACGCTTAATATATAGGGTTTAGTTATTTGTTTGCACTGATCACTAATGCTGTGCCTCTAGGAGAAGTCATCAAGAAAGAACACTGTTCCTTTTAATTTACGAGTTGCTCAAAAAATAAATACATGCATTAATACATTAATGCATAATACTTGGAGCATACAGTAGACAGATCTTACCTTCCTGGTTAGACTTAGGATTCTAAGCAACAATTAAAAGAATACAGATGTAATTACAAATACCAAAGTTAATATGAAGAAATACTGTATGCATGACTGCATACACTATTTGCCATGGTTCAGTTACTACTTTGGTACCAGATTCTGCTTTTCTGAACTGTTTTTTTCCAATTTAAACCTAGAAATTGCCACACAACCATGTTATCAACAAAGCTTTGAACATAAAGGGCCAAAAAAGTCACATAACCTCTGCTACTTGCCTCTGTATTAGGCAGGCAAGTAAAAATGGCCTATATGACTGGTGCAGCAAAACCACCCAGGAACATTCGCCGTCAGCAAGAAATCCATGGGACAGCAGGACCTGTCACCCAACTTCATCCCGTAAAGATGTGCAAGTAAGTGTTCTGTACTGTGCTTTTGAGTTTAGATGTCTTTGTCAGTACAAAAGCTTGCTGGCAAAATATTTTTGAAGTTACAAATAGCTCTCTATTTACTTTTTTAAGCAGCTAGTGGCTAGAAACTAACTTATATTTTAAGTCTTGTGTGCTCCTCTGCTGCATATGAATTGTCATCACAAATTTCTCCAGAGTGCTAGTGATGAATTCACCCTCCCAGCTGGAGAGTGAGTGGATGCTGTTGGTTTTCTCCGGACTACACTAATGCCACTTGACATCGTGGGGAGATTCCAGTGTTGATGTTTCATATTTATAAACCTGCCTAGTAGCCCCACATGTTCTCCTGCTTTCATAAAATCCCAATTAGCTGTCTGGAGTGATATAGCTGACCAGAGTGAGTCTCAGCAACTTTTAATACTCTTGATGGTGGGTTTCTTCTTTGGCAGTTTAAAGGAGTGTCTGGAACAGTCAGTTTGTAGCAGTAGCCACACTAATCTCTGGAGGAAGAGAAAACTGGGATTCCATAAATGTTTCCTTTGTATAGCACAAAGCCAAATTTTCTTTGTGACATCTTAGTTCAGACTAGCTCAACAGCCATGAAAACCAAAGCTGAGATCTGATATTTGTCCTACTGTTCCTGCCAGCCTAATGAATTCTCTTGTATCCAAGAGTATGACTGCAACAGGGAGATAAACCTGTAGCACCAGCTTCTACCTCTTCTTTCCTTCTCAACTACATGGAGACAGACTACTGGTTTTTACTGTTTAAATATCTGTTCTTGTCCAAAAGAAAAATCAGTAGTTTGATTCAGAAGCACCCCATGGGTTGATGAGTCCATGTGCTGGCAGTTGGACCATAAAAGCTATAGAGAGTATTCATGCTGCCTGAACGTGGGTATCTTAAGATGTGGTCACTCAGTCTGCTGTGGCTGCTGGTGAGCATGGTGCCCTCCCCTGTCCCTATTGCCTGTGGTTGTTCCCATGTTGGCATAATTGCTCTTCAACTAGCTCTCTCAAAATTATCCCTTTGAGGGAGCGGCAGGTGGAACGTTTTTCATTAATCTGAATTAGGGAATAGTTATGCAGGTTGACAAATATGTCAGTGGATAATGACAGATAGTTGGGAACAGGGAGCATAAAACTTAAGCTGTTGTAAATGTGATGCAAGACTGACTTAGTGTGGCTGAACATGTCAGGAGAGTCATTTTAGGTTGTTTCTGTTATGATGCTGCAGTGCCTGCAGTTGTGCTGAGTAATTGTTCGGTCTTAGGCACATGAACTAGATAACTGAACTGACCTGGGTTTACTGGGGGGTGGGGAACCCCTACAGAACGATGGGAAAGTGTGTTTTCTGTGAATTTCAGGAGCTTGACTTCATCAAGCAGCCTTGACTTACTGCTCAAGATGGTGGTGGTATGAGGCAGAAATGACAGCTTGGATGTAGGAACTTAAAATAAGCTTTTTACACCAGATACGATGTTTTTATAGCTGCACCTTTAGTTGATAAAATTGGGGAGCTATACCTGCCTGCCATGGACAGGGACACCTTCCACTAGATCAGGTTGTTCAAAGTCCTGTCCAGCCTGGCCTTGAACACTTCCAAGGAGAGGGCATCCACAACTTCTCTGGGCAACCTGATAGTACCCCACCAAGGCAGTAGCTTAAGGCACTTCAAGTTAGGCTTTTGCTTTCAGTTGCCCTGTGGGAGGTTGTATCTGTGCTGTGACAGACCAGCCTTCCCGTTTAGGTGCTTAAAGTACAGTAGTGTAAATGTCCTTTCTGCTACAGTAGTCTCTGGACCTGTAGCTGAATGATGTACTCAAAGCCCTGCATGTTGTTTTCTTGGGCATGATAAATTAGGAAGAACTGCTGTTGTGTGAAAGAAGCTGTAAGAGGGTTGTTGCTTTGCCTTCTTGAGGAACAAGAGTTTGTTTAGGCACTGTTGAGTTTAACCTCATTGCTTTGACCATGTCCTCTGAAAACCTGTTGGTTTTACAAGTTGAAGAATTTGTACAGCTGAAATCTTAAATTAAGCTGGTCTTGCAGGAGCTAAGATGGTCCTATGGCAGACATCCAGATCCCTAACAGGTTGCTGTTTGCAGTTCAGTGTGCAGTGGTGTATGATAACTGGTAGCAGACATCAGTGACTGGCTCTGAAGTGTACAAGGCTGCTTAGATTGGTGACGTCATGCTGACACTTTAATGTTGTGTTGGTTTAACTGTCTTTTAGCTCTGTATCTGCATCTGCCTCAGTCCTTGTCTTGCTGATTGAGGATTCCAACCTAATATTTAGGGGTCGTTAATGTGCCTTTTGCTAGACATTCCTACTTTAAAAAAAAAAAAAGGCAAGCTTGTGTAAATTTGCCCTCATTTTCTGTCAGAGCTAGCTAGCAGTTCAGCTGTGCTCAAAGAGGAAAACAAACATGAAGAGCAAACTAGAGCACAGGGCATTATGAATCACAGTGGCATTGCTAAACTTTTGGGTATGTCACAAATTATGATCATTTAATTTTAAAGAGAAATAAGATACATCAAATCTAATAAATGGAAAATTTGTGCAAGGATGGAAATGGACTAGATGACCTCCTGAGATCCCTTCTAACATGAATTATCCTATGATTTTTCAATGTATGAAGTCTTAAATGTTTGTGATCAGTTTCTTTCAAAGCAAATTAGAGCAAATAGTAGTTTGATATCAAATCCTAACTTTTTTCTTATTTCCTTGTTTTAAAAGAAAAATTATTCCAGAAAGCAGAGGCAGAAATAACACATCAGATCCAGTCTCTGCTAGCAACAGTGGAAGCTCTAGCTCACATGTAATGACTCAACATGAAAAGAAGCCTATCAAAAGTAAATGGAATTTCCTAAGATTATAAAGATAATTGTTTTAACTTGCTGTCTATTAATATATGCATAATATTATGCTAATACCATTTTAAGTCACTTGCAGCTGTGATCCTAACTGGTCTCTTTTTTGTTGTTGTTGAAGAAATTGCACCAATCATGAAGAAAACTTTGAAAGCATTGAAGAGTAGAGCTGGACGACCATAAAATGAGGCTGCATATTTGAAGCTTATGTGACTATTTGTATATAATACTACAGCTAATGGCAGTAGTGTTACTGTAAAGATTCTTCAACTTGCTTTAGTTAAAATAGTTACGAAACATTGCAGGGGCGAATGATTTGCAATAAAAATTGAAACATCTGAGTCCTTTCATACTGCTGCTTTCTTATTCATGAATGAGGAAAACTGAGTTGAAATAAGGTCAGTACACACTAACGACAAATCAGTTTATATGGATTTTTACAGGTGCTGTCTTTATCAGTTTATGTACACATTTGCATAAGATTTTCATAGCAGCACTTAACTTTAACCTTGGCAAAATGTGCACACAGTTTGTCTCCTAGAAATGGCCACAAGGTGTACTTGGATACAATTGCAAAGACGTCTTGGCATCTCACACAAAAGTGTTTTGGAAACCTAATGTATCTTTTCACCAAAGGTTTTCCTTGGGAAACTTCTATATTTTTCTTTTTATGAAAACATGATTTGGTTGGATTTTATTTTTTTTCTTCTGGAAACAGAAGACTGTTTATAAGACAGTCCTGGAGCTCAGCTTCTGACCTGCTGGAAGTGGGCTATGAAACATCCTTACTCAGGACACTATGTGCTTTTCAGCTCTTTTACTTGACTTAGACAATAAGCCTCTAAAAGAGAGGTAGGAGAAGACAATGTTTAAATCTAAATTGCTTTTTTAAAAGCAGGATTTATATAGTGCCAGGGTAAATAGGGCAGGCCATGATGGAGAGTTAATGAAAAATCCTGTTTTATTAAAGAGCTCCATCTAGTTGGGACATTTTTGGTACAATAATTAAAACCAGACCCGTCACTGTGTGATACCATCTAAAGTCATTAAGTCCTTGTGTGGGAGATAGTATTTTGGGAACAAGCAGAGAGAGGGAAACCCAAGAATATCATCAGTTTGATGCTATGGTCATCTTGTAGAACTCGTGCAGAATAATCCATTTAAGTCTGGAGATGAGAGAAAACTTGTGCTATACTCTGATCTGCTGCTCTTAAGCCTGTTGTGAAGAGGTTTAGCTCACAACCTTGAATATGAGCCTTTTGTGTTCAAAGCAAAAATGCTATTTGGTCTTGAATAGCTGTCCTTTCAAGAGTTGGGGACTGTTGCAGGCTGGAGTTGGTCTATGAATGGATTTGCTTTTAGAAATGAGATATATTGTAGTTGCTTCACCTAAACCACTTAACTCGCATGAATTTTAAGTCTGACTTTGCCTTGAAGGCATGGTTTACAAATGGAGGGAGGGACTCTTTCTACAGACTGCACTCAGTAGTTGCAAGTAGGCCTTGTTTCTTCCTTTGTACTTTTACAGAATTTGACATCTTAGAACTCCTCCTGAAGCACAGGGTAAGGGTATAATAACCATGAAACCAGCTGCTGTCTCTTACTCAGGACCCCTTATGTGTGAATTTCTTCACCATCCTATACATTTTCAGGTAGATTACAAATATTGCTATTAAAAATGGTTTTTACAGTCAGGTAACATAGTCACCCATACATAACAGCTTCTGCAAGTGCTCTTTATAGAGAGATTTTAAGTCAGCAGGTGTGCTGTTGTGGTTTTTCTCCATGTGTTATAGTTGCACTAAAAAGAATGAAAGATGAAAACGGGTGTGTTTGACCTGGAAACTCTGTGGGGAGCTTCCTCTGTCTCTGGGATCAAAACAAGCATTGACTAGTATGAGACATAGTGTGGTGTCTGTCATATACATCTGTAAAGAATGCTTCTGGAAGGAGCTATTCAGGACTTAAACCTGGCTGAATGGGTTTGTGAGGAGTCATGCTTTTGTGGTTTAACACTGCTTCATAACATGATTCAAAGTATATGTGGAGGTAAATTCAAAGCTTACTTCAAAAGCATACCCTTTTAATCTGAGCTAGGACACTAATGTAGATGCTTCTGCAGTCTCCGGCCTTCCATCCCTGGATGTAGTTACTCCAGTGAAGAGTTCTTGCTAGGTCTGTGTGATCCTGGCATCTGACATGCCTAAGAATACATGGTATTGGAATATATTGATTTGAGGTAGATCATATTCCTTCTGGTGGATGCATGGAAAGACTTTTGGTTTTGTTATGTACTTGCCAGGCTGGTTGCCACATCCCTCTTCCTGACAAATCCTATATCCCCCTGTTGTGTGTTACACCTGTTCTGTGTTCTAGCTGACTGGCTCTGAGCTCCCTGGTGGAGAGCTGAGCCTGACTCAGGTCAGCTTGGAGGAGACCTGTTATCCTCCTCAGGTAAATGGCTATTTTCACAGAAAGGCTAAGCGTCATGAGTGCATGATGGCCTTCTCTTCCTTAGAAACACATTGCAACTCCTAGTCCCCCTACAGTATCACTGGAGCATTTCATCCCAGGAGCGCAATGCTTTTTCCTCCAGGTGATGAGCAAGTTCCATGTTCATTTCTGGCAAATTAAGTACTGGGAGAAAAATGTGGTCACAAAAGGAAAACCCTGCTGTTGTGGAAAAGATCACAAATAGAGAACATTTTTCTTCTTGAACTGTCCATTTCATGTATAGAAACCACTTTCCACTTCCTGCCAATGTTTGTTTCATAGCATTCAGGAACGTTTTCCATCCTGTTAGTGGTTGAGCCAAAGAAGAAAGTGTGGCCTTATTGCTATTCCGCTTAAAGGATGTATGATCTTGCCATCTAAACAGTCCCTGTGGCAGAAGAAGGAAACACGGTTTTGAGGTGAAGTGTTCTTACAAGACCCTGCTCAGAAAGCATGTGAAGTTCCAGGAGCTAAGCTCTTCTTGGGGACCATGTAGGCGTTCAAATGCTAGGTTAAGTCCTGGGCCAAAGCCAGAAAGCAGTTTAGGGTTTGGCATGATCCTTCTGGAAGAATTTGGAGACCTCAGTGTATACTGTTGTCAATTGTTGCTGTTCCAAGGATTGTATTTGAGCTGTTGCTGAAGCAAGGCACAACTGGGATCCCTGTCAGCAGGGAGGATATTACAGCTCTGAGCATGGTACTGTTGGCTGTCTGGTACCTGAGGATTTCTGGTAGCCGTAGGGTGATCTCAGCAGAGGGAAAAGAAATCCCCTCACCCAGTGTGAATCTCAGACTTGCCATCTGAAAGCTCAGGAAAATGTCGCTGCTGGGATTTAGTGTGGTGAAAAATGTTGATGGATTGATGAGTAAGAAGATATTCCTAGATATACTGCTTTTAGGGGAAAAAAACCTAAACAAAACACCACCCAACAAAACAAAAAAACAAAACAACCAGTGAGGGTTGCCAGATTCTTTTATTTGTATTATTTTCCTTCTCTGCCCTTCCTGTAAAGATAGGGGAGGCCTCTGAGTGGGTGATTAAAGGCCTTGGTTAGATAGCCTACTGTCTCCCCTTGCAGCCACCCCTACCACTGAGCAGAGGTTTCCCTCCTCCCACAGAGCTGCCAAAAGCAGCATCCACAGCAGAATTTATCAAGATCTTTTTCCTGCAGTTTTAACTAGTTATTGCTACTGGAGGAACAAGTCTAATTCTCTCCAGATCTGTAATGTCTGCTTGTGGCAAGCTTAATCCTACTAGACAAGGGGGAAGGAGGAGTAGCTTGCTCTCCTGGTTCACCATCTGTGGGAGAAATGGTCTTTTTCCTGTTTCTTTACAGGCCAAACATACTGTGGATTTTTTTTTTTTTTTTTTGCTTTGTCAGTAATTTCCGTAAGAGCAATTCTTTCCTGCAGCCCCCAAAGCATTTCTCTTCTGATCTGCTGAATCAATTGGAAAAGAAGAATGGTGATGTGTCCTCATGATCAATCAGACTTGATCTGCTGTAGAGGCTGAGTTCAGCATTTCTTGGTGTGATCATTTGCCTTTGGTTTTCAATGGGTTTCTGCTTTGAGTACCATTGTTCAGCACTGAAACTCTTCGGGAAGGTGGTAGATTCACTCTCTGCAGTTGTGCTGCTTGGCATGAGAATGGGAATGGATCATTCTTTCTCGTGCTTAACGGAAGTGATGTGCAATGTACAGAGGCGTGTTATCCTCCTCTCTTACAGTTTCTAGTAAACATTTTTTAATATGCTTTTTTAATTTTCTGTTTTGCACACTTGTGAGTTGCATCCTTACACAACTATTGGATTATCTCCCTCTCAATGTCTTCATAGAGCTGAACTATGCTTTATTCTGTGGTACAGTCATTTCCTTTGGTTACATTTCTTGTTTTTAAAACTTCAACCTTAATCTTTAGCAAAAAGGGGCCTCTGACTATACACATTTTAGAGACAGAATTGCAGGCTTTTTAGAAAATAAATATAATTTGTGGGGAGTTGGGATCCAAAACAACAAAAAAACAGATGAAAAACAAGCACTTCCAAATATGCAAAGGAATGTACTAATCCCAGAAGACTTGAGAAGACTGTTTCTGCAGACAGACATACAAAGTCCAAGTCTTTTGTGGCCTAGAACCATAAAGATAAGGAGAAGCCGTGTTCTCCAAGATGGAGCATCCTGGAATTTGTCTAATGTCCTGTGCATTTAAACCTCCTCAACTTCCTCACCAATGTGGCCCTAGACAAAAATGGTACTAAAAATGGAGCTTAGAATTGCTAGGATTGTAGAATTAAATACATGATGAGGCTGTCATAGTTTTTCAGAAACGAAGCATCAAATATTCAGGAAATTACCAAGTATTTGAAGGCATAGAATCTAGTTTCAGAATCCAAGCATGTCTCTTAAATTCAGAAGAAACTACTCAGGTCAAGATAGTGGAAAAGGTTGTTGGTTTTTTGATTATTTTTTTTTTTCCCCCTCAAATTGCAAGACTTTAAAATCCCTGCTTTAAATGTGAAATTACAAAGTCATGAACGTCATCTTTGTACCTTAAGCCCTGAAGAGTGTGCTTACCGTGGGAAGTGCTGGTGGAAGCCTTTAGCAGCGTATGTTTTGTGAACTCTGTTTACAGAGAAGTTGCCTCTTCTTATCCCTGGTGACAGACCTAAAAATGGCACTTGCTCAGGGAATCGGCTGAATAGCTCTGGAAAATCTTACGTAGCTGTCCTCCTACAGAACTGCAAGTGAGTATCGGAGCAGTAGACAAAGCACTTTATCACTTCTCCAGGCCCTATCCCTTAATGTTTATGAAATCATTGAGGCTGCAGAAGGGATGCCGCTTGCTGAAGCCTGCAGAAGCAGGAAAATAAGCTGCTCAGACAAACAGAGTGAGCTGCTGCTTGCCTCTGGAAGAAGGAGGGAGTCTACCCTGCAAGAGGGGAGAAAGCTGCTGAGACCTGACTAGGAAGTAATATTCCCTCTTTTCAAGATGCTGACCTCTCTGAGGGGAAAAAGTGGAAGCCCTTGTCCTCCTGCCACCTTGCTCTGTATATTTCATAAGTTTCTTTCACTAGACAAGGCACTTTCCATATTTACAGCTCTTCACAGTGCTCAGGGAGTTCTCAGCTTTTCTTTCCCATGGATGTGCTGCAGCCAGCTCTCTGCCAAACACATTTTCCTACAGTTACCTGTGTTGATGTGCTTTTCAATGCTTTCAGACCTTTCAGCCTGAAAGTTAGATAATTAGTCTGTCTGAAATTTAGATAAACACTAAAGTGGTGCATTAAAGTGTGACTTTTCAGAGCATTAGTATCATGCTGGAGCAGTGCTGACAGCTGAGTTCTGGGCTTAGGCATTTAGAAAAGCACAGAGAAAATGAAATGTTCTGGGTAGAGAAGTCCCAAAGGCTTATGCACAAATCAGCTTTCCAGGTTTCTAGAAAGCCTGAGACCTGGGTTTGCTTCTGCAGCTGAGGGGTGAACACCACAGACCCTAAGCAGACGTACTGATCTCTCTAACTTTATAGGGAAGGAGAAAAATTATGTGACTCTGAAAATGCAAAATCAATATATCGGGGACCTCATTATAGCAAGGAGCTCCTTGCCCTGTGCCACAAGGTTTTGTTGTGATCTGGATGTTGATCACCAGCCAGTTAGTCAGCTGGCATAGTTTCAAATTCCTTTCTTTGGTAAAGGGGGCATTGTATCATGAGAAGGCCAACAGCCTCCCTGACCTTTATTATCATAGCAAAAATGATTCAGTGCTTCAAGAAGGGGAAAAAAACACATGAGGAAACAAGGCCTATGTTGACTCTTGAATATCTCCATCTACTCTGCTCTTTGGGCCTAATGAACCAGGGAAATGTGTATTTTCTGAAACCTATTTTCCCAGTGACTAGATGGAGAACAAATACTTTTAGAACAGAAACGGGAAGTGTCAAGACATTGCTTTATTCTAGAAGTCCTAATAGGTTCTTAATGGTCATTAGAATATCTTAAAATTTAACATTCTCAGAAAGGTACTGGTCACTAAGAAGGGAAATGTCCCCAGTCTCTACTGAATGGTTTTTCCAGAAGTTTCCTGATCTGGAGAGCTGCACTAATCTGTACCTCTGTTTCCTCTTCTGTTTGGTACAACAACACGTTTTTCATTACTGAGGGCTCAGATTTCTTTGGCCTGCCTAACAAGAGAGGCTTGGGGAAGAGTTTCCTCAGGAAAACTTTGGAGTGAGTCTACTATGAAGTTATTTAATCATTCAGTGTTATCAAAACTTTCAACACTAAGATGACAGCATATCTTGATTCTCTATAATCTGTATCAAGAGCTTTGCAGAAGATCTCATGCATAATGTATGAAGCATTTGTCTCGGTTGTTTGAGTAAGACTGAGCTATATTTTGCATATAAGTCAGTGTTAAACATTGAAAACACAGTATAATTTTCTCAAAATTATGGCACTTAACAGCACAAAAAGGATTTTTCTGAGGATTTAGGGAAAAAACGAAGATGTGACAGACCACATTTTTGGTGCTGCTCTGACTAGCACAGTGGTTTACATTCTTCTTAGTTCTCGGCAGTTAAAACCCAGTGAGATCCGGAGCTTGTAGGGGACAAGACAAGCATTCTTCTCACCAATATTTTTCTCCTTGCTCTGAAACAGGAAGATTCAGCTCTTATCCATCATTTATAACAATCTGTTGAATTATATTGAAAATAATGCCGTTCTTCTGGGGATGAATGGCTATAATTCTTAGTGACATTGTCCCATGACACTGCTGTTTCCGTAAGAGAGATGCTCTTGCTTAGGTGCTGACCCTCCTCCTGGATGCCCATCCATTATTCCCTGCCTCCTCCCAGTAGTGCCAGGCTCCCACCTCACTGTACCTATCAGCATGCCGCTGCCAGGGGAAGGGGAGGCTCCCAGCTCCAGGGAGACAGCAGTGGGCTGTCTTTTCCTTCCTGTGCTCTGAGGTATGTCCTGCTTACCTAAGTTTAAAGTTATTCAGCTTTTCTTAAGGTTATTATACTGTGATTTCCAGGCAACAGAATTTATCAAGATTTTCAACAGCAGAAAGGTAACAGTGTCACCATGAGAGCGCAGTCCTGAGGGTGTGAGGAGTCAGGCGGGTGCTGTGCATCCCACCTCCTGTCCTAGAAGCGTGGTTCCTGTGCCTGCTCATCCATCCTTCCTGTCAGCTGTTCCATGGCCTAGGAGGGGTTGTTACAGAGGGGCTCAAGTGCTGCAAGAAGTAGCTGTGAGAACTAGGTCCCCATTTCCTCCCAAAGCTGGGTACGGTTTTGACTCTCTTAAGTCCCTTGGGCAATTATGAAAATTATGGTGCAGGTCATTTCCTCTTAACAACCTCTTTCCGAGCACGCTGACATGCACTTTAGAGGGTTTTTTAGATGCCAAGCCACAAGCATGGGCAACCTTAAAAATCAGAGAAACATCAGGCTGATCCCCAACTGCGAGATTAAAAATAATACACTGGTTTTCATCTAAAAAGCTAATGTAGCTGTTTGCCTTGCCAGCTCTCCCCATAATGTCAAGTAAGGCGATTTTGATTCTACCTCTTTTCCACCCAAAGCCCTCTGGTGTTTCCAGACTCTCAGAAATGAAAGGCTCGTTAACCCATGCTGTGTCCTTACCACCACCCCGTCACTTCCTCTGTCCTCCCAGCTCTTGCAGTCTGTCCATCTGTCCTTTTTTATCACAACCCTTCCTCCTCCAGCTCCTGATGCAATACAGCAACACAATACCACATGAAGGAAGATCTCTGCGAGATGCCCTAGTGTATATTCTGCCTTTTTTTGTTTTGTGCACGCGTGCTTTTCTTTTCTCTCTCATTTTCAGGGTGTCACCTTAGTTCCCACCTTGAAACCATTCCCTATTCCCCATCATGGATAATTTTATAAATGTATTTCTAGTGGCATTTTTTTTTGGTGCACTCCTACAGGAAGTTAAAGCTTCCTAGTTTCAGACGCAGCTGTTCCCTGCTAATGTATCCTAAAATAATCAGGATGCTGTCAAAAATGAGGATGTGTGTGCTATCGTCAAGTGTTTGTTCATACTTTTCAGTCTGCTAAATTTGTTTTCTTCACACTTTGACTTGCTGATTTGTCACTAAGTGTGAAATAGGTGCTTGTGTTCCCAAAAGCAGATGCTTCAAATTCAGGTTTAGAAAGTCCAATTTTGATGCCTGTGTTTGAAAATGGGACTTTTCAGAAAATGGAGCTTTCTCCGTACCTGAAACTTGCCTTGCTCTCAGGTATTGCTCATCCGCAGCTCTGCTTACAGCCTTGCATGACGAGTGGGCTGTGCCTGTTTTGAAGTGAGTAGATAAATATGCTGCCCTCTGCTCACCTAACTCTGGCTCAGATGCCTTTTGGCAGCTTTATAAAAAGACTGTTGTTATTTTTTTTTCCTTTTCACAGAGGAAAAACTCTGTGCTATTTTATCTAGTGAGACAAGATACTTCGGAGCAGCAGTAGCTATGCTGATCTCCGTACAAGACCACACATGGCTGAGTTGTTCAGAGGTCTGGTGGCCTCGGCATAGCAGCCTACAAAGACCAAAGATCAACATCTAATCTTGCATCTTTAATCAGATGTCACTTCTTGTCCTTATTAGATAGGAGGAAGATTTGCTAGAGGGAAGACTTCCTTGAATGCCTTCCAAGAGCTCCATCATTTTACATCTGGGCTACATAAAATATGTCCCCTTGTCACATTGGCCCCTGCGGTACAGGCCAGTGGCTGGCAGCACAGCTGCAGCAGGCAGCAAAACTCCAGATTTCATTCTGGGTGAGTTAGCAATTCGCATGAGTGTGCTGCTAATGGCCTGCCACTTCCCTCTATGGAAAATTAAGTGCAAAAGGTTGAAGGAGAGTGACATTGCTTTCAAGATATGCCACAGCACATTTGTGTACAGACTACAAAGCTTACTGCTTCTCTTTGTGAGGAGCCCCATCAGCACTTTATACTCATCCTCTTTTTACCTGCTCTAAATAGAAAACATCATCTAAAAATCTCTTGCTTGTATGAGACAACAGTTACGACAAAATAGGTGTTTCAGGAAGTTAGAGAAACCTGATGCTGCCAGGATGCAGAGGTGGCAATGCTTACTTTATGGGAATGTTAATAGGAGTTACCCACTGAAATGCTCTGGACTTTGACTGGAGAATAAATCTGAGCGGAGATGTTGCAGTGAATGGGTGGGGGAGGGCATACCGGATTGAACTCAGAAAAACTAATTTTCCATTGGTTGGATAATCCCTTCAAAATCTGTTTTCTGAGCATCAGGGCAAGATCCTATCTCTTTATTAATGCCTGTCTAGCGCCTGTGTTCAAGCAGAATGAGTATCAGCAGACGAGTAGCCACGGCAAATGCAAAGGCTGTTTCGATACCCAGTCAGCAGTTGACAGCTGTGAAGCTGAACCATTTAAATATGTGCTAATATACAGCACTTGAGATTTATTCTAGAAAATTTATTCTGGAACCTGAGAAATACAGGAATGGCAATATGCACTCAGACTGTCAGACGAATTGCTCAGTTTGCAATATTCACAGTCCATTAAGTCCAATAAAAAAATCCACTATCACCAAACTGGAAAAACAAAGCTCTGTGATATACATCTGTTGTTTTTCAATACGGTAAGCATAGCTATCTTCAGCAGGGCTTCAAAATTGGAAGCTGTTCTGGTGAAAGTATAGATGAATCTCTTCAAAACATGGTATACTTGCTATTTTCAAACCTCAGCAGGAAACAGACAGCAATTCTCTGCCTTATATTTTCTCTTTTATTACAGACAGCTGGGTTTGGTCCGGATCACTGACTCAGGCTGACACAGAGAAAATGATGATGTTGTAGCATCTAGTTTGTTGAAAAGGGAGAATATGTTTTTGTTTTTTTTTTTTTTAATCTGCAGAGGATGAGACATGAGCACTACATAACTTTTTGAATGTTTTTAACTGAAAAGAACAGTTTTGATGCCACACAGAGCAGAGGGAGGGGGAGTATTTAGTCACCTCCACAGACATTTGAGGTTGATTCTGCTGTCAATAATGGCTATGTAAATTTTGTACTATTGGAAAAATCAAAATACATATTTGCTGTTATTTTTTTACTTACAGTAGTTATGCACGCAATTTTTTCCCCCTTACACTTGAAGTAGAAAGGAGGAGAATATTTTTGCCCTTATGCCTCACAGCTGAAAACAGGCATTTGAAAGCAAATTAGACACATGAGAGGGGACTAATATGGTTGTTTTGTCATTTTCAGCCTACAATACAGTGGGGTTTCTGTCTTTGATGGATTGGTGAAAGGAATGGAAGGATGAATTGCTTGTCACCATATAATGTGTCAATATATAATTTGTCAACATATAATCTGAGGCAGCCTCCAGACAAATAAGTACATGCTTTGTGGTTGTATTCATAATGAATTCAATGAAATGCAGATAACTTGTATAGAGCCAGGACTATCTAGCCATAAGACTAAGCTAATTGAAAAGATCTCTAATTTCAGGATGAAGGTCTTGTGAGCTGGTAGGGGTTCTGCGTCAAAAACATATCACAGTGCTGTTGCAGGAAGAAAAGAGCCAGGAAGCTCCCAGTATTGATGATACTCGGTTGCTTTGCCAATTCTCTTGTGTTACAGCTCAGGTTGCAACACCTCTCAGAGCTCCAAGCCACTTTTCTCCACCTGTCCCTGCCTGCTGTCTGTAATTTAGCTGCTCCTCATGAGCTGCTCTGTGAAGTTTATGTAATTAAAATTACCTTTGTGGAGGAACAAAGAGGGAAGTCAGGTAATTCAGTTTGACCGGGAACCTTGACTCCACTTTGCTTAGTGCACTGGTTTAAGCATCTGTTCCTAAAACAATGTAACTTTTACCAATAAATAAAATCAAGTAAGTAGCTGAGTATGACATTAATGGTCCAGAAAAGATATAAGATATTAGAGAGGCAGAGAACAGCAAGAGTAATGGGGAAGAATAACCTGAATTTCTCACTCGCGCTCTTTGCTTCTACTTTACAAACATGAAAGACAGCAGGAGTTCATATGCTGTTAGCCAGCAGGCATGGCCACCCCAAATACTGTGTATCATACAGGAAATTTGAATATAAATGGAAATTTGAATATAAATTCCATTAAATCTGTGGTGGGTTTCTCATTCTGCTCTTCATAAACCCCAAGACAGAGAAGAAAAATGTGCTGTAATCCTGGAAGAGTCAGTCCTTGAAAACTACAGTTCTCCTTCAAAGAGAGTAAGTTCTTGGGACTGCCCAGCATCCTCTTTGCTCACCATTTTTTTTTTTTTAATAACTCTAAATATAGTACCCAAATCATAAAGCTGTAAATTCTTTAAATCTAAGATACAGCAATGTGAGCTGGTCAAAACTGGCATTGCCACAGTCTCTCCTCTCTTGCAGTATGTTCCTGTTCTTTGCACCACGCTGAGTGTTTTTTTGATTTAGCAGTGAGCCAGATCGGTAAAAATAGACTTCCAAACTGCTGACCAAACATTTCTTGAATCAGATCTAATACTCCTGTAGTATATACTACATTGATTCAGCATTCAAACCCAATGCAATAAAAAACTTGTCCGTCTTTTTGTATTTTTCATACAGGTTTGGTTTCCCACAGGATCAGCAAGCTTGATCTTATCCCGCTGCTGCAACCAATGCCCAGGACCGCTTGGGCAAGGGGAGGCAAAGGAGAAGAGCATTTTTTTTCAGCAGAAGCCTGCAACTAGAGAGGTTTAGGCTGAAGAGTGGCTTAGGATGGCCCAAAGTGACCTGAAGCCCTTTGAGAGTTGGTCCAGCCTGTGCTTGGCTGCAAGAACACTGGCAAATCAAGAGAGGATTGTTTTGCTGGGGAGTTTCTGGGCTATACCCTCTCCTTTGCTGATCACAAAGGCATTGGGTTCGGTTTCTGACATAGTGGTATAGGCCTAACTTAACTGACTGTCTAGTGATTTACGCTTAAACTGAAAGTGTAGCCTCAGAGTCAAAAACCATGCAACTGATGAAAATTGTATTGAATTGGTACTTGTCCCCTGGAATTGGGAACTGAAGTGGTTCAGAAAACAGATACAGCTACTAATGATGGCTGGATTGGTTTCCAGTTGAATTGGCTTGCCTGAACTGAATGTGCCTGCATGAGTGTTAGTGCTGGCTGGCACAAGAGAGAGAGCAGGGGAGAGGAGGACAAAACTGTAGCAGCCTAGATTTAGGCTTAAACAGCCCAGATTTAGACTTAAACTGCAATGACATTTCATATCCAGAGTGAGCTGAGAAGCAGGTTAGATCTGTCCAGGTGGGAAGCCTTAATCAGTGCAACTACAGTCAGCCTAGGTAGGAGAGAACAGTGGGAGCAGAAGGTGGAGACCACACAAGTCTCTGCCCTTAGACCTGCACCGTGCACTCCACGCTGAAAAGGACTGGGGGGAGATGGGAGAAGGTCTGGGGTGCTCTTATTCCCTGTTTTCAGTACTTGGCTTTGCTGGTTCAGAGCTATGAATTGTATGAAGGGCTACTTGATAAATCTTCAAGGGATTACTCTGGGGCGTGTAGATACAGTCCTAAGCGACATTAGTTCAAATCAACTTTCGAGGAAGGTAAGGGTTTTTCTACTCAATGGCCTTATTCAGCTCATCTTGGAAACTCAGCACAATTCTGCAATTCTCAGCTGCCCATTTCGGTGCCTAATGTTGGGTGAGATATTAGTTATTGCAGACAGTATGTCCATTCCCCAGGGGAAATCATGGCCTGTAAATGTGCAAAAGCTCCAGTGGCCCATTTCCTCTAGATGTGACTCTGATTTTTACCTATTTTCATTTTGTTTCTGCTATGGTTTGTACAAGGCACAATATTCTTGTCCTGGAATGTTATATTGTTGAGTGAATGGTTGCTGCAGTTTCATGGCAGGAAAGTGTGTATTTGATCTATTAATATTTCAGTGCCTCTCCTACAATATGTATTTAGAAACATGATTTATTGATACAATTGGTCTTTAAATATTATTGTAATATAGAAGCTAAGTGTAAATATTCAAACTGGTACATCTAAACCTAAATTACTAAAAGCATGATCTGCAACACTTGCTATACTGATTGGTTCCAGAGGGACTGGTTAGGTGCTAAAGGTTTTTAAAACTCACAGCCATGTTTACTCTCTACAACTAAATAAGAGACTTAGAGGCCAAACTAGAAACACAATGGGATTTGAAAGGGTTGGTTGTTTTTTTTTTTTTTTTTGTAAAATATGAATAAAAGAATAAGCCTATGATGACAGGGAAGCAGAGAAAGAAAGGTGAAGCAATATTCTAGGTATTACTCGGTGATACTTACCGAGCCTGCCTCAGTTTGTTACAACCATCAGCCCTTTAATTAAGTGGAATTTACCCCAGTGCAGAAGGCTTCTGTAAAAGCCTTTACTCCGCACACGACATACTTCAGGTCTCTACAAGGGGCAGAAATTTGGCATAAATGGTGAGGTTCTGCCCCAGACATAAATCCTTGATGAAAATCCCAGTTATAACGTTCAGCCACTGGATGTCCTCATTTTCAAAGGTCTGCAGAGGTTGATCAGCTGGAAAGCCACATGTTGTTGACAGTTTGCAGAGCATTGCATAAAAATATTCTGTGCTGGGTATTGCCAAACTCCAAGCTTACCACCCATAAAGTAATGGAATCGGTTTCACTTCTCAAGGTAATTAAACTCCTACTGGATGCAGAACATGTATTTAATCTGCGCCTTTCTCCATCTTTCTCTCTTTTTTGATGACTTAACTGTAATTTATGCAACAGCTTGCTTTGCAGGACTCCTACATTACTAAACACCAAGAAGTTTACTATATTTCTTTCTTTTTTCCAGTGCCACTTTCACTGGAGTCTATTGCAGTTTTTACTGTGGATTCTGATTGCAGCTTGGTTTTTCCAGGTTCCTATGAATTCCCAAGGGTGCATCCCTCTGCTCCCAGGAGTCCTGAGCTGATCCCACAAAGACTTTTGTCAGTGATAGGTAATTGCATCGTGCATGTAGCTACACTTGCCAAGAGAGCTTCACTTCACTTTTTCGCAGAAGGCCTGCTTTCTCCTGCAGCTCATGAGCCATCACCACCCACCGTTACTTTGCTGCAAGCTCCCCTGCCTGCACCATCATGGAGGGTGTTTCTCAGCCTGAGCTTCCCCTGCAGCTAAAGCTCTCATCCAGCCTCCTCGCTCTTGCAGCTCTAATGGCATCATCCTTGTTGCCAAACATTCCTGTCTTCTGATTATGATTTGACATTGCTTGTCAGACACTGTCCAACAACTTATAAAAATCTGAGCTGGCAGAAAGATTGGCAAAGGGCTGTCTGTAGCCGCACGTGGATTTCATGTTTGTTCATGAAACATGGAAAACATGTTCATGAATATCTGCATTGTTGGGTTTTTTTGGTCTGAAGTTTTGAGAAAAAAAAATGTACTTCTCTTAGCTTTCTGCCTTTTAATTTCTCTAATTTAAGCCTCTGTTAAACCACATTGTCTCTCCAACAAGGGGGCAGCTTTTGCTCTGTAAACAGTTGTTTGAAACCATGAAAGCAGGTTTTGCCAGAGGACAAACTCAGTAGAAAAATTAAGGGTAGACTTCTTTCCCTCATAAAGGAAACTCACCTTCTGGTATAAATGGGCATATTTACACTAGATAAGTACACTTCATGTAGAAGCATGGTAGTTTCGTTCCTACCATGCTGGTTCATGAGACATATCTCCAGCAGGAATCAGCCTCTGTAGCTCCTGAGGTCTCCTAAGATGACTGGGGCCAGGTATGCATTTATTCATCTACTTGCTAACATCTCTTTTCAGTGGTTCAGCATTGGATGAGTGCTTCAGAAAAAGAGATGAACATGTTATCTTTCCACACATAGCTCTGCAGGACTGGTAGATCCTTATGGAAACTCACCCCCTGTGCATCCTGTCATGCCCACTGTGGAAGGGGAGGCATGCCCAGAGCTGCCCAGGTGGGCAAAAACCTGGGGTGCTCCTGATAGGACTCTGAGTGCTGGGATTTGCTCTCAGCTCAGTAACCATGACTCTGAAACAAACCTAACATTCAGG
The DNA here is from genome assembly GCF_047716275.1 of Strix uralensis. Taxonomy (NCBI): domain Eukaryota; kingdom Metazoa; phylum Chordata; class Aves; order Strigiformes; family Strigidae; genus Strix; species Strix uralensis. The sequence goes on from NC_133974.1 coordinate 26,941,077, forward strand.
TGAGCCAGGAGAAAGATTTGGAAGATGGAGGACAAAGAGAAAACCACCACAGCAGATCTGGATGACATGGTGCTTGTCACAACATTGTTACCTTAACACGAAGTACATGCCAAATTTCCATAACAGGGAAAGTAGCAGAGTGTGGTAGGAGTAGATGGCTTTGCAGACACAGTGAGGAGCTAAGAGCAGCTTCAGAAGAGGACATGTGTTGCAGGAGTCCTCCTGTCCCGGAGGTGCTGGCAGCCGAGGAGCCAGCCATGGTTGACTGGAAATGAGCTCTCTCCACTCCTGGTGCAAGACTAACTGGGCTGGGGAAGCAAGTTAAATATCATGTACCTGCCCTAGAAACTGTGATACTGCTGTGAAATTTGCTCACCTTAGGCTAATGATGCTGATTGTGCATCTAAATTGGCGTCTCAGAAAATTCAGCTTCAAACTGCTTAGGAACTGGTGACAGACTGTGGTCTGCTCAGCCTTCACCCTCTTGGAGGAGGAGACTTACTGATCCTTTTCTGTTGTTCTAAAGGGCACTGTGGGCCACACTAACAGTGGTGGTGAATATGGATGTAAAAGAAATGGGGTTGGAGTCCCGTATCTATGTTCTGAGGTCAGACACTGCCACTTTTCCCTCTGGTGCTCATGATCATCCCTGGAGAGCTGAGGTCCACTGTGATTTTGGGGGGATCTACCTACTCTTTCTTCTTGCGGCTTTTGAAGAGCTCTTTGGAAAATGTGGGACACCGCTTTTAGTCATTGCAAAACTGAAGATTTGACTTGGAGTGCTGAAAAGAAATTAAAGGTTTTACAAGTACCAAACCCTAGATTTACAGCAAAGCAACAGAATTTTGCTTCTTCACTACCAAAGCCCAGATGCAGCTCAAATTAATAATTGATCTATGGCCATTTACAGATACATCTACATTCATGTAGACTGGGAAACCTTATCCCTGTGCACACATTTTCCTTTTAGGCAGCTTGTACTCAGGCTGCCTGCAAATATGTCTGCTCATCAAATGGACAATGCTCAGTCCCTTCTAGGAATGAGCTGGGGCCAATTTTTTTTTGGTGATGCCAAGAAGAGGACTGACAAGACAGATGGAGGCTGCTGAACTGTAACACAGCTTGTTAGAGAAATGCAGCCCTTTAAAGCTCAGGGTGCAGCCAGGATTTACCTCTTGATAAATGGCAGCACACCCCGAAGTACATAGCTTGCATAGACAACAATTCTGCCTCAAAATAAGCAGCACGGATGCAGCCTGTAAGGCTGAACTCAAAATAAACCTTTTTTTTTGGCTGAGATGCTATAATATGGGATGAGGCTGCACAAACACATTGTGACTCTCTCCTGTTTGGTGCTCCATGTCCCAGATCACTGACTGTGCAGCTACGCCAGGCTATGGGGTCATGCACCCTTATTCCCTGTATAGAGAAAAATTCTTGCTATGTTAACGATGGATCTGTGAGGAATTTCATTTTTGCTTTGGCTGGTTAATGAACCAGTGTCTTGGTTTTACCGGTGCTTGCAGGGAGCACACTGCAAGGGCTCCTCTGCTCCACCACTGTGCTGGTGAGATGTCTCCGCAGCAGAGGGGATTCCATGAGCTCGGCCATGTTCTGGCTGCAGGATCCTGCTGGGACCTTGCTGTGGGGAAGGGCCCTGAGATGTGCCCTAGGATGTCACCTGCTGCTGGAAACCTGGTTCTGGGAAGGTTGTAGCCCCCTCTGTCACCAGCAGACCCAGGTTGTCCCCTTTATCGGGAAGGAATTGCTGGTGTCCGCCATCCAGCTCTCGAGGGCACTTTGGGGTCTGTGCCTCTGGGGACTGCCCCCCCTTCTCCTGCCCCCTTCCCTTCCGCTGCTGCCCTTCCATGGCCCCTGTCCCTTGCACCCCCCCTTGTTGGTCCTGCCCAGCCTCAGTGGAGGCAGCCCCCTTCTCCCTCTGCCCCAGGCAGATCCCCCAGCCTCTCCAGCCCTCCCGCTGCTCTCAGGGGGCACGTGGGCAGCTTGGGCAGCATGACGCAGAGCTGACCAAGTCCATGGAGGATTTGGGGGATTTTTAGCTGCTAAATATTAGGCTTGTTAAGTGCACATGCTGCTGAACCTACGTGAACTGATTTTTATTTTTTTCAGAGGAATTTTGGACAAGTTTCACAGCTGTGGCAGCAAAGGGCACACTGGTGATCAGAGGCTGAGCTCTCTGCTCAGCGGCCCTTTCTGCTAAAAGGACCTTTTTTTTACTTTCCCAAAGCAAATGATCACAGTTGCAGAATTACTGTGCATCTTTTCAAGGTACAGCATAGTGTATTTTCCGGTGTGTTCTTAGAACCAGCTGATGGTTTTAGCTGAAACTTTCTTAAAAATACCTGAGTCTGAGCCAGACACGTAAGGCAAAAAAAATTATCCTGACAGTTGGAGTCTGGGGAAGTTGCAAGCAAGTAGAAACTAGATCTTACAAAAGGAAGTACTGGGCAAGCTAATGATGGAGATTATCAGCTCTTCCCATCGCTCCTGATGACAGAAGGAGAAAAGGTGCCCTTCTGCTTCCTAGGGAGGTTTCCAAATATAAAGAAAGAGGCTTTGTTCAGTTGGGGATGGATTTGGACTAAGGAAGGTTAGCAGGGAAGCAGACAAAGATAGGAAACTTGCAGCAGCTGGCCATTGTGTGCAAGAGGAGTAGCTGCCTGTTTGGTGTTTACAGTGTATCTCCAGGAGCTAGAAAGGGCAAGATTCTTTTATTTTTGCCTTCATTTATAGCTGTTGTATCCTCTCACTGTTCCCTCTTTTCAGCTTGCAGCCCTGAGATTAATTCAGACTATTGCAATGAGCTTCCCACCATCCAGAAAATAAATGTTGTGGTATCACGTGAATCCTGTAGGAGATGGGCAGGGAGGAAGAGGGAGACAAAAGAATTGAGGAAAAACTGCATCATCCAGCCTGATCTGCATTAGGCCCAACATCTGTATCCTGGGATCAGATTTCTGCTGAGATTTTGTTCGAGGGCAGCTTGTCCTTCCTGCTGGGAAGAGACTTTTTGCCACGGGATGACCATGGCTGTGTTGGGAAAGACGGGGGAAAAGCTATACATAGGAAAGGGGGCCCCAGGCGGGCTCCATTTCTTTGGGGGAGCCCATGTCCAGCAGCATTTCCACCTGGGGAAGACCCCATCTATATGGCTCCTAAACTTGAAAGCACTGACGTATCTGAACTGCCTAAACCAAGCAAGCTCACAACAAGGAATGGGATTTCAGGCGGACGAGAAGTCAAACCTGTGCCATGAGCCAAGAGAGCCTGGTGCCATGCGAAGCAAGGCCACATGAATGTGTAAGCTGCAAAGTTACAAGCTTGCTTCTTGCCAACTACATGGCTTCAACGAGCATACCAAAGCAGACTGGGTTTCCCTTTCACCTTCACCTGGTCTCCTGTTAGCCTATGCCTCTGCGGGGTGTCTGGATGAAGCACTAAAAACTGGAAATAGAAATACAGAATGAAAAACTTGAGTAAAACATCCAGGCTCAAGATCTGTGTTTGCGTGCTGGCTGAAGAAATAGTGGGCATTTCATTATGAAAGCTGAGCAGTATCCAGGGTGATGGTGCTTCCATGCAAGGATTCCCAACAATGGACAAGACCGGATGTATACTGCACCACTGGTGTCAGCTGAAAGAAGCCTATTTTTTGGGTTTGTGTCCAACAGAATGCCTAGATTCTTTTCTGGTCCATATATTTTCAGGTGTTTGCAGTCATCTCAGATGTTCATACAATCAAATTAATTTCAATACTTTCTTCAAATACAAAACAGTCTTAACTGAGCACATCGGTACTTGGTGAAACCTCTTCTCTCATAAAAAGACCAAAGGTAGGGTAGGATAGAATAGTTCAGTTGGAAGGGACCTACAACAATCATCTAGTCCAGCTGCTGGGCTGGTAGGAGTCCCTTGCAGTTGGGAGTTAGCTAAAGGCATGCCAGGGTCATGCCCCAGCCCATTTTGCTTTCCATTTACTCCTGCTGGCCTGCAGATCTTCTCAGGTGCCTACGTGAACCTTCCAGTTCACCACAGTATGTCTGTTTGTCAAGTGTTTACTTGACCTAAATTCTTTTGAAAACCATCATTTGTGACAACTGTAGTGCAGGCTTTACAGAACTGGGTAGCTGGTTAATAAGTGTTGTGACCTGGACACACAAGCTCTGCCATTTTGTTATCAACAATATAGGCGGTTATTTTTCTATTTTATTTATTTGTTAATGTTAGCTGATTTCTTAAACTATATTTTTTTCTAATTAGAAGATTGAGCTGTTGCATGTATGTCCTAAATTGCTAGTTTACCTTTTGGTCCTCAGCATAACATCTCTTCAGAAAGGTATTTAATTCTGAAGACAATTATGCTTCTCACTGAATGGTTGCATCATACCTGGTAACTCACTGGATTCAGATGTCTGCTTTTAACGCCAGTTGTTACTGTGACACAATTAAAGGCAGAAAAAATATTTTACCCGGTGCAACTGCTTACTACAATTTTTCCATTTGGCATTCCAAATACATTCCAGTTATATTTCCACTATCCTGGGTCTGATTCGTTAAATAAGCAACTTTCACAGTCTATCAATTCCTCTTGCTCTAAATCAGAAATTTCCTCATTCTTCTTCCTGAAGATCAATAACACTTTTCTAACATGGTATTTTATAATTTGAAGAAAAATATCTTCTATGCTAAAAGTTGTTGAAGTACATCTGTCTAATTAACATGCATTATATGAGCTAAATAACTATTATAGGAAATTAGTGAAGAGTAGACTCAACATTAAACTTGCATTTATGAATACCAAATCTGGAATTGTTTGTGTGTGTAATTGTAGATAAGACCCCATTTGACTACTCTAAGGGCATTAAATTTCTCTTCCAGCTGAGAGGAAGAAGGGAACTAGGAACCACATGCCAAAAAAAAAAAAGTTTTGAAAAAAATTACAAGCCAGTCAAAATATTTTTCATTGATAAATTTACGTTAGCCCTGGTGCTAGCTGCTTCTATCTCCCATCAGTAAAACATTCTCTGGGTCCATCAATCAGTATGTGAAATGATGGGCTGTAAGGATGCTCCTGATACGAGTTCTTGACATGCAGAGTGATGCTCCTCATTGCTGCCCTTGAGCTGGTGCAACCCTGCACCAGCCCAGCTTCCTTGACAGAGACGGTGTCTCCTCCTGACCCTCATGATGCTGAATGCAACCTGGCTCAGAGCCCACTGGAAGCTGGGGGTCTCTCATCATTCAGAGGATAAAGATCATGAAAGGGCATGAAATGAAGGTGCTATGCTGATAGGCAGGTTGACCTACCTCATGCTGGTCTCTGCCTTTTCATTTCATGCCAAATCCATCAGTGTGGTTGTCTCTGTTGGCCATGGGAAGCAGAGCACCAAACTACATGCAGTCAGGTGGTATTTAGCTACATCATGATGTTGATTTGAAAAAGTAAACACAGATCTGAATTCGTGTCTCTACTTGTTGTCTTCACAGTGGTTGGAGAAGCAAAATTTGCTGTGAGAGGTTGTATCTGGTTGTATTGGACCAGCTGAAAATAGCAAAAACCTGAAAAAATTGTTAGGGCTCAGAATCTATCCATTAGCTGTGACAGCCAGCTCAGCAACTGGGAGGGGAAAAAAAAGAAAGATGGGAAAACACCCATCCCAGCCACCAGAATATCTCTTCTCCTTACCTGCCAGAACCCATCGCTTTGTTCTTCTCGCCAGAGAAGATGAGGGGTGTCAGCCCTTGAAAGTTGGTGTGAAATAAGAAACCATCGGGCACAATGCAACCACATATTACTGGCCACTCCTTACAAACCAAACTAAAGCAAATAGGATTAAATCAGAGTAATACCTCATGTGATTACAGCTCATTGTGTTCAAATAAAAGCTGACGTTATCGTGAGCGATTTGTTTGGGGGTGGGGGTGGGGGTGGACAAGAGAAGAGATGCTACAGCTTTTGCTCACAGTGATTGCTATTTATAACACTGTAAAACCACAGCGAACGTGTTAAAAGCACTGCCACAAGCATGTGCTGCTTAAGCTTGGTATTATGGCCATAATAATTCATTGCAACTCCTAGATATGCCTTTATACAAATAATACATTAATATTTTTCTCTATCAGTTATTTCAGATATACAGAAACTTTGTAGATGTGGCACTTGTGATGATGTAACCATAATTTGTAACTGTATTTGTCTGTAATCAATATGGGAATACTTCATAGTCACATCTACCTGCTGCTTTTACAACCCCCTCTAAACAACTGAAATAGAAACTGAAGGGTAAATGAGACTCGCGTCCTCAGCCAGCAAAACTGAGAGAAGAGAAGTATGTCAGTGCTAATTAACTCCAGCGCCCTGCCAGGCCTGGTTCTCAGCAGCTCTGCAGGCTGTAGTACGGTTGCTGTGGGTTCAGTACTACTCCCATTTAATTTGTTCAGAGGGGTTGGGTAACTACTCTTCCAGCAGCAATCGAATGCTGGTTAGGTTATTATCCTCAAAACTGATCCTATTGCCTGCAGTACTTGGATCTTTCTCTCTTCGTACTCTTCTTGTTTTGTGCCAGCTTCTCTGTGCTCTGTAACTGCATGTCGCTCTCTCTAATGAGGCTCAGAAGATCTGACTGGGGGAGGGAAGAAGTCCCAAACGCAGAAAAGGCATCAGGAACTTGGCCTGCTTTATTTTTCTTATTATTTATTGTATTTTTTCCTAGTGTTAATTTAAGAGGGTTTAGAACTACAAGCTTTATGAACTACTTGAACTATGCTGATGCAAAATCTATTTCCATCCATTCTCTTTTTTTTCTCTCTACCCCACAATGTACTTTACTGTTAAGTTCTGATTATTCTGAACATTACTGCTTTATTTGTAGCAGCACTAACTTCCTCTGCACTCACCCAAACCCATGGATATCCTTGCTTTAGGGCTTTTAATAAGAATCTCAACTTAAAACTTGGTGTTGTTCGCTTCAATTGTCTTTTGCCAGAAAGCAATTCTGTCTGAGCTGTGCCAAAGAGGGAGAGCTGCAGTGTGACCTTGCTCTTGCTTCTTTCAAACAATAACTTCCAGGAATACTCCTGAGATCAGCCCAACCTTATCTCTATTTTACATTTCATTGTCCGAACTCCTTAAAAGTCACATAAACCTAATTTTTTATTCAGGAGCACGCAGGATGAGGGTCTCTAGAAAGAGAAATTGAGATTTTCAGCACTGAAGTTCTTGGCTACGTACCCAGACCAGACTGGTAGTGATTGAAGGATGGCTGTTTGTTTGATAGACTATAAGACATTAATTTTTTGGTCGTGGCCTATCTCCCAAATTTCAACTATGATGTGACTGTATGTGTAACTGGTACCCCTGCTGTCACTCCCAACACTGGAAGCACTGACCTGTTCAGCAGGGCGATCCCTCACATGCAACACATTCCTGCTGGCAATCCCGTGCAGGAGAGCTTGCTCTTCTCCTGCTGTGTATGTGTTGCAAATAACTGGGGGTGCAACCTTTGTTCCTGTGCACCTTAATGATGTTTAACAGGGGCAACAGTGACTGCCACAAAACCTGATGTGGGTTGCCCAATCACAGTGTGAATGGCAGAAAGAAATGTGAACTGTGGTATCACAGCAAGGGCAGACTTCATCTGTTCCCCTCAAGAAGCAGAGCTGGTAAAAGCCTGACCTTGCCCACCCGAGTCTGAAGAAAGTGGCCTGCCAGGAAAGAAGCACGAAGCTGCTCCCCACACTCATTTATTACTCTCATAAAAGAGGTAGTGGCATTACTTCTCAAAGATTTCATACAGCTCTAAGGCTCCTGGCATTGCTGGGAGAGTCTTAAAAATAATACTAAGTTGTCCCAAGCAACTAAAATTCAGCCAACCAACATAAAAAAGTACTAAAATACTTTTAGAAGCACTAAAAAGAAAAAAAAAAAGTAGAAATGGAAAGATTTAAACAACAAAACTCAAAAAAAAAGGTAAACCAGACCAAATGGTTATCAAACGGTGGTTTGGAGGCAGGTAATCCCCTGCAGAACTGGGAGAGCAACAGACATTGTTTCCTTCTGCACATAAGCCGCACCTTGGCTTGCCATGGAAATGTGTAACACAGCAGGACTGCTGCTATCAGGGCAATATTTCTCCTGCCCTGTGGGACACAATTGCCCCAAGTAAGAAGGTTGTTAAGTATATGTTAGTATGAACCCTGGCAATTTGCTGTCCTTTGCTTGCTCACAACTTCTCCTGCATGTCTGGTTATAGCTTCTCTGATGTATCACAATTCTCTTTATCCACCCCTTTTCAAAGACCTCTCCCACCAAAACCTGCCCCGACACAAGGTCACTCTTCTGGCCACACAGGATACAGAATTGGTCTCTTCTTAGCTTAGGGAAGGGTTTTTTATTGCTGCTATTTCTTAGTGCAGCAGAACAATGGAGACTAGTAACTTATTACGCTGACCAAAGCTGAACAGGTTTACTTGCTCAGGATGATGCGTTTAGATGTGAGAATACTATTTCCTCAACAAAGGCGCTGGTTTGCCTTTTGGCCTCCTTGATGCCAATTTCCATAACATAGCCTCAGGCTATATTTTCAGGTATGCAGTGGACCAGGGCCACTAGCACTGATTTGATGTCCTAAACTCCCAAGGATTTTATCAAAGACCCTATGACATTAGTTGTCCAGCTCAGAGAAGGGGAAGAGGCTCTTTATCCTTATATTGAGTGTCACCTGGTGAAGGCAGATTTCATAAATAGGTATTAAGTTCTCCTGCCATCACTCTGTGCCCTGGACTCCTTGACACTCGTGAGAAGCATGCAAATAGTTTGCCTCATCCTCATTAAAGTACACAGACTCACCCGATAGTCACTGTCACCCTCCTGTTACTGTCTAGACTTGTCACAGTGAGACCTAGTCATGAGACACATGACGGCATCTTCAGAAGTGACACCTCATACCAAACTTCATGTCTCTGTCATGCAGGAAAGGCTCAAACTGTTCACAAGCCTCTGAGACAGATCAGCGTGCTGGGATTGGAAGCTGTCTCTGTCTGGAGGGTGTGCCGGGCATTTCTCCCAAACGGCACAGAAGACATGGGACAGAGAGCACCACAAGCTGGCATGAAATCCCTCCCACAGAGGCCACTGCTGGAACTCTTGCCTGGCATCAGACTCAGCTGTGGGACAATGTGGATGCTTCCAGCTGAGCAGAAGGTGCACAGGAGGTCCTGAAGTGCCACTCACAAGCCTGTTCTTAAGAGCTGGAGCTCAGGATTCAACCTGTTCATGCTTCAGTTTGGCAATTAATAAAGTCGCATTGTTCTTCAATTTCAAGTGCTTTGATGTCACCCCATCCCTACGATATAGTCCCATATGGAATTGCATGTTCTGTGAATACTGGGGGCAGCCAGCTGCAGCCCTCCCTTGCTGACGTGCCCTGCTGCACAGCTCCCCTGCAGTCCCGCTTCTCCAGAGGGTTCCCTGGGAATGAAGGCAAGGAGGAGCTGTAATGCTCACTGAATTTAGGCAAGGCAATCTTGGTAGCAGATCTCTGCGGAGAACACCATGTTCCCTGCATCTGGTTCAAGACCTCCCGTGTCAGAGCTTGGGTCGGAGCTGCCATGAGAAGCTTGATTTTCTGAACCTGGCCCCTCTGCTTGCCCTCGGCGAGGACCAGCCTCGCCGGCAGCTGGAAGGAGTGTATCAGCTGGCCACCGGCTGGGACCCACTAAGTGTGATGGAGATGGTCCTCCTCACCTCCACCTCTAAGATCTGCTGGCCAGCCTCCCGGGTCCCTGCCTTTGCCAAGCTCTGTGCCGATGTGCAACACCTTTGTTTGATTTTCTTCTGTCCTGTAGTTACCTAATCTCCTGCTCCAGGGCTGGGAAGGCCTGAGAGTGATGGTGTGTGTGTGCCCGCCCCGTTTCCAAACACACATGAACACATTTATGAATGCTTCCTCCATGGGTACTGCAGAAGCTGAGGATGTCTTTGCCTCAAAATATTGTAGATACGGTGAAAAAACTAATCTCCAAGCCCTGCTCAGAATACCTGTATGTAATGCTCTTCCTTTCAAGTGCAGGATGAAAAAGATCAATTGCAGCTTTCTTTTTGCGTGTGCTATAAACAGTTTGTACACTTGCAGTGGATGAAAATTATGCTGGAAACTCAGTTACAGCCCTCTGAGGTGAAATGATGACACTTTTGCTCCAACACACATTTTTTAATTGTGGTATGACCAGAAGTCAGATCGTTTCCTGTGGCTTTCTGAAAAAACACTTCAGTTCAGTTGTTATCTTTCCCCATGGGCTAGGAGATTTCTTTACATACTTATTTAGACACATTGGGAGGTTCCACATATTTTTTTTGTAATTACTGGGTATATCAATTGCAGAAAGAAACTGTTGGTTCTGACCGATTTTTGAAGGTACCTATAAGAAAATGGTAACATCTTTAAAGTTTCTTGTTTTATAGGTCAGCAAAGAGTACACGAAAATGTCCTTTTAAAAACCAAACACAGGCAGATCACTGCAATTCCCACAGAAATTAAGCAAGTGTTACTTGCAAGATTTATCAGCTGATTTAAGAAAAAACAACAATAAATACATTGCAATTTTGTAAGACTCAGTATTGTCAGTTCTGTGATGGGAAAGAACAGAGACAACTACAACAAACTTCCTCCGCTCCCCCAGTCCCGTGTCTGCACCCTGTTATAATTATGCGAGAAATCAGCAATATTTCAAGAGCAGCTCTGAAGTTTGTCTGTTTTCTGAAGTACTCTATGTCACTGTGTAGATTACAAAATTGCTATTATGCAACCTAACAGCGGAGAGCCTCTGAGACTGTGTTTTGTTGTTGGAGCTCAGCACATCGCCCCACTCACGGAGGTTTGGGGAGTGGTGCTGCTGGAGCCTGGAGCCGGCAGACACGGGCACAGGGCTGCTGGTGTATTTACCCTTGCTGACCCTTCTGACCTTACAATCGGCTCTTTTGAAAGTGGATTTAAAAAACCTTATTTCAGGAAGCCTTGAGGATAGTATATTGTTTTTTTTTTTTTTTTATGCCACAGCAATGTAGTTTGAGAGGAAAAACATCATCCGCGGCCACGGCACCTAGACAGCGTCCCGTACATGTTATTACGTTACTTTCAGCCAGCCCTGCGTTCCCACAATTGGAAGGAAAATGTTGGCGCAGCCTGCGCCCGCTCCCGCTCCGGGATGTTTGCGAGCCCCTCGGGTCGGGGTCAGCGCGCCTACAAGTAGGTGAAACGAGTGGCCCAGCCGGTTCACGGCATCCCTGCGCCTTTCAGACCGCGCTGCGCCGCCTGACCGAAAGCAGAGCCCGCGCCACCGCCCGCAGCGACGGCAAACCGGCCCCCCCCCGTCCCCCCCCCCGGGAGGGCTCCGCACGTCCCGCCGCGCGGCGCCCTCCCTGGCACGGAGCTGTGCGGGCGGCTGCCCCGGGGCGAGGAGGCGCCGGGGCGGGGGGTGCGGGCGGCTGGCCGCCTCCCCCGGCGGGCGGGCGGGCCGGCCGGCCGGCGGGCCGGGGCCGGGGCCGGGGCGGGGCGGGGCGGCAGGGCCCGGCCCCGCTGATGTCAGCCGGGACGGGGGAGGCGGGGAGGGGAGGAGAGGGGGGGGAGAGGCCGCCCGTGTTCCGGGTCAGGCGCGGGAATGCGCGGCGGCCGGCAGCAGCAGCGCGGCGCCCGGCGCCCCGCGATGCCCCTGCGGGGAGGGCAGCGGCCCGCCGAGGAGCAGTAGGGGGGCGCCCCCCGCCCCGCTCCGGCTCCGGCTCCCGCCCATTGTTCTCCCGGGGCCGCCGCGCTCTCCCGGGGCCGCTTCCCGCCGGCGGCGGCGGCGCGCTGGATGCGGGTTGCGGCCGGCGGCTGGCCGGGACCCGCGCTGCGCGGCGGCGGAGCGGGCAGCGGCTCCTGCGGCCGGCGGCGAGGAGGGGGCGGCGGCGAGCGGCGGCGGTGAGCGGCGGCGCCGCCCGCCCCGCGGCCCCCGGCGGCCCGGCGCCCCCCCCCCCGGCGGGGCGATGTTCCACTGTATCCCCCTGTGGCGGTGCAACCGCCATGTGGAGTCCATCGACAAGCGGCACTGCTCGCTGGCCGCCGTGCCCGAGGAGATCTACCGCTACAGCCGCAGCCTGGAGGAGCTCCTGCTGGACGCCAACCAGCTCCGCGAGCTGCCCAAGGTGAGCGGGGCGCGGCAGCGGGGGGCGGCCGCCCGGCGCCGGGCCGGGGCGCGGCAGCGGGGGGCGGCAGGTGCCTGCCGAGCGCCCCGGCCCGGCGCCGGTGGGAGGAGGCGTCGCCGCGCCCGCCCCGAGGCGGCGGTGAGGGGCTCCTGGAGTCGCGGTGTGGGGCGGCTGGGGCCGTCGGTCTGTGGGGGTAACCCCTCAGCGTCGTTTGACGGCAAATGAGCTTTCACGAGCAAAAACCTCGAGATCTGCGATTTGGGGGTCGAAAAGCCCTGCTCGGAGGGCAGAGGGGTTAGGGCCGGAGTCACAGGATGTGAATATATGTTGTGATTAACTCTCACGTCATCGGAATTACGAGACCTTGGAGGGTATTAAGCCCTCCCCCTTTTTTCCCCTTTCAGTAGATACTATCTGCTCTGTGCACGGGAAAACCAAAACCCTCTAGCAGATAACAGTGTTCCCGTTTCTGCCTTCCACTCCTGGAAACTTCGCCATGCAAAACACGAGAGATGAATAAGCTTTTTCTGTGTGTAAGTCCCGCACAGTTGTCAGTGTTTTCCCTCTTGCAGGAAACAGCCAGATTCTTGTGCATAGTACTTTTTTGGTAGTATTGTCAAAGGTGAATTCACTTTCAATTCAGCGTGGCTTTGAGACGTGGTACCTGCCAGCGTGACTTGCTGGCTGGCACTTGCTAATTTTGCTAGAGAACTCCAGAGTGGTTCCAGCGAGGCACTGTTGGACTCCACGGCTGCAGAGCGAGCGGGAGGCGCACTCGACTTCTGTCTTGATGAAGCAAGGGCATTTTTCAGTGTTTCCTCTTTAAACTTTGGACACCTCAGAAGCCTTTGTGAGTTGTGGTTGGTAGAGTTTGACACTGCAGCGGAAGCGTTATCTGGAAGCTGCACCTTAAAAGTGTGTCAACTTTTACTAACTTGGAATCCAAGAAACTGAATTCACCAGCCAGAGAAATTTTCAAAAGCACCTTTGTTTCTACCTAAATCAAAGTTGGTCTGTTCATACCAAAGCTTAAACAGTCTTACTTTCCTTTTTTTAAACTCAGTACTCTCACAGAAATTGTTTTTTTCACTCTAGGTAGTAAGAGTAATCATGGTGGAGAAGTGTTCCTGTAGACAGCAGTAAAGATGTTCAATTTGAGATGACGTATGAAATTTGGCTTTTTCTTTTGAAAATCCTGGGCACAGATTTGCATCCTGTTGTGACTGAGCTCTTTATCCTTCTGAAGTAGAGCAAAACTGGTTTTCATAGCCTCCGTGTGGGTTCTATTTTTACTTCCAGCAGTTTCTGCTGGCTTTGTGCATAGACTAGACTCAGGAGTCTCTCTCTTAGTACTAGACTTTGCAGTGTTGGCTTTCAGGCTTGTACACTTCTTGTTGTAGAGGTGCTGAATGTGCTTGTGACTCAAATCCCATGGAGACCTATGGCTCTCTGTATTTTAAAAAACATAATAGATCTCCACAAACTGGTTGCTGTGTAGAAATGCAAAGGATGGTGTCTGTTGTTCATGGTAATATATGGTACTTACTTCTGTAAACAGGGTGCAACTATTCATTGTTTCTCCTCTTCCTTGAATTGTAATATATGAAATAGTCTTTTTTCTCCTGTGATGGCTAAAAAGAGTGCTTTTTCCCATAACTTATATGTGACTACATATTAAGTCCCATGTATGCAGAAAATAAGTGAGGGAGTAAAAAAAAAACAACCCAGGCTCCTTGGCATTGCAGTGGAATCAAGCAGTTAGGTTTTTTTATGTGCACAGATCAGATTACAGGAGTGCCTAAATATACTGTAGGAATACGTTTGTGGGTTTTTAGCTGGGCTAGGAGGAATCCGACAAACTATAACTGCAGAGACATACTTGCAGTATCTGTTCTGAGTACTTTGTGCCTTGTCAGCAATGCAGGAAGGCATTTTTATTAGGGCTTCCTCCATGCGCCTGTGAACTTTCCTTGTCAGTTCCTTATTCATGTTTTCTGATAAATGGAATGTAGTGCCATCATTTCAGATAAGTGTTGACTCCGTAGGAGTTTTGGGTACAAAAATGCTGCTGTAATTCTGGATGTGAAACTTATCAGTTGACACTGGAGAAGTGGGATGGATGGAAAGAGCCTTATTTAACATTTCTAACAGCAGATAGTTTTGAAAGTTCTACTATAGGAATCTGGTTCAGGAGAATAGTCAAGATCTCTCTGTGGAAGTTAGCTACAGGCTACACTGTTCATTCCCCTTTATAATAGAAGGGTAGTGCTGATGCAAAGTACAGATACAGAATTGGAAGTAAGTGCAAAAAACAGGGGTACACCATACCTCTTGCAGAGAAAACACGAGAGGAATCATTAGGGCGTATAATTAACAAACTGTTAGGTCAGCATAGATCTTAGTGGTCGTTATACCCTTAATCTAGTGTAATGCATTGTATTAGTCTTATCTTACCTCAATTAAGTTTCCTCTCTATATACGTAAAGGCAGTAACACAAAACCAAATTGATTTTGGGCTCAGCTCAGGGCTAAGCAAGTCAGGAGACTTGTTTAACTTTCTATGGCCTGCTAGTTAGATGTTTTCCTGTTGATGAAGGCTTGAAGTTCACAGTGATCTGTGCCGATTCCTGGTGAATCATCTGTGGGCTGTGCTGATGCCGTAATATATCCTGTAACACTGATATGTTGTTCATGTCACTGCGATGGTTGCAATCCTCCTTAGGAAATTGCTGCTGTAAAGGCTCACCTTGAAACTAGTGAAAAAGATTCACCCTGTAAACTCTGTGAATGCAGTAGAAGTTGCAATAGTTGTATGGATGAGCAAAACCCCAACTCTGCTGCCCTGCTCTTCATTCAACACGCTGGTAGTTCAGACCTCATCTTCCCAGTGTGGGCAGGTGCAGTCTAGAGCGGCTAGTACAGCAGGCAGGAGGTCTTGGAATGCTCCTCTGAAACCAAGAAGATATTGGTGAGTTCTTTTCCCAGCTTTGCCATGCGGCAAGTCTGAGACAGTGATGATGGCTTTATCTCTAGACATCTGCTTTCCTTCCATTTGCACAATTTTTTTTCATCCCTTCAAATGTAAAGCTTTCTGATGCAGATAAATATCAGCAAGTGACATGTTGGAATACAGGGACGTGCTGTGTTTCTCTGAAGTTGATGGGGCAACTTGTGTTGGATGCACACGCTTCCCCTCTTCTCCCCTGTTTCTCCCTGCCCTCGTTTCTATTAATTAGCAACGAAGGGGATTCTTTGGTTGATTTGCTCCAGTACACCACTAAAAGAATACTAATACACCCTAGAACATCCATTTTGAGGTACAGAAGTAGTCTTAGGCTTTGTTTAATCTGCAGTCTTTGCTATCGTACTTAAAACCTCTATTATTCTAGAGGACAGTATAGCATGGTGTATATTAGGGTGTTACAGAAAAAAAACCCAACAGAACAAACACACAAAAATCCCTTCAAAAGACAGAAGACAAAAGAATTGCTGTCGCGTCTCGATGGGAAAGGGCTAGGAGAAATACCCAGCAATATTGTTGTGTTGTATGTTATGAGAGTCATCTGAAGTACCCTGAGGAGA
Source organism: Strix uralensis (assembly GCF_047716275.1). NCBI lineage: Eukaryota > Metazoa > Chordata > Aves > Strigiformes > Strigidae > Strix > Strix uralensis. The sequence goes on from NC_133974.1 coordinate 26,956,861, forward strand.
GGAGAAACAAGAAATACACTTGAATTATTCTGAAAGAATTACTTTGTCAGCTTTATTTTTGTTGTGTTGGCTGACCAAAATGTATGGTAGAATTCTTGTTCCCTTTCTGAGGGGAGAGGGTTAGGAAGGGTTCATGTGAAAAACATCTGAAAAGAAATGGCCAAGAATCAGAGGGAGATGTCTTTGCCCCCATTATTTCCACTTCTCCCCTTGTTTGCTCCCTTGTGCATTTATGCATATGTGGACCAGTAAATGAATTCAGTTTCTCTGACCCCCTTTTCCCTGTAAGCACCTTTTTTCCTGAGGTGTACCTGTCAGCCTCTTAGAAATTATATTTGTACAGTAGCTTACCAATTTTTTATATCATTTTGCTACTGCACAGGAATACTTTTGGTATCCCATGTCAGTACACTGATTCTTTCCTCAGGTCTCCTTAACTGCTCTGCTGAATCCCTGGATCCTTTCTTCCCTCCCTTCCCCAGTTTCTTGATGGAGAACTTGTGCTTATGTTGACAGTGACCTTTCTCTGTCGTTACCACTGGTGTCTCAGACTCCTTGCCCTGTGTGTTCATATTTTCCTGTCCTCCCCCAACCTTGATGTTCCAGGATCTTGCTTGCTTCCTCCAACCTAAGCAGCTCGGTCTGCCTTGTGTTTCTGATTCTTTGCTTCCTCTCCTGCCCCTTCTGTGGTGGATTCTCGACTGGGCTTGCAAACATTTTTTTTACACTGCTCTTTCGCCTTGCTTTCTGCTGCCTCCCAGGTTCCCTCTTCTGCTCTTGCCCTTCCCGCCGGATGAGCCAGCCTGGTGGGATGTACTGGAGGAGCAGGCTGTGTACTATTAAGCTGCTGGTGGTTTTCCACAATATTGAGGTCTCTCTAGCCTTTCTTGGCAGATGTGACTGTTTTCCCAGAGAACAGCAATTTCTAGCTGTCAGCATGCTTCTCACCACTTCTGCTTTACAAGACAAATTAAAGAGCTGCACCCTTCAGTCTCAAAAGGAAGGGCTTTGTACAGGGCCAGTGATAGAGTGTGGCTCTTAACTTGCTTAAATAACTCCTTCTCCTGTGTTGGATCCAAAATGCCTTCTGTTGACTATTTAGTGTATCTGATTTGATTGGAAAAAAACATAGTATGTGGTCACCAGTGTGCATAGAGTGGCTTAAAAATGTAGTTTGTGTTTTTTTTCCTAAATCTAGACTATTTTTATTTTCCTTAGGAGTGAAAACTTGAAGGCTTTTTAACTTTAGCTGTAACGTGTAGTATATCATTTGCTACACGTCAAAAATTATACTTCACCGAAGAGTAGGCTTTCTGGCAAATTGCTTGATAGAAGAAAATAACACATTCTGCCTGATGCATTTCAATAGCTTCTATAATGAAAAGCATCAGATAAAAATAAAATGCTTTCAATTCTATAGATCACTCTGTAGTTGGTGAAATGTTGTTTCTTGCTCCTGTACCTTAGAATTTAAGGGCCAGTACATCCTGTCAATTTAATTTCTCTGTGCATGGAATTTGCAGTACAAAACTAGATCTCTGCATATTTTTTTTTTCACTGTTAAAAAACATCTTATGAACCTTTGAATGCAGTATTATATTTTGGCTTTTATAGTAAATCACTAGCATTCTTTGCATTGGTGGGTGGTGGAAATAGCTTATAACTCTTGTTCTGCTGCTGTTTTGCTGCTGCTCAGTTTTACTCAAAGGATAAAGACCACTTTCCCATGAGACTTTTTGCAGATGTTGTTTATGTAAAAACTCCAATGACAAAAAAAAAAATTCAAAATTTTATGTGTGCACTTAGTTTAGCTTAAGAGTCTGCTGAACTCTCTTTGTTTGAGAATGATTTTTATTTAGCATTTGTAAACCTAATCTGATGCAACTCTGAATCATTTCAGTTCTCTGAGCTTGCAGATTGTATCTGTCATCTGTAACTTTTCTTCTTGGTGTTACACGCTAAAGCTGCTCTAGAGTTATTTGACTGATGTGAGTGAGACCCCTTCCCCGAGAGATCTGGTTAAACCCTGGCCTCCTCCCATGCCCTGGTTTCTGTGTGAGAGAAGCTGATGGTGTGCTGCTGCTTGGCTTTCGGCTTAGGCAGTGTTTGTATCTCTTCATTATGTGTGGTGTTGAAATCCAGGGTGCTGTTATCATACCAAAATCTTGTGAAAGCTCCTTAAGAAAAAGTCCCTCTGTTCTTCCCATACCACACCTGTTTCTCAGAAAAAAACCCTCTCAGACTAAATTTCACTCTTCCACCATAGTTTCTCCCATTATGCAACCATAAGCCTGAGAGATGCTTGCTTGGTCAGTGGCCAGTAATCTGCTGTGGAAAGAGATGATATCATACTCTACCTCTCCTTAAATTTGTGCTTATGGGTTGTACCCATTGCTACTTAAGATGTAAACATCTAGAAGCTTTATTTCCTTTTTTCAAATTTATAGATCTCATTGGGATCACGGGGACATGGTGGGATATCTCACATGACTGAAGTGCTGCAATGGATGAATGCAGGTTCTTTAAGAAGGACAGGCCAGGAAGGCAAGGACAGGGAGTTGCTGTTCATGTGAGAGAGCATCAGTGATATGTGAACCTTTGCCTTGGGAGGGATGATGGGCCAGCTGAGAGCAGGTTGTGATTAGTGGGTGACATTGTTTTGGGTGTCTGCTGTAGACTGCCTAATCAGGAAGAAGTAGAAGATGATGCCTTCTTCGGACAACTGGAAGAAGCCTTATGTTCACAGGCTCAGATCCTCATGTGGGTCTTGAACCACCCTAACATCTGCTGGAAGGACAACACTGTGGGATATAAGCAATCCAGGAGTTTTCTGGAGTGCGTTGATGACTTTCTGACACAGGTGATCAAGAAGTCAATGGACAGAGATGCTCTGTTGGAGCTCATAAACAAGAAAGAACAGGTTGAGATGTGAAGGTCAGGGTTGCAGTGGCTGTAGTGAGTGTGGTCACCTTGGCTGTAGTGACCGTGAGATGGTGAAGTTCAGGATCCTGAGAGGAGGGAACAGGGCAAGAAGCAGCATCACAACCCTGGACTTCAGGAAACAGACTTTGACGTGTTCAGGGATCTGCTTGAAGGTGATTAATAAGAAAGATGTTGATGCTGCCATTCAGAGGGACATTGACAGACTGGAGAAATGGACAGAGAGGAATCTCATGAAGCTCAGTAAAGAGAAATACAAACCCTTCATGCACTTGGGAAGAATTACCTCATTCTCTAGTACAGGCTGGGGGCCAACCGTCTGGAAAGCAGCTTTTCACAAAAAGGCCCTGAGTGACCTGGTGGACAAGTTGACCATGAACCAGCAGTGCTCCCTCATGGCAAAGAATGCCAATGGTATCCCGAGCTGTGTTAGGAAGAGCATTGCCAGCAGGTGATCCTTCTCCTCTGGCCAGCATTGGGGGAAACACACCTGGAGTGCTGTGTCCAGTGCTGGGCTTCCCAGAAGAGAGTCATGGGCATACTGGACCGGGTCCTGCAAAGGGCCGCAAAGGCTATTAAAGGGTTGGAGCATCTGTCATGGGAAGAGGCTGAAAGAGCTGGGATAGTTTAGTGTGGAGAAGAAAAAGGCCCATGGGATCTTATTGGTGTATATAAATACCTGATGAGAGGGTGTAAAGAAGACAGAGCAGTACTCTTCTCAGGGGTGCCCTGCAACATTATAAGAGGCAACGGGCAGAGACTGAAACACAGGAAATTTTGTCTGAAATAAGAAAACACTTTTTTTACTGTGAGGGTGGTCAAACACTGGCACAAGTTGCCCAGAGATGTTGTGGAATCTCCATCTTTGGAGGTACTCAAAACCTGACTGGACATGGTCCCGGGTGACCTGCTCTAGGTGTCCCATGCTTTGAGTAGGGGGTTTGGATGGGCTAGATGATCTCCAGAGGTCCCTTCCAACCTCAACTGTTCAGTGATTCTGTAGAGGGCATATCAAGGATTTTACCTGTCTTTAGCTTTGGTGTTTTTAATGATGCAGATAAAATTATCATGTTTTTCACTGTTTATTCACCCTCAAATGTTTAATTGTGTTTTACTTTTAACATTGATAATGTCATGGTGTTTTTGCACATCCTGCTGTAAATCCCTGAAAAAATATCACTAGATGATTTAAGCAAGCATGTACTTCCACTTAATACCAGAGAGAGAACTATGCCACTGTGTGAAACTGTATGCACACAGTAAAGGTATTTTTACTGAAAGTTCAAGAATTTTTTTTTTAGTGTGACAAATGCTATGTAAAATACTTTCTAAGAACACCTGCAACTTTACAACTTCAGTGTCTTGAGAATACTTAGCTTTTGTAAAAACCTTTTGTGAGCATAGTCAATTAGTACTAGTGTGCAACGCACATTTGAATTGTTAAAATAAATGTTTGTAGAGAAGCAACATTGGATCCTTATATTAACATCTCTCAATATAGAACACTGTGTTGAAGGCTCCAAATAAGTTTATTACCAGATAAATATCTCTACTTTTTATGATAGCTTCCAGGTTCTTCTGTTGTATTGTTTAAGACTTTGAAGAAAATATTGTGCCTTTTGACATCAAATCTGAAAGACCACAGCCTGATGTGGGCAGAGGGAGAACTTAATTTGGTGTCCCCTACAAAGTCTGACTTCCCTGTTAATGTCCCTGAGATTGTGCAGAAGATTTTGAAGTCTGCTTGGTTTGAAATACTTTCTAATGTCAGTTTTTTTTGTAGTAACAGCTGAGTTCTGCTGATTTTTGACCTCAGTTGGAAGAAAGGAATTAGGTGGTTATGTTTCAATACTTTAGACTTTTTTTTTTTCTGTATTGTTGTAGTAAATTGATAGCATCCCCTTCTCTGTGTGATGTACACAGATAGGACAAGGTTTGTGGGCAGAGATTATATATCAGCTCTAAAATAAATGTTATGATTATACATAGAATTATTTTTCTAATTATATCAGTTAGTCTAAAAAAGAATGTTACCTCCTGCCAACAATCTTGTATACTGGAAAAATGCATGCTATAAATTCATTAGTGGGATTAAATGTGTTTTTGTTTTTTGTTTTTTTTTTTTTCTCCAAATGGTAAATGCATTTAACTGCAATGAATCCATATTTTGTTGTAGCAGATGTTTTCTGGCCTCTCTTAAAGGCAGAGATGGTCCCTCCCACCACTGTACTGTAATGGCTGTAGCATCAAGTGCTCTTTAACCTTTATTGCCTCTGCTTAATCGACATAAAAGAGAAAGTAAATCCTTGCCTGCCAGGAAACAGTATGAGACAACCTGTTCAATGCACCTCTTGGTAGAGCAGCATTTTGATTCAATGCTGCAGTGTACTGGTTTCTGAGAGTGGATACTGTCTTGTTCATTTTTTAAAATGGATGGTAAAAACCGAGACTAGGACCTGCAATTGGCCCATCATTGACTAAAGTTCAGCAAATGGCAGGTGCTTCAAAAATAGTGGCCAGAAACGTAGCTGGTAGATGTTGAATGCCAGCTTCAGTGAGGCATCGGTTATCATTTTTGCTCTGTCTCCTGTAGACCCTTTCCCCACAATCCTTCTGCCTGGCTGATCCTTCATACCAGGCTTTAAAGCATCTGTTGGAGAGGGAGATGGCAGTTGCAACATCTGGTTCTGTTTAGGGTACGTGCCCCTGTCATCTTTCATTAATACTTTCTCCTGTCTGGAAATCTAGTAATTTATTAATGTTTTGTATGGATTCCTGCTTGACTGTTTTGTCTTCCATTAATATTCATGATGACAAAGTTGGTGCTAGGATGATGCAAGACCAAAGTACAGCTTTAGTATACTCTACAAACATGGTTTGAGCATGTGAAACAAATCTCTCACCTTGTCAAAAATCTGTGGCAGTTCTGGTTTTGCCATGAAACATGTGAAGACAGACCTCAGCTGCGTGGAACAGTTGTCCATTTGCCAACTTGCCACCTAGCAAGTGGGCAGGGGTTCTGTGTACCGCGGTCCATCACTAGCTGCTGCCGCATCTTCTCATGTCTTGAGAGGAAATCCATTACCTGCTTCCAGTAACACTGATACAGAGTCGTCAGCTGCATGATGACTCTGCTGTGCTGCACTGAGAATTAGTCACTGTCCTTGGAAATCATTTCAGTATCTCGCTTAGTACTTTATTTGAAAATTAAAGTTTGTTTGGCCCAAGGGATCATATGGGACCTGTACTGGTGAAACCCTGTTGCCCTTACCAGCTGTCCCTGCTCGCAGGTGAAACCAGGTTGGAATAACTTGAGGGATCTTGATGTTGATAGCAGGTTTTGTGGGAGATGCCAAGCTGATAATGCCCATACTAGACTTCACTGGAGGCTGCTGGGACCTCATTACACACTTCATGAAACCAGAGTAGGATCGAACAACTTCCTCAGCATTTCATTGTACAACTACTTAGGCTGTGCTTCTAGGGGAAGGTGTCTGTTTTCTGTGCTCTTGCTGGTTTTCCTCATGCATCCGCTTGTGCTACTGGATGGATTTTAAGATGGCGAGGTACAGGATTGCATCCTAGAAAGAGTTTTTTGCTTACAAGTTAGTTGTGGCTTTTGACTGGGGGTGCCTTGAGGCTTGAGTGGAGGGCAGGGTGTGTTACAGCTCGCTGTGAGCGTAAGCATGGCCATGGTTTTCATCAACTCCGGGCTAGTATGTCCAGTGGCTGACTTCAGAGTAGAAGCAATGTCTGAAATCCCACCAGTTGGTTAGTGTAGGGTGTTGAGTGTCCTCTTCTCTTGGAATCCTTAGCACTGAATGTCCCCTATGGATGGTCTTTCAAAGAGTTGACTATTGATGACTTCTACAAAAGTGGGGTGGGGGAGGAATGAGGAAAAGCTTGCCCTTCCCTCTTCTCCTTTGCCCTTCTGACAGACAAGAGGAATGTGTTTGTTCGTATGCCTGTGCCAGCGCCTGGTTATTAAACACATACCTGGGAAGCAGAACACTTGAATTCAGTGCTGCTTCTGCCTTACATGATTTCAGCCTTGTTCTCCTTGTAGTGTCCGGACCACCAAGCAGAGTGTTCACCTAAAGAAAGGTTGGGCTTCCCCTGCTCTCTTGCTGAAGCCATGCAATGGTGCAGGCAAAACAATAACTTATAGGGGCCAAAAGCAAGTGATTGGGGACCTTGCCAGAGAACTGGAGAGCATTGTGTCTGCCATGCTGCAAGGTTATTTCGCAGATTTGATGCCTTATCTTGTTCACTGCTTTGCTTACCAAAATCAAATTGCAGCTTCTGCTTGTGTTTGCCTGAAGAAAGACCTTTTTCTGAGGTCTTATTGAGACAGTATAAAAAGAGTGAGGGAAGGATTGATTGCGATTTCCCTTATCCAGTGACTGCAGGAGGACACGTAGGTGGTGAATGGAAGAAAGTGAAGGCTTCCCCCATTGATTTTTGTTTACAATGTAGGAGAAGAAAATGGAGCCTGAAGTAAGATTTGAAGTAGGTATGCAATTAGGAGTTAAACTATATTTAAATTGCTGTGTGTAGCTTTTTAATTCTACAGTTCAGATATCCTTTAGCTGCTCATTACAGGTTTGGAGAATGGGTGAAATAAATATGTGGTGAAAAATGGGTGAAATATGGTGTTTAAGAAACAGGACCTAGTAGTGTACTGTGTGGTGGTAGTTTACTCAATTCCTGTGTGAATATAATAGTGTAATTTCCTGAAGAAGCCTTAAAAGCTGAGGCAGCATGCATATGTTGAAGATCCATATTGGTGTCTAAGGGAAACTTGACATAAGAGCAGGTACTCACAAATTTTTAAGCATGTCAGCAACAGCTCAAGTGCCTGCAGCAAAAAAAAAAAAATCTATCCTGTGCGAATATAACTGAAATGAGTTAATTTGCTGTTTTCTTCCTCTTCTTTCCCTCATTCTAATTTCTACTGCTCATGCTGGCTCATCTTGAAAATTAGGCATTGGATTTCATTAAAGTCTCTAATTTTGATTCTCTTTGCTGCTAGTAGCGGCCTTTTTATGGAAACATTTTGCTTAACACAGTAAGCTTTTAGTTATGCTACCCGTGCCAAACAGGTTTGGAGTTTGACATGTCTGTAGCAGTGAGATGTTGCTCCTCCCCTTAAACAGCATTAGCTGCAAGTAGGTCTTCATGCTCTTCTGTGTTTTTTATTTCAATTGCCTATTGTTTTCATCTATTTACTTTTTTTTTTTTTCCCCCTGTCAGGAAAGATGCTGAAGTATTCAGGCAAGATTCTAGGGTATGAATGTTTTTTTTTGTTGCAGGAATGAATCACTGAAAGAAAGCCAGCAACGTGTGTTGTTTTGGCCACTTTCACAGGAGAAAATCTTGAGTTTTATCAGTCCTACTAGTTTGGCTTAATTCCGTTAACTTTTAATTTCTAGAATCAAGAGTGCCAGTTGTAGTGGTATTCTTTAAAAAAAAAAAGTATAAAAATAAGGACTGTGGGATCACACTGTCTGTTTATACTTTTCAGTGAGTCATGCACTTATCTCTTACTTTTTTTCCTTCTGTTGGCTGACATCGACCCCATTTTGTCAGAATGAAGTTTTTTAAAAAATATGTGGCTGGGTGGAGGAGAGAGACTTGGGTAGTTTTCCAGTGTGAGAAGAGCTCTATTCAAGATGTGTGTTCTTAGAAAATTCATGTAAGAGAAACCTCTGTAATTTCTTTGATAGCAGGAAAAGCTTCAATTGAAGGTTGGGAATTGCCACTACATAGAAGGTTGTAGGCTTCTTTATTGCTGATGCTCATGGAATTATTTGTCTCATTGAAGCACTATTAATTAGGCTGGCTAAACTAAGCAGCTTTAAAAGTGTTGCCAAGATACTCGTAGAGACGTCGGGTCTGCAATCAAAACCTCCTATTACAGCATGCTGGGTGGATGTGCTGCTCTGGCCAGCAACCCACTGCACTTTGGTTCATGTTAGAGCTTTTCAAATAGAGGCTGAACTGTGTCTGATATATTGAATTAGGAACATGTTTCTGTTTGGCATATATTTGAGAAATGACAGATATTTTTATATATACATATCTATGTATTTACATTTGTTGAACTCTATTCAGTAAGCTCTTAATTATCTTTCTTCCCTCTGATCGTTTTGACAGGTGAAACAAACATAGCAAAAAGGAGGTGCTTGCTTCTCCAGTAGTGCTTTAGAGCACTAATGATGTGCCTTGGATAAAGGAAGAATAGTTACTGAAATGGGAGTAGGATGTACTAAACATACAAGAGTGATTGAGTTCTGTAGTTTAAAGGAAAAAACCAAAAAGTTCAAAGAAATGCCATTCACATAACTGCAGGTTAAGATTTTATCTAGGAAATAGTGTCATTCATTAAAAATTGTTATGCAAACTAGAAATAAAGATCCCAGTTCATTTTTCTTTTAAGTAGTCAGTTAAAGCAACAGGAATGCCTTTAAATGTTGTGTAATTTTGTTTGTTTTAAACATGTGCTTTGCATATTTAATAAATATATACAACACTGCCACATGGTGCGGTGAGGGCTCTCAAACCTTCCTAGGGGTGTCCAGTTCTTAATAGCTATTTGATGAACATTCTTTTAACCATGTTCCTTCTTTTAACCATGTTCTTTCTGTCTTTTCTTGCTTGCCATTGTAGAGCATCTCTGGCAAGGACAGCTGTTGCTTATGAGAAGACTTGTAGGAGAACATCAATATTTATAACTCATAGCAACTGTTTATAACTGTTTAGCAGCTACATGCTGTCTGAGGAACACTTTTTGGCAAGTATTTATTTTGGACAGTGTTAGGGCTGATTGGGATCTCTTCTGTGGAGTGTACTCCTGCTGTGTTTTCACAAAAGTATCTTTAAGTGCTTTTCTAAGCTTCTGATGGATTCTCGGTTTAGTCATATTAATAAATATTTAGCAAAATGGATGCATTTGTTTTAGAAGATAAAAAAAAGTTAATGATACGAAAATGCACTTATGGATCTGTGAGGACAAAGAAGGATTAAAAAAACATGGCTATTTTAATTTTAATGTATGTTTTTAGGGAGCTAGAAATGTGTAATTGTAAAGGTTTTTTTATCTTCCTCTTAGAATTTCAACTCTGTTATCAAAGGCCTTTAATACTTGGGAGGGAAGGAATGCCATTCTGACTCAAAAAATGCCTTTGAATTTTTGCATTCAGATCTGGTGCATCTTTTGACTGCTGAGTGTTTATAAACTTTTTAAAGCTCTATCCTTCTTATTCCCTAAAAGGAACCCATGTTTTTGAGGGAAAACACATTAATTTCAGTTACATTTTATTTTTCTGTGACAAGGAACAACAAGGTATATTGAAAGATTGGTGCTGAAGTTGCAAAACCTTGCACTTAAAACCTGATTTATGATCTTGGGTATAAGACGCTCAAACGAAGTTTGAAAACCTGTGTCATAATACAGATTCATAAGAGTGCTTTTACCTTGTGTCCTAGTAAGATGCCTGTCTTACTGCCCATTTTGGTGTCGATCTAAGATAGAATTGAGTGACATTCAGAGCACACACTCCAGCACCTAAATAAAATAATAAAAAAAAGGTGCTAATTTCAAAGAAAGGATTGCAGGTGATTAAACGTAAGCAGATATCCCAAACTTACTAGCTATCTTCCAGTTATCCTGAGGGGCAAAACCCATGAGGGTATGAGCGAGTGGGTGAGATGCCCGGGTTCTGACTGCTGGGCAAAAATGTCTGTGCAGCCTGGCAACACAAAACTCTCTCAAAATTTGAGGAGTCTGGTCAGTTATGGTCGAGATGACTTCTATATAAAGTCATTTAATTCTGCACAAATCCTCACCACTTGCAGTCACTCTCATTGCCTGCCTGGAAGAGAGGAAAGCTGTGATGAGATAAGAGCTCTCCAACTTTCCTAGGGATGCCTACATCTCAGTAAGTTTTTAATGACCGTTTTGTCTTTCGATCACGAGCTGCTCCCAGTGCCTGGGGTTGACCTGACTTGCAGCTGGGCCTGTCTCCTTTGACGGTTGTTTTGTCTTGGCGGCTGCCAGACCCTCTGAGCCCGTAGCTGGGGGTCAGGGAAAGTTAGCATCCTGTCTGCATTGCATGCCCATGTCCTCACTGTAGAGACAGGGCTGGGTTGGGTTCCTCCTCAAGCCTGGAATTGTGCATATCCCCCCCAACTTTCATTAGTCCTTCTGAAACTGGGCCACGGAATGGAGGGTGTATGAGGCTAGAAAGAAAGTCTTCCCAAGGGAGGCTGGCTCTGTAACCTAGTTGGTTATGGTGCTTGCCAGTGAAGAAGACCTTGGCAGCCCCTCTCTGGGTTTTCTGGATCGTCCTTTAGAAGTGTCCCTCTGCGTTAACTTCCTAATGAGCCCTGGTGTGTAATTAGGATGCTTTTAATTACCCTACTGGGTAACTTCACCCTATTAATGATTTTGAAGTAGGCACTCCGTATTTCACTAGTATCTGTCTGCTGTGATCTTTAATAGCAAGTTTTACAGATATTTTTTTTTTTAAATAAATTTTCATTTTAGATAAACACATAGTCTGTTTGCATTTAAAAATTAAAATGTTCATTCTGATGGAGGACTGAAAGAGGTCTGCTGATTTTAAGCAATAACTTTTAATTAGCTAAAATTTTGAAAGCAGCTTCTAGTTACTGCTTATCATTTATTATACTTATGTGCGACTTCCGTGAACAGTTTCTGAAATGGAATTTTTTCTTTCCTTCAGCCTTTCTTCCAACTTGTGAAGTTACGGAAACTTGGACTTAGTGATAATGAAATCCAGCGGCTCCCTCCAGAAATAGCGAATTTCATGCAGCTGGTGGAACTTGATTTGTCTCGAAATGGTAAGCTCCAGTGTTAATTTGTTTGACTCCATACCGTCCTATGACATCATCTGTAAAACTAGGTTAGTAGGGTTTTTCTGTCTTTGAAGTTGCTATCTATGTCCTGCAGAATGCTTTTCTGTGTAATTCATGGATTTGCCTGTAGTTCTAGATGGGGAGGAGGGAAAGAGCAGAAGAGAGCCAGTGGTGGAAATGCAGTGATAAAATAATGCTTGAATGTAGTTCTGCCTTTCTGAGAGCCTGCTTTATTTTTCAATTTAAAGAATGCTTTACATCCGATTTTTACGTGTGCGTCTGTCACAATGTTGATTTCTTTCCCCAGGCTCTCTGAAATGGCTAGAATTTAAGAAGGAAAAAAAAAAGAGGTTGAAAGAAAAAAGCTCCTTTCTGTCCAAAAAAAGGCTTCCTTGTGCGCTAGGAGTCCAATTCTTTATCTCCACTCTCCTCTTTACCTGTGATTACAACAGGCAGAGGGCTGGTATTTCTAGTTGTACTTCTGGAAGAAGGATCAGTTTGTTTTTCACCTTCAGAGATAAATTCAGAAACGGATGCTGGGAGAAACTGTCTTTTAAAATGTGTTGTTGGAAACCACATGGGTTTATCATTTGGTTGTAATATTTGCTGCTTATATTGTCTCAAGCTGTGATGGAGTGAAAACAATTTTTTTTTTTTTTGGTGGCCTGGTGAACTTACCAGTTCTGCAAGAAGTTTGGGGGCTGGTGGGTCACCTTTAAGCAGCCCTAATAACCCAGTGATCTAGAAACAGCGAATCCGTGTTACCAAATTAGAGCAACTATCAGCTATTTTTGCCTCTTTGTATGCAGTGGATATGCACAAAATGCTCTCTGAGGTGTGATGGATGGGGTGGGAGAGAGTAAGGTGGCATAACCTTGTAAATAAGTGAGGGATGGAACTGAATATTCAAGAGAAGAAACAGTGCAACGGGGAGCCTTTTTTTCTTTACGATTTAACTTCACATTGACCCTTTGCCACTGAAGAATATCCAGTGACCATTTCATCTTCCTGTAACTATGTGAAATTTGCATCTTTTCTTTATTTGTTTGGTGCTTGTAGTGCCATCTCTATTTGATAATATAACTGGTGAAGCATAATAAGTCTCCAGGCTGAAAAATTTCTGCAAACCATATAATTTTATGCACATTTGCAAAACCTTGTAACAGAAGAAAACTGGTAAAAAAAACCAAACCTGAGAGACAGAAGAAACACATTAGTTAGAACATTTTAGGAATAAACGAGCATTAATTGATGCAGTATTTTGACTACTGAGTTTGGCTGAGTTGGGTGCTGTCTGTGACAGACCTTACACAAAAGGAAACACTCTGTTGGCTTAGTAATTCTCTTTGCAAATGAGTAACTAGCTGCAAAAGAGCTGGTGGATCAGAGCCATGTGAACTCTTGTCAGCCTGACTTGGAAGTTGGCTTGAGAGCTCAGCTGTAACGAGAACAGATGGTGTGAACATTTATGGTCGGGTAGATGCATTCGTGTCATTAGAAGCTACTGCACAGGGAAGTGTTTTCTCAAGTGATGGGTTGCACTAATGCAGGTGGCAGGGAGCAGTTGTTTTCCTATATCCAAGGTTCAGTGTTAATTGCCCATTTTATTGCATTAGTTTCTCTTCTCTGTGGTTGATTGCACAAGGTGACTGATACTGCTTCCTTCTGCTTAATCATGTCACAGTTACTGCACGATGTGACTCAAATGAAAAGTGCACCGTGTGAGGTGATGCGGAGGGGCCATGGCAGAAGATGACTGATGTTACTTTATGCTGTTTGGTCATGTTGTGGTTGTCTCACAGCTCTTCAAATTAAATGGCAAAACACACACCATCTGGGATGCTGCAGGGGGAATTCTCACATAAGATTTTGGAGATACACAGTATTTTAATTTCTTAGCTTTGTGTTTTGAACCCACCTTCCAATATGTCAGATTCTCAACCTGCCAAAGGTTTCTTCTGTTTGGTGGTTTGCACTCCATCATTTTTTTTTTTTTCCTAACTACCAAAGTACTTAGAGAAAAAAATAGGAACTCTTTGTATTCCTTTCAGGCAGAGAAAAACAGTCCAGCTTTTCAAAACGCAGTATGCTGCATGAATAGGAAAGTGTGATGGTGACATCTGAACTTGGGAAATAAGAGATCATTGTTCTGTGTTTTTTGTTGTTTTAGCTGTCTGGTTCGGTGCACTAATTGCTTTCAGTTGTGGCCGTTCTGTTTCCTCAAGGGCTTAAAAACGCAAATATAAATTCATTTAATGTTCTGTGTACAGGAGTAGCCCCTTATATTTTAACCTCTCATCATGGGAGGAGGAGGAAAGGATTTTGAATAAACAAAGTACTCCCATTTCCCTCATAATAAAATAGTAACATGTCTTCCTTTCTTATACTCTCCAATCCTTTGGTCAGCATATGATCTTCGAAGCTCCATGAGATGGTGGGTATATAATGTGGCTTGACTTGGGTGCGCTTCCAGGCTGCAGTGGCCAGCTGCGTTTTGTGCACAGTGAGGTGTTGCATCTGGAGGTGGGATCTCTCCCTCCAGGCAGGATCCCTCCCGACTCTTCAGAGGTAGCTCTGGATACCTGTGCAATGTGTTACGCACTGCGTAAAGTAGCCCTAGTTCATAGGCACTCAGGAAAGGTGAACAGGAAAACTCTTAAGTTGGCTTTTGTAAATTCCCAGGTGTTTTCAAATGACCAAGACATGCTAGCGTATGTTAAAAATGTACTACATAATTAATCCTTTAAGCAGTTTTGGTTAATAAGTGAATCTAGAACTACAAAAATCCTTCTAAGTAAAGCTCAAAAGTCTTCAGCAGATGTAAACTTGATGCTCCTGTGATCTTGGGTGTACGTGAGAGAAGTCTGGGGAGAGTAAGGTTAGAGCCTTAGTGGTGCAGAAGGAGAAGGATTTGGGGAAGGCTAGGAGCCATATAATCTTAAACTTTTCCTGGATTATATGCATGTTGATGCTGTTTCTTATTCCTCTTCAAGGCCATGCAGATTTCCTAGGAAGCATCCCCACTGTGCTTTTCTAGTCTGGCTGAGGCTGTTAATTTGAGCAAAGGTTGAATGGATGAATCGAGGATGGGAATATCAGAGGCAGGGAAGCTGTGCTAAGAAAACAGCTTAGTGATGGTGAACACTTTGAAGATTATTTGACAATGAAGTTTATCTCTGCCCCTTGGTCTTAGGTTGTTCAAAAAGCTGATGTACTAGTTCTGAGGCTAAAGAAAACAGACTTCTAGGATTTCAACAGTGGATGTCAGAGCTTTTGAGTTGCTGGCAAAGCATTTCTGAGACTTGGAGTATTCCCTGTAGCATCTTCTGAGATAGATGCTCAACTGCTGTGTCTGAAGCTACCTCTGGTTCCCACAGACTCTCCAGGCTTGGCTAAATCTTTTCCTGGATTCTCACATCACTGGTGAATTCTGCAAGGACACTGGGTCGCTGAAGTAACCTTGCTTGATGTCCTTGAAGTTTGGGTAGGGCACCTGTGTTCTGCATTGAGTTTCAGGGCAAGTCTTTGCTCTACATGGTAGAGGAGATATCAGAAGCGCCTGGTGTGCTCTTTGTTTTCCCATAGCACTTGGGCACTCTCCAGGACAAATCTTGAAAGACCCTGTGATTCAGAAAAGATGTGCAATCTCCAAAGGAAGAAAGACATGCTCAAATTTCTGCAGTTTTTTCCTTGTGTCTTGGCTGGCACTTCATTAAGCTTCCCTCTCTCTCAAAGTGTGTGCAGCTTGTTTGAGATCCCTGGGAATTGTATCAGGCCGCTACCCATGCTGTTCAACCCGCAGAGGTTTCCTCCAGTGACTCCCTCCCCCCTTCTCTTCTGCACAACCTCTGGAGGCTGAATTCTTAGAGCTTAGGGCCCTGCCATCCCGGATTCATTAAAATGTTAATGGATTTTCTTGTTCTGTAGCTTCTTCCAGACAGGAGGGGTAATGCATAAAGTTTCTGTAGTTAATTTAATGCATGCTGATATTTGTCATTACTACTTGCGTGTGCTGTGTTCTTGCAGATGTGGTGCATTCCTTTTTAGTATCCCTCTTCTCCAAGAAGAGGGTTTTTTGTTTGCCTTTGACAAGTATTAAATCATCTGGATTCCACTGATGTGTTTTTGTCACGATGTTGCATGCTCCTTAAAATGTCCTTAGGTGTTAGTTTAATTGTAGTATTTTTATTTGAAAGAGATTACTACCCCCCGCCCCCTCTTCTCTTAACAGGTGTGGTGTGGAAGTCTGATTTTTTTTTTTTTTTTTTTTTTTAATGTCCTATACCTTTTCCGGCCTTTGAAAGATTGTCAGCAGCTAGTTTCATTCAGCTCTTTTAGGATAAGAAGAAAAATCACTGTGAGCTTTCACACTGGGCAGTGGCTGCTGGATATTAGGCAGTGAGGTGGCTTTCCTGCCCTTCCCAGCTGCAGGAGTGTCATTTGGACTGTCCTGCTGTCCACCCTCTTCTTGGATGAAGACTAACCCCCTTGCTTACGTAGGAGACGAGCCTCTTGCACTCCTGTGTTTGCCTGTGTATGTTGCTGTCTCTCAGTGATAAAAGCCTGGCAGGCTTCTCTGCTGCTACTCTTCTTGCTTCCATTGAAGATGCCTACAAAGGACTTGGTCACGCAAGCCTGTAGCATCAGTGTGTACCTGCAGATTTTCACTGTCTGTAGTGGCTCTCTAGCTGGCATCAGGTAAGGGAATTCAAGTTAGCAGCTCCTCTGTGGAAGTTCTCTGTAACCTTGTGGTTTGGTCTCGTGTCCAAGACCTGAGTTTCAAAGCAGTGGAAAAGATGCAAGTGTGTGTGCAATGGGAGAATTAAATGGATTTTGATAATCTTCGTCAACGGATTATGCTGGTTCTGTTGCTGACTCTGCTCTCAGCGGAGCTGAGGTCTGTTACTTTGTGAACTGAGGAGCACTGGGTTTCCTGTGGCATCTACTGAGGAAATCTGTGTGTGGGCAGATCTTGTTAAGCCATATTTGATTCTGCATGATGCTTGATACCAGAATCTCAATGTGTTCTTTACTTTGATATCCAGTAGGAAAGGTACTGTTTGTTTAATGTGTACAGTTTCATACCTACCATAGAGATGGATTCTGGCTATGTGATATATTAGTTGCTACCCATTTCTGTTGTTCCTGGTTTAACTGAATTTATGACTGTACTGGTAGTGCAGTTGTTCTGGACACAAGTCTTGTGACATCAGGATATTCTCATTCCAAAATCCTCTCTCAACACAGTTGTGATGTTATGGCAAATAGGCTATAATTTATGTGAAAATAATTACGGATTTCACAAAAGATAAATATGCTACTTTAGGATTACCCTAACAGTACAGGTAGTTCCTCAGAAGCATCTCAACACTGTAGTGTAAGGAGAGAGATGCTGCTGTGCAAGGCTGATGGTCTGAGCTGTGTCCAAGATTTTGGAGGGCAGTCTTTGGCAGATGTAGGCCAGTGTCCCAAATGCTCCATGTGCCTTATTTTTACCTTGTCCTTGCTTCCAAAATGGATTATAGTTGCAGGTTTAGAAACTTTTATTTTGTCTTGTCTTCAGTTATCAGGGTACTGCCAGAAATCAACAGCAATGGTATTTAACTGTTCTACTTCCAGTTGCAGACAGTTTCATATGACTGCTTTTTTATTTGAAGTGTTTATTCTTTTGCTGTTTTATAATCTAATTAAAAGTCTCTTCAGAGATCTTAGTCGTCTCCAGGACACCACATTCATTGTGTATTGTGTGATAAGTACATTTTATTCAACAGGACATTTAAGGCCGGGTGAGCACATGGCAGCTGACCTGCAGAGCATTGGTCCATGCCGCTGAGGAGCAGTGTGTAATCTTTGCTTCGCTCTCTGGGGCTTCAGCTCACTTGTTTGTATCAGTGCATGCACCCCAATGCTTTCCCTTTTTAATTCAGCTATCTGCTCTCAAAGACATACCGATCATCTGTACTGTAGGATTACCTCCCTTCTGCCCACAAAGAGGATAAGTGTCCCCCTTTTCCTCTCCCCCACCGAAAGCAGGATAACCTGTGTTTTCAAACTAGAAATACTGATAGAGAAAAGGCTTGAACACTTGTTTCAGTTCAGCCTGGGCTGGTGACCCAGCTATTTTACGGTGAGGACATAAGCTAATTAGGCAGAAGCACTTTAAGTCGTCTGATCCTGTCCTGCAGCCCCGCATAGTCTCTGCTCCCTCATCTAACAGCTGCTGCCTTTTGCCCTGTGCTCTCACCTCAGATCTGGCTGTCCACCTCTGCACTCCCACAGCATCTGAGCAGAGACCTTCTCCATGAAATCCTCTTCTCTGCCTGCCACCAGCTGCCCTGACACAAATGTGCTGGTACAAGTCTGGTGGTAAATAACAAAACCCAGAATGCTGAGAAATAAATGTGAATTGACACTTTATTGCTTGTTGGACAAGAAGGAAAAAAGAAGCCAGCAAGCTATGCTGTGAGGCAGTATAGTTGCCAAATGCATCTTTTCTGTTAATATATGCAACTGTTGGATGTTGCTTGTTGCCTTCTGAACTGATCTGTGTTAAGGTGAGCATTTATGGACAAACAAGAATTGCTCTCCTACTCCTCAGTGGACATGTCTTACCTGGTACAAGAAAGCATCCTGTGAATGCACTCAGTGCAACCCTGGCTGTGAATATCTGACAGCCATGGGACATGCCACCAGAGACTGTTGTGGTTTGTATGGCAGTAGAGCACTACTGCAGATGATCTTAAGCTTTAGCCTGGGTCAGACCAGTGACTGTTTTTTGGTTTTGTGTTTTTTTGGTTTTGGTTTTGTTGTTTTGTTTTGTGTGCTAATGAAAGCAAAGCTCCCTCATTTCAGACTTGGAGATAACAGAATTTTTCACTCTTTTAGACGGTTGCTTGCTAGCAGTTGTGTTGGGTGCTTGGTGTTTTTTTGGTGTTTTTTTGACACATCTAATTTCTAGTGACATATATTTTCTTTGTATTATCCCCCATCCCTCCCTTGAGGTTAGTTTAAAACCTGTACTTAAAAAACATTATCATTTTCATGTCTTACACATGAAGTTTAGGGATCAATGTACAAAGCAGAGTATTGCAAAAGAAAGAAACACATACTGGAAATTGCTTTTAGATTCTGGACCACCGCAGAATCCCACAGACATGTAGAAATTCTTGCTCGCTTTGAAGAAGTGATGTAGAAGTTGAATTTTGTGAATCTGTGTCATTAAAATGGATCTGATATTGGTAAATTGGAGGAGGAGGTGAGCTTTATATGCAGCAGAAGAAGTAAGGTGAGAGGAAAGACTGGACCTCATCACTGAACAAGGCTCATTAGGGAGAGGAAGGAAGAAGCAGCAAGTGCTGACTGTGATTCGGAAAGAGAAGATAAGTGAAATCTCATGATGGAATAATCTAATTAGAGAAGTTTAGAAGGTGTTATTTTTAAAGGGATTACAGAAAAGTGGATTTTCCCATCAAGGTATATTCTGCCAGATTTAACTGTTTTTTCTAAGGAAACTTTGCTAATGTACTTGCATGCGCATCTAGCAACAGTGTCTGGCTTCATCCTAATTCAAGAGAAGGCTATGGATTTTGAAGGGGGTTTTTGTTTCATTTTTTTTGGGTGGGGGTGGTTTTGTTGGTTTCAATGAGAATTTTTTTTTTTTTTGAAAGCAGCAGGACAAGTTGGAGACAGAAACCTTTGGCCTGTTAAGTATCAGCTAAAGCATTAAACATCAGACAATCCATATGAGAGTGACATAAAATAAATACTTCATTTTCTGGATAATCTAGATTAGGGATCATAAAATGGCAATCTGCAAAGAGCCATTTTTAGTTCTTGTATCCACAGAGTTGCTTGGGTTTTGGTTCCTTTTTTGCTGAGGTTGGATGCCGTGACTATGAAGTTACCGAAGAATTAATCCAATAAATCTGTAACTTTGTTGTTAAATCACTTAATATACTTTCTGTCATCTACAGCTTCATAGGGAGAATACTAGTTTTTACTTTTTTTTTTCCTTGCTTCTCAGACTAAACGTATTTAATTCCTGCTAGCCTCAAGGTCCAAGATGAAAATCCTCCTAAAAATGTCTCCTAGCCTTGTTTAACTCTTCACTGGCAGGTATCAGTAAAAAGATAGAAGACCTAAATTCTTGCCGAACTTGGGCTCTTTCACTTAATTCACCTGGAACTATTGTTTCCTTGTGATGATCTTTAAGCTTCCCCTCCCCAATTCTTTTTTCTCCTGTTTCCAATTTACAGCTCCTGGTCCTCTGTTACTGCTTCTTTCTGCAGCTGAAAAGGGCAGTCTGTTGATTTACCACATGCTATCTGTTCAAAAAACATCCTGGTTTTGTGTCCCTGCATAGTTTTCTTGCAAGTAAATTCCCTAATATCTATGTATCCATGAAATGCAGTTTTGTGAGGATTTTTTTTTTCCTGCTCTTCTCCTCCCTTGGAAAAGGACATATCCAGAAGCAATGAGGAGGAGGAATGAGATGTGTACCTTGCTTCAGTTTCCTGTTAATTATACAGTAAGGGATTTAGTTGAGAAAGCCCAACCTGAACCTGTTTGTGAATTTTCCTTAGAGCTCTAAAGATCGGTCTTAAAAGAGCTGTATCTCTTGTATTTTGTATATCCTCAGCCTCAGAACTCGAAGAGGAAAATATTACAACCTCTACAAGAGCCACTTAATCTCAGTAGACTTTGCAAGAACCTTGTGACTCCTGTCACATTGTGCCCCAGAAATTGTAGCACTTTACCTAAAGAGGCTGATTACTTCAGCCTTCAGGGCTAGTAGCAAAACTTGCTGTTCTTTAGAAAAAAAGAAGCCTGTCAGATCACTGTCTATGTCATGATCTTAATGTGGAAATGGAGAGGATGAGTATCCTTCCTCATCCCTTCCCCCTGCAGAGGCAGGACCTGTGGGAGCTGCGCTTGGCTGCTTTGGGGAAAGGTAAAGAGATGTGGTGGTGGTGTCTTCGAGGCAACAGCCTACTCAGCTGGGCTTTCCAGGTGAAGAGTGCTTTGCAAAGACAAACAAATATTTGCAGCACAAATTCTTTCTTGCAAGGTATTTGACTAAGTGGGCAGTTTCCTTCCTCCCATGTTTGAAAGGTGGAGGAGGTAGAGAGCAGGGCTGGAGAGCTTTCCCAAGGGCAGGCTTCTCAGAGACCCCTCTGAGAAAGTGGGTGGCACAGAGGAACCTCTGTGGAAGTGGGAAGAGAACCTTTAGGCTCCTACATCACTTGAGCACTGCAGTGGTCAGTGGACCTTTTGTATGTGTGATATACTATAGTAGATGTGTATTATATATGTGAGAAGAGGCAGGGGGGAAAATCTTGTGTGTTTTGAATTGGATGGATGAGAGCTGGTTCACTGCTGGCTATCTCTCTCCTGAGGTATAATGCTGTATGGATTCAGTGTCTTTGAGTCTGGAATGGGCTTCCTGGGTATACATCTGGTGTTAACTAATCAACTGCTTAATACATTTATGAATTACTAATCACTAAGCAATTAAGGTGCTTTGCCTGGGTTGTATCTACCTGGCAGTGGGCCTTCCACTCTCACCATCTAGATCAGTACCATTCAGTTGACTTTTGCTGGGGTGTATGAAGTGTGTCAGCTCCAGCCTAGCACAGTGCTCTATTTTGCCTTCATAGCTGGAAAATATAACAGCATCCAGTAGTTGCTCCCTGCAAGACTCTTGGAACACTGTAAACTCTCCCTCAGGAATGTGGTGTGTCTCTTGTGTCTGAGACTTCAGCAACATTCTTGTAAAAACACTTTTTACTTTGAGCTAGAGTCTGCTGTTTGAGTAGCTCTGGTCTGGTAGTCCTGTTGCAGGCTAGGATCTTCGCAGTCATTACTTTCTTGATTAGATATTGGAAATCATGTTCACTGTTGCAGAATGCATAAAGGATGCTGGCCATGTAGCCTTTAGGTAGATGAAAAAAACATTGTCAGTTCTTGAAATTCAATATAAAATGCTATAAAAATGTGCCACACAAAAGGTTTTATCAGTTTAAAAATAAGATTGTCTTCTCCCCCACCCTCCCAGCCATCAGAAGAAGGAAAGTGGGGGAATAGGGATTGAGTGATGTAGCTGTTGTAAAGATCTTAAAAAAAAAAAAATAAGATCAGTACCAAAAAAAAAAGATTTTTTTTTTTTTTAGAAGTAATTTTCTCATTCAGACAATACAGAATTGCCTAGTGTCAATCTTACCTCTTAAGTCACTTGTACAGGGCTTGCTAGATTGTTAGCAAATTCTTGTGCAACCTACAAGAATAAACATCTGAAGAGGTATTTTGAAAGAGGAGGGGGGAATATGCCCTCTTATATACATGACTGCCAAGCTTGATTTTCATCCACTTCTGCTGGCATGACTTCTTTTTGCTGCCAGTGTATTTGTATTGTCACACGTCACAGGGCTTATGCTTGGTTTATGGCTTTATTATTAGCAATGCTGCACAGTCTGTATGCCAGAACATCTGGGGCATCATGTAAATGTAGAACATTCGTCAGTGTGTAGCATTAGAAGAATCCTAGATACTTAAGTAGGTTTTGAGCTGGTTATCCAGCAGTGCCAGGAAAAGCATTTAACCTTACTGCTGCTGGTACTGGCAGAGATCTATGTGTTAGTGTCTGTAACGAAATTGAGTAGTCAACAGTAATGGTGAAAGCTGCTTAATCCATCAAGAGACAGAAGGACTTCTTTATATATTTTAATATCTTCTGTTGCATTTCAGTCGATTATGTCAATGCTTCTATTATGGACCATCATCTTCTCTGCTGTAATTATCACACCATTTTTTTTTTTGTCATATACTAACACATTCTTTGCCGTTTCTCTTCTGAGTTCATATATTCAATGCAATGTTACAGTAGTCTTCACATGTAGTGATAAAGTATCTGCTTATAACTTGGCTGTGTTTTGCCTGAGAAATCTTTTTAAGATGCATTGCAAATAAAATGAGTTGTATTTCAACCTTGTTGAAATTACTAGATGTATAATGATCCTCAGTTCAGAGAGTTGCATTGACTTTTTGTCTGTCCTTTGTCCACTTAGGTGGAGGAGAAAAACAAATAGTGAAAGTATCTACAGGGGGAGAAAAATGTACTTTACGTGCAAAAACCCCATAGAAATGGGATTTCCCTTTTCCCTGTTTCTGTTACCATTTCTTATTGAAGATATTTGCTCATGTACTGACTTCATAGTCTGGAATATCTAGGCTGGGAAAGCATATTTCATTTTCAAAACAGATTTAGTGATTTTCAAATGTATCCAAACTATAAGCAGTGCCTGTACAATCTTATTTCAAGTAGTATCTTATATTGGAGTAATTTTTGCTTAGCTGAGATACTTGTTGGCTTTTACAGATAATACCCAAGACTTGTAACAGAAAAACCTTATCAAAATAGTTTTGCTGATAAGGTGTATTTTTTGTTTTTCATAGTACATCATACAGAAGTAGGAGAGAAATTATTTGCAGTATGGTAATGAAACTATGCGTTGGTGGAGGAAATCAGTAGCATGATTACTTTCAGAAACTTTGCCATTGAGGATTTAAGTTTATCTTCTGCTTTATATGTTGCATTTTTATGTGTATATATTTTTTTTTTTCCAAACAAATTAAGATAGTTACATTCTACTGGAGCTTTGATTTTTGTGGGTTTTTTTGTTTGTTATTTTATCTGGGAGAATGATTCACACAGAAAAGTGTGTAGCTGTATATGAAAGGACTGTGGGTGTACATATGTGCATGCATAAAGGTTGCGGACACTGGCTTGGTTGCAAAGAAAAGAGTTATTTTGAGTCCTCAGAAGCTTTGAAATAGTGATGTCCTTTTCAGGACTTTTCCAGCTAGTTATCCAGGGAAGGATGGTATGAAGACTAGGTGGTGGATGACACATTCTTTACTTGCTGTTGATAAGCTGAGCTCAGTATCAGTGTTTGTTGCTGTAATGCAAGGTAGAAGTAACGTTGTCTCTTTGAGTGCATGTAGAACCTCTGTCGTCAATAATCCTGTAGTATGAATTCACTCTTCTGCAGGCGGCACTCAGTCATGGATAAAACCATCAGCTTTGCTGTCTGTAAATGCAATTTTGATATTGTTTTGGTTTTGTGTGTATTTCTTTGTAGGGAAATGGAAGGTTTCCATTTCTGTGTACTGTTTGCATTTCTTAGAACACCCTTTCAAAAGGGAATGCTTCTACACAAATGTTTAAAAAAAGGAAAAAAGAAGTAGTATTAGTTTATTTGCCATCTGTTTTGCAAGACAGAGCAATGTCCCTGTGATGAATTCAGTGCTTTTACTTTCTGGAGTGTTGGTGACCAGCAAATGCTTTGAGTGTTAGAAGAATTTATCACTAAGGTCATCGTTTAATCAGGCAATCTTAATGAAACTTCTCTTTTTCATTTTAGTTACTTCAGTGCACTATTCAGATCTGTTTGTCCTGACCATATGAAAGGAGTAAAGTGTGAGGTTTTGACTCTGGAAGTGAGGTCAGCAGAGATGCTTGTGAATGTGATACTTTGAAATAGGCTGGTTGTTCAAGTGTCTCCCATGTAAATTTGGGAGCACTGTGGCTCCTGTGGTAGTTTCGTGGCTTCTTCATGGAGGTTCTGCTGGAGGATTTCATCAAGGTTCTTCATGGAGGATCTGCTGGTTGACTGTGCCACTGGCGTGTTTTGTGCTGGACTCAGGCTTGAGATGAAACCCATGAAGAGGTTTGAAGAGCCTGACCACGAGGCTTGGTTGCTCTCCGGCCTGATGCGCCCTGTGCAGGGTTGTGAATCGGGCCGCTGCACCTCTCTGGCCTTTGGGCCAGGCTGCAGTCCTGCTGGCTGGGCTGGCCCTTCTATGGGGCAAGCTGCCACAGGGGAGCAAGCTCTCTTAATCCTGATTTGGGGACTCGGTGTGTGACCTGTCCCTTCTAAGGTCAAAGGCCTCACCTAATGGTTCACTCTGAGTTTTATCTCATTGCTGTTGGATTTCTAGGAAGCATCAACTGTTTCCCCTCAAATACCAAAGCTGTTATGAAGCAGTGGGTGGGTAAGAACATATAAAACATCTCTGATGGGACTTAGCCTCTAAAGTCACCTACTCCATTTTATGGGACATCTGTTGCTGTTGACGGGCCTTAGGGTTTGTGTAGATACAGAAGTAGTTTATTTTCCTTCACCAGGTGTACTGAGGGAACTGTTTGTGCTGTGCACACTGCTCTATGCAAGCCTCACCCTAGGCAGCTTTGTTTAGCGCAGCTTGATTATTTGATATGTCACACTATGGGTATTCATCTCTCTTACTCATTATTTTGATATATAGTAACAGTGAATACATATTCTGAATATGCAGTGTATTTCTGGGGTTAGTGATTAGACCACTCCAGAGCTACTCACAATCATTAGGAATTGTTTCTCCATCTGTTCCGGCTGTTTTCAAAGCTGTGCCTGGTGAGTGTACTGGGAACACTGGGGTGCGTGAGGCAAGAGTGATTTGCTTCCGTTCCAAGAAGAAGCACCTCTTGGAATGGAGTGAAACCAATTCGGAGATGCCCATCTCCCACCTTCCCTGCAGCCCTTCCCAGTCATGTGGGAAACAGAAGATTCCCTGGGGATGTTCTTCTACCACCCTTTTGTTGATTGTTCACAACTGGTGACCTGTGGATCTGAAAGATGTTCTTGATGGTTCTGTGTTCAGTTCTGAGCTGGAAATCATTCAAAATACATGCATTTGCTCAGATTACCTGGTAAGAGGTGAACCTGATGAGCACGTACTCTCCTCCCTCCTCCCTTCCTCACTCCATCGCACCACTTTTGGGGAGAGAAGCTGAATGTAGGTAGTTAATTCTGAGTTACTCAGCTAGGTAGGAAGAGACCTAATTTCCAAATATTTTTCAACATGTTTAGGTCACTGATGGCTGCTGAGATCAGTGGTGCCACTTGCATGAAGAATAATAGATGGAGTAGATGTAATGCTCTGTAGAAAAAATGGAAATAGGAAAAACTTGGAAACAGAAGTCTGATTTTTACTTTAAGATTTACCTTTTTTCTTTTTGAATCATTTAAAAATGAATCATAAAAACTGAAGTTATTAAACAAGGAAACCGAACATGTTTGTTAAATTTTTGCTGGGTCTTAATGCCAGTAAACAAGGACATATACAGAGGACCCACAGCCTATTCATGGAAACACAACTTGATGTAAAAGGCCCAGAAGACAATTTTATTTTTAACTTCAGTAGGTAAATGTGTTAGGTAGAAGATACTTGAAAAAAATACCTGTTTTCACCTTCTGGCAATCTGAAATAGTGTACTAGCACTTCTTTGGGACCCGTCAATTTCAATAATGTTTTCAAGTTACCTGGCTTTAGTGTGAGAGAGTCTGGTTCTGCTGCCATGAGTGTATGTTACAGGTTGCACATTCTTTTCTTCCTTCCCTTGTTCTCTCTCCCCACATACTTTCTGCTGGCACAGATGGTGGGCATGCATTGATCAAACTACAAGAGGTTCAGATTTTAATTGGTTCTTTTGGACAGTCCTAGCACATAGAGAGTCTGGGTTTTTTTGAATGGGCAGAAGCTGATAAGGATCAGTCCAAGGACAGGTGAGTAGTCTAGGATTAGGAAGACGAGTGTGGAGCAGGAAGGGGAAATGGGATGTGAAAAAGCACAAAATGGCTCTGCCGTGATAGCTATGTACTTGCATGTTGAAATGTCTTGAAAGATACCAAGATAACTCCTTGCAGTAGCAAGTTACTGGATGTCATGAGGCAATAATTTCAGTGTAGATGCAGTACAGTTGTTGACAATTTTTTCCTTTTTTTTTTTTTCTTCTGCAGATATTCCTGAAATACCAGAAAGCATCTCATTCTGCAGAGCACTACAGGTAGCAGATTTCAGTGGGAATCCACTGACTAGGTAACTTCCACCTTCTTCTTAGTACTTGCCATACCAGAATTACAATCTTGCTGTAATAATTACAATTTTAAATAAGCCCTTAAAAATTGTGATCTAGGATCTCTGTGAAATCTTGCCAACAGTGTCTGTCTCTGCCAGGGACTGCAGCAAAAGTTCAGATTTAAAAAGTGATGTGCATCTTTCCTGGGAGGGAATGAAATTTGTTAGCCAACCAGGAAAAATGTAAATCTGATTGTCTCATAAGTAATTTTCATTCCTCCTCTTAAATGCATAGGAAAACCATGCTCATACTTGGGAGAGATAAGGCAATGGTTAACATGAATGCATTGGCACAAACCCAGGTGCCTGATGATTTGGAATAGGCTTTAGATCAGCCGCTGCAGATAATGGCTTTTACTAATGATTAAAGCTTGGACGAGAGCGCTTCATCACCCTCCCATCGATTGGGACACAGTGACATGCAGTAACGTGTGGCAAAATTGCACTGCATGTGTCGGTGGCTGCTACGGCTGCTTCCAGTTTGCGTTCTGATGTGCTGGGGTTTGGGGATTATGCACACTTTTAGTATAGAAGAAGAGTTTTGTTTGCATTTCTCTGTTCCCTTTGCTGAAGAATTTGAAAATTATGTAGCCCAATGAGGCTGGAAGGAAGAGGTCATCTGCTAGTTAAGGCCTTTGAATACTATTTGGAGAACTGTTTACTAAACCAGCTGGTGCCACAGAGCTCCTTTGTGATGCTAAGTCACCTAAGCCAGAGTATTCACAGTGGATTCTGGCTACCTGCTTTGCTTTGCACTGAGATGGGCAAGGAATACTTGCAGGATTAGCTGGCTGACTGGAGTGCAGGAGTGCTAACAAATAGGAGAGTGTCTGTAATATATTAAGCTGCTCCTGTGGTTTTGCAAGGCAGCTTCTCCCACGTGTACAGCTGAGATTTTTCAGAAGTGCACTTTGAATATCACCATAGTGTGTCCTAAGTTCTCTGGAAAGTCACATCTCTGAGCATTAAAGGGACACTTGTGATCAGGGACCCTGTGCCTCTGTAGCGCGTTTATATAGTGAGGATAATAATACCACAAAAATCCAGTAAAGCAAATGGAGGCTGAACTGGTGTTTAGATACACAAGTGGTGAGGGTCACCGAACAGCTTTTTCCCAGGCATCAGTGTGCAGGACATAAGGTTCAGAGCTGCATCTCATGGTACTGAAATCAAAATTGCCTGTAGTAGTGTGCTAGTTATCCTTCTCCATTTTGTGTGCTGAATAAGGCCTGGGGCCCAAGTAATGTGTTTCCTTAAACAGTAGTTGTAATGCACAGCTACAGCTGAGCGGAATTAACAAAAGAGTTGAAAGGCTTTTTGATGGGGTTGAAATAGACCTCATAACTCTTTGTTGACAGTTTAAGGGAATTTTAAAAATTCTTGATAAAGTGACTCCAAAGTGTCCTGGAAAACATCACTCCAAGCAGTTTACTCAGTTAGAAAACACAGACACCAGAAGCTGTTTACACACAGTTGCCAGGTATTTTCTGTGATGAGATCCAGAATTTCAGTTTTACCCATATAACAACATGTAGGCTTTGGCACTAAGTTGCCCAGGCAGAGTGGGAAAGTCTAGTAGTGATTTCCCATTCTGTGTGATATCCTGAAACTTTTTTTAGCCATTGATTCTTGTCCTTATTTCCTCTAAGCTTAAAAGCCAGTTGGTGATCTTCCCAATCAATGTCCTACCACTAATGTAGTATGTTGGCTCATGGTCATACTTAATCACTGATGAACCTGCAGCATTAAAAGTGGCTGGCAGACCATTTTGCCAGCTGTTTTCAGATTATTTCAGGTTTATATTAATAAAAAGGAGGCACATTTATTGTAGATTAGACTGGAAGTCTACTATATGCTATAGATAGGATAGAATAGGATAGTTACAGTTGGAAGGGACCTACAGTGATCATCTAGTCCAACTACCTGTCCAATTCAGGGCTGACCAAAAGACAATTAGACCATTTAACTCCAGTCTTAAACTTGTTAGAGCCTAAACGGTAATGAATAGTTACAGTGGAGCTCACATTTTGGAGACATTGAGCATGGTCTGTTAATAAGGTCCAGAAAATGACAAACAGTGCAGTATGGAGTTGAGCATGTGAAAAGCCTTCCCTGCACCCCCATTGTAATATGTCTTTTTCCCTTTCCCCATCGTGCACAGTTGTATTTGCCTGTAGGTGTGCATCTCCTTTTGGCTAGTTGCCTGCAGGTCATACCCTGTGCCTTGAGCTGGGTGATGGGGAGAGCAGGAACCAAACTTGAGTTTAGGTTGCATGCTCTGGGGATCGAGCAGAAGTTGAATGACTGGGCCAGGGGCTTCTCCTCCTCTACCTCATTGCCCCTTTTACCCCACCCTGTCTCCTGTGCAACTGCAAGCTGAGCTGCTTAGTGCAGTCTGACTGCCAGGAAGCAGTGAGTGGTACGGGAATCCGTCCAGGGGAGGGGAAGCCAAGCCTTGCAGAAGACTGACTGGGAGATGGACCTAAAGGCTTTGGGAACTTTTAGAATGTTTTGCATATGGCTGCATTTTATAGTGTAAGAAAGGAGGGATTACATGCTGTTGTGTTGTGAAGCAGTAAATGTGAAATACTCTAACAGCGGAATGTTGTCTTGATAGCGAACAGACTGTTTCTTCAAAAAGTAGCAACTGAAGAGCAGCCTAGTAGCTAATACAAAATGTCTATGCTGTAAGCATGTATGTAACTGAAGCCTGATTAAAAATAATTTGTTTAATTATTTTACTATATAGGTGATATAGGAAAATAATAAAAAAGGGTTTTTTTAATATGTGGGTTTTTTTAACCTTATTAAAATGCTTAAAATGTTCTCAGGCCCTATAGCTTTTTAAAGTTGCAAGTTGGGGACTGGTAAGAGAGGGGCTAGGAGACAGGGATATTACCTGTTCTTTGACACAGAAGAAACTTTAAAGTCTCTAAGTTATGGGATTTTTTCTTACAGTGATCCTTAGAATTTTCTGAGAGTCATGTTGGAGTCTGGGCATGCTTCCCTCTCTGTGTATTTGCTAAATAGACTCTTGTTTTCCACTACATATTCTCTTTTCCAGTATGTATTACATGAATGTGAATAATTCTGCTGGAAGTCCTTGATTTGAATTAATATCTTCATAGGTTGCCCGAAAGCTTTCCTGAATTACAGAATCTAACGTGTCTTTCGGTAAATGACATCTCTCTGCAAGCACTACCTGAAAACATTGGGAAGTAAGTTTTTTATACTTTATTACTCTCTTAATTTATTTTCTCTTTATTGTTATGCCTGTTGTATAAATGACTTGCATAATTGTAAGTAATATACCTATAAACTTATTGAGAGGTCTGCGCTTTTTTTTATATCTTTCCACTCTGGGGGATCTGTTTAAGAAAAATCCCTTTGCATTTTCACTTGATGTTAGCAGGCTAATGCAGAATTTGAATCGTGTATGTATGTTTTGCGTCTGTTCAATGGGATTTGGAATAACTTGGAAGTTTAGGTGCAAAATTAAATAGGTGTTTTGTGATGCAGATGTGACCTTTTGCTTTCCTTCTTTGTAGTAGACCATTGATCCATTATTGTGAACATGTCAGATAGCTTGCAGCTAAGCTAAAAACCAGACAGTTGTTGGCACAGGAACAGATGGGTAAAAGCTGGCTGTGATTGGGATGGCAATTTGAAGGTTCCTAACTATAGGAGCAGTCTGGTTCTGAAAAAAACTCCAGTGGAGGAGCTGTGGAGATGAAAACTCACAGAGTGGCTCTTAAGATGAAATTTGGTAAGCTTTTAAGATGTATTTGTTAACTCTGGAAGTAGAGCAGAGTTGCAAGGACAGACTTCCAAAGTGGAGACACATGGAAAGTAAAGTGGGCGTTGTTTATCTGTCTCATTTTGACTGAAATGAACATCCACACTTGCAGAAGGGAGTCTCTCCTCTTAATGGAAAGAATGGTATCTCTTCCAGTTCAAAGGAGAAGAGGTAATTCCATGTCTCCTCACTTGAATATGTGAGAATGGCTGTGCCGGTTCAGAGCAAAGGCTCATCTAGCCCAGCTTTCTTCTACAGTTGCAGTAAGTAGATGCTTAGTGAGGATTAGGAAGAAAAGTGTGTATTTGATTACTCCTCTTTCGTCTCCAGACTGTTTCTGGTTCGGAGGATTTCTTGAGTTTTGGATTTTGGTTTGTCTAAATGGTAGCCCATAATGAATCTCTCTTCCACGTACTTGTCCAGTTTCTCCTTGGGCTTATGTAGGCATCTTTAGTATTCTCCCCTGGTAAATAGCTGCACAGGTCTATTACCCATTGCACTGATTTATTGTTGGGTTTTTTTGAGCCTCACTCTACCTACCTTGCCTATGATCCCTAGTATTGGAAGAGGCAGTGAGCAGCTGATCCCTGTGCACTTGACCTACCATTGATGCCTTTGTAGTTTTCTATCGTATCCCCAGCTGCTTTTTTCCAGGCTGAAGAGTCTAACTTGCCCTTCCAGCTTCAGGAAGAGTCTTCACAGAACTTAAGAAATCTGTGCTTTGACTCAGAAAAGTTTGTTACTTTTGCTGGGAAACATACCATTTTAGAGAATTTGAAATTTCTTGCAGCACCTGATTGTTCTCTATCTTTTCTTTCTTCCCCCCACCCTTTTTTTTTTTTTTTAATTTGCGCCTACCTTTATGGTTACCTTACCTTTACTGTTCTAAGTTGCAGTGTATTGAACCACTTCCGTCTTTCTTCAGAAAGCTACAGTAACTCAGATGTTGAGTCATGAGTATCAATAGAGGCCTATTAATCTTGGCTGTCCTTTCATAAAGTGGAATATTTCTAACATGGATTCTCTGGAGAGTCAGCACAGTCCCTAACAGTAAAACCCAACTGTTTCTAAACAGAGGAGTCCTCCAGAAGGGATTGTGTTATTAAGAACTCCTGCAATGTAGTCAAGTTCAGACCGGCAATGCTTTAGCCACTTCCCATGGGTATGAAAGCTGTCAGCTGGCACCACTCCAGCAGCAGCAGAAGTGGAAAATGTCTTTTGAAACCTTCCGCAAGCACTAACAGGTACAGCTAATGTGCGCCCAGTGACTATGGCAAAGTCTTACCTAAAAATTGCATGGGCCAGGGCTTTTGTGACAGTCTTCCTTTTCTGTAAAAGTTCACAAAACTTTTCATGCAGCTTTTTGCAGCACTGGCAGCTAAGAACAGGCTTGTTCAGACTTTGCGGTTACTGAAAACCAAGGCCAAAAAATTTGGGATCCTGCCTGATTCTGAAAATGAATACAAGAAGCATGACAAGCTGAAACGATTCCCAAAGCATGAGGTGGACTGCTGCTTTGCAGACGGTAGCTAGAAGAAGGTTGCTGGCTTCCCTGAGAGGGCTACAGTAGCTCTGGCTGCTTGCTTGTCCTGCCTGTCATTTGGTAGTGTGCGTGGTGATAGCCTCTGTTTTGGAGCAAATGACTAGAAACGACTTTGGTTAAAATGGGAATACCAGACATTTGCAGAGATGTCAATATGTGGAGCTGTGCAAGAATAAGGGTAAAAGTTTGCCTCTTATTGATCCTAAGGAGTCCAGGGATATGCTGTGATACTATTTCAGCCCTACATGAGCTGTGGCAGAACAGAGCGGTGTAACCTGTCCTCCCTCAAAGTCAGTATCCAATTCCTGATAGTGAAGCTAAAACCAGGGGTCCTCGCTTTGGGAAGAGCCATATGTTTGTCCTGGTGGTCTTGGTGAGTTCTCCTGGATGGCTAGACTTTGATTCAAGTTTGACAGCCTGCTTTGATCTGGGAAGTGTTCCCAAGTTAGCTATCTAGAGTATGAATATTGTATTTTTACAAAACAACTTTAATCTCATTAGTAGAAATTTCTGCTATCAGATTTATGCTTAAAGAAGCAGAGGCAAACGTGTGGGGCTGTTGCTTTTGGCTTGTCAGGTATTCACAATATGTGGGCAGATGGCAGTTGGGAAATTGACGGTGAGCTTGGGCTGAAGATGCATGCTTTCCAGCTAGAAGAATATTAACATAACACAAGGAAAACTCATGGGGTGTCCACCCAAAATGTAACTGTTCCTGAAGCCTGTTGGGGAATGTCTTGGTGATGGAGAGAAAGGGATCCTGTCTGGTTCCAGTTGGAAATTATTGGGAGGTCTTGTTTGTAACCAGTTAGAACTGCAACCTGAGGTCCTTATGGGTCACTTACCTCTGAGAGTGAATTTTGTCAAATTTTTAGCATTAGATCTATAAGTAATGGATCTATTTTATTCAGTCTGGCTACCAACACGTACAGCTTTCTTTTTTTAGTTCACAGAATTTTCATCTCTGGTGGGTTGACCTTGGCTAGACACCAGGAGCCCACCAAAGCTGCTCTATCATTCACCTTCCTCAGCTGGACAGGGGAGAGAAAATATAAAGAAAGGCTTATGGGTCAAAATAAGGACAGGGAGAGATCACTCACCAATTACCGTCATGGACAAACCAGACTTGCCTTGGGGAAAAATTAACTCAATTTATTACCAATCAAGTCAGAGTAGAATAATGAGAAGTAAAACCAAGTCTTAAAAACACCTTCCCCCCACCTCTCCCTTCTTCCCGGGCTCAACTTCACTCCTGATTTTCTCTACCTCTTTCCCCACAGTAGCGGAGAGGGATGGGGAATGGGCGTTGTGATCAGTTCATCACCTGTTGCTTCTGCCGCTCCTTCCTCCTCAGGGACAGGACTCCTCACACTCTTCCCCTGCTCCAGCGTGGGGTCCCTCCCACAGGAGACAGTCCTCTAAGAACTTCTCCAACATGGGTCCT
Organism: Strix uralensis; assembly: GCF_047716275.1. Classification (NCBI taxonomy): domain Eukaryota; kingdom Metazoa; phylum Chordata; class Aves; order Strigiformes; family Strigidae; genus Strix; species Strix uralensis. Next base: position 26,990,419 of record NC_133974.1, read on the forward strand.
TCCCACAGGCTGCAGTTCTTCATCAACTGCTCCAGCGTGGGTCCCTCCCACAGGGTGCAGTCCTTCAGGAACAGACTGCTCCAGTGTGGGTCCCCCACAGGTCACAAGTCCTGCCAGAAAACCTGCTCCAGCGTGGGCTCCTCTCTCCATGGGGCCACAGGTCCTGCCAGGAGCCTGCTCCAGCGTGGGCTTCCCACAGGGTCACAGCCTCCTTTGGGCATCCAGCTGCTCCAGCGTGGGGTCCTCCCTGGGCTGCAGGTGGAGATCTGCTCCACCGTTAACCTCCATGGGTGCAGGGGCACAGCTGCCTCACCATGGTCTGCACCACGGGCTGCAGGGGAATCTCTGCTCCGGTGCCTGAAGCACCTCCTCCCCCTCCTTCTTCACTGACCTTGGTGTCTGCAGAGTTGTTGCTCTCATATATTATCACTCCTCTCTTTGGCTGAAGTTTCATTGCACAGGTTTTTTTCCCCTTCTTAAATATGTTATCACAGAGGTGTTACTACCGTTGCTGATGGGCTCGGCCTTGGCCAGCGGTGGGTCCATCTTGGAGCCGGCTGGCATTGGCTCTGTCAGACATGGGGGAAACTTCTAGCAGCTTCTCACAGAAACCACCCCTGTAGTCCCCCCCTACTACCAAAACCTTGCCACGCAAACTCAATACATCATCATTTATTGCATGTGAATTTGATGGTGCATCTGACCGCCTTGTGTTTGGTAAAAGCAGTGAAATGCTCTGTCGCTTCTCCAGAGGTTGCCTACTTGTGGCCTTCATTCGGTTGTCTGTTCTTTCCCCTCTGCACTTGCTGGGACCCAAAAAATGCTAGGAATTATAAAAAAAGTAATGCTAGTTGTGGCTTTCTGGCTTACTTTATAAGGCTCTTAGAGGTGTTTGGATATGTTTCCAAATGCCTTACTGGAATTTTTGTGTGCTTTGGATAATAATCCATGGTGTTATTTGATGAAATAGGCTCGACCTATGTGCTCTGTATGAGATCTGTCAAATAGTGAGCAACCAAATATTTACTGGTGATTTGTTCTGCTACAGTTGGGCTTGTTTTGGGAAAAACTTGGAAGTCCCTGTGCTTGGTGCTGGTCTTCTGGACACTAGAGTATGTGGAAACTTAGCGAAATGCATCCTAAATTCTTATGGTCTTGTACTCTTGTCTGGGAGACTGCCTAATACAGCCAATGAAATCTCTACTTAGTGTGTCTTTTTTTTTTTAAGCTACCCAGTTAAAATCTTGTGGCACTGCAAATTTGCCCTATTGTCTTAAATGGGGAAAGCAACAAAAGTAATGGCAAATATTTTCCAAACAGCAATACTTTTGAAGGCTAGTTAGGAAGTTCTTCCTAACGGCACAGAATAGACATGAATTGCCTTGCGGTGAACCATTAGTGGAAGTGTGTCTTCCTCATGAATTCAGATATCCAGTCTTGTTTTTCACATGGTCTGATGTATAAGATGAATGCCAGTGTTCAGCTTCACTGTCCCAGGCCCGTATCTGAACTTGTTCAAGCCATTGAAATGTAGAGTTGCTGTTAATATTTTTACTGTGCCATTAAGAATTTTTCTGTATGTGCATTTTATATTTTTCTTTTCCTTTGTGTTGCTAACAGGAGTATTTTTTAAGGGTGCCAACTGGACATTTGAAGAACATAGACAAGGCCTCCCTTGAACATTTTGTCTTTCCTCTTGCTTGTGCATAGCCGTACTCATTGTATTTCAACTTTTCTTCTTCCATGTGACCACTTCAATCTGCTTATCCAGTGCTGGTTTATGTGCTGAAAGTTCTCCCTTGTTAGATGAAGCATTCCTCTTTTAAGCTCATGTATTGTTTCAGGGCATACTAGAAAGATGCGTGACACACTGCTTTGGGACTTGATAACAGACTAGATGTCTTAATATTACCAGTGCTATTTTTTGTGTTTGTCAGTGATTTGTGTTCTCTTAACTCGTGATGTTGTTGCTATCTGGAGTAAAACAGTGAATGCTAATGCAGGTGAGATATTTTAGCTAATAATTAGGTGGGTGCAGCTTGGAGCAGTTGTCCTCTTGGCTAGTTGAACCATTTGGAGAAACCAGTTACATAATTTAAGATGTGAGTGGGAGTGTCTTTTACAGCATTTCTCAGTCTAATGAGAGCAAGTCTAATTTCCTTGCCTATTCTGCAGGACTGTGTGTGCCTGTAAAGCTGCCCAACGAGCAAGCATAACCTGTTTCTCCTGGTGTAGGTAGCATTTAGAAATTTCCACTTGCTTCCAGGATTTTTCTTCAATACTTCCTTATTTGTGTAACAGCCCAAAACCAGGGTATGACTTTCCAGCAAATGTATGTAAGGGTATTTGGGTAAATCAGGGTGTTTGTCTGTAAGGCTTGCTAGGGCATACCTCACAGCAGTATGAATAATCTAATGTCTGTCTGTCCCCAGCACCTTCTCTGTCCATATTTGTTCATTCTGTAGCATCGGCTTCAGGGTTAGTTCCCCACCACCAGCAGCCCACTGTTATGTTGGCTTTTTACCAGCAAAGATTTGGGAATTTAGAGATCCATACAGTGCTCTCATGGCTTAACATCTATAGAGAGAAGAGAGATTGTGTCAGCTTTCTATGTTTATTTATTTGTGGTTCTTAGGCTTGAATGAAGTTCAGGTACCTTCTTTGGAAAGCCTTTTATGTGTGTCTCTGATGTTTAATCTAGCATCGGACTCTCAGATGGGTGCTTCACAAGGAGTCAGCCCTAGCCAAAAAACCCAGTCATTTCAGCATGAAATATGTATTTGAAAAAGACAGTTATCTGTGAAACTCTATGGGGACAACAAAATCAACAAGTTTCTTTAACGGCTGAAGCAAAGTGCAGAGCTTCACTACTGTGCTTTAAATTATGATTTAAGGCCTGCTGCCCATCAGCACACCAGACATCTAACTCATACCCAGTTTTTAGCTTTCACCATTTTTTCAGCAGTTTTGTCTGTGCCTGGAAAAGGTAAAGATTACCTCTTCTTTTTTTTGGATGCTAATCTTTAAAGTATGAGATTATTACTGATTGGCAGGTAGAGTGTTTTGGAAGTTCCCTGTCTGAACTCTAGCATGGCAAATAAAAAAGCTTTCCTCAGCCATACACAATCTTTATTGTTCCCCCACTCTAAAAGTACAGATAGTCTCCTGCTTGGACGTGATCTCCAAATTCTGAGGATTCAACGGAAGATCATAGTAATATCATGATTTGTAGTATCCCCATCATTCACAGCCTCCCTCCCTCCCCTTTTTTTCAGACATCTGCCCAGTCTGTGATGCAAGAAAGTAGAATAGCTTTATTTTAGGTTTAGAAACTTTTGATGTGGGGAGGGGTGAATTTCTTTAGATGGGAAGGATATTCTTCTGGTGCTGATGACTGATGAGTCTGGTTTACCCCCAAGCTGCAAGCAGGCTGAATGGATCTGTGGACCTTACTACTGAAAGGGAATTACCAGGTAAGCAGAGAAATTTTCCTCTTAACGTCTGCAGCTAGCAGGTAGAATGCTGGAATAGGCATTGGATTATGAAGTGAACGTAATGAAAAGAATAGAGCAAATGTTGCTGCACTTCGGAGCATTGTTTTGTGGAAAGATTTGTTATAGGCATGCTTTTCAAGAGTGGTGGAAACAAAAATATCCAGAGATTTCGTGTTGGAAAAACAAAGTCACTGAGCTTGGTGTTTTTTTTAGATATACGTGTGTTTAATTTTAGAGGTTTTGAAGTTTTCAGCAACTTCTGAACTCAGAATCTTAAATGTTGATCTGAATAGAAGTAGCTGGAGAATAAAAGTTCTTCAAAGGCAAGGTTGATGCACTCAATGCAGATGATTCAGAGGCAAATCAGAATGGCATGCTTATTCTGATAACGGATTCCTGGGCCAGTCCTTGACTGTGTTTTTCTTAGTGTATGCTAGGATGCCCCAAGTGTATACATCTGGTAGCATCATACAGAATGGAAAATGCTCTTAAAATTGTGTGGAACAAGACAATGTAATTCTGTTTTAAGGTTTAGCATAATAATGTCTGATTAAAATACAGTCTTACATGATACAACTGAAGTGATGGGGAGGCTTATCTTGCAAATACATAGAAGGAGGACTGTTTGTAGGTGGTTTGGCTAAGCTGATATAAATAGTATTAAAAGCTCTCACTCTGGCTTATCTGAATTTAGCATGATGAGTAATATTTACAGAGTTTGAGTAGGTAGAGCATTCAGTGTTAATCACAGCTGTTTGCTAAATGGCAAAACTGAATGTTAAGGAACTTGAAAGTTTATTTCGGGAACACTGTTTAACAATGTAGTAGTGACTGCAGTGCCATCTGGCCTTTAAATAAGAGATGTTGCATCTTGTGTGTTACACAAGGAAGAAGTATTTAACATATATTTAGCAATATTTTTTTTGAAATAAAGTAATACAAATTTTATTTATGTTGCTGAAGATTGACGTTGCATGAGTGGAATGGAAGATATTTTGAAAATGAAATCTTGCTGTAATAGTGAATTGGCTTAGTCTCCCCAGCCTGTTGCAGTAATCTTGATAAGCAAATTGGAGAATGTTTAGTTAAAGCTTTCAAAAGTTAACAGGCTGAGCCGTAATTACGAATCTCTCTCTTCTTCTTAATGATGCCTTTTGAAGGTCATAGGGAGTTCAGTGTTCCTGTCCATTTTTTGGGCCATGCACATTTCTCTGTGTGTGTGAGAGAGTGCAACTCTCAGCAACTTGAAAACCAAGCTTATGTAGAAAACTAGTCTTAATTAGCAGCTTAGACTACCTCTGTTACATATTTAGGGAATTCATTGGCCATAAACTGCAGAACTTTCCTCTGTTTTTAAAATTTGGATGTGACTTGTACTACTGGTGGTCTGTTTAGTCTTTCCTCCAGTTAGTGGCTAATAAGATACTAATGTTTTTTTATCCTTCTGTTTATCACTTGTGGAAGATCTGTAGCTTTTGACAAGCCAATTAATGGTATTGACAAGTCAATTCAAGTAACTGACTATGCAAATGCTCTTTCTCTGTCTTTCAGTGTCTTTGCAGTTTAAGTCTAGAATGACAAAATTATCAACTTTACTTTCTTTTGTGCCTATTTAAAATCAGTCTTCCGAAGAAGGAGTATTTTCCGCCCATAATTTGTGTCTGCTTTTCCCAGCTCTGTAGAAAGTGGCAAATATTAGGAATATAATTCTTACTTTCAGATTTTCTTACTAGAATTGTTCTTACTGGAATACTGTCCTGTTTGTCAAACTCCAAAAGCGGACTGCTAAGAAAAGCCTCGTGTGCCTTTCCCTGGCACATTATATATCTAAACTTGAGAGGAAAGGATAGTGTTTAACTTAGATGAAAGTTGCTACAAGTTGCTTTGCCTCCAAAAAAGAGGAGGAGGAATGTTCTCAAAGATGGCTTCTGGAAGAATGGTTTTTAATAATACTGGTGAGACATGATAACAGTTTCATCAAAACTAAATCTAGTTACCTTGCTTTGCAGTTTTTACGGTATCTCTTACATTCCAAGGTAGAACCGTAGGACTTAATGTGTGTGAAGATAGTTTACTTTGAAATGGTTAAATGCCCTGATTTAAGAAATTAATATTTCCTGTGATTTCTGGCTCATGTAAGAGCTTTGGGATTCAAGTATGGTGTGGACTTAAGGTCTGTCTCTTTAAATTCTATTTGAGTAATCTTGCAAAAATTCATTAGTGCTCTTCTTTATCATTCACACTGTAAAACAGGTTTCTATAACCAAAGGGTAACCAAACAAAGAGGCAGGAGACTGGTTAAAGCTGACATTTGAAAAAAAAAATTGCTTTGAGCTTAAACTAGACTTTTTGAAGTAATATTCTTCTTGAGAAAAGGAAACTAGCTGCAATTCTATACTATTTGTAGGTTACTGTATAACGGATATGAATTTTAAGGTTCTTTCATGATAACTTTGTCTAATTATATGGCAGCATTAAGCAGTAGTTGGAAGGAAAATAATCATGAGTGTTGAACCTTTTAAAAAGGAGGGCAGAATGCATACCAGGAGCATGTAGACCATGAATTGCATGGTTATATGTTAACAGAACCTTAGGAAATCCAGGAAGCATAATCCTTCCTTGTAAGGCTAATATTGCTTTTGCTGCATTGGAAATGTCCTTACACCAAAAATCCTTATGGAGCTGGTTCTTCAGACAGAGGAAGGATAGGGTACTGGCAGGTGTAGTAACTGTGTGTGGGTGAAATAAGGCAAACTCGGGGAAGAACTGAAGTGATAGTTAACTCTGGAAAGGGATGTGTGCTACAGAAACTCTTGAAACCACCAAAGTTTAAGCACCTAATTAGAGTCATAGAATGGTTTGGGCTGGGAGGGACCTTCAAAGATCATCTAATCCAAACCTCCTGTTGTAAGTGGAGACATCTTTCATTAGATCTGATTGCTCAAAGCCCCATCCAACCTGACCTTCCAGTGATGGGGCATCCGCAACTTCTCTGGGCAACCTGTTCCAGTGTCTCACCACCCTCATCATAAAAAATTTCTTCCTTATATCCAATCTAAACCTACCCTCTTTCAGTTTAAAACTGTTGTCCCTTGTTCTGTCACTACAGGCCCTGCTAAAAAGTCTGTTTCTATTTTTCTTATGTGCCCCCTTTATATATGGAAAGGCTGCAATAAGGTCTTCCTAGAGCCTTTGCTTCTCCAGGCTGAACCTTTCTTCATAGGAGGGGTGTTCCAGCCCTCACCATTTTCGTGGCCCTCCTCTGGACCTGCTCCAACAGGTCCATGCCTCTCAGGATTCGATTGGCATAGGAGTTGGAGTTTGGGGACTCATCTTTTCAGGCCCTTTCTGCAGTCAGTGATACAGTCAATGAGGAGAGGGTGAGAGAAAGAGGCTTCTTTTGGGAGTGGCTTGGAGCAGGAGCCTGTCCCAAAGGTGTATGCTATACATTGGAATACTGATGGTCTGAGTAAGTGGCATTTTGAGAGCTGGCTAGTGACTGATTTAACCCTGTCATTTCCTTGGGGAGAAAAGGCTGCTAAATGTCAAGCTCTCAATGAACTGTCAGTCTGCAGCTAGAAGCCTTGTGGGATGGGAGTAACTTAATAGGATCCTCTCAGATGAATGACCAGTCACCTAACTGGCGTGTCCTGGACAGGGTCATACATGTTACTGGTAGTTTTATTCAGTCAGTGGGGATGGGTTGCTATATATTTAAACATGGCTATTTTCATGCATTTTGTATGCTGTTGTCAGAGTACCACAGTTAACCCTCTCATCACTTGGAAGACCCTTGATAAACAGAAAGACTTCTGCACAAAAAGGAAAATGAATTGCCTAAACTCTCTCCCTTCCCAGTGTAGTGTCATGCTGAGTGTTTCAAAGTGTATGTGCTGGGTAGAGATGCAGGGGCAAGACATTATCAGTAATCTTTAGATGCTGGCCCAGCAAGCTGAAGTCCTTTGGAACTGGTGGAAGTAGCCAAAATGCAGACTTTTTATTGCATTTCTGTATGCATCATACTTGGACTGTGTTCTGTAGCCATGGCTACTACTGCATAAAAAATACAATACCAGATCAAATTCAGAATCTATACTGTGTTCTCACCTTAGCCATCCTTATTGTGTAGTACCTTCCCTTGTGCTATATAAATATGGACCCCATGCTTCTGTCTTTCCTTTCTCTTTGCAGTCTTACAAACGTGAGAAAAAGATATCTGCATTGCTGTTACCCAAACTACATTTGGGATTTTGCATTCCCCTAACCAGCTGAAACTTGGTGGAAAGGGTGCATTTGGGGCCATGCATTTCTGCAGATGTTTTAGATCTTCACCTCTTCCAACTCCTGCTCCACTGTTTCCTAAAGCGTGACTTCTTGTCTTGCATGCTCAGCTGTGCTGTGCTCTTGACATAAGGTCAAAATGTGCGAGACTTTCATTATACAAATAAGAGAAGGCTGTTGTCCAGCTTTTATTGGACTAAGCACCTTTAGCTCTGATATTAGTCCTTTTGTCATCTATCTTCCTTTTTTCCTGCTTTTTCCGTGTTTCTTTTTCTACCTTTGCATTTTTAATTTCATTTTCACAAGAAAATAGCATGTGGCTCACTGCTTCCCAGTGCTTTCGTCAGAAGCTGTTGCTGGTGTACCCCAAGGACTTGAGTGCTCCCAGTCCTCTTGCGAGCTGGGTGGGGATAAAATGGGCCAGATTATGGGTCTGTTGTCACTCTTAAGGCTTTCTGTCCCCTTGATTATGGGAATGATACAGCTGTCCCTGAGAAGGTTAAAATACTAGGATAACTCCTCTCAGTTTTGTATTTTATAACTTTACAAGACAGAATATGTTTAATATATGTTGTACACTGAAAATATTGTAATCTCATCCAGGATAACTAGGGATCATGTCTCTGTTTCTTTTATCTTTTTATTTTTTTAAAAACTGCTGTTCATGTTCTACCTATTGCAGTGAGTTTCTCTTGTCCACAGTTACCTGCTTTTTGGAAATGGTTGTTTTGTAGGGCATGTAGCTATTGATAATCTCTTTGCAGTTAATCTAAATAAAACCAGACTTGCTTTGGAAGAACATGCTTTGGTTCTGATGTTAGCAACTGGTTCCAGTCTTACCTTTATTTTGGAGGAGATGACCACGGTTGACATGAAGGAGTATTTGTGGTGTTCCCTAGGTGTATCCTTTTCTGTAGACCATGTTGGCTTGAGAGTTTCTCTCAAATCCTGACAGAAATGTTCAGGAAAGACACTTCCAGCATTTATGGACTACATTGTTGCTATTAGATTAGTTTTGGTTTTGTTTATTGATTTCACATTTATTCTCATTCTTCTAACTCACATGATGAATACATATTTCTACAGCTATTAAGTGCTGTACCTAAACCGAGTGTATCTGGTTCATACCGAAAATGGCATTTTTAGCCATGTTGTATCTTTAAATTTTACTTTGTTCCACCCTTACACCAGAAATCATCTGGAATGCTGAGATGAAAAACTTTATAATTATTTCAATTACTGCATCCTTCATCTGGTTTGGTTGTTGCCTTGTGCTCAGTAATTTCACACACATGCTCAGTGCTTGGGGTGTGTGTGGTAGCTTTTGTGGTGAGAATTATTACTATATTAATGCTTTTTACAAGTTTCTGTGAAATAGCTTCTTATGATAGTAGTCTAGGAAAAGAACTTGAAAGTTTGGGAGTTTTGTTTTGTTTTGTTTTTCTTTCCCCTTTAGAATGTAGATGACATTTTGTTTGTACATTTTCTGTTGGGTTTTTTTGGGAGCCAGGATGGCTTGTCTGTGGTGGAGAGCATCCTGCAATGCTCTACAGTGCATTTCTATTTCTAAATGCAGTTGGTGAACAGCTGCTGACAGAACTGTCTCCTATCTGAGTAGACTGGATTGCTATCGCCTTTGTGTTTTATGGATTGAAACAAGTAACCCCCCATGACTGGTTTTCTCTCCTAGATAAAGATTAGAATTAGGAAAAGACTTGGAAATCAGTAAAGTATGGCTTCGTCTAGTTCCTTTCAAAAACTTCACAAAGACTCTTAACTAACAGTGCATCCATAAAATTAAGGACAGAGAGAAAAGAATAAATGTATTGCATTTAGTATATTGTGAAGAGTCTTTATTTGAGAAGAGGAAAAATTGCACTTTCTGAAGAGAATGTGTTGTTATATCAGAAAACATATTAGAAAAATAGCATGGAATCTTGGATTTTTCTTGCAAATGACTGAAAATCCTATCTCTTAACATACATCAAAAGCAGAAAAATGTTAGCAAACGTACAGTGTGTTAAGAACCTGTTGGCAAATTTAAGGAAGAGTTATACCTCTGCTCTATAATGTATCAGAGATTGGTGCTTCAGTATGTCAGCATGCCTCTTCTGGTTTTGCCTCCTATTCTGTACTGTAACTGTTATGTTTTCCCATTTTAAATTGCAGCACGTGGGAGCCTCTTCTGTAACTAGTTCAAATTTAATGAGTCAAAAGTTTCCTCTCATTTTTCTGGTGTCTCTTTCAGATGGATACACCTTAAACATAATACCTCAATCTAAGGGGGCAGCTTTGCTGGTGTTAACGTTATAGACTTAGTCTCTATTTTACATTACACGATGGGAAACTTTATTTTGCCTATTGGGGTCCGCTTACATTGGGTTTGGACTGAAAACTTTGGAAGAAGTTGAAAGGATAGATTAAAGGGGTGGAGGGCAGTGTCTTTATTTTGTTTCAGGGTAGAGTTACAGTTGCGAGCATGCCTAAGTGAGAATAGCCATAGAAAAAAGCATTGCTCCTCCAGAAAGCTGTGTCATTGGAGATGAAAACGTAATCCTGTAGGTAGCTGACCCCCAGAAGAAGAGAACCTAGCCTGGGACTGCGATCAGCCACAGTCAGTCTTCAAAAGGTATGGTACACGGTTGGATGCAGACAGCTGTTGGTGGGTATCCACAAGGGCGCAGCTACCCAGTGAGTCCCCATAGCACTGCTGGCTTGGGCAGTACAGATGCCTTCCTTGTGCCTTCTTGGCAGTTGCACTGACCAAGGTGTTTAAGGGGATTTATTCTATGTTGGATTAGGGATCTATGTTACCTTTTTGCTGGGTTATTTTTAAGCAGGATCAATTTCCTGAGCTGATTCACTGGTCTGCCCCAGTTTAATGATATGATGAGGCTGGTTAACGTGGTGGTTCCCAAGTTCTTGCTGTTGAATGTGGGTTTGCTGACAAAGATTTCTGTTTAACCACGGCTGAAGTGGTGTCTGATGTAAGAAGAAAAATTAAGAGATTGCACCATTTTACTCATCAGCACTTCGGCGTGATGGGGAGGGAGATACATAGATGTGGGGTGATCTGTAAACACAAGATTTGAAGGCAGCTTGATGGTGTGCACATCTGTTTTGTACTGTCTTGATAAAAGTGAATCTTGGGCCTCACCTAATACAGGCTTGAAGAGAAAGTGAAAAAATCAAGGGAAGATTGGAATAGGTTTCTAGAAGACATGTAAACAAAAATGTAAAGGCAGTTTGTGGGTGGGAATGTGAGTAAGAGCAGACCCATGTTCCTCTCAGAGAGAAACAGTTCTCCATCACCCCTTCTCTCTTCCTCTCCACTGGATTGGTTTCCATGAGGCTGTCAGATACCGTGTCCCATGTTGGCTTGTATTTTATAGTGTTAAAATTTTTGTGTGAGCGTTTTCTCTTGTGTCGTTGGAAAGATGGCTTCCTTATTACCTTATTTTTGTCAAATGATTGTGAGTTTCAGAAGAGTTTTTCTCACTTATCTTTTAATTGAATTTGTAATAGACTTCTACTAAAATGTTTTCACCTATATGGTATGTTTTAACTGTATTTCTTCTGGAGGAATACAGAACCCATTGGGTAATACGTGCTTATTTTAAAAGTTGGAGAGGACTGCTGAGACTGTAATCAAAGCTCCTGTGAGATTTCATTCACTGTTTTCCGCATGCAGTGCCAAATAGCTTGAAATAAGGATGTATTTATCAGACACCATCCAAAGTCAATCATGAAAAATCTTCTTTCCCCTTTAATAACTCATTACATCAGTTATGTTGCTTTCACTGCTTTGATAGCTGTATTGGAGTCTCAATATGAAGGTTTTTCTTCAGTTTTATTCAGGTTATCAGCTGCTTTTTTACTTGGCCTAACTAATGATCCCATAATTCAGTATGTTGGTATTATTTGAAGTGAAAAAATACTTCAATTTTATGTGGTCTGGCTACATGGGCTTGTTGTTTTTTTTTTTTTTTTTTTCCTAAGGTGTACAAACAAAAACATTTTGGGTTTAGATTTAACATATGTTTCAAATTTGGTGGAATTTCTTTTTTAATCTAGATGTTAAGACCTAGCACACTCTCCCCCTTCCCTGCACACCAGGGCAGAACATATTCTGTTGTAGGAAACTACTTATTTGCAGTCACCGTATCTGATTTTTATTTTTCCCTGGGACACTGGAGGATTAGAGCAGATTATAGTGTTGGGATAATGCCTGACTCCTTGTGTTCCATTTAGTCATAAATAAACCCCTGAAAAATCTGAATGTTGCTATGGTGATGTTAGTAAAAGCTTGGGATATGGAATAAGTGAGCTGCTTAGAAGCATAATGTCACTTACAGTAATGAGCACGCCATCGTTAGAACAGTGATGGGTTTACCTGATGCTCTGTAACTTTGATAGTTTACACTAGATTCTGAAAGTGAGTAAGTAAATGCAATTCATATGACTGTGCTCTGTTCAGTAACTTGCTACTACTGACCTTTTAACAAATGGAAAATTGTGTTTTGTCTGTTTACTTTCTAGCTTTAATGGGTTGAAGTATCACAGAGAAACAAGCAAAAACTTCCAGTATTTGTATCCTGCCTTTCACATGATGGTCTGGTTGAATTAAATCAACAAAAAAAAAATCATCTCACAGCAATTTTGTTTTAAACTGTGTAAACACCCACTTCTGAAAGTGTGGAATATAAAATACAAAAAAGTAAGATGGCATTAAAATGTGGGGTTTTTTTTGTTTTGTTTTTTTTTTAGTCTTTATAACCTGGCTTCACTGGAACTTAGAGAAAATTTGCTGACGTATTTACCTGAGTAAGTGACATTTATGTGTTTGCTTATATTAACATAAAATATTCTTATTCTTAAAATCTGCTACCATATGAAACTGACAGCTAGAAAAAATACTCAGTGCCTATTGACAGCATGTGTGAGATACAGCTTTGTTTTAGCAACACCTGGTTACATCCATTACTTCTAGCTGTACTTACTTAATAGCAGGACCCCGCAGTCTGTGTTGACTGGTTTTGCTCAATAAAATATTCTCTATAAAATACAGCAGCACCAAACATTTCTTCCTGCTCGCACTGAACAAGCAGATCATCAGTGGGAGTGGTGGTTTGGGTTGTTCTCATGCTGAAATTTCGTAACTGTGAAAGTAGGGTAATAGGATCTCAGAGATTTCCACTCTAGACCTTCATAGCATTTAAATAAGCATTTGTGTTCAGGACTAAGTAACCAAAAGCTTCCAAAACCTGGAGATCAAAACCTTGGTGACAAACTAGGCCTACTGATGTCTGAAGTCTGAATCTACCCACCCTGATTTTGGGAAAAAAAAGATACCTAGATGTCTCCGTGCTGACTGTATTGTGGCAGAGGAATTGGTGGTCTTTTGTAAGAATAATTTGGTATGTTATATTTTGGAGATCCTTTTTGGCTGCCTGGAAGAAGCCTCTTCTTTCTCTAGTGAAGGAGTTTCCTTCCTCCACTACCAGGCTGCTTCTTGCAAGAGTTTTGGTGACTCCTGTTCTGCTTGTTTAGATAATCGAATAGATACTGTAATAGATTTAACCTATTTTAATCAGAATCTCTTCCTCAGTTGCTTTGGGGTCCTTTTTTCCTGTCAGTCTTGGTTGTGGCTGTTTATAGCTGAGAGCCACAAGGCACTTAAAATGTCAGCAGTCAGAAGGTATGAATTGCTAGCTAGGATTTGCCATGTGGTGTCAGAACGAAGCTATCACAAATGTTGGCAATTATATTGCTCCTGGAAAATTCTGACTGTCAGGAATGTAGCTGATGAGTCTCACTGGCTTTCGTGCTGCTGTGGCTTTGGTGAAGGTAAGCAAGAGCTCTACAATAGACTGCTTTTGAAGTAGAAGGATGGCCCTCTGTGTCTGTTCATGTTTAGAGAACTTCTTTCACATACTTTTGAGCTTCTCTCTGTTTGCATCCTCAAATCCAACCTGAAGTACTTGAGAAATGGATAGATCATGTTGAGAAGACAAATGATGGATTTATTGAGTCTTGACTCACACTGTTACACGTGACCACCATGGGGAATTTTTATCCCGTTGTGTAACTGTAAATTCCCCCTAAAAATAAATCTAACCAAGTATATTAAACTATGTGGCATTGTCCACCCTGAGGGACTGATGGTTAAAGTAAAGAATAATGATTTGATTACCTATACTAAGTTTTAAGCTTCAAGGGCATACAGTTATACTGACAAACCAAATAATTTTTTCAGTAAGATATTACTGTAGATAGTCTATGCCCAGTAAAATAACTGTCTGTCTGCAATACATTGTAATCTGAAATATGAATTTCAGTAAAATGAGCTCATTCAAATACATGGGGTTTCTGTTGGTTTAGTCTGATGTGGTTTTGTTTTGACTTCTCTCACAGATCACTTGCCCAGCTGCAGCGACTAGAAGAACTTGATTTAGGAAACAATGAACTTTATCACTTGGTAAGAGAACATGCCACTGAAAGTGCATGTTGGTCTTGTTTTACACATCATTTAGATTAAATAGATCGTAGGATGTCCAAAATTGAAGAAAGAAAAATGTATGGAGGGGAGTCTTTTCATACATATAGATGAATTCTGGCAGTGAGTTGGTGCTTCCCATATCTGTTTAGTCGTGTTCAGCACAATATTACTTTATCCAAAAAACTGCAGCTGATCTCTAGAAAATGAGAGCACTGCACCGACTTTTTCTACAGAAAGAAAAAGAAGTGGAAGAGCACAAACTCCTCTCTGCCCTTGCAGTTAGAATGAACACACAGGCTTCTGTAGCGAGGTGGATGGGCTAAGCACAGACAAAAGCTCAGCTGAGCAAAGTAGGAATCTTTGGGAGAGGACTGAGGCAAACTACTGAGGGTGGCAGCGTCTTGACACTGTGGCAGAAAGAGCTACCAAAAGATATCTGTCATCTCTCTTAAGCTGACTCAGTTAAATGTTGTATTTGCAGTAGATTAAGAGTGTGCATGCAATTTGTTAGTGCATGTCAGGTAAAGTATGGTAGTTTGTTAAGCTATAATAATTAATTTGTATGATGAAGTTCCCAAGTGCTTACAGTCACGTTTGCTGCATTTAACCGTGGTCCCTCTAAATAGTGCTTGGAGTGAGGATTGGTTTACTCAGACTGTAGTTATGGGGTAGCCATTTGGTTTTTACCTGAAGCTCCTATGCTACTTAACATTATTACTTTTTATGTTATAGCCAGAAACAATTGGTGCACTTTTCAATCTTAAAGACCTCTGGTTGGATGGAAACCAATTAGCTGAAATACCTCAGGTAAATGTGAGCTCTACTGATACTGTTTTGAAGATGCTTTTAAAAGAAAACCTTTTCATTCATACCTAAAGGGAGGTGATTGGAAATTGAATAGTTTTCACAGTTCACTTTGCCTGGGTTTGGTTTTGGATGTGTAAGGGTTTTCTCTTAATAAGTTCCTCTGCAGGGGATTGTACATGATATCCTATGTTGTGAGACATTTTCTTTTAAGCATTTTGGCAAAGCAGTTATTTCCTAACAGGCGCACTGTTCAATTTATAGTATGACACATCCTCTGTTTACAGCCCTGGCCCAATGATCAGGGAGCCACTAGTTGGCTGAGCTAACCCTCACCTTTTGTATCTATCTAAATTGCAGTTTTGACAGTTTTGAGGATGAATAATTTTTTTTTTGGCTGTCATCTTCTTCTATTCAAATAGAGTGTTTGTGAGAAGTACAATAATAGAACTGTTGCCGTAAATGGAAATTTTGATTTATGCAGGCAAATTCCCCATCTGACATCAGTCATGGGATGAGGGGCCTTAGCATCTAAAGCTTACAGTACTCTGAATTCCCTTTCTTAAGAACTGTGATAACATGTGGGATGGTTTCTTTTCCCTCTTTTTCCTCTAGAGCCAAGTCAAAACCTGTTTTCTCCTGTTCCTTGAGCAGATTGCTGTTGTTTGCTGTATTGATCTCATTGTCAACAGTGTAACTTGGAAATCAGTTACAGTTTAGTGGGCTTTGTTGACTTTGTTGTTGGCTTGGCCTAATAATTTTTTAAGTAGATGTAGTTAAACACTGATAATAATTCATAAAATGTCAAGTGTGACTTCAGCAGCTGTTTTTATTGAAGCTGACCATTACTGTATATTTCATCTAATGTCCAAAAGATGAACTTGTAGGGTAAAGGGTGTGTGTTTAATGAAAGATCCTCTTGAGAGGCAAACATTTCCAACATAAAAGGCTGATTGTGTGAGTTAGGATCAAGGCTGTCACTGTATGAAAATTTCATATATGTAAAAGTATATAATTAGGTATATGTAAAAGGCCACTTCTGTACCAGCCATTCTGTTCTCTGAAAGCTGATTTGGATGACTAAATATTTTGGATGATTGAAATGAGAATGATTCTAGAGCATGTATAGGGGTGTCTGTGTACATGGGGAATGGGAGGGTGCTCTGATGGTAACAGGGACAAAGGTATTTCTCTGTCAGACTTTTGAGCTAATTGGTGGATTACCATTGTAAAAAAAAAAAAAAAGTAATCATTAATAATTGTAGATTATGGCAGTATAACTTGGCAGTTCAAGTATGCTTGCTAGAGCAACACTCCCAATTCCTATTTCTACATTGGTTGCAGTTGGGAGATGTGAAGATACGAAATCCCTAGATGTCATGGCATGTTGATTTATCAGCCAGGAGAAACTAATCCTAATTTGCCTAGGGTTAATTGGGAGGGGCAGACTTTAATTACGTGGAGGTTGATAGTCTGTAGTACTGAAAAAACAACTTTGCACTCTTTCCTTGAGGAAAACTCCAGTTTTGGCTGGTGCTTGCCTGGGTTTGCTCAGCATGCCTTTTCCGACTGTTGAAGCCAGTCTTAATAGTTAGAACAAGAAACTGTGAGTGAATCACTTTGTTGGTTTATCTTATGTAAAATGTAATTATTTAAGTTTTTTCTGCATTTAGAGGTCATACAAACAATGGCCAATTTAGAGGGCATACAGAGAATTGTTTTTCTTTCTGGAATTTCATTGCGATGGTACATTTTTCAAATTGCTTTGTTATGTGTTTGGGCATGAGTTAAATTTTTTTGTCTTGTATCGCAGGAAGTAGGAAACCTGAAAAACCTGCTTTGTCTGGATGTTTCTGAAAATAAATTGGAATGCCTTCCTGAAGAAATTAGTGGTCTGACTTCTTTAACAGACTTGCTTGTTTCTCAGAATTTGCTTCAGGTCTTACCTGATGGCATTGGTAAGTACAGGGTGAATGCTATCACACAGAACCATTTAATCCACTGTAAATTGGAAGTTGTTTGTTTCAAGTCTTTTGAAGTCTTTTTATGCAAGAGATGAGCTTGTCTCAGCTTTTTTTTTTTTTTTTTGCTTAGTATGAAATGCATAGCTCTATTAATTTTGCATTTTAATTGTCTGCATAATGACTACCTTGTAATCCTTTTTTGGTCTTCACTTGATACCTACATGAACAAAATAGAATTTAATAATTCCTCTCTGTTACTACTGTGTCCCCATCACCATCATAACTGTTTAATATTGTAAAATTCTAACTTGTAACAAGCTGTAGGTCACTGGATAAGACTGAGTGACAGTATCACTACAAAAAAGAAACCCTTTCTAGGGGGGATGTGTAATTACCTTGAGTTGGACAATGTGATTAATCCTATGCTGAACCCAGTGGAAGGCTGTTCCAGCTTCAGTCGATTACTCTTCACCCTTGAGGATCCAAACTACAACTTTTCTATGTCTGACCTCTTAAACCAGGTCTAATAATTGAGGAATGTTTTCTGAAGTATTACCGGTGCCTTTTTTAAGGTAAATGTTTTTACCCCTATGATGAGGAGTCAGCGAGGCATTGTTTCTCTACTACTCATCAGCTGTTTTTCTGGAGAGTTTCATGTTGCAAGAGCATGCCTTCTGCTTGCCAGTTTTTTGGGTTTTGTTTTTTTGTTCTTTTTTTTCCAAAATAAAGGTGTAGGGGAGGGAGGACTTGTGAATGTGGTTTAACCAGGCATGTGGAAGAGAATGGACAGACCTTGCCCCTTCCTCCATATGCTATATGAGCCTTAAGAAAGGATTAATGTTAAACTAGGGGGAGTGGGCTGACTACTGTGGGTCATGCAGTTAGCTAGTGTGTGTTTGGTAGAGAGTTCTAGCAGCCCTCTCTGATGATCTGAGTTGGCCAGTACAGTTGTTGTACATCAGAAATGGAGCTGTAACTTCTGAAAAGCTACAGCCTACGCAGCCTGCAAGAGGGGATCTTGTCTGTAACACCAGCTGGTGAACAAGAGGAGCTGCTGCTTCTCAAGAATCCTGTTAAATGGGATCCTTTGCTGGAGAAGGGGATTGTGAACATCCAGGCCATTTCAAGACAGGCCTAGTTTGCACGTGCAGTTTGTAACATTTTCTGGATGTAATTTTATTATAAAGGCAAAAAAATTTGCTACTTATGTGAATAATAGCTTACTTGTGTTTGGAGAATTGGGTAGAGCTACAGTACTTATTCTTTTTCTGTAATATCGGACTTACTGTGTGAAATTGAAAAAATCTGGTATTGTGGTTGAAGTGAACCTCTCTGGTCTCTATGGAAGCTACTGGGAGGAGCTCAGCTGATCACTGAATCCTTGTTGGATTGTTGGATCTGTACAGCCCTCAAAGCAGGGCTCTCACCACCACCAGCAGGTCAGGTCAGCTGTGGCTGTGTCTCACCAAGTCTCTAAAGCCCCAGTGGAGGTGGCTCCAGCACCCTCTGGGCAGCCTGTGTCAGTGCTGCACCACCTCCCAGTGAGGAAGCTGATGTCCAGCTGGGACCTCACACACTTTGATTTGTAGCCATTGCTGTCTTGCCTGCCGCTGCAGAGAAGAGTTTGGCTCTGTCATCTCTGTTACTGCCCTTCAGGTAATTGTGGGCTGTTCCTAGATGCCCCCTTGGCTCCTTCTTTGCTGGAGTCATCAAAGCCAGATCTCTCAGCCTCAGCTCACATGTGCCTTCGTCAATCTTGAGAGCTTTGTGCTGGACCCCCATCAGCATCTCTCTTGAACTGGGGAGTCAGAGAGGGAGACAGGACAGAACATGAAACTGAGCATGATTTTACAGGTGTGGCCTCACTGGTGCCAAGTAGATGGAATATAATAACTTCCATTGATCTGCTGGCTGTAATTCTTCTAGCCAGTGTTTATTTCTGAGAAAGCACGGCTGTGATGGTGTAGCCCCTGCCGGGGTCTGAGACCACGCGGCCGCTGCCCCTCCCCCACAAAGGGAGTGAAATGCAAAGCCCCAAGACTGAAATAAGGAAAGGTTTAATACAACAGTGCAATAGCAACACAACCAACAACAACAATAACAATAACAGTAATAGTGATAGCAATGAACAGAGCAAAATAGCTACCAAATACAGCAGTTTGAAGCACGATGTACAAAACCACGAGTGCACCTCGCTCCAGCGCCAGGAAAAATGTGACCTGCCAGGATGTGACGTCCGCATGGTATCTGAATAACCCGGCTAGAGCTCCCCCCCCACTGCTGGGGAAACTTAACCCTATCCTGGTTAAACCAGGACAACGGCTAGTTCATATTCAGCCTGGTGCCCACACTAAGCCCCAGCTCCTTTCCAGCAGGGCTCTTGTACAACCTGTCACTTGCCAGCCTGTACTGGTGCACGGGGTTATGCTGCCCAGGTGCAGAGCTCTGCACTTCTCCTTGCTGAACCTCAGGTTTCTGTTTAGGTTGCTATCTTAGCATGTATCAGCCGTCTCTTCATGATCTAGCATCATCAGCAAATTTGATGTGCCAGCCTATTACAGCTATTAAGACAGTGTGGGGATGGGCAGGGAGGTGTCAGCAGCTAGTGATGTCTCCTGAATTCTCAGTCTTGGGCTCTGTCTGGGTCAGCTCTGCTTTGTACCAAAGATCATTCTGATACAAAGGAGCAGAATCATAGAATAGTTCGGTTTGGAAGGGACTTTTAAAGGTCATCTAGTCCAACCCCCCCTTCAATGAGCAGGGACATCTTCAACTAGATGAAGTTGCTCAGAGTCCCATCCAGCCTGACCTTGAATGTTTCCAGGGATGGGGCATCTACCACCTCTCTGGGTGACCTGTTCCAGTGTTTCAGCACCCTCATTGTGAAAAATTTCTTCCTCATACAAGTAAGAACAAGGTGAGCTCTCTGCTCTGAAATAGTATTTTGTCCTTCCTGGGGAGAAGACCTTCAAAGAAGTTTGATTTCTATTCTGAAAAAGGAACTTTCATGTCTGACTAACTCAGTTCTCTATTGGGACAAAGAGACCTTGATTCTGTTTGAGTTTTGGCTGTCACTTGTGCAAGCCTTTCTTACTGTGGCTGAGTAGGCATAGGTGATCTTCTGAGTACTCCTTTATGAATAAACATTGTGTAATTGAGGAAAAAATAGATAATTTTCTCCTGTTTATAGGCCTTTGGGTAGTCATGTCCTTGACATTTACAAGGGGTACCATTCAGATTGCAACTTTAATATGATTTAATATGCTTAAATATTGAATATGAATATTTATATTGAATATTAATTCAGTGATCTTATAAACTTGCAAAAATAGTGCAAGCACCAAGTGAAGCAGTGCTTGATTTCCTTTTTTTTTACCTGAAAAAAAAATGCAATTATGTTAGAGTATTTGTAAAAGATTTGCAGCAGAATGATTTTGTGTAATTATAGCAGGTATTGGAGGATATTAAGCTAAACAAATGTGTTGTTCTTTCTGACCAGGAAAATTGAGGAGGCTCTCCATTCTGAAGGTTGATCAGAACAAACTTATTCAACTAACAGATTCAATTGGAGACTGCGAAGGCCTTACTGAACTAGTTCTAACAGAAAACCAACTTCAGGTAAGGATGGTCATGACTGCTCAAATGGCTGGCAGTAGTAAGACCTGCTGCTCATTGCTGAATCACTTAACAGTAGTATCAGTGAGTAACCTTACAAGCTAAGTAGTGAGTTTCCTTTAAATGCATCTTATTTCTAACCTGTTAAATGAATGCTGAAGATCAAGTTGTGTGTAACAATCCTCCCTTCCAAAGGCTTAAGCGGTTACATATTCACTTTTGAATCTTTCATGATCACTAAGGGAATTGGAGCACCTGGAGTGCAGGTATCAGTTACTTTGTTGTGTTTTTAATGCGGAGTTTGTGCTGCATTGCGTTGTTGCCAATTTTGCAGTGCATTATCTAGATCAGACTTGCTGAAACTTAATAGAAGCCCTGAGTGCTGCAGAGCTGCTGTTGTACTGTTCCTTGCTCTGCTGATCTTCTCCATCCAGGTATTGAATATGCCATCTGGCCAATTAAAGTAAAATCTTAGACTTCTTTTCATTAGGTGTTCCCTTCTGTTATTTTGAAAATGCCTTCACAGGACACTGACACTTGAAGAGTAGAAGTGTTTATAAAAATCTAAGTTTGAGCATTTCTTAAGTTAGGTTGGTGCTTGATTGAGTTAGGAGCTTAAGCCTGTTGGAAAGATGCCTCTCCAGAGATCAGTTCATAGCACCTAAATCAGAAGCTTGCCTCTCAATTAGCTATTTAGAGATAATATGGACATTCTGCATACATGCTTCTGTACACAGCCGTTGTGCATCTATCATCTTAGTGCAGAGGTAACTCCTGAGTGAATTTGTATTAGAAACTGACATTCCTGGATATTTCTACTGCAAGATAAAACTTTGGATCTCCTTTGGAAGGCCTGGTAGTAACGAGGGTTAACTACACTCCAGTTTTTGAAAATGGATCAGTCAATTAATTTCTAAAGTGAGATAAGTTTTGTTCTGACTCAATGAATTTACAAATTCTGTTTGCATATTATTTTGTCTTTGTTGGCACAGTCATTGCCGAAGAGCATTGGAAAACTAAAGAAGCTGAACAATTTGAATGCCGATAGAAACAAATTAACATCTTTGCCCAAAGAGGTAAGTTTGTGCAATTAGCTCTCACAGATGTGATCATACAAATGGAAAGCTCTTGATTTCAAATGCCTACAAGAAATAGCAGGCAACTTTGATCCACTGGGTATTCTTCCCAAACTGATCATGACCAGAAACTTGTCCATTAGATCTGAACAGCATAAATCTGAACATCAACTGTGGTGATTTGGTGGCTTGGAAGTGCAGAATGTCTTTGCAGTTGAACAAAAAGGCTTGTAACTAGTAATTCCCACTGTGGGTGTCAGGTCCAGCACTATTTGAAGACTGGGAGTTCTGGTAGAGTAAAGGTATTTAAATATCAATATGTCTCTTCTGCATGTAGTATAAAAGTATTGCCAGAGTATTCCTCAACCTTACTCTTGTGAGCCATAGCAAAGGGAAGGTTTCATATTCTGAAAAAAGATTCAGACTGTGGAGATCTTGGGACTACTTTTGCCTTTAAATATGAGGACCTGATGTGACCAAGATCAGTGATACCTCAAATCTTACATCTGTGATCACTAGGACTCCTTGTCTATGGAGTGAAATGAGGCTAGAATTTCTGTTGTGAAACTAAATATAATGAAGGCCTTACAAGTTCTGTTCAGCAGTAAATTCTGGAAAGAGATCGGGGGAAGCAGCATCCTGTTGTTGGAGCATGGGACTGTGAGCTGATTCTGTTTGCACTACTGTTTCTCTGTAATTTTTGTCCAAGTAATTCTCCTCCTTAATTTTCCTATCTGTTTCTAACATGTGGCTCTGAGATTGTAGCTTTTGCTCACACTTTGTCACTTCAGGAGTAGGAGGGGTATGTACTCAGGTGGCAGCTGATGGATGGAGTTGAGAGGAGTATCAGCTCTGGCTAGTGAGCACACACTTCTGCTCAGGCCCACTTACTTAGGGAGTTTGGACAGCTTGAGGAGGAGGTGTGATGAGGAAGCAAAGTGTCTGGGAACAGGGAGATGGGGGAGAGCTGATGGTCTGAAAAGGAGGGATCAAGCAGGGACAGAATATGCTGCTGTGGCACTGGCAGCAACAATTCCAGTGTTCCAGGTGTGAGCTGCCACAGGTTGGTCACCTAATTGGGGCTTCATGATCGCCCTTATTGCTTCTTTATAGATTGGCTTGTAAGTGTATGTTTGATGGGGCAGCGGGGAAAGATGAGGGAGGGAAGAGAAGATGTGAGTACTGTAGCTCCTCCAGCAGGACAGTGTCTCCTCTGCAGAGGCGTTGCTGATTCTGAACAGAAAAATGCAGAGGGTGTACCCAGATGGATTGAATAAATGGTAGCAAGAGGCAGGACCTTGGGAAAACTGTGTTTCTGGGTTGTGATGTGATGACAGTTTTGGTGTTGTGTTCATTCAGCAGAAGACTTTCCATGTTGTTACTTAATTTAATACATTACACAGGTGTTCTAAACTATCTGTACTTGAGACTTGCACAATTTTGTGCCTAGTCCACCTTTAAGGAGAATTGCTCTGAGTTTGTTACAATGTGTAAGGTGTTACTGATACACTTTACTTCCAGATTGGTCGTTAATGGCTTATGTAGCGTATAAGCATTTTTCTTAGTTAATGGAGTTCATGATATTGGAGATGGTGCATGAGGATGAGCAGCATGGCTTGGAAGGAGCAGGGACATGAGCAGGTGAGAGGAGAAGGCTTGGCTTCAGAAGCAGGTAAAGCAGGATGCGAACAGGTGTGTCTCTTTGGGGGGAATAACTGAGCCAAGGGCTCAGTGCGGAACAACAGAGGGATTAATGCTGAACAAGAAACTGGGACTTGGAACCAGAAATGGTTTTCAGATGTGGAAAGCGTTGCCCAGTCAGTGAAAGAGTTGGGGATATTCAAGGGTGAAGTGAAGAACAAGAAAGTGTGTGGAGAACATTAGTGCACATGGCAGAGAGGGGAGGGGACACCTGCACATGGGGTGGGGTAAAGTCAGGGATGCGTCTGTGTTTGGAGAAGGCGGGTGATGAAGAAATGGAAGGTGGTGTCTGGAATGAGGTGATCTGGGGAGTTGTAGAAAGTCCAGGAAATAAAGATGGGAGAGGATGGTTCCCAGGGAGCTTGGCAGAGAAACAGAGGAAACAGAGCTCTTTGGCATCAAGTTCTTTGACATAGAATTTTTTTTTTTCCTGTAAAGATCTCCACACCTATATATCTTTCTCGTTAGAGAAAATGCTTTGAAATTACATTTAATGTAAGATTTCCAGAATGTTTCATTAAAGTATGTTTTGCTCTGTGAATTTTTAAAATTCTTTTATTTTTTATTTTTAAAGGAAGTCAGTCCTTCTCCAACTGGAGGGTCATATCCACCCTCTAGATCGGTGGATTTGAATTCCAAGCTGGTAATGGTAACAAATAGAAAGCATAAACAACTGATGCAATGGTTTGTCTCAAAAATACTGTTAATATGCATGTATTGCAGAATGTACCGTTTAGCTAACAAGACTTCTCAGTTTCAGTTTTTCAAGTTTCAGTTTCAATTCCTTAATGCTTAAGCTGTACAATAGGACACTTTTCCCTTCAAGTCTTTAGATTACCTTCTAACAATGCTGAAATGCTAGTTTCGAAAACAGGAAGAAATCTAGTGCTCTCTGCTTGTTTCATCTGTTCTGGAGCTGCATTTTCTTTGTGTAGTATTTTTCTAAAAAAGTAGCTTTTTGCTTTAGACCAAAAGTGAGCACTTCTGTAATACAAGTTTTCTGGTTAAAGTTTAGAGGAATTCAGTGAAGTCACATTTCATAGCTCTAAAAGAAAAACATTCTGCATAAACAGGTATAACAAGTACTGTTTGCTGTTACGCAAAGCATCCACAGGAGCAGCTTCAGAGGTACTGGAGGTGTTTAAGAGTCAGGTTGACATAGCGCTGAGGGATATGGTGTAGTTGGGAACTGTCAATGTTAGGTTAATGGTTGGGCTAGGTGATCTTCAAGGTCTTTTCCAACCTAGATGATTCTGTGATTCTGTACTGATAATGGCAAAGATCGCAATTCTGAGTTTCCCTTTGGATGGCAGGGAGGAACAATTTGGTGTCTTGGTGAAATGTTCAATTTCCCTTTTCCTTCTCATCATTACTGACTTGGAAAAAAAAACCCCAAACAACAAAATGCATTGGTAGGGCACTTAAGGAAGACTGAAAAATGTGTCAGCCTTTTTCTGTCTGTTGGAAGGTTCTACTTCACAGTGAAAAAGCTTACTGTCTTTTCCATTTATTTTCATCTCAGACTGACTAATTAATATTCAAAACCAGGCACAGCTTCTGACATCAGTCATTTTCAACACCCCTGCCTCCTGTATGTTGCCTAAGACGTATCCTGAGATAGTATGCCGAGGACTGGGGTCTCAGACCTTTGCACATCAATCAGTGTTAGTACTTGTATGCTGGTTCCCCCTTCACAGAAGCAGAGTCAGATGCAGAAGTAGAGTATGCACTGCAGATATTCTTACTCAGTATTTTCCCTCTTTTCCTTTCCTTCTTTTCCTTCCCGCTTTCTCTAGTTCTTTCTCTGCTTTACAGAGTGCTAGAACAGCTGTGCATTTGTGGTCTTCATCCTTATAAGAAATGGGTATGGGACAGGCATTTACTGGTTTCTGTTGGACAAAGACATAGTCTGGTAACATGCGTACAGAAGAAATGGGACTCTACTAGGTAGAAGAGTCCATGTAACAAATACCGTATATACTTGCTGGTGTCTCTGTCCTTCCATCCAGGATTTATTCCTGTAGCAAAGAGAGCTTTTATAGATGTGATAGCAGAAATTACATGCCCGCTCTAATATAACCTGGTGAGATAATCTATGAGTTCTAGGCTTTTTGTGGTGTGTGGGGTTTTTTTTGGTAGTTTTGGGGTTTGTTTGGGTTTGTTGGGTTTTTTGTTTGGTTTTTTTTGTTAGCAGTTTACTAGGATTGGATTTTGGGTCAGCCTGTCAAACCATTACATTGCCAGTTTGTTTCAGTGCACACTTGTGGAACCAGTCTCTACCTTTTGGTGTAAGATTTCCTGATTTGGGATTATTGAGGAGTTTGTATACAAATACTACTACTTCAAAGTTTCCTGGTTCAAAGGTTCTTCTGTATCTGGTGTCGATACATAAGGTAAAATCTGGAACAGCTGAATGTCTGACCAAGCCTTGAGTCAGAGAGATTTCATCTTAAGAATCTCATCTTGCAGCTTGATACCTCTCTCACTGAATTGACTGATGAAACAAACTTCAGCAAGAACTGAGAATGTCTAAACCTGTTCATAGTTACATATGTTTTTCCCCTTAAACTTGAAAGACCTGTCTGGAGACTCTTTGGTATTGAAATCCCACCCTGGCACTGAAACGCTGGTGAAACTGGTGTGTTGATTTTGGCACTTGCATGAATAACCTCCTTGGAATGTTTTCCAGTTCATGTGCTTTTGTTAATGTAATGAGTCTATAACCTGCAGAGATCTGGTAATGTGTCCTTCCTGGCTCTGAGGTGTATTGTGAGAATTGTTACTACAGTAGGTAAAACTGCAGGGTTTTTTTTTTGTTTGTTTTTGGGTTTTTTTGCAACAATTGTGCTTTTTACATTTTTCTTACTTAATTTGTTTTTTAAACAAGTTGGGGCCTCTTTCTTGTTTCTGGTTTTAATTTCTGATGTCCCCTTCCTTCCCTCATTTGTGTAAAAGTATGTGTTTGTGTGTTCCAAAGGGAAAAAAGGCACTAAGTAAAATGCAGGAAAACTTAGCTTTGAGTCAGAGGGCAGAGAAAGCTGTCTGCCGTGTTCCTTCCATACTATTTACCAGTGGTGCAGGGGATGCTGAAATGAGTTTGCTGAAGGTTTTCTGTTCCAATATAAAGTTAATAATAAGAGAATAATAGCTAACAATTGTGAATTGGGTAGTTTCTTCCACCTCTAAATGTATTCTGTTCTTGCAATTAAAGAATTAATTACTTTATCTGGGGCCAAGGAAAATTCTGAATTTACTTTGAATCCAAACAAAATTTTGGTTATGACACCGTGGAAAAGATTTTACAACACAATAGGAACGGTGTTTAAATTCACAACGTATTTATCAGAGTTGTATAAACCTAGTGAGAGTTCTTGATGCTTACAGCTGTATTGAGAGTTGAATAAGAGATGTGTCACTGGACTTTAATTAGTCACATGCTAAAGAATAATCATCGTTGTATTTGTCATAATGTCAGGGGTTTTTGCATTGCTTATACCTGTGTGAAAGATGCTAACTGGTAAAGGACAGCAGAATTGATTCATAGCTTTTGAGCAGTTAACAGATGCTGAGATCAAAAGATGTTATTCAACTAATGTAAATTGAAGGTCTTTCAAGTTTCCCACCTTTAATTTGTGTTTTGGCTTTAGCGCACCAACAATGTGAGGATGTGCCATCATAATCAGTGAAATTTGGTCTGTGGTGATGAATGACTGTAACTTACAGCTGGGCTCAAGAGAGGGAACAATTGGGAGGGAGCTAAATGGGAAGAGAGGGATGAATCTGCACACTCTTGGATTTGCCTCTAGAAAGCTGCAAAGGTGTCATCAGCAAGAAAAAAACAAATGGCAACCACTAGGTTACTTATCAGAGAAGTGCAGTAAAAGTCGGGTGATCAAAAATACGCAACTGATGCAGGTGTCAACACTGTCTGCGATAGAGAAGGGGAGTCATCAGAAACATCTGCAGAAAAGTGATGTGATAAGACTTGCAGTTCTGGAGGACTGTTTAAGATGGACTGGCAGTGGGTGTGTGGATGTCAAAAAATCAGGAGACTGAAGTGGTGAATGCTGGTCATGATCAGAACGTGGAGAGGAGTTTTAGCAGCCAAGCTGACATCCTCTCTATATAGTCCCAAGTGTTACTGCTTTTCCAGAACAAGGAAGCTGTTAGAAAGATGAGCCAAAGACTGAGATAGAAGAAAAGAGCAGAAGAATCCTTCACAGGGGTAGAACCCAGAGGGGTCCTAGTGACACTCATCCTCTGAAGCAAGTCCACCTGAATGCAAATAAGCAGTTCTGTTCAGACTTTACAGTACTGTAAAATCAGTGATCTCAGAATTAGCACTTCACAGTAATGATAATTTTCTGCCCGACTGATGTGTGGGTTTTGTTTTTGTTTTTTATCTAGGCTGACTGTTCTTTGGAGATGTTGTGATGAGACAAGTGAATGACCCTTAAATTAAAGTTGTTAGAATGAAATAAATCTCAGGAATATGACTTAGACATGCACAACTCAATTGAGACCTTTTCCTGATATCTAGCTCACTACAGAAGAACGTGAGGACTTCTTTAAGCCTCCAGTCTTTGGAACAGTTACTCATGTGCCTAGAACTAAGCACATGCTTGTCCCCATTAATTGAAGCCTGTGCTCGAAATGAACTGTGTGCTTAACTGTTAAATGGGCTTGTGGTCTCAACTGCGTACTTGGTGCCTATGTGATGGTTTGGCAAAGTCTGTTGTAAGCATGTGATCAAACCCCTGGAAAGCATGGCTCTTTGTCAGCTAATGACTCTCAGCCAAACCAGTGACGTTCTGATACTGTATTATTTCATGGTGGTCACAACAGTGTTTTCCTTTCAGCATGCCATTTAGTGTGTGCACTTTGCCTCAGTGGCACCGCTTCGTGTTTAGGTTTTCAAATGTTGGACCTGATGTCTTTCTGTACTGCTAGATGAGTGCCATCTTTTTTTGAAATGATAAAGATTTTAGTGGTTTTTTTAACTGTCAGCTTGTCTTCTTTCTCTGTGATATCTCACCTGATGCTACCTGTTAGATGCTGCCTGCATTTTCTAAAAAGTTTCATAAAAAAAATTCAGTATCTGTTATCTCCCCCACTACACTATTAAAAAAAAAGTCTTCTCTACCTCTGAATGAAAGAAAACATTTGAACAATTGCCTGTTGACTGATAGAACAAAGGTAAAATAAATGAAGTTAAAATAACTTAGGAGAATGTTATGTTCTGTCTCCATTTGTCGGCATGCTCTTGTCCAGTATGGATAAAGAAAAGTAAATTGAACATCTCTTGTATTTTCTTAATTGTTAGCCGCTTGGAAAATTATGGGTCAGGTAAATTGATAACCCTGTAAGTATTATTCAGTCCACGGTTCTACTGTTACCTCTCATTAAACTGCTTTAAATGCATGATGACTCAGGCCGGCTGGTTCCACTCCTGCATTTTTCCATTGTTAAAAGTACAGAAGTTTTGGTCATATCAGGGCTGCATGGCTTTACTTTGTTTGTTTGGCTAAACTGTTTGGATATCCATGCTCCAAGACTGAATAACGCAAACTTCATTCATGGAAAAGCAAACACTTTGTGTACAGTTAGGGCATCACTTGCCAGCTCATCAACATTCACTAATTGTATCTCTTGCTTTTCACAGCTCCTCATGTTAGATACACCAATTAGACAGTGTGTGTGTGTAAAATATATTTTTTATCTTTTTTCTATATGGCACTGTATTCTGTGAATATGTCAAGGCACATTATTTAAGAATCTATACACACTTTAAAGTGAATAGCAGAATTATTGCACTAAAAAATGTTTGCTCGTGATTTGAGTGCTGATTTCTAAGGGCTTTGATTCATGAGCTAAAATGGCTAACAAGGTTGCTGGTCATAGCGTACATGCAAGGCCGGGAAAGCTGATATACTGGTCAAATAGCTGCATCTTAGAGTGCAGTGATTTAAGGGAAACCATCCCAGATTTTGTTCTGTCAAGAAAATGTTGTTCTGTAACTTTGTGCTGTAAATAGCTTGTGAATCAGAAGCCTTGAGCAGCTGATTGCTGCTTTCTTCCACTGAAATGTATTTATGATACAAAGGAAGGTGAGTGGAGTATAAATGCTTCATTTGTTTGTTTTATTTTCTAAGTCACAGTTCCATCCTTTTAAAAATGGCTTTTTCCTTGATACATAAGGTCAAATTGACATGGTTTTTACTTTGACTAGTAGAAAGGCTTTTGTGATATTTGTCTGTAATCTCAAACTTGGGTTTGGACTGAATTGTGGATTTTGCAAAGATAGAATTGACAGTTAACTAGAACACATAAATAACTTCAGCTCAGATTTGGGGACTCCTAACCAAGTGACATGTTGACTGTATTGTGGCAGGAGAACCTTCTTACATGTGTGTGACTGTAGAAGTCCTCTAATTTTTGAACTTAAGATCTTTCAGTAGATTTGCTCTCTATAGTTAAGTTCTAAGTCCGCTTAACTTGAAAGCTTCAAAAGGCATTGGGATATTTTGCCTCTAATACTTGGAGTAAGAGAAGAAACATTTTTTTTTTTTTCCCTTCTTGTGTGGTGAGTTTTGGAACTGGCAAACAGCAGTGCTTTTTAAGCTCTGTGTGATAAGTAAACAAAGGTAAGTTTTCTTTGTGAATAGGAACAAATAGTTACTTGAAGCAGCTTTCAAGTTGCTAAAACTAATATTCCTGGTGTTTATAGGAGTAGTAACTGCCTTCTGGAACAAAAAGGTGGAATGTGAATTTTTTTTTTTTAATCAAATGTAAAGGGTTTATTTTTTCTGAAAACATGTACCTGTGATGTGAAATACAGATATTTTAAGGGCAAAAATGAAAAATCCCATCTTTTGCACCCAAAAATTAGCTTGGGAACGCAGATGCTTACATTTGGATAAATTGGTGGAGACAGAGGATATTAGATTAAATTGGCCAGTTCGTATGGGAATCATCTTGAAATTAGATGCTTCTAATAAAACAGGGCATCAAAGATGTTACTCATACAGTCTACTTTTTGTGAACTCTTCATTACTGTTTGTGGACTCAATTAACATTGGGAGTTGATTGGTGTATTTAACATTTTGCCTTGCCTAAAGCTCCATTGCACTTGCTCGTATCTAAAGTTACCATGAGGAAAGAAAGAATTAATACGTGAAACAGAGAGCTAGAAAAAGTTGAAAGTTAAAGCTAGTATTTTTTATGAGGGCTGTCTGCAAAGTGGCATCTGTGTGGTTACCGATCTCTTTCTGGTGTGGAAGGCTCTAAAAGGTAGGTATAACCCGACCTATTTGCAAAGATATACGTTATTTGCAGATACAGATGTTCAAGAAACTGCTCCAACAGACTTGCTTCAGGTCAGACTTCTTTTAAGCTAACACTTGTTTGCAGTCTGTACCTCTGGGTGAAGTGTCTGGCAGGCATCATAACTTGAATGTGCTATGACATACTACGTGACCCGTACTGCATGCCTTTGTTTATACTAATATACTGCAACAAAACCAGACTTTTTTTTTTTTCTCTCCTCTAATATAGATTGGGGGGTGCTGCAGTCTTAACGTCTTTTCTGTACGTGACAACAGATTATCTCGAATTCCCTCTGAAATTTCACAAGCCACTGAACTTCATGTCCTAGATGTTGCTGGAAACAGGTAAGAGATTTTTGTATTGTCATGTTCTTTTGCTGAATTTACTTATTTCTTTCTAACAACAAAAGATATTACATGTCTAAGAATGAAGTAACAAAAAAAACCAGTTAGGACTTTTGTGTTAGAATTACTGCTGAATTTATCAAAGTAGTCTTCCCCCTTGGCTCAAAGTAGCATAAACTGTGTGTTGTCATGAGCACATTTTCTGGATTGCTTTGACCCCGAGGAAAAAATAGGATTTAAAAAAACCCGCTGGATTTGTATATTTCTGAATTAAAACTGAGAATCTAGGCAATTTGGTAGAGCTTCAGCTGAAACTACCAGCCTTAATGTCAAGTAACACTAAGTGTCTTATCTTTGAGATACAGTGCAAGTAACAAATAATGCTACTTTGACCTTGTGGCTTCTCATAAATCTTAGTTGATATGCTTCAGACATCACAATGCAAAAAGCAGTGCATTGAAGCATAAACCAGCAAATTAGTTCGGTTGTTTAGTAGGAAGTTAAACAGACAAAAAAAAAAAAAAGAGGAAAAGCAAATGGCATCTCATCTATGCAATATAATTGTCTCATAGGTACTTACATATTTCTGTTCTGGCAGTTGTGTATGTATAAGGCTCCAGACCAGAAGCAGCTGACTGCCTTCCAGGGCATTTTACTGCAGTAGAAAAAGCCCAGCATTGTTTTATCTGTTATTCACAGCTACAGGTAGTTATGGTATAAAGTTAAGTTGCAGATTCTTTTTAAAAGAATAGAGTAGTTGGAGTTGATGACTACTGCAATACCTTCTATTAGTGGCATTAATGTCAGTCCTGTTTATTCCGACTCAGGGATGTATACTTGAGTCAACTTCATGGCCATCTCTTAAATCTCCTAGAGATTGCCCTGACTTTTTTACTTTTCTTTTTTGAACTAGGCTGACGTATCTTCCCCTCTCACTGACTACCTTAAAGCTGAAGGCTTTGTGGTTGTCTGATAACCAGTCCCAACCTTTGCTGACGTTTCAGACTGACACAGACCCCGAAACAGGAGAAAAGATTTTAACATGTGTATTACTTCCCCAAATGCCTTCTGAGCCTGGTTGCCAAGGTAAGTGCCTAGAGTCAGTTTTTCGCGATTTATAGAAGTACTTCTTTGTTTACTGTGTTGTCTGTTCTGTAAAGCTTTGTAAAACATATGTAAGCTCTAATGAGCAAAGTAGCAAAGTTCTGGTTGAATTTTAACTTTTAAATTATTTTTTTTGGTATTCATACTAGTTTTCAGAGGACTTGAAAAACATGGCTGTGAGTGTTATTGAAAATATGATGACACCAGCTATGATAAACTAAATACAGACCTGAAGGAAGAAGACTTAATCATATCATTATTTTGAGGCTTGCCAGTGGGCCAAGTAGTGGTGTCCATATTTGTGTACATTGATTATACATCTTAAATACATATATATGTAGTGAAAATTGGTAGCTTTCCAATTACAGTCTTTTTACCAGAAGAATAATTGCATAGCTAGTAATAAGCAGTAGACATTTTACTTTTTAGGAAGCTAATTTTCTTTCAAGCAAAGATGCTGTACAGTAACTTTATTATATTCTTCAACAAGTGTAGAATTGCAGTATAAGTTGCTTTTACCTTTTGTGCTGAAACTTTCCTGTGGATCAGGTGGAACCAGTAACTCTTTTTTCACTGTTGGCTGGGTTGCCACTCCAGTAACTTCTGGATATTTTTGTCCTCAAGCTTTTACAGCTATGTGTGAACATTCAAGGGGATTCATCTGAGCTAATATTTAAACTTTTGCTGTAATCAATGGAGAGTCATTTATACCATCCAAGAACAGAATTTTAAAAGAAATCATGTGGAGTCTTCTCCACTGAGTACAAAGGAGGCCTGAGGAGAAAAGTTCAGCTGTAGGTACCTGTACCCAAACTAACCTAGATTAATTCCACTCCTTCAATACTATGCAGCTGAAGCAAATAGAAACCATTAAAGCAGTAGAAGTATAGAAACGGCTCTGTTTTGTCTCAGCTTCTGGATTTTAAGAACACAAATTGCATTAAGAATTAAAACAACCCCTTTAGATTTAGAGAAGGTTAAGCTAGTTTAAGAAGAGTAACTGAGGTAGACTGACTTTCACTAAAGGCCTCACGACTAGAAATTAGATTTCTTCCTCTCCAGATGAATGACATGGCTTCAAGGGTAGAAGGCTTGGAATTAAAATTGTTGGACGTGTATGCCTGGCAATACAAAAGGATGAGGTCAGTAAAAGCAATAATCCTGGGTTATGGAATGCCATTTAGGGAACTGGGTAATGTCAGATGGCAGCCATGATCCAGAAGAAAAGCATGTATAGTGGCAAGTATGTTAAATTATATAATTGGTACCCTAAAACTGCCACAAACCTGAAGCAGTCCAAGTACTGAAATTTCTCATTTTTACAGAAACTGTTGTGTGTACTTGATAACAGAAAATGAACGCAAGTTCTGTTTTCTGTCAAAAAGCTAGAAATAGCCAACTGTAAATCTCGATGAGTGATTTGTTGATTATTGCAGTTACTAACAGTATATAGCATGTTGATGTTTTAGACCTGCTGTGAATGTTTAGTTATGTTTTGCTGTTCTAACAGATAACCTACCACGATGTGGTGCACTGGAGAGTTTGGTAAATGAAATGTCAGATGAAACGTGGAATGAGCGGGCAGTGAATAGAGTCAGTGCAATTCGCTTCTTAGAAGATGAAAAAGATGAAGAGGATAATGAAATGGTATGTTTTCCAAGCCTTTGGATACCTACAGACATTGTGACTTTAATGCCAAAGTGTAAAAATATCTGAGCATTCTTGCTGTAAATATTTAATCTGTGACTACATGCTTTTTGCATAAGTTTGTAGCAGAAACTGTTCAATGTTGATGGCTGAAACTTTTCATATTGACTTAACATGCCTTTTTTTTTTTTTTTTTTTTTTTTTGCTTTCTGCTTTGAGTATAACTCTTATGTTCTGATGCAGGACAGCCTTTGCTTTGCTTTGTTTTCCCCTGTCTGCTCAGGGTGTTTTCTTTCCAAAAACAAGATAGGATCTTTCTATGCATCTGTGAAGCTTTACTGCCTGAAAGTATATAGGGTCTAATTTAGTATTCCAGCACTCTGGCATGTGTCTCCATTAAGTTTGCCATTGTTTGTTTCTCTAATTTCTATTTCCAGTCACTTTCTTTCTCTCTATATTTCTTCCTTTTTTTTTCCTTCACCATTTGCACTGAAACAACCATAGTGTCCATAAACAGCACGTTGCTCATTAGTTTCCCACTTAAACAAAGGATGTGGGGACATCTGTCACTGTACTTATAAGACCTCTCAGTTAAGTTGGACTCTGAATGTCCTGAAGATCAAAATGCAACGTGATCTTTAGCTTTACTAACTTTCATTAACAGTTAAAACTTTTTGTAAAGATTAAGACTGCTTCAATCAGATTTTTAGCATGTTTCTCTGATGCTCTAAAAACTTTCTGGTGGTCCTCATTAGAGTTCAGCTTGAGATACTTCAGGGCACTGTCTGGATTGGATCACACTAGAAGCATGGTCTAACTTTAAAAAGTGACTATAAAAATTCTTAGTTAGTAGGAAAATGAACATTTAAGTTTTCAAATAAGGTGGTTGCTTAATCCAAAGCAAATGTCTCTGACAAGCGTGGTTTGTAGACTGACTGATAAGGGAGTTCAGAATGATGCCTCTTAACAACTGTGCCAACCTGAGAATGTCCATACAATAATGAGGCCTCAAGTGTTAATAACTACTTTCAGTCATGGTATTACAGCCTGACTTGAGGCAAGAACCTTTTTAGGGGGAAGTTTATGATCCTACTGGGGAGGGCAGATTTCCAAAGCAGTCTTGACCAGTGCACCCATTTATGGGTCATCAGTTCCACTGTAATCTGCACAGTTTACATGTGTACCACTGAAAAGTAATTGCATTTATATATGTATTGTACTCATACATATTTGTGCAATTATTCTTGGTGTTCTGTTGGTCTCTAATTGGGATGCTAACTGGGGTTTTTGTAAATTTTGTTTTCCTTATAAAGGTTTCAGCACAATGATGTTACATGTTCTTGTGTCTGAGATGGGAGAGAAATGGTCTCTCTTCTTCCTTTCAAGATATTTGTTCTCAGTTGACAAGAGAACCAAACTGTGTGGTGGGACTGGAAGGCATACAAAGCTCCACACAAACATGTATTTGACACTGTAGAGAGATCTTGTGGGATTCTTTCAAAACCAGCTGAATGTTTTTTATTTGAAATGTGATCTTAAATCACTTGGATGGTTTTTTGGGGAAAAAAAAAAATAAATTTCCAACTATATTTATGAAAGAATCTTCACTCCATAACTTGTAATTGTACTTCACTTGAGGGGCTTTCAGATTAGTAGGCCAAGAAAGGAAAAAGTTTGCTCCTAGACAGTTCTGAAAACCTCTTTCAGTGTCTTCATAAACAAGCAGCTATGAAAACAACATTCAGCAAAGAGCACTGTAGTTTGAAAAGGAAAAGGGGGGAAAAAAAGGAAAAATATCGATACCTGATATTTGGTATGTGAATGCTAAAGCCTGGAAAGTGTGTGTTGTTCTTCAAAGAGACAAAGGCAAAACCACTTATTGCACTGTTTATTTTTAGAGAACACTTCTAAGGCGAGCCACTCCACACCCTGGAGAATTAAAGAACATGAAAAAGACAGTGGAGAATTTACGGAATGATATGAATGCTGCTAAAGGACTGGATTCAAACAAAAACGAGGTCAATAATGCCATTGACAGAGTGACCACTTCTGTGTAGAGTTTCATCTCCAGGTTTTACCTCCTGTGTCTTCCCCTGCTGTTGAAATGTTCCTGTTGTCTTCTGGGACCTCACTGAGCCCCTTTTTGTTTTTAACCAGAACCTGATTCATCATCTCATATATGTGAAAAGTGCTGCCTACTGGAAGGAAGTGCCTTATTTCATCCAGGCAGTGAAACAATATTTTCCAGATCAATATTGTAATTTTAATAGTGCTAGGCTTTCTTAAGTATAATACACTACTGTATGCAGAATACAATATTTTTGTCTTAAACACAGGGGAAATAATGCTTTTCTTTTCCAGAGTGCTGGGATATCTCCTTCCCAGTGACTGGATGTGCTGGTGAGAAATATAGTTTTGTGGAAAATTGATACAGTTTTTTATTTTTTTGGCAGCTCAGATGGTGTAAATTTTAAATTTTTGTATAGGACTTTCATAACAAAATGATGTATTTCATTTTTAAAAGAAAATTTATCTTGAACGGTACATATTTTAGTATTTGTGGAAGAGAACAAGTTTCATGGACAACTGTATTCATTCATTTGTACCACCCATTGTGCCTTATTGTGTCTTTTATGTCATATTAGTCTTAAATATAGCAATTATTGAGGAAAGTGAGTAGATTTAAACTTGGTCTCCTGTTTTAGACATGTTTTTCTTTTTGGACAGTAATTTGTTGGGATTTTTACAGCAGGAAACTTATGTTTATATAATGGGATTTTAGGTTGTGAAGCACAAATGTTAGTTTTGTTGTAAACACAATTAAGATTAAAATGACCAAACTGCTATTGTTTATTACATGATGCACTCACACTTTAACTTAGTTGTAATGAAACATCTTGTTTTGGATGCCGTGTTGCATTGCAGTCACTAGAAATTCATGCTTCCGTTGTTTTTTTTAAAATGTGCCATCTGTAAAATAACTTGAAAAACAGCACGATAGACTTTCAGAAGCACAGTATGAAACTAGTTCTATGTGTTATCACCACAAAGCGTGATTCTTCAAAGTGCTTTGGTGGTTTTATATAAATATATAAAACCATAATAAAAAAAAGTTTAAAAGCTGCAGTAGATTTATTGTATCATTAAAATAGCAATTAAAGTATATATGAATTAATACTGGAATTTACTATCATTGTTACTGTGTTGCACTTCCAGTGGTCCAATGCTGATTTCAAGGTCTTATTAAATCTGTGGGTTCTGGTTTGTTTATAAAGGTAAGTATTAACTGAATTGAATTCAGTAAATAACAGTTTTGCAAAAGGCTGATAAAGATTGATTTTTGGTGTCTCTGGGTTCTGTATGTGCCACGAACTAACAAAGAGCACTGACTTGTTCAGTGTAGGGACCTGAGCAGTCTGAGTTCAGAGCAAAGATTTAACATATTTAGTGTGAGCTAATGCAATGAACCCAAATTTCAACAAAATGAAGGACCCGACACTTCATGTATGGCTAACCACGTCCTTTCTTCTGCTGAACGTTTCTTCCAATAAGTGTTGTTTGTATGAGGGTTTCTGGGAGAAGATGGGGAAGGAGGAGATCAGGGAAGTCATAATAACTTCTGTGTCAAAATTAATAACTGCAATATTTGACCACTTTTGTAATTTAACTTTTTGATTTGAACCTTTTACAAAAGGCACTGCTTTCTTTTTGATATTGAACAAGTAGGTATTGCAAGCCATCTGCAAATATTTAAATCTAACCTGTCAAAATTAATTTTATTTTTATTATTAATTTTTATGATTTCTTCTCATCCCAGATATTCCCCATTTAAGCTTCAGGCTTCTCTTTGCAGAAGTTGCTGCAGGTTAATAGGTTAGTTCATGAGTAGCGCAATTTCATTCTTCCCAAGGCAGAGTTCTGCCAGTTGGTCTTCGTGTGCTGTTATTAAAATTAAACCAGAAAGAAAATGAGGTTTTGGTACAGTTGACTCCAACGTTGGGCAAAATTTGCTTTTTAAAGTACTTACTGGGATTGACACAACAAAAGTTTAAGAACGTAGGAAACTCTGTACCCAGAGTGCAAGTAAATCTCGGCAAACCCATTTGCGATGAGAACGAGTTCCTGAAAACGACAGACCAAAGCCAAAGGCAGCAAGACTCTGTGCTCTGTGATGACAGTTTGTCATTTGGAGGCTGTGGTTTGTTTTGGTTTTAGCGTCTGGCCTCTCCAGTGGTCCGTATGTGTGCCATTTCATAAAGCGGTTTAGGTACACTTGTCCTCCCAACAGCGTCGATAAGATTCCAGATGGTTTTAACTGTATTTTATAGCCAGAAAAAGCTGGTGATGTTTGTTATGACAAAGCAGTGTGTGTCCTTGAAAGCGTAAGCCCTCCCTTCCTGGTCTCTCTTTGGCTCTTTTCTCTTGCTGATGCTTTGAGGAGCCTGAGCAGTGACTATGATTTTGTAAACATAACTTTTGGATATTTTTCTCTTTTAACTTCTGCTTTTTCAGCTGCTTTGTAAGTCTTTTGGGAGTGGGTCTAATGCAAGGAAAGAGACAGTACAAAATTTGCATGGTGCTTTATTAGCCAAACAGGTAACCAGGGAAAAGCAATTGACCATAGTGCTGGAGTGGATTTAATATTAACCTGTCAGTTACTGCTTGCGAGTTCTCTTTATTGAAAGTCACAATTCCATAGTCTTGCAAGAGCAGGGAAAAAAAAAGCACTCTTGCTACCATTGTTAGTGTAGCCACAGATTTTTCCATTCTGTGTGTGTTGCTCCAGGCTTCTTCCACAGCTTCCATATAATTTATGCGTCAAGATTATTTTTCTGTCTTGCATGCCATATTTTTGATAATCAGCATATTGTGGGAAAGTGAGTACTGGAGACTTGCATACTGCTGTCCTTTCCAGCAAATGACTTGTTTGTGTCCAGGACAAGCTGATCAGCCTGCTTCTTGTCTAGTATTAGTGCTTTACTAGTGCTGGGTGAACTGTTTTTAGCTGACTGGCTACTTAACAGGTTTCACTACTTGCTGCTCATGAATTCAGCTTTTAAGAGGAGACCAGTGACACCAGGAATTTATTTTTTTTTAAAAGTATATTCTTTGGTATATCAGTTGATCCTAGCCTGGCTGACTGTAAATGTCCCCCACTGAAACTGGAGCATACTAATTATCAGAAATGTCTAGACCTTTTGTTAATGGAGAATTCACTGCTGTTCTTTGCCTTGTCTCCAGAAAATAAAGTTTAGTTTTTCAGTTGACTTGATGAAGAGTGTTTCCCATCTTCAGCTTCTGTCAAACACACAAATCTGTTTCCGTGCTTAGGTTGCTGTCAAAGATGAGAAAAGTCTTGAGTATCAATAAACATTTTGGGTGTTCCCTTCCTCCTGAACCAATTGTGAAATTTTCAGAGGGACAGTGCCTTCCTCTTTCATTCTGAAGTCAGGAATATGATCAGTATTCAACCAGCTTAATGAAAAATATGAGATTTTTCCAAGTGGAAAAGCATATACCTGGTTTGAGGACAGCTTTGTGAGCTGCTTTGCAGGAGCCATCTGATCTCTTCTGGTGGATATTGGAGAGACTGTGCGCTTTATCACATCTTGTACGGTTCTTGTGGCAACAGGACAGCCAGTCTTGGGTTCTGCCAGAGCAGAGGGCTTGGAGGGGCTTGGTGTGTGTGGCTGGACCGTACCTTGTACTAACTTCAGGAGCAAGGGTTCATGGCAGTCTGGTTTGGAATTTGTAACTTGTTCAGAGTGTGCCTCTTAACACTGATGTTAGTCTATTAACACTGAGGTCTTAAGTAGTAGTTTATGCAGATCTCTCCCAAAAAGTACAACATCACTATTGTCCGTGGGAAGAACTTTGTGGCTCCTCAGCAGTGTTTTGGAGAAGGGATCTAGCAAATCTCCCTTGGCATTAATGCTGGGAAGTGGACACCTGATGTCCAGTAGACTTTGACACTTTTTCTCTTCCTGCTCATCTGTTGCTGGAAAATGTTGTCTTGACCGAAATCTCTGGATGTGCAGCTGGGGCATGATAACAGTCATACCCAAAATGTTAGTAGTGCTCGCTGCACTAGGCAAGTACTAACTGTGGTGGCTTTCCTCAGAATCCACAGATGCATGCACAGCTTGCAAATACCACCAAAGCATCAGCAGCTTGAATTTTGGTTTGTAAGCATCCCCAGAATAATACAGAGACAGGACTTAACTATTCAAAGTTAGTTTTGTGTTGGACTAAAACTATCTTCTTTTGGTCCTGAAGCAAATTCGAGCAAATTATGTGACTGTGCTACTGATGTAAGCAGTTTGATTCTCTGATCTTTCCCAATAACATGCCAGTTTTACCCAAACCCAAAATAAATGGGCTGCATTAAACCATTTTGAAGTAGGTCATAGGAGATACGATTGTCCTGTGTTTCTGGAAGATTGAACAGCACACTACATGATTATAAATGTGAGTGAATTTCCTGTAGT
Source organism: Strix uralensis (assembly GCF_047716275.1). Lineage (NCBI taxonomy): Eukaryota > Metazoa > Chordata > Aves > Strigiformes > Strigidae > Strix > Strix uralensis. Next base: position 27,030,762 of record NC_133974.1, read on the forward strand.
TTGTTGGTGACATCATGGACTTCCACTATGCAACTTAAAACTGAACCAGAATCTAAACTAATGAAAAAAGTGATTGAATATTGCTGATGATTTTTTTTCCGTTCAGAAGGGGAGAAAACTGCAAGTCTGAAGAGCATTTGCATAGTGGATGTTTTCAGGATAACCTACAGCAATTTTATTTTTTTTAAATGGTGTCTTCAGGAAATTCAAAAATCTTACCTGGCTAGATAACACTTGAACATCTAAGCTTAAAATTAAGTCATGTATTTACTGCTAGCAAAGTTTCCCAATGGAAAGCTTGCTTCAATAATCTGTTCAGGCAGCTTTTATGTTGCCTCTTCTACAGTGAAAGCATGTTCAAGGATGCCTTTGTTTCGGCAGCATTTTGTTTAGCTTTCATTCTTATTTCATGCGAATCACACAAAGCTCTTCTTGAGACAGCCTTTTGTACTTTAAAATAGTCTGAAACAGTTTTCAATTACTAGAGAATGTTATGTATAGTTGTACTTAAAAGGAAGAGAATGTTTATATTCTAGGAAATACATCTTTAAAGACATTTTCTTTCCCATATTTACTAATTAGTTAAGCTATTTAAACAAATTTTTTTTTTTTTTTTAAATACAAAAATAGGGAAGAATGTGTGTTTGGGGTTTTGAGTTGAATATTAGTAGCAGGTGTATTACCATTGAAATATTCTAGGTAACTGAAAGCATTGGCTGCTACTTGCTGATGGTGGTAACCAGGCTGTTGCTGTAAGGCAGGGTGTTTCATTGTCACTGTATGGTTTTGGTATGGTACTTCAGAAATGATAGGTGGTTTTCATGTCTTGGCTTTTAATGTTAGGGTGTTTTGTATTCTTTTTCGTTTGCCAGAATGATTTAGAGTGGTACATAGCGTTTGCACACCGTTGTTGCCTGGAGAAAATTAATTCTCTAGAGGATTTATTAGTGAGATCTTATCAGAGTAGACACCTTGAACTTTGAGAACAATTTGTCCTCTTAACATACAGGGGTACGATACAGAGGAGTATATATGTTCTGAAGAGACTACCTTTGAAAGCATGAAAAGCATGTTGAAAGGAGTTAAAAAGGGAGCTCACCTGACTTGATGGTGAAATATTGAAGGAAAATGATCTTTTACCAGTCAGTTAGGATCATTACTAATGAAGGGAGGTGAAAAATGGATTTCCATGAAACATAGCTGCTGAGGCTGATAGTTTTTCCCTCCAAACACCATTTCTGCATTTACAAAACATCAGTGTTACACACACTCCAAATACCCATGAAGCTTGAAGTCATAAATACTGAATTCACTTTCTACCTTTGTTTTATTCCAGATATTTTTAAGAGAATGTAAATCTATGTGCCTCACTCTGTGTTTGCTCCTAATGATTTAAAACATTGACCTTTATAACCTTTTTGGGTCTCAGCTTCCCCATGTATAAAACACAAGAAGAAACTTCCTACCTTACTTAGGTAGTAAAAAGACCAATTATCATCTCTAGAATTCTGTCAGGAGAATGGATTTTTCTCTCTTAATATTAGGATATTTGCCAGTAGCCTCTTTTGTCTCAAAGCATGGCCCTACAGTATTTAATATAATGAGAATGAGCTAATAAATTATGGGATGTTTTTTAAGATAGCTTTATTTTTGAAGTACAAACCTACTATGTTAGCTGAACTGTAGTGATTTCCACCATGAGCGGTAATGAAAGCTTATTACCCATCTAATGCAATTTTCATTAATACATTAAACTTTTATTTTTGGGAGGGGAAACAAAATCCAGTAAAAAAATCAGATTGAGTGGTCACTTTGCATTAGAGCACAGCAAACAGAGCTATACCTACCATCTCTTCCTTGTAGCAAACTCTGCGTGTGACTGGCCTCACTAAGAACTCGCAGGGTTGTGTAGCACCTTGGCCACCCTTGGCTTTGTCCAAAAGGATGCCAAGAGCTGGGCACGGTAACACCCTGGCAGTCAGTGTCTCCAGCAACAGCATCCCTGGCATTCTCTGTTCCTCACCTTATATTGCTACTGGACGCTGGATTAGAAGTCCACTATCTTCTTATTTCCACCCCCTTTTCTTTCATTAAAAAGGATGCAAGTTGTAAAAAATGGTTAAGATTTGTTTTCCAAGTAATGTTAGCCTGCACTCACAGCGGCAGCATTCATTGGCTTTGTTTCTCCATTTTATTTCATGAAAGCATAATCCATGGGGTGTTTTGCTTACAACAGGTATGTGCAAATGTAAGCTAAAAGGCACTTCTGGTTGTTCCAGTCAATCTTTTGCCGTTGATATAACCAAACTGAAACTGCTTTCGTAAAGATAATGCTATCCACAGTATTGTGTAGACCTAGTGAAAACGTGAACAGCTGTTACCCAGAATTGTCATTTTGTTTCTATTTTACTTTAAAGTACTGTAGATCAAGAATATTGAAAACTAAAATCTCTTAGGTTACAGAAGGTGTGAGGTGCGAAACATACTGAATTTCCCTTGTATCTGTATGTCAGCATGAGGAAAAGCATGCTGCTGTAGGAAAAGACAAGGCAGGGAGCTGGAGTGCCTTGCAGCTCTGCCTTCCCAGCTTGGCTGTGAGTGGCATAGGGATGTAAAATCTACTGATGGACATCAGCTTACTCCTTGTGCATACTGGAGTCTACCACAGCAGCTGAATCTGTGCCTAAGATGATGAAGTGATTGTCAGCATAAGCTTAATTTTAAATCTGTGTCTGTTACCTTGAGAGAATAGCCTTTTACTGGTCTTACAGAATTTGCCAGGCTGGGTTTGAAAAGCTGTTTTTTAGTACTAGGGATCAGGGTCAAACAAGGATGAGACATTCCCTTGGAAGAAGTTAAATGCTTCTCTGTACCTGTGTTTATTTTTAGTGTGAAATTGCTTTATGACTTCCTAATGAGCTTAAAAGTTGACAAGGATTTAAACTGTGTCTGGAAATACCCTGAACACTGGGAGGTGTCACATTAGCTATTCTGAAATAAAACAGACCCAAACAATAGCAAACAATTTCAGTTAGTGTGCTATTTACCTCTCTGATTAGAATTTCTATCCACCTAGTTAATATTCATAGGAAACAAAGCTTCTAGTTAAGGGTGCCTGTGGGAGTGTCAGCCCTGCACAGCTGTGGGAGATTCAATATGTTAAGAGGCAAGTCAACATCGGCCTGTCAGCTCTGCACAGGCCCGGAGAAGCAGCAAGGCTTTGATGAGAAACAGGCCTTGGAAGAAAGATAAGAAACTGCCAGTCTGTGCTAAGGTGGCAGGAAGAACAACGGACAGCTGCAAGGCTGAGCTGTGGAAATGTACTGAACTGTCTGATGGGAGAGAGGGTTGATGGCTGTCTGGTTGCTGATTTGCTTGTTGTGAAGTAAGAGCTTGAACAAGAGCATAAGTATGTACTATTGTAAGAAGAAGAGAAAAAAAAAAAAGAATAAACGGCCCCTGCCCTGCAGAAAGGAAAAAGAACACTTTGACTCGTGATTTTGGCCGCTACAGGTGCCCAATGTTTCCTTATTCAAGGCACATGTAAAGAAATACCAGGAGATATGCTGCCTTGCATTTTGAATTGTCAGGAGGAACGGGAGCCACTATGGTGTCATGACTGATTGTGCTGCTTTCGCATTCAATTCACTGATGAACTAAATCGACAATCGTCTTGAGTGTCCTGAGTGATTTGGTTTAGAATAACCAGAAATATGGGCTATTTATCAGCAAACAGTGGTTTTACTGAGTGTCAGTGCAGTTCAAAATGTAGTTTAACAGCAAATTTCCTATAGAGGCCAATCATGCCGTCTATGTACAATGCAAATGATCCTTTGTTGGGGCTATGACCTTTTCAGGACTCACAGAAAGGTCTATACTCTTTTCCAACAAGACACTGACATATTGTTCTTGTCTATTTGCTAGTCTTTTCAGCCATCCTAAAACCAAAAGCAAATGAAGAATCCCAAGGGGAGCTCCTTTGAGCTGAAGACAAATCAATATGTCCACTATGGACAGTCTTGTCCTATGTCCTTTTCTTTCTCAACCTTATATCTAATAGAGATAGTGCCATCTGGGTGCTGATAACAGCAAGAAATATGTGTGTGAACATAACCATTCTGCATTAAAAGGGAAAATGGAAGCTTTAAGAATTGTTAAATCTGGATCAAATATCTGTGTTTAAACAATGTGTAAGTCACTGTGTGCTGCTGATTGCCCACCATAAGCTTGCTGATTATTTTTTCATTAGTTTCTGTTCTCCATCTCTTTGCCTTGTTGGAACATGAGCATTAATGTATCTGTTTATATGGCATCAGGCTGCTTTCTGCCATTGGATTTGTATCACCATAAGAAAATTTAAAGGCAAGATTAAAATAAAACTTAAAGGTTACTTTGAAAAATTACTTCTGAAGTTCAGTGAAATTAAGGTATATAGGCAACCCTGACACAGCTTGTCATGTATGAACTTCTGTGTATGAAGAAAAGTGGAGTTTTTTGGATGTAAATAAGTAATGGACGTTTTGGGAAAACTGGACTATAATTACTTTGAAAATCGGCAAACCTGAAAAGATCAATTTAGTATTGTACTTTTTATTGGGACCATTCAACAAATGGAACATTTTAGTCAATGAATAATGAAAAGAGGGGGGTGACTTGGTAGGTTTTTTAAACTCAGGTCGAAATGAGATGGTCACTAAAGGTCTAAGTACTCTTGTTTGTTTTCTTAATAGTACAGAGTTTAACATTATTGAAGACTTGTTGATCATTAATTCTTCTTTACGATGCTGAAGGTGGGCTTGGTTCCACGCTCATGTAAGTCCTTGAAGGCTTCCACTAATTTCAGCAGCCTTCGCTTGCTCTTTGTATCACCAGTATTGCCCATTAACTGGCAAAGTGTCTCTGGGACTGAAGGTACCTCTCAAGGTAAAAAGGGGAAACCCGGTATTTTCAAGATACTAACTTACCTTGCAGAACTTGCCAGACAATTTCTGCACATACATACTTCAATCACTTTCTTAAAATCTATTCATTGCCTTTTGTTTTTTTTGTCATCTTCCTCTCAGGACTCTATTAAGTGGCTTCCCAAGTCTCCTAAACTGTACAGTGGCCATAACTGGAGCTCCCAGGGCTCTCGCTGGGCCTCGTTGAAAGGAAAGGAAAGTATTCATGGTGGTAACCTGTACAAATTCAGCTCTGCTAATGGAAAATGGAGGGAAGGAAGGATCAGTCCTGAGCAAGAAGCAGAGGAACTGGAGGATCCTGATGATGTAGGTAGTCTCCTTGAAGTCAGGAGGCACAAGTCAAGAAACTACAATCTGCTTGCAGTGCTGTGCTACTGAGCACTTTGGGTTAATGGGAGGCTGCACTGCCTGTAGTTTCACGTCCTTGCTTGTGCAGAGGGTACAGAATCATGTTCAATGTTTCATTCCTTTACTTTGCTTGCAATTGAACAGTCCATCCAACCCCCCAAGAGTACAGTGCAACTTGCAGGTTAAGATGAGTAACCTGAGTGACGATGAAATATGTCTTTTATTTTACTCCAACTTATATCCCCAGTTACCCAGACCCCTTCATCTCTTTCAAGTAAGCAGGTTGTTAGCAGTGCTTGAAGCTTGATGTCTCCCAGGAACTGCATGGTAGAAAAAATGAGGTTGCAGTGTTCCTCCATTACATGTTTGGTTTTGGGTAGTGCTTTTCCAGGATGCTGACATCTGGGAAACCCTGGATGCTGTGGTTTCTATAGCCTGTGTCCACCAGGCGTCTGTCACCTGGGCAGCAGCTTGACTGTCTTCGTGGTCATAGCCTGGGAAAAGGAGGTTGTGATTGCTCTCGTTCAGCCTTTCCCTTTCAGGGCATTGCTCACCAGATGTTTGCTGGGAGTTGGAGGAATTGGGGCTCCTGCTCCTCTGCCAGGACCTCCACTCCCTTCCTAGCCCCCAACTGCTGCTGGTATGGCCCCTCCACCACCCCCCATTCCCAGCTCTTGCTCCCAGCCTTTCTCCCTGACACCCATGGCACCCCAGCACTGCTCATGGGTCCAGGTTAGTCAGCCCGGTGCTGTTAAAGAGGAATCTCAAGAGAACAAAGATAATGAGTGTTTTATGTGAGTTAAAGCTAAACAAATTCCCTTTTAATTTTAAGCAAAAACAGGAAGCAATCATGCCTTGTTTGTTCTCACCAGGGTTGGCGATGATTCTTTCCATCCCAACCAAAAAGAGATTGTGGGAAAACCCAGTGGGGTTTCTATACAGAAATGGTAATGTCACTGCTTTTTATTTCTGGTATAAAACTTCCAATCTTAGGAAGGCATTTAGGGGGTTTATTTTCAAAGGTGTTGACCTTTCTTTGCTGTATCATTCTACTGCCAACAGAAGATATAAAGATTATGGTAATATGAAGATCTGATTCAACCTTACCCATCAAATTAAGGAGCAAAAAATCAGCTAAATATAAATAAAGCATCCATAAAATGTGAACAGAATTTGTACATCATGGCTGAATTTAATTTAACCAGTTTGCCACGCGTAACTGATAACTGGAAAATGTCATTGTGTTTTGCAGTCAAACTTTTCTGAAGCTTTAATTGTTTGGTGGATGTGCTTTAATTACGTATTTCTTTTTTCAAGCCCTTGTGGTTTAGCTAAGCATAGGGTGACATTGTCACTTCCTCACTGCATCTCGGAGTAGGTAAAGCTTAGAGCCAGGCTTCAAAGCAGGCTTTGGAATGCCTCACATTTAAGGTTCTACTTATTGTGGGCCCCTAAATCATTAAGTTCGCATGTCTCCACTCACTGCCATTTGCAGCTAAATATAGTCAATCCAATTACTTAAACAAAATTTTCTCTTAGAGATGTAAATGCAAGGTAGGGACCTGCCTTCCCTCTCACACCTGTGCTCCCGAAAATAGAACGTAGACCTTGAGGAACTATGAGAAATGTTTTATTTTCTGTATGGAAAGCCCTTTCCTTTGCCTCATGTGTGCTTCCTTTCCCCGGGACAACAGATTCAGTGCTACTGAGCTGCCGGAGGCTGCCCAGAATAGTCTCATTCTCATGCTCCATCCTTTTTATAGGGCACTGCAGGGTTTAGTTGTGTATGTGTGTGTTATATGTGCTTGTGTGTGCCAGGGGATCTGGAGAGAGGCTGTATGAGTCCCAGTCCTCTCCCTGTTCCCACAATTTCCACCCCCATGTGAGAGAAAACCATGCCCAGAGAAATAGTGGTAAAATAAAGATACTTGGACATTAGCTTTAAAGTTGCAGTTTTGCCTTCAGTGAAACAAATCCTAATGTGATAGAGAGGAACAAATCCACTTTACCACAGGTAGGGTCTGGATATCAGATAGGTATTCTCCTTGCTGTCATTATGTTTACCTTTATTATCTTTAACCCTCAGGAACCTATTTCCAAGTTTTCTGGCAGCCTTTTTGATACCGATGATAGCATGAGAGATCAAAGAAATACCAGAACAGCTCTTCAAGTAAAGCACAAGTCGGCAATGAAGGGGAAGACTCTTCCAGGGACTAACACTAAGGTGCAGCCACCTATCTTGGCGGCGGGCAGCTTCCCTGGCGAGAGCAGCCGGATCCTGGAGGAATCAAGGATGATGGATGTGCTGCAGCCCCCACTGAAGGTATTGGACTGCTGCATGGGCTGGGCTTGCTGATGGGTGGCCTTCGCTTGTCCATGAGGAAGTCCATGTGTCCATGGGGAAGTCTGCTTCTTGTGCAAGGCAGTTTATAAAAAAAAAAAGAAACCTAACACTTTCTTTGTAGCCATTCGATACTGTCTCATTTTATATATCCAGCTTTGGCATTGTAAATTCAAGCCAAGGGTGTGTGCAGGTGGGCACTCAGCTGAGTCTTCACTTAATCCATGGTTTAGGAGCAGTGGCATGGCCTTACCCTCAGGGCATGAGACAGCCTCCGTCCCTTGAAAAGTGAAAACTTATCAGCAAGGACTGCAAGATTTGGGCTGAAGTTTATGGAGAAAGCTCTACTCTGAACTCGGTGGATATATCCGGTCTTGGCGTGCTCTGGAGCACATGAGGAGGAAACATGCTTTATGGGTTGGCTCCCAGGGGTGGCCCAGTACAGATCACACCTCTGCTGACCACCCGTGGGGCGGGAAATGCAGAATTGCGCTGCATCCCCAGGGTCATGGGATGCAGCGCCAGGAAAGGCAGCTCACCTGGTGTGACACCGTGCTGGGACCTGTCACCAAAGCACTGCTGGTGATGATGGGCTTGTGAAGTCTTGAGCGTGCGGCTAATGCAACATTTGGCAGGGTGGTTTTCATTTGACAGATAGGGTATTTTCATACCTTTTTAGGAATTAGGAATTTCAGATGAGTATGTTATACGTGCAAGAGTAGCTGCATACAATTGTTAAATTCTGAAACACAGCTGAGTTGAAATATTCTTAATTATAAAATATAACAAGTTACTCAATTCTGATTTGTCTTAGTGATATGAAGCAAATCAGTGAAAATAAGAGCATTTTGCTAATGTGATAAGATGAAATGCAATTTGCATTCAGATTCCACTACAGTATAGCAAGGTGTTCTGTAAATTCAATGTGATTGTTTTTTTAGCAATTAGCAAATTATTACTTACTACCAAGCATATTATATACTAAAGAAAAAAACCCCAAAAAACAAAAACCAACAACAGGGAGGAGTAGTTCTTAAATGTAAGCTGTCTTTGGAACTTGAAACTAATTTTATTTGGCCTTTGTTGTGAATTCTGTAAATTCAAAATGTTATCTGAGATTTTGTACTGAATTCTTACTGATACCAGCAGGAGGAGAATAGACTAGATAGATTACAATTCATGCTGCTTTTTTAAAAGCTTCCTGATATTTTTACTTTTAAGTCAATGCTTAGAGTACTGTCAAATCTTTTGATGGAGTTAACACATACATACAGAAAGCCTGTTTAAAGAAAATTACTGTAATAGTGCTCAAATTCAGTTATCTGTTCTCAAAACAGAGTAAGCAAATCAGACTGTAGCTGAGGTTCCAAAGCAAAGGTTTTCCATGAACTTACCAAAAATATTTACTTTTCACTCCTCCTGTGTACTGGCATTGTTGCCATCGTGAATGCTCAGTAAATTGGTGGGTTTTATGAAACAACTGATTTGGTCAGCAGCCTTATAAACAGCCTTATATGGTTTTGGCATGACTCTAAAACCTGGAGAAGTAATGCATTCTTGGTGTTATTGAAGAGTAGAGACTGGTCTTGCATGTGCCAGTGTTTAAGCATAGCACTATTTTAGTCTGGGCTGAGCTCAAGAGGGGCAAAGCTGCTGGTGTTCAGAGTGGGAGGTAGATTTTCATTGGTCATGTAATTAATAGGCAATGTTTTTGATTAATCAGGCCACTTATCCATTATAATTCTTTTCCAGATAACCATTACTGTGTGCAGTCAAATGGGGAGTCTTGGTATTAGCATTGCTGGTGGAAAGGGCTCATCTCCATGTAAAGACAATGATGAGGTGCATTTCATTACTCAAAATTTATCTAGTAATCATTAGAAAGAAACTGATGAGCAGTTCTTTGAAGCTGTTGTGTTTTGTTGTTTTCTTTCTGAGGTTGTCCTCAATGTAACATCACTGTCTTCATAATAAAACTAACAAGGATAAACATGGTAACTTATTTCCCAAAGTAGAAGCTGACAGTAGATGGGGAAGCTTCTGGAGGGATAATTTTGGAGAGAAAACCTGATGTAAACCAATGATTTTCCAAAGACAACCTGATAGCTGAAACACTTTTGGCTAGTTTCCAAGTTCTACCTTACTTTGGGGTCACTCCCTTGGCAATCCACATGCCTCTCCCATCCCATTTGCTCATTCCCAGGAGCAAACTTGATTTGAGAGAAGTGTTTCTCACATCTTCTCACTTAATTATCATTTAAATAAATCTTTGTTTCCCAGTCTGTCCCCCATGGCACAGTTTAAACAATTAATGACTTCTGTTCATTGTTGTATGTGTCAGCCATGGAGGCTTTTTTATTTTTTCTTGCTAATGTGCTAAGACATTTAGTTTTTATTTTAATAGAGGCGGCAGAACAACAAGTCTTGAAAATTAATTACTTCCCATTTGCTTTTTTCATCTAAGAACAATGAAAGAAACCTTGTCAGGTCTGAAACCTGTCTTTTGTATTACCAGGGGATCATGACTGCACGGCTGCCGAAATATGGTCCAGCAGACCTGGCTGGGATACAAGCAGGAGACAGAGTGGCAGAGGTAAATGGGTTGTGTTCTTTTGTTGTTATCTTTAATCACTCAAGAGTTGGGAAATTTGAGATCTAGATCTAAGCTTGCCTTAGCTTTTTAGTTACTTCCCAGACTACATTATAAAGAAATGATAATAACATTAAATTGTAGCATTCCTTCTGTTATATTCTTGTTTTCAGATCTTTCTGTTCAAAGTGCTTAACAAAATATTACTCACTTAAATGGTTGATTCATAAAGGAGAATAATGGTCTTGGTAAGTAGTTATGATAGCACAACTGCAGTTGTACTTGGTTCAAGAAGCTTTCTTATGACATTGTATTAGATTTACTAGATGAGTTTATTGCAGTTGTTACAAGTAAATATAGACTAGATGAGCTTGTTTCTCCAAGGTAATTTTTAGTTGGGAGAGAACAGCTCAAAGTAACTCCCCTGATGGAGGCTTAGAGTGCCAAGGCATAAATGTGTGTCTAGGGCTGCTCCATCTCAATCCTCGTTTTTCCTAGCAGAAGCCACTCTCTTGATCTTCAAGAGGTTCCCAAGAGCAGTGATGATCACGTACGGTTTTGTGATATATATTTTTGACCTACTGTTTGGTTTCCACCTGCTGAAAAAGGTAGAGTGGGAGGAGAGCCTCTACAAAATTACTTTGAGATGAAACTGGTCCATAGTTTTTTTCAACTCTTGTTTTTTTTAAACTGTCATTTATACTTGCTTAAATTAATAGTTTTTACTCTAGCATACTCCTTGTTGAATTAAGGTAGGATAGAGCAAGCAATATTGTATGTCTATTAAATTGCTAGGAATAAGGATACAACCTGTATCGGACAAAGACAAATTAATGATTAATTGATCTACTGATTCTGTAAAACTATGCTATAGACTTATTAATAGAGGATTGTGTTCCACAATACACATATGAATGTTAGTTTAACATCTTTTTAAAAGGTTAATTATGGATAAAATTCTGTATTATTTTATCTTTTTTATTTTATGAAAGGATTATCCTTATCTAATTTTTGTATTTTAACATGTGTGAGAGAATTTTAAATAATTCTTTACGTATTTCACATTATTAGATCATCAGGGAAAAGAAACCAGGATTTTTGAGCAGAGTTTCTGGTAAAGTCAGTATCTTAAAAATCAACCACTTAGCTCAGTTTCCTCCGTGAGGCTATAATTCATTCTTATTTTTGGGGCTATTTGAAATATACTAGCTACTAATGTCTGTTCATTTAATGAATAGTGAAACCAGTAAAAAAGAGAAGAAATTTGTGTTCCATACTGTTCTGTCCTGGTGTTGTTATCCTACAAATAGTTATGATTTCTCTGTCTCCCACAAGATGGCAGAATCATTCATCTGTTTAAAGAATGTGGAAAAAAAATCTCTTGCTTTTTGTATGTGTGGGAGATGAGAAGGAATTAATGCATTCATCTGTGCTATAGGAGTCCTAATGTTTTGACCACAGTACTAACCTGTGTACAAATAACCAGCATTTTTCTCTTAATACTGTGTATTACAACTTCTTATTCTTGAACTGACTGTTTCAGCAGTTCAAATACACAGTATGTTCATCAAAAATGGGGAACAGGAAGAATTGCAATTTTATTTGCTTTTGCAACCATATATAATGATAGGGCCAGGCATTTGTATACTAACTTGAGAGGGAGGGAATTGATCTTCTTAAACAGCGTTCAGAATAAAAATATGTGTTTCTGCTGCTTTGTTTTTAAAGGTATCCCTCGTTTCAGAACCCAGTGCCCTTGATGCTGGTCCTGCTGAAGTTTCATCCAAGGGCAGCCCCTTCCCGACAGTAAACCACATAATAAAAGTAAGTAAGATGGCCCCAGTGAGTCACGAATCATTCTTAGCTAACATGTTGTCTGTCATTAATGCTAGTAAAGATGGTAAAGACTGGCACAGAATTTGTGAGTGGCTGCACAAGAGGAGAACATGTACCAAAGATCAGTGACCCCACCATGCGTTTACTTGACTGTCGCTGCAGCTGGGACGTGGCTCCTGGATAAGCACCAGTACAGCAGACCAGAGCTTTTGAAGCACTGTGGTTTGGGGGCTGTAAGAGTGGTGTCCATTCCCTCCAGCTTAAGTGTTTACTCTGTTGTCTAGACTCTTTCCCTAGCTAATGGAAGGAGCAGCATCTCCAGCGTGCCTCTTTTAGGAGGAAGAGGTTGAGCTGCTACCTAGAAGTGACCATTTTTGTCTTTTGATTCAAAGGGGAACTTGAGTGACAGGCTAAGACTGCACGCCCATATTTTAGGTGGCTGATGTCAGACGACACACATCACAAAAGGAAATGGCCAAGCCTGCAGGGTGGCTTTTAGAAATCTGATCCACTTCTGTGAACTTTTCTAAAAAATTCAACCCTCTGAAGACCTCCCCCAATCATGGCCATCTGCCTGCACACTTGAGGTTATGACTTTACTAGGAAGATACAATAAGATCAAGGTATCTGAATGATTAAGGTTAAAAAGCATCCTACTCATATTAATCCTGAAATACCAGGAAACAACAACTGTTTCTCCTACAGCAAATGCCAAAGGAATGCTTTGTTTGATTCCTCTTCTTCCAGCCTTTTCCAGCCTATCCTCTTTCAAGAATACTATTCACAACCCAGCTAATGGCAAAAAATGAAAGTTCATCTATTACATAAAAGACTGTAATCAAAGGCCACATTCAGTTTTTATTAACCATTCACGTTTTTAAAAATAATGTGATTTGTTAGTTGACTGAAAAATAAGCAAATAGACCATGCAAATCTGGTTTCCTCTGATTTCCTATGTGGATTACTATTTATGAAGGCCTGAGCTGCAGCTTTTGTCTATGAGATGGACTAACAAAGGTTTTCTCTTATGTTCAGTTGCTTAAATAAATTTATTTTGAGGCCTCTCATCTCCAACATCATCTTGTGAAACATGTAGACCAGTTTTATTTTCCAGTTGAAAACACTTCCATAATTTTTATTTTTTCCAGCTCTACTTGATAGCTGTTTCTTACAGTCTTAACTCACATTGCAGGAAGCATGAGGCTTCCTGTTAGAGGAACCACTGTTGAAAGGGTTGATTCACACATTGCTAGTGGCCTGGATCTGTTGCAGTAGTATCTGACTTCTAGTGTTTTCAGCCAAAAAGAGGAAATGACCGTGTTTTATATTATATGCCTCTTGGAAAATAATGCCTCCCTTTAAAGTTCTTAAGCTGCAAGGGGAGGAGGAGGCACGTTAGACCAAGCTACTTACCTTAGAGCATGATGCACAGAGGGAGTCAACTGGCTGAATATGTTCCAAGTGTCAAAAGTAGTTAGTGTGCAAGTTCTTTCATGGAGGAACATTTGTATTTCTGGTTTTGTTTCTTTTTTAAATCAAAATCTTTGTGCTGTAGCAAACTGTGTATGTTATTGCCTTTAACTTAGAGCAGCATTCGTCAGTCTTAGGGTTTATGGGCTTTTGAGGAGTATTCTGCTGACTCAGGAACCGGTCAGTATCTCATCTGCTCTTGCTCAGGGTTTACTCTGGTGAAGTTCCTCTTATTCCTCAGTAACTGTCTTACCTGAAAAATGTTTACACCCTGGCTTCTTATAGAGGACATGCTTTGCATGTTCAGATAAGCAGATGGCAGTAGGACCTTAATGTAGAATCTTCTTTGCTAGGAATCTAGGAAGGTTTGTTCCTTCATATTTCTGACTAGGTTTCAAGAGAAGATGGGTGCTTCTGTATCAAGGGAGGGAAGGAGAGAAGCATGGTGGCAAAGAATCCAAAGACTCCTATTATTCTTCCTGCAAAGGCTGAATTATATGCTAGATGATGCCCATCTTCCTTCTGCTTCTCTTCCATGTCATCGCTGCTTCCTGCCCTCCAGCAGAGACTCGCTTTTCATTTTTACTTAATTTTACTGAATTTTAATAAACTTACTCTTCATATATGCTATTAGTGACAATATTTGTCTCTTACTTGCTAACCATAGCCCTCTAGCCATCTCTTGCCATCACCCATCCTGTCTCTGAGCCTGGTGCTCTGACATTACAAAGGGCGATGCTGCTGCCAGATTCAGGTATGCTTTCTGTTCTTCATGGGCCTGGTTGCTCTAACTTCTTCTAAAAGGTTCATTTGAATTGTTAACTCATCCAGCCAAACTCAATTTCAAGCCCTTTGTGCCAGCTTTAAGATTTCATGACAGTGTGAATGACCAGTAATTAATTGGACAAACGAAGAAAAGTTCTTTCACTCTGAGTCAGTGTTTTGCGAAGGGAAAATGAGAATTGCCTGTGGTTTTGATTATGATTATTTTATTGAAATGTAGAGGCCCCAGAACTTTAATTATGAGATACTTTTTTACATACTATTTTTTATAGACTTGTCTCAGTTATGTTAGTCACACCTCAAAAATATGGAATCTGTTTATTTGACTTTTTTATTTTGATATATACATATTAAACAATATTTTAATTGAACTGAAACCAAGTCTTTGGATTTTAAAATGGTAATCTTAAAGAAGTCTGTGTAAAGATGTGCATCAAAATATAACAGATTAGAACCACAACTGATACAGCTATGTACATGCAGACTGTGTGTAAAATATTGCATGTCTAACTACAGGGAGAAAAAAAAAAAAACAGGGATACAAACATTGCCAATAGTGCCCCATGCTGACTTTAACAGAAGGAACTTTAACTTAGAATCTGGAGTCTTTATTTCCAGTTCTCTATATTTCTGTCTTCTGCCCTCTGCTCCTTATTTTCTAGTCATCCTCTCAGACATAGAACCAACTCTGCACAATCTTTCTCCATCAAAAATATTTTCATTCAAGCTCAGACTGAAACTCCCAGTGGATTTTGTCTGACTGAATGGAGAGTGTTGACAGGTTTCAGCATCTTCTATCACCTCATTATGTGCATCACTACGTGATCTTCTTTGATCCATTTTTGGAGCTATCAACATCATAAGGATATTAAATACTTTGTAATTAAAATAAAATCTCTTAAAAATTTTAATCTAGTTCTTCACTTTAATTCTTACCATTTTATTTTCTTTAATTGTATGCCTTTGCCCTGGGAATTTCCTCAATTCAATTTTTTCACCAGGTGTACAAGTGTACTTATATTGAAGATTTTCAAGGAAGTTTAAAGTAAGAGTTATCAATTAAAAGTGATTGTGTAAAAGAAACTTACAGTACTGGAAAAACCTGAATAACTTCTTCAAGCTGATCGAATGTTTTGGTTGCTCTGTTAAAAATGCAAAGATATCAGATGTTCCTAAATATGGTGAGAAAGCAGACAGCTTCAGTGTACTAGAACCTGTGATGTACATGGAAGTGAAATGCTCCTGTGCCCGCAGAAAGTGAATAAACATATATACTGTGCTCCCACAATACATAGGTTGCTGGTTTTCTGCCTTTCTCCTACATTGTTTAGATGCAAGTCATGAGAAACCTTACATGGATGAGAATCACAGGAGACCTATCTTAATTTCCAGCTGATACAGACTTTTCAGGAAAAACTCTTGATGTACTTTATACCAGTTAAAAATCTTATCAAACCCTTTATTTATTCATCTGAGCAGGTTAGTTCTAGCCATGTCAGAAAATTGTAATCATACGACTTAAGCATAGTAAAACTTTCTTGTTTCTTTAGTCATGGTCTTACTTCTTTCAATTTTAAAAGCAAAACCAGTAGAACACTCAGGTCAGAGAAGCACTATAAAAGAAGATAACTAAAGTGGGATTCAAAATGTCACTGTCATTATCAAAGACAGATTTCTTCTGAAACTCGTTTCAAACAGTAAAGACCTTGCTCACAGACAGTGTTTGCTTGACCTGTTCCCATAACACCATATGACCTAATATTTCAGTCTTCAAGTTTTTTTTGTGAAGGACTCTTAATCTTGTCAGGTAAGGGTGTTGGTATTTTTGTATTATTATTTTTTTATTCTGACAAGGTATGATAGTTTTAGATGTCAGGAGTCTGACTTCTCACTGCCTTGCATCTTGTGCAGGTTTATACACACTTGTGAAGAAGCTCATGCGCAACCTTGCTGGCTTAGCTAACCCTGTGCTGATCGTGTGAGCTTCAGCGGAGTGTAAGCACCCATCTGCCATGTGATCTTCTCCATTTCATCTGCTAGTTTGATGCCACTTTTATCTAAGTAACTCAGTATTTCTGAGTTAGGATGAAAGATGAAAGGTGTGTGGTATAGGCACTATATTTACCTCCATAGTGTAGTGGTTAGGAAATTTATTTTTTGAGTTTGGGATTAAGTTCCTGCTCAAACAAATTCTTCTGCTTGCACAGTGTATCTTTTTTTCTCTCTTTCTTTTAAGTAGTTTTGTCACAGGACTCGGTCAGAATTGTCTCACTTAAAACTTTAAATTCTTGGATTTTGCAGAGCTTGTAATTAAAAATGCTAAATAGGAAAAACCTTAAAAAAAAAAAAAGTCATTAACTGATTTTTTCAAGATACCATATTCAAATACCACAAAGTTAAAGCAGAAAAATCTACAAAGTAGACTCATCATATGGTTGACAATATAAGCACTGCAGTCAATATAAGCAAAAATACATCCAAGACACAAGTAGACTCAAGCAAGGCACCTGGAACCATGCAGCAGGACATATTTGAGAATAAAAGAGGATAAATGTTTGAACAACCACACAAATGATCAGCAACATCTTCCCTTGTGAAGGGTGTCCTCATGGACTCTGGGAATTCATTAGGGAAGGAGGCTGTACTGAATTCCTGCAGGCATTCAGATATGACCATTGGCTTTCATGGGGGTGATGAGCTTTCTTCAGAATCAGAGGGTTGGTAACTTGGGCTGTGGGTAGCACAGCTTATGCGGGCCGTACCTTTTAAGTGTCCAAATGTGATCAAAGCAATGCATCTTCTTCATTGTTTTTATAGCATGAGACCATAAATGATGACACAGAAAGCACTTAAATGAAAATCTGTGTATCATGTTCCAGTGTCAGGGAAGTCACTACCCAGTGGTGCATTCGAAGATTAAAGAAATGGAGCAAGGACAATTTTCATAAGCAGTTTGACTCATGTAAAAGCCTTTTGTGTCTGATGGCATTGCAGATATGACAGAATAGACATTGATTTTTCATTTTTGTCTGCTACAAAATGTGATGGTGAGTTTGACTGAACTCCTTCTTCCTTGCCCTTGTGCATTGCCCATGGGAGGCATTGAACTGCTGGACAGGAAGAACAGAAAGGAGCTTCACTCTAAATGTGTCATGTTGAAATGTTGTATCTACTACACACTGGGAAACAGATAAAACATTCAAGGTATTCTCTTGCTGTTCCAACAAGAACTGGAGAAAATAACCAGTTTTAAACCTGGCCTCTGAAATATATCAATTTCTAGAAAATTCCCCCAGAGGAAATTTTAGGGAGAAGCACCTGCAGCGGCACTTGTCTGGTGCATCAAACCTCCAGGAAATCATGCTGAGCTGAATTAGGTTTTGGAGCACATCACCAGTCACAGTGTGGGAAGAGCAATGAGCTCAGGGAATAGGGATGGGCTGGTGGGGTGGCCCCTGCTCAGGGCCCTCACTGGGCTGCTGCATGCAAAATCGAGGCAGCACATTCAAAAACACAGTGCCAAAGCTCAGGCGCAAGTCTTTGGCAGTGCTTGAGAGCCATGTGGCTGCTCCAAGTGTAAGGATAAACTGAATTATGTGCTGCCCTCTCCCAACCCTGAGCAGCAATAGGTGCTGTCATGAGCCAGCCGCTCCCAGAGCACAGCAGCGCAGGCCACCCTGCTTTCCTTTTGCAGAGGTCTTCTGGTGTCTGACCATAACTTATCTTCCTCAAGGTGCGGGAGAGGATTATACCTCTCTCTCCACCTGACTTCACAATTTCTGCAGCTTGGCCACAGGCCTCAAAAGCAGTGAAATAGCACTGTAATGTGCTGGGGAAAGGGATGCAGCCAGGGATTTCCGAGACCAGGAGTGTTGATGGTGGACCATAAAACACATGCTGGTTAAAATGTTCCTAATAACATGCTATGAAAGAGAAGCTGTGTTGAATGCCTAGACAGGGTTTGCAAATTCATACGGTTTCATACATGTGGCTGTGCATAGGTGGTTTTTGTCGTGCCTCCCTTGCCTCCTGCCCCATCTGCCTTCCCTGCTGCATGCTGGCTGCCCTGCCCCCTTCTGCCTGGCAGAGAGATTGCTTGTGGGTAATAAATTCACAAGGAATTAATTAAATCTCTTTCTCCTTCTTTACCTTCCATTTCCTGTATGTTTTCTCTTGGGAAGAAGGTTGCTTTTATCTGTTGTCTCTGTCTTTGGGAGTGAAACATCACATCTCTTCCGTTAAAAAAGCCACCAGATGCCAGTTTGGTCTGAACTGTACAGCAGTTGATCAGCCCATGCTCTGCTGTTCTTGTTGGATCCATTTTGGCATCTTCTTTTTAAAACTATTACTTAAAAATCCAGCTGTGTAACATTTTTTAGGCATGACTAAATGCCCTCCTTCACTTTGAATTTGATTTAGAGAGTTTCTTCTATGAACACAGTCATGATCAAATGCAGCCTTTTGCATCTAGCAAAGGCATGTTTTCATTGCTTAGAGAGAAGTCTGAATTTCCTGTTGTTCAAGTCTAAAATTCTACTACCATCACCAGTGATGACAAAAAAAGGTAAAATTAAGTATGAAATCATAACATTCATGAGGTTTACACAAAACCCTGTAAATGCTCTCAGCTGGGTAGATTGTTTTATTTTCCCCTATTTCCACCAGCTGAAGGGCACCAGCCTTAGCACTGGTGTCAGTGAAGATCACCTGTTAAGTCAAATTTCAAAAATATGTACTATTTAGATATATGGAGTTGAACTAGGCAGGCTTCCCTATTAGAGGTATTTTCTAGCTGGGGAATATTTTCTTTAGAAAGTGTTCTGTTTGAATTAGGGTTAAAAGTATGACTGGTTTTCTTCCAAAAAGCCAGTCAAAATCCTTTTCCCCTGCCCCTGTTCTTTCAAAATTGGGCTTTTCATGTGTCATATCACTTTCTGATTTGTAGCCTCTCTCCCTGGCAGCTGGCCTTGCTCTCAGCCATGCTTTGCCCTGTTGCTGATGGTTACGCCTTTCATGTGAAGCTTGGGCTTTAACTGTGACTATTGCCTTGAGAGCTTTCTTCTTCCGTTAAGATTTGAGTATGGGCCTGTGGGGGGGTGATCAGGGGAAGGGGAAGGCTTTTAAAAGAGAAAAAAGTTGTTGGGGTTTGTTCTGTTTGGTTTTGGTTTTTAAAAGGTTATAAAAAGACATAATGAACTGTCCTTTATGGACTGTTCTGCAAACTTTTGGACAAACATTTTTATTAGAAGTGGAAAAGGAAAGCATATGTGCACAACAGGAAATTAAAAATTATTGGATGTTAACTGGTTGGCAAGACATTTATCATGCTTTAAGAAGATACTTTCACCTGAAGCATCATACCTAGTTGTGGGTTTTTTCCTATCCTGTTTCAATACGACAGAATGTTTGCAGCCAACACCACAGCTGAATTGCCCCAGGTTATTTAGATGGGTTTGTTTTACTGTTTCTTGCAGTGTAGTTGGACTCCAACTTTCAGTGGAGGGTGGTAATTCCATTAAATGAGAGTGTCTGAAATAATTTGATTTCTAGCTATGCCTGATTTAAACAAAATGAAAATTTTTAGTGAATCTTTATAGTGTCCAAAGTCTTAGTGTTTATGCTGAAAAAGTGTAAGAAAGATGCAAACAAGGTAGTGAAAGAAATTCACTATGTGAACACATTGGTTTTGGTACAGGACATGTCCTTTGTGAATTTTACTTTTATGCACTGAAAATATAATTTCAGGGGAATAAACAAAAATAGTAACCTGTTTCAAATGATTAATCATACATTTTTCTGAAAAAGCATTCTACATATTTTGATGGTTTGAGATTAACTGGTACTTCAGGTATTATTTTAATAATGAGTGCATGATGATGGAAAGTGAGTAGGAGGACTTTGCGATTTCAACAGAAATCTTTAAAACAAGTTCAGGCACTATTCAGTAAAAATTAGTGGAGTAAAACAATGGAACAACACAGGATCCTGGATAATCTGTCCTCCTACACCAGGATCAATTTATTCTGAAGAGTTACTAGTAGAAGATGGAAATTCTACACCTTTCTGCATGCCTTAGGCAAGTGACTCTTTTAAGCCTCAGCTGCCTATGCTGGAAGGATTTTCCTTGTTTCCATCCTAAATGTCTCTGTCTTGCCCTGTCTGTCATGGGCAGTGGAAATAGTTTGCTTCCTCTTTGCTGTGACTTTTTTTTGCACGTTCTGTCTTCCCTCAGTCGTGATGCACCAGGAAATGTACATCCAAATATGAATATTAAAGAAAAGCTCCAAAAGCAAAGCTTGCCTATTTAGTAGGGTGAAACTGCAGTCAATGAAGATAAGCATGAAAATCTGAAAGCAAGGGTAAAATCCCCCTGGGATTCTGGGAAGAGAAGCACTGGGTTTAAGAAAAGGATTGAACACAAGATAATGCAAGTTTAGAGTTGTTGAGTTTTGTTACTTTTTAAAAAACAAAACTGAAAGAGGAAAGGAAGCTGATAAAGCTTAGATTGTGATTTTCCTGGAGGCAGGGTGAATGTGAAGGCAGTGACAGAAAGAGTGCTGGGTTCCTAGGGGATAGTTCAGTGAAGATGGAAATGCCACTGTGGTTAGAGCTATGATGAGTGTTTCTTGCATCCATTTTGTGCTGTTTTTTGTTTTGTTTTGTTGTTGTTTTTTTTTTTTTTTTTTCTGGAGATTAACTGGTAACTTTTAATGATAGGAGAGAGAAACTAGAGGCCTGAGTCTCTTTTCACTGAATTAGATCGTGTACAAATGCATATTCTATTACTTAATTGGATTTGCTCTCAATTTGCAGTTGTGTAGGTGACAGAATCCACAACCAAGAGTTGTTTTGCCATTGATACCTGCGATTCATCTGTGAGGAAATTGGGGGTCCTCCACATCCCATTGGGAGCAGAGCAGGACAACTGGCCGCAGTGGTGGGTTTGGGGACAGCAGTGGTATGGATTTGCATGGGGTTTGAGAGGGAGAGTGGTCAGGGCCGTGTGCAGACAGCAGAGGGACAGGACACGGCTGCAGTTGGACCAGAATATTTGGTTTGTTAGAGAAACTCAGCAGTATGTCTCTGAATCAGCATGAGTGGGTGTACATGCAAGCTTTCATCTGCCTGGAGAGGATACGGAGGGACTGCTGTAGATCAGAGCTGAGCCCGCTCTCCTCTTGGGAGCGCAGGTTTCCAGCTTTGCAGCACTTCTGGGATGAGATGCTGTTCAGCCTCCACTGTAGGAAGTTGGTCAGTCATTTGGTGCCGGTTCCTCTTTATCTGCAGCAGCATGAAAGACTGGATGAAAGACTTCCCTCAACAACATTTATTTCCCAGAAGTGGTTGATACAGTTACTGTACAAATGTTGGACAAGCATGAACTGGTGGGCAGGTGGTCATCTAATGGGGAATCTAACCAGGGGCATTGGTAGGAGAGTCGTGCTGCCGGCGGGGAGGGGATGTCCTCCAGAGGCTCTGCTGCATCTCAGGTGCGAGAGGTGTGCAGGCTTTCAGACCATGGGCGTAGGAGAGAGTGTGTCATTAAGGAAATGAGATGAGTTTTTCAGAAAGTTGTGAGAGCCTAACTACAGCTTGCAATGTATTGAACATTGGGAGAAATGTGAAAGAGTATTTGTGTCAGAACTGAGCATCCTATGGGATTTGTTCCTCTAGCAATATTGTTACAATTTCAGATTTATGTTCTTTCAGATGTAGATAATTAATTAAAAAGTTTAAAAATGAAGGACTGGTCTTGGGGAAAAGTGCATGTCTCTTTTTTGACTGGCACCATATGCAAAGAAGGGTCTTCCCCAGGCTTTGAACAGACAGATCAATGAAATGCAAAGCCTGGTCCTGGAGATTTCTGCAGGGGCATAGACCTCTGCACTAGTTTTTGAGGTGGTGGGATTTCAATGTATGACCCAGTATACCACCTGTACTATAGGATGTGCATTTGCTGTATCACAAAGCAGCTGGCTGCTGGCTATTGTTAAGAAAGAAACATCTTTCAGCAATGGATAGAGCCAAGAGAAACATCCAGTGCATAGAAAGCTTATAAATGCTGTCAGGTATGAATGACAGAAGCAAATCTTCCCAGAAGTTGTTAGCTTGGCCAGTAAGTCCTGGATGATGACCTCTATACAGGTCTTTAAAGCTTCCAGAAATGTATCCTTAGTCTAAACAAAAGGGGGGGGGGAAGGAGATAGAATTGGGCATTTAATACACCAGTGACTATAACTAAATTTATGTGTGGTTTTAAAATTAGTTTACAGTTATCATGGGTGAGATTCAACTCCGGACTGACACCTACATTTTGGTATCTAAGTGTGCTGTGCCTGCCTGCAAGCTAGGGGGGTGCCAGACCCGCAAGAGTCAGTGGAGTCAGAGCTAATGCAGTTGATGGAGCCTGGGGAATAACTCATTTTACTTAAATGAAGAAACCTACTGGCTGGCTAGCTGAACAGCCACGAAGCACCTATGGGCTTGTGTCATTTCTTAAGTCAAATAATGTACAGCAATGAAATAATATCTAAACAATTGAATTGTGTCAACATTAAACATTCTTATAAGGTGTGAAGAAATGCAACAAAGTAGCTGATAAATAAGAAATACTACCTTTCTTGAAAATTTTCAGACTACTGGTAAGATGGACATTTTATTTATTACACATTGTTATATTACCTGCTCATTAGATATATCGTCTTACTGTTATATCTGTTTTCATTACGTTAAACTTTTTTTGGAAATTAGTAAAAAGTAGGATGACTTTGTGCATCGGAGTTAAATTTGTAATAATGCATTCATTGATACAACCATTACTGATACATTATTTGGCTATACATAAAGAACCTGACATCCTTCTCTTTTCTCAGTTACAGCATTTAAATTAATTTTGAAATGTTACAATATAGTTCTCAAAGAACACAAAATTCTTGGCCAAAAAATTGGTATGAATCAAATCCATGTATGCATATTTATTAACTAACAAAGTTACACACTGATATTTTGTCTTAATGTTTCCCTTAAATATATTTTGTCAGCAAAAAAGCCAAAATATGCAAATTTTCAAGATCAGTAATTTATATGCTGTATGGTCCTTAATTAATCCTTTATTGCTTTCAGGTGCATGAATTTAATGAGTAATGGAGTTAAATAAAAGTAGATGTATATTCTTCAACTTGTCTTTGTTTTTTTAAAGATATTTTAATCTTTTTTTTCTTTTTTCCTATGGAATTTTAAAAAAAAAAAAATAGCTAATGAGAGGAAAAGGCAATTTATTTCAATTTTGCTTTAATTATCAATGCAATCTTTGGCATAGAACAGCTCACCTGTCAGGAAGCCCTGCGGCATTACATCTCTCGCATGTTTTTCTCATCATCTGCTTCCCCTGTCCCTATAAAATATCCCCTTTAAACACTTCCCTGCTCTTGATCTGACTCTTTTCTCTGAAATCTTTCACATTTTGCTGAAGATACCTCGGATAATCCTCACACGCCCTTCCACTTCCGATGAAGATACTGATCAGTTGCCCCCCGACCCAGATGACTTTGAACCCGAGGAGCCTGACAGCGCAGAAGGCCATGTCTATTCGGACTGTCTGAACAGTGCTTTTTATCCTCCCTAATAAAGTACTTTTCTGGAAAGAGTTCACGGGTGGTTTTCTTTCCCATTGTTCGATTACTTTTAATGTATAGTACTTGAACCGCTATGCCTTATTTGTAGGAAAAACCATTACACGGAGAATGGATTTGAGCTGGGGGAGAAGAACCTGTGTTTGTATTGCTTTGCCTTGAACTTTCCTTTGGCCAGAACTTGTGCACTTGTAACAAAATGTGCTGGGTGAGGTTATGTGAATGTCACTGTGTGCTTCAATAGCCACTTGTCAGGGTGTCCTATAGCACCTAAATGCAATGCTGAAAAGAGCAGCTGATTTTTATTCAGAACTTTACCCATTTGGAAACACACTGAAAACAATTGTATAGTTAGGGTTTTTTTTAAAATCTTGAGTCTATGTTTTGTCTATATAGCTCACCCTTCTGTCTACCCCCAGGTTCCTTTGAATTGTACCTTTTAATGTTGTTTTCTATGAGAATAAAAAATCCTTTCTGTCTTTTAAATAGTGTTGTTTTTTTTCCAAATGTTATTTCCATTGGAATTCTGTATCTCATTCTAGCGTAAGAAAGAATAGTTTCTTCAGGCTTATCAGTAATGCAAACATATATCAGATTTGAACAGGACCTGTAAGTTACGTTTTATTAGACCTAAATGCAGGAGGCATCTTATGCAACTATCCACCTGAGAGTGAACTGAGAAGCGATTTCTTATGCTTGAGGAACTGTCTGAGACTCTTTTACTTCTTCTCCTGACTTGCATATAAACAGAACACCTTAAATATGCCTTACTGCGATATGCCAGTGTTTCATATAGATATATATATGTGTGTCTATATATATATATGCACATATACGAGGTAAGCATTTAAGACCAAATGTTATTGTACAACAGTGTTCAATCCTTTAATCCTCTTCACTGCTTTTCAGGTTTCTAATGCATTTTGAGGTGCTTAAGAATAACCTTTTGGGATTGATCTTTATTTGGGATTCCACAGTGCTGCCTTAACTCAGAGGTGGGGTCTGGCCCTGCTAGACTGGGGTGTCATGACTTTTTTTTTCATGTGCGTAACATTTAGCACATGATGGTTTTTGAAATGTGTGTACAGGTTTTTCTCCTGTAAATATAATCTAGCATAACTCAGTGACCTGATAAATCCTCATCTTTTGTTCACATTCTGAAAGATTTCTCAGGTGATCATTCACTTGAATGAATGCTGGTAGCTGACTTTTCAGGAATTAGAAAGTTCCCAGGAGCGTATGGCTGTCGCAGAGTTAGACGAATATCTCCTACCCATAAAAGGGGTATTTTATTTTGAAAAAATAGGTTTGCAATAACACTGCAGTATCAATATATTTCTTGACTCTCAACTGCATTCACTGTGACTTTTTCATTATCTTGTACATCAGCATTTTAATTGAAGATAATTTATTAACTATAGGAATATTAAACTAATTTTCATTTGCAAAATGAACATTGCTTTAGAATCTGCTATGGCTTTAATAATAAAGACTGCATTATGTGTATAAACATTCCAGTTTGAATTAGCTTAAATGATGTCGATAAAAGAAATCATATTTAACATTTGCTTCCCATCCCTTTTCTTCCTTCAAAATAAACAGGGTTCTTCTACCATGACTTAATGTTTGATCAATGCATGCTGCAAAAATACCAAGCTCAGAACCCATAAACGCTTTGGCAATCCAGCCAGTAATGTATGGTTTATTATTGCTTTATTGCATCTCACTAGACTGCAGAAAAAGTAAACTCATTCTCCTGTTGCAAACCAGCCCTGGGCTGCAGAATAAGTTGTAGCTGAGAGTTAGTGAAATAAAGTAGTTCTGTTGAGAACTCTGTCTTTTCATTCTTTTTCCTCCACGTGCACAGGTGTGTGTTTTAGATTCTTCTTTAGGACTTGGAGGTCAAAATGTTTGCTATCAAAATTACGTGCTCTTAACCACATGCTGTCAGCATTCAGATAACTTTTAAACACTTGGATCTTTATCTGTCCTTTTCAACTGAATTTGTTTTCAAGGCAAATTTCATATTGCAGTGTAGAGAATTTTGCTGTGGGTATAAACTTCTGGTGGTAACACTCTCTATGGCAAAAATTAAACACATGTTGACAAATCAACACAAATAGTTTTGTAAATGGACATGCAACCCTACAAAATATATCAATTAAAGCCTCTGCTACACATTTATTCGAGCTTCGCTTAAGCAAAAGTATGCTGAGGAAGGTGATTACGTTTCACTTTTGTTCTGCAAAAGGGACAGAGGTGGAGGTCAGCTGCTGGTGTCCTTATCAGCACTGAGTAATGTCTTTTGAGGTTTGGTATTTGATAAGAATGGGCAGAGTCAGAAGGTGGAAAAGGCGTGATGGGAGGGTCTGTTAACGACAGCTCATATCCTGTGCTCTCCCTTCCTGCTGACCTGGGAGATGCCTTGAAAAAGCCCTCTGCCAGACTATGGAACGGTCACTCGTTCCCATGGGGAACTGGCTTCTCCTTGTTCCCAGCTGCCGCATCAGTTAAAAGATAGCTAAGAAGGTATTTAATGCTTTCCTAATGCATTTTGTTAGCCATGTCTCGTCATTGCCATGTCCATCATTGTGGAGGAGGGCAAAGCTAACAGTACCACTAAATATGGAAAGGAAGATATTTTTTGTAATGCAGCTATTGAAATACATTTTACAGCCTGGAATAATTTGGTTTGCTGGGATATAGCAGTAATATTCAGGAACATGTGTATATAGCTGAAGCAATGGATGGATATCCAAGAGAAAAGAGCTCAGTTGTTCCACTGCTGTTTGTACTCCTGGAAGACAGCAGATGTACGACCTTGCCAGCACAACGATAGTCCCCTTTAACACAGTTGCCTTAAAAGACCCACGAAGAAAAGAAAGTGCTTACAGCTTCCATGGACTGTCATGTTCAGAGAAGGCTCGGAGCTCTCAGAATCAATTTATTGTAATGTTGAAATAATCTTTCTTGTTTTTAACCTCAAACATATCCAAACTTGCCCCTTTGGAGAAAATTTGTCAAGCAGCCTCCTGCTCCTTGTACCTGACACGTAGGGCTCAGCTTCCTCACATGCGAAGCAGAGGCTTGCGGTGCCTGTGATGTTTCCCTCTGTCCACGCCTGCCGCCTCCCTCTCAGTGAGCGTTGGCAGAGCTGGCGGGGTGGACCAGGGAGCGACAGCAGCAGCCGCTGGGTGCTGCGGCAGGAATGTGCACCCACCTCACCTAAGGATCAGCTTCCCGCCCTCTCCTCCTGGCTGCCTGGAAGGTAAGCCTGCTCTCTATACACTCCGGGCGGCTGGTCGTGCTCTTCGTTTCTGCAAGGAACATGCCATGAAGTACCAGCTAAAAACGCTGCCAAGGTCCTGACGCTTCCAGGCATGTGCGTGTGACCTTGGGTGGGTGTGCTGGAGTAACGCAGGGGATGCTTGCTGGCATGGCATGCTGGGGCTGGGAGAAGGGTGGCTGTCAGAAATAACCTGGAAAACTTAACTTGTGGCTTCTGCTGGACTGGTGGTTACAAGTAGTGAGGGAGCCTACTGAGTTTTGTGCTTGTTTTTTCTTTTAACTTTTTGACTTATTTTAAGTGTGAGACACAAACTCTCTCCACATCAGACTTCTAAAAATCACTGCGGATGTGATTTCTGTATTAGTCTGAGGTTTTTTAACTGGCATATGTGACTTAAATAGGTGTTTTTCAACCAGTATAATGCGATTGAGCACATCAGGGTCAGAATTAATACTTCTGACTGTTGAATGCTTATGGTGTGTCTGATGCTGGGCAAATAAAAGCTACCAGCTTAAGAAAGAAGTGGTGCAGATGTATGACGTGTGATACAGTCATTGGCTGGCAGCCCCAGGCTACAGCCGAGTCAGGCTGAAAGTAAAAATGTGCAAAGTAAAAGAATTACAGTAGCCGCATCAGTGAAAATACAGCTGAGAGTAACACGCAAACATCATGATGGTCACTTGCTTCCTTCTCCAAAAACAGCAGATCAGGTGAGCACAGAAAATACATCCGCTTAAATGGTTTTATTTACCCAATACTACTATTTTGGACATTCAGCACTTTCCTCTTACCAAAAAAAATACAATCCTCCCTCCCCATCAACTTCATCTCTTGGCTTCTTTTTAGGTCCTGCTCTGAGAAGAAAAACAGGTGTCAAGAGACTATAATACAAAGAAGTAATTGAAAATAGCACAGTAATTTAGGCAATGTCTAGAACATGCTTTTTGCTTAGCACCTGTTTACTATGTTTTCCCTTGCAAAGTAAAACAGGAAATACACAGTTACTGTTTTAGAAAGTCCTTGACATAGAATAACCATTATTTCTAAGTAGGAATAAGAAATGTACTCCCATAATTCTATAAAACCAAATTCTCATATGGTTAGGATCATGGTCTTTCCTCAGGTTTAGTGTTGAACTGTGATGCTGAGGGAGGTGTGGTAGATAGTAAGGTGATTTCAGCCTTGCTACGCTATCTCCAGGGTCCTGATATATTAGCATCTAGTCTATGGAAGAACCCTGCATCTGGTGTTTCTTGTGCTTCCTGGTTTCAACATGATGGCATGAAGTTTGCTGTCATATTCTGTTGCATTCTTAGCTTTTTGCTTCTGTTACCACCTCCAATGCAGTCTGCTCAAACGCCCTAGCACTTGCACAGTCAGCAGCATGATGCATCCATAATACAAATTTCAATTCACGAGAAATGGAGCAATTAGACCTTTCCTTATCCCTAGTATTTTAGATTACACCTCTTTTTTTTTTTTTTTTTTTTTTTTTTTTTTAATGGATTCTCCTGTTCAGGCTGTAGTAGCCACACAGTGAAGTGGCAGGAATTAATTTTTTTCTTGTGAATGCTATTAGACACCTTTACAAGAATGTTAATGGAAAACCCACTTGTAAAACTACATACTCTCATCAGCATCTTGTGTTGGAATTACTATGAGTAAAGTGACTTCATAGTCACTTCCTTGGATCTTTCTATAGTGATCACCTTTGACATTCCTGTGAGTGAGCTGACAAATAAAAGCAGTATAAGATCCTGGATGCAGAGAGTATAAACATGATTGAAGATTAAGTTTTAGGTTAGTTAGTGTGAGTGTGAAATTACACACGGCATAAACTCCAGATACGTCTCAAGTCCTACATTGCTGGTTCATGGCACCACTGACAGTCTGCTCTTTTACTGGCACGGGTATCTGTTCCCCAGCATGAGAAGGAAGTGACTCCCCTGGGACCTGCTGTTTGGGAGCCTGCTGACAACCAGGGTATCCCCAGCCACCGGTGGGAGAGGGCTGGGAAACACACCAAGCACGCGCAGCTGAATATGCCCACCCCAGATGCTCTGGTCCTTGTCTATGATTTAAAGCCATTGCAAATGGACAGGTTAATGGGACTGGAGGTGCTTCAGGTTTTTCACCTGCGCTGCAGGAATGGTTGGTAATGTAAGCAGCAGTGCGATGTTTGCATCCCACTGAAGACTTCCTTTGATGACATTAAGTGGTGCAGAGGCATTATGCAAATCTCTCGCCACAGGGATAAGTTTCAGCCTCACAGAAAAGATTTTGGAGATACGAACGTCTTAACAGTGTTTGCCTTCCTGCTGAAGAGCGGGAACTACAGCTTTCCTCTGGGTATTATGTTGCTTACTCTTGTTCCTTTTATCCCAGCATTGCCAGGAGATGCAGTGGGGTGTATTTTTACTCTTATGACATCAAGCTCATATTTATTCCCTCTACTATGGCAGCCCTTGTAGATTTGACTGGTTCTTTGTGTGTGCCTTGCCACATTTACTCTTCTGCTGGCTCCCTTATGCTTCTGAAAACAAAGGTAAAAGAGAGACTAAAGAAAAATAACTGTCACTGGAGTAACTTTTTCTTTGTTATGAAGAATGTTTCAGAACAGGAACACTATGGTTTGGGTTTTTTTGGTCAACTTTTCATATGTAAACTGTATAGACTGTTGTGCGATGACTTCTTTGCCTTTTCTTCCTACCCAAGGCTCTAAAGATCATGTGAGTATAGAATCTATCAAGAAACAAGCTGAATAAAAATGAATGTGCCTAGTGTTGGCTGTCATTTTCACAGACAGTTGAAAAATGATAGGTGGGAAAGGTTTTTATAGTTATTTATTCATTTATCCATTTATTTATTTATTTTTGAAGAGTCTTCTTTTACCAATGTGTTGAGAGGAAAAGAGGGAAAGCATATGTGTTTTCTTTACCACGGATTTAGTGAGATGCTTAAACTCCCACCTTTACAAAGGATTATGTCTTTCTTAATGAACCACAGATTGACCAGAGAGCACATTCTTGTTTAACGGTAGCAAACATTTTCTGTCTGATTCTGTGTAGTCGTACTTCCCTCTCCCTTGCTGGTACATGCAGAACCAGCCTTGCATGTGAATCACCCCTGAGACAACATGAGCCCAGTTGATGTGGCAACCGGAGGGTGTGTTATAAACCTTGGCATCTGCAGCAGAGCTGCCAAGAGGTTCCCCCAGTGCTGCAGTTTCTAATATTGGTCTCCTGACTTTCATTGTGAACCAGAGCCAGGTTATTCTTCTATAGTCAACTAACAGACTCCACAACCACCATCTGTATAGGTGTTAGTTCCACCTTAGATACTCATGGGTCATTTCTTGTGCTTAGGGGTGCTCATAGTGCCTGCTGAAAGTTTTGCAATTCTTTCTGCATTTCAAAAATCCAAGAAGATGTCATGTTCTGATATTAGAAAAGGTGAGTACACTCTGCATGAGTGTATATTAGGATAGCTCAGTCCCAAACACACAACAGGGAAAGATCCATAGTCGTGCTGAAGCACTATTTAAAATTATTGTTCTGTACGCTTTCTGTCTCTACATAACAACATGTGGTGCCAGCTAATCACATTTGTCATTTTAATTGCTTAATAATCTCCGTGGACACAAGTTAGTGCTGCTGAGACATAACTATTTGTTTTCATGGGCTTTTTCAGTATGAGCTTTTGGGGTAGAGTGGGCGAGGGGGGAGTGAATGAGGCCGGTAACCAAAATCCCTTCTGAACAATTTGCTGTGATGCCAAACCGTTTATTGTTATCAGAGGCAGCTGCCTGCCCTCTCTCCACGCTTCTATTTGTGGATTTTCAACAGCTATAAATGGAAACACACACTGACCAGAAATCACCACAGTGCAGCCTGATACTTCTCTCTCCTGACTCCAAAAGTACAGGGATATCTAACATGTAGTAGGTTAAATCACTTCTGCTCAGGATATTAGGGTGGGTTTTTTTTCCCCTGGGAAATGGAGTTAGGAAAACATGAAAGAAAAGTCTCAGGAAGAGAAGCTTTAGAGGAAAAGCAAACGGTAAGATATGTTGAGAAATGTTGATTTTTTTTTTTTTTTAATTTAATGATAAGAAGGAAAGGCAAACAATCTGTTGTACTTTATAAGAGTATTTCCCGGCTTCCTTTAACCACTGACCTTGAAGATTAAAACTTCATTCATGTATGTTAAATTAATTATGATGGTAAATTTATGTGGAAATTATAGAAATTTGTGAATACGTTTTGTGTGCATGTGAAGTGCAAAACCTGAAATCTAGTTCAATGTCAATTTGTTATCGTAACCAAGACTGATAGCTAATAGTCTGTGGTTTTCTTGGATTTTTCTTGAGGGACTATTTAATGTCTTTGCACATTATTTTTCATAACTTTAGATCAGTAGAGGGCAGAAGAAATTGTTTGCCTGTGTCTGGAGCATGTCTGGAGCTTACTGAAGAGAGGTGTGACCAAAACAAATTATTAAGAGAAAGTGAAAACAGTCAAAACACAGCTTATTCATAATTAGTGTATGCTTGAAATTAAATGTATAATTTTCCTTGCATTAACAAGGTTATTTTATTGATATCACAAAAAGGGCAGTTTATTCTTGGCTTTGCAAAGCTGTGAAGAAAGGTGGTCATCCCTTTTCGTAAGAAACGAATTAGCCCTGAATTTTTTAGCACTTATCTTAAATAGTGCTGGTGGTGTGTTGATGTGGTTTCATGGTGGGCCAGCATTTACTCTTGTTTAATCACAATGTTTGCCACTATTAGCTTCAGTTAAGTGAGACTTGGCAAGCTTGTGTGTTAGTTAATAGTTTTAAATACAACTTCACCAAGGCAAGGTGCATTGGTAGGAAATAGGGGAAGTGCTGAAACTGAAAGTAATGACCTAGTCTTAAAATACTGTTTCTTTTTTTATGAAAAGAACTATTTATCTAAAGAGTAGTATCTGAAAGAACATTGCTAAAGCTTCAGCATGAAGTTGTAATATGAATATTATCTAATGTTTTACTTGTTCATTTTCTCATTAATGAATTGATACTTCAGACAGTGTCCTCATTTTGAATTTGTGGTTGATATATAAAATATAAGGAAAATTCTTCAAAATTAAAAACAATTGTAAAATCCACAAAAGCTTCAGGAAACTTTTCAAAAGAAACCTTTGAAATTTTGTTCTAGGTCATGTGTGGAGAAAATATATAGCAATGTAATCAGACAGTATGATTATCTAATTGCAGACTGCTTCCTGATGCACAAAGAATTGAGCAGGCAACCTTAAGTGAGGCTTTTCCAAAATGCAGAGCACTTCATTTGGAACCCTAATGATCTTCTGATGACTTTCTCTGTGTGCATCATTTACTAATTTTAAGAATGGCAAACTGGAGCAAACAAGGACGCCACTGATGGGAACCACATTAACGCCTGTGCCAGGTCACCCGCTGTTCAGTAGTTGCAAAACTGAATCCTCCTAACACGTCGAGCTGAGAGCATTCCGGTTAGCAGTGTCAGGTCACATCCCTGTGGGTGCTCAGAGAGGGGGATGGAGGAGGCCCTGGCTCAGTGGGTTTCACTTCACTCTGCTGACAGCGGAGGAATGCCCTGGCTCCATGCCAGTTCTCCCACCCCTTTCCCTGACCCTTACAGCCGAGCCCCAGCCTCCTCTCCATCCCACCTCTCTCTCTCTTTGCCTGTTTAGTCTTAATGCCTTTGTTTCTGATTGCTAGATGGATTTCACTTTGCTCCCACATTTTTTCCCTGGTTTTGTACCTCCTGGGCTTTTATTGATTCTGCCCTTTTCTCTTTGTTACATGCAGGTCAGGTCAGTGTGCAAACACTGCATGGGAACAGTGTCAATCTGTGATACAAATACTATTTGTACATGTTATTGTTGATGTCTGTTCACATATTTAACTTCAGTATAGTAAATATATAAACTATTTCATATTATAGGTGCCATGAGGCATCCATTCTCAATATTATATCCTATAAACTGGATGATACTTTATATATGTATAACTGGATGAGACTACATTTTTTTTATGTGTATTTCATAGGAGCATAGGATAACTCAGATGCAAAGGGAGCTCAGGAGGTCAGACCAGGCTTCTCAGGGCTTTATCCAATCGGGTCTTGAAAACCTCCAAGGATGGAGACTGCACAACCTCTGGGCAACTTCTTTCACTGCTGGGCTGTCCTCATGGGGAAAAAGGTTTCTCTTCTTATCAAGTCAAAATCTCTCATTTCAATTTTTTTCATTTCTCTTTCCTCCTGCCATGCATTGCTGTAAAAAGCCCTGGCTCCAACTCCTCAATAACTTCCCACAGGGACTGGGCCTGCTGTAAGGTACACCAGGAGCCATCTCTTCTCCAGGCTGAACAAGCCCAGCTCCCTCAGCCTCTCCTCACAGAGCAAGTGCTCCAGCCCTGACCATCTTGGTGGTCTCCACCAAACTTGCTCCAATCTTTCTGTCTTCTATTGGAGGGCCCAAAACTGGATGTCCTATTCTAGATGTAATCTAGTGAGTGCTGAGTAGAGGAGGATAATTCCTTTCCTTACTCTACTGGTTCTGCTCCTGTTAGCACAGCCCAGGATGCTGTTGGCCATCCCAACTGCCAGGGCCCACTGCTGACTCAGACTCAGCTTGCTGCACATCAGGACCCGCAGGGTCTCCTCAGCAGAACTGTTCTCCAGGCAGTCAGGCCCCAGCCTGGATCACTGACAGGGGCCCTCCCTTCCCAGGTCCATAATGCTCCTGTCGGCACATTCCTTCAGCCTGCCATGGTCTCTTTGAATGGCAGCCCTGCTCCTCAGCAGCCAGAATCCTGAAGAGAGTCTTTGTGTGCAGCTGGCTGTGGAAATGGAAGAGAATGGAGGGCCCATTTTGTGTTGGGAAAACAGAATGACTCACTATAAAATAGATTGGACTAAGCAGATGGACTCAATTTTCCTTTTAACATGTTTGATTTTCATGTAGCTCAGAAGGACAGAGTAGTTCTAGAGCTTCCCTATTGAAATGATGGCTCAGCTCAAAATAGTCTGTGTACATTCTGAAGTCCTCCTCCGCTAATGCATATTGCTTCTGTTATTTTAAATTATTTTATTTCACACTTGCCTGTTTCCTATTTGATCTCTTCTCTCCCCATGAAAATGCAGCACATGAAGTATGGCATTTAAAATAATGTTTACATTGGTATGTTTAAGAGGGAACATTCAATCTTTGTACTTTAGTTTGCATTATAAGGTTTTTTTTTATTTTCTTGTTGCATTAAGTAGCAATAAAGGACACTCATATAGAGAAAATAAATTAAACCAAATGAATATATGGATCAGAAAAAAAGCCATGCTCTGCTTGAAATGGCATTAAGGTTAGTTTTTGGATGAGGAGATTTACTCTATAAGAAAGGGCTGCAGGACTTCATTCAGAGAATTACCATTTGCTTTTCACAAACAATAGGTGGATACAGCTCATACAGAGGGAGGCAGTTTCGATCAAGCCCACCCAAGTGAAATAAGGATTAATCTTTGTACACTGGTAGCAACAGACAGAGTCCTGTCAAGATCAGGTCCTCTCTGTGGGAAGTGTGGAAAGTAAAGACTCCTCAGAGAAGACAGCCCATTTTCTGAATTTTGCCACCTGAGGGAGCCCAAACAGAATGAAGGATGGTAACTAACATGGTGATGACTGGTCCTGCTTGCAGGTTAGTTGTTGATTTAGCTATGTGTAAACCAGGCGAGAAATGAGTTTGGGATAGAAAGGGTTATTTGAAGAGCAGGAGAAAAGAGGAGGAGAGCTGGGTGGAGGCTAGTGGGAGTGGGCATGTCGGGAGGCAGTGGGTACTATCATGCTCCCACCATGGGAACATCTTCTACCAGGTCACCCTCAGTCTTGTGCTGCTGAGGGCTGCTGGTGGAGGAGCAAAGACGGTAGCACAGCCTCGGGGCTCAGGCTGTCCCGTCTTTTCCAGGAGCAGAATCCCACGGCCAGTGCTCTGTCACACTACCTCCGGGTATGCACCAGGCTCTCAGAGCAGGTACTGCCGGCTGCCCGATAGCGGCTGTGGTGCTCGGAGTGGGCAGCTGAGTGAGCAGGGGTGGCTGCAGTACTGGTCGAAGAGGTGCAGCAAAAGCTCTTAGTGCAAAGCAGCAGGGAACTAGGAGTAGCTGAGGGAAGAGCAAGTGTTTCTTTGTGCAGATACAGGGAGTCCAATGCCTGGACAACAGCATCATCTTTAGCAACAGCACAAGTATCTATGGTTGAGTAACAACAGAATAGCTGCCTCTGCCCATGGAATTGGAGAGGAACTGTGCATATGCCAATGTGACATACCAGTCCATGAACCTCTGCTGGTGTCCACAAGCAAGTGCCCTTCCAGATTCACTGCAGTGGGTGGGGGAAGTGAGCCTGGAAAAGTTGGGATGGGAGGGACACACTTGCTGCTCAAGGGAAACAACTTGCATTGGAGTCTGTGAGATGGGCACGTCCATAGGTTCCTCGTGCATCAGGTATCTCGTGTCCGTGCATGGCTCAGGGTCTGCATGCTTGTGTGCATCTAGCCAGGACAGTGGTGTAAGATCACAGACCACCACCACTGAGCTCAGCCAGGCATCTTTTTCTTTGGAGAGAGGGGGTGATAATCACTGTGGGTGAGGATGGCAGAGATTCAGAAGAGGTGAAATACAGTGATACATCCTGGAGTACAGAATGTATAGTTGCTTCAGCAGGTTATGCTCTGTGAGAAAGCCAATGGCATATATACGGAGGACTGCCAGATACAAACCCCTCATCCTCTTTGCCTGTTCTCTCCCCTAACAGAGGACAGGCTGGTGGCTGCTAGGCTGACAGTTTATGTGGTTCAGATGAGAGGGTAAAGGTGAGAGGTAAAATGAGATTTTTTTTTGTTTAAATCCTCTTTCTTAACTGGTTTACTTTACACCTTGTCTTTTCTACTTCTGTAAGAACACGCCTACCCAGAAAAGAAACTCCTAAAAATATATTGCTTACCTGAATCCATACTTCAGTTTGATAATTCAGTACTGAAGTATGAACATCATGCTCATCTCGAGCATAGTGTATGAAACTAAATAAGCACACATACTTACTATAGAGTCAGAGAAGGTTTTATGTGTGTATACATTTAAATGATTCCTGTTTTTCTGAGAGGAAAGCTTTATTTCTTGCTCTGGAGGTTGTTTGTGAGCTCCTCTGGGAGCTTCTGTCATGTAGCTGAGTTCAGCTGGGTGAGTTGTCACACTTAAGGCATTTTGTGCAACCTTGTCCCAAATTAACAGCAGCCTTGGCTAAAAAGGTTGGTCATGGGAGACACTTTCAAATATCCCTGAGCTTTGACGATCAGGACTGATGCTTTGTAGTGGTTACA
The DNA here is from genome assembly GCF_047716275.1 of Strix uralensis. Lineage (NCBI taxonomy): Eukaryota > Metazoa > Chordata > Aves > Strigiformes > Strigidae > Strix > Strix uralensis. The sequence continues at coordinate 27,067,408 of NC_133974.1, forward strand.
GCAAGAAACAGCTAAGATCCTAGCATGGAGGCAATCACACCTTGCTGTGCAGGTATAAGAAGGTGGCTGAGACAGCACCCCAGCTGGAGGATCAGTATTTCCTCTTGTATACCTAGAGTTGAGGCATTCCTGCCTAGGTGTGTGACGGCATGGATTACTCTGGCAAGTGATCACCAAGGAGGAAGGAATAAACTTGGAGGCTGAAATAGCAGCATATTTTTACCACTGTTGGTGTGACATTAAACAGGACCAAAGTAAGCAGGAAGCACTGAATCCTGGTCTGCCCCCCTTTCTAATCCTGTCACTTAACTCTCACCTTATTGAGCTTATGCTACCTTTTCTTTAACCTAATGCCAGTTATTCAGAGGCCCTGCTGGAATTCTTGAGGTAGGCTTTGGTTGCGTCAGTGGGAAAAGAGCTATCTTGGAGGGATGTCATCAGCTCATTTTTGGCTGGAGGTTACATGAAACATTATCATGCAATCTCACACAGGGATTCAGAAGACAAGGGCAGCATATTTCTGCAGGGACTTGAATGTGATGGTAAAAGAGTCTTTTAAGGAACAAGTAGCAGTTGTATATTTTAATTTTTTGGGGTGAGGAAAGATAAAATCCCCTGTAACAGCTGGATCAACTGCTGCAACAAAGTCCTACAGGGCAATTCAAATGATTGCATTTTGGGGGAGGCAGCAAAGAAAGGAGTATTAGCATGGAGAGACAGCCTCTGCTGATGAATTAAAACGATTCTGGGAAATGTTTCTAGACACTGGAACTCTCTTGAATTGAGTTAAATCAAAAGATTGGTCTGTGGTATGGTAATGGTTTGGTACTTTCCTGAATGGTACCCATGTGTAGCTTGAGAGAATGGTGAGAAACCATTTCCAGAAATAATTTTAGATATAGAGACCATTATTGAGAAAAATCATGTGTTTTCAAAAGATATTCCTCAGGAATGTGAGAGTGAGTTATGGGTGATACTTGGGAAGATGTTCACTGTCTATTGCTGCTGCTAACACTGAAATTCAGGGCAGACACTAGGAAAAGCTCCTTCTTTAGAAGTGTAGGGCAGCACTGGAACAACCAGGTAATTTGTGGACTCTGCACTCTGGGAAGTTTTCAGGACTCAACTATATGAAACCATGGCTAACTTGACCTTGCTTTGGCAGTAGTCTTACCTTGAGTTGGATGCTGGAGTGGATGACTTCTGGAGGTCCCTTCCAAACAACATTTCTTTCATTCTTTGATTTTGAAGCTGCACTACTGCATGCTAAAAGTTTTTTCCATCTGTAAAACACCTTTAACACATTTAGTACATTTGAAATGGATACACAATGAGACTGTGATTATCATTAAGACCTCCTCATTCTTGCATCATAAGCCTACTGCTTTCAATTCACTGTCCTTTGGATTCTGAAAGCACTCAATAATACAGCAATGGCATTAAATCTGTTACTCTGATATGAATTCTTGGAAATAGAACTACTTGACAATGAACAGAATAAAAGGAAAGAAGTGATTAATGAAAGGGAGAAAGAAGATGGATGTTAAACGAGCTAGATTTTGAGGGCAACAGGCAGACAAGCAATAGCATGCTTCCATGTTTGTTTTGTATCAACTATGAAATGCATAACATTCCAGTATGTTTTGCCCATATTGTCCTCCCTGGATACACCATTAGATTCTATTTAAAGGCTGGTAATTAATGATTTCTTTTCAAAATAAGTTTCCTAAATGCATTTTGCACATTGAGTCTAAACACCTTAGGCGCCAGCTTATCCAGAGAAAGCAAAGTCTTTCAAAGGAAAATGATTGAAATAACGGGGCATCTGTTTTTCTGCTTGTCTGAAATAAGGCTGGTGTTGTGGCAGCAATGATGCAATAACTTCATTGATATTTCTCCAAAAAGCGGATGTATTAATTTTATCAGGTCATTTTATCAAAAATCTCTCCCAAGGAAGGCAGTGGTTACTTCTTCTCTTTTTATAAAAATATGGTCTTTTTATAAAAGATATGGTCATACAATACACTGTTGACTATTCATGGAAGTCTAATGCATCAAGTCTCTGTCAAGTGATGTTTGGTTTTTTTCATCTCTCCTTGAGGAGAAGATTCCACTGGATGAGGAAAAGTGGGAGTAGGGTGGCTTATATTTCACATTTTAAATGTATAGTCTGCTGCAGTGATGTTAACAAAGGCAGGTTGAAGAAACACAACCTGTGTGTGGAATGAGTTTGTGCTGCAGGCAAATGATGAGGCGCTGGTGAGTACCTACCACTTCCTAACAGGATGGAAAATGGAGCAATGCCTGGTGGTCCTTAGTTTCTAGGACCATCCAAAACCTTTGATTTCCGTTGTTTCTCCTTTAGAGGTGAGCACTACCCTAATTGCCTAAGTCCTGTTGTATCAAGGGAGCAGAGCTAATACTCTTTATTTTCTTGCCATAGACAGAAGACTGCCTGTGGCAGGAAAAAAGAAGTGTACTACCTTATCAACCCACCACACTGTATGCTAAATGCTGTAGTAGGCACTCTGCAGCCTTCCCTGCCTTTCTAAGAGTGTAATGCTGTGCCAGTCCAAGTGGAGAGCGACCAGGGAGCACATTCTGGTGTGCCATGGCAGGGGACTTACTGTAATGCAGCCCTGCAAATGCCATTGCAGCATACACAATACTGCACAACTGAATCTGCGAGCCAACATCTGTTCAGAAGTAGGCTTTCCACAACAGTGCTGCGTTTTCACAAGAAATATTTGTTCACATCTAATTTTTTAATGTTTATCATGAAATAAATAGCTGAACTATTGGATGTCTTGTCTATTAGCAAAAACTGCATCTTATGTTTTGGCAGCGGTCATCCCGTCATCAAATCTCTTTGATGATGTTAAGACAAGATTAATCTTGATTGAATGTGATGGTCATACAGGAAATCTTTCTGCATTAAATCGTTCATTGTTGAGAAGTATTTTTCCAAATGACTGAAGGTGACATGTAGTACCTACTGCAAAACACTTTCTGATGGTGTTTTTACTATATTCATCCCTACCTGGTAAGCTTAAAAGGGTTATTAAATATAGATTGAACTAATGAAGGTCCATTCTTGAGGAAAAGGGACAAAAGCATATCTGCTGAGTTTAGGTGAAAAATTAATTTTGTTCAACAGTTTTTAGTTTCTTCAGGATCCTAAAAAGTGAAAAGCATCAAGCCGAAGCTTTTCATATCTTGAATTGTTCACAAATGAGTGTATTCACGTTCCAGAACTGACATATTTACAGAAATCTAAAAGACAGTTTCACATTTATCTCTGAAATTGAGTCATTACCATTCTGTCTTTGCTGTTTCATGTCTCTTATCTGGATTGTGAAGAAAATTTGGAAAAAGTATAGGGATTTTTAAATGCTATGGTTTTAAATTATGTGAAATAAATCAATTGGATTCACTTGAACCACTTAAAATTGAAGATTGTGGAAAGAGTCATCAAATTTTTTTTCTCCTGTTGAATAGATTTAAAATTGTTTTCATAGTGGTTCCATACATCTCATAAAAAGTTACTGACAGCACATTTATCACCATTTTACTGCTTACAAATATAGCTGTTGGTGATGATTTTATGTAACAAACATGCTAGAAAAAATCATTAGATTTTTCAGCCTCAAGCAAGAACTAAGTAATTTAATATCCTCCTTTAGTAAATGCACCTTGAAATACATCCAGATCAAAAGCCAGACATTAACTGAACTAAGTGATAATCAAACAAAGAGATGGTAATTCCTAGCAAAGCTCCTGAGCCAAAACTCTGCTCTCTCGTTCAGTCTGAGGCAACAATAGCAAAATGCAAAGTATTTGTATTTGAAATGCCAGCAGAGAAAAGGACATGGTTTGTTTCTCTCTCTGTTTTTCTTTAGTGGATAATGTTTTCACATGAAACTGATCTCAGCTGAAAATGCAGCAGCTTTGTTTATAGTAATGTTATATACAATCTATTAGGTGAACTGACACTGATATTTGCATATAAAAAAAAAAGTCCCAAGAAATTGTCAGTGGTTTATTTGTCAGGAGAGGAGTAGTTAAATCTAGCAAGAAGGATTTTTTTGTTTCTTTGGTTTTTTTATAGCAAGGTATCCTAGTTTATAGTGTCTTTTTCTGTGAAAATGTATGCACTGAAGGATTACAATGATAGATTATTCATGTAATGAAGTCAACCTTCAGTTCCTCCCTGGTTTCAAAGGAGCAGAAGTCAGGGCTGAAGGGCTCTAAGGTTGCCATCCTCGTCAGTGACTTGCAGTGCTGCATCATGTGAGGGGTTTTCTGGGGTTTTCAGGGGCTCTAGTATTTATGGCTTGTAAGAATGTACATCTGAAAAAAATGCACTTTAAAGTTTGGAAAGTAAGATCATCTGAGCAAATTTAATTTTGCCTTTGTTTTATATGTGTTATGACATAAATGTCAATAACAGGATTATGGGCTATTTCTTTCTTCTCAAATGGTTATTGTGGAATCACTACCACCAGCTACATCAGGATATGATATGATCAGAACAAAAAAGAAGTTACTCTCAGTGATCTTATACGTAAAATATGGTAAAATAAAACCCAACATTTCATCCTTCTGTTGCCAATTGAATATTTTTGCATTTTTCAGAACATGTGCTTCCTGGCATATGCAGAAAATGTAAGTCAAATGGTTGAGATGTCCAAAGAAAAGGAAACTTGGCATTTTCACCTGCCCACACAATGGCAGTCAAAGGGATGAGTTCAGAAAACAGTTCTGCACACTGCAAAGTGCTCTCAGAAATCACCCACTGGCAGGAAGGGGTGTGGGTGGCACTCTCAAAATTAATAGGGACAAGTTAAAGTTGTTTCTTAAAAACACCAAAATTTGTCGATATTAATAATTTTTTAGAAGTAGAAATGACCAGACCACTTGACTTCCTGGGAACACTGTGTTATTGTCTCTGTGAAGTGCTCAAATACTGCAGATGTGAGTGTCATGAAAAAGTCTGGAAATAAATTTCATGATGCTTTCCACAGTGTAAGGCTTGGTAGCGGTGTGAGACCAGGCATTGCAATATCAGGATGTGCTTTGACACATGCTGATGTTGATTTTCAGAATATACTGTGGTGTAACAATTAATATTACATACTCTTAGAATTCAGAACTTACTCTCATTTGAAATTTTGACCCTAGTATTCTGAAAGAATCTCTTTTCTGTTTTTATGCATAACTTTCTCGATGGGAAATGCTTTTAAGAACAGAATTACTTATATAGTCTTATTTTTATTGCATATTGTATATCTCTTAAAACATTATTTGTCTATGAAATTGTATACTATAATGTTGCAATTAATGTTCCTGAGTTCTGTTTTTATTACTATTTCTCATAAAAAATCATACCAATTTAGATGTTCCTTCATTAATGATGCAGAAGAAGGTTTAAATATTTCAATTGTCTTTTTTTCAGACTTCTTAAACAAGAACAATTTGTTCCAATAGTGGAATTAGCTTTGAAATAACGGCTTTTATGTTAAATGTAAATAGTTACCAATAGTTATCTCACTGAGCTGTCTCAGGGTAGCAGTAATTCAGTTCCACAGCTGTTTGTCTTCCTTTGTAAGTGCAGAGATGTATCATAGTCTTATATTGTAGCTACCTTATTTTTAATGTCTGTGAGAGGCTACAATTTCTAAATAGATATCCAGCAGCTTACATGTGTATTCCAAGAATTTGTCAAATATTCATTGCATGTAAGTGATTTAGAGGGTTAGTCAATGATCCCCAAAATATTTAAGTCCCTTCAAAAGCAGATAACCCATTTCAAACAATGACTGAGTGAGCAGATCATTAATTTCCAGTAAATCTGTTGTTACTTACCTGTATATGTCTTTTCGCATACAGACTATGTTAGGTAAAGTGATGATCTGTGTGGCATGTCTGGAATACTGCCCTACAGCAGAACAGATGCCAAACCATGAAGAACAGTGGTTTTGTATTTGGCTATGCAGGTACAAGACAGCATTTGTGGCAGAAAATATTAAGGGAGCTGATAAGCTGTTTTGTAAACCAGTTTTCACTTTTGAAGCAGAACCCAAAGATATTTTGAAGCATAACTAGGTGTTTCTGAGTTCAGTGCAGCAGCTTTTGCTCTCAAAAGAAGAGACAAAGACTTGTTCAGAGTGTGGCTGTGCCTTCTTCTGAAAGAATCTGGACATTTTGGGATGTGTCCTAGACACATTTTTTTTTTTAATCTGGGGGGGTAATGGAAATTGGGAGAGAGATTTTAGTGCTTCAGCTTATTAAATGTAGAGTAAAATGAGTCAGATAATATTCAGGATTCAAAACGGTTGCTTTGGAAACCAATGGAGACTCTAAATCATTGCATAAGTATTAATAGTCTTTTCATCATCATTAGCATTACTAATATTGTAATTTTATATGATTATGTTGCAATTTCTCCCATGAATCATCTACATCATCACCCATGAATCATCTACAATTCAAGTGCCATTAAAAGTCACATAATGGACAACCAGGGGATCAGGCCCAGTCAGCATGGGTTTATGAAAGGCAGGTCCTGCTTGACAAACCTGATCTCCTTCTACGACAGGGTGACCTGCTTATAGGATGAGGGAAAGGCTGTGGATGTAGTTTACCTTGACTTTAGTAAGGCCTTTGACACCATTTCCCACAGCATTCTCCTGGCAAAACTGGCTGCTCGGGGCTTGGATGGGCACATGCTTTGCTGGGTAAAAAACTGTCTGGATGGCCGGGCCCAAAGAGTTGTGGTGAACGGAGTTAAATCCAGTTGGCGGCCGGTCACGAGTGGTGTCCCCCAGGGCTCGGTTTTGGGGCCACTCCTGTTTAACATCTTTAGGGATGATCTAGACGAGGGGATCGAGTGCACCCTCAGTAAGTTTGCAGATGACACCAAGTTGGGTGGGAGTGTTGATCTGCTCGAGGGTAGGGAGGCTCTGCAGAGAGATCTGGACAGGCTGGAGCGATGGGCTAAGGCCAACTGTAGGAGTTTCAATAAGGCCAAATGCCAGGTGCTGCACTTGGGCCACAACAACCCCCATCAGCGCTACAGGCTTGGGGAGGAGTGGCTGGAGAGCTGCCAGTCAGAGAGGGACCCGGGGGTGTTGATTGACAGCCGGCTGAACATGAGCCAGCAGTGTGCCCAGGTGGCCAAGAAGGCCAATGGCATCCTGGCTTGTATCAGAAATAGCGTGGCCAGCAGGGACAGGGAAGTGATCTTACCCCTGTACTCAGCACTGGTGAGGCCGCACCTCGATTACTGTGTTCGGTTTTGGGCCCCTCACTACAAAAAGGACATTGAATTACTCGAGCGTGTCCAGAGGAGGGCAACGAAGCTGGTGAAGGGTCTGGAGCACATGTCGTATGAGGAGCGGCTGAGGGAACTGGGGTTGTTTAGTCTGGAGAGGAGGAGGCTGAGGGGAGACCTCATCGCCCTCTACAACTACCTGAAAGGAGGTTGCAGAGAGCTGGGGATGAGTCTCTTTAACGAAGTAATAAGTGATAGGACAAGAGGTAGTGGCCTCAAATTGCGCCAGGGAAGGTTTAGGCTGGATATTAGGAAGCATTTCTTTACAGAACGTGTTGTTAGGCGTTGGAATGGGCTGCCCAGGGCAGTGGTGGAGTCCCTATCCCTGGAGGTGTTTAAGAGTAGGATCGACATAGCGCTGAGGGATATGGTGTAGTTGGGAACTGTTAATGTTAGGTTAATGGTTGGACTGGATGATCTTCAAGGTCTTTTCCAACCTAGATGATTCTGTGATTCTGTGACATCGGTGCCTCTTAGATCAAGGTTAGGAGCAAATACGTAACTAACGACTGCTCTTCAGAACATACTGCATATGCTATTGTACACTAAATTCTTCATATGAGTTCCTTGTAAATGTCTTTCAAGTCCAGTTCAGATGCTTATTTTAAGCTGCTATCGAGTATATGGAAAAAGCACTATTTCATGTGATCTTGAAACAATCTTCAGAAGACTGTAAACAACTCATTTTCCTCCCTGTAGTTCATGACTAAACATCCCAACATTTGTTACATTCTTAAATTCAATAAATAATTCTCTAATTAAATGTGTGTAGTTTTAAATATATAGATTTCATAAACAGAAAGTTATTGCTATAAATTACAATTTGTGTGGCTTTGTACTGGAAAATTAGGTATGTTTTAAAGCAGTTTTAATGAAGTTTTAAAACAGTAATTCTAAATTTGTTTTCTTTGCTGTTGTTTTCATTTCAAGAAATGAACTTATCTGACTTAGAGAAAAATCATCATAAAGTACATTGATGTTTGTTAGCTGTGTGTGGAAATCAGTTATTTAGAAAATTACCTAAATGACTAGCTAGGAATTATATGTCATGGTGAGTACTTAAGGTATTTGAAACTATTAACCCACAAAGAAACTGAAAGCTATTTTTTAACATTTAAAAAACAGACACACAGCATTTACTTCTCAGTGAAGGTTATATGCAACATCCTGTTACTTTTCAAATTTATTTCATTATATTTGCACCTGCTAAGTTTACATTTTTGGTCCATTGGTGTGATGTTTCATCCTGCTCTGCCCTCCTCCAGCTGAACCACGATGTTGCACCTTGGAAATGCCTCTGGTGCCTGGGTGTGCTCCGCAGTGCCTGGTTTTATAACCTCTGCTTTTCCTGAGCATTGTGTGTTGCCTATCAGGAGACTTGGGTCTGTGATGATATCTGATTAATAAATCATGGGCTGGCTTTGGGCGTGAGATGAGCACCTCAATGTTGAGCTGAGCTATGGCAGTTGCACCTTTGGACAAGCAATAGTGGTAGCATAGTTACCTAAGGATGTTTTAGTCCCCAAATTTAGGCACATGTGGGTTTGCAGATGCTGAAAAGGGCTGGACATTGAAAGGAGGAAGAATAGGAGTTGACAAGTTCAACCTAGGAGCACTTTTGAGGCATAAGTGCTGTTTTGAATTGCTAAACTGGTTTTGGTGGGAGCTTCAGCGCTTAGTTTGTTACCTGAAGCAATGGGACTTAGCTAAATCATTTCACTCCTTCCCTGTGTAGGCCAGTGAAATCAGTGCTGTTGGGAAAAGTACTGGTGAAGTAAAAAGTGGGGTGGGTCTGGGGGAGGGTGGGGGGTGGGTCCTTGCACTGAGAAGTGCTGCAGCAAAATGTGAAAACTGCAGTGTTAGTAGCTGAATTAATCTGGCTGAAGTCCCGAGCAATGTGGTGTACACCAGAAACTGTTCCAGGTTACAGATTTAGTTGTAATGCACACATTAGACAAGGCTTGGGAAGAAATCTGGTAGTAAGACAGGAGAGGCAGGGAGTCCTAAAAATCATTATGAGAAGGTGGAGAAAAAGTAATAGGAGTCAGAAACAGGAGAAATGAAAGAAAAGGAAAAAAAGATAATTATTATTGACAAATGAAATAAAAGTACTAAATGATGGTGGGAGTGAGAAGTAAATAGAGAAGTATGAATAAAAAATGTTCAAGAAACATGGGAATAGAGAACAAAAAATAGGGGATGTGATGGGCTGAACATTCTGCAGCCTTATCCTTTTAATAACTCACCCGTGAAGTGAATAAGCTGCATTTTATTGATCGATCTAATACTTCATCATTTGCACCTAATAATAGGTTTCTCACACTTTTGGTAAATAATTGTGTAGAATTCACAGATTACTTGCTAGAACACCTGTAAGTAGCTTGTAAGCATGGCTTAACAGGAGAAACTCCTGCTAATGTGTTTATAACAACCTTTCACATTGATGAAGTGATTCTTCTAACATCTGTTAATTCCCCACTAGACACTTATAAGCCTCTTCCAAGCAAAAGTTTAGTTGCGCTTTTTCACATATTGCGGGATAAGGAATTTCAGTAAGGAGACCAAAACCTTCCTGCTGTTGCATTTTCTTTCTGGCTTCATTAGCACAGCTTTGCATGTGGGTTGGTATTGATACCAGGGACAAATCTTTTCTTTCCATACAAACAATTTTTGCCATTGAGTTCCATACCTGAGCCTAGCTGAACTGTAAACAAGCTTTCCCTCCTTTCCCTCTGGCATTTTTATTTAAAGCACTTGACTGCACTTGTTACTCAGTCTTACCCAAATGATTTTATGTTCATCTATATAATTAGATATAGATAGATATAAAGAAGACTTTTTTTATCCCAGGATGGGCATACAACTAGAAGATATTTTTCTACTTAGGAAGGCAGGAGTGATACTTTCCATCATATCTTCAAGTGAGAACGCTTCAGCTCTTTGCTTGATTTATTTTGCTGTTATTGTTTCCATGGTTAATATCTCTTCAGCATCCACAGGCAATCCTCTTTGCTGCAGTTCTTTCAGTGCCGAGGTTGCCTTCTCACTCATCAGCACTAGGCAATATGTCCCATTTTTGGTTGACCTCTTGTCCTCCTGTATCTTCTGAAGTGTTTACAGGACTTGTGTTACTCTGGCTTGCTGCATGCCAGGCATGTGACGCAGCTGCTGTGCTCCAGCCTGACGGGAGCTTTGGTCATAATAACAAGAATTGTCCTTTCACAGCTTTGCAGTGCTCTTCAGTCCTGTGGTTGGTTCTTTGTTGGAGTGTAGAGATAACCTCCCTTTTTTTCAGCATTAAGAAGCCTGAAGTGATATCAGATAATATAAATTAGATTGTGCGGTTGCCCTGGTTGTTTGTGGGAACTCACAAGGTTATGTTTTGGTTCCTTTATTTTCCTTTCAGTTGTCTTCTGTCACTTACAGCAACAGTCTTTCATTTCTGACATATTATTTATTTTTTTGGCAGCTGGTTGCTAGCCTGATTCCTGTCTGATAAATACCTGGGCTATGACTTTGTGCAGATCTATGCACACACTTCATTAGAAGCACTCCGCTGATTTTGTTTGAATTGCTTCTGTGATTTAATCTCCGTAGGGATCAGAGTTTGCAGTTGAAAAATTTGATAACTCCATGGCAATGATTGTTGTAAGCACTGTGTGATTGGCTGCTAATACAGAGATGAATGTAAGCGCTGACTGTATTTGCCGTTAGAAAAAGCACTCACACTATTATTTGCTAGTGCTCAGCTTCATGTGGCTTCTTTTCTACAAATGCAGCCAGTTTTGATTATATAGTGTCCTGTTTTGCTGAAAAAATACAACAAAACACAAAACACTGAAACTTCAAATATTTTTCTAAAGCTTACCACTACTGAACAGAGGTTTACCCTAGCCAGCCTGTTTGCATATTGAAATAGTCCCTGCTCCCAATGCTGTCTGCTCTTATGGGCTCTCCATAAAGGCTTAGCTGCAGTAAACACAGGGAAAATCTGGGAAAAAAAAACCCAACCCAAACCAAACAGGGAACTTTGGGGTTTTTTTTTTTAAGGATTTTCTTGTAAACTGCTGTAACTATTTCCTGGTTTTAGCAGCATTTGAACATTCCTGTTTGGGAGGGTCTATTTCTACCCAGTTTTGAAATAATTAATTTACACTGATTGTACTAGAAGATAACAGTAATTCATTGCTCTCTGAATTACTATGGGACTAATGGAATGGTAGTTACTTAGTGCAAAATATTTTTAGGATTCTTGTGCTTATTCGGATTTTTTTTTTTTTTTCCTGTAGAGCTAATATAAAAGGGCTCAAAAGAGATTGTCTCAGCTTCGTATGACAAATTTTCTTTCCTAACATGCTTCTCTCAGTCATTTAGGAGAAGTATTTAATGTGAACAGCATGTGTCCACTTCAGTTTGTTATTAGAGTTCAGATTTGTTTATGCATAGCAACAGTCACTGCTGAAATACAGTAGTTAACCTGATGGCTAATTTAAAAGGAAAGGAGGAGTGTGGGATTGGGAGGAGGAGGAAGAAAAAAGAATATGCCATACATTAAATATTTTTTATCACAAACAGGTCAGAGCTTATGTGCTATTTTGTGTTGCAGTGATAGCTCACCACTGAGGTCCAGATTATTACTGGGAAATCCCCATGTATCTGATTCTTTGGAAAAATAGTTACAGGGGTTTTAGGAGAGGTTTTTGTGTAATAATTTGGTATTTCACTGCCTTGAAATGAAGAGACAGGGACAATGCATTAGAAAGAAGAATTATAAAATACAGTCTTATCTCTTACTCTTTGTGTTCTCCCCTAATAAGATGGAGGTAAAAATTCAATTAGCAGTATTAGTCACAGTCTAAGATTTGAGTTCCCCGGAAAGACACTCTGCAGTCAAGTTCTGCTGCTATTCTTAGCAATTTCTCAACCTTGCCTAAAAGGATGGAAGATGAGACTACTGTTGATGAGTCATATTGATGACAAACAGAATGGATAATGTCAAGTAGGTGTTTGGCTCCTACGCTAACTGTCCTCACCAGTAAATATCTGTACTGAAATAATGTATTAGGAATAGAGAATTGGGCCAAGTACAAATGTTTCAAAGTAGGATTTTAAGGCAGGTGGTGTGATGGCTTTCATTTTGTGTTTGTGCTTTGGGTGTGTTTCCTGGTGTAAAACTGAGGCTTAACCTGCATTTGGTAATCCTAGGAAAAATGGTATGTGTGAGGCAGGGTTATAATATTCTTTGCTTGGCTCACTGCCCTAAGAAGTGTTGGCAATATTAGGTCAGAAAATAAGAATGGACATACTGACTTAATTGGAGGTCCGCCCAGCCCAGTGTCCTATCCCTGTTGTTCTGCAGTTGCCTGCAGTTCATGCATAAGGAAAGAAGGCATGGGGAAAAGGATAGATATTCCTGCACCTTCTTGTTCCTCCTGGCCTTAGTGTAAATGAATGGATCTATTCACCGTGGATGTATTTTCTTGGTTTTCGAACTGTTTTTCTTTGTGGCATCTGGAACTTCCTGTGGCAATGAGTTTCATAATGTAACTACGTGTTCTATGAAACCCTACCAGTTTTGATTGTATGGTATATTCGTGTGGTGCTTCATGGCAATTTTGGTCTTATACCAAGAATCCATGACACTGTAGTGAAAACTGACCTTTATACATACGTGCTTTTCTACACAATATTGCGGTGGGCATAGTCTTGCCCTAGGTACCACTGACTCATGTTTACAGGGAACCTCGTGCATGAATGATCCAATTGATGTTGCTTAGATGATATTCATATCCCCTCTTTTAGATGTCTATAATGTACATCTGAGTGAGAAACTCATCTGAGTTTCTTTTACAACCAATTAAAAAAAACAAGTGCAGGAATTGTAGAGTGTGATTAATCTGATCCATATTAGACATTTACTTTCGAGTAGGATGAACTGTGTCTCAGAAGTGCTGATTTCTCTCTGTTGCATATAAAGAGAGCACGACTCAGATGTAAATTTCTATTCTGGACACCTTTGCATTTGGGCAGATAAATATCACTCTTGGTGAAGTCTTTTGCTAGAGAAGAAGGAATATACATGATCCTGGGAAACAACTGTGCTCTGGGAAATCATTCACCGGGTAATAGGCTGGTAAAGTGTATTTTACTTGCAGTCTTTCCTTGAACACCCTTTGGGCAGGTGGTAGCTAGACCCTTTGGGCACTGGCTAAGGTGCTTCTGCAGTAGAAAAAGAAATGGCAAGGAAATTTTATCAAATTAAATACTCTTAGAAATAGGTTTTTTTTCTTAATGCCTGACATCATGGTGTGCCCACACATTTTTTGGTGAAATTGTCTAAAATCTCAAGAGAATCCATTCCTGGGATGATGTAAGTGTTTCATTTGGACTGTAAAGAGGGTTCCCAGCACAACATCTCTTAAAAGGTTGCCCAGAACATTTTGATTAATGCTATCTTGTTTATGTTTGGCAGCTAGCAAAAAAGAAGAAAAGATAACACAAAAAAGCAAGGCAAAGTGAAAAAAATACTTTGCTCCTTTAACTAAAGCAAGGTAGCAGGTAAATGTTATCCTCACAAGCATGTGGTGTGCAGTGGGTTGGAGAACAGGAGATGATCCCAGGGCCAGGGGAAGAGAAGAGTTTGTCCCTGCACCCAGGAGATAGTGAGCCTCAGTTTGCAAATGCCTTGGCAGTGCGCCTTTAGCTGAGAGCTTGCCATCTCAAATCCATTCCAAAAATTTGATCTCCCTGACAGCTGAGGAATCTGTTGCTGTCAAACCACATGTTGGCACAAACATACTGCCTTGCGATTGATGTTGCCCTTTTGATGTCAGGTCTTTCCTGATCCTGATGCCAAATCCATGGTGTTTGATACCACTAGGTAACTGGACATGATATTTTGATTTTAACTATTTTCCAGTGAAAAGATAGGAGAGGAAAATTGATTCGAGGACATAAGCCATCCTAGACTGAGCCAACAGGTAAGCATTCAAGAACCTCTATCATTTGACTTGCGCCAATTTTGCAGTTTCTGTAACTAACATCAAATGACATTTAGTTTCTAGTAGTGTTTTCTGACATTCTTGTGCTATGCTTCCTTCAAAACAAACAAAAAAGACATTATTGCCTATTTCTTGGATGTTCTGGTATTTCAGCATTCCTTTCCACAGAAATTTCAGATGCCAGCATGAGATTTCAATACAGAAATTGTAAAGAAACTGTCAGAGTACAATTTTAAGTTTATTTAAGACCTAAGCTATGAACTTTGGATGTAGGAGTCAAGAACTAGGTGTCTGAGACCTACAGAAGGCTTCAATATTCTACTTGCTAGTCTTCAGGAATAATCAAAGAGATAAGAGTGGGTAGGCTCTGAGTTACAATCACTTTTTTCCTACTAATTTAGAGTCTGATCTTGCTTTAATTTTCTGATATTCATTCCCTAAAATTGGAAATTTAGAAATTCTTATTTTAGTTAACATGGCTAGTCAATAGGTTGTGATTCATCTCTCCTGAGTTTAGACAGCTGCATTTACATCAGAGCAAGTTGTTTAGACTCCTGCTGTAGTCAGTGGATGGAAATAGGGACTTCTCGGGCATTATTCTCTGATGTAGTTTAGATGCCTATCTTAGGTGAAATGAATCATTTTGTAAGAAGTGCCTATTCTCTCTTCTTTGACCATAATGGAGCCTTGAACAAGCTCAAATGTAGATGTGGTAAGTACTTACATTTCCTTAACTCTCTGTACAGGAAACTGCAATTTGAGTCTGCAGAAACTTTGGCTTTTCAGATTATTGTAATGTTATTTTATTGTGTTTCAAATTATTTCATTCATTGCTCAGAGTTTTCTTTGGTGTGGAACAGAGGTATCAGCTGACACACCAAAATTTTAAATGGGAAGTTCAGGATATATACAAGTGAAAATACTGCGAAATGTAGACTGAAATCTGGGCAAAGACCCAAGAAATAGCCAGTGACATTCCTACTCCTGTGAAAAGTGTTAGACTATTTTAAGAGCCACTCTTTTTGATTGATAGCACAGGGGGTTTCAGTCTGAAAGAGGCTTTCAGCATGTTAAGTATGTCAGTAGCATTTATTATCTTGCACACTGTTGTCTTTCTTTCATGTTTTCTGAAGTCATTCTTTCACACAACCTGGTTAAATATTCTATTACATTCTGAATATTCTTTCTGGTACATTTGGCAAGCTAACAAGGCTCTGCTCATGTTTCTCACTTGAACAATAAAGGATAAAATGATTAGGAAAGCATTCAATGTATACTGTTAATTATGTGAATTTAAGTACTGCAGTTTCTGAGTTGTAATAACCATAACCCCTTCCTGGTAAGGAATGTTGCCATTTAGACATCACTACTGAGGTGGAATTAACCCACACAGTTTGTAAATTCCTTTATTGTTTTATCAAAGTGAATAGTCCTGAAAGGTTACTCTCTTTGCTCTATTTGTGAATTCAGGGTGGTATCTATGATTCAGTAGTAACTAGTCAGGAAAGAAGAAAATGTGAAGGGACATGACGTCCTGAGAAAGGGCAATCTCATATTCAGAAAAAAATTGGCTGTGTGATAAAAGGAACTATCTGTTTTCTCCATGGAAACTTTATTCTGTTTTGGGAAAACAGAATTAAGAAATATGAAGAAAAGGTCTTTCTACTAATGGGATAAATTACATATACTTAATAAATGCTTTTCTCTCAGTAGTAATATGTCAGAAGGAGATTAAAAGTACTTAACTAGTATGTATTCACAAATTGGACCAGTCAGTTCATCTTCCTTCAAAGAATCAATGAAAGTTTCACTTGGGCTGCAGAGAACTTTTCTACTTCTTTTTCCTGAAACTGAGGGACAGAAATATGTGGAAATGTCTTACTCCCATTGCTTGAATTATGCTTAACTCCATAGTGTATATACTCCATTGAGTTTGAATTGAAGCAGTAAAATTATGCAGGAACTCTGCATAATTTCTTGCAAGAATTTACTGGAATTACAGCAATAGAGGAGAAAGTTGATTGTTCTCATTTAGTTTTCCATTTCTGTTAGCTAATCATAATGCAGAACAATTCAGTTTAGAAAAAAGTGCCTTGCAACATAAAATCTTTACAGAAAGAGTAGCTTTTCTCATTTAAACAAGAATAACTTCGCAAAGGACGCTGTCTAAAAATACAGAAGGAAGGACATTCCTTTGTAGGAAGGGAGAGGGACTGAGTTACATTTCTCCTGGTAGACCTTATTAATGCACATAGTCACACCGTGCTGCATCACCAAGAGTGATGTACTGTACAAAACTGAAGCCTCCTCAACAAGAAAAAAATCAAACACGTTATATGCAAGGGTAAGCTGAAGTGTGACTTGGTTAAGGCCACATAGTGACAGAAACAGGAATGAAATCATGTCAAAGATATCTACCATGGTACCCATAGCAGATGAACCCATTTAGTAGCTGTATAATTTAACCAGATAATCTGCCTCATTGCACCTGGCCTAGGATTCATCTGATTTCCTTCCTGGTTTATACTTATTGGTAGACTGTTTCACGCAGAGAAAACTTAATTCTTCAGGGGAAAAATCTACGTTACGTAAGGAAAGGCAAAAAGCTGGACAGTTGCACTGAGGAGACAGCACACCACCTGCACACAAGGAGTCAGGCTGGAGGAGAGCTGTGCCTGCAGGTGCAGTGAGAATGGCAGGGTGGGGTTTGGAAAGGGAGCTGCTGCTTCTCTCATATTGCTTGCTGGATTACAGGCTCTGCAAATCAAGCTGGCTCAACTGATCAGTTGTCTGAAGTTAAGTAGTATGAAGTGGAAATAGCTATATAAAAAACTGTTAGCATCAGTTTGCTTTGGACAGAACTTATAAAAAAAAATCAATCAGTTTTACTGGAAGCTGATGTGGAGCTCTTCCAGGCTCTCTAGAAAATTCTGTACCTCTGCTTGATCCCAAATGTGCATGAGACCATGAGGCTGGCTGCCTCCTCCTCCCTGCACACTGCCACCCTGCCTTTGTAAAAAGATATCCCCATTTATTTAATTCACAGACCCAAAAGGATGTCTTGGAAGGACATCTTCATTTTTGTCTGCCTTCCCAACCTGATCTTTACAAACACAATGTCTTAGCATGATGCATGCTACTGGCAAACAGTAAGGACAGTTGGGACAAAAGTCCCAAAACTTTGCTAATGCCAGCAGAAAGCAGTCACATGCCCTGCAGGGCTGGTGGAGGCTTTGATGGGGTACCTGACTTCCCAGAGTGCTGAAGGACTTCCCAGCATGGTCTTTCCCAAGCAGAGCCTGCTCATTCAAATCTTTGCCTTTGGTGATAAAATTCAATTCAACATTACAGGAGTGAAGTCAATAGCCATGTAGGGAGAAAAAAATATTTAAGAAAGGAGAGGGCACAAACCATAACAGCAAATCCACAGCCATATCAGTTTTGACAGTTAAAGCCAAGCTGTAAGTGAATAAGCATTCACACGGCAGCTGCCCATACGGTTCTTGGTGGCTGTGTTTGAGAATTACTTCTTTAGACAGACATACAGACTAATGAACTTGGGCATCGTTTTTTGAGAGGAGATTTGTAGGCATGCAAAATCTACTGACAATGCTTTCAGAGACAGATGAGATGGAAATGACACCAAGCGCTATTGAATATCCTACGCTGGCTGACCAGCCTTTCTGCTACTCGGTACCACAGCCTTTCCTCTGCAAAGTGCGTAAAGAATATCTGGATTAGGGTAGGGACGTACAAGCATTTATCTCAAGTTTTCTAACTGACAAGAGGTACTGAGCATCTTCAGGGCCCATTGTACACCAGCGGGCAGAGGTGCTTGGTACTGTCATATCAGAGCATCATACGTTCATTGACTGGCTTGCTGTCAGGGTTGGGTTGCTCTTATCCCCCTCCCTGAAAACCCTCTTCTGAAGATCCTATAAACCTTAGGATAATGTATCAGCACTGTATCAAAGCAGTCCTTGTAATATTATGGCTTGTAGATTATTTTTAGTCTGTTTACTCTAAAACAAATCTGGTATCTTCCTATTTATTTTCCAGATTTATACCACAGTTCTTAGAGATGGCAAAAGACAAAAAAAATAAACATCTTTTGCTGACCATGGTTGCAAGCTAGCTTACTGCAGTGCAAGACAAGGAACAGTCTCCTACTCTGGGACCTGAGCTGAAAAGCCTTTCATATCCAGAGTAAGATTCAGACAGAATTTAAATGTCTCAGTCAAAATTCTGGAAAAGCTCATTTTTAGTTCCCTTCAGGTCATGGGCAACTATCAACATGAGGGCATTCAAGGCTTTTTCATATTAAAATTTCCCAAACACATCAATTTCAGCTTCAGTGACTGTTTTACAGTATGCTCTGAGTATTTTGGTGCCTGTCTGAAACCGTAGCTCCATCATGAATGCGGAAAGCAGGAGTTATTTTGACAAGTCCTCTGATCCTATGGGTTTGATCTAAGCGCATCTCACAGAACAGAGATGCATGGGGTGGCCATTTCTCTTTAATACAAGGGCAAAGAAAAAGTCTTTTTATAAGACATCCTACTGGGGTGGGGCTGGGGGGTTCCCTCCAGTGTCCTGGAGACCCAGTCACTGAATTATTTGTTTAAACCAATCTTAAGATGGATCCCAAAGCCCAAATCTCATCCTGTATTAAGAATGTGTCCAAACTGTCAGCAGACAGAAAGCAATCATAAATGCTGAATATTTTCTGAGTATAAAGTAGCCATAACAGAAGAGGGAATGAACATTACCTCTTGCAAGAACAGCCTCTTGCCTGGTAGTTGGGGAATACATGGGTTTAAGTTTCTTCAGGCAGACTTTATTGAGAAAGCTTGTTTTAAAAGGAAAACCAGTTGCCTTTATTACACACCTGCCTTAATGGTTAGTACTGTAACCATCTATATATTGCCAGCCTCGTCCCTGGTGTAATAGAAAAAATACTTGAGCATTGCAAATACTTGTTGAATCAAACAAGTTATAGATAGCTCATGGAGGATATTAATTGGATGCTAAATACGATATAGGAAGATATTTAGAAATGGGGTATATGCTAAAGGAAAACATTGCCTTCCTGAAGCCATAAGAATCATTCTGTCCAACTGCAGAATTTTAGCTCTTTATAAATTTTCCCCCATCATTATTTTAATGCTTTCTTCTAGGAAAAATGGTGTCAGATTTATTTTTTTTCCTTACTTCTGCCAATAGATCCAGACAGCTTTAAAGAAAAAGAAGGGTCTTGCAATGTTTTACAGGATCCTAAATTGTTGGTCTGCAGCAGAGTATTCTACAGGAATGGTGCAAATGGTATATACTGTTTTATATGGGACTATATATGAACACATAGCATAGATGATACAAAGGCTGAAGTGTACCACTAGGAGATCACTAGCTTAAAGGCGATCACTAGCTTAACCCAGGCCTCATCAGATACTCTCAGTGATTTGTGCTAATGAACAAAGTTTTGGTTTTCTTTTGTGATTATCCATCCCAAATGAGTTAATATGGTGATTTTGTGGTTAGAAAGTAATTTGCTACTTGCTTTCTATATCATGTTTGATGTACAGTTTAGGATTTGCCTACAAATCATGGGGACTGATTCAAAAATACAGTATCATTAACATTTCCTTTTCTCCGTGTCATGTCATTTGTCAGGTTTGAGGTTATTTGGTTTAATTTAAAGTTTTGTTTCGTTATGGTACTTATTGCATGGATCAAGTATGTTTTCTGGAAATGCTTTTAGAGAATTAAGGTTCAACAGGGTGCAGTAATATTTATACATATTTACATGTATATAAACATGAAATGGATTCTGTTTGGAGATAACGGATAGACAGATCACTGAGGCTATTGCCTTTATACCGTTGGTATTCTGTATCACTAGGAATGAACTTGGCTGGCTGTCATCAAAAAACTTCACTTCCATAACAGAGAAATATAATTGCTTTTGCAGTATTGCACATGGTAAACTCAAGGGCTTTCAGTGTATTTTATTACAGTTGCAGTTGACTGATGGAGATTAACCTTATGCTAATCACTGTAAATGTAAAACCTGGTCTTAGATGTACAAAGACTACTGATGTAATTTATTCATACAAACTTAGTAAGTTAGTTTTTTAGTGGTTAAGCAGCCATTTTAGAATATGACAAGTTAATACATTAATTTTGACCTTCTATACTAATTATGATGTACTTCCAGTCGTCACAAAACATGTTGTTCCTAATTTTGGACAGTGTAGAGAAAGTATCTTGCAAGTTGACTGCATTTAAACTCTTTAAAATATCAACTTCTTGAAGTAATAGTATTGTTAACAACTTTATCAGTGAGTCTTCAAATCTTTCAGTACCTGTCATATGTCTTAATTAAGGAGATGGATATTCATGCCAAAAATAATAATAGAAAGGTAGTTATTGTGGAGGATCATATAAAGATTAAGCTATAACATATATTTTACATCTAGTCCTGAATGTTGCACAGTAATAATGTCTAGTCTTGTTTACAGTGTAGTCTTCTGTCTCATGATCTGGGAGGACCTTGCCCAGGATTTGACTAGGTTTCCATTAGAAGATCCCCCTACAATAATGTCATAGTTAAAGGAAAATTAGTATCTAAGTAGAGAAAAATCATATGACAAAACACAATCCAAGTCCACCCTGTGCTTTCTTTTCTCATTAGAGAAGGCAAGAACAACAGATCTCCATTTGACCTTGCATAAACATTTTCATTGAAGTACTGTGTATGAAATTTGGGCACATGTTCTTTCTTCACTGAAATTAATAGTGAAAATCTCAGAGGCACCTCTAGTCCCAGCATTTCCACTCCACCTCTCCCCACCTCAGAACTCATTCACTGATTTGGGCAGATACATCACTATGTTGGCACCCTTCTGTTTGAGTGATACACGAACATGCTGGTTAGTGACTGTGATGTGAGCATCTACTACCACTGCTGTAGGCAATGTTCACTGGAGCTCATTTAAGTAGAGATGAGGTACAAAAGACTATTTCCAAGTTGTTAGAGATTTAGGGACTAGTCTTTCCTGAAGCTGATACTTGGACACAGAAAAGCTGCTATCGTCCATATGAGTTTTTTTAAGTGGTATTTTTATTTTATGAAGGTGGTCACAGTTGGAAAACAGTGGTTAGGCTAGAATGATGGTACAAAAGGCTTTTTTTGTCTCCTTTATTGACAATGAAAAACGTACATGTCTCTTGCATACTTCTGCTATGGTTCTTTAACTTATAAAACCTTCACTGGGAATAAATCTGTTATATGATTTCAAGACCATGTGTAGATAATCATAGAATTATAGAATACCAGGTTGGAAGGAACCTTAAGGATTATATGGTCCAACATTTCTTGGAAAAAGCACGGACTAGACAAGATGGCCCAGCACCCTGTCCAGCTGAATCTTAGAAGTGTCCAATGTTGGGGAATCCACCACTTCCCTGGGGAGATTATTCCAGTGGCTGATTGTTCTCATTGTGAAAAATTTTCCTCTTGTGTCCATTGGAATGTCCCCTGGAGTAACTTGTACCCATACTCAAATATTTCTATTATACTGCCATTATTTTTAATAGGTGCTATATGTAGTACTACAAAGCTGGGGTATTTTTGTAATATAAAACCGATTTGAATATCCAAGTGCAATCATTACCAGTCTTCTGTAATCATAGAATCACAGAATGATTTGGGTTGGAAGAGACCTTAAAGACCACCTAGTTCCAACCCCCCTGCCATGGGCAGGGACACCTTCCACTACATCAGGTTTCTCAAAGCCCCGTCCAACCTGGCCTTCAACACTTCCAGGGAGGGGGCATCCACAGCTTCTCTGCGCAACCTGTTCCAGTGTCTCACCACCCTCACAGTAAAGAATTTTTTGCTTATATCTAATCTAAATCTACCCTCTTTCAGTTCAAAATCATTACCCCTCATCCTATCACTACACTCCCTGATGAAGTCCCTCCCCATCTTTCCTGTAGGCCCCCTTTAAGTACTGGAAGGCTTCTATAAGGTCTTCCCAGAGCTTTCTCTTCTCCAGGCTGAAAAACCCCAACTCAGTCTGTCCTCATAGGGGAGGTGTTCCAGCCCCCTGATCATCTTTGTGGCCCTCCTGGACCTTCTGGAGCAGGTCCATGTCCTTCTTATGTTGGGGCCCCCAGAGCTGGACACAGTACTGCAGGTGGGGTCTCACAAGAGGGGAGTAGAGGGGGAGAATCACCTAACTTGGCCTGCTGATCATGCTTCTCTTGATGCAGCCCAGGATATGGTTGGGTTCCTGGGTTGTGAGTGCACATTGCTGGCTCATAGTCAGTTTTCCATCCACTACTACTCCCAAGTCCTTCTCCACAGGGCTGCTCTCAGTCTACTCATCGCCCAGCCTGTATTTGTGCTTGGGATTGCCCCAACCCATGTGCAGGACCTTGCACTTGGCCTTGTTGAACTTCATGAGGTTTGCACAGGCCACCTCTCAAGCCTGTCAGGGTCCCTCTGACTGACATCCTACATTTGGAGGAATCTTAGTTTGCTTGTAATGCTTGAAGGTTTATTATTTATTCATCAGGTTCTTAAGTTAGATAGCCTCGGTATCTCAGCTTTCTGTAGTAGAGCATGTTGATCAGTGCTTTCTAGAAAGATTTGACATATGTTAAGTTGATGTTGGCAGAGAGAGGAGGGTAGCATATGTAGTGCATTATCACTATACACTTTAGCTGCAGACAGTGACAGAAGCAAGCTGACATTAGCGCATCTTGATAAGTGATATTGCTATTACCAGTGTCACTTTTACATAAAACATTGACCTAGGACTCTGATTTGATGTTATAATAAATTTGACATGTATTAACATACATATCATTTTGACTTCTTCATTCCTTGACAGGAGTACGATTATTGTGTATTGCTTCAGTTCACTTGTTAGCATTGCCCTTAACATCTCCTTCAGAAAGCAATAATCTGATTTTATTTTTATTGATAGAGATATCATTTATTGGTTTGGATATGAAATACTTATAGGTAACATTTTTTATGAGAGACTATCATACAATTAATTTCATTGCCAGCAATTCAAGATGTTGTGAACAGATTCCACGTCATTCAAGGCTTTTTCCTCTTGCAAAGACTACAAATTAATTTTGGATATTTCCATCAAAATTAAATGTCTGGAAAAACATGCATTTTATGTTTAAAATGGAATTGTGGTACTACTTATGTAATGACTGATGTATCTTTAAAATGTGCTAATCATTTTATTGCAATTTAGAATGAATTAGAGGATGCTAACTTCTGAACGTGACTGACTGGTATCAGAATTGTAGGCTGATTTAACAGGGATGTTCTGGAAAATATGCACTGCAAACTGCATGACCCTTCAAAGTACAGGAATTTGAGGGGAATATAATGGGCACAAACTCTGAATGAATGGTGAGAATCTGAGCTGTGAGGGTTTAATTTGCATGAGTCCATGATGATTTACCACTCTAGATATCATTGGAATTCATTTGGCCATAGATTTTTATTTTATTTTCACCATGTAGGTACTATGAAAGGATAAAGTAAGCAAAGGGCTTTCTCTAGAGCATCAACAGTCCAGGAGTGCAAGAAATTTGAACAGAAAAGATATTTTGTAAGAACTGAGATTTGCTTGCTGGGACCTGTGAGTCATTTGGGGTGGAACTGCAGTTACTCTTAGTCCAGCATTGCTTTTACAGCATTAATCT
Source organism: Strix uralensis (assembly GCF_047716275.1). Classification (NCBI taxonomy): domain Eukaryota; kingdom Metazoa; phylum Chordata; class Aves; order Strigiformes; family Strigidae; genus Strix; species Strix uralensis. Next base: position 27,091,477 of record NC_133974.1, read on the forward strand.
TCAAGTGCTGTGGGGTCTCTTGAAATCACTGGGCAGTGCTGTGTGCATGCTCCCTCTACAGCTTGTGGGACCATGTTTAAAGGAGAGGATGCAAGCACCTCCCACCATGCTTCCCACTGTCTGGATGGGAGCCACTTTGGTGTGGAAGATGAGTCATTTGGTTAGAACAGATCTGTGCTCTACTTATTAAGTGATGTGTTACACAATTAGCTTGAGCTTTGCATGGCTGCTGACCTAGTCTGGCTCAGGCCTCCTGAGCTCAGGAGCTTAAGAAGGGGCTGCTCAGATCTATCTGCAGTAATGACCCAAGGAAGTTATCACCCCAAAGTCATGATAGGGAGCTGCCTCGGGGAACTATCAGGAAAAGTCAGCTGTACAAAAGGGCCTAAACCCTGGGCCCTTAATAGCAGTAAGCATTTGACGTTGGGACACAGGGAAGCAGCTCGCCTTGTTCAGCATTCTCAGCTGTGACTCTTTCCAAATTTAGGCCTCTAAACTAGATATCAGTTTCTTATGAGAATGAGACTATAAAAACTGCCATGCTGGATCAACCAGAGTCCCGTCTTGTCCAGTGTCCTGTCTCAGGCTGTGACTGATAGCTGACACCTAGAGAAAAGTGTGAGAAAGGGGCAAGCATTATGAATTGAGCTCAGATCTCTTCACTTGTAGGAGAATTACAATACCTCATCATTAGGCACAGAGTATGTGTGTGAGTTTATACTAATGGAAGTCTTTCATGTTTAACTAACTGAATATTCACTGGGCCAGAGTGAGGGACCTAAATTGTCCTTTTCATTCTCATGACCTAATGATCAGCTAGTCCTTAGCTGCTTCTGCATTGCCCTAAATATTAATTATTTACATGGATGTTTCTGTAGAATTTCTGTGTATTTTTAAATGAATCCATCTGTGCTACTTCATACCAAACTAGTTTTTCTTGGTATTTTAACATTTTCTTTTCTAAATATTCTTATTATGGGCTTTTACTTTTCTTGAATGATTCAGTTTTCCTCAGAAAATTTTAAGAACCTTTTAATGGTTCTTAAAATATTCTTAATTCTGAACTGAATTTTGTCAAGTGTTAGAAAATCTTTTACATGTGATGGCAAGATCTAACAGCAAACTAACATTTGTGCACTCTTTTGCTGCGACGTGAGTAAATTGCATTCTTTGCATACTCCTCAAAAATGCTCTGATTATTTTATTTTATTTTATTTTATTTTATTTTATTTTATTTTATTTTATTTTAATTGTATTTTATTTTTTATTTTTATTTTTATTTTTTATTTTACAATAATCATATTATTATTTTGTAATGGAAAAAAAAAAAAGTCTGTGCATTGAACCAGCACTCATTAGGCTCCCAAAAAGTGTGTGTTTGATAACTTGGTTAGTGGACATTGTGTGGGTGCTGCAAAAGCGTGGAACACAATCTGAATAGAGAAGAAACGTGAAGCCTTACCAGAGGGTTTATCTTACCAATCAGTTGCTATGAGGGATACAGTGTATAAAAATTCTTACCCAGAATATTCTTTCTAAGTGTGTATTTGTATATTAGTTGTTTTTAAATGGTGACAAACAGCAAAAAGAAAGCTAAATATAATAGAAGTGATGTGGAATTCAATGCTGCTGAGTAAGAAATCCTGAAAAAGAGTTTTTTGTGATGTTTCAGGCTTGTTTTACCAGGTGTGAGAGGTCACATGATTGCAAATGCTGTATTAACACATTCAAACGAGTTATTCCTTGTTAGCGTGGAGACACATTCTCACGCTGCCCAGGGTAGAAGTAATGGTAGGCTTTTTAAATAAACCCTTTTTCTTCATAGTCATTTTTTTATTTTGCAGTTGCGGATGTCCAACAGCCCATAGATAGTTGGTTCATTATCTGTACCTCCACTGACAGATAATAACCTCTTAAAATAGACTCAGTCATGTGCACACACTCCAAGAAAGCTAAGCTGAGTTTGGATGAGAAAAGCAACTTCAGAAATGTGCCACTTTGGTAATTATGATGGCTGAAACAAGCTGATCATTTAGAATTTGATCTTTTGATGTGATAAGGCATAATTCTTGTGGGATCATGCCTTTAATTAGTCTTCATGGAATGAAGTGTATTTTTGTAGGCAGGAGCAAACATATCACAGCACATTTTATTTTTGTTTTTATGTGATCTCAAAAACTTCATAAAAAACTGGCTCAAAATCTAAATTTTTCCCAGATAATCATTAAAAACTCTAGAGTTTCATGTGAGCAAGGCCTAATTTATTTTAGGGACAAGTATATAGTCTGCTGACATAGATATTTGCAAAAGCAAATCCTAAATTCTTGACACTTCTCCACCCATGTAGCATTCTCCTGTCTTCCATTTTACAAACACATGCACATACAGACACACACTTTCTACAGAAAGCATGCCAAAAGCCTCTTAATCCTAAATGCTCTAATGAAAGTTTGAGGTTCTAGTAAACCAGAGGGAAACTGTAGTGAATAAGAAATAGTTTGTAGCAGACAAGGAACCCTGAAGCAGACCCAATTTCATTTTTGTAGCAGAAATCCTCTGTATAAGCCTTTTTTGCTGTTGAATTCTTCCAAGAACAGTTATGGGCTAGTGCAGCCTTAAACTGTGTGTTTACTTATTGTTAGTAAGAAGCCAGACAAAAATGCCTGCCAAATTACTTCAGATCTATCTGTGACCATGTGCATTCCTCAAATGCATTATTTTGGAAGAAGAATAAAGGCTGATGACAACAAGTCAGTCCAGACTCTTCATCTGGCTTGTTTGTGAACTTCAGGTACTGCAGTGGGTCTCAGCTGCTCGCTGGAGAAAGGCAGGTGCCAGCAAGTGCTGCAGAACAAATGGTGTCCTCAAAGTTGCCTAAAACTCCTCGTTACTCCTCAAATTCTTCACCCAATGCCTTAGCTTCAGGATTTTTGTGCTGGTTTCTTCCCTGACCCTGAGAAGTCATATCACCATTATAACTTTCAATGACTGGATTTGATATTTCTGGCTGGGAGAAAACTTCATCTGAAGGAAAGTTTCAATCTTTGACAATTTGTTTTCTGATGCTAATGGAGGAAGACATCTTTCAAAGCTTATGCTGAAAAATACATCTGAGAAAGATACATCTGAAAATAGCCTGGTAGCTGGAGCATTCATGAGCACTGTAGGAAACTTGGGGTAAGTTTCCATCTTGTCCTTCAAAGAGAGGCATATTCAAAAGCAGTTCTGTCTCTCCACCCCTGTGTTTCCACTAGTCAGTCCATCCTGGATTCAAGGAACGTTCCAAATGAAAAGTGAGTGAAAGCAAATGTGTTCTGTTGAAAGATTTTGTTCAAGCAAACTGACTTTTTTATGTGAAAGAAAATATTTAAATGAAAAATTCCTGGTCCACTTCAGAATGGCAAAGGAGATGAGATTTCCTATGTATAATGGCAATATAGAGTCAGCTGAGGCAATACTACATGCAACAAACACAGCATTTGACGACTTCTGCTGAAATTAAAGGCAAACTTTTAAATGAATGAAATTTTACCAGCTACTATATATTTGGTAATTTCCTACAAGGATCTTTTCTCAGAAGCAGAGGAAAAACAAGTACTTGGTACAAGAGGGCTTTTGAGTCACTTCCAAAAATAACTTGTTTCATTTCCTTAACTTTCAAACTTTTTTCTCCATGCCAATTTCTGTCTAGTTAACAAACAAGACCTAATGGGTAGGGCAGATACAAAATCAGAGACTGGAGCTGGAAGACATGTACTGCATGAGGTAACTGCTTTTTTGGTAAAATACATGTCATTTATTACACTTTCTTTAAAAGTCAGAGAACAAGCACTTCAGAGAAGAGGACTGATCCTGCAGGCACATCTGCCTTGTGCTCTTGTTGAGTGCCTGAGCTCTCCCATTGACCTGTAGTCTCTGCTGTAATCAAAACCTCAGCTGGATAATGTTGGCAAGACTGAGCTCCTAATCACATTATTTCCTGAGGAAACAGCCATAGTCAGTAGGAACATAAAATCTAACACCATGAAAAAGACAAAATTTGACAGAAATAATACAGAAATGCCCTTTTCTTAAAAACTAACTTAAGACAACTTCAAAATAACCTGAAGCTTTAGTACAAAGTGTGCATAAAAACAATTACATTGGATTGCCAATAAATTGCTGTTAAGATTTTCTTAATGCATGATTTACAGTTTTAGGGTTATTAAATTTTATTTTTTTTTTTTTTAGTTTGAGACTAGATATACTTCTGTGTTATGTAAACCCATGAAGCTGTTCAGAAGACATTGATTAGGAAGCTTTCAGATTGCATGATGCCTTTGTGCATACAGATGTGAGAGCTTTATTAAAAATGCTTGTGATTTCTTAATATTATTCACAGGATTTATATAATTTTTGGGATAAAGAATCCTAACAAGAGTTATTTGCTGAAACATAGGAAGGAGTTTTGTTAAGTCCAAATCTGTTTATTATCTGCAAATCTTCTAACTTGTCAAAACATGGGCTGAAAAAGTAATACATAGGGTCTTTCATGTTGAATTTAAATGAAGGATATATATTTGATGTCTGGTTTAATGATCCATACTAGTGTAAATTAAAACTTTGTCTAATATCTCAAAACAACAAACTGATAACTGAAACACTTTACGTTTTTAAACTTTTATATTAACCTCCTAATTTATATAATTTGAATTGCAATCTTAATTTCCACCTGAAACATGTTTTTCAGGAGATGGATGAAAAATAGAAAGCAATCTCTGTTGGTAGCAAACTGTGCAAATATAAAACTATTTTTCAGAGTTTTGAAGTTGAGTCTAACTTAAAGTTGAGTCTCTCTTTGAAATAATGTACATTGTTATAATTGGGAACATGCTGATAAATGGTACTGCTCTATTAGTAGTAATGACAGAAATAATGTTTAATTGACATCCAAGATATATTTCTTCCCTTTGCAAAGCTAAGACCAAGTTTAGAAATCACATTAATTTTCACTCAGTTTTCAAAACTTGACTTATTGCAAGTAACTCTCAGCAAAGAACAGTCTAAAGTATAAAGAAGTCAGCATTTCTTCTGAAGTCTTGCAGGACTCTCCTCAATCCAGACATTTTAGAATGTTGCAGAAAGCAAGCAACATTCTCCCTGAATCTGGCAGCTCTGTTCTTAGGGGACTGTGGAGTCATCTACTGCTAAGGCAAAAGAAGCAAAGGTCCCTTTGAAATGCTACAGAATTTTGGAATATAAAACTTACAATTTGAAGCAGAAGGTATATGTCTTTAGCTAATACAAAAACATAGCACAAGATAACTTTGACTTAAGAACACTGCTAACGTTATCAAAATGCTAAAACGCGGGACAGGAGGAGAGAAAGAATACTTCCCATGTGGTTTATGTTATGCACTTAATGCACATCTTGAGGGTAACTAGTTTTCCCTGGTGATGAAAGTAATTTAAGTATCTATATGGAATATACTGGAATTACTGTCAGGGTCAGCCTTGATTGTACTGAGTTTATTAGGGGGTATTATAGGGAATACGGCTTTCAAATATTTTAAGGTGATAACAATGTTTATAAAATCTCTGAAATTGTAGTTCTGGCAATAAACTAACTCAAGTGCTTCTTTAATATGAAGCTTCAATTATTACATCTATGCCTTCATCCAATTGCTTAAAATGAAGATGCGACATGAAAGTACAAATACGTAGGAATCAAGTACTGAATCTACATTCTTTGTCTCTACATGCAAAAGTGTTTTCCATTACATTGTCACCTGTATTCTTATACTGGAAACTTCTGGAGAAAATCTTGGTAGGAAGTAGATAATGTGCAGATTCTTATTTGTTAAAATTAAGTCACCTGCCCTTTTTATAATACTGTGATCCTTTTGGTTAGTTCATAGTATCCACATAGTGTTGTTTACACATTTTCAGCAGAAAGTCTAAAGTATTCTTTATAACATTGACAGGGTTTTGCTTAAATTTGGAAGAGTCTTCTTAGAAGCCTGACCTAAGTAGCATAATTGGTCATGAAACTGAACCTAAATACACTGTGTTTTCTCACTTTTCTAGAAGTCTGCTTCAGATCTTGTAAACTCTGTTTCCCATAACTTAAAAGTAGATTGCAAACTGAAATGGAGAGTGACCGAGAGAAACCTAGGTGATAAGAGATTAGTAAGGACAACATAAAAAGAGGAAGGAAAGAATCACTGGTCAGTAGATCTGTTAATTGACATTGAAATATAAGACTAGAAAGAAGGAAAACCTGATTTGGAAGTAAACAACATCATTTATATCTCTGTTCTGGCAGGAATATGACTTGCAGGGCAAAACCAGAACTTGACTTAGGTAAAGACGGCCATCTGAATGGGATAGTCCTAGTTATGAAGAGCTGCTTGGCTGGACTCATATGGGAGCTTTGATAGATGTCATTGTCATCCCTAGGTACAGAAACGGGAGAGGTGAGAGTTGTCCTAAGTTAAGGCTGCCACGTGCTAATTATACATGTTACCTTCACTAAAACTAGCCAAATAATGTAATGTGGATGTAGGATATCTGGGAATATATGATGAAGAAGTTGCAGTTACCCATGGACTGTCAGAATGTTTTAGTATAACAAGGTTATAGGCACTTACTCAGGGCTGCAAAGGAAGCCTGAAGCAAAGTATAGATTTCAGTTTGCAGGCTGCCCAGATTTGTTTGCTAAAGAAATTATGCTCGTTCTTGGTACAAAATGTACAGTCTGCTGTGGAAAATTTACTCCTATTCTTTCTCCTACACTCTAAAATATCTGAGGAATGGTACATGACTGTATTTAGCTGAATGATTATGCCAGAGTGCAAAACTCAAAATGTTTTTTGTTTGATGAGACAAAGTCAAGTTTGTAAAATGACAATTCTTCACACAAAAGCTTTTGTTGGAAAAATAAAATTACTTAATTGGAACAAGTGTAGCTATTCTTCCATAGATAAAGTTGTATGGAAATGACTGATTGTCTTAAAGATGCAGCATTACTGACATCTGGGAAAGCTCAAGATAAATGTTTAAAGACAGCTGCTTTTTAATGATTAGCACAGAGAAGAAAATGACATCCTAAGTTTATCATTCTGCCCTCCTCTGAACATGCAGAAGAAGCCAACAGCCATTTAGCTTTACCTTGTTTGTTAGTAGCTGAGTGCCAGAATAATCACCCTTTGTAGCCAGCATTCTTCTGGGCCCACACAGACCTACTCAGAAAACAGCTCATTAAAAGGATCTCTGAAAGTCCTTGCTGAGAAGGGGAAAATTTGACCTCTTCTTCAGTTTTATCACACACATTTCTTCACTGCTTTTTTATGTTCTTCTTTAATTTATCTCCCAACTGTGCTCTACTTACTACAGACAGCAGCCTGGGGAAAAAGGCATCTGAATTATCATCCCACTGAGTTTTATTAGCAGAGGACAGGTAAGAATGGTGGTAGGTGGGCTCGTATTGATTTTTCATTAAGTCTCTTGCACAGAGGACTGTAAAGGGTGTTGTGGCTTCTGATGGGAAGCCTATTGCTGATTATACAGGATGAAATAATCCATTTCTTAACGATTAAAATACCAAATGCCTCCTCCTATGGTTGGTTAAAAAGCTGAGAATTTAGTGTCTGATATTTCCAAAATACTCTGTGTATCGCTAATGTATCATTAATGAGAACTCTGTTCTCTTCCTTATGGAAATAGCTGGTATTATAAGACTTTCACTGCTGTAAAATGTCTGCTGGAATGGCAGCAGAAAAAAAAAACAGCAGATAAACTAGAAGTTTTTGGTCTGGTCATATAAGAGTGGATAAAGACTAAGGTTTTAATTTTCACTTCATGAAATCTATGAAAGCATCTCTCTTTTTTTTTTTTTTTTTTTTTTTTTTTAAAAAAAACCCTTTTTTTTTCTGATTGATCAAAAGACTGATAAATCCAGATGCCAGATGGTTTTTTGGATCTTGAAAATCATATTTGAGAGTATGTCATGATCAATTAGTGAGATAACTCTGAAACGTGAAAGATTGCTATTATCTATCATTGATATGTGGGTGCCAGGTGCATAGCCTTTGAAAATTTAAGTTGTACAGCCCTATGTGTTTCTTTATATCCTTTGGATTCCTGCTCCAAAAATATAGCTCCTTAGCAAGACAAATGCCTGGACACAAGATGTAGCAGTTTGGGAAAAGAGGCATCTATTGAAAATGTCATGCTTCAGAGATTTAAAAGAAATAAACATGAAAGTTTTATAATAATAATGGAAGAAACCAACACAGGAGACAACTTGATAGAATCTGTGCTGCCAAGAGGAAATCACATCAACCTTTTCTTTTCCCCTGTCAGATCAATTATTTTTAAATGAAAAGTTACTTTCCAATTAAACCAAACTCAGTCAAAATGTTTTAACACTCAAACCCCCTTACTTTTTACAGTTTTCAAAAATTAAAATATTTTTTAAAACTAACCTGAAAAAGCTATCAAAAAATTAAACATATTTTTAACATTCTTTAGCTGAGAACAGAGAGAAGTAATAGAAGAGGGAAATGAGAGGAGAAGGAAACTTTTAGGGAACCAGAAACAGTCAAAATGCATGAGACAGCTGTCAGTGGAGAACATATGCCTATGGTACCTACCGGAAATGCGTGAGTAACAGCATCTCTCTGCTTTTTGATGTTTTGGTAAGGGCAGGTGGAGCTGGTTGGTTGTATCTGTGGGCAGCAGGTAATGAGAGGATCTATTAACCTGGGGCAGAGAAAATGGACACGTTCAAGTCACCCAGAGGTAGCTGAAGTCTCTAGGGGGGGAGAGACCTCCCAGTGTTTGAAACTGTCTTTTATCCTCTCCTGGAAAGAGACAGTTTTCTTTACTGATAGTGCTGACAGTGACAATGAATTTGAACCTGAACCTGTAGTCCTTCAGGTTTGAGGAGAATATTTTTAGAGTGAGTGCTACAATACCAGGTGACTGTGGTATAAAAAGTCACAGTCATTCATTTCTTGCTGTTAGACTTGGATGATAGGGGTGTTCACACTCTGTGTTGAAATTTTTTGTATAGAGTTATACCTGGGGAAACTCAGAGAGACCTCCAGTGCTGTTACATATGCCAAAATACTGCTAAAGCACTCTTGCTAACAGCAGGTTCACAGTGAAGCACTGAGAATCCCAGTATCCAGCTCATCCTCATCATAGTCCATGAGGGATTTCACACGCAACTGTTAACTTGGAGCTGTTTAAAGCATAACTCAACTGCTAAAGTGAGACTGTACCAGTCCTCCTTCAGTTGTGTGTAAACAAAGCAGGAAGGCAGTTCTTCAAAAATGAGCAGAAAAGTTGCACAAGTGGGAAATGCTCGATCTCATCTGCTGCATCCAAATCACCACCAAGCCTCAAGGATGGGGTGCAAGACCAGATGCCTTATGCAACTTACGTGAGCTAGAGAAACACACATAGAGATGCAAAAATTTGTAGTTAATATAATTGAAGTATTAACAGTCTAATCACAGCGTTACAATGTTGTCAATTCCCTTTTCCCTGACAGGGGGTCAAGTTGGAGGAGGCACTCATCACAGCCAATATTTATCAGAACACTTTTTATTAGCTAAGCTATTATCATTAAGAGAATGAGGCTGTTCTTATTAACAGCAGATAATTACTCACACGATGCATTTAGTGACTCATGCAGGTCTCTCATACACTCATGCACTAACTCATAGCTACCCAGCTGGAGCCACAGCTGGGAGGGAAACCCTTTGTGCAGAAGCAGAAGGTTGTACTCCTATGCCTTTGGCTTCTAGGTTAGTGGTCCAAAAGTTATGTTGGGGGCCTCTTGTTTCTTGTGTCCTGCAGTCTTTGTCCATATATAGCACCTACAGCCTTCTTGGATGGCATCCAACTTGTTCATTGCTGATGCCATTGTGTCCTGGTGGCCTTGGGCAGATTGGGCTGACTCTTGGTATTCTGAAGTTATTATTTCTTGTGTATTCAACAGGACCACTAATCTCCTATCTTATTAGTTTGGGAGGGACTTTCATGCACTACCTCTCATACTTACCCTCTTTTCAATCTACTGTTTTCTCTTAGCACCACCTCATTGTACTGTTCACACAAATGCACACAAATTCACATGTACACAGGGCTTATATGATGCTTATTAGTCCAGCTACAGTGATAGTCACACTTAAAAGTCCAGATGGTCCAATTATTACAGCTCATTCCCAATAACTATACAATTAAAACTGACCTAGACAAACTTTCTCATTTCTACCTCTTCTTTTTTTCCTATGCATTTTTATGGAAGCTGCCAGCATCTGCGGTGTTTGCAGGAGGATGTATGATGTTGATGGTGGGGCTTACTTCCCCTGCATTTTTAGCCCACTTGGAGTTATTTTTATGTGTTTGCTAACAGTTCACTTACTTGTTCTTACTTCATTGCCAGCAAATTCTATATCCAAATTCTACCATGTTTGATACATTTTACATATGCTGGATACTAGTCCTTTGCTTCCTCTGTTGTCCTCAATACTGGTGCACAAGGTTGCGTTCCTGTAGTGAGTAATAACTGGTTATTAATGATTTGTGCTTGTAGCCCTATGGCCCCTATCCTATACTTGCACTTTTAAGGCTTAGGTTATTATTTTGTGCTTTATTTTTGGACACATCTATTAACATCCCCTGGTTTTCTTCAACAGCCTTCAACAGCCTATGATTTCCTGATATTACGACATATGTTTTATTGACACATATATTTTCCTGGAGTCACTCAATAGTTCACTGTACAAAAATAATGGCCCATTAGAAGACACCTGCAGGGATATGTATAGACACAGAGGTGATGCTGGGCACTACCTGCTCCCAAAATATATTGCTTGCAACAGTATCACTGGTGTGTTACCAAACTTGCTTTGCAATGCATCTTTGAAAGGAGAACTGCTGAGGTGCCCATCTGTGGCGACAACACCACATGGGCTCGATCCTCCTGTGGTGTTGAGGGCAGGATTGACAGTGCTCAGTGGTGTGGCAGCGAAACTTCACCACATGTGAGCTGAGCTCTGTGGGGAGGGAGCTGGTCTGGCTGAAATCCCTCTAGCCCTCAACCACTCAGATATCTCAAGAAACCAAAGGGCAAATGACTGGTGTATACTACTGTAAAACTGAAGTTCCTTGCTAGCATCATCCCACAAGGCTGATCTCTCAGCTCTGACAGATGCAAATAGTGATTTATGTCTATTCTCAGTGCTTGATTTGAAAATTACACCTGCTTACTGATAGGTGCAGCTTCTGGGAAAAGAAAATGAGGGGAATTATGTCATCCACATTAATGAGACTATGCTCCAAGACTGCTGTGAGGATGACAGCAGCATTCTGGGACTCTTTTGCAGGGCTGAAATTGCAAGAATCTTTTACAGGAAAAAGAATAAATTCAGGTTAACTTTCAATTTCTCACTGAATAATTGAGATGGACTTGTTCAAAAAAGGACTGGAAAACTGGTATCTGTTGTGCCTCACTGCTGTTAAACTAATGTGACTAAGCAATGTGCAGTCTTTTTCTTGGGCAGAAATATCACGACATTGTATAAGCATATATTATGTACATCAGCATTCATGAATATCTCTGTGTATACATTAGTATGGATACTCTACATACGAATTCATAAGTCCTATGACCTTGTAAGGACTTAAGTTCAGGTGCAGATATTTTTCTGTATCTACAGGTGCTGGACTTGGTCTGAAGTCTCCCATTTTCCAGGGTATCTTCTGACAGCCAAAGTATTTGATAAGTGGCCCAAGCGCATGCTATACAACACCAGACATTGTTTTGTTTTTTTTTTTTTTAATTTTCATTTGCAATCAGCCTTAAAGTTTTTCAGTCTACTTTTGCCAGTCCTTGACTGCCTTCTATGCAAGACCAGATGACAAGCCTGACGATATTATTCCTGGAATGTGTGGGAGAACTTCCTGATGCAGCTGGTGATTGAACTGACCAGAGAAGGTGCCTTGCTGGACCTAGTCTTTGTGAACAGGGAAGGACTGGTGGATGATGTGGCAGTTGGAGGCCGACTAGGGCACAGCGATCATGAAATAATAGAGTTCTCTATTCTTAGAGAGGCCAGGAGAGGGCTAAGCAGAACTGACATCCTGGACTTCCAAAGGGCCGACTTTGATTTGTTTAGGCACCTGCTTGACAGGATCCCTTGGGAGACGATCCTGAAGGGTATAGGGGTCCAGGAAGGCTGGACACTCTTTAAGAAGGAAGTCTTAATGGCTCAGGAGCAGGCAGTCCCCAGGTGCTGTAAGAGAAGCTGGTGACAGAGAAGACCACCCTGGCTAAACAGGGAGCTTTGGCTGCAACTCAGGGAGAAAAGGAGAGTTTACAGCCTTTGGAAGAAGGGGCTAGCCACTCACAGTGATTACAAAGATGCTGTGAGGCTATGCAGGGTGGAAATCAGGAGGTCTAAAGCCCCGTTAGAAATTAATCTGGCTTCAGCAATCAAGGACAACAAGAAATGTTTCTATAAGTATGTCAACTGCAAAAGAAAGACCAGGGAGCCTCCATCCCCTGCTAGATGCAGGAGGAAACATGGTAACAAGTGATGAGGAAAAGGCTGAGGTGCTTAATGCCTTCTTTGCCTCAGTCTTTAATAACAAGACTGGTTGTACTGAGGGAATCCAGCCTCCTCAGCCAGAGGACAGAGACTGGGAGAACGACTCCCCCACAATCCAGGAGGAGATAGGCAGTGACGTGCTGCATCACATAGACACACACGTCTATGGGACCAGATGGGATACACCCGAGGGTGCTGAAGGAGCTGGCTGGGGTGCTCGCCAAGCCGCTTTCCATCATTTACCAGCAGTCCTGGCTGACCGGGGAGGTCCCGACAGATTGGAAATTGGCCAATGTGACGCCCATATATAAGAAGGGTCGGAAGGATGATCCAGGAAATTACAGGCCTGTCAGCTTGACATCGGTGCCCGGGAAGCTGATGGAGCAGCTCATCCTGAGTACCATCACACAACACATGAGGGACAACCAGACGATCAGGCCCAGTCAGCATGGGTTTATGAAAGGCAGGTCGTGCTTGACAAACCTGATCTCCTTCTATGACATGGTGACCTGCTTATTGGATGAGGGAAAGGCTGTGGATGTAGTTTACCTTGACTTTAGTAAGGCCTTTGACACTGTTTCCCACAGCATTCTCCTGGCGAAACTGGCTGCTCGGGGCTTGGATGGGCACACGCTTTGCTGGGTAAAAAACTGTCTGGATGGCTGGGCCCAAAGAGTTGTGGTGAACGGAGTTAAATCCAGTTGGCGGCCGGTCATGAGTGGTGTCCCCCAGGGCTCGGTTTTGGGCCCACTCCTGTTTAACATCTTTATTGATGATCTAGACGAGGGGATCGAGTGCACCCTCAGTAAGTTTGCAGATGACGCCAAGTTGGGTGGGAGTGTTGATCTGCTCGAGGGTAGGGAGGCTCTGCAGAGAGATCTGGACAGGCTGGAGCAATGGGCTAAGGCCAACTGTAGGAGTTTCAATAAGGCCAAATGCCGGGTGCTGCACTTGGGCCACAACAACCCCCATCAGCGCTACAGGCTTGGGGAGGAGTGGCTGGAGAGCTGCCAGTCAGAGAGGGACCTTGGGGTGTTGATTGACAGCTGACTGAACATGAGCCAGCAGTGTGCCCAGGTGGCCAGGAAGGCCAATGGTATCCTGGCTTGTGTCAGAAATAGCGTGGCCAGCAGGGACAGGGAAGGGATCTTACCCCTGTACTTGGCACTGGTGAGGCCGCACCTCGATTACTGTGTTCGGTTTTGGGCCCCTCACTACAAAAAGGACATTGAATTACTCGAGCGTGTCCAGAGAAGGGCAACGAAGGTGGTGAAGGGTCTGGAGCACATGTCGTACGAGGAGCAGCTGAGGGAACTGGGGTTGTTTAGTCTGGAGAAGAGGAGGCTGAGGGGAGACCTCATCGCCCTCTACAACTACCTGAAAGGAGGTTGCAGAGAGCTGGGGATGAGTCTCTTTAACAAAGTAACAAGCGATAGGACAAGAGGTAGTGGCCTCAAGTTGCACCAGGGAAGGTTTAGACTGGATATTAGGAAGCATTTCTTTACAGAACGGGTTGTAAGGCATTGGAATGGGCTACCCAGGGAGGTGGTGGAGTCCCCATCCCTGGAGGTGTTTAAGAGTCGGGTTGACATAGCACTGAGGGATATGGTGTAGTTGAGAACTGTCAATATTAGGTTAATGGTTGGACTGGATGATCTTTAAGGTCTTTTCCAACCTAAATGATTCTGTGATTCATACTACAAAAAAAGCTGTGCAAAATCAACAGCAATATTTCTGGGTCCTTTCTGATTAATCCGCACAGTAAAGGAAATGGTGATTACCTGCTGAGGGAGTAGCTGGAAGTCTGGGTGTGGGACTGCCTGCCTGGAGGTTTGTGCATGGGTGATGGCCTAGAGCAACTTGGGACATTACAACGTAGGTGTTTTTAGCTTGGAAGATGTTGCTTTCTAGGAGGTTTAGAAGACAGGAGCAAAGAAGGGCTTTAAGGGGGTCAGTGACACTAAAATATGATTTAGAGACCCAGGTTGCCTTAGGGTCTGATGTTTTATGACCATTTAGTCAAACTGCATTTAATTAAATCAGTTAAACATAACAGGCAAGGTATTTTACTCTCCCTTTGCAAAGGAGGAAATTAAAGGTTAGCTTTAGTTACTTTTCACCATGCTTAGCTGCATATGTGTAGACCAGTATGAAAGAGCAATTACAGTTGTATAAAGTCTGCTGGGCTGAAGAGCTAATTAAAATTATTGTTGGAAAGAAACACTTCAGCTGAATGAGCTCTTGCATTTTGAATAATAGATTACAATTTTATACTATTATTCATTTGCTTTTTCTAGAGCTTTACACACACTAATTTTCAAATGATAGTTGTCTGTGTGTGTGTTTTGATGTGTGCTGCGGTACAGAAAGAAGGAAAAGTGATTTGCTGAAGGTGATACAATGGGCACATCACAGGGCTTGGAGAAGTTCCTGGACCACAGCTGTTGGTGGGAATTTTGGCACAAATTTCAGCTGGGCTGTAATTTCATCCTGGACTTTTGGAGTGGATTTAGCTTTTTCCCTTGAAGTTTGACAGATATAAAGTTGGTGTTCAGATATCATCTGCTGCTGTTTGTAAAAGGTTTTAGATAAGCCACAGCTCATATTACGCAATAATCAGCTAATCCATATTAGGTTACTGTGATAGCTATAATAAGTCAGGATATGAAGATATGCTGAAGATTCTTACATCTCATTAACTGGTAATTTCATCTGTAGTAGACTAGCCTTTTTCTCTGTCTCATGGAGGAGACAAAGTCTCTTTGTGGTTTGACTTTAGTCTGAACACAGAAAAGGAGATTAAGGAGAGGTTACACAACCCAGGCCTTGTTTTCAGATGGCCCCTCTCCCTGCCTGGGTGAGCGGTGTTAGCTGTGCTCTCTCTGTGTGTTAGAGCTATATTTATCATGCAGGAATTGTGGGCATGTGAATTTGTGCTCTGACCAAAACAGCGCTGCAGTCAACATGTTTCTATGTCGTGATGCACATGCTTGTTATTTTGCTATTATTTATGCATGTATTTCCTTTTCTGCCCTTTAAACAAATAAACAGCCTCAAAAGGAAGTATTTGATATTTCAAGAGTGAGATTTTCTCAGGGTGTTGTTTTATTAGCGAAATGACTTACATTAGCAAATCAGTGGAAGAAATGGTAATGTGCACCAGCATATTCAATTTCACTTTAGCAATCTGTATTCCAGAAGGAAATCCTTGGAAGCAATCACGACAATGGGACCTCAATTTAAATTACAAAATAGGCAGTATGCTGAATGCATATAGAGCATGCAAGAGATTAAATGGAAGTGTTCATTTGTCTTCATAAGGTAACCAAGACAATAAAAATGTGCTCTACAAGTAAGGACTGTAGAAGCTGTGGTAATGAAAACAATAATTAATATGATTTAGGTTACTATCCCCAGGGCAGTTGTAAATTGATGGTATTAATTATGCAACAAACCTGTTTGTAAATTGATGACATCGGAAGTCATGGAAGTCATCTAGAATAAGTTTACCCTTTTGAAGCTATTTGGAAATGTATTATGCAGCAGCCTATAACCCCCAATGGGGGTTAAATAACCTCAAAGGTTATTTATATTAAACTCTATAATTTATATTCTTCAAAGAACTAAGTAACATGAAAGGATACAATTAAAAACAATCAATTAACTCATTGTGCATAAATTTTATATAATATGAAACAGAATTCATTAGTATTAACTTGAACAGACATTGCATATGGTATTTTTCTGCCACCATAACTGTATTTATTCAAGTGAATTACAGCAGCAGGGAATGTATGGCATTGAATTCCTTCTGCTTTTACTACTGGTTATGGAGAAAAAATAATAATCTGCAAGAAATTTTCATATATATATTTGAATTTTAAGGTTATTTCTCTATTATTTACCTCTACATGTCCAAGTGCCTAATAATAGATGTAATTAAATTCTGAAAGTCCAACCTGTTCATTTCTTTCAGTTCTTCAAGGATAGAAACATCAGTCAGAGAGATATAGTAAATGAGATGAGTATATGAAAAAAGGTACAAAAATCCTTTCTCTACCTTAAAAAATGAAAAAAAAAAGAATGTTATGGTTCCTTCTGCTTCACATTGTCCAATTAAAATTTAAATTTTAAAATGTCAAAGTATTTCTACTTATGTTTTGAAATTTACAAAATGAAAACAACCACTTAAAAGATACTTTTAAACAAGAGTTTTTTTCTCTTTTGTTTTCCCCAGTGGAAACATTTGTGTTTTAAGACTCCTGTAGTATTTGCTCATTGTCTGTGTTTCTGTGATGCAGCCTAGATTGCATGACCAGTTTTACCTGCTAGAAGTTCCTGTTTCCCACTCACTGTGAATGAACCTAAGTGGAGCACATTTCTCCACACTGCCTCACACAGTTTCCGACAGCTTAAAACTTTCTGAAAAGCAGTTATTTGATTTGCTGGTTTATACTTTCTAAACTCCAGGAAAAATAAAATACACTAGGGAAATGTAAATAATACCATGCTTTAATAATGTCTTCCACCTGAAAAAATATTCTAGCTTGTACATCTTTATATGTGTTTTCCAATCTTAGTTTTAGCTTACAAGCAATTTTGGTGGCTATTTCCACAATGTGTTTAGGCCAAATACAGCAAAGTTTGCTTCAAGCATTTCCACCAAAGCAATAAAATTGGAAGTGCAGGGTAAGACACAGTACAGAAGTAGGTGCTGGCAAGATCTCTCCATTACTATGCAATGGTCTGGAGCCTCATAACTTGGCTTTTTGTTTGTATTTCCTTGTTGCAAATATGCAGATAAAGTACTGGGAGTTTATCAATGCTAGCACATTGTTGGGGCTTGCTATTTGCACATTTTTTCTTTCTCTCTTCCTTTTTCTTTTATAAGGAATGTTTTGTGCTTTGACACAAGAATACTTACTGATACAATACAACTGATGTCAAGTGTCTAACAAGAACATGACAAGAGGGTGAGGTAGAGGGAGAAAATGTTAGTAAAGATGACCAAGCTAGCCAGAGTCACTAACTGCATTTCCTACTTAGAGAGGGAAGATGAAAGCACAGCTAGAGATCTGCAGGAAAGCAAAGGCCATCTCTAGCTGATTTCAGTGCAGACCCACGTGCTGGGTAAGACTGTAATGAACAGTGTCAGCTGTACAGAATTCACTAATGCTAATATGATGGGTGCTATTGCCTGTGTGCAGGTAATCCTGCTTCTTGAAGAGCATCTTTGAGTACTGCAGGAGCTCGGTTGGAGGCTGCATCCCTGGCTGCATTGTAGGGACCGATGGCTGCTCGCTAATGAGTATGTCCTTGAGTACTGATGTTACTCTGCTGACTTGTATCAGGAGCAAGGACTAAGTGTTTAATGTGCCAGCTATTAATATTTTAAAATTGTGTTGCTGCTTTATGAAAAGCAATGATCAGACTCGGGTACCTTGGCTACTGAGAGAAAGACAGAGCTATGTTGTTTCTGCCTCACATAAAATAATATCCAGAGTCCCTGGCATAGTGGAGCAGTTAGCAGCCACCTTTTTACTACTGATTCAGGCCATGTATCATGTGCTCCGGTGCTTGGCCACTTCTGTGAAGTGGAGGGGGGAAGGTAGGAGACCACCTTGTCCCTACACCCTCGCAGTGCACACCTGTAACTGGGTAGCAAGCCTGTAGTGTAATGTAACCTATTCCTGCGAGTTTGTGAATATAAAAGTCCCATTTCAGAACTGAGATGTCTGCCATTTATTCAGATTTTTCACTTTCAAACATCGAAACACCTTATTCTTTCAGAATTAGAGGTGGACATGTGGAAATATATTCTGTGTGTGTCTGAGAGAGCAGAGTTCTTCTCCTAAATTGTAAAGAAAATGGCAATTGACAGTGTTTGTAAAAATAACATGCCTCTGTTTTGCTCAAGACCTCCAGGAGACAGCTGTCAGTGAAAGTAACTAATATTTGCTTAGAGTTTTTAAAAACTGGAAATCTGTGTGTATGCTTTTTAATGGTCTAGCCATGAGAAGACCGAGTCATGTGAATGTATTCCATAATCCCACTCTGTTCCATAACTGCTGTTTACTTATGGATGCAAATTACAAAGAAGCATAATGAGAGCCATAGCTCTCCAATTTATTTCACATTAAACAAGTAAGCCAAAAATAAGAGTCAAAGCAACGGTCCTGTTTTTCTCTATGTTTCAATACAGTTCAAGGTTCTGCATATCAGAATTCACTGAAAACATAATTAACTGCTATAAGCTTTAAATCAGATGATAAAACTAAGGAAAATCTATACATTCCATAGTTTTGAATCAGAAAGAAGGATTTTCTACACCAACAAGTAGTGGGAAAGTCAGCATATTGGATTCAGTGGTTTGGGTTGTGATTCTCTTTACCTACCTTGCCAAGGCCTTTGGAATTTCTCTCCCTGATATCTGGCAAAGCAACTGAGAGTTTTACCATGGAGTGGACTTCTTTTTCCCGTCCAGTATCTCCTGTGAAGGAGATGGAAATGATGGGAGAGCACTGTCACAAAACTGAATGTTTAGGTGAAATTGCATTCTCTTAGTTTCTCTTATCTTCAGTGCATTCAGGCCCTACGTACACGGTCCTAGTGAGGATGCAAGTTGGGGAGGGAGAAATGAGAAGACAGACACAGAATTAGTTGGTGTATGTGTCTGCATGGTCCAAATAAAATGGGAGAAAATCCTTTCCTTGAATCAGAATTCATCTCAGATATTGTTCAGAATTAGATGCATTTTCATTAGCAAATGTAAACATGTTTTGCTCTCTTTTTGTGGAGCAAAGGTTCTTCCAATTTGTTATAAGTTGTTAAGCAAATACTCTAGGGACTATATTATGTCCAGATAGAGCTCTATAATCACATTGTTATTCTACTAAAGTGGAGTTAAACAAAGATAAAAGCAGCCTTGAAATGAGTGGAATATGATTTTCTGTTTCTGGTATGGAAAATGGGAAGAATAACAGATTTTCTCCTGTCTGCTGTGCCATGACATTAGAATGTATAGGATGATGATGGGTATAATTAAGGCAGTATTCTGTCTGTTAAAGAAGACCTTAATATACAATGACCTGTTAAAAAAAACAATGACCAGTATAGATAATAATATACTTGTAAGTTATGTAGATGAAGTAATTAATGTTCTTTCAACTCTGAGAAAAATAATTTTAATTTGGACAAAACGGTTAAACTAATTGTGTGTTTTGTAGATCACTTCTCAAGAATCTGGAACCAAACCATTGACCTTCACATTCGTACCATCCATTGGAAGACTTCCAACTCATTTTGAGGTTGTAGATGTCTCTAAGTTCCTTGTGACAATTCCAGATGAGCCAAAGGTTCTGAGCAATCGAGAAATTATAAACAAGGTAGACTTTTGTTTGCTCTAATTTTTCCACTCTTTCAAAAGATACAGAAAATTTTGTCCTGAGCATTGCTGAACTGAAGCTCTTTCCCTTGAACTGTTTCTTGGCTTGTGCTTTGTTTTAATTATCAAGCCTACCAGACATGCAGAATCGTTGTGTAAGAGAAGCCTAATATCTGCTCAACAGCCTGTTTCAACTTTGGCAGAGTTTATATTGGAAGGAAACCCTTACCCATCTCCATACTGTCCTCTATCAGTCATGCAAGGGCTATATTCTTGGCAGATGAGGGGGGATCCCTTCTTGATCTTCATGGGAGAAAGGGTGGTGTGTGAGGAGTGTTATCACATGGGAATCGACCAAGAGTTGGTCACTGGATCCTGGTTTCAGCAAATGTCAGTGCTGTGGCTTCCAGCAAAGGTTCCAATCCCTTTCATAGCTGCTTAGTAATGCATCAAAGTGAAAGCTTACTTTTTGTTTTCGGAAGCTTGGCCCCGCAATTTCCCATGACAGTGAAGCCAGCAGCACAACATTCCTGGTTCTCCTGCCTTTAGTCAACCCATAGCATTTTTTATTTCTTTCTTGCCTCACAATGCTTAACAGCCTCTTATTTTATTCCATGCTGCTTGAGAGGAAACTGGAATCCTCAGTTTAATATTAATTCTTATCGTGGTTCTGCTCTTGTGTAACAACTCCTTCCCTGGGACACTGCTGGGTCTGCAGATCTCAGTGCTTAGACTTTTCACAGGAGTTCACAGTCCTCTGACCTGAATATGCTCCAGCATTTTCAGTGGCCTATCTGACTAAAAAAGGAGTTGGTCTCGGCAGAGAATGGACATGTTTGAAGAGATATGCACTAAAATATTATCCTCAGGATGTTTAACTCTTGAGTTACATTTCCAGCCACTCAGTATTGGTTTTGCTGCAAATAGTGCCCTGGGTAAGGCAGAATTAGGTATTCCTGACCTCTGTCTCCCTGTGTTTCTCTGCAGGCAGAGAAAACTATCCTGGCAAGTGCTGCAGTACTGGGGCCTTCATAGCACTGATTACTTCATTTTCTAAAATGTCTAGTACCTGAATAATATTTTAAAAAGCCAACCAACATTAGATAATGAAAATAACACCTCCAAAGAAATACTGGTGATAACCCCTTTATGATCCAATATGTTTTTAAAGAACTGAGCTCCAGGGACTCGTGGAGCTGCCAGCGGAAATTTTTCATTACTGTCTTTCTCAAGTAGAATTCAGATATGAGCCCCATCTACAGACTTTCTCTTGCAGTACACAGTATTTCTATTTTACCTGATTCCTCCTTCAAGAGAAATATGATTACTATAGCAGTTTCAATATTGAAAGATTTGGTGATGTGAGTGTCATATGCCCAGCTTGCACTACTGTTCTCATCCAAAGCATGCTTGAGAAGTTCCATACTGGAAATGGAAATTGCAGAAAATATGAAGAACAACTGTGGTCTGTGCTGAGAAGCTTGAACATATAGTAAAGATCTCTGACCTCGGATTCTTTGTCTGCTCTCTTCAGAGAATGCCCTGGCTTAAAGGCCTTTGTTTCTTCATTAATATGTATAGGTTTTGTCCCAGATTTGTCTGTCAGACTCCTCTGAGGAGCATTGTCCGCTCTTGTGGATCCCACGGTCAGGGTGCCTTCCCATCGTGTCTGGCATAGTCTGGTCTGACAGCTCATTTGGCTTGACTGCACCCTCCTTTTCAGTTCCCGCGCCAGCCCCAGGCTCAGGCCATCGTTGTGCTCAGAGTCCCCTGTTGCTCTGCGAGTCGCCAGGAAGGCAAGCCCCCACAGCATCAGCTGGGGGGCTGGAAGCCGGGTGGGTCCCTGGGAAGCTGGTTTCTGCTGTGTGCTCATGCCCAAATTCTTTGCTCTGCACTTTAGGTAGTGCAGTGCCAGCCGCTGCTGAAAGCCAAAATTACTTTGCATTTTGGGGGACACAAATAAAATGCAGCTAATTGGGATCTTTTTCCTTGTATCTTTTACAGTCTAACGCAGTTTCTGATGAGCTGGCCTTAAAGAGTGGGGTCAAAGAAGACTGTGTGTCCGCCATCCATACAGACGGCACCCAAACGGCTTTCCAGTCTCTGGGGTGTATCTCAAGCAAAGGAGAAATGCAGGAGAATGACCTTTTTAAGGCTGAGTTTATCCTGATTACGGACTCTGGTGATGAAGATGAAGTAGCCGCTGCCTCGAACAATGTTCATCGGCCTTCCAATGGCTATGGTCCCATCAGTGCTCAGCTGCTGGCCACATCCCACGTTTCCCCTGGCACTGGGGCAGGGAAACCTCTTGGCGATGGGCACATCCCAGGTGCTGCACTTTCCCACAACACTGCTGATCCACAAAAACATCAGGTAACCTGCCCTTTAAACTCTAGAGCTAACCTTTGCTTTCTAAAGCTTTCAGGACACGGACACTGAGTCAGTCTGTAAAGCAGCTTGGCCAATTTATTCTTTAATTAGCATTTATGTTGTCTGTTCCTGTAACATTGAACTCTAAGGAGTTGTCCCAACCTTGCTGCCTCTCCCTGTGGCTCTGGTGTATACATGGAGCAAGTAATGCAGATCTATTGTTCTTTCCTTTAAGAGCAGCTCATTATGACAGCAAGTTAATAGGAAGGTGTTAGATTCCTATCCAGTCTAAATTGGCAAAAGTCATTGAAATCGATGGAGCCTGTAGATCATTTGAATTATTAGCCTTAGACTTCACAGGCCTAGGGTTTTTTTTTTTTTCTCAGCACCCGCTGCAGTCCTTTATGCTAGAGAAAGAGGCTGTAAAAAATCCTATTGTTCTGATTGTTAATTAGCACTGCCTTTGCACAGGTGTAAAGAATGAATGAAGATGAAAGGTCCATTTTATGTTGCTCTTTATAGGACACATTTATTGATTTAATAAAATGTTAAGTTGTCACTGGGACAATTCAGAAAAGAGTCTTTGAAATGTTTCATTTTCAAAATGCATCAAACCAATTTATTGCATGAAGTTAGTGTCTCCCATCTTGGAAAGAGCACTGATAGTTTCCAAGGGTGTATATACAGTAGAAAACTCTACCTTTAGCAAAATAACAACACTCTTCTCACATGGAACAAATTCTGACATTTCCTTTGACCTCGACAGGGTTTCCATGAGTTGAAAATACAATTCTTCATTGATACTTTAATAAAAAAAAAAGTTAAGCATGGCTACTTTGTCTCTGAAAATGGATAGGACTTCCTATCATGTGTTGAAATACATGTGCTACTCAATTTTTCATCAAATTCAGTGTCAATTTTTGGTTGAGGTAATTGTGAATAAGTAATCCACTTTGGTTTGGGATTCACAGCATTATGAAATATTCATTTCTTCTGAGAAATTCCCAGTGAAGTCAGTGAGGATTTTACTTGAGGAAGGTGTAAAGGTATAGACAAATCTATGTAGAGGAAGTAGCCTAGGGAAATACAAATTTACTTCAGCAATGTTCAGTATGAAGATTCTGCCACACTTAGTTGGATGGTTTCTTTAAAAGTTATTACAGAAATTGGGTGGATTTTTTGTAAGACTATACAGGAAAATTCATATGCTGTAGCTTTGTTAAGCTTTTGATTACTTGACGAGTAAACAGGGATTTGCCTGGTAAAGTAACAGAAAATACAGATTGCACAGAACAAGGAATTAAAGTCTAACTTTACTAACTATTCACTTGAATGTGAAGAGAGGTAGGATGTAATATGGGTAATGCATATCTCATCATTATTCTTAAATCACAAGTTTTCAAGACTGTAAATAGTTTCCTGTCTTCATTACCTATAGAGCTCTGTCTGTCTCTATCTCTTCATAAGAAGAAGATGTTTTACTAAGCTACGTCCCCTGATGTTCTGATTCTTCTTCAGTGTTTCCTGAGGCATCACTTTTTTTGGCTTACTATCTAATGAAGTATCATCAGTTCAGAAATGAAGGAAAATTACGAAAAGATTAAATAGATTAATTCTTTATCGGTTGGTAGATTTCCTTGGTACAAAGGATTCCATATAGGGGCTACCTTGTTGGTTATTGGATTATAAGGGCAGTATCATGTCCCACTTAAGAGTTATTGCCTATAACATTATGTTCATTTAAAAGCATATTTAGACTATAGGTTTCCTGTCAGAGGTGAGAAAAACAAGGACCAGCATTGGGGACTGTTGTGTTGTACAGGGGATCACTCTAACTAAACCAGAGGGCTTCTACAGCTTCATTCATTTCTGACTTTGTTTAAATGAAACAAAAAAAGAAAAGCACTGAAGAAATGAAACCTTCTGTTGTCCTTTGAGAGGCAAAGTTCCTGACTGATGTTGGAAAATGCCATGCTATATTCAAAGTCTGAAAAAAATAATCAATTAAAAAAAATCAGCTATTCTGGTCATATTTGGAACTTTTTGGTGATAGTTTACTGTTTATATATTGTGCTTTTTCTTTTCTTTTTTAATGTTAAATTGAGTCTAGCCATGCAAGAGAGAGGCAGACTGACTCCTGCCCTTGCGAGCTTATCATTTGGGATGAGGGGGATGTCAGTTTCCCTGACATGAACTGAGCTTGGAGAAACTTCTTGACACACTTTGGAGGATCAATAGCCAGAAGGCTTTTGTAGCTAGTCAAAGCCTCTTGACATTCCTCTGTCCAGTACATGTCATCTGGTTTGGCTTTTCAAGACAAATCAGTCAAGAGTCCCTACTCCTGCCACTGCCAGGAAGAATGCACCTTCCTTGTTGGGAGAAACTAGGCTGTTCTGAGTCGTGTCTATATTAATTGGGTCTCAGCTCACAGTCTGACTTACTGTGCTGTCTCCAGAGATTTTGTCAAGTTTTCCACTGTCTCCAGTGCTTCTTTCTGACTCTCTGTTTCTCAGGTTGCAGGTTTGGTAAGGAATTTAGTTTTTCCTATCTATAATCAAATTCTACTGAGATCAAAGCATGGTTAACTGGCCCCAGGACTGGCTTTACATCGAGCCATATCTTCTCTCAGACATGATTTTTGCCTTTTGGGCTCTCAGTTTGTCACACTCCTTCCCTTTTCCTGCACATCTCTCAGGGCATTGTTGGTATAAGTAACTACGTTTTTTTGTGCCCTTCCAAACCAGTGTGATCTCACCAGACAAACCACTTACCTTGTGTCTAACTCAGCTCTGCCATTTCAAATGTGCTGAAGGTCTCCAGGGCAAGACTCAGTACTAAGACTATGACCTCTGTAATATTTCTGGGATCATCATCTATGAGGCATCAAGATCTTTTTCAAAGTCCTTGATCCCTTTGTGCTAAGGTAACCTTGCCACCTATTTCAACTTTCTGTATACATTTTTTGGAAATATACATCTGAGGTGCTCCTGAGAAGAGAAGAAGGCTTGCAGTTGAATTACAGACCAAAGGAACACAAGTCTACTTCAGGCACTCGCTTCCTCTATGCTAACCCGGTACAATTACAGAAGTGTTTTAAGCCAGTAGAGAAACTGAACAGAAACAAAGGCAAAACAGATTCCACTGACTGAGGAAAGTTATTATATCTCACCTCCTGGCACTGTTGAGCTGCACCTGTAAAACCGTGCTCAGTTTGGTGGCCATTCACTCCCAAATTCAAGAGAGATGTGAAGAAGGGAATGGGGGCCCAGCACAAAGCTATAAAGGTGGCTGGGGCACATTTGAGCTGAGGCTGAGGGAACTGGCTTTGTTGACTCCTACCATGAGACAACCAAGGAGGTATCTAGGAACACCCACAACTACATGAAGGGCAGTTACAGAGACGACAGAGCCAAACTCTTCTCTGTGGTGGCAGGTGAGAGAGCAATGGCTGCAAACTGAAGCATAGGAGGTCCCAGCTGGGCATATGAAGAAGCTTTGTCACTGGGAGGTGGTGCAGCACAGGCTGCCCAGGGGGTGCTGGACCCACCTCCATTGAGGCTTTAGAGACTTGGTGAGACACGGCCACAGCTGACCTGACCTGGTGGTGGTGGTGAGAGCCCTGCTTTGAGTAGGAGGCTGGACTAGATGACCTCGAGAAGACACTTCCATCCAACTTTGATTATGATTCTCTAATCCTGTAAATAAGAGTGGTTATCTATAGATGTAGTTAACACTGTAATACAGTAGCAAAATCTTTTCAGAAGACTTAAATAACGGCTCAATTAGCTCAGCACGTAAAGGTATGGTGATGTTCAAAGAAGACTACTGCAAAACATCATACTTGCAGGAGCATATTTATCATCTGCTACCATGAACATTTTCCTAGTTGCTTATAAATCTTTATTAACTTTTAACTAATCAGAAGTCATTGCACATCCTGCTTTTTCACTATGGAGTTTCGTATTTGTTTCTCATTTTCTTTTAATCTGTTGTCTTTGTGAGGGAAATTTATCTATTCTATTTTGAAATACAGAGATTTCATTCCCCAGTTTTGCTTTGGTAGTTGATCAACTTCCAGAATTCATTATTAAATTCAGGAGGCTGCTCCAAATTATCAGGTGTATTACCATGCTGCTTTTTTAACTTGTTAAATAATTTTATGTTTTATGACATACTTAATAATAATTTTTTGTAATGCTTAAATATTGGTAAACTATTCTCAATTTCCAGTATTTTTTCTTATTCTTAATTAGCAGCTTTTTCAACAAAAGTCATAATTTCTTAATCCAATAGAATATATGGTACAATGATACCATGGATATTAATTTTTAAATTTTAGTATTTGCCCTGTATACATCCATTGGCTTTCCACTTCAAATGGGACACCTTAACACATGCATACAAAAAGGGGGAGTTAGTGTGGTTTAAAGGCATTCTGATGGTTGGTGTTTATTGCTAGAAATCAAGTCATTGACTTAGCTTTTCATAGGGTATTTTATACAGAAAGTGTCTTCAGTTTACAAAGCTTACTATTTATATGATATCATTACCCAGCCTCATGAGCTGGGAGATGGGGAGGGGAAGCAGAATGTCAGCACAGTTGAAGAGGAGGTGGTCAGAGACCTGCTATACCACTTGGATGCACACAAATCTGTGGGACTGGATGGGTTACACCCAAGGGTGCTGAAAGAGTTGGCAGATGTGCTCACCAAGCCGCTTTCCACGATTTACCTGAAATCATGGCTAACTGGGGAGGTCCCATTGGACTGGAGGGTGGCAAATGTGACACCCATCTACAAGAAAGGCAGAAAGGGCAATCAAGAAAACTATAGACCTGTCAGTCTGACCTCGGTGCCAGGGAAGGTCATGGAGCAGGTCATCTCGAGTGCCATTAAAAGTCATATAATGGACAACCAGGGGATCAGGCCTAGTCAGCATGGGTTTATGAAAGGCAGGTCCTGCCTGACAAACCTGATCTCCTTCTATGACAAGATGACCCGACTATTGGACGAGGGAAAAGCTGTCGATGTTATCTACCTGGATTTTCGAAAAGCATTCGACACAGTTCCCCATAGAATTCTCATAGAAAAACTGGCTGCTCATGGCCTGGATGAGCGAACGGTCTGATGGGTCAGGCACTGGCCGGATGGACGGTCCCAGAGAGTGGTGGTCAATGGAGCTAAATCCAGCTGGCGGCCGGTCACAAGTGGTGTTCCTCAGGGCTCGGTGTTGGGACCATTTCTGTTTAACATCTTTATTGATGATCTTGATAAGGACATAGAGTGCATTATCAGTATATTTGCAGATGACATCAAGTTAAGCGGGAGTGTCGATCTGCATGAAGATAGGGAGGCACTACAGAGGGACTTGGATAGATTGGATCGGTGGGCCAACGTTAACGGGATGAGCTTCAACGAGGCCAAGTGCCAGGTCCTGCACTTGGGCCACAACAACCCCATGCATCGCTACAGGCTTGGGGAGGTGTGGCTGGAGAGCTGCGTGGAAGAGAAGGATCTGGGGGTTCTAATTGACAAGCAACTGAACATGAGCCGGCAGTGTGCCCAGGTGGCCAAGAAGGCCAACGGCATCCTGGCTTGTATTAGAAATAGTGTGACCAGCAGAAGTAGGGAGGTGATAGTCCCCCTGTACTCTGCACTGGTGAGGCCACACCTTGAGTATTGTGTCCAGTTTTGGGCACCTCAATACGAGAGGGATATTGAGGTGCTGGAGCAAGTGCAGAGGAGGGCAACGAAGCTGGTGAAGGGCCTGGAGAATAAATCCTATGAGGAGAGATTGAAGGAGCTGGGACTGTTCAGTTTGAGGAAGAGAAGGCTGAGGGGAGACCTCATCACTCTCTACACCTACCTGAAAGGACATTGTAGAGAGGTTTGTGCTGGTCTCTTCTCACAGGTGATTAGTGACAGAACAAGGGGGAACGGCTTTAAACTGCAACAGGGGAGGTTTAGACTGGACATTAGGAAAAAATTTTTCACAGAAAGAGTGGTCAGACAGTGGAATAGGCTGCCCAGGGAGGTGGTGGAGTCATCATCTCTGGATGTGTTTAAGAGTTGTTTAGATGAGATGCTGGGGGATATGGTGTAGGGGAGAACTTTGTAGAGTAGGGCTGATGGTTGGACTCGATGATCCCAAGGGTCTTTTCCAACCTGAATGATTCTATGATTCTATGATTCTATGATTTAGCAGGAAGAGCTCACTTATTTTAAGTTATAAGGGTGGATAGGGTTCTGATGTGCATGTTTAGCCCATATTTAGCCTTTTAGGTATAGTTTAGCCCTTAAAAGCCTCTAAATCTTGCTCTTCTGTTGCAGCTTCTTCCAGCATGTGCTCTCACTTGAAAATTATTTGATTTGTTCTTATTTTTGTTTTGCGATGAATCAATACTATATGAGATAGTAACAAACATCATCGTAATTTCTCTCTCCTATGGGGAAGATATTTGTATTAAAAAAACATAATTCATAAGCTGATCCACAGCCATGTGCAAGTCATGTATGTAGGAACTGAATGGTATGATTGTCTTTTGTAAAACTGCATAATATTTTCAGGGTATCAAACAGTAGATAAATAGGTGTTCCTATATTTATATGAAGTTTGTAGGGATTAGAGTCAATTTTCCTGCTTTCAAATTGCTCAGTCAAAAGTTAGGTGATGGTTTGTAGCCTTTTGGTTTTACAGTTGACTTACTCACTCTTTCATACTGTGTTTTATTCATATTGTGCATACCCCTGTTTTTAATTTCAGCATTGTAGTAACTTGGAAGATTTTGAGATAATTTCTTTCTTTAGAAGCATAAAAATGTATAAAAGGTTGATAATATGCTTGTATGCTCTAATTAGTTTTGACAAATCCTGATTAGAATAGACCTAAGAAAAAAGGTACTCATGAAAGAGATCGTTACTGTTTTATCAGTGTATTGTAAGACTGTGGAGAAGGGGATAAGGACTCTTACATGCCCAAACTGTCAAATTCATGTGAATGACAAGAAAAGTGACAAACAAACTGGATGTCTGATTTAAGTAGTTCTGAGAAAATTTCTTGTTCTGATATCACAGTGCTGCAGAAGGTGTTGTTTACTGAATGAGAAAATGAGTACTTGGCTTGAATCTTATTTGCAGAAAGGCTACTTTCCACTGAACTGGTAAAGTGAGATAGAACAATAGTGCAATTTTCTCACTTTCCGTTGTGTTTATACAATGTGAATGGCATCACATGATCCTGAACACTCATGGCACAACTGTCTTGTGACAAAATGAAAAATACAGTAGCCTTGAACCTTGTTTATGTCAACAAAACTGAGGTCTCGTAAAGTAACACATAGCCTGTCTGCACTCAGTCACCTTCCCTGATAGCCTTATCCATTAGGCTGTATCCCCAAGTTTAAGACAACCCTGTGTTTTTAACACGCAGAGCAGTACTAATGGAAACACTATATGCATGACCACAGGACTGATATGTGGGGTGCTTAACAGTTCCACAGGTTCCACCTATATTAACATTTCTGTTTTTCCTTTTTTCTCCAGTTAATTTCTACTCTTTCCATCTCTGATCATCTTTCCTCTAAACCACCTGCTGTCCACTTAATTTCTCCAACTAATCAGAAAATAGCGTGTGGTGCCATGGTTAACCTGAATCAAGCCTCTTCGCTGGAAGACTCCTGTAACAACTGGCAGTCAGCAACCAGGTTTTCTAAGCAAGATTCATCTCTCTCCTTTCAGTCTACTTCCCATAGTTCACCTCCCTCCACGTCTAAAATATCCTCTTCTGCATCAAACAGTTGTTACTCCACTCCTCGATTGTATGATAACCTACAAACACCAAGTCTCTGTACCACTGGCTGTGTTTGCAAAATGGGAGACCTCGCCACATCCTCTGTTCCGGCAAAGAGCGCGAGTCTTTCATCCAATCCTCCACATTCAGCTGAAATTCAGGGATCTTCAGCTCAGTCTTTATCCCCCAGTTCTTTCAAAAGATTGAACACTTTATCTCCTGTCCCTGTACATATAATAACACATTCATTATCTCCTAGCCCTAAACCTTTGTCTCCACCCTCTCATTATGGCTCCTCTTCGACCATATGTAGTATAAATGAGCCTTGCACACAAATGTCATCTAGAGGAAATTTATCAAAGTCAGGAGTCAGATCCCCTCTGCCAACCAGACTGACCCTCTTAACTGCTATTTTGAGATCAGGCTCTTCTCAGCAGAGACCGCTTTCTCCTGCTTCTTGTCCTACGTTTTCTCCTAGTTCCCTTGGTTCCTCAATACTTGCAATAGATCAAAAGTCCAAAACAACTCCCCCAACCCCCAAGAAATCTGTTTCAAGCCCTTCTATAAGACCAGATTCTCCCAGCAGAGAGGAACATTGGCTTTCAGGATTGGCTCAGCATCTGCCTTTACTCTCCAAGCCTCATCCCACCCCTCAGGGGAGGTCCCTTTCTCCTAAAAAGCACCTTCCAGTCAGAAGTCTTTCTCCAGAGTCCCGAAGTCCTCTGTCATCCCCTGTTTCCTCCCATAGAAAATCAGTTGCCTCTCCAGGTTTGCAGTCTATGCTGCCTCCTCCTTGTGCCCCAGCACCCTCTTCCCTTGCACACCCTACCTCTACTTCTCCACAAGGGCTGCAGTATGCTGCCTCCAGGTCCCGGGCACCTCAGCAGTCTCAGAGAGTACACACTTACTCACCCATCTTTACTTGCCAGTCATATCCTTTGCTTTCTTCTACCAGTCTTAGTGGTGTATTCTCCTCCACCCTAGAAAAACACTCAACTCCTTCCCCAAGTCTTTTGCGTTCAGCTTCTAGATCTAAATCAGATTCGTCCCAAACGTCTGTTCAGGAGATGAGTGCTTCCTTTCCTACCCCTTCAAGTGTCTCAAAGCAGTGGTCTCTCTCACGGCCTCATTCTACTCCACCAGTTCCACAAACTGGTAATATTAATTCCTATCCACTGCAGCTTAATTCTTCATTGGTGCACACAAATTATAGGTCTAATTCCTCCTCTCCAAGACCTGAGCAATATGCCACCCCACCAGTGTTAACATGCAGATGTCCCGTCTCAGACAAGTCACCAGGCACACTGCCATCAAGACCCAGAGAGCTGACTTCACCACAGTCTTTTTCCCTGCCTCCTGACCATGAAAACATCAAACCCAAGGTACTCTTGGTGCATGCTTATTTTCTAATAGTTCTTTGTCCCTATAGGAAAAACAACATCTGTGTTGCACAATGCTAGTAAAATAAATAAGCTGTGGAAAAAATGTTTAAAAAGGAACAGGTTTTGTATTGATAGTGAAGATAGTGAAGACTAAATCCTACCGTATCAAATTGCTAACAATGTGTTCTGTACTATGGGGAAGATGCTGTAGGAATCCTTTAGCATAAAATAAAATACTTTATTCATGACTGGGAGGAGATACTACTGAAGATGGATTTCTGTCTAGTGTCTTTGATGTACCTTTGG
Organism: Strix uralensis; assembly: GCF_047716275.1. Lineage (NCBI taxonomy): Eukaryota > Metazoa > Chordata > Aves > Strigiformes > Strigidae > Strix > Strix uralensis. Next base: position 27,123,309 of record NC_133974.1, read on the forward strand.
TGCACTTATTTTTGAAGCTCACCTAAAACACTAGTGTGTCAAAAATAAATGATAAAACATGTTCTATCCACCCCATGCTAATGTAAAAACCACATGTATTCCCACTGAAAGTAATGGAAGTATGGTGATCATAGGTGCAGGGCTGAGCTAGAAGAAGCTTGATCTGATTGATGTGAACTGGCTGTTCCAGTGACAACTGATTCCCAAGCACCTTCTCCCCGGTCCTCCCCAGTCCCCAGGAGGCTGTACTCATCCCAGCTGCTCTGGGACCAGCCCAGAGGCATGGCCGAGCTCAGCCTGAGCCGGGTCTTTGGGGCTAAGAGCCAGAGAAGGAAGACAAGGACAGTCTCCTGCTTCTTCCCTTTGGTATTTCTCTGATCTTATTGTGCTAGACAGAGGATAAGGAGGAAAAAACCCCAAGCTTCCTACAATATGAGCTACTGCAAATATGAAAGTCTCACACATGACAGATCAGCCACTCTCCTGGTGTTTGTCATCCACCCAAAAGCGGGGGAGCCCCAAGCAGAGTGAGAATAAGCAATGATGGCGATTGCTGCAGGAGGTCTTGGGAACCAGTCACACTTTAAACTTAAAGACAAAGCTCAAGAATGGGAAGGGGAAGGAAAGGAATGCTGATCAAAAAACATCCATCAGGTAGGTTAAAACAAAGGGAACTGCTATGCAAAAAGGAAGAGCTGGTGACAGAAGACATCAGAGATGCAGAAGGCTTTCCAACCTCTTTTATATTATCTCTGCAGTCAGTGCTTCCTTTGTGCCTCCTCTTGCTGATATCTGAGCTCTGCCCATCACCAAAAGACAATCAAAGTTTATTGATTTATTTGTTCACAGCACAAAATTACAGCTTGGTCTGCCAGATCAAGTTGTGTCAGATGTGTTCCTAACAGCTTGGCCATGGCAGGGGTGACTTATACTGCTTGGAAAATGTTAATTGAAAATGAGAGGTTTAAATGAGCACAAAGAAGCAGTTGTCATGAATAGTTCTTTTAAAAACCAAACAACCCAAGAGGCACCATTGTGCCAAGAACAGCTGTACAGTGTTGCTACACCCTGTCAGTATTACTTAATGAAATGAAAAGAGAAATGAAATTGTAGAAATTCCAAGAAAAAAACCACTGAGACAAAACTGGAAGGCATGATTGAGCCTGCAGGTTGCAAAGCCATTGCAGTTTCTGCTAGTCAGTGCAATGAGAACTGAGTCTCTGGTGGTAAGGAAATTCTCTGTTTGTGACACAGAGCTATTGCCTGGGTTTATACTTGCAGAGATTATTACACCATTTCTGTCTTCCCTACTGGCCCTTTTCCTGCTAATCCTGCTTTATTGTGTGATATGGTGGCACTTCTAAAATTGCCCCACCATCCCATGGAGACAGGGAGAATGTCCACCAGTTTAAGAGACTTGGACCATTAGTCTGCTGCAATTTTTAATCATGCAGGCAAATCTGTCTCCACTGGGGATGTGGAAGATCTGAAATCTCTACATCAAATGCAGCTGGGTGTTCAGTGCAGGAAACATCTCTTGTGGCTTTAAAATATGAGGCAGAGAGTTCATTTACAGTTAATAATAGTGTGCATTCAACACCCCCCTTTCCTCCTGCTCTCATTTATTTCCATACCTAGCTTACGGCATAGCTCAATGAACTTTGCTGATGTGTTAATGGTACCAGTCTCTCTGATAACACTCCAGCCTCAAATCTCAGTATATTTCCAGAGAAAAAAGGAAAAGACTGACGAGAGACATTAACATCCTAAGCAGCATTTAGGTCTCTTTAGTGCTGATCAGCTCAACTTTAGAACTAGACAAAAAGCAGGTTGTTCCATCTGATGACTGTTGATGCATGACAAAATTTTTGCATGTATGAATGTGCTAAGTGAATATCAAGGGAAAAGCACAGCATCTACAAGTGCTTGACTTTGACATGTGTAATTTTGCAACTGTAATGTTGCTTCAACAGGGGTTGAAGCAATGTTAAGACATGTACTAAGCCACACTTATTAAACCAGAATTTTGACATTAGATGTACTTTTCAGTATTCACATCAAACTGTTTCATTAGCATGATATCAGAACAATTATGCAAAAAGGATTCTTTAATGGAGAGCTTTTATATGTCTATGCCAGTGCATACACCAATTCATGCAAATCAAATAATCTATGAATTTATTTAACAGTTTGTGTTTGTATATATAAACACATGTGCTTTCCCATGCTATATATATTTATTTTTATGTTTGCCAATGATTTAAAAATATGACTATGTTGCAAAGTGAATATAAACATAAATCCACAGATCAGTGTGAAGTGTGAACTGTGGATGACCACAAGAAATAAAAACCCTCTCTCTGGACTTTGCAGACACTTTAATAGTGTCCTCGTGGACCTAATATAGCAAATGAATGGTAGGATGGAGTGAAGGCAGATAAAATTGCCAATTATGCGGGAACAGATTAGAATAAAAACTTTCTGGCCTGAAAACTCTTTGCAGTGGTTTCATGGGGTATCATTCCTACATATTCTTTGATTTTTTGCTACTTGAATGTAGCACAGGAATGCATGTAGATCTACCCAAAACAGCTGGGGAGCAAACTAACGCTAGCAATACGGAATTCAGCACAGCTGCAAAACCTACCACAAAGCAGGAAAGATTACTCATGAGGAGCTCTACACTACCATGGTTAGTCACTGATTTTAAGCCTTTATAGGTATGTGTCTAGCACACTTTGAAATGCCCTGTGGGGGTGCCCTAGATGATAATTTGAGCAAGAAAAGTAGGACACTTTCCCCAAAACTCCCTAGTCTGATATTTGCCTGAGCTTTGTTATTGGAGTTGGTTTGCTTCTCACTGTACCATGGTGCAGGCCAGCAGACCTAACTGTCCATGGCTGTTTGAAAATGCTACTAGACTCCTATGAACCAGATTATTAAATGTATTTAGGCATTGAAGAATAATTTTAAGTGATGTGAACTAATGTGTCAAGAATCATATTCATATATATGAGAAACTGAATTAAAGACTTTCCACTCCTCTCAGACACTGTGACAATAGCATGTTGCTTATGTAGGTTCTTCAGTATCTGGAAGTGATAAAGCACATTAAAGCAGTACAGAAATATACATTTTAACAGTCTGATATGTCTGTTTAGTTCATATAACACTACAACTAGCTTCAAAGTGGTCACAGTATTCTGATATATGATGCCCATATCATATGTAAAAGGATAGTGAAGATGTTGCATTTCATTTACATGTTCAATTATATAATTTTATTGATTGAATATCAATTATAAGAAAACAAGGATACATTTTATGGATATTCCAGTTTTTATATTTGGAATTTTGGTCTTCCATCTTCAGTGAGCAACATTTTATGTCTTATCTGCCTATAGATGTTATATATACATGAATATACATATGAACCTACACAGATTTATAGCAGTGTTGCTGTCTAAATGTTCAACGGACAGGATTCAACTCACGTGACTTTTGGCATTTGAAAGTTAGATATCTGAGCACAACTTGGGCGATTCTGTTATAGTTAATGGAGAAAATATGGTGTATTTACAGAGTGATTTTATTTTACCTTTCTAGGTGTCTATTTTGGGATGAGATGATTTATGCTGTAGAAATACCTATGCCTATGAAAGATATTAGTTTTGACTGAAGCACCTAAATGATAGACATCCGAGTTAGAATCACTAAATCTCATATAAATTACTAGCTCCCCCTCCAAAAAAGAGAAAAAAAGTGCAGTTCCAGCATTTGCATTCATCTTCTTTGTCAGACTGTTCATTCAAAATGATTGTTGTGATTATTGACTTCTTGAGTGTCTGTCAGTGTTCAACTTCTGACTAAGAAATATAAGTAAAGGCAAAAGCAAATATAATATTATGTATCGGAAGAATTAAAAGGTGGTGTCCTACAATATTTCAAGAGAAGTGCGAGGATGATATAAGTTTCTCTTATCTGAATTAAAATTTTGGCCCCTCTGCTGTCATTGAGACTTTTATTAGATATAATGAAAAGAAAAAAGTGACAAAAGAATGACCCAAAGTGCAGCATGCTGCTCAGCCCATTATCTCATAATCACCAGTACTCACTGTTGCAGCCAACAGGACATTAAAAAACCCGAGCTGATCAACAAGTAACTTTATTTCTGGGTGACTATCACAGAAATAAACTATCTTAAAACTCTATAATTGTGTGAATTTATGGTTTTCTATTAGAATGTTGCTGAAAAGGGAACAATGTAGTGAATCCCTATTTAATTGTTAAAAAGAAAAAAATTCCAGCAGTCATGTGATTAAGAATCCTAGCTCTTGAACTCATGTAGGTATAGAAGAATCTCATCCATCATTTAAAAATTACAGAATTCAACCTCCATAATTGTAAAGAAAACGTAGAACATATGGTTTCTAAAGAGTTAAAAATAACTGAGCAAGCTAATATAGTCTAGAATATAAATTGTTTAAAAAGAAAAATTTTAAAGGCTGATCTTAGTATTTTTGTACTGAAACCCATGCATTTTGTATCATTTAGATTATCAATTCTGTATCCTTCATTAGAGTGTGAAAATTCCTGTACTTGTTTTGAAATATTTTTTTGTGTGATAGGGTTACTCATTCAGGAGATGAAAAGTTGTGATATGACTTAAATGATCTGTCCACTCACACAAGTAATTCACCATTTAAGGCTCCTAATCAGTGTCATTAAAGCCAGTCACAGAAACCCCTCTGACTTAGTGGTCCAAGATCACACCATGGAGAGCAGTTGTTGAGGTGCATGTACTGGCAGAAGTAGCTGTGCATTATCATAACAAAACACAAGAAAACTTGGAAAAATCTCACAGCCTCTCCTGATATTCATATAAGGATAGTAGTCAGCAGAAAGTGGTCAAAATCACTTTGGAAGTTATAAGCTGTTACAGGGAATTCACTTTGTCCCACTTCATTCCTAAAAGCAAAAGGTGTACGTTACAGTCCTTTAAAATCTTGACAGAAGCACTAGTTTTTCTTTAAGCAATAGCTTTCCTAGGTAATACGTAAGCATTGTATTGTTGCAACGTGTCTGCAAGACAATTGGAATAGTCTTTCATTCTGTCGTACCTTTCCCCTCTCTTCTCTCTCTCTCCCTCTCCCTCTTCTACCCTGTTTTACTTCTCTTCCTGCTTTCTGGTTTACCCTTTTAGCAGTACAAGATCAAGACAAGCTACAAGGCATTTGCAGCAATCCCTACAAACACAGTACTTATGGAACAGAAGGTTAGTGTTTGCTCAAAGACATGGGAATTGCATTATATATTTGAGACCATCCAACTTTATGTACATATTCTGACGTTTTGTGGGGGATATCGCAGAATGTAAGCTCTGGGAACTAACTGCTCAGGATAATAATTATAACTATTTTTCAGGGTCAACCACTTTCCACAGAAGATCAAAGCCTGCACTAATCTGAATTTCTGCAAACAAATTTGTCATAAAAGAGTGTACTAAAGGAATTGCCATTTATGGCAACATCTCAAAGTCTGTTTTGTTATTGGAAAGTGTCTGGAGCACTGCTATTCTGGGACCTACCAATCAGTATGCCTCGGCCAGTTAATGATTATTCAATGGCTATGCTTATACTAGTAAATTTAACATCCCAAGATATGCAAATCTGACCAGCTGAATTGTTAAACTGTGAGAATGGTCCTGGTCATTGCACTGGACTCTGTTAACTACTATTCTCCCAAGCAACTTCCCTGAGCACTTCAGCAGTTAGGTTGGGCCAGTACATAGTTTGGGGTAACAATCCTTTTCTGTAGGATAGGATGATAGATCCAAAGAACAGTCTTTAGTGCATTTATTTACTACCAAAGACAGCCAACAAAGGCTGGGTTGTATAGTACTTATTTAGATACTGCATCTTTGGAAGTCAAATGCAAATTTAAATTTTGTGTGAAGGGTTCAAAGTACCCACCAATGTCTATTTTAAAAAAATTTTTCCCAAGTTAGCTTTGCACAAAAGAATAACCCACCAAGTTTTACAAAAATTTCCTATGATGAACAATGAGCCAAGTGTCTTATATGTTTAAAGGCATTGCCTAATCACTCTGACATCCAGTTTATAGCTTTATCAGAAAAATCTTTCTGTGGACCTAGTTCAGGAATTTAGCCTCTGATTAATTTCTGTAAGATTAAGCTTTCCTAACTACACATTTAAATATGTATTCATGTACACAGCTCAGCTGATTTCACTAGGAGTTTGCAGAGCCTAGAGACATTAGAGAGGGTGAGTTTAACTGTGTAAAAATTCTGAAGATGATAATTTTGTCCTTGAAATATTACTGATTGTGATCTAGTAGTTATCACTTAACTGCTATAAACAAGATTTTTTTTTTTTCAAAAAAGGGACATTCCTTTCTTTTCCAATGTTCTTTAATTATTTGCATAAAATCTGATCTTTCCTTTCCTTAAATCCTGAACGCACTAATGAAGCTATGTCTGCATTAGCATGCAATGTGGTCCAATAGAAATGAATAGAAATAGAGGAAAATAGCTGAGACAGGGAATTCTACACCCCTATGGAAGGTATTTTGGGAGGGTTTTGTTTGGGCAGAGTGCCTGTTAGTGGCTGGAAGCATTTGGTGGATTCCTGAAATGCTATTTCATGGTTGACAATGTAAAAGACATCCAGTTTGTGCACTCTAAGACTGCACTACTCTGCAAACCAAGCCAGGTAGGTGACTTTGAGCAGGGTATTCACTTTGAGAGCAAACTCCTGATGTGAACTAGTGGGTTAATGTCAGCTATCTAACTGCACTTTTTCAGAAGAAAGGGAATTCCTTGTGATGGTTTCACTGATGCTCTCTGGGGCATCGACTCACAAGCTGTGTGCTACTTATCCACAATACATAAAATTGAATTGTACAATGTAATGCAAGTATCTGTAGAAAAAGTAATGATTCAAAAGATATCTAGGTGTAGATAGAGACTTTTGGTTATAGACTGTTTTACTGAAAATGCTAGCTTTGGTGTATACTTCAGTAGTGAAAGCACAGTCATGTAAAACTAATAAGAAATCAATTTTCTGATAGAGGATTTGCCTTCAGGAGAGGTTTTTGATTAATTTACTTTGCAAACTGTATGTTTCAGCATGGCCTGACTACATGCTTTCTCTCATCTTGGGAATTACAGACAGTGATCTCCTATTAATCCATACCAGCAGCTAATTATAGTGCTTCTAAACTAGTCCTGTTGTGTTATCTGAAATGCATTTGGAGTATGGCTCTTAAAGAAGCATGAATGAGTCACATGGCACACACAGACCCCATTGTACCGAGCTCTAATACCCAAGTATTCTCCTCAAAAATATTGAGGTGGGAACCGGGAAGGAACTCCTGCCACACTGTAGCTTGATGACAGTAATTATGTTGCCCCCATTTTATAGAATGCATTTTATGCACTGGATTAAAAAGAGAGAGATTCAAGACAATAAGATTTATAACTATATAAGTGATGTTTTATTAAGATTAAGATAATGGTTATGTGGAAAAGTTTTTGGGTGGCTTTTTTTTAGTAAGGAATGAAGGCACGTAACATCTGCAAGGAACAGATATTACTGAGCTGAATGCATGATTAGGAAAACATCATCTGTATAAAGTGCTAGAGAAGTGTTTTGCTATGTGATTGAACTGGAAATACACATTCTCAGAAGTCAACTTTTTCCATGGTGTGAGTAATTTTATTACTTAATTTGAGTGGTCATGAAAAATAAGATTAGTCAGAACTGTGATGTGGGTGATCGTAATGACAATTCATGTGCAGTATTAATTAGATCCCATGATAGAAAACTGTCACTGATATGTCATGTAAGGTACAATGCTTTGTCTGCCTCTAAATTGTCTCCTTGTGTCTAACTTTCTTTCTCAAGTCATTGTTTTCTTTTATGTTTGTGTAGATGCTTTAATTTCCGACAGCATTTTTCAACTTCTTATGAAGCCATTAGGCTATCATCATCTTAATGGTTTTTCTAGAACATGTTCTTATTCTCCAGTACTCTTACTCAAAGCAAGTTGTTCAAATCTGTGCTAATTAGCAGAGAAGAAAAGCCTTATTTACTATATATGTGTATACTTTGTTAACCCCAGAAGTGGCTTAATTGCATCAAATCTCATAACTGGCATGCTTTCCAGCTGTTTGAGTTTGTATGAACCTAATGTTCCACACATCACTTGTGTGGGAACCAGTCGAGGATATCTCTTGGAAGATTGGGCTGTACCTTCCTTCACAGCCAGAAGAGCAAAAACTTGTTTTTGATGGATGTATCCTCATCATGGTCAGGCTCTGTCAGGGACAGGCAAGAGTGGACTGCTCCACAGGGAAGGTGAACTGGGAGCCGGGGTGACAGCAAGGCTGCCAGGATAGCATCCTCACCAGCAAGGGCACAGATTCACAGTGCCTAAGCAAGGAAAGCAGAGTGGTATCCATGGTCAGTCAGCAGTGCCATCATAGCCACACAGATAGTGATGAGGCAGATACACAGACTGTGATAATGAACTCTTCAGCCCAGCAGATCATAGGCTCCACTGGCTAGAAGAGAAAGCTGGACAAGGTTAATGTAGGCATAAGGCAAAAGTTTAACAGAAATAATTAATTAACCATTAGAAAATATTTCTGGAGACTGAAATGGTCTCTTTACCACAGAAATCAAAAAATTAAGACAAGACACTTTTCTGGCACTTCATACAGTAATTCCCAGCAGTTCTGTGGTTTAAAGAAAGGTTTAGACTAGGTGATGACTGTGGTTCCTTCTGGCCTTATTAATGTTGAGTTAGTGAGTCACCCCTCTACTGACACTCACTCTTGTATAGCTTCTACAGTTATACAGATGTGATCACAGTCTAATTCAAAATTCCTTTTCTAACCAGATAGTATTAAAAAAGTAATGCATCTATTATTTAGATTGTATTTATCAAATATCTATAAAAATATTTTTAAGTCAGATATTGATGAATAGTTTATTTCAGGGAGCTACAGAAAAATTCTTAACTTTACTAAGTAGACAGTCTTTTAAACCAGATCCTATTTCACCTTCAGAATTATGTCAAATTTGAGATGTAACCTCAAAACTGTTGGATGCCTTAGAATTGCAAACCAAAAGAGTCTTCTCTTAACAATTCTGTGGTCTTTGGTTTACAGCAACGTCTATGCAGGGGAATTTGGATTTGCTGTGTTTGTCCAGATACACCCCCCCTCTGCATGCAAGGGCTGGACTTCCCTTATCTGGGCATCATTTTGATGGGAGGGAAACGTGGGCATACAGACTTGAGGGGGAGAGGCACTACAGATGTTCTGCTCAGACTTCCCCCAGTATGAACTGTGATGAAACCAGAATGATGGGGTGTGACATGAGCCACACCTGCTTCACAGTCGAGACTTGTCCCACACCTACCAAGTTTTCTGAAAAACACCAGGTATAACTGGCTATGGATGGAAGAGGTGCAAATGAAAGCACTGTTGACTTATCTGGGTTGTATTTATCAACTAATTACAAGTAGAGAACTATAATTTCAATTTAAATAAATGTAGAAAAAATCTTCTGCCTTAAAGAATAAATATTTTACGTTACTGATTTTGTCTGTTTATGGCTGTTTTTCATGTTTTCTCTTGTCACAATGCAATTTGGCTAACCTCAAGAGAGTCTAAAACAGTCTTTCCGTATGATGTTACATTTCTAGGAAAATTCCAAAGACCTAGCAATTGCATCCCATCACTTACACAGCAGACTGACAGCAGTGCAGTATATTCTCCTTGTGGAGGAAAAAAAGAAAAAAGAAAAATAAAACATTTCCCTCCTCATGCAGAAGGAAAAATAGGGTGTGGTTTGGTTTTTTTTCATGAAGAGAAAGAAATGCAACTGAGGAAATATGACAGTGATCTGCTACATTGGAGACCAAGCTTTAAGTTTTTAACTTGAGGGAACTCTTACCTGTTGTATTATCAACTATCCATTGGTATAGGGACCGATCAAAGCAAATGTATATTCAGGTTGCTCCTTGAAATGATACAGCAGGAACTTGAAAGACATTTTTTCCCACTCTCAGATGGTAGATCTAACTGCTCGACAAGTGGCATGCCACAACTTTTCTGGACTTGGAAAGCATTTCTGACAACACTTTGTTGAGAATATTTTGGTAACAAATATTTTAGTTTTCCACAAGTAGTTCTGGTGTGCACTTACTAGGTGAATTCCTTTCATCCAGATTATTTATTCATGTCAAAATGCTTCTCAAGGCCAGAGATAAATACCTGGTGGTAAGAAAGAAAGGAAATAATTTGTGCAGTTGTAGAGTGATAAAGGACCTAGTTCATCTTTAATAATAACCAAGCGTGCCAATGTAGGAACAGGCTATGATCTACCTCTTTCTTTCAAAGGCCTCGGAGCTTTTAGTATTAATTATTTTATAAGAGGAAAAGTAGTCAGGTCTTCTCAATATCATCTCCCAGGATCTTCAAGGAATAAGTTAAAGGAACTCATGGTATGTGAGGTTTCATTATAAGGAGGGATTTTTTTGCATGTGCTGATGGTTTAAGAAAAGATAACGATGGGAAAAATATTGAAAAGAAATAAAAGAACAGCGGTCCTCTTGGCTTTTGCTCAGCCCAGAGTTTTCACAATACAGTAAGAAGGAAGCTGTGTCAGATCCAGGGTATGATATTAATTTTTTTCTCCTAGTATTTATGGGGTTCATTTGTGGATGAAATAATGTTTTATATTTCCTATATGTTGCCAAGAGCTTTCATTCATCTAACAAAATACTGGAGATCCTGTTCAGATCATTTACCAGTATCTTTTCTGTTCTGATACAGCTTTAGCAATCAAATAGCTTGGGGGAAAGAGGAGGGAAGGTTTGTAGTCATCACTGACATCAATGACATATATGCATCACAACCTCAAAGTTGCCCTTTGCAAGGAAAAAATTAGTGGTTCAACAACTGGTTATCTCATCTGAACATTTAAATTCTGTCACAAATACATTTTCATTCTCTAAATTGCACTCTTCTTTTAAATTGTGATCCTGCTATTGTTTTTCATAGATAATAAAAATTTGAATGCTTAAATAGGAATGTTCCACTTTTGATATTGTTAGACCATCAGCATAGGAAGTGAAGTTTGAATACTGTTGATAGTGCTAGTCAATAGTACTGTAGATAGCATGAATGCTTTAAACTAATCATAACATTATTGCATGATAACTCCAGTAATGAGTTCAGAAATGCTAGTCATGCTTTTTTAATTTCACATTTTTCTCTATGTGGAAATGTTAAAAAAAAATAGAATTGAGTTATATTTTGAAAAGCTAACAACAGATTAAACAGAGCCTTTTTTCTCTGCAGAGGTGATAGGGATACCTAAAATCTAGTTCTCTTTGTTTCTGCTCTTTGGAGGACTTGGGCTGTTCACATAGAAAAAAAAGGAAAAAAAAAGACATAAAACAACAGTGAAAGAAATTAGATGAATCACTTCAAAGATGAAAATTTTCCTTCCCCCAAGGTTCACTGCAGCTTTCTCTATCGCGGCTCCTGCATAATGTCCATATCTCAGGGGGGGCTGTGGAGCACATAGGCCTTGGTGCTGGGCTCACCTGACTTCTTTAGTCAATGAAGGCTCCAAAATGCAAAGATATTTGAGTACCCAATTTCTACTGAAACTCATGGATGGTCTTGGTCCTGAATAAAGCCTTGTGGATGTGGCTGTAGTTCCTCTAGAAAGATTCCACAGTATCTTCTGGGTAATTGTTTCTTACCCTTGATTGTGTTAACCCTCTCTCACTGCTCTGGTGAAGTGAATATGAAACAGAAACATGCATTTTTTCTCAACAATTACTTTATTATGTTCATTACCCTACTAATTTCTTGGAAGTTTTGAGAAGCTTAACAATTTCTCCATTCCAAACCCATGACTGATTAAAGTTTGTTGTTTCTCCTAACTCACATTCAGACACATCATCTCTCTAGAACAGTCTGCTTTGGCAATCCTGGCCCCAGCGGGTACTGGAATGACTCTTCTACTTCATCTTATCACTTAATTATGTGTTTACCAGGAGGATATAATCTCAGATGAAGCTGAACCAGGGAAACAGTACTGGAGTGTAGTGCTGAGCCCTCTTTAGCTGAGCCCTCATCTTCTACAGGACTATTTGTTGATCTGAGAATTTAGCTGGATAACAGTGAGGAAATAGCGGAGATGAGAAAGACTATTTATCTTGTCATATTCTGTCTTGGGATAAAATTACACTAATTGCTGTATGTCAAAAAAAATCATTATTTTACTTTTTTCCTTTTGAACTACAACTACTCTAAGGCCAACAGGTTTGACTAGAGCTGGTGGGGAGGGAAGAAAAGTGTTTGGAAAGAAAATACTATTCATTTTTTCTTACTGTACTCTCTGTTAGAAGATACAGTGTTCCATAATAATGCTTCTGTGCAGGATCATTCGTGGATGGTATTAAAATAATATTAAAAGTAAATTGTCATTAACTTTTCAGTTCTGCATACATAGATGTATGCTTCCAGTAGCTGGGTAAGGAGAGAAAAAAAGATTGCACTCAAAAAATTAAACTCAGAAATAATTACTTAAGTACTTATTTTCTTTTTTAAGAAGATTCTGCCATCTTCCTCCCAGGTCCATGTATGTCTTCTCTGACTGGCAGCTCTGATACCCGCCTTACTGGGATCCATCCATTCCCACAGAGTCCCACATGCATGAAAAAGTGTTTTAGCAGAATTCTCTTTTTTTCTCTTATTATAATTTATTTTTTGCAAATAACTAGCAGAATGAATCTTCAGAAAAATGTAACGTGTTAAAAAAAATCCATGAATCCTGCAGGTCCCTCCCCTGTAGCCCAGCTTCATGCATCAGCAGGTTTTCAGAGTAATTTTTGGTCTCTGCATGGAGTCTATTTGAAAATCACTTCAAAGCAAAAATGGGTGATGCCAGTGAGAGTGTGCCTTGCAGACTCTGGACAAAGATGAAAAGGGAACTGAGCACTGGAGTTTGGCTTTTGAGGACATTTTGTTAGTTTTCTGATAAAGTAGAGGGATCAGTGAACTGATTCCCATTGTTTTCAAACCTGCTCCAAGTACGGGTATTGGAAAGCAGGAGGTATATCCAAGCACAAGAAGCTTGTGCTTTGTTTTGGACACACTGCATACCTGCTTAGACCAGCCATGTTTTAGTGTGGTATCATATATGTATAACACATATTTCTCTCTGTACAATTCTGATTTCAATCTAAAATCCAAAAACATTGAGTACTGTTTTTGCTGCAATGTGGAATCACCATTCTCTTTAAACAGGAGGCACTTTTTAAAGAAAATGTCTACTGGAGGAAAAGAAAGGGCATGCTGGGTGCTTAGACCCCTGCCTTGTTCACCTGCTTACAGCTGGTGGCTTTCCTCCAATGGTGTGCGGCAGCCAGTCCCTCAACGCCTGGGTGGCACACGGCCCACGTTCACTGCATGACATTCACTGCGAGGGAGCTGGGAGTTGTTGAAGGAGAGGACAGTTTAAGCTGGTAGTTTCTTGTATCTAAAATTAGAGACAATTCACCTAGCTCTCTCCTGCTCTGCAAACCACTCCCCTCTAACTCAGAATCAGAAGTTGGTAACTGGAAGAACATTACTAAGCCATTACTAGAACATTACTATTTCTTCATTTTCCATCTTTCTGTGGTGAAATGAAAAGTGCCACATCTGGAAACACAGTATTGAAAAAAGTGTATGTTTGCTTGGTTTTTAAAGTTTTGAACTCAGTATCACACTGAAATATTTTGAATTGCAGGCATTAGAAGAGCCATCCAAGACTGCTAGTGTGACTGAAGGCACTACTTTTGACACCCATTCCGAGGTAGTGCTGTTATATCACTTTCAAATCTCTATTTGAAAATAAAAAGCAAAGGTTAACTGAGTGATGTGTCCTCCTTTTTCAGATGTGCTCCCCTGCCCAGCTCAGACAACAAACAGAAGAGCTGTGTGCTGTCATTGATCAAGTCCTGCAGGACCCGTTGACTATGGTAACCCATCAGTATGTGGGACTGACTTTTAATTTTCCTTTCCTTTTGTCTCTTGTCATTAATAAGTCTGTTCTCTGTTGAAAATAATTTTCCAGCGCCGATGCGAATCTTCTCCAAGTTTTCTGCAGATGAGCCCTGAGTCAGATGTTGGCAAGGTAGGTGAATAAGCCCAAATGCTCTTTCCAAGTCACAACAGTAAAGCTTATGACAACAGAGAGCTCCAGTTAAGAGATGCAACATCAGTAGGCTTGTTTGGTGGTTTGGAAGACATGGAAGGACAGAACTGTAGCCCTAAAGTCAGTACAGTCTTTGTTGCAGGATACTTTCCTGAAGTCAGGAGTTATATTATGAAAGAGAACTTGTTTATTAAGGTTTCTGAGGCTAGGATCCACAACAAAGAAATCCTTCATACCTTACCTTTCATATTGCAGGGTCTCTGGCTGTCTCGCAGATTTCATTCCATCTGTGGGTCCCCACTACAGAGGATCCAATGTTTCTAGCTTCAGTGATTTGGAACATCTTCCAGAATTTTTTTCATATTCATTATTGGTTTTAAGATAATGGGATAATTAAATGAATATGTAGACTTGCTCTTAAGTGCTGATTTCCTTTCAACTCTGGCCCGTCACAGGAGGGAGTTGTCTACTACATCCATTTACCCTGGATAACTCAGAAACAGGTAGTGAGAGGCAGGAAAAACTTTCTATACTGGTGTTAATCTTCTGGTTTCACTATGTTATATTGGTGTGCCTTCTGGGTTCAGAAGGATGAATAACCAGGGCATGAGGGTCCTGTATTCTGTTTGCTCCAGGTAACTTTAAGTTGGTATTACTAGCTATAAGAAAGTGAAAATGGAGGAAATCCAACTGTAAACAGGAGAAAAGGGATTTTTGGCAGAGAAACATATCAAAAAGTTAATGCATTCAAAATATCCTGCACAATGTCCAGTCTACCATGCAAAAATAGGGCACAGAACCAGCATTCCTGAGTGAGTATATTCAATATACACTTCAAATTTCATTTTCATTTTTCAAATTACTTCTGTCAACCACCACTCAGTGCTGAATCAGTCTTCAGGCAGCTGAAAGATGGAAACAGATGGAAAGATGGTAGCCGAAAAAGTAAGCAGAGACTGCTATTGAGGAATTGTTTTCCAATGCCTTCACTGAATCCAAAGTGGTTAAAATTCTACCACTAAGTTGTTCTTTTGAGCTGTAGCATCCAAAAACTACTTCTTTGAGCCAAATGGAAGGCATCCATTAGCAGTAATGAAACCAAGTAAAGGGGTCAAAAGGTGAGTTTAACAGGATGTAGCATAGGGACCAACCTAAAGATTGTGAGGACCTCAGAATGAGAGAGCAAAATCCTTAAACTGATGGTAAAAGAGAATCACAGACAGGAAGGGAAAAAGAGTATATAAGTAAATGCCTTAGATAGAGAATGGATTAGTCAGAGGAAAGCAAGTTCTTGGAGATGAGAACATGGAAAGATGGCATTTCAGGTTATTTTGTGAGCATATGTAACATATTTCATGGGGCAACCACACCTGTGGCTGTCTACTAATAAGCATTTTGTTATGGCACATCTCACAGACAATTTAAAGGCCAGCTTGAATAGGATGGGATCAATATTTTTTGAGCACTAAAAACTCAATATAACATTTTCTACATAATCATCTCAAGCAAAACTTTAATATACCTTATTCTCATGTATCTCATGAATTTTTATGGAAAAACGAAGATTTCTTGAATCTGAGCAATTAATAACTTGTCACAATGATGAAAATCTCTCTCAGTTACTCCTCAAAATAACTCATTGCTCTTAATATAACTATTTTGTGTAAGGTGTCAACAACGTTGCAGAGAGCAGCTGGGCGTGAAACAAGATATGTAAGTACTTTTATAATTACTCTATATTTTTCATGCAGAAATGTCTAATTTGTCTAATCTTGCTACTGTACTATAGGTGAGTCTGCATGTAGCAGACACACTCATCTATTCATGACATGAGGTGTTGTATCTAGTAGAGAAGTGAGTATGTTAGAGCACTGGCAAATGAGACTTGAGATGTCATCCTCTGTTGTAAATCCATCATGGCTGGAATCTCCTCAGTGCAGTGTCTACTGATAATTTTACCTGTGTGAATATGATGTTAAAACTAATTTATTCACATACTTCTTTGTTGTTGTTTGCTTTGAGCGTTGGACAAGAGCTCAGCTGTTTGGCAAACAGACTGTTACGGGTGCTAAAGGGTTTATTTGTTTGGACTCAGCCTGCGTAGTAGGGGATTTGCTCTGGTAGAAGTTCTCTGGTTCTTGCCCATCCATCAGAATTTGAGGCTGACCCAAACTTTTCCTTCCAAGCTGGCTGAAAACTCACAGTTTAGCCTTAGATGAATAGTAGCTGTTTTGTCACATACACACACATTCCAACATATAAAGAAAATATCTGTATTGAGTCATCAGTTCAATTATTGAAACATTAAACCCAATTAACATTTTAATTCTCACTAGCACACACAGTTACTGGCAGTTCCATATTTTACTTACAACTCATCTAGTCACGTGGTGAGAAATCTCTGCTTACTATTCATCATTCAGCATTTCTATTGAAGCTCACATCAAAGCAGTGCTGGCAAAGCAATAGAGGCTTCCCAGTTTTATGCCAGCACAATGCCTGACTGATCAATTCCATTTTCCTTCTTGAATGTGACAGTATGCATATTTTATTACATACTGTGATTTTTGCTTGACAGATTGTGCCTGCTCATACTAATTAGAAAAGATATTGGAAGAGAGCTTCTTAATAAAATAAAAGAGTGTGTTTCAGAGGTAGCCTGTGAGAACAGAGTATATTTAATACCACTTCAGTGCAGATCTTCAGATCCCAAAACTGTGGCTGACATATACCATAAATTCAGGCATTCAACTTATATGCCTAGGGATACGGTTAGATTTTCTTTGCTGGCATAGAAAATCACTCTTACAAATTCTTCCTTCCCAGTCTCCCTGGAACTTTCTCAATAAATGACAAATCACTATTTAAAAATACACTTGGGAATAACGTAGAGGATTATTGGTAGGCTAACCTTTCCTATAAAATGTACAAGCATGCTGAATTTTTTTGTGTCAGAAAATGGACTGTGATCTTCAGGCTGTAGTGGCTGAACTTGGTGGGTCCAGGCTCTCCTGGACTCTGGCATCGCTGCACTCTGCAGCAGTCTCCTGAGGGATGAGCCAGGTGTTCCTAGCAGCCCCCATATGTCACAGATCCTTCCCCCTCTCTTGTTCTGCTTCCTTGGTAGGACATACAAAGGCTATTTCTGTCCCTGCTAATAAATCAAGTAGTGGGTTATCCTCTGGCCCTTAGGGCAAGGGCACACTGAGGTGGTTTGCCATAGAGTTGTCTTCTCCTCTTACCCTTCCACTTCCTTCCCTTCAAAGTGAGCCCCTCAGCCCAGCACAAGACCCAGGGTGGCCTCATTCCTTCAGCTACCATGCAGACCATGATGGAGAACTGTCTGGAAGAGTGGTAGGTGGTGTGGCCCAAAGCGTGCAAGGGAGTGTGCTAACCATTAACTGGAAAGGACCTGTTCCTGATCCTCTCTGTGTGCTGACTTTTGTTCACTAGAGGAGATATAATCCAGGGGCCAACATTTCTTCATAGTAGGTACAAGATGTCTGTTTTGAAACAAGATGCATACTTTGAGCCAATTTAACAGTGTCCCTGGTAGAAATCAGGAACTGAGTATTATAGGGACACTTGTTATCATAATATCAAATTGTGAGTTCCCTCAGGAGGCCTGGGGTGTCTCATGTGAGCTGTCTTGGAGCAATGATTTTCAGCCATTCTTTTTTTGCAAATCTTTTTTTCTTTTAGAAGAAGTCTTTCAGTTTATGCAACAATTAATTTTGCTAGAAAGAATTAAAATGGTAATTGAGCAATATAATTTTCTTAATTTTTTTGTGTTCGTGATGTCTGATATTGAGCCATTTGTCAAAATGTTGCTTTGAGGGTGTTTTTGTCATCATGCTAAGGTATTATTTATAAACACACACACATAGAAATGTATATGTATGCACACATGGTAGTATTACTAATAACTTCAATAAGTTATATGGAATAGTAGACTAAATATACAAATAGTTGAATTATCCTGCCATTTAGCAATTAAAATGGCATAGATTTGCCTTCACCTCAATTATTTTTTGTCTTCTCATGCACTTCAGAACCTTTTAAGGATGTAAATGATTGTACAAATAGCAAGGGAGTGTATAAAAAGTGTGGAAAAATGTCTAACTTCAATGAAATTACAGCAGTTTGTACCAGTTGACAAATAAGTACTACAGTTGTCATTTAATATCTTTTTAAACTGTATGGTCTTTGATATGATCCTATTCACCATTTTATAATAGTGCATCTCTGTTGGCTTCAGGGATGATACTGCTGATTTGTAATAATAATATAATCATTCTCTAAATAAATTACTTTTATGGCTATTGAGTGCCCTAACATGTATACTTAGTCACTGTATTTCCATATAATTACTGTCACCAACAAAAGCTTTCTTAACTTTAATTTCAAGTTCTAGCTAATTCCCACTTAAATTATTTTAGAAACAATTTCTCATGATTAATTGGAATAATTACTTTGTATATTATTGACATTTTTGCTCTTTTTGACAGTTCTAGTCTAAAAACATTTTTTTAAAGTGTTATAGACATGACACAAGTAAAAAAATGAGAGAACATGAAGCAGCTAAAAATGCACACAGGCATGAAGAAATAAATAGCGCTTTTCTTTATCTGTGGTCTGCTGTGCTTACATACATTTCAGGTAACCCCTCTGAAATGAGATTTACTCTTAATTTGCACCCCTGAAATGAGAGAATTTAATTCCAGCCTGATTGTATCTGTAGATCACTTTCAAGTGCTTTGATGTTTTTAAGCTCACAATGAGACTGGTCATCACAGTTGGTTAATGGTATGAAAGAAAGTCCCTAGTACGTAAGTAACCACTAGTAAAAACTCTAGTTTACTCTGTCAAGGGCAGAAGATGTACTTCTTGTAGATTTAGTGCTAAATCACCGCTGTCCCTGTGTGGGTGGGAAGGTTTCCTCCACCAGTGGCTGTGTTTAGAGATGTGAGTGCTCTCAGTGAGGAGCACAGTCTCTACCATGACTCATGGTGATGCTGTTATCACCATCAATGTAGGAATAGAGCCAACAGGACCAGGGAGTGATTAAACATCTCTATTTAGCACTTGGGAGACCATGTCCAGAGTTCTGTGGTCAAATCTCTGCAAGGTTTTTCTCACAGGTCAGCAAAGGAAGAGCATGTTCTTCCCTCTCCAAACATGCTGGGATTGCTTTTCTTCTTGAAACGGTGAGAGGAACATACAGTTAAATTGATAAAAATCCAACTGTAGTGGTACTTCTGCAGAGGGTGCAGTCTGTAATGTTACTGACTTGTCTTCTACTACAGTTATAACATCTAACCATTGTATCTAGTACTTTTTTTACCACATACTGAAGAATATTCACATTTTAGAGTCTCAAGGCCTCCAAGTCACACCTACATCAAGGAAGGGCATGTTATTTGTACAGAAACACTGTATTATCCAGTGGAACTCCTACAGAGCTTGAAGAAGTTGATTGGAAGGATCAGTGCACCAGAAGTTCTGAATCTCACCACTACACAGGCAGATAAGCATGTGACACATGGCTATTTCACATACACACACACACACTTTGCATTCATCACATTTACCCTTGATCTGGAAAATAGGGCTTCTGCTGTTCAATGTATACTCAGAAAAAAAAAAAGTAATGCTTGAGTAGGATTGTTCTGGTTTTCATAGTGTAAAGTCAGAAGGATGAGAAGGTTAGATGGAGCTCCCAATACAATTGATAGTGTTAATAACATGGATGCTGCAAATTAACAGATAATGGCAGGCTCAGAAATATCAGGATTTACGTTTCAAGATTAGATCAAGAGGAAAAAGTGAAATTTTGTTGTACTTGGAAAAAAGTATCCCTAAATTTTAACAACAGGCATTCATATTTGATTATACCTAGAAATAAACTAGAAATTACAACATTTTAAATTCTCTTACCAATTGTATGTCACTGCATCAGCGGTAAAAGCTACTGTACCTAAGCATACTGCTGTCCATGGATTTTTCTTCTGTCATCACTGTAATCACTATGATATTGTATGTAATATGGTATATATTTACCTTTTTTGCAGGCCAGCCTTTACAAATCAGCACCTATGGTAACAGAGAGTCAGCTGGTATGTATTTCACAGCTGTGATACACTGTTTTTCATAATTTACACAAGCACAAAATCTAAAGTAAATATTATTTACTTTCTTAGTCCTTTGAAAGAAGCTGCAGTCAATATCTTACAAAGCTGCATTGCTTCTGCAGAGCTGCTTTACTTTCTTCTGTACTGAATACACACCTGTTTTAAGAAACTGTAAATCCTGACACTACTTATAAACCCATGGACTAAATGACAAACTAGAGAGTCTTGCTGAATCTTGAGGTATATGACAACTATAGAGTCTACTGCCGGTTCTTGGATTCTTGTAATATTCCGCTTCTACAACTTTGTTTATATGCAACGATGTTCTGGCATCTATTTTATTATTACACGCTGGTTTAAATCAAAGCTGGCTTAACTAGTGAAAAGCAAGGGTAAAATCAAATAAAAAAGGGGAGATTATTAATCAGATTTTCATTTTAGCTCTGATCACAATTTAGTCCTGTTGGAGCCAAACTTCCTGAAGAAGAGTCAGAAGAGAGGTCATGGAGCCTGTCCAAGTGACAGTGACCACTAATGAATGCCTAGGAAAAAAAATGAGAGGTGGATAAGAAATTTTCCTCACTGCATTTCAGCTAATGGAATTTTAGGGACTTCCTGAATCAATTTCTTCTGTTTAGTACTTTTTGACCACTTCTCTCATGTTTTTTTCGAGTTACATTTTGAATCTTGTTATACTTTGGTCTCTGAAACATTCTGTAGAAATACGGATTACTTTTAAATTATGCATTGTGTGAAGTACTTTATTTCTTTGTTTTAAACATACTACTTGACCTCAGTTCTTGTACTGAAACAGCAAATAATTGTTCTTTCTTCACTTTCTAAATAATATTAGTGTTTTTCTAGGTATTGACCATAATACCCTGTCAGCCACCTCTTTTTCATACATAAAAGTCAAAATTGCTTAGTCATTCTTTGAGAAGTGTGGATACTGTGCCATATTTTGGCTTGATGATACTTGTTGCCCTTTTGGTACCATTTTCAGGTTTTTGTTTTTGAGATTGGGAGACTAAAACCATAAACTGCTCGTGTCTTGCTCTGAACACAGAGCTTCCTATTTACATGATGACATGATAAGGTTCTTTATTGTTATTTCTATTCCTTTCTTAATTCCTAGTGATTTTTTTAGTTCTTCTTACTTGTATTGAGCAGTAAGACAATGTTTGCATAAAACTGTATACAATAAGTCCAAGATATATTTCCTAATAAATTTAGGATGTAGTTTAGTTTTTCCCTGGGAAATGTATCAATGTTGAATTCAGTTAAGTTTCACCTGCCTTTCTATCATTCATTCACTCACTCAGTATTATAAGATCTCTCTGTGATTCTTTGCACTGATATTTTGTTTTTGCTCCCTTGAACGATTCAGTATTACCAGCAAACTTTGTCACCTTACTAGCCGCTCTTTTCTAGCTGATGTTCATCCATAATTTAAAGCCCAGACTTCAGAGCACATCTCTGAGGAACTCTATTTGTGACTTCTCTCCACTGTGAAATTTAAACATTTATTCTAGTCTTTGCTTCCTATGTCTTAACAGTTCCATAGGAAATATTCTCTTTTACTCAGTAGCAGTTTCATTGCCTTAGCAGACCCTGCTGAAAGACCTTCATTAAGACTTCGGAAATCCACGTGCAGCATCACTAAACCTCCACTGGACTTTATGCTCTGTGATGCAAACTCATTTTATTATCCTTGGTCATGCTTTTAGGGACATGTTGGGAAAAAAAATGAAACACTGAGCCTCACGTAAGATGACCTGTTGATTCTCACTTGGTTTCATCTAATGTGTGTTCCTAGGTGCTGAAAGATTCTCATATCGCTAATTTAAATATAACCTACATCTGCCATATCAGCCAGCTTTCTTGAATCACTGACTCTTTAAAATAACTGTAAAAGATTTATCAGCCATGAGTGCCCTTTCAGAAGGGATTCCCTATTATTTGTCCAAATGTATACTAATTCTGTTCTTTCATGTAATTTGTTCCAACTACTTTGCACCGCTTGAAATGTCACACACAGTGAGCTGTGATTCCCTGTCCCCTTCAGGATCCTGTAGTAAAACCTGCCCCATAGTTGTCACTTCTCATTCTTCTGGTGCTGATTATGCCTGAAGGAGTAAGTTAAATACCACAATTCATAGTGTGGCAATTTCACACTGGAATTGCTTTACAACTTTATTTATTCCTTCCATTTTATTTGCTCATTTTATTCTCAAATCTGTCTTATTGACACTGCACTTGAGGCAGTTCCTCCAAATTGTTTTTTTTGCCAGTGTGAGAACCTCCCTAAGTCTTCCTGTGATGAAAGCTGAAGTGAGGAATTAATTTTCAGCCTTGGTCTCCACTTCTTCATGGATCTTTTTTATGTCTTGATTGTATCTACTGGCCCCATAGACTTTTAGTTGTAAGGCAATTCAGCAAGTCTTTTTCTCAAAGACTTTCTTGGCCTAATATATGACATTGTTATATTATGGGCTAGAATTTTTTTCTTTTTTTTTTTTTTTTTCCCCCCCTCTGGACTGTATTTGAATACAACTTTGGAGCCTCTTACTCCTTATTCCTTTTTTCACTCTTTGCACTGCTTTTTGAACATCTAGTATTTATTGATCTCTTAAAGTTTTCTTATAAAGTGACACACAGCTTCTCTGAAACATTACTGTCTTAGGCAATATCCTGGTCATTTATAAGCACTTCATCCTTTTGGCAGCTCCTTTGATTTTTTTTCTTTTTTTTTTAATAACTATTTTAATTGTTTAACTATATATTTTATTTCACTTATTTTAAATTGCTATCACTACAGTGGAATTCTTGTGCCTGCTTTTTGTTCAGACATCAGTGCTGTCTCTGAGCACATTGTGATCTCTTCATGAATGATTCTTCAGTAGTAACATTTTGACTTAGAAATTTTGCAGGATTTATGATTCAGCTAATTACTTCTCCTCTTGTGGATTCTCTGACTAGCTATATACCAGGGACTGATTATTTATGGTGACCAGAAATATTGTACCTATACCTCTTAATTATGTGACTTTCATCCAATGGACAGGCAAAGTGTTGAGCATGCCTCTGTGACTCTCATTAACAGACTTTCTACTCTTTTAAAAGATGACTATGAATGACTCATGATAACAAAGTGCAAAACCATACCCAGCGCGCCAACAGTACACACAATATTGTGGTTATCATTAACTATAACTTTTTTTTCTTTATATATTAAGCAAATAGGACAAAATTCATGTGGGACCAGTCTTGCATATCTTGGTACCATTTTCCTAGATTTTTTTGGTTCAGACATTTTAATGCTACAACAGTCATTCATGGTTTTTGAGTGTGCAATGAAAGGATAGCCCTGGGGAGCGCCAGCAACCAGGAGCATGGAAATCAGAGTGGGAAAACAGTGTGTGGAGCCTCAGCCAGGGCATGGCGCAGCAGTTGGTGTGGCAGTTCGTGCGGGAGGGTGTGCAGGGAGGGTGCCTCTTCGAAGGAGGGACATTCCACTGGCTGAGAGGAGACCCTTGAAGTACACACAACCCAGAAACTGGGCACCATTCTGTGACCAGCTGCACAGGCCAAGGACACTCACCCTACCTGGCCCTCAGGGCAGGATGGCAGGCACTTGTCTGAGAGCAAAGGCTGGGGGTTCTGCACCATCTACACCAGTGGTGGCCAATGCCTCCACCCAGACAGAGTTGCTGAAGAGAGAAGCTGCAGTGCAGTCCTCAGAGTGTAGGAAGTGCCCGGACCTTTCTCCTGGGACAGCGACAGGCAGCAGACCTGCCTGCAAAAGATGTGCCCAGGCGGAGGACATCTGGCTGAGCTGTAGGAGGTGGTGAGAAGGCTGCATAGCATTGAGGCTGAGAAGGAGTTAGGTAGCTGGTTCTAAGCACTGTCTGCTGTGGACCCACAGCCCATGGCCAAACAGCCAAAAACTCCCCCACAGGCACGCACAGAAGGGAGGGGAGCCAATAATGCAGGAGAATGGAAACTTGCACAGGCAAGGACCTGTAGGAGGAAGAGACTTCCCCTGAAGCCTGAGGTGCCCTTGCAGAACCACTTCACCGCTCTGCAGGCTGAAGAGGAAAGACCTGTCACATCAGGAGAGATGCTGGAGCTGAGTAAGGCAGCCCAATCTGATCCCTGTATAACAACCAGCACAACTGAGAAAAGACAACGGGTAGTGGTAGTAGGTGACTCTCTTCTGAGAGGTACAGAGGCACCTATCTGCTGACCTGACACACTCGAGAGAGAAGTGTGCTGCTTACTGGGGGCTTGTATCAGGGATGTCACCAAGACACTACCAAGCCTTGTACAGTTCACTGACTATTAACTGCTGCTGTTGTTTTATATTGACACCAGTGATACAGCCAGGAGCAGTCTGAGGAGTATCAAGAGGGATTACAGAGCCCTGAGAGCAGTGGTAAGGGACTCTGGAACACAGGCAGTTTTTTCATCAATCCTTCCAAAGGGAAGAGGTTTGAAAGGGCCAGTCAAATCTGGCAAATCAACAGTTGGTTATGGGACTGGGGCACAGCTACTTAGACCATGGGAGTCGCTTTGAGAAACCTGGGCTACTGGTGGCTGATGGGGTCCATCTGTCAGCCTCATGCCTGCAAGGCTATGATCTTATTGGCATCACAGAGACGTGGTGAGATGGCTCCTATGACTGGAGTGTTGGAATGGAAGGATACAGGCTCTTTAGGAAGCACAGGCAGGGGAGATGAGGAGGGGGTGTTGCCCTCTGTGTCAGTGACCAGCTGGACCAGCTGCCTGGGGATGGATGAAGAGCTGACTGAGAGCTAATGAGTCAGGATTAAAGGGAAGGCCGGGACAGGTTACATTATAATGTCAGTCTGCTACAGGCCATCTGATCAGGAAGACTGAGCAGATGAGACTCTCTATAGGCAGATAGGAGCAGCCTCACATTCACAAGCCCTGGTCCTCATGGGACTTCAACCACTCTGATATCTGCTGGAGGGACAACACAGCAGGGCACAAGCAATCCAGAAGGTTCCTGGAATGCGTTGATGATAGCTTCCTTCTCCAAGTGATAGAGGAGACAACAAGGAGAGGTGCTATGCAGGACCTTGTTCTCACCAACAAGGAGGGGCTGGTGGGGAGTGTGAAGATCAAGGGCAGCCTTGGATGCAGTGATCATGAAATGGTGGAGTTAAAGATCCTTAGGGCAGCGAGGAGGGTGCACAGCAAGCTTGCTACTGTGGACTTCAGGAGAGCAGACTTTGGCCTCTTCAGGGGTCTGCTTGGCAGAGTAGCATGCGATAAAGCCCTGGAGGGAAGAGGGTCCCAAGAAAGGTGGGTAATATTCAAGGATCACCTCCTCCAAGCTCAGGAGAAATGCATCCCAACAAAGAGGAATCCAGGCAAAAATGCCAGGAGGCCTGCATGGACACACAAGGAGATCCTGGACAAACTCAAACACTAAAAGGAAGCCTACAGAGTTGGAACCAAGGACAGGTAGCCTGGGAGGAATACAGAGAAACTGTTTGAGCAGGCAGAGATCAGGTTAGGAAGGCCAAAGCCCTGATAGAATTAAATCTGGCCATGGATGTCAAGGGCAACAAGAAAAGCTTCTATAGGAACATCTGTTAAAAGGAAGACTAGGGAAATTATGGGCCCTCTCCAGAAGAAATAGGAGACCTTGTTACGTGGGTCATGGAGAAGGCTCAGGTACTCAACAAATTTGTTGCCTCATTCTTCATGGGCAAGGGCTCCAGCCATGCCACCCAAGTTGCAGAAAGCAAAGGTGGGGACTGGGAGAAAGAAGAACCACCCACTGTAGGAGATGATCAGGTTCAAGACCACCTAAGGAACCTGAAGTTGCACAACTCTGTGCAACCTGATGAGATGCATCTGCAGGTCCTGAGGGAACTGGCAGATGAAGTGGTTAAGACACTATCTGTCATATTTGAGAAGTCATGGCAGTCCGATGAAGTTCCCGCTGACTGGAAAAGGGGAAATGTAACCACCATTTTTAAAAAGGCAAAAAAGGAAGACCCAGGGAAGTATACGGGTCATTCTCACCTCTGTGCCTGGCAAGATCATGGAGTGGATCATCCTGGAAACTATGCTAGGGCACATGGAAAATAAGGAGGTGATTGGTGACAGTCAACGTGGCTTCACTAAGGGAAAATCGTGCATGACAAATTTGGTGGTCTTCTATGACAGGGTTACAACGCTGGTGGATAAGGGAAGAGCAACTGATGTCATCTACCTGGACTTGTGCAAAGCATTTGACACTGTCCTGCACAACATCCTTGTCTTTAAATTGGAGAGACATAGATTTGACAGATGGACCACTAGGTGAATAAGAAATTGGCTGGATGGTAGCACTTGAGTTGTGGTAAACGGCTCGATGTCCACACGGAGACCAGTGACCAGTGGCGTTTCTCAGGGATCGGTATTGGGACGAGTGCTGTTTAACATCTTTGTTGGTGACATGGAGACTGGGATTGAGTGCACCCTCAGCAAGTTTGCCGATGACACCAAGCTGTGTGGTGCAGTTGACACGCTGGAGGGAAGGGATGCCATCCAGAGGGACCCTGACAGGCTTGAGAGGTGGCCTGTGCAAACCTCATGAAGTTCAACAAGGCCAAGTGCAAGGTCCTGCACATGGGTCAGGGCAATCCCAAGCACAAATACAGGCTGGGGGATGAGTGGATTGAGAGCAGCCCTGCAGAGAAGGACTTGGGGGTGTTGGTGGATGGAAATCGGACTATGAGCCAGCAACGTGCATTCGCAGTCCAGAAAGCCAAACATATCCTGGGCTGCATCAAGAGAAGTGTGGCCAGCAGGTCGAGGGAGGTGATTCTCCCCCTCTACTCCACTCTCGTGTGACCCCACCTGGAGTACTGTGTCCAGCTCTGGGTTCCCCAACATAAGAAGGACATGGACCTGTTAGAGTGAGTCTAGAGGAAGGCCATGAAGACAACCAGAGCACTGGAGCACTTCCCTTATGAGGACAGGCTGAGAGAACTGGGGTTGTTCAGCCTGGAGAAGAGAAGGCTCCAGGGAAGCCTTATAGATGCCTTCCAGTACTTAAAGGGGGCTACAGGAAAGTTGGGGAGGGACTCTTTATCAGGGAGTGTAGTGATAGGACGAGAGGGGCAAGGGTTTTAAACTGAAAGAGGGTAGATTTAGATTAGATATAAGGAAGAAATTGTTTATTGTGAGGGTTGGTGAGACACTGAAACAGGTTGCCCAGAGAAGCTGTGGGTGCCCCCTCCCTGGAAGTGTTCAAGGCCAGGTTGGACGGGGCTTTGAGCAACCTGGTCTAGTGGAAGGTGTCCATGCCCATGGCAGGGGGGTTGGAACTAAGATGTTTAAGGTCTATTCCAACCCAAACCATTCTATGATTCTATGATTTATCAGAGTGTATTTATATACAAAAATAGTAGCAGAGGAGTCATATATATTTAGAGCAAATGCAGAATGGTATTTTTGTATTTTGTGAGCAGGTTTAAATGATAGTAACAGAAACAACTCAGTGCAAATTAGTGCATGAAAAAGACTGTGGATATGAGTTGTAGGGACTCGTGTCTGGACAGAAGATGAGTTCAAGCATCTGAAGAAAGAAAATTATTAGAGAAAAATAGATAAAAATGCTCATGGTCTGGTCCAGGAGTTAAATCTGGAGTGTTTCAGTTAATATCTAGACATATTTTTGTGGATTATTTTATTCTGGAGTATTTTAGTGTGACTTGGCAGCTTGAAATATTTCATGGCCTTTGAACACTGATGAATATCTTCTGGAAGGCAGAACCTGCCATGGGTCTATATCCATACTTTCTCAAACACCAAATTGCAGGCACTGCTAAAGTGAAATGTGTCAGTTATACTGAGGAGTGGTCCATACAGAGCCATCACGCAACCATATCAATACATGATATACCAAAAGAAAATGTGAGTGAAGAGAACTTAAATGTGCTAGAGTCTCCTAAAGAAAGGGAGGGAAGCAGAGAGGGAAACAAAGAGCAGTGTTAGTGCTAAGGTCTTATCCCTCTCCCTGCCGCCAGCCTGGGCAAGTGAGCAGCACCTGGGCAAACCTGCTCCCTTTTCTGGTCCCAGACTTACATACTTGCTCCTCTGCTGGTCCCAGAACAGCAGCAGAGATGAGTGCCTCCTTTACACTATTCTTATTGTGGGTCTGTCCCCTTTCTCCAGCTGTTGAAAAAAAGACTCATCCCTGTACTGAGTAGAATGGAAAAGGACTAAATCTGTTGATTTTAGTTTGGGCTTAATTTAGCACAGAGTTGGTGGAAATCATAATACAGTACAGTATCAGCCATCTTGTTGAAAATTCAGCTGTTTCTTGAAATGCAAGTATTTCAGTATGAACAAAAATAAAGGCAACTTGAATTTCAAACAGGTGACTGTCCTTGTTCTCTGTGCTCTGGTGCAAGACCTGCCGCCGTTTCAGCATGGACGTGGAGAAAATAATTATCCTTCTTTCCTAGGCTTCTCAGTGATGTGAATGATTTATTATTTAGCTGGAGGAAGAGGAAATCCTTTTAACCACAGTTATATGCCTACACACCTTAAAATCTAGTAAAGGAGAACTTCACTGTAGACTGATACGCTCCCTAGAATGTTTTATTGCATTTTTGCAAGTGTAAGGCCTTTACAGGAAAATAAATATAAACTAATAAGTTCAATAACAAATTTATCTTTGTGAAGACTAATTTGTGGCAGGAAAGAAATAGAAGGCAAATATTTTAAGGTGTTTCACACTTCAATTAGACAAAGCATCTATGTTTGTATTTTTAGGAGAAAAAACATCTTTTTGCTGGCAGTGGAAACTGCAGTACTCCTTCATGACAAGAGAGCCAGTCCCTCACCATCTGAAGGCAGGTGCTCTCAAAAATTTAGAGGCTCCTCAGGTGACTCTGGCTTCTCAGTGCTGATAGAATGTGAATGCATTGGCTGGGGCATGGTGTCTTGCATACTTGCCCCATCTGCCTCAGGGTCTCTTTCCCTGAAACAGTTTGCTGGAAAAAAATGGAACTGGAAAGTTCCTCTCCATGAAGGAATTCTTTGGTTATCCCATTTGAAGCAAAAGGCTTCAAAGACTACAAAAGACTATTTGTACAGAAAAACTAGATATAAAGGCTATGTAAGCAAACAGATAGGCTTGGTGCTTGCTATTTGTCAAACAAGGTCTGATGAACTCAGAGCAGAATGGAAAGAAAGAGGGTAGCTAACTCTTTTATCCCAAGGCTAGCTCTCCTGTTTTGTTATATATTTTTATCTGATCATGTCATATTTTTGTTAATCATTTGTCTGGTTTTCTCAGGGGCACGCTGCTTCAAAACAGCACTGCATTGAAAACATATTAAAAAGCCAATTTCTTGTTAAACACTAAGAGGCAACTTTTTTGTTTATGGCAAAGCTGTTCAGGTATCCAGAATGACTTAATGTCTCTGTAGTTACACAGAGCGCTGCAGAGTGACTGCAGTCATTGCTAGCCAGCAAAGAAGGGTCTGGCCCTATGTGGTCTGGAGATCTCTAAATACTCTGGATAAGAGGAAGTGACAGTGACTCAGACAGGAGAAACATGGGACTCAGAATATTTTAAGCCTCTACTGAGAGGAATGGGGTTGCAACTAGGACCTTACTCACCAGTTTCAGCAAGGTCTTAGGGACAACCAGTGTCATAATAATAGAGGAAAAAATTAGAGGTGAACATGCCCATACACCTGCCAATGAGAAGTTCAGTCTTCTGACTTTTGAGGCAACTATCATGCTAGGCTCATTTTCATACAGCCAAAATATCTTCTGTCTTCGAATAAGTGTGGCCATTTCCATGCTGCCTATTGAGATACACCCTGGCCCAGCCTATCCTCCTGTTTCTGACTGTGAGCTTGCTGACCTGGGCCAAAACTGCCAGGGAGCACCCTGGCACTGATTCAGTACAAATGGTTATGGGTCAGCTCTGGATATTGTGTCTTGGCCCTTGTGTAATTTGCTAATAGGGCTGTAGCAATATGATGGTGAAGTGCTAAGGCTTGGACAACCGGCCCAAGCCAGAGTTGACCTGTAGATGAATCCTGTATATTTTATAATTGATAACCATTGTGCTAATAGGTATTATACTAAGTTATAACAAACCATCTATTCTGATATAAAAAATGCTAAAGTGTTGAAGTATTGAAGCCTGAACAACAGGCCCCGAGCCAAGCTGCTAACTTAGTATGTAGTCATTAGCGAAATATGTATGCTCTTTAATGAAAGATGTAGCTTATATATCATATACTCATTACTGACGATGAATGTTATGAAAGCATGTCTATCCTGAATGTATCTTTCTTCTTCTTTGTGTAGGGTTAAGTTAATAAGGCTATGAAGCCAGCTGTCTGGCCTTGGGACCAGATGTGTGGCTTTGATCTAAAAAGAACATAAATAAATTAGATAAGCAGGGAAACTCCCTTAGCTTCTCCCTTGAGCCCTGGCCAGGCTCTGGCGGAATCTAATTGGAAAATGACACCAGATATTTTCCACTCAAAACAAAGGTGCCACTTATTCTGGCTTGCTGGTTTGGGGTATATAAGGCTGGACCCCCTTGCAGCGACTTTGGAAGCCTCACCTATGGGTGGACGCACCGCGTAGGATTTCCCACTTGCCGGGACAGGCTCTCCAAATCCTCGCTGTAACCGGGGCTCCCCAGTGTCTGCGGATCTGGATGATGGTAACGTATGCAAGTGGTGATGGATCTTTATTAATCACTATTCTCTCTCTCTGGTGGTAATGATTTGATGCATTACCCTGTATTTTCCTATTTGTTTACTTTAAGTGCACTATTCTGTCTTTTCTTACTGTATGTTTTCTGTATTACTCTGCTACATTATTTAGTTATTCCCAGTAAAATATGCCTACTCTTTTCACTCTGGTGTCCGAGTTTAATTGGTATCCTTAATCAACAAAACAGATGGCAGCCCATTGCTACCATAACAGCCTTTACCATTTTTCAGTGCTGTTGCAGGAAGACCAACACTTTCCTTAGCAAAACTAAGTCTTAGCTTGTTTCTCAGCAGTGTTAGCTGTGCCACCTACTATCAAAGAAAAAGTTCAAGGTTTTAGTTTTGGATCAAAGATTTTATACAACTTGTCAGGGCGCTAATAAAGCATTTCAAATTCTGGTTGCTGGCTGATATTTGTCATTCTGCTAGCAGAGTCAGACATAAACATATGACTCAGTCAGCACTTGAGTGTGCAATGTTGTTTAGAAAAAGCTTCCTTAAAAGCATTTCTACAGTGTGCTTTTGGAAGAGGTTTTCTGCGTAAGGAGAGTAGCTTATCCTTGGTGATTTCAGGTACCTCAATGGGCTTTTAATTGCATGGTTACATGGTGTGGAGGAGTGCTAGAAGGCCATGGGTCCTTTGTCTGCGTAATGATGACTTGATAACAACTGTAGCTTTCTTTATATTTTTATATTTACCTTTGTGTTGAAAGCCAGGAGTCTTTCACTTTTACAAACTCTTCTCAGAAATCTTGGAGAGGAAAATGATTATTTTATGGTGAATCTTACAAAGAAATAGTCATGAACGACTGTAAGTTCATTAAATGAGCACTCTATCTTTCACTAAATTTACCTTTTTAATGAAAAAGTTTAAGTTTTTAATGCAACTTGGCAGTCATGACTCTTTTAAAAAAAGTTAATTTCACCTCATGGCTTATTTTTTGCTTTCAGTTGAAAGTGTTTCTTCTTACTTGACGGGCAGATGAAAGGGCCCCAACCTGTGGAAAGGAGGGAGGGGAGAAAACACAAAGCTAAGGGAAGATATTTTGCTGCCTGGGCTTTGGTCTTCCCAAGTGTGTTGTGCTCCTTCCGGCTCTGCTGCCTTCCTCAGCCCCTGAGCACTGCTCTGTCCTTTCCCAGGGCAGAGTCAGAAGTGTAAGACATGGGGACATCTCCTGCCTCCTGCACCCTCCCCTCCGATGGGTGTTCCTCTTGCCTGGTCCTTGCTGAATGCCTGCAGATCTTATTTTAAGGTGATCCATAACTCAGTTTACATGATACATCCAGCAATCTCAGCTGTATCATTTTAAGCTTACATTCACAGTAAGCTTCTCTTTTTTCCAGACAGACTGCTTAAGTGTATTGCTCTTATAAACAGACAGCATGGTGTTATTAAATGTACATAGTCTAAACCTTACAACTAAATCTAATGGCAAATCATGTTTCTTCTCTTCATTTTTATACCCTGCTGGGTACTGAGGATGGGGAGCTGTGACAGAGCCTATTTCTCAGTCCCAGATGGTCAAACTGCCTCTCTGGACTGCAACCATAGAAGGAGCTCAGCAACAATCCTGTTGTTATCTATATCAGTTATGACAAAGACCGCCCATTTTCTATGGGGTAGCCATAACAGAGGAGAATATAACTGACTTTTTTTAAAGTTTAAATTCAATCACAGTGCCCTCCAGGACTTCAGTACTTACCAAATTCTAGTGAGAATGTACACTTTTTCCTTCCTTTTCTTTGCTTACTGAACAAGTTGTCTGTTTTAAAATTAACCCCTAGCCTCCATTTAGAGTTTATGCCTCAATCCATCATGTCAGACTTTACTGTTAGGATTCTGAAAATCACAGATGTACTAAAATAACAAGTTAATAGTAATTTGTTTGGTTGGCTGGTAGCTAACGAAGAAACTTTTTCTTGATGAAATAATCCGATTTATCTGAAATGAGGTGTATCACACATCCATGGTGATTAAATTCTCTAAAATTGTACTTTTCCAAGTGAACTCTTAAAGATTCTGTCAAAATACAGCATGCAATCACTGGTATTATTCCCCAGAAATACTTTCCCCTAATATGTTGCTGCCTGGGTGTAAGTTAACAGCATCACATGTTGCCTTTCCTTGTTTCACAGTTACTCTTTTGAGGAGCCCAGAAAGGAATTTGAAGTGTGAAAGCAGATGTGTGGCTGTGCATAAAGTGTGACTTGATGAACTTATCAAGATGCAGCTGAACAGCTAGCAAAAACAGCCAGCAAAGCCCACAAACCATAGTCTGACAGCCCAGCATCTATTTTTGTGTGGGTAATAAACAGATGTCAGTGGCGAGGATCTGTGCATAAAAACAGCTCTTGCCATTTTTGTCCACAGTCTGTATTAAAAGTAGGCCAGGCAGCATGACACCTGAATAATTTTGGTGGTGAACCATGTTATTAATAAAATTTTAAAAAATCTAGTCAGCAAAGCCCCGCTGGAATTGACTTGTCTAACAGATATTCTGTAAATTGTAAAGTATTTTATTTTGTTTTTCTTCTACCTCTTTTCTCTTGGGTGTGCTATGGGTCAAGACAAAACCTGGTGTCATTCGTCCCGTGCTGGTGAAAGGCAAGAGTGCACAGCAAAAGGAGGAGCCCTATCAACCCAATCCTTTTAAAAAGTACCTTGAAGAAATCACTGATCAAGATATTGAGCAGGTAAGTAACTCTCACTCTGAATGATTTTGTAGCCTCAGCTAGTTTCCTTAAAGATGATGGAATAATCTTAGATCCTTATTTTGTTCTGGTCTCTTCTTTTTTTGCAAAGTTAGATGATTCCCCAAGGCTCCTGAAGGAGTGTCTCCAGGCTGGAGATGGGCAGCTGGGGTTTATACAGGAACATTTTTTTTTTTGGTGATCTAAAAACCTGTATGTTGAGGAGAGGACCTTTGTATGATGTCTGTAGAAAACACTGTACAAAAGAAAGTGGAAATCCTGTGCTCCCCTGTCAAGCAAGTGTCTGGATCAGATCTACTAGAAAGCACTTCCTCCATTTGGGGTCCAGACCTGAATCTTCTCTAAAGAGAAATGAGGACAGCAAGGACTGGGCAAAGTTCACTCTTCCCTCTTCAAGGGAGATTGCAGAGGAGCCCCAGTGAGCTTCCATCTCACTCCCCAGTGAATAGCTCCCCCAGGTCTGTATTCATGTTCCTCCACTGTTTGAGGGGACATCTCTTCTATCATATGCAAGGGGCATTAATGGACAGCCACAGGGCAGCAAAAGTGTCTTCTCCCACAGACCTCTTCATAAAGCCATAGGATCACTTTGCAAAAACACATCTTGAACTTTCCTGACCTGTATGAGGCATGATCTCAGAGAAACCCTGGATAAATGGTTCTGTCAGCTTTTTCTCATGCATTTGTGTTTGTGTGAATTATTGTGAATTAAACCTTAACTGCGATACATAATCTGAATGTCCCTGTGGGAGCTTATTATTAACCTATCCCGTATGTTCGGAGTCCTCCATCTGGCGGATAGTAAAATGAAGCCAATAGTCCTCTTGTCAGACATGATGTGAATGAAATACCTTGCTAATTGATTTTGTCTTACTTCTATGCCTCTCTAGTCACATTAGAGAGAGACTTTAGCAACAGCAGTCCTCTCTTCTTCCTGTTAGAACTGAATTTTTTTAAGATTTCCATTTCTGTTCTTTCCATACCTCCCCCTAGTTCTGACTTGCTGTAGGAAAATCACAATGTTTCTCAAGAGTACTGCAGCATTACAAACAGAGAAAGATTTATTTGTAGTATTAGGGGGTTCCAGCAACACGTGTGGGTGGCATCAGAAGGTTTCTAATTCTATAAGTTTCCATAGAATTTAGAGTTTCTGTAAAATATAAGAAAAACTGAATAAAAATGATGATTTACAACTTGTCTCTGCACTTTTGAGGTTGACAGTGAATATTTGACTTCAGAGACTACAGGTGAGCTCATAATGAGTTTTTCATCCTTTAACTTACTGAAACTCTTCTGATGCCAAGGAAGGGAATTCACCCTTCCACCTGGGATGAAAGAGGAGGAGAGCTGACCTAGAGCTGCTGCTAGAGAACTTCTGGTCTAGGCCACCTCATCAGGGCTTTTCTGCAAAGGCAGGGGCAGCTCATACCTCCCTTTTATCAGGGCTGGGCACAGATTCTGCTGGCTATCATTTCGCTGATGAAAGAACGATACTATCATCACCAAACTTTGTATTTTCAGGCAAATACAACCTGGGGTTATTGCCATAGTCTGAAGCTTTATGACATTTGAAACTGTGAAAACCAGTCAACTTACAGCTTATAAATTACTTATGATACATATTACTGAAGTACTGAGGACACAATAAGTCCATCAATAAATGTGGTTGTTATAGCAAACACCCAGATTAGTTTATATAAAAGCTATGTATTAAAATGAACTAAACACATTACTTTGATAGATGACACTGATAGATGGAAAAGTTAATTTCACAATGAATATTTTCAGTTTTGCTTCCTTTATTTAAAAAAACAATGTCGTATGTTTTAAAGTACTGATAAATTGCTTCCTAACCTAAGAAATACCACAGGTTGTTGTAAAAATCTTGTTATTTTGGGATATCTCTATTAAGACATCTTTGTTCTGAAAAAGGAATTATTTAGGCCTGTATCCAGATGGATTCACTGACTTAACAGAAACTGTTTTGTTTGTGTGAGAAATGGCTATATGATTCTAGTGGTCATCTAATACAACGATTAATAGTACGATAATAGCCAGATCTGGGGGAAACACTAAAGTGCTGAACATGACAGGATATGCTTATGATTTCAGCTCTTGCCTCTCAGAGTAGGTCTATGGTGCTGATATAAGTCCCTTGTGAATGAAGACTTGGGTGTCCACATGAGTATGTTCACAATCTTACAGCATCTGTGAAACTCTCCTGAGGGGTTTTAGTGCCTGTAATAGCACTGCAGCTCTGCCTGTGGAACTGGGCTCGGTGCCCAGACAACAGCTTGAAAATTGAGGTGGTTGTCTCTAACCATGGCGTTGTTAGCCTATAAGGACACATTCTCCCTCTTCACCTGCTCTCAGTAATTAGCATTTTTGGCTGCAGAGTGTCTGGCTTCCAAAGAGTGGGAGGGGTTCACACCAATATTACCCCAAAATCAGGTAAATTGACTGCTTTCATGGGATATGGGAGCTGGGGATTAAAACTAGGAGACTAGCAGCTAAGCTTTCTGCTTTCTGTGGAAGAGTCGGTGATGGTGATAGTTCACTTGTCCTCAAATAAGAACATAGCAGACATTTACTGTGGCTAAGGACAAAATTGCTCATACCGTTACTGATTTTCCCTGGTTTTCTTTGGAGATTTCCCCAGTGCTGCTGGGAGGTTGAGCTCTTACATTTCTGTTCTCTCCCTCTCTCTGCATCTTCTTTTCCTTTTTTTCTAATACCATTGCCAACAACACCCTTCTGAGGTGATGTTGCTGCCCCTCCTTCACCCAGCCCATCTTGAAAGGACAGACCCTTTCAGGCTGCATCTTTGAGGATGGTACAGACTAGATGAGGTTCCAGATAGCATCAAGTTTATTAGCTTCTCTCTTTTGTTTTTTCTTAGGCCTCATCAGTACCTCCCCTCCTTGTCAAACCTCCCAGTGTGACACTGAGCACTGGTAACTATGTGGATGACATTCAGTTTGAGACATAATGATGCAGCCAGCCATAACTGCTGACCTTCATCTTTACGTCCCTGTGTTAAACACATGCTTTTTTGCACAACAGAGTAGCTTGTTTGCTTTTCACTTCATTAAGAAACATCCCCATGTGGAAAAGGCCATTTCCCTTGTAAAAAACCAGTAATTTTTGCTTTAACAGGGAGCTGTTCTCATGCAGATAATCCAAAGTAATGGAAGGAGACAAAAAGAGATTTCTAAATTAGTAAAGATTGTCTGGAAAGGATGTAGCTCAGCTCACAGATAGCTCTTTTTATCTGTGTTCTGGGTATGCTGTATATAGATTGACACTGGTGTGCCAATAAAATTTATAAACCAGGGAAAAATCTCATTTTATTTTGGCTTTTTCTCAGTTTATGCTGCTTTTTTTTTTTTTTTTTTTTTCCCCCCGGGCACATATACAACTTGTAGCACTGGGTATTCAATGGATATCCCCCCATGAAACACTTGTTAGAGACAGAGAGTAGTGTTTCTGAGGTTCCAATCTGACAGTGTTAATCTTCCAACATTTTTAGATGCCCTTACTGAAGATGGTAATATCGTTATCATGAGAAAGAATTTTTTTGTTCTTGCTTAGAACATTTCAGTAATGTTTAGGAATTTTGCTGTTATGCTCCAATTTGTTCAAAAAAACACCATAAAATATGCTATATATGAGTATATGTAACTCATGAGAAGCGCTGATGTGACAGCTTCATGAAAACTTTGGCTTGAAACTGTGGAAACAGAATCTTTTTTTTTCGGAAAAAAATAGGGCATTTTGTTACATAATAATATGAAATCAAATCATAATGAATGTTAGATAATTCATGTGCTTGCAAATATTTATTTAAAAGAATGTACGTAGACTTCTTTGTCATTAAAAAAAACCCCACATTGGGCATTGGAAGAGAAAGATAAGGATGAACTAAAGAGATATTAGTTACAGTTGTTATGAAGCTGTGCAGCCAGTTTGCCAAGGTTTATCATTAGTAGAAGTAGGGCTGGTGCCTCTAAGGAGGAGTGGCAGGAGGCAATGTTGGTGTGGAGCAAGTGCTGCCTGGTTCCCTTCCAGCCACTCTCGCCGCTGCTGAGCTCTGATCTGCTCGTTTGCTCACACTCACTCTTTTGGCGGGTGATACATTAGCTTCTGCTGGAACTAATCACAGCTCTTGTCACAAATTTTCTGGGTCTTGAGCTCAAAGGCACAGCGCACAGGGGAGTTTCTGGTCTAGACTCAGTCAGCTGAGTGGGTGAGAATTTGGGATGTATTTTGTCAATGGCCTAGACAAAACTCAAGCACAAGATTTGTGCCAAAACCTGGGTATGCCTCCTTGACTCTATCCCTAATCTTTTAAAAAAAAATTTTTTTTAGAGGATTTTATCCGTTAGGTGAAAAACATATTGTTTTTTTTAACCAGAAACACTATTAGCTGCTGACAACTTGCAGTAGTGAAATATATTGTGTGCACCTTCACTGGTTTAGCATTTAAATGGCTGAAAAGGCTTGTTAAAAAGCCTGAAGTGCTCCTGCTAGTACGTAGGTAAGGCAGACTTTCTTTTGTACCTCTCAGACACTGTTTCCAGATTGGTTTTGCTTCCAATCCACCCTCTCAGAAAATGTCCCAAAATGTTGCCATTTATCTTAGCATATGATCATTCTGGGCTTTCCTTCTCTGTCACTTGAGCATCAGTTGAGCTGCAAGAGGGAGATGCACTGGAACCCAGATGAAGCATAACTGGTTTAATGGGACATTTACAGGAGGTTTTTGTATGTGTACTTTCATGCTGATGAAAGTGCTTAGTGTAAAGCAATTGTCTTGGCATGAAGGTAGAGTATCTTTAATCATCAAGCCCTATGAAATGTAAAAACCATGCAAGACAAGCACTTTGCTTTCTGTCCAAAGCTTCCTTTTTGCATCCATTAATCTGTTTCTGTTTACTTTTCTTTTCTTTATAGGAGACTGCTCTCCTACACCCTCTGTATCCAACTAAACTGATCCCTCCAACTAAGTCCCCTTTGCGTCCTTCATCTGTCTCCCTCGCTGACTGTCTAAACCCTGGACCTTTCAGCCACTTGTCTTCCATCACATGTGATGTTCATGAGAATCCTTATAGCCCTTACAGTCACAACTCTTTGTACAATAAGGTGAGCATGAAGTGTGGTGTGACTCAAGAGCTTTGTCAGCTTTTATCCTTTTAATTCTAGGCAGAATTCAGCTGAGTTATTATGATTCAGTGCTGGCAGGTGCTCTGGGAGATGCATCTCAGAGGAACTTGTGTCTCCAGTGTCCCTGGAGGTATTACTGTTTTTCCTCCCCTCAGTACAGCTTTTGTTGGGCTTGATTCGTCCAGACCAGCTAGTACAGGGCTCCCACCACTCTTCATTCAGGCTATTTGTTCTCTAAAGGAGGAATAATCTATTTCATCCCTCATACTCAGAGTACATTTAACATTTACCCATACTAAAAAAACGGGCTATTTCTTTTTCTTGGGGACTGAGGGAAGGGAAGCTAACCTGAAAGAAATACAGGCTTTTCCAGTTGCTTTATCTGTCATCCTGACAAGCAGTTGTCTCTTGCCAATGCAAAGGTAATCACACCCTTGCTGAAATTTGTGTCTTTTTTGAAACATCAGTGAAGAAGTGAGACAAAATCTCTGAAGTCCAAGGTGTGTGGGTGACAGGGCTGGCTAATAAGCTTTGTAAGGTGAAAACCAGGCCCTATGTCTTAACTGACATCTTTTCGAAGAGCAGCTGGCATGAGGTATTTACAATACCTGAAGAGACCCCCTGTTTGGTGTTAGAAATGCATCATTTGTGGAAGTCTGTGGAAGATGCTGTTTGGACCCCTCAGATGCATCACTCCCATGTCCTCTTTTTCTAACACAGAATCTGTCTGCAAATGCTCAAACAATGCCTGGAGAGATAATTTCACTCCGAGATGTACAATGTGCTTTATCTGGGATGCAAGAGGTTAAAACACAGGCATTAGGTACTGTTTCTTTAGGCTATCATCATGATTTTCTCATCAGAGGAAGCACCAGGATGAAATACGTGTTATAAGTTTCAGGTACATTGGGACCCAAGACTGCTTTGGAGAGAAGTATCACCTCTGCAGAGAATGTATGTTGGTCAGCTGTCAGACTCTGAAGAAATGTTTGAAAATTCCTTCTCTCCCCATTGACTAGAAACATAATTAAGGTTAATAGGTAATATCAACAGTGTCTGAATTTGGCCCGTCTGTCCTGTGGGATTTATAGAATTTACTATTTTACCCACTTGTTAGGATGGACTAAAACTAAAACTAAACTAAAACCAACCTTCCATGCTGTCTGCGGTATCCTGAACAAAAGCACCTTTTCACATCTGCTAGACTGGGTTTTGTTGTTTCAATTTTTACTATGGGCTGACATGTTTATTTAGGCAGCAATGATTACGATCAGGTATTTTTCAACAAGTTTCCTGGTTTCTGGCAGGGCATTCACATGAACAAACAAACAGTTCATATGACTGCTGAAGACAGTTTCTATAATGAAACTGGGTATTTGCTGTTGCTAATGAAAATACTGTTAGAAACTCAGAAATTTGTATAGGAAGACAAATAAAGTTTTCTGAAGATAAGACAGTGTAATTTTTTGGTATATCATGTTAGATGTTTCCTCAAACAGGGATATTCTTGCTGAATAATTGCTGAAATAAGGAAATTTTGCTCCTGCTCTAATTTCCTATAGCACTGTGCACCCAAAACTCTTGAATGCAGAGGTCATAGGACAGCCCAGCCTGTGTATTTGCATTCCACCTATATGGTGATGATTATGATGCCTCTTTATTCACAATTTTTTATCTCAAGGAACTTTTGTGGTTCCAAGCAACCTTTGTGAGCTTTTCAAACTGACAAATGCAGCCACACCTCTCTGATGTTAGCAGGTTCTTCCTGTACAATGTAAATATGAGCACTACATCATCTTTTTGATTTCTTCCATTTCCCTGTATAACATAAATTTGCTCTCTTACTTGGGTAATTATTTTCTGTCCACTGTTTAACAAAGGTGTTTTACATGGTTTTCCTATAAACTTCACATATCTGTAAACAGCTTTTATTTTTAAAAATATATTTTTTTAATATATTATGTATATTTCAATATTCTTATTTCCATATTGAACTCTGGCACTCTGTTTAAGTCTGCAGCTTTCCAAGGTTGAGCAGCATTATCCATAGGCCAGAAGTCACTGAAAAGTGCTGTATCAATCAAAGAAAATCTCAGGGAATCATTTAATTTTACTTCAAATATTTCTGCAGCAGCATTCTCCTGGCAAAACTGACTACTTGCGGCTTGGATGGGCACACGCTTCGCTGGGTAAAAAACTGTCTGGATGGCCGGGCCCAAAGAGTGGTGGTGAATGGAGTTAAATCCAGTTGGCGGCCGGTCACGAGTGGTGTCCCCCAGGGGTCGGTTTTGGGGCCACTCCTCTTTAATATCTTTAGGGATGATCTAGACGAGGGGATTGAGTGCACCCTCAGTAAGTTTGCAGATGACGCCAAGTTGGGTGGGAGTGTTGATCTGCTCGAGGGTAGGGAGGCTCTGCAGAGGGATCTGGACAGGCTGGAGCAATAGACTAAGGCCAACTGTAGGAGTTTTAATAAGGCCAATTGCCGAGTACTGCACTTCAGCCACAACAACCCCCAGCAGCGCTACAAGCTTGGGGAGGAATGGCTGGAGAGCTGCCAGTCAGAGAGGGACCTGGGGGTGTTGATTGACAGCCGGCTGAACATGAGCCAGCAGTGTGCCCAGGTGGCCAAGAAGGCCAATGGCATCCTGGCTTGTATCAGAAATAGCGTGGCCAGCAGGGACAGGGAAGTGATCTTACCCCTGTACTCGGCACTGGTGAGGCCGCACCTCGATTACTGTGTTCAGTTTTGGGCCCCTCACTACAAAAAGGACATTGAATTACTCGAGCGTGTCCAGAAAAGGGCAACGAAGCTGGTGAAGGGTCTGGAGCACATGTCGTACGAGGAGTGTCTGAGGGAACTGGGGTTGTTTAGTCTGGAGAAGAGGAGGCTGAGGGGAGACCTCATCGCCCTCTACAACTACCTGAAAGGAGGTTGCAGAGAGCTGGGGATGAGTCTCTTTAACCAAGTAATAAGCGATAGGACAAGAGGTAATGGCCTCAAATTGCGCCAGGGAAGGTTTAGACTGGGTATTAAGAAGCATTTCTTTACAGAACAGGTTGTTAGACGTTGGAATGGGCTACCCAGGGAGGTGGCGGAGTCCCCATCCCTGGAGGTGCTTAAGAATAAAGTTGACTTAGTGCTTAGAGATATGATGTAGTTGGGAACTGTCATTGTTAGGCCAATGGTTGGACTGGATGATCTTCTAGGTCTTTTCCAACCTAGACAATTCTGTGATTCTGTGATTTCCAACGGTTATGTCATCAGGGAGCTAATTGGGAGGGCTATGTTTTAGATGAAGCCCTAGTACTGACCTGCTGTGACAATTTAAGCAAAAAGGTTCACACATTTGGGCTTCTGGTTGACTTCCCACTGCTGTCCCTCTTGTTGTGTAAGTGAAATAGGCTCTTGACTTTGGTCAAGACCACATGCAATGATAATGCTTGTGTTTCTCCAAATGCATCTCTTAATTTAGTTAATGTAGCAAATTGTCTCTTCCATCCCATAAAATTTAGTGAAAATCTATGGGAATCTATGATGTTAACCATGATTAGTACAAAAAAAAATCAATAATTAGATCTTCTGAAGCAGTACTGATGAGAATGACAAAGATTTTTAAGACGAATATCTTTTTCGAGACTTCTTTGGAGAATTTTTAGTATAACTCAATTTACTGTTGATTATTCCCTGTGATTAAAAAAATTTTAATTATTTAATTATTTGCAATAATTTTGAAGTCTTAGCCAATGAAGATAAAGTTAACAGATATAAAATGAGACAACTCAAGTGTCGGAGGTAGGTAAGATTTTTAAGCATTACTGGTAGTACTAGTAAATACCTTTAGTAAAATGTACTGTGTTTGTGAACTGAGGTCACTCTCTAGGTACGTGTGGCCCAGTACTTTGGGAAACAGAATAATCAGATGTCAGTACTGGGCTAGTTTAATACAAACAGAGGTTTGTTTACACAAGGAGTAAATATTCACCACTTAAAATATTTTTTTTATGTTTCTGTTTTGGTGTATAGTATTAACATTCTTTGATAACCAAATGAAGATTAATTTCAATCTTGTTCACATGATCAATATTTAACATTTGAGTTAATATATGTTGATAAAACCCCTGACAATATTTGCCTATTATTTCTTGCAATAACCCTGTCTTCTGTGCCACCCAACTACAGTCTGAGCTATTCATGTTTTTAAAAGGAAATTATTTAATTTATTGTAATAAATACTCGAAGTAACAGAAAACACAGTACAGTAGACACAGTATCAGGTGTTGAAATATCAAACTGTTAAACCCATTCCATAAACAACATCCTGACATCATGGGAATTTCTTTCCGTTCTCTATTAATCCTGGACTGTCATCTCTCTAAATTCCCTGGAGTTGTTTCTCTTCATTCCTCATCCCTCGAGATAAGGGATAATATGCACTGTGACTTACTTGCTGTCTCTCCA
This sequence comes from Strix uralensis, assembly GCF_047716275.1. Classification (NCBI taxonomy): domain Eukaryota; kingdom Metazoa; phylum Chordata; class Aves; order Strigiformes; family Strigidae; genus Strix; species Strix uralensis. The sequence goes on from NC_133974.1 coordinate 27,166,792, forward strand.
GCCACCCAGTAAACACATGGTCTGTGTCCACGAGGTCAACCTATAGATACATTTCTAATTATGTGCTGTATTTTGCCTCATGTACCACTAGAGGGCAAAACCCGCTGTCATAAATTCTTGCAGTCATTTTAAATATGTTGTAAATACACTATTGAGAATGGACAGGATGTGCCAGTAAATGGAGTTGCTACTATTCACCCACACTTTCATTAAAAAATTACCTTAAACAAGTGTTCCCTCAGAAATAGGAAATAGGATATGGGAAAAAAACAGAATGATCACCTGTATCTTGTATTAGGGAGGCTAGATATGGTGAGCTCCTAAAACCAGTATCATTTCATTTGTTGGCTCAGGGCACAAGAAAATAACAGCTGTCTCTATCTGAAATGCTGTACTGAAAAGACACTGTGGTGTTTAGGCAGACTGGAGCTAGTGCCAGGTTGGTTTTATTTGAAACTCCATCAAGTACCTGAATCTTGGTGGCTGATGGAATTAACACAGATTAAGCTGAAAGATAGACCTGGTGGGTTTTGTAGATTGTGACTGTTCAGAGTGATGCAATCCATAAGTTGTGCCCCAAATCATTTCACAATGTGGTTTTAGCTTTGATGGGAAGAGGCAGCAGGAACCAAGGTATTATGTCTGTCCTTCTGCTTGAAGAAGAGCAGAAAAGGCTCTCTTCTCTCATCTGTGCACAGGCTGCTTCTGAAATAAAAGGTTTGCCCATTCAAGTGATCTGATTCTGTTTTCATCGGCCTTGTCATCTCCCTCGTCCTTGCCTTCACCACTCTGCCCCCAGGCACCAGGCACTGCTGATTTTTATTTCCACTCCTTGGTTTTGAATAATTATATGAGTTGAACTTTTTATTATAAAAAAAGTTCCTTTTCCTTTTGATTGGAATAAAACAGATCAGGAACATGAACTTCAAAGCAACTATTGCAGTGATGGAGAGCCTGAAGTAACATTTAGCTCTGTGGTTAACTCCAAAGCGTGCTTCTGCTGGGAATCCCTCCAGCCTTTAACAGAGGACTGTGTGGGGTGGAAGAGCAGAACTCTGCACCTGGAGTACTGTGTCCAGTTCTGGTCCCTGTAATTCAAAAAATATGAGGACAGACTGGAGAGAGTCCAAAGGAAGGCCGTGAAGATGATCAAAAGGCTAGAGAACCTGCCCTGTGAGGAAAGACTGAAGGAGTTCGGTCTCTTCTCCCTGGAGAAGAGAAGGCTCAGGGGGGACCTCATCACAATATTCCAGTACTTAATGAGTGGCTACAAAGATGATGGAGGCTCTCTTCATAGGGAGCCACATGGAGAAGACAAAGGACAATGGGTACAACTTGCACTGGGAGAGGTTTCATCTTGTTGTATGAAAGAATTTTTTTACAGTGAGAACAGCCAATGACTGGAACAACCTCTCCAGGGATGGGGTGAAGTCCCTTACTGGAGGTTTTCAAGCTGTGTTTGGACAGAGTGCTAGATAATCTCATCTGGGCTCCCTTTCCCACAAAACATTGGGCCCTTCCAACCTCAGCTCTTCTATGATTCTGTGATTCACATGGGGACACAATTGATGTAAATATCTGTCAGGGCAGAAAGCATTAGATTTTGGGAAACCAGCTGTCATTTTGAAGGAGAAAGGAATGAGCTGCCCAAGTGAAGAGATAGTGGATTAGTGGGTGTAGCTCCCTCAGTCGAGGACCACGTCTCAGTTCCTACTGACTTTCAAACTGCCTTTTCTTTCTGTCAGCAAGGGCTGAGCACACGATTCATTATATCCCTGTGAAAATCTCCCTGTCGGTTAAATATTTAGCAACACACCCTTGAAAATCTATTGGATGGAACTGGCTTTTTGCAAGAGGTATGAGAAATGTTAAAAAATTACCATTTCTGTACCTGATCAGACATTACTTACAAGAGTAAAGGTCTAAGCTTGCACAGGACAAGTTTTCTTTAATATCCAACTTTGGGTTCAAGCCAATTTAATTTTTTTCCTGGACCTAAATGGAGTTTTCTTGAAATCACTAAATGTTGTTGTGTTGGAAGTGTCAGCCTTTCATAATCACTTGCAGGTCTGCAGGCTCAGAGGTAAGCAGAATATTTAAAGGGAATCTTTATTTTTTTTTTAAATTAAATCAGTGGTGTTTACCTCACCATCCCATCTCCAACTCATTGGATGTTTTATTTGATTAATAGTAGTATAGTGGGAATTGACATTCTGTGAACGCAGCAGCCTTTCGAGGTTGCCATGGAAAAGCACTTTTCTCCCAGACATCATCCCAGCTGCTTTTATTTCTAGAAGAGAGTTTCTTTCTCTGTTTTGAACTTTGATATTTAAATGCTGTACTTGTGTAGGTGTATTGTGGTTGATCAACCTTCTACTATCTGTGATCCAGAACAATTGTTTTAGAGTAGAAAAAGAAATTGGCGGCAAACAAGCCGGTTCATTAGTGCTGTGCTACAAATTGGGCCTCCTTGTTGGGAAAATATTAATGCATAATATTGTTGTGTCTCCTTTGTATATTCTTTTATGGCATTGCTTGGACTTAGTGAGCTATTTTATTCATATCATATTTAGATGACGTTTTTATCACTTTGGAATTGGTTTGATAATGCCTACAGAAAATGCCTCTAGAGTTCTTGCTCAGCTCATATTTAAAGAAAGGCATCTCTCTTAAAACACTTTAGAAGAATCATAACTTGGTAGTCAATTGCTCTCTTCAAAGCCATCAAATTAGCAACAGAATACGAAGGTAGTTTAGGCTCAACAGGAGAAATGGCAGCATGCACTTAATGTGGAGATGGCTTAAGTCTGGCACTGCCTGGAAAGAACTCTGCTACTCACTCCTGCAGAGACAGCTCTTCCAAATGAAAAAAAGGAATTGATTACTGTGTCGCTCCTTTTGGCCTGGGTAGTTATGCAATTTTGAGAGCCTTGCTGTCTTTTTTCCTCTAGGAGAAGCTGCTGATGGTAGGACCCTGGTATTTCTTTGGTGTGCTTCTGTTCATTTAGAAAACATGCACACAGAAAGTTGTTTTCTTGAACGTGGTAGGATCAACCCCCAGCAGGCACTTTCCATACTTAGAAATTGAAATGTGCTTCCCAGTGAATGCTGTGCCCAGAAGTGTCCAGGTTTCTTCCTGGAACATACTTACAACCACTTCTGTTGCTTTCTGCTTTCTCATTTATACAGGCTGTGTCTGCTGGGGTAACTTAAACCAGTCTCAAGCACCAAAAAGAACTTTAAAATCCTTTGTCTTCATTCTTAGAAGTCACTATATAATATAAAACTTGAGTTCAGTCTTATGCCTGGCTGTTTAAAATCTAGTCTTCCAGTCTTCTGCATAGTGGATATCAGGCATACATTTTTAATACATAAACCAATACCAAATATAATAGAAATTCTGGCCCTAGCTAACCACTAATTTCTGAGATGTCTTTATCTTAGCCTTCTGTATCTTCAGATTAATATGTGAACACACATTTTAGGAGAACAACCAAAGGAAACACAACAGACCAATTACAGTAACATTCCTAATATCTGCTTCTAATGTCTCTTTTGGTTTGTGAAGGGGATTCTATGACATACCCCATGGTGATGGGGGCAAGTTTGCCATAGCTTGGAGGCTGCTTCTGATGCTAGGATTCTGATCTATAACTGAATTGGGACTGGGTACAACTCCACTTCTAGGGGAATTTGAAACCATAGAAAATGGGAATGTTAAAAAATAATCTTTATTAATGGTTTGGCAAATAGTAACTGCAACCTACAGACATGTCTTTGCTTGCAATATAGTAATAAAAACAAAAGACAACATTACAAAGAACAGAAGCCGCTCAGAGGTAAAGGTTGTTATTAATAGCAAAAGCAGAAATATACTATTGGGTGAAAAATATCAAACAAGATTTGGTGGACATGTAACTTGTATGAGAAATAAAAATGATACTTGTATGCCTTTTATGGAAGACAGTGAGAAAACAAAGTCTGAAGGAAAAAAATTCATAATTAATGGAAACTATCCCAAAACACCCAGAGCTATAGAGAAATTTGTATCTGTAGACATCACTGAACACAAAGGTTTCTAGACAATTTCCTGCTGCTTTTTTAGATTGTAAAAAACTCTTCTGAGATATCAAAGAAAAGTAAACAGTGAGATGATGAACCTTTGGAAACTCTACATTTTAAAGGACAAATTGGCACAATTAGAATTCACTTAACTTTTATTGCAGGTATTGATACAATGTGTACTCTGAAATATGGCCTTAATTAACTCCACTTCCAGTTATGTTAGAAAAATGTATAAAATATAATTAGTTCTGGTGAAATTCCAAGTATGTACTTAGAGCTTGAATTAAAGAAGTCAGTGTTTACCTATGTTACAGAGATGTTATGAACTTCAAGGCATTAGTAGGTTTTTTTCTTTTTGGCAAAATGTTCTGAACTTTGATGGAGAGGTCATATATGATAAACTGTAAATTAATTTTCTTAATTAAACAGCGGCTATCATTTCAGTAGTTATATGATAGGCAGAATATGATCTTAATGCAAATTTTAATATAGTAAGTGACAGTCACACATGTATACTCTTGGAAATTCAGTCCAAGTTTGTGGTTTGGATTTAAAGTAGCTGAGGTCAGAGATCTCTGTTGCATGAGAAGCTTACTCAGAAAACAGAGGTTATTCAGTTTTGCAGCTAATCTGGGAAGAAAGTATGTGGGGAGAAGGTCAGCTCTGAAAATTAAATCCATTTCATTTCACACTCACCTGGAAAGCAGTTAAAGTTCTTCGGCTGTTATCAGTCAATGAGCTATGAGACCCTTCCTGGAGCAGGGAAGCAATGTCTCTTCTAAGCAATAACTCGATTTCAGTGAGTCCATAAATAGTTTGCAGTAAATATGCTGGAGGAAATTTCAAACACTTGTGTTGTTGGAAATTCTGAAATTTCCTCTCCAATACAGATGAAAATTTGAAAACATTTTAATACTCCAGAAATCAATATGCATCATTTGGGTTATATGAACTAACTCAAAGGATATAGTTCTAATCCGTGTGATTAGAAGATGTTTGTCTCCTCTGCTGCCTTACTCTATGGGTATGTAGGTTGTTGTTCTCAGGCCTCAAGTGTTCATTACGGGCCTGGTACTCTTGCTGGCCACCAGCTTCCACAATCACCTATAGTGAAATTCACCCTGTGAGGAACTGCAGAACTTGATTAGCCCACAGCAGAAAATAGAGGCTCTTATGATTCCCATGAAGTGCACTGAGAGTGAAATATATTTTAATGTTTTATGGAAGTGATCCAAAATGAAACATCCAGGTCAGAAAACACAATATTCCACTTACAGATGGGATTTCTTATGATTAAACACTTTTTTTTTAATTTTCAAAATGACTAGTGAGAGTTTGCAAGAGGATTCAAAATGTTTTGCAGAAAGCTTCATTTTTCTGTTGCTAGTATTTCTCATTGAAAAATCATTTTGATAGAAAATCCCCAGCCAATTACATTGTAGACTAGCCCAGCATGAGAAGTTGAGCTTGGCCTGGGCAAAAGGCAGCCCAAGAAAAATCAATGCACTTCTGGGCTTGTGTGCATGTCCCTTCCTCCCACTCCACTTAGAGATAAGGAATCCCTACTGCAAAGCCCTGTAACTCCTCCAGGCTCTGGTATTCAGATACAGATCTTTCAGTCTCACCCCACTCTGGTGCCCTCCAAGACTGTGTCCTTTGAGAACCTGTTGAGGGAACCATGTCTGAGTATGAGCTGTCCCTCTTGTGCAGGTACTTATCCACATCTGGAGAGAGTTTTGAAATCAAGTTAAAAATGCACAGGTACAGTAGTGTGTAATAATTTGCAAGTCAGTCATGATGTTCTATTGCATACATGGCTGAAGGCACATTATAAGTGTTGTGATCACCATTTCTACTTTACATTTCCCTTTATAGAGAGGTGAAAGGTGCAAAAGATTTGGGTGCTTAACTGTCTGAATCTTTGATATAGATTTTATACTGTGTAATTTCAGAGACACTACAGACATCATAATTTTATGTTGTCCCTTTACATTACATAGTTTCTCTCCCATTAGCTGAAGGTAGCCCTTGCTCTGCTGCTGTGGATTTTTTACCATTTACTGGTACCCTAGATTTCATGTTCTTGTACTTGGAAAAAGTGGTTATCTATGAAATTGTTTTATAAAAAAAGTTTTCTTGTTATGCATTTATAAATACATTTTTTTAGTCTTTGAGAAACTAGTAATTTTTCCTGTTGTGAAGGAATGACTCTCTGTTTCATAAGAGTCTAGAGTACCTAATTTTTTTTCAAAGTGGATTAAAGACTCAACGGAGTAGTTTGAAAGAATAGTGCATACGTGAATGTTCTCTGGTAACTATAGTTGAAACATTCTTATGTACATTATCTTGCTGGTTCCAAAGAGTTTTAAACCTGTGTCTCAATTAGCAAGAGGCACAACTTCTAGAGAGTGACTTAGATTTATGAAAAAGGTCTTACATTGAGAACACCTCACAAAGCTTTAAATTAGTGCAGAAGCAGCTGTGATTCATAGCACAACAAAGATAAACTGACCTTTTAAAAGCAAATATATCTTGCTGATTACTCTACAGAGCTAAATGAACAAAGGTCTGAGATGTTATATAACCACCTCTTTTCTAAGCTTTGACTGAGTCTGTAAGAGGTTATTTTGGCCAGGTATGTAATTTCCCTTTGAATTTACATGCTGCAAATACTCATATAGTGTCAGGATATTGCGCTGTCCCCAGTACAATTTTTGCAACCACAAATGCAGGTTTGTCTAGTTTGCTTTTTCACTGTTCTTAGAAGTAATAAAGAAAATGTCACTTTACCAGAAAACTGAGTGACGTCTGGAAAAGTTAAGAATTATTAATTAACCTTGTAAGAATTTTGTAACCGGCAAAGGAAACAAGAATAGAAATTACAAAAGCAATATTGTCATGTTCCACCATCAACAGACACAATCCTTTTACATTTGTAGAAGAAAATAGGGCTTCTTGCCAGCTGCTTTGACCTGGAGATGAAAGTCTGCCAGTGACAGAGCTTGATGAGGTCTCACTAAGACAACACACCCATAAAAGTTACATAGTCCAAGTTACATTCACACTTCAGATCTTGTGGACATGAGCACATTCCTATATGGCTCTGAGGGATGATAGCCACACAATGTCTAGTAAAGAAGGGTTAATCACACCTCATTCTGTCTACTTTGCACTCTGGTACTTTTAAGTAAGTGGACTGCCTGGTACTCTAATGTTGACATCTCATCTTTGCAGAGAGATGACCATATTCTGTGAGGATCTTTGCCCTGTGCTTAGGGCCTTAAGTTGTACAATGATTCAGGTATGAGGCTGAGTTTAATCAGGTAGGCTATCTGTCCTGTAAGTGTCCTCTAAACACCATGGGCTGACCACCATGCAGAGAAGACAACATGAAGATGCTAATGCCCTCCTTTAGTACTTGCCCAGAGAGACCTGATTACAGTGCTTATCTCACCCTGCAGAGATTCAAACTTCTCTCTTTTCCAAAAGAGTCTGGCCATTACTCACGTAGCTGCAGAAAGCAAGTGTACTGGGACAGCAAGTTCCATCCTGCTTGTGGGACTGTCGTGATGTGCATTAAAGAACACCAAAATCATATGGAAAAATAAAGGAGGGCAGAATAAGACCCTCTAGTCTCCTGGTTAAACTCTGGGAGGACAGTCACAGGACATTTTCCATAGCAAGACTGACACATTTCAGATTACATTCACACTTGATGGAAGTAACACAGAGAACAGGCCTCTAGCTTGTTAGGATGAAGTCACTGAGGCCAAGGCACTCAGCTCCTTTGCAGCTGGCAGAAGCAGATCCATGATTCCAGGGAAGATCTCAACACCCTTCTTTCAGGGACCTGCAAGACTAAATATTGTTTCAGCAGAAAGGATGCAGCACTTGGCTTATGTGCTCTATAGTCACTGAAGGACTACTTAAAGTTCTTTGTAAATGTAGCCATACATAAATTCCTTAAGACTAGACCTTGTGTCATGGCAAAATCAGGTCTCCAGATGCCTGACTAGTAGAATGCATAGAATCTTCTACAATAACTTCAGAGGTTTTATGCCACAGAAGCTAAGTGAAAAGAGAGAGCGCTGTACATTTTTTAGTTTTTCTCCAAGTCTTAAGCTTGCATTAACTTTTGCCCCATTATTAATCAGTGAAGTCCTTGTTTGCCTCTCACTTCTTTCAGTTAAGCCTCTCCTACATAATCAATGTTAACAGTGTCTCTTCAGAAAATAAAGATAATTTTCCCTCTCTATGGAGACTGTTATACATGTTGGCTCTTTAGTTTGAAAAGAGGATGCTATCAAAATAAAGGAGGCAAATATATTTCTTGGACAAAAAAAGAACATTACGTTTGTCAGGTCTAAGGAGGGACTTGAGGCCTCATACTCAAGAACAAGATAAAGCAGAATCATGACTCAGAGAGGCATTTCAGGTTAACACGGTAGGCAATGAATACCAGCAAGAAAGGCCAGGAGAAGATAACACAATAAAAGTGCATTTTTCATTGATTGGCTCTCTGGACAATTTGAGAAAAAGAGCTGCTGCATTCTCAGATCACTACCTCACTATCTGACTAGGGAGCTTTTCTTTCTTGCAAGCAGTGGACAATTCTTCTCAAGAGCTTCGCTGCACATCAGAAAGTAAACAGAAAATGATCGATCCTTTCCCTCTTCTCTTTGTGGTTGACCCTTCTTACTTTGCCTGGATTACAGAGATGCCATATTCTGATGAGGCAGTAGGTAACTCAACTCTAGGGTTTATTTCAATGAAATAAGCTTGCCAAAATACCACAGGTGTTGCTAGAACTTTGCACCTGTGTATCACCAAGGATTGCCCGCCCTAGGTAGCTGCAGGATGCTGGGTTTGGAAATGGGACTTCTAGCTCCCATGTAGGCTGTAAACGCTGCCTGCGTCTGTTGTGAAGAGCTGGTTGTACCAGTGTGGTAGCGTAAGATCTGGGGGCCACCTCAGTGGCTCTGCCAGCTGAAACAAGGAGCCAGGTGTGCAGCAGAGGGTGGGAGGGATGTTGTTGCTGAGACGATCTAGGCTCCTTGCCCCTTCCTTACCCTTCCTTTGCCTAAAATTATTCCCTTATCTAGATTTATTGAATAAGTAAATAATCTTATGACTAAAGTTATTCACTTGCCTTTTCATTTCAAGAAAAAAAGATAAATGGTTCAAAGTTTCTGTAACTGCTGCTGTTGTTTTGTCATTGCTGCTGTTGTTGCTAGAGTTGATTCCTGCTTTCCTGACAATGAATCAAGGCAAATTTACAAAGGCAGAGAGCAATACGTAGCAGATCCATAATGTAAGTGCAGAAAATTAGTGTATATTCCACTTCAGTATCCTTCTTTGCATATAGGGCCAGTTTAGCAGATCAGTTTTGCTTCTCAAAAAGCAGTTTCAAAACTAATTTTCTCAGGGCAAGAGAAATATTTTCTAAACAACACACCATTTGTTTATTTACTATTTGATCTAAATAGCAAAACAGAGTAATGCCTTTGATACATTGAATATAGTGGGTTCCTTCCAACTTTGTTTTTGTACAATTCTAAAATACCCAAACCTCAACACTTTCAACAACCTTTGCCTTAAAGAATATGTCTCTGTGTCACTGTATAGGAAAACCTCACAAGCTTATGATCTTAACATTGCCTTTATAAGCTCCAGCTCATCTACTTACCTGTATTCTAATTAAAATCTTATTGAAATTTGTATGGTTCTTCACTTGAGTCACATCCATCAAACTTCATTACTCAGAAGCAAGTCATATAATACTCAAACCAATGGAAAATTACTGGATCTAAAACTCCTTTCTGCACATACTAATTACTGTTATACAGCTTTTTTAGTTAAATGTTTGCATGATTTATGTCTATGAAATTTAAGATTAAGGAGAACTCTTTTGGATGAGATTTAAGAAGACAGATATTTAAAGTGACAGAAATACGGTTGCAGTTTTAAATAACTTTATGTGCATTATCTCATACTAAATGTATTTATTATAAGGCAGGTCCCTTGCTGTGATTTTCACTTGAGATGCCTCTTTCAAATTGGAAAGTCATTTACCCCTTCCCCACCCTTTTAATTATGGGAATATGATATTACAGAAAACAGGCCATACCTTGAAATAGATTTTCATACAGACAAGGAATGGTAAGAGAGAGCCTGTTCAACAGGGAGTCTGTTGAACACAAATGAGATCTCATTGTCTTGCTGTCCTTTGTATCACTGAGGGTACTGGCTCTCATTATTAAACTTTAGTGATATTTTATATAGAAATTGAACTGATAATGTATATCTTTTTCCTATTTTTAATCTCATGCTCTCTCCAACCTGTGACATCCTGGCTTGGCAGCCCAGTCATCCTATAGTGCCTATTCCAGAAAATGAAACACTCAGCTCTAAGGAGGTAATCAGTTGACATTTAATGGGTTTAAGCATTTGCATGCTAGCTTTATCTTTTATTTATGTGGCTTGTGTAGAGTTGATGAGCAAAAATGTGCTGACCTCTCAAATCTGCTTTTGTCCAGTGCACGGACTAGGTAAGCATTAATTATTATTAATGATTAATGAATTAAAAAAACAGAGCTGTTTTGCAGACTGTGTTGCTTATGTGAATTTGGAGTAACACTAACATCTACACTTCAGGTTCCTGATATGTGTTGGGATGTTAAAAAGCAGGATTTGTTAAATTATGCAGTTAGCCCCATTTAAATCACGCACCCCACAATTTGCACTCACTGCTATTGTTTCTGTTTTAAATACAGACACAACAACCACCAGAAGCACTTAGGATAATTAGTTATTGAGAATTTCATAAAGGACTGCCAAGAAAACATAAAACAACACATAGTGCAAGTTTGCCCAGTATCAAAATTCAGTGTCAGTTTTATTTGACTTTGAAGAAGGACACAAATCAACTTGAAGTCTAAATTCAGTGACCAATTCACCACTACTTTTACATATCTAAACTCTAGGACCTTAATAGTTACCACCCTGGATAATTTATTCAGTAAGAGCTGAAGCAGTCTGCTACACACTATCAATTTTCTCTTGAGACAGAGCATATAAAAATTAAAAAGGTTCTGCTGGCATAGGCAAGCCGTTTTCCAGCAAGGTCATGAACATGAAGCTGAATTATACCCTCACTGTTGAAATAAACATATGCAATTTAATTAGCTATATATTCTTTACTGTAGACTTTGGAATGTAGTAGAACATCTTTACTTAAAGGACATTTTCAATATTATTTTAGAAATTCACACAAGAAGATCTAACTTATTACCAATAATAACAGTATGAGTACATTTATGACACAGGAGTGATTTTTTTACTACCGAGACCTCTTTTGGTTACCAGGCGCATGCTCATAATTATTTCACAAGTTTTTTGATGTTTAACAGTATAGATAAGAACAATAATTACATTTTCATAATACAGTTTGTTTTTAATTTATTATTTTAAAATTAGATTCTAGTCTTGCTAAAATCAGCAAAATGAGCATTTAAATAGATGAAATGGATGTTTGCCAATAATTGTTACTAAATGAGTAACGTTGCTTTGAAAAATATTGAGGAAGTTTTGAGGTCAAGGCCTTCACATGTTGGAAGCAGTTTGCCTGAATTCTGAGTTTCTTGACAGCCTGTCAATATATCCTCAAAGTTTATCTCAGTTTCTAGTGGAAAAAAAAAGGTTAAAAAAAGTAAAAGAAAGAAAAACAATAAAAGGTAGATATCTCACTTCTTGGGTGGATCAACAGACTGCTGTTCTACACCAGGAATATATGAGACATGAATGTAGACTCTTATGTGCATCCCTGGCCTCTCTGTGAAGGGGGCCAGGGACTTAGAGCTACTTCATATCTCTTTTTGTTTCAATCTTCATCACAGTCTTCCAGCCTCCTCCCTTTTTCCTTGCCTTTGACCTTTCTGCTTGTTTCTACACCATCAATCCCCTTTTCTCTGCCTCCCAGGAGCTACTTCTTGGTTCTCTCAAAAACAGTTGTTATGGTTTCTGCTGTGGATCTATCCAAAGGAAGCCCCAAGATGCCTTCACAGAATGAAGTTAGACAACAAATACCTTGCTGACTTTCTCAGATAGGTTGTTTTTCCATCTCACTTGTAAAGTTTCTGAAATATTACTGAAGTAGAAATATTTCATTAGAGGGTGGAGAGAACAGTTCTGAGGATTAATTTGGTGTTGAGATGAAACAGATTTTCACTACCTCAGGCACTCTAAACTATGTATGTGTATATACATATATACATATGTTCATATGTGTATTTGTATAAGTGTGTGTATATATATGTATGAATATGTGTATATATATGCAGCCTCTGACGATGCAGCTGATTTTCCTGTATTTGAAAATAAAATAGAGGAAAGAAAACAGCTAGATCCCCATCTATCATCTTTCTTTACAATTTACACATTGAGGGAGACCTTTGCAGATCTAATGGAAAGACAGCTCTTCTCAAAGAGAACTCTTTTAAGAAACAAGACACATAATTTAACCGATGCATTATTAAGATCAGTTCAGAAAGTGAAGCATCTCGTACTGATATAGTAAAGTCAGACTACTGTGACTGAGATATTCTTGAAAACATGAAGTTGTAGCATTTTCCGAATTGACAATGACAACAGAAGTGCAAAATTCCTTTGGTTGGAGGCCAACTTGGTCTGTTCCAAGGCAGATAAAATATATAACACTGTCTTCTAAAAGTTTCCTTGTATTTTAAACAAACACTTTGAACATAATTTCTATCAACCAATTTATTAAAAATCTTAAATGTACTCCAGCAGTTGGAACATTTGTACCATGACCTGTAGAATAAAGATCTCTGATGAAATTGTGGTTGCATGTATAAAGACTGAAGACAATCAGTTGGAAGGAAGAGGATTTATCTGGGCTGTTATCAGTGCTCTTTGTATTTCTCTTGATTAACACCTTATTGGGTGATGGTTATTCACCACTTAAAATAGTGTTAGCTGGAGTCAAATAGTTAGCTTTAAAGTTCAAAAAAGTGTCAGATACCATATGGTACAGCTGAGCAAGCTGAATGTTTGTGCTGCTTCCCTGGGGCCTGTCACTAATGTGTATTTTGTAACTGACTATGACTATACAAGTGGACTCCAGTCCACGTGTAGATACAGCAGAAATAATTGTGTCAGGCTCACCACAAGCTGCTCAGGAAATAACATCAAGAGATGACACATTTTCTGTTTTCTCTGTTACAAATCAAAGAAGGTCTTCTCCAATGAACTTTTCAAGGTATTTGTACAGGCCATTTTATCTAATTTTTTTCCCCAATTTTTAATCTCATTTTTGGCAGAAGGAGGTGACCAGGGAACACCATGCTGGCCATGTTGAGACTGAGCAATGTCTTTCCATGTTTAGGGGGTGTCAGAGAAGACACAAATATATCTAGAGATGACTCCCTTTGCTCATTCTCAGTCAAGAAGGACTAAACAAAGGCACCCATTTCCCTTGAGATCTATTGCTGGAGATGGAAATGTACAGCACTGATACGCAAAAGGAGATCAACATTTCTGCTATCTTGAAGACAGACAGGAGAGCAACATAGAACCAGGATCAGCAAAAACATGTGAGGCACTCTTCTTAGCTGCCCTGAAGGTGGTGGCTTCTTTGAGATATGTTGTTGAGCTGCCTCTGAAGAACCACCAAATTTTCACCATTTTCTCTTTTATGTGGTTGGTTCTTCAAAATTATGCTGCTTTCCCTTTTCAGTGCAGTTTGAAAAAACAAGGTAGGCCTTGGTTGATGATTTTTAAAATCACAACATCTTTCAGGCACCTGTATTGTTCCTTCTTATTTAGGAACCTCTCTTGAGTCTAGGAACTGTTTATACTGAATTTATCCTGTATGAGTTTACATAACCCACAAGTCTCCACCTAATTTAAAATGTCCTTTTTATCAGTGAAGTCCTGTTTGGATGCTGAACTGATTAGGAAAAGTTCTGTCAAGTTATAAGCCCAACATTACTCTTGCTGCTGTAATAAGAACCTTAGATCTCTGTCCTATAGTCTCTGCCCTCACTAAATGCTCTTCTTTATCTAAAATTATGTATAAGCTCATACTCAACTTCTTCTCCCACAATGTTCCTCCATAAGAGCTAAAAATACAGCGAGAGACAGTCAGTGTGATTTATGCAATTCCAAAAAAGAGTGGATGGGCAGATGCTCTGTGAAATGTAAACACCTCCTTGACTTTTAGGAAGGAATGAGAGAGGGGAAGGGAAGGGGTGCTGCTAGTTACTATGTAGTAATTTGTATTGTTTTCCCCAAAGCAAAGTATTCACTGGGGAAAAAAAAAAAAAAAGAAAAGGAGTTACCTTTGTATTCAGAAGAACATTCTATTCTTCATGGAACTTTAACTTCATTCTGTAGCAGCATGAAGCAAATCAGATCTGTCACTTGCCTGTGAAAGCAGGAGAACAAATAAGGGACATTCTCTTCCTTGTGAAATCCTTCTCTACAACCAGTGCTTTTTAGTTGGACGAGATCTGAAGGATATTCCTTTAAAACCTAACCAAGAGATACACAATTAATTTCCAATACCTACTGTCTTTCTTTCAAGTAAACCTCGTGTTTTCCCAGGTTATAATGTGTAAAAGATGTTATAATCATTCTCAGAATTGTATTGAGTCAGAATCTTTAGAGAGAACATGGGGTATGTTTTCCTGTATAGTCACAAAAAGACATTGCATGCAGGTGCCCTTATTAATATATGACTTGCAAAATCCCAAGTCTATTATACAATTACTTTAGGTTCATATAATCTTTTGCTGTAGCTGTTATTCTGTCTTATCTGTTATTCCTGAAAGATCTGCAATAATTATTTGAGATAATAATAGCATCCGTAAGGTCAACATTCATAAAAAGACTCCATGAGAAAAAGCTCATTCCATTGACTCCAGTGGTGACAGGATTTCACTGACTGTCTTGTGTGAATTTGTGAGAGTTTTAGTACAAGAAGCTCCTTTTTTTTTTTTTTTTTTTTTTTTTTTTAACAAGGGGAAACAATCTGCCCTGCTCCACTTTAAACAACTTTAATAGCAAAAGTTCTTGAAATCTGAAGTTCTATGAAAATGTCAATAAGGTCCAAAGTTCTGTTATACATTGCTCTTGATCTTTATTTACTTAAGGAGTGTTTCTGGTCAGAGGACAACATTAGTATTAATCATTGATAGATTCTACATATAAGAAGAGAATACACCCATTTTATGAAAGAGTCCTTGTACTAAAGAATTTATGTAAGGGATTTCACATTAAACCAAAGCTCCAACCAAAATGGCTTTACCAGGGCAGAGTAATGTTCTTCCAGTTAAAAAACTTTAATTGTACCCTGGATTTACAAAGAAAATCCCAGAGTTTACAAAATCCCCCTACAGTTGCTTGACATCATGATCACTATGAAGCAGGGATGGATGAGCATGGGCTGTGCCCATAGCAGCGGCCTGCCCTTCCCCATCTCTGGTGGGAAGGTACGAGGGCAGGGTACAGTCTGCCTTCTCTTCCAGGTTATTCCAACAGCCTGGGGGACGCTGCTGGTGGTGGTTGGGTATTCTGTAATGATCCAGCACTCACATACTGTTCAATACCTTTTCAACATGTGAGGAAGATCCCTGTCAAAGCAAGAACAGGGATATGGTAGATAACTAGTGAAACTAGAGGGAACGAAAGCTGCTCCTACTCAAATGTCAACTCCTTTGTTCAAGCACCTTCTTCCATTTGGTGCTGGGACAAGTCCTTCCCTGCATGCAGACATATTGGGGCAAAATACTACGTTGCTCCTTGTGTTTTCTTTGGAGACACAAATGTGGGCTCTCCACCTGTCACATCATGGATATTCTATTCAGTTTTTATTTTCAGTCTTGCATAAAATTATGGCTCCATCCTCCAGACAGTGGAGAGCTAGTATACACGAGTGTGGCAGAGCATTGCTGCCAGCTCTGTGGCTAGCCAGGCCACAGAGCACGCGTGTGTTACACTCTGACACAGTCAGCATCTCTTCTGTTCCACATCTGGGATGCAGGGTCAGAGTGGTCTTTGCAGCATTGCTAATTTACAGAGTTTATGAATTATCTAATGAACTAGAGGACATTAGGCAATTCTTAAAGAATGTTGCACAGACTGATACTAAGCATAGAGATTAAGGCAGCAAATAATAAGGCAAAGAGGAACAGCAATACATATAAAAAAAGGTCTCGGATGATGCAAATTAGAAAATCCTTTGATGTCACTTGCCTCCAAGTGTTCTGTTCTGACTCGACCTGTGATTTTTGGAACAAAATATTTTGGAACAAAATGAACAACAGACTCACCACCCTTAGTTTATTTAGATCAACCCAAGGACTGCAGCCCTAGGCTCTCTCCATATCATCATAACTGTTCATTTAACTGAAAATTTAATGACCCTGCAAATAAGCATTAAAAATAGGAGTAACTACTGCTTTTACTAAAGGAATAAAAATTTCACATGTTAGCTGTGACAAATTCTTCAACCTCCTAAATGGATGAACCGCTAAAAGGGAACAGTAAACTGCAGTCTTCCAATATTTATAAATAGAAAAGTACATCCAAACAACGTACGTTTGTAAATTCTCAAATAAAACTTTAAATATCAGCAGACATACTTTCTACTTACTTCATACTTTACCATGCTTTAAGCTTTTTAATTTTTAATACTTTATATATACAACAAGAAATTTATACTTGCAACAGGTATTTGAGCAATACTTTTGACCAGCTTCAATGAGATCTTGTTTTAAGTAAAAAGTTTCAGTTATAGCCTACTGACATGAAAGGGCATATTAGAGCACCATATATTAGCAAGGAAAAAGCATTTTATGCATTGATAGGATTTTATTTCTAATGTGATCACTATAAAAAGAATTACTGTAAATGAATTACTTATATGATAAATTTACATTAAAGAGTCTAAAAGGGTAGTAATATAAAAGTGATACAGAGAAAGTATGAAATGTCAGTATGTCATTTATACTGCCATTTTAATCTAATTCTATTTTGCTTTAAGAAACAGCTGTTGTATTTGGTTCCCTTTAAATAATAGCAGGAGTACTGTGTAATATTTTTAGAGGAAAAGAGGTTGCCCTGAATAGATAATCAGAACACAGTTATAGTTTGAAGAAGGCTGTTTTTAAGTAATTAGAATCATAGAATCAGACAAAAATTAGTTATAGTGTTTGTCCACTCTTATGATAAACAATGATTTTCCTTATGGCTAGTTAAAATTTCCCCACTCATTGCCTCCTTTCCTTTCACCATGCAAACCTGAGCCGTCTATAAACCCTGCTTAAATAGCTGAAGTGGGAAAATAGATACCCCTTAGCCTACTCTTCAGGTTAAACAAACGCTGCAACCTCCCCTCATATGTCATATGCCTTTCCCAGAAATCAAGGAATGCTCACAACCATCCTGATGGTCCTCCATTGCGTTTCTTCTGTTTGCTTGACAATTCTTTTCTATTGGGAGGGCTCAAAAATGGAAACTGTGTTCCAGATGCAGCCTCACTAGTGCCCAGCAGAGGGAAATAATAACTTCCCTCAACCTGCTGGCTATACTCAAATTAATGAAACTGTATATGAGGTTATCTTTCATCACAACAAGGGTGGACAGACTCATGTTCAGTTTGGTGTCAACCAGACCTCAGGTCCTTCTCTGCAGAGCAGCTACCCAGCCAGTCAGTCACTGGCCTGTACCGTTGCATGGGGTTGTTGACTTCCTCCACCCCCCTTGTCCCACACCAGATGAAGGATTTTGTATTTGCCTTTGCTCACAAAGTGCCTCCTAGCCCATTCTGCCAGTCTGGCAAAGTCCTCCAGAATGGGAGCTGTACCCTTAGCATATCAGTCTCTCCCTCCCCTCCAAGTTAGTAACATCCACAGACTTCCCTGGACATGTAGGCTTTCCTACCACCTAGGTCCCCAGCGGAGATGTCACGCTAGCATCCTCTGAAATTCCACCTGGAACAGAGACTTTGAACTGTTGACTACTGTCTTTTTAGACCAGTGGTCCAGTCAGCTATTCATCCACCATGTGGTCCACCCTACTCCTCAGTTTGGGTACCAGGTCAGTGTAGGAGTCTGTCAAAAGTCTTGCTAAGGAGGAAAACAACATCCATGCCATATGAATGCAAGGTTGGACACATGCTCTGTCCTCCCAGGATGTGGTCCAAAAAAGAAGTGGAAACTCAACATGAGTCTAAAATGTCCTCTAACATGCATTTAGCCAAGGTGATGCTTGTCTGTTGAAATTTGCTATGTGCACTATACTTCCTCAAACATGTCAATGCATGAAAAATCATCTCCAGTTCAGTAACTATAGTTATAAATTAAGAGTGCAGGAAACAAATGTTTTTAAAAGACAGGGTGCTATATGAAGTTGTCCACCAGTTTGTAGAACTGTGCCTGCTTATCATACTGTAGTTTTTATTCTCCTTTCCACTTTGTTTTCACATTTTATTTCCCTTATTTCTCCAGGTTGCCAATGAAAGAGGTTCTGTTTAACTATGATGGTGAGTATTACTATTTTACTGACTTGATTAGAGTCACAGTTTTAATATGTAACTACTTCTTTAGTGTCACTTTAACAAATTTTTATGGTTTTGTTTAAAAAGATGATAGGATGCTTTAGCTATAAAATTGAGTGTTTGGATAATCTGGCTATGTTTGGGGAATGATTTTCTATTAATAATTACCATCTTAGTACCACAGAATCTCAACATCACAGAATAAAGTCACAACTGAATTATTTTAAGCAGGATGCAATCAAACATTTGGAAGAAATTGAGGTATGGTCTGGAATTAGATTGTGAAGTAATGTAATTGAAATCAGATGAATATTATTTTATATTTGAGTGCATAACTGCAAAGTACCATTAAAATGAATGATTTGTTAGAGTTAAACAATGCTATATTGCAAATAATGAGCTATGCTTGAGAGCAGATATAATGTAATACTTAACAAGGGAGGTCAGCAAATAGGCGATATAGAAAAGGCTGAAGTGTTCAATTTTTTTCTTTTGTTTCAGTCTTCACAAAAAAAAGTTAATTATGACTAAAAGTTTATTTCAGTTATTATTAAGAATTTGAGACTAAGATCATGGAGAGAAATGAAAAAGAACACCTGAAGGAATACTGAGGTAAACTGGAGTCGTCAGAATGGTACAGCCTAATGAAACTTACCGTTAAAGTACTTAACCAAAGCAATTTCTCAAACACTATTGATTAGCAGGATGAGTAAGTTCCCAGAAAACTGGAGAAAGGCAAACTCAATGTCATACCTAACAAAGGAGGAAAGGAAAATCTAAAGAATTACAGAAAAGTCAGCCCTAATAGCATTTCCAAGACACTGGAACAAAGTATTAAACAACCCATTTGTAGGCATCTAGAGAATAGTAAGGAGATAAGAGGACTTGCACAGGGACACATCAGAAACAAATTCTATCAAGTTGATCTCATTTCCTTCTTTGACAGTAAACCAGATATAGGGGATGTGTTTGATACAGCATATCTTCAACACCATTCCACATGACATTCATAAGCAAGCAAAGCAGATATGGACTAAATTAAATTCACATAAGGTAGATGTGCTACTGATTGTAAAGCTGGAGTCTGAGAACAATCATTTGCTGCCGAAGTGGGAGAACATCTCACACAGGTTTCTACAATGCTGTCTTCTAGCTCCAGCACATGGACAGTAAGCTTACCCAATTTACAGATAATGCCCATTTGGGAGGACTTGCAAGCAGATTGGAAGGCAGGATTAGAATTCAAAAAAGGTCACTTACTTATGTTAGGGGAATGCCTTGAAATCAATATGATAAAAATAATTGAAGACAAATACAAAGAAATATGAAGAGCACAGACAGAAAAGGAATGATAATAATACTGCAGGAGAGAACCTGAGGATTACAGGAGACCACAAACTGAATCTGAGTTGAAGAGGTGATGCACTTATGAAAAATGACATTCCAGGGAGATGTTGAAGGGAGTGCTTGTAATATGATGGAGGTAATTACTCATCTCTCTTCAGTATTAGTGAAGAATCAGTTATATGGGATGTACACACACAAAGACAGGCTGGGTGAAAAGTGGTTTGAGAGCAGCGCTGTGGGGCTATTGGTGGATGGTAAAACTGACTATGAGCCAGCAATGTGCACTCAGCCCAGAAAGCCAAACGTATCCTGGGCTGCATCAAGAGAAGTGTGGCCAGCAGGTCGAGGGAGGTGATTCTCCCCCTCTACTCCACTCTTGTGAGACCCCACCTGGAGTACTGTGTCCAGTTCTGGGTTCCCCAACATAAGAAGGACATGGACCTGCTTGAGTGGGTCCAGAGGAGGCTACAAAGATGATCAGGGGGCTGCAGCACTTCCCCTATGAAGACAGGTTGAGAGAGTTGAGGTTGTTCAGCCTGGAGAAGAGAAGGCTTCAGGGAGACCTTATAGAAGCCTTCCATTACTTAAAGGGGACCTACAGGAAAGTTGGGGAGGGACTCTTTATCAGGGAGTGTAGTGATAGGATGAGGAGTAATGATTTTGAACTGAAAGAGGGTAGATTTAGATTAGATATAAGGAAGAAATTGTTTACTGTGAAGGTTGGTGAGACACCGGAACAGGTTGCCCAGTGAAGCTGTGGGTGCCCCCTCCCTGGAAGTGTTCAAAGCCAGGTTGGACGGGGCTTTGAGCAACCTGGTCTAGTGGAAGGTGTCCCTGCCCATGGCAGGGGGGTTGGAACTAGATGATCTTTAAGGTTTATTCCAATCCAAACCATTCTATGATTCTATGTGAGAAACAAATGTGGGATTTAGAAAGATATAACGATTTTGGTGTCTTCACATAGAAGAAAAGAAATAAGGACAGAGTAGAGCCACAGTGGTTTATATCTCTTCATAATGGACTGTTAAAGAGGGATATTAGTCACTTCTTCACACTTCCTGAGAGCAGGAGAAAAAGAAATGGGCCTAAATTTCAGGGAGAGTGATTTAGTTTGGAATTTGGACAGTTGTAGCTATGTGGAAATTTAAGTGCTAAACCAGTTTACCTCAGGCTGCTGCAAAAACAGGCAAGCATCTCACAAGGTAGGTTTGGTCTTCTGGCTGTCATCTCCTACAGCTATAGCACAAACAAGGTGTCTGAATATATCTTTATGGCTTTTTTTTTCTGTGAAACTGAGTTACATTTGTTAGTCAGATCATCAGGTTATATAAATGAGAAAAATTAAGTGACCTCAGTGCATGTTATATAGTTTACTAATCTGTATTTTTGCTAACTTGAGTTCATGCAAAAACTCTTCTTTTGCAGCCCTGAATGAAGATCAAGAGCTAAAACCATAGAGTATTTTGAGATGTGTTTCTATACCAAGAAGGAATCCAAGGCACAAATGTTATTTAAAGCACCATTTAAAAAAAAAAAAAAGAAATCGCTTCCAGTATGCTAATTGCAAAGCAGTAATAACAATCAAATATTCTTTCAAGGCATAATCTTATGTACTAGCATAATTAACCCGAGATACACACATGAAAATGCCATAGTGAAATATCATTTCTTGAAGTGCTTGCTGATTTAAGATTCCCAATATAACACAGCATATTTTCTTTAGAAATAATATAAACAGTGAAATTAAATAAAGCTGTATTTTTGTTGCAAAACATTTGTTGTGATTCTTATTTTTACTCCTGTAAATCTAGCTCAAAAATTGATTGCTTTTTCAGTAGTATTATAAAATTTGTGGATGCTGTTTATTCAATAGTGTAATTTATTAAGCCAAGTTCTGATGCCTTTATCCAGGTTTTATTCATTATTTTTCTGGTGAAATACACGTTCCCATCAGGACCACAATAACTGCCTATTTTTAGTGAGGGCTTATGGTTCCATTTTTCCCTCATCCTCTCTCACAGTCTGATACACAGTGTTCACTCATCCTGTGAATGATTGTGGTATTTCTCTTGATGCTATATGCTACAACTCAAGCTGGAAAAAAAAAAAAAAGACTTATTAAAATTGGCCCAAATGGTCAAAAGTGACATTTGCCTAGCACAAGACATGTATCTGGGTAGTGACATAGAATGGGCCATGGGAAGGAGGGTCATAATTCATTACTTGAGAAAATTTGGTTGCTGCATCAGTTTGAGGGCAGCCCTTGGCCCAAGGGTTCAGCTGCCTGGTATCCAAAGCCTGGTTTGGTGTGGCACAGCTCTCTTGACTCAGTTTTAATGAGAAAATTGCTTAAATATCAGGAGGCTCACAAGCTAAAGCTATGCCAAATGAGAAAAGTGAAAGCACAGAGCGAAGCATTTTGTTGAAAGTGTAACAGTAGCAGCTCAAGGATACAAACGGAAAAAATCTGTACCTTAAGGTATAAAAAATCCTTAGAAGCAGAGAATCAGAAAGTGGCAACTCAGCAACACTGAGGATCAGCCTGTTATGAGGATTAAGAAGCCCAGTCCTTCCCTACCTGACTGATGCTTGCCTACCCTGCACAGGCTCACTGGCTGTCTTACTGGGGTAGCCTAACTGAGCACGTTGATAGTGGCTATCTAGTATGTGCATCAGCCAAGGCATAATTATTTTTCATATGAATAAGTTGTATATATCATTCCTGCAGTGTCTTTTTGTGCACTGAAAAAGATGTCTAAACAGAAATGAACTGATGATTTCTATGTAAGACTGCTCTCACTTATGCAAGGAGCAGTATCTAGCCATATGCAGGGCAATCCTAGGCTATTTTTACACTAGCCAAGTCACACACTGCAAAGCAAATGGCATGGAGCAACTTAGAAGTTAAGGGAAGAGCCTTCTACAAGCTGACTTCTCTGGAAGTGGACTGGTGACATTCACATAACAGTAACGGCAAACTTGATATGAATCCAAAGCGCGTCTAAGCCTGCTTGGTGGTAAGACTATTGGTAGGCACATGGACAACCTGTTCAGATTTCTAGTATTAGTTTGGGATGCTACTTCTGCCTCTGCCCTTGTCAGTCTACTCATGGTCAAGAGAATAGTTTAAACTTGGAGTGCCAGCATTCACTGGTAGGATCAGATAGGGCCACACATTTGAGATGAACACCAGTAGGTACAAATCTGCCATGCAACACCAGCACAGCACCTTCTGAGAGCTCATACTGACAGTGAAATACAGTATGTTCCCCTTCTCCTTCACCTCTAACTGGTTGGTGAGGTTTGGGATTGGCAAACTCACTGCATGCATCACCGCTCTGAAGATATGTGCAGCCATGCACAGGCTGATCTCTCCCCAATAACCTGCATTGACAGCATGACGGAGGTGGCATGTTGTCCATGATATGTTGGGACCACTGCCAAGATTTCCATGCCTGGCTGTGTCTCCTGAGAGGTTCCTATCCAGATACAAGCCACAATGACTGCTGTTACCTGTTCTGCAAGCCCTGGTGAAACACTGTTTAGGAGAGCACTTGCAGCTGTGTAGCTGCATGCATACTATGCACAGGTTCTGCCATTCTTCACATGTATTTACTTGGCTGAGCCCAGAGTGGGCTGACCTCAGGGAAGTGCTGGAGTATGGCTGACAAGAAAAAAAAGAATGAGATGGCACCTGCTGCCTTGAGCTTGACCAAGTGATGCAGCTGGGGTGGGAAGTGTATATGGTGGATTACTGTGGTGGGAAGAGTGAAAAGGTATGAGGCTATAGTAACCACTTAGTACAATGTAATACCTATGAAGTCATCTTCTTTTACCTGTGGTTGTTGACTCTGAGTGCTTGAGCACTTGTGTGTGTGTGAATTTCTGTGTGTAAGGAATGGGATTTCTTTGGCATGGGCAGTTGTGGTCAGTTTCTCTACCTCTACCTCTAAATCTATTGATTTAAATATCTGAGGAACTGGGCTCATTGGTCCCAGAGGCTGTGGATAGCAAGTCACACTGTGGCAGGATCTACTTAGACATGCGATGAAATTTGTCATTATTCCCAGTTACACGTAACCTGGATTAGCACCATAAGAATTGAGATAGGCAGCCGTGAAATGTTTGAATTACAGAATCACAGAATCACAGAATCATCTAGGTTGGAAAGGACCTTGAAGATCATCTAGTCCAACCATTAACCCAGCACTGCCAGTTCCCATCTACACCATATCTCTCAGCGCTATATCGACCCTACCCTTAAACACCTCCAGGGATGGGGACTCCACCACCTCCCTGGGCAATCCATTCCAACGCCTAATAACCTGTTCTGTAAAGAAATACTTCCTGACATCTAGTCTAAACCTTCCCTGGCACAACTTGAGGCCATTCCCTCTTGTCCTATCACTTGTTACTTGGTTAAAGAGACTCATCCCCAGCTCTCTGCAACCTCCTTTCAGACAGCGGTAGAGGGCGATGAGGTCTCCCCTCAGCCTCCTCTTCTCCAGACTAAACAACCCCAGTTCCCTCAGCCGCTCCTCGTACGACATGTGCTCCAGACCCTTCACCAGCTTCGTTGCCCTTCTCTGGACACGCTCGAGTAATTCAATATCTTTTTTGTAGTGAGGGGGCCAAAACTGAACACAGTAATCGAGGTGCGAATTAAAAGTGGCTCTGCTCCATACCATGCCAAAAACCCACAGCAGTGATCTGCCAGGGCGAAAGCGCTCCCATTCCTGCACCTGCTCCAAACATATGGAGATGAAAGTGACAGTGAGAAAATAACTTTAACACACAGCTTTTCTCTGTGTAAACACATCTAGGAGCAAGTCACTCACAGTTTGGGAGGATGAATCCTATTCTGCCATTAGTACATGGGAAAGAGAAGATATTGTGGGACAACACTTTTGGTGAAGCAGTTTTGCTTTAAAAACTTTTACTGCATTGCAGCCATTAATAATAAAGAGTAGTAAGTATAAGCTATTGCAGCCATTACAAATCAATGATGCATTTTGTGCAAGGAGTCACCAGTTAAATTTCTGTTTGAGTTCAAAGAAAGGGATGGCCCATACCACTCCAGAGTTTAAACTGGAGATAAACAATTACACGGGTTCTCTGATGCACTGACATGTGTCTACTGGCAAATGACTGAGCTGGTGTCTGGCATACTGGTTTCTTCCTAAACTAACAGAGCTTCACTTCATTTTCCTGGCACAAGGTAGCAGTACAGCAATTGTCCCTCGGTCTGTGCGCAAGGCTTGACCCTGGTCCGCTTGCAGCAGCCAGAGGAAGGGAAGGTGCCACAGTCTTCTGATGGGGTGAGCTCTGCCATCCGTCCTGGGAGTGACCTTCAGTGCTCAGAGCCTTGCTGGCCACTGCTATTGCCTGTATTCTGAAGGTGATTAGAAATGTGATTTTTATGGTGCCCAATAGGCTCATTCAGACAAATCAGGGAGACTTTTGATAGAAAGGCTGTGGAATAATCTTGCTCCAGCTTTCAAGAGATTCTTGGACATTTTAAACTGTTTGTTAATTGTTATTCCACCAAGTGTTCCGTGATATTAGTATTTGAATTCCTGCCAAATGTGTAGATATCAGGTAGTGCTGAAACAGGTACAAGTTGAATATTTTTGTACTTAACTGTGCAGACTAGAACTAGGACTAGGACCCTAACTCAGAAGCTTAGCAGAGCTCTTATGCTTGGAATAGGTTAATCTTCAATAGAGAAAAAGGATCATGTTTAACTGTTTCTAAATAGTTACAGGTAAGTCAATGCGTGATTTCATACAGTGAACAGAGAGCTATTTTCGCTTACAAAGGAAACTAGTGAAATAAAAATATTTGCTGAACCACAATGGAATATATTCATGGGTTTTTTTAAGGTTTGAACACATGCCAACAGTTGGGAAAAATAGATTTTGTCAACTTTCAGCACAGTTTCTTGTGTCACAAAACAAAGCTGTTTAGAAGCACGAGTTACATTTTCACTTTCCTTTGAAAGAAATCTCATTTTTGTGTAACCTAGCTCACAATTCCAAGCAAATTCCTTGCCTCTGGGTTTATCATCAGCAAGTCTTTAAAGTTGAAAATTCAAAAAAAACCCCAAACAAAGCCAAATGAAACCAGAGGTCTGTAACTTAAAACACAGATGTGCCTGTTCACTTTATCTGACTGGCTGATAACATTTATCACATATGGTAGCTTTTTTTCTTTCTTATGCTTCCAAAGCAAGGGGATAAGGTTGTAAAAATATTTCCACAGGTCTGTAATAACAAATAAATTTATGTTTTGCTAATGTCAGTGCAAATTAGGAGTCATTCTCTTAGAACTGATGGAGCTGCATAGACATAAGGAAAAGAAATGGGTTATCATTTCTATTGAGCACTTCACTTGAGCTTCCATGAACATGTCTTTTCTCATTTTCCTCACTTTATATTTGATGCATTATAGCAGTCAGCGACAGACTTAATGTTGTCCAGACTTTTGTCTCATAAACAACATTTAATAAAAAACACACAGAGCAAATTTGAAGACTAAGATTTATGTCCTATTATGTGATGTACAGTGATTGCATGTTGCTGACCTTGGCCTTTCTATTAACTTCCTCACAGAAGATCGCTTGCAACAGAGCAAAATAAAAATTGTGTGGTCTGATGCAATTTCCCCTCATCTGCAGTTCTTTAGCTGTGGTGGGGACAGAGTGGGAGGCAGGTCCAATAAAAGCACTGCTGGCAAGAAACTGTAGTAAGGACTTGAACATTTGGATTACAAGCCCACATATATATAAACATACACACACATTCTTAAAGTCTCTGCTATTCATGGCAATGCATTTAAACCAGCTGTGCTCCCAGCTGTGCTTTCAAAAGTAGCTGGCCTTTGATGCTATGACTTCCTGCAGCACTGAACAGCCCAGCTGAAGTCACAAAGGGAAAGATTCCCTTCATTCCCTAGAAAACAGTCTGCCATCAACTTCTCCAGGTTTCTCTCATTTACTACAAAATGGAGACAGAAGGATGACTATTTTTTACCTCTGCTTGTTCAGCTTTGGAGACTTAAATTTTCTTGTAACTGTTCAGATTTGAAACTATAATATTTTTTGCAATTTAGCCTTATGTGCTACCTCTGCTAGAAACTTCAAAGTTCTTTGCTGCTTTTTTCTGAATCTTTTTAGTTTTGGCAACAGTACTGTTCATATTTCTTTAGGTCTGCAGTTCAAAAACTTGGAGATCATAGATCAAGTAGTGAAGGCTTTTAGACTTACCTTTTGAGATCTGCTTTGGTTTTCTTTGTGGTTTTATTAATGCAGCCATTTCCTTTTTAGATAGGAATGAGTATTCATCAGTGGGTATTTATTTTGCTATTTACAATGATTGCCAGGTTCATTTTGACTAAAGAAATGCAAATCTTAAAGAATATCTTTGGGTAATAGTTTATACTGAATCACACCTGATTTTTTCTGAATTTGCCCACAGTAATACAGTGCAAAAGAAAACATATAAAGTTAAGCTAGATCACTGGAAACAAGATTGATATAGCCCTGCATATCAGAAAGGAAAAAGTAGATGAAATGCAATCCAAGTGTTGCATAGTTTCCAATCATATGAAGAACTTATTAGTCACAGGTAATTGAAGCTCAAAAGAGAACTTTCTTTGACACCACGTACTCATTCCTCACATTGTTTTGATTTTAGAAAAGTATAGAACTAATACATTGGACCATGTATATTCTATATATTCTGAAAACTTTACTCTAAATTTTCTCACTTGCAAAAGAATGCACTCAGCATTTCATAATGTTGAATACATAGTTGCGGCTCTGTTTCCAGTATCTTTGTATCTTGGGCAAATAAATGAGTTTACAACATGTCTGACTAATAATTAACACATACAAAGTCTTCCTAGAAAACCATAGTCTGCAGCTTTCTGTTCAGATTTCTTTCTGAATACTAACTGAAGGTATTACATCTACAGTAAATGAACATTTAATGATAAAGTGAAGCACAGCGACCGTCAAGGCTGCTAGAGGCAGAAGAATGTGGCTGAAAAGTCAGATATTGATCTTATATTGCATTGCAAGTGAAGTTTGGATGGCAAAGCAGCTTGACTCTAGAAGAAATTTCTCCCGAGGACTTTACTCTGTTGAAGATGATGGTTCTGCAAAGTGGAACAGGCTGAAAAGGAGTCTGTATCAGGGAAGGTCCTGCAGGGTACGAGGCTGTTGCACAGGAAGAGATGATGACTGCAGCTTTAACATTGTCTCCAAAGCAGCTATATGTTATTGTGACCAGTTCTGTGCCTCAGGTTCTCCTGGCCCTGTAGACTGTTGTGCTGACTACTGGGATGTCTGTGACCACCCTGTTGAGCCCACCAGGTCCGATGAGCCTTGGCCACCTCCAACATCAGGTAAGTACAGAGAAAATGCTCAGTTGGCATTAGTGCATCACAATAAAAATATACTTGGAAGTAAAATTACTGATTACTCTGTAGAGTTTATACATCCTAAAAATGTGACTAAAGAGATAATAGACAAAGACACTGATTATGAAAATGGAGTAAGAATTATGTTGGCTGTTATTTCTTTGTCTCTAGGGACATATTTTTAGCATAGGTTAGATCATATTCTGTTAGACAGAACCTCTGTCCAACCTGAAACTTCTCAGAGATAGCTTCATTGCATCAAAATTAGTGTAATCTCAACAGTTTCAATAAAACCTCACATATTAACATGAGATGAACAGCAAGCTCTAAATTTTTGTATCCATCCGTAGAAATAAATCATCAAGAAAACCAAGGGTTATCCTGAATTATATTGCTCTGAGTTACTCTGCAATGGTTTTGATCCAGCATAGCTTTCCCCTGGGACACTATTTTTCCTGCAACAGCTCAGGTGCAGGAATAGGTGAAGGGGTGTGGTGAGAACAAGGATTTCTGACATATGTTATTTTTTACTTATTAGTTTGTAGTGGAATTTCCTCCAGGACTACTCTAAACTCAGTTTATTTTATTTAGAACTAGAGATTGCAAAATAATGATCTACAAACAGCTGGTCATCTCTTGGCTTCTGCATAGGCCAAATCTCTGCTGTGAGAAAAGTTTAAATTGTGGATTTTAAGACTATGTTGCTTCTTGCTATTGGTAGACTAAATATGGCTGAAAATGTGGAGACTGTTCCAAACTTTGAAAAGCCTAAAATCAACAAAAATACTACTGTGACCTTTTAAAATTACCCATTTCTTTGTAATAACCCTGATGCTTACATTCAAGCTCTTCAGGATGCTGTGCTCTTAAGCTAGGCACGCAGCCAAAATCTGATAAGTGGGAGTGACAGAAATTCTGTGAAACAAATTTAGTTTTCCAAAGTGTTTCTAATAATCGAAAAGGATGTTCTATGATTTATGTAAATAAAGACATTTGTTTCATATTTATTTGGTGCAGTGGTCTATATTATTTCTAACAGATCAGGGTGGTGTTGTTGTAAGCTCTAAATAAACATTTAGCAGCATCTCTGCTCCAGAGCTGTCAGCCTGTGGGTCTAGTTTGACAAACTCCTTCATGGAAACAAATCACTACAAAACCTGTAGCAGTTTGTCATGTGGGCCCTGCTGTAGGTCTACCTCTAAAAGGTAAAAGTGTAACAGAAGGTTTATATAAGGGAATAGGTGAGGGGTAATATTTTTACTGTCTTAATCAAATTTTTTGCATGCGTGTTCACTGTTTTGTACCTTCTGGACTGTACATACCTGCCAGAGGTAGCAATCATATTTATCCTATTCAAGCACCTTTATTTGTCCTATAGGTGAGCTTATAATTTTTAATATCTCATCTCAAAGCAAGATCCTGCTTTTCTGATTCTTAAAGTGCTTCCCTGATGGAAAGTCTGCAGCTTTTTAAAATCTGTATTGCGTATTTGTTATGCAAGTAATTTAGAGAGTAAAAGGAGAATAATAAAGCAGCCAAAATACAGCAGGGGAAAAAAAAGAAACCTCTAAAAGAACTTTCTAGAACTAGAATGTCTGAGGAACAGGAAAGACAAAATATAATTGGAAGGAAAAAATGGAGAAACAAAAAGGACTGAATGCCTGAAGATTAAGCAAATTATGAATCATTTTTAGAAATTACATAAGTATATTAGCTGACTTTTAGTAACTTAGACTACACTCCTGCCTTTGGCTAAGAGTCTAAGATCACATACACCCAAGTACTTTTCACCTGGAAGATTTTGATCCTTTGGTTGCCTGTGGTTTTGCTGTCAGTGCTTCCTGAGTCATATTTCTTTAAATAAACCAATAAACTGAAGTGCTTTACATAGACCAGAATGAGCAGCAATAAAACTGCTCAGCGCTTTATTTCTGGATCCCTGTCTATTCACTGACTTGGTGCACAGCAGCAATAAGCTACGCTGTGACTTCTTTGATGGGTGTGCACCATGCTGAGGGCCAGTCTTGATTTAACTATGTGGAACTGCTTCGATTTTGTCTTTATGAACCTGGCATTCAATACATTTTGGTGGCTTTTCTGTGTAGTTTCAGAAGAAACTGTGCACATTCCTGCCTTAGATACCTAATAGAAGTTCTGGATTTTTATTATTATTTTAATTTTTGTGATTAGAAGAACTGTTAGAATTTTATTTATTGACTATATTTATTATTTATTTTATCTTTTTGTTTCAATTACTCTGATGGTACAAAAAGCCCTCAGTCAACACACTGGATCTCACCTTGGGGGTGGTATAAAAGTGACAGACAGAGAGTCTGCTAATTGCTTTTATACTACACAGCCAAGATCTGGCCTACAAGTGAGTAAACCTGAAGGCATTTTGCTGACAGAAGTACTTACATCAATACTGGAGGCAAAAGGAGTAAGAGCTGTAAAGGTATAGGGTTGCTGGACTGGGAGGGAAGTCCTCATTTATCAAATACTCTTCCTTGCCATCATGATTTTCACATTATATAATCCCATTCATAAAGTCATCAGGCTGCATGTTCAAATTAATTAATTTCCCACTTAATAAATTAATATTCCAAGCTAATATATTTACAGCCAGACAATCTCACTGTATTCTCATGCAAACAGTGTCTTTTAGCTATCTCTGCTCTCTGCCACTGACGCCTCAGGCAACACTCCAGGCCTCCTAAATCTTAATTTGGCTAGACTAAAGAAACTGTGTAGTCTTAATCTTCAATTCCCTAAGCATACATTAATAGAAAGCTTCTTCTGTACTTGTCCAGGTTTGCATTTTATCTTGGGCATGGGCAGTGAGACCTGTCACTCAGATGCTGCATCAATGCTTCCTTCCCCTGATATATTTGAAATATCTTGCTTGATGCCTCCTTCCAGCTACTGTCTGATGCTGACTTTGTGGCAGACTGTGAGAAACTGTGACACTTAAAAAATTTGCTTTGGGTATTCTCTGAAAAATGTCTTAGCAGAGGCAGAATTAGAGCAGACACCTTGGGCTTTAGACTGTTTAGGTAGGATATAACTCACCTACACCTATGCTAGCTAACACAGCCTGCTGTTTAACTAACAGGGAAGGATAGGCACTTATAATTAATTCATCAGCTCTAGTCTTCTTCTGTATTTTGTTATGAAATTAGCTATGACTTAGAAGTGCATATTGCTCTTCTGCCAATAAAGGAGATCTAGGCAGCTAAGGCATACATTTGTACGACTGGGGAGCCAAACTTCAGCCCTTCCCATGAGAGGGGGATGATCTTCCTCACACTTGTGGTTGGAAAAAAAGCATGATATAATACAAATGCAAGTCAACAATATATTAATATGAAATATGGTTTAAGCTTCTTGAAAGTGGAGGAGAAAGGAGAGCTTGGGGGTTCTGGCTCCAAACCCTTTGAGTGGGGGAAGGAACATGAACTCTACCTGTAGGCTCACCAGTGGAGGAACTGTGAGAACAGGCTGGAAAAAAAAGACCCATGTGATAAATGTACAATGTTAATTATAGACTTGATCCAAAGGCCTGCGCAGGCATTCTGCATCTTTCTTTTATTGAAGCTTTGACAATCAAGCGCACCAAAGAAACAGTTTATGTGGAAGAACTTAAAGCACACATAAAGTCTTTTCTCAGTGAAGTGTTATAAAAAAATAAATTAGGAGGGGTGTATTAGTTTGGAAAGATCATCACTCAATTTAGGTTTTATACTGGGTTTTGGGGAGTATATGAAACATACGTTTGCCTTGAAATGTAATTGATCTGTCTGTTTTTCAAAGAGGAATTAGACTGGTGAGAAAAAAGAACATATTACAATAGGTTTGGAGTAGTTATTAGTTTTTTAAATTCTATAACTGGAAAAACATTTCTATTTTGATTGCCAATTAGAAAATGACTTTTATTAGAAATGTATTCTTTTTAAGTTTATTCTGGAAAATATCTTTATCTGAAGAATTATTTACATGTAAGAATAATTTTTCAGCGGGTGTTTTGAATCTGTTGCTGATTTTGTTTATTATGAATGGTAATGTACATGGTAAAAAAATAAAATACATCAAACTCCCTTAATTTCTTGGAAGAAACTGGAAATAGATTTTGCCAACTGTCAACTAAATAATTTCTGCATACTGCATACAACCAATTAATTCAATAATAACAAGAGTTTTGACTTAATACATTTCAAAAATTATTATTTTTTTCACACATCTCTATGTTATGTTGGCAGGTTGTTATAAAGATGGCCAATATTATGGAGAAGGAACAATAATTAAAGACAACTGCAATTCCTGGTAACGTTTCAGAGAACATCAAATTGAATTTTATTTAGCATATGTCATGAAGCAGAAATTAAGGTAGTGAGCATCCTTAAATTCATATTAAACATGTAATCAAATCAAAAGGACTGGAAGAGTAGTACTGTATTAAGGTATTCTAGAACTAGATTACAGTCAATTTAGAAGAATGGTAGGAGGTCAATGGGCTTTCTAATTGAGATATGAAAATTATGGTATTAAAATCTCCTCCTCACTGGCCTGACTCTGTTCCTGCTCAGTCAGTCTGCTGGCTCTGACCCAAGTCAAAATGGTTTCAGCCTAGATGTGGGCATTGACCGGAACACAGACAAATCAAATATCATTAAAGTTTAGGGAATTATTTTAGAACGTTTTCCTCTGTTTCATTGGCATGAGTGATGAGACTTTACATTACTTCATAAGGGAAGAATATATATATATGTATATTTATGTAGAAAAGGAATGAACTGTTTGAGCACCTTTTTCTCTGCCCTGGGACAAGAGCAGACAGTGCAGGCAGGGGACTTCTGCTGCCGGCCCTGACAGTCAGCTGCCTGAGCCACCTCCCTGCTTTGCCTCTCCAAAAACCATCCCTTCCCCTCCAACCCCAGGGCAGCCCAGGGGGCTCCAGCAGCACCCAAACAGGGCTGGGGCCCCCACAGCCTTGACTTTAGCCCAGGGCCCTTGAAGCAAGGTGTCTATGGCCACATGGCTCCTTTCTGGGTTTCCAGAGTGAAAGTTTTTCACAACATCTCATTTACAGGATATTGTCTTTTTCCATGGTTTCATCTCACAAAGATAGAAGCAAAATTTTTCAAGTATGACCTTTCCTACAGGCTGTAAACCTTCTCACCTTGTTCCAATTAAGAATCATTAGGTGGTGAAGTGGCAAGAAGTAGCATTATGTTTTCATAAATACTATGCGACATTTATATTGTTTGCACTTTTTTTCTTCATCTTCCTTCTGCTGTTAAAGTGCATATTTTTCCTTTGACAATTCATTTTCTGCTTAGTGGTATTCTTGCCCTTTTAGCAAATGCATCCAAAGTCTCTGGAAGTGTTCAAAAGAAGCATGCCTTGTTCGCCAAGACTTAATTCAGCACATCAATTCTGGAGATTATGGGTGAGAACACTTTTATTTTAAGGTTTCGTTGCAGACCACTTTATTGCTCATTGTATGTATGTGCAAATTACAAGTTATGCAGTCCTCCCCACCCCTTCCTTCCCAATTACATTACATCAGTTTGACAGTAAACATACATCTGTGAAACTTCCCTAAATCTCTAGAAGATTATAGAGTTTTAAATGAAAAGATACTGAAAGTCTCATGCTGGTAAGAGTTGACATTGTAAACATCTATCTAAAACATTCTCCAAATTTAGTACATTTTTTTTCTCACAAAATGCTATTTAGATCATTTTCCCTTATTCTTCACCATCTTCCCTTATTCTTCACTTTATTTCTTTAGATAGATATTTAAAGTAATTTTTTCTCCTCCCTCAAGAGCATTGTTCCACATAACAGGCCTCTATGTAGCATTGGAAGAGGAGACACTGGACCAAATGGAGACAAAGATATCAGAACTTTGTGAGGCTTGGTATATTTCTTGCTACTAGTTCTCATTCCTCCTAGGTAGTGCAGAGATTAGGGACACCCCAGTTCCAGAACTGTGCTTTGGGAACCTGCTGGCCATTTACAGGCAGAGATACAAGTGTTGCCTCTCTAGAAGATGAGGTGCTAAATTCACCAATGAAGCCTGCTGGGATTTCAAGCTGTGACTGAGTGCTGAAACATTTTATACTTCATGAGAGACATTCAAACCAATGGAGTTAGGATAGACAATTAAGTTAGGCACCTGGAGCCCTTCACCTCTCTCTTGTCAGTGGTAAGTGCTAAGGTTTCCCACATGGTGATTAAGCCCACCTGAGATATGACTCAACTTCTGCAGGTATTTGTACTCTTCACTGACTACAGGCAGACCAAGAGCAATGAGGCTTCTCATTTGGGCAGCATGAATCTCACCTCCTTGTTCTTCATACACAAGTAAGAAAGAATCGGGTAGAGAGAATGAATGCTCTTCCCTGTGGCTCAGCTCTTTTACAGTAGTAATAAATTTCCATGTGTTCCAAATGTGTATGGCTGCAAGGTATTTTTTTTCTGTTGTGCATACAGTTTGCAGGGTTAATGGTACAATCTGAGTCTAGTCTACCTGAGAGTAGGGAAGGAATAATTAAAGAGCCATAGGGAGTCTTTTCTCTCAACTTGGCTATTGGTGTAAAACTCAGGCAGAAGGTGTCAGCTGGAATCTCTGCTGGGTTCAACAGTGTTTCACTGCTGGTGCACCAAAGCCTGGAAGCAATATAACTCACTACATGAAGCTATTAGTTCTCTGTGGGCATCTGGTCTGAAGCATAATTTGAGCATAACTGCAAGACAACAGTAATTGTTATGACTGAACATCTTGTTTTTCAGTACTTCTCTGAAGCATTGCATGCTCATGTCCTGTAGGTTGACACGATGCTGGCCTCAAATCACTACTTTTCATATACTGTTGTGTTGCTCCATCCTACACTTATTTGCAGTGGAAGAGCCCATACTGAATATTTTCTCATGCATATTAAATATAGGTTTTGAAATGTAATTTGAAAGATTTATTTCTGAATATTGCTGTTAGTGGTGCTCTTACAAAGGAACAAGGTGTTAATGTGAGTAGCATCTCTAACCCAGGTTTTGTTTGTTTTCTGTCTGTGAGGAAGATGGAAAGCTGACAACTATAGTCAGTTCTGGGGAATGACAGTGGAAGAAGGTTTCAAAAATCGTCTGGGCACCTTCCCTCCATCTCATACCTTGCTGAATATGAAAGAAGCTCCAGTAAGTGTCATGTACAGTCGTTAATTTTTTAAATAACTTTATCAAATGAAAAAATGAATGTGGACAATTATAAGATGATGATTCAGGGATTTAACACTAAGCGCTTCCATGTTGAAGATGAAGCTCTCACATAGTTCTCCAAACCATAGAGTGTGTGGTCCTATTGATGGAAATCAAACAAGGAGGAGCAAAAGCAAATGCTAACCATTGGGAAGCTGTGCACCAATACTAACTTATCACAGTAGATCTTTGCTTCTTTAGGATGGTTACATACTATCCTCTCCATTTGTTAGTCATTGCACACAGAGCCGTAAGCATAAAAAAATAAATCTGAGCATAGTGCATTAAGGCTAACAATTGAGACTAAACAGCAGTCTTTGAAAGAAGCTCTGAAATCCTATACGATAAAACAATGTAAAGATGCAGTAGGAGTTCTGACCAAATGGAAAGAAAAATGATGGGGAACATGGCAAAATGAGATGATTCTCTACTAACAGCTTTTTAAACCTCTTGGCCATGGCCATTTTCATGATAGCTAAATTAAATTTCCTGTCATATATTTATGCTCAAATTAGTTCTGCAGCAAAGCAAATATACTTTAAATTATGTAGGTAGGTTAAGGAATTAAAGAGGAAATACGTAGTTATTGAATCCAAAGTAGATTTTCCAATGCATTGGATCAGTTACTTAGTTTCTTTCTTAGAAGATCCAGGATTATGGAAATCATAGACTGAAAACACTACCTTCCTCACCACAGTGAAATTAGAAAAATTGCGAAAATAAGTAGATATATCCAAGGTTTGCAATTGACATTAAATATAGCAGGTTTTAATCTTTATCTTCTATATAGTTCAGGCAAATGACACCATTATCTATTTGAAGTCAATTGTTGATGTTTCTTGTAAATGTGTATGGCAGAAGGGTTTCCACATCACAGAAGGCCTTGTGGGGACAGCTGTGCAGAGCTACCACTTAACAGGGGGTTTTGGAAAGAGGGGGAGGGCCATGTGCCTCTGCAAGAATTTTAATAATCCTAACCCTCTTCCTTGATGCAGACTGGTTCTTCGTCCCACACAAAGTCAGCTTCCTGCACCAGTGTGGTGAGATATTGGGTTGTGGCCCAGATTGGCCAGCTTGCTCAAAATTACACTGTGGAATGTTGTCAGAGCAAGAAGTTGACAGAAATTAAGCTTTGGAGTTTTGCTGCATATGGTTTGCTAGAGTACTCTTCAGAGCCAAAGAAGGATCCATTTCAGTTGAAGATGGCAAGTCAAAATAAGACAATGACATAAAAGCGTTTAGTGCAATAGTTAGTACGTATTTGCCACAAATCACCAGTGAACTGCATTGAGGCTGAAGAGAGTTGTCGTTGGCTTTTTCATTGAGGAATACATTGTGATGCTTATATAGCAGAAGCAAAAAGTAATTATTTACCTAGCTCAGAGACTGACATCTATATTACCGGATATCTCGCTAGGTGAGACAAATCCCACCTAGGAAAATGAGAAAGGGAAGTTTACAAGAAATTCTTTACGATATTTCCTTTTTTTCCATTCAGTTTGGGGTAGCTGGTCCAGCCTATTGAATCACTGTTATTAAGCTTCCTGTAGCTGCTTTTACTGCTGCACTACTTACAGCCTTTTTTCCACCAATGCATTTCTCAGGCATATGTTCCCTATCTGCTATGTTTTTATGAAATCTGAGCTGAAACCCAACTACCTTTGGCCCTGACAGACACCCAGGGATCTTCAATTCATTCTTCTTCAGAAATCCAGCTTTGCACATTCATGCATTTAGCCCTCAGGAAGTCCTACATGTTGCTGGAAGCACAAGCTTTGCACAGGATTTTAAGAAACGTTTCTCTCTACTTAAAAAAGCTAAAAATATAAAATAATAATGTCTGTATGACTTAGCTTCTGGAGAATTCTTTGAACTTGCAGAAAATTGCTCTGAATTGTACATAAGCGTGTTTCCTACCTATGGCTTCTCTTCAGAATTATTAGACCTTTCTTGCTCTTACCCCAGTGGTTTCTGTCTTAGCTAGTCTTGATGTAAAAATATTTTTCTCTGAAGTTTCCTGTGAAGCTGAAAATCTCCCTGATTCTGTCCCCTTCTATAGTTTTCTACAAGAATATCATGTCTTTATTGTCCTTGTTCTGCCTTGGGAAATTTCCTATCTTGCACATTTTAATACTTCACAAAAACATACAAAAAAAATGGTCTTCTTCACTCATAGCCAGTTCCATATCTACCAACCCTGCATGATCCAGCAATTTCATAGCATGGATTGAGCTCACCAGGGGTACATAGACATATTCTTCTATTTGGCAAGCAAATAGTAGCCATGGAGTTAAATTCCAGGCACTTTTAAAGATAAGTATTTTACCAGATTTTCCGAGACATTTGCCCCTGCTTTGCCTTCCATGAATAATTTTCTGTCACTGATATTTTGTGAAGCATACTAACACATTTACAAAGTCCTAAGTGATAAAAACAAGTGAGTTTTCATGACAGTGTTTCCATTAAGCTTTACCTGTAACTAGGTGACAGTTCACAAGACAGTAAAAGGATATGAATGATAAAATTCAGAAATAATGACTGTTTAGTATTTTTCAGAGGCATTCTCCAAACCTTAATGGCTTGACCTTTATGTGGCCTTGTTGAGTACCAATTCACCTGCAGTTACTTACTGTGGATAAATTGTCACTAATTAAATATTCATGCATTCTCTCAGATTATTACTGCCTTTCCCATTTTGCAAGTAAGAAAACTGCAAGTCATTTTCCCAAAGTCATATATTTAGTTGATAAAAATGCTACAACAAGTGTTCAGGAGTTTTTGGCTGTATCTTGTGCTTACCTGATCAAAACTTGGTATCTTTGTTAATGTAGAAAGAAAACCATAGCTACTCATTCATTAAATACAACTTCTTGTTTACTTTAAACAAATACTTATTCGGCATGCTACTGGTCTACTGTTTAGGGAATAAATGACAGTTTCTGGTACCTAAGAGCCTACTGTTCTGATTATTTTCTACTGTCTTTTGGGGATGCTTGACAAAACGTTTTAGTGTAGAAGGGGGTCCTTACTTAATTGCATGGAAAAAAAAAATCAAGAATGTAAAGCCCTTCTGTTAACCACTTTACCTCTGTGGCAGATTCTTAGTTCTCAGCAGTGCTGAAAAGTTTGGTTGTGGAGGAGAGGCTTTTTAGTTGTTTCTTTGACTGACATATCCAACTACAAATATAGCTTCATAACATTGCTTCAAATTAAACGGGGATACTAACAAGGCATCATTTTGTATTAAGTATCAAAGAACTCATAAAGACAATGTGAAGGTATACAAAATACACCAAGTGTTCCACTGATGTATGATTTTTCATAGTAAAAATGCTCAGGAGTTTTAGATCTCCCTTTCGCAGACTGAAGGTCATGCATGTCCATTTTGTCTTCACGAAGCAAGTGGTGTCCAGAACCTTTTCCCTACATTAAAAAAAATATTGCTTTCCCTCAGAAAAACTATTTCCACATTTGCAAATTCAGTAATCTTCAGCCTTTTTTCTCTGATGGGCCATCTAGTTTTTCTGAAGAAGTCATAGCTGAAATACAAGTGTTTGTATCCACTTACCTTCCTGCTTTGGCCAGACTGCTAGCTTCACTGCAGAGAATACATATGAAGGTTTAAAAATAATTTGCCAGTCATTTTGCTGATTACATTGTGCTGTTTGATGCTAGTCCATGGGACATATGTTGAGAAACAATTTTCTAGACTTACTATTTGACACAGAACAGCAGTGTTTCTTAATATCAGGGTAGCAATTTCTGAGACAAAAAGCTAATGTTTCTGGCTGCAAGTCAATCCTGCATTTCTAAATGACAAGGCTGAGTGTTAATGAGGTATTTGCTATGGGATTTACAATATGAGGCTATTAAATACATTGGCAGTAATTTAGGAATACGTAAAGTAACACATTGTCTCAGACCAAAGATCTCTTTAGAATTTTGCTTTTCTCAACTGCCTCATTTGTAGCATTGTAAATGGTCATTACCCTCATAAGTGTGGTAAATAACCTTTGCCAAAGTTTGCTTGTTTCATTGTTGATAATGAGCAGTCTTATCATGTAAAAGAAACACTATTTGTCTGGGATTTTGCCTATATGATTCATCTTCAAAGTAAATCTTGCACATGTTCTTGTTCATTAATAATGAACATCATGATAATTTCACAAGATATTCTTTAATTTAGCTGTTGCTCTCTGTGTGTCATTTGAGGTTGCAAGTCCTAACAAGGTTGTAACAAGCTTTTGAAAAAGCAGACTTTTGAAAGTGATTAATAAAAATACTGAGATTAATATTTTAGCAAGATTTAAAAGATTACTGGCTTGCTATGGGTGGAGGTAAGACTTTCAAAAGCACTTAAGTGACTTAACAGCTTGCAGTATACTTTAATGTCAGTTAGGACTCACAGGCTGCATCTAACATAATGAACCTAGAATCACTTGAGAGTTACTGAGTCTGGGCATATGCACAGACTGCAACAATCTGTCTGTTGGGGCTGTATCCTAATCCAATGTCAGATACAGACCTGAGGTACAAGCTTCTTTTTTCCTTACCCACTTCCTCTCAACCATGGTTTTTCTGTGGGAAATCCAGGAGTACAAGCTGGATGGTGGCACTGCTGTTTCCCAGTGTATGCAACAAAGTGATCTGGATACAGCCAAAGTGGTAAAGTTTGGTTCCCCAAGAGTCCTGAAATAGTTTGAAAGAACTGGCCTCAAATATTTAAATCATCTTAGGAAAAGGTATGTAGTCTTATTTCACATAAGCAATTTAGAAAAATGGTACAGCAAAGACACCCAGAATTAGAAGACTAAGTAAATCAAAGTAAAATAAAGGACTTTGGACAGCATAGAAGCCATTGGGCTTGAGGGTATGAGCTTGCTTATAAGAAAGAAGCATCAGGGAATGTTAGGAACAGATTATCATATCTTGTACACTGTATTTTCCTCTGGAATAGATGTTATCAACAGTTATTTGAGACAAACTGATAGCCTGGATGGACTAATACTGCAATTCTGTATGGCCATTCATATTTCCCTGTTCAACATAAGCAATCATTCCATAAAGTTCAACAGTAAAAAAAAAAAAAAAGGGTCGATGATTTTGATATGTTGAACACAGAACAGATTATTAGCAATTGGACCAGATGGTTCTTGCATATGCGGATATTTGTGCAAAGCTTGGAGGACATAAATTAAGGCTGAGAGATAAAGGTGCCAAAAAAGGCTGTCCAAATGGCTTTAGCAAGCAGACCATGAATTTTCATCAACTCAACATCAGATTGTAAAGCAGAATGAAAATCACTGATTTTTGT
The DNA here is from genome assembly GCF_047716275.1 of Strix uralensis. NCBI lineage: Eukaryota > Metazoa > Chordata > Aves > Strigiformes > Strigidae > Strix > Strix uralensis. Next base: position 27,207,771 of record NC_133974.1, read on the forward strand.
TCTGGAATGAGAGTAAGTGCTGGAGATGGAAAAACCTCTGTGTAAAAAACAAATCAATGATACACTCTACTGATGCGTCCCCCATGGTATCTAAAATTTCCTACCTACAGCCACGTGTCAAAGAGAATAGGGTAACAGATATCTAACTTCACTGCTATTTGTAGCAGAAGGCTTTTCTTTCAAAAAATGCCAGCTGGGTCATAATTAACATGTTTCATAGGGAATTGTTGTTTGAGATAATAAGCAGAGAGAAACTGGACAGGTTATTCCAGTTGGCAGTTGCCGAGCTCAGCTTTCCAGCTCAGCTAGTGGAGTGCCAGAACCCCCCTGCTCTCAGGGGGTCCACAGCACCCAGCTACAGGGTAACCACCACAGGGATCTTGAGAAGACACAGGAGCCAATGTTTTAGGTTTCCTCAATTTAAAGACAAAGAATTTTAAAAACAAAATTAGGGTAAAATTTAAGACAAAATTAGGAACTGAAGCATATACAGATCTCCTACATTTTGTTTTAGGGAAACTCACTTCCAGAAGAAAAATTTCCTGCATTTTTTGCAGCCACTTATGCATGGCCTGAGTGGATTCATGATCCTCTGGATCAACGAAACTGTGGAGCGTCCTGGGCTTTTTCAACTGCAAGTAATATTATTATTATTTTTTTTTCTTCATTTTAAAAATATCATTGATGTTAATGTGTGATGAAAATCTGTAGTGATTAGTAATGAAGTAATTTCAGCTTGCTTTTCACTTTTTATCAACAAATAGGAACATGTAAAATGGCTACAACTTTCCCTCTAATTTCTCCCAAAGTCTTAAAAAGTCAATCTAAGCTGTAGAGCTTTGTTTGCTTTTCATAAGTTTGTGAAGCATAGGGAGGTTTTTGGTGACAGAAAGTAGAAAATGAGTTGACTAATTCACTTTATCATAACTTGTAGAGTAACTTTTAAAAAACCTGCATCCTCTGCTTGCACAACTATATACTTGAAAGCTTAAAACAAGTGGTTTTATTCTTTTTACATGTATTTATATATTTATATATTTATGCATTTGCTATTGTCCAACCCTTGTTATTCAAGTAAATCAAGTATAATCTTTTCAATAATTTTCTGAGAAGAAAACCCAGAAACTGGTCAGATATTTGTGGAAGAAACTATTTTCAAATTCTCTAAGCAAAGAAATATCGGTAATGCAATTCAACCTCATGTGCTACAATCTCTGGTTTTATGAAAAATGGACAGAACTGTTCATGTCACTTTCTCCAGAGAAGCTACAGTGATCAGTTATGTTCATTTTTCTTATGCTGTAATAAATCTCAGTTCATATTGGAATATATAAAGATAGAGAAAAAAATATGCAATCAATCTTTATGATTTGATCTGGCCAGTGGGTTTTCACAGGTGCAGTTTTCTGCAACTGCTTCTTTAAATCACAGCAGTAAGAGCAGGAAAGCAGCATTTAGGTCAGTTAATCCCAGCTCCCTGCCAAAGCCAGACTGAACACTCTCTATTACTAATATGTCTTGTCTAGTGTAGTTTTAAAAGAGAAAACCAAGAGAGTTTCTAACAGCTCTCCTGACAGACTACTGCAGAGATGAACAGAGCTCACTGAGGGAAAGCTTTCCACATATTCAATCTAAAGTTTCCCTTTCATAAATGAATCTTTTGATTTTAATTCACGTAATTATTTTCAATGTTAAATATTATGAGATGCCTACCCATGTTGTTTAGTTCCATCTAACATTTTCAGTCTGAATTTTCAATCCTTTTTTGTAAGATTATTCATTGCTCAATGAATAAACAAGCACTGCTGTATCATTTTTCTCATCATGAGTAATTCCTATAAGTATTCTAAAACTCTTCAGTAAAGTTTTTACATCTATGAAAATAAATTCATTATCATGTGTCACCTCACAAAAGCATGAAAGACAGTCCTTGTCAGCTGCCATCGGCAGATCCACTCTTCTGAAGTCTCATCCAAAGTTCACTGAAGTTAGTGTTGATTTTGATGGGGCTTTAGATTTTAAGGGATTTAAAAAAATTATTTTCATGTTCAAAAATGAAGGGCTAACAATGATAAAAATACAATTTAAGCACAGGGCTTAATAATTGTTTCATTGTCACTTGTTAAAGAAAGAAGTGGCTTAATTTCACCTACAATTCGGTTAACCTAGTCTGCCTTTAAATCAGTCCATAAATATATTAGTACTTAGAATTATGACTATCTGCTTGAGTTCAGACATCTAAGGTGTCTATCTCGGAAGAAAAATTTTGTGTGATAAAGGAAGAAGGTCTAATGAATCCCACATTTACACATTAATATAACCGTTTCCAAATATTCTTTCCAGTAAAACTTTCAGTCTTGAACTTTTTTCTTCATAGAACTGTTAATTTTTGTTTTTCTTTTTTCTCAAATAAAGGAAGGAAAGGTAGAAAAGAATGAAAAGAGCAATTTGCATCTTCTGCTGAAGTCAACCAGAGACAAATATGCATTTACAAACATGGTAGAGTCTATCAGAAACAATTATATAAATTCCTATTCTGATACTTAGATATGTGAGAATTTATAATAACTCATAAATCAATGGATTTATAATATGAAAGCAAAGTTGCTTATAATGCTTTGCGGTTTCACAATCCTCTCTCTCAAAATTCTGTACAGATTATATCTGTATTGTTATGTAAAGGTACCTCCACAGACAGAAAATACTGAAGTTGTATTTCATTCCCTCTTTTACAATAACCAGTGTGAAGTTGTGACTAATTATTTGGTTTTGATAACAGAAAATTTATTTCAAAACAGGTGTTGCGGCAGATAGAATAGCAATTCATTCCGAGGGCCAGATCACAGACAATCTTTCTGCTCAGAATTTGATCTCTTGTGATACCAGGAATCAACATGGGTGTAATGGTGGAAGTATTGATGGTGCTTGGAGATATCTGAAAACACATGGGTAAATATTTTATCTATCTGCTTAAATTATTTTAACTCAAACCAGTTGCTTAAGTTACAGTGTTGCTTTTGTTACAATGATGCTTTCTGACCTTTCAGAAAAGAAGCATTTAGTTCTGCCCTAGGACAGATTAAGTGTATTACTTCATCAAGACTACCACTCTCTCATTTACTCCTTCTTTAAATCACCTTCATGAAGCCCAGGAAATATGAAGCATTCCCAAAGAAATAAGTGAAGACTATTTTGCACAAGGGCTCTCAGTGAGAAAACTCTGCAACTACCTAACTCCCATTTAAGCCTCATTACAACTAGATGTTGTCATTAGCTGTAATACAACTGGGAAAAATAATAGCCTCTCTAACAGAAAGACAAACAAAACAGGGTTTTTTATGTCAAAGACAATACTGTAAGTGGACACAAAACTTCTGTGGTTCTTGGGATACAGGCTTTTCATGTCAAACAACCTTGAATAAGCAGCCAGGTTCATGAGGCAACATTTTGAATATTCAAAAGGATAAAACATTGTCTTTCTATAAAGCAAACTGTAATCATCCCATCCCAAGCTTGTGTCAGAATGCAACACTGTAGCAAGGATTATACCTAGACCCTTCTTCCTTCAGGTCAGACTAACCAAAGTTAACAGTTCTCAAACTCCATATGAAGAGCTAGAAGCTTTTTAAAATGACACATAATAATTTATAGAATCACAGAATGATTTAGGTTGGAATGAACTTCTGGAGGTCATCTAGTCCAGTGTTCTGCTCAAAGCATTGATTAAATCTGAATTTAGATCAAGCTGCTCAGGCCTTGTCCCCGGTCACATTTTGGGTATCTCCAAGGATGGAGGTTCCACAACCTTTCTTGCAACAGGTCACTTTGACCACTCTTGTGGTCAAACATTTTTTTCTTACATCTAATCAGCATTTTCCTTGGTACAACTTGTGACTGGTACCTTTCAGCTTTTCACTGTTCATCTCCAAGAAGAGTCTTGTTCTGTCTCCTCTATGACCTCTCCTTATGTAGTTGAAGGCAGTAATTAGATCCCCTTTTAGCCTTCTCTTCTCTGGGTTGAATAAATTCAGCTGCCTCAGCCCCTCCTTGCATATCAAATGCTTCAGCCCCCTAAGTGCCTTCCACTGGACTTGCTCAGTTTATCAGTGTCTTTACTGGGGATCCCACAACTGAACACAGTACTCCAGACATAACCTAAGTGGCAATTTGAGGGAATAATCACTTTTCACAATGTCTTGGCTATGTTCTCACTAACACAAACCAGAATTGATTGTGCACATTTGCTAAGAGTGGATTTATTCACTGCTGACCCATGTTCAACTTTCTGCTCATCAGGATGCCAGGTCCTTCCTTGTGAAACTTCCTTCCACACAGGCAGTGCCCTGCCAGTACTGCTGCATGGGCAGTTCTGGCTCTGAGACAGCATTTGGCTTCTGCCTTTGATTGAACTTCTTGAGGTTTCTGTCAGCTCATTTTTCTAGCCTGTTAATCTTGCTCTGAATGGCAGCCCTGCATACTTAACCACTCCCCACCAATTTGGCATCCTCCACAAAATTACTGAGGATGCCACTGTCCAGATTGTTAATAGAGATGCAAAACTGTGTTGCCACTGTGTTGACTCCTGAGGAATGCTGCTAGTAAACATACACCAGTCACTTTGATTTGTCAACCTTTAGGCATGCCAGTCCAGTTCAGTTACTGACCTTGTAAGCAACTTATCTAGTCTAATCAATTAGGAGAACACCACAGGAGACCATGCTGAAAACGTTGCTATAGTCAAGGTAAATGATATCCACTGCTTTTCTAATTCTCAATGGAGCCAGTCACTTCATCATGGACAGATCATCTTATCTTATCTCATCATGGTGAGGCATAATGTGCCATGGTAAATCTCTGCTGCCCATTTCCAGTGAACTCCCTGAACTTCATGTGCCTGGAAATGGCTTCCAGGAGAATTTGCAATAACCAGATTTTATATACTGTATAATTACATTCTGCTGTTTCTCACATTATCAGAAAATGTTTTGTACTTCCTGTTCCATAACAAAATCTATTTCCTCTCTCATTTTCATACACTTTCATCCTTTACTCTGTCTTTGATATACCTGATACTGGCAGACAGAGAGTTCTTAGGTGTGCTACCAACTTTTAATTTCAGTTAAAAACCAACCAACCAACCAACCAAACCATAGAAAGAGCAAAAACATGTCAGACGTGGTGCATCAGATATCATAGTTGACATGGCAGCCTGGGGATCCAGGTGAAAACCAAAGAGCTGTCATTCACATGGGCACAGAATACAAAGTGACCATTCTGCTTTCTTCAAGTGTACCAAACTATTTCTGATCTGACAAGGATTTTGTATTGTATGGGGAGAAATTACATCAAGTGTTCCTCTGTCTTTCTGTCTCAGGGTTTAAACACTAAACTAGTTTTGACCTAGGTTTTGAGTGCAAGACCCTTTAGGTGAGTGACTGCAGTGGGCAGTAATGGATTCCACCTAACAAAGGCCCCTCAGCACCTCATGGGGGAAAGGCAAAGGCTTCATTCATGAAGAAATTAAAGTTATAGCTTAGCATTTTAAGCAATACTTTTCTGTAACTAAAAGAACAGGCTCTTTTGATCAGTAGCTCATGCTCTTAAGTGAGTAAATACAACTCTTTCTCACTGGACTGTTTTCTTGCCTACCATGTTAAGGAGAGGAACACAAGAATTGCCAGTGTAGATAAGAGATCCATTTTAATGAGTATTATCTCCAGAACTGTTGGAGCAAGATATTTTTAGTGGAAAATCCCTAAAGCATGCAGCAATAGGACAACCTCCTAGTCTTTTGTTCCCTCTGACTGTTATCCCTGTATGGACATAAGCACCGTGAGCCCATAATAATAAGATTCTTCCTATACCAGAAAGCTGCATTTCTTTTTACCTGAAGCAGTGTGGTTAGTGATGCAGTCTGTTCTGCAGAGGTAGTTTAAGTATACAACAGTTAGCTTATTTCTGTAAGGAAAGCAAAGCATGCTGAAGCTGTATGAGGCATTTCATTATCAACCTAGCTGTACCCAGACAGGAGCTCATGCTGGTGTAAATGCGGTAGTGAGAAGACTGCTCCCTGACTGACCACAGAGTGAGTACCAGTGTGAAAGCGGTATGCAGAGCAGGCTTTCTGACTGATATAAGCCTGCAAGCATACAGAGAGCGCACCTCAGCTTACCAGAGCACACCTGTGAACTGTCTTTTTGCATCCTAAGTCTCTTCATGGCAGAGGGGTTGGAACTAAATGATGTTTAAGGTCCCTTCCAACACAAACCATTCTATTATTATTGCTCAGTCACCTGAGATGCCTCATGGTATTCACCAGCCTCTTGCAGCTGACGGTCTGAATAAAGAATCTTCAGGGCAGTTGTGAGAACCATCACAAATTTTTGGAGACTATCTAGATCGTCAATAAATCTCTGCAGCCCATTTTCTCAGTCATTCATTTAGCTTCTTGTCCCCATGGAGCCAGCTCCAATATGTACAACAGCACTGTGCTCTTACCGACCTTTGTCTGTTACCCATTAGTTCACCATCAAAGTACCACACACACAAAAATATCTCTACTTACCTATTTTTCTAAACAACATTTCTAAATCCTGATTTTCTTTCCTGAAGTTCAAATGATATTTCAAATCCTCTTCCAACTGTTCCAGACACAAATAAACACCTTAAGGAAAATATCCCGATATCTGTGAGGACAGATACTGGAAGCACACCAGAACAGCTATGCTGGATCTGAGCAAGAGTCCATCTAGCCCAATATTTTTTTTCTGACAATGACCAAGAGCAAAGAGTATCAAAAAAACCCCCAAACCTTTTTGATTCACTGGACTGATAACTGAATAATGTTTGCGGCTGAAACCCTATAATCCTCAGCTCTTTACCTTTGACAATGGAAAAAAATGGAAATTTATAACATAAAAGTCTGAAGTGTCTTTTGAATGAGCCCTGTTAAACAGTGCTTGTGTTCTCATACTTTCAGATGACTCTTGTTTTATGAGCCAGTATATTGCTATCATTTTTTTTTTTGTTAGTTCCAATGCACTATGATAGGGAGAAAGCACATTGATTTTCTGCGGGGGGTTGTAAATTTTCACAGCAGGTGTTCAATGCTGTTTTAAACCTTCTGGTTTTCTGATTTCTGAAGTGTGCTTATCTCACATTTTTGATAGATTTTCAGGAAAATTGAGTTCTGGCCTAAACCATCCCCAGTGAAGTCAAAGGAAGACTTCCATAAAGCTCAATGAGGTTAGGTCAGTGCTGAGACCTGACTTTTCAGAATCACTGAGCACCCAATTAACAGTGAAATCTGCTGAAAAGCTGTTTAACTCTCTCGCTCTGTCTTCCTCCATTAATTAAATAATAAATCTGTATTCCATTTCTAAATATTATTAAATTTGGGCATTTCAGTTACAAGCTATAATTTGGGAGGAATTACTGTGCTTTCAAAACATCTATTTTATCTGCTAAGGGAAAGTAAAAGCTTATAGCCTTTAAGACTGAGGAAGAAATATGTCTTTTTCAGGTAGTAAAAAGGTTACACATTTGAATGCAAATACTGCTTCTAATTAGGACTTGATCTGATTTGTACCTTGGGCTCTTAGCTTTTGCAGGATATGATAAGGATACTATTGTTATTAGTTTTGGCCAACTTGCTAATAACATAAGTTTTAGATTATGTTCTCATCTCACAATTCAAACATATAAATACAATAAAACCACAAATATTTTCATTAGATTGAACACATAAACATGACTTCAGATGAATTCTGTCAAGAATGTATGAACACACCGTGGAGTTTGCTGCTTCTCCCCAGATGCTGCTCGCTCCTAGTAGTAATTTTGTATATGTGTATATACATGTGCACATAAACACATTCACATTTAATTTCTGTTTTTCTTCTATGACCCTTCTGGCAAGGTCTTCTCCTTGAAATGTTTTTAATATTTACTGTTGTGCTGATGCTTCAGCATGTACAAACTCATGTTTCAGAAAAGAGGTGTTAAATTATGTTAATCATGACTGCAGAAAATGTGGTTAGTGAAAAGATTCAAAAGTGACTGTTAGTTCAGAATGAGTCATCATGTCTGGATTACCACAAAACTCCACTGTGCCAGTGTGTCATTTGGTGCTTCACTTCTTTTGCCACAGAAGCAAGACTCGTCTGTGCAGAACCTGAAAGGAGGGGGAAAAAAAATCCCTATCCCAGGAATTAATTTCTCCTCTGTTGTCTCCCTCTGAGGTGTTTCTAAGTACACCTGAGGAATAGGTGTCATACCATTCCTTACACTGTGTTGCAACCACCTGCTCCTGCCCTGCTTATGCTAGATTGTGTTCCAAGGACTGTATTTGCTCACCTTACCTGCCTTGCATGCCTGATTGCAGTCCACAGCAATCCCTTGTTTCTTTTGGACATCTGTGATCAGTGGTGACTAGAATGATTATGCATATAGAGATAGATAAATTTTATAAACATTATATATGTATACACATATAAACCAAGGGTTTCCTTCTACCCAGCAATAGAAACAAAGCACTATATTTTTAAAAATGAATAATAACGACAACCCGTGTATATTTGGCCTAAATACTTACCATTCCCCAGAGTCCAGAATACCTTCAGACATTCAGAAGGGATTAAAAGGGGTTGCCAGTGAGTCATTTGAAGACCTAAGCAATAACAGCTTAACAACCTAACAACCTTAGGTGGACTTTTTAGCTAAAAGAAATAAAAAGACCTGTAGCTTCTCACCAGAATTCCTGTAGAAAATGTAGATAAAACTAGAAAATGCTTCATTTCCCTTAAAAATTTTCTGCTGCAAATATGCCCATTTCGCAAGCCATTTTTGTTAAATGGATCCTGTTCACAGCATTGGTAATTTATTGATCTTATTCAATGTGAACTTTCATGCATCATTAAAGAGATGAATGTACTAGGTGACAAGTGCTGCAACACATTTTCTACCCTATCTCTCTTTGGAGAAGGGTGGGGAGATGACTACTTCAACTGAAACTTAATCATAAACATCAGGCATATGAATTGAAGCAAACAGTTGAAGATGAGACATTCACACTTTTGAAGAATGAGGGACTCAATTTACTTGAAATATGAGAGTTGTACAATAGTTAAAAGCTTGAAATAAACTGTAAAAATGTTTAAGCAAGCTTCTTATCAGCTTTTTTTTTTTCTAATATCTGAACAGGGTTGTATCCTATGCTTGTTATCCATCATTTTGGAATGATCACCTGAAGCCATCAGGTGAAAATCACTGTTATGTGTCAAGTGACTATGGAAAAAACTATACAAATGGGCCATGTCCCAATGCTTTAGAAGAATCCAATCGGTTATACCGGTGTGCCTCTCACTACAGGGTCTCCTCAAAAGTAAGTTCATGCTGTTGACCCATTGTCTCACCCATTTTTCTCCTTTGGGGCTTGAAAATTACTTGGTAGATGGAAATATGTTCACTTTGCTTGAAGACTAAAGCTGTGAATTTTCCTTTATATTGCCCTTGTATTTTCAGAAGAGCTTAAATTATTTACGGTTTCTCAGTTTTATATCATCTCTTTAAAGCTGTTCCTTTGTGGTACTATCAGAAATCAGGGATAGAAAAGAAAGTATGCAGTCATAACTGTGCATTAGTGCTTCTTAAAAATGTTTCTGAAGGTTTTGTTCACTTGGTAAACCAAATATTCTCTAGCAGAAATACATGTATAATGGTACATTTATATGTATGTACACAATGACAAATTAGTATGAGTTTTAATTTTATTTAATATAATGTATTATCTTCTCTTGCCTTCTCTGCTGCTGCTCTCACTCTCCCTCAGGAAACTGATATAATGAAAGAAATCATGGACAAAGGACCAGTGCAAGGTATGGTAAATTTAGAAGATGATAATATTACTATTAAAATAATTAACGTGTGTAATGTCCTTGTATAAAAATATTAGAAAACATAAATTACATTCCACAGTGAATAAAACAGATAAATGGACTGTAGTTCATCCAGGAATGTTTAGTGGGCAAGTAGTGCTCCTAAAGGCTACTATACTGCATCAGAGTCCGTAATGAGTAAAATGACTTTGAGCTAGATTTGTTGAAAATATGTGTAAAATTTGTGTGCTGGAAATGTGTCTTTTCCCCATGACAGTTCTTTGCTCATTAATGAAATAGCAATTTGGGGCTGTGCAGGAAGAGTTAAATATTAGCAAAGTTCCACTCTCTAGGGTTGGAATTGATTCCCCCACCAGATGAAGCCAACCCCCCAAGCCTGCTCTCCTCTGGGGGCAGTGCTGCAGCATATGGGCCCCCCAGCAAATCATTCAGTGCTGGAATACTCCCAGAATTTCCCCTTTCAGAGTCCAAATGCTCTTGCTGCTCTTGCAGAGGGCTATCAGTTTTTAATTTTTCTGCTGAACTCTGCAACGAAGATCCCTGACCTCTTAGAGTAATAAAGAGACTTCACCAGGAAGTGAGGGACTGCAGAAGAGTTGTTTAGCCTGAATACTGTCTGTTTGCAGTCATGAATGGTGCTGGCAACACCTGAAAATGCAGGTTCCTGCTCACACCCCAAGCCAGTGTAACTGGAGAGGTTGAGGCATGTGGGGTTTGGGGTGATGGAGAAAGATTATAGTGTGGGATGTCCACCCTCTGGATGGATGGCTGAGACAAAACCAAAATATTCTACTTCAGGGGACTTCTGATTTCTACTACCCTCAATTATATAATGAACTATCATAAACTCCAATTTATTATTGGAATGGTCTTGTTTATTAGATTTAATTCATGTCAGTGCATCATGGAGTTGAAATTACTTCTTAAAGCTCTTTATGTGGGCAGCTGAAATTATTCTGAAGCTCAGACTTAATAAGATCAACATTATCAGTCTTCTTTGTTCTGCTCAAGTTTGTTTGCTCAAGGGAAAATACTCTTTTCCTGCATTTGATCTAGAAGTGAACTCAGTAATTCCATTGGTTTTAAGAAAATGAAAAAATTAGGATCCTCAACATAAAATTTCAGACCTCTCTCTAATGTTGGAGTTGTGGTCCATGTATACACAGTTTGCTGGATTAATCTGTCATTACTAAAACTTCCATATAAAATAATCTATATTCAGCCATTTGTTAGGTTTTAACCACTCAATAATTCATACAATTTTTTGAAATGTCCATGCTTTTTCAGAGAAAATGTCTATCAGGTTAAGGTAATGCTGTATGTGGAAAAATCAAGATCTAAAGAAGAGTATATAACCAATAATGTATATCACTGAGTGAAAACACTTTCCATTTTTTCTTTTTGTTATATTGAGATTTTTAAATGAGTCACAGTTATGACCCAATAATTTGTCACTGATTCTCTCCTCTGTCTTCCTGTACTACAAATACATAATTCTAATTATAAAACCATATCATAATTTTTTTTCCAAAATGTCCTGCAAATGATCTTCAGCTAATGAAAGAGATTTTTCCATTATTCATTCACTTGTCATTCCTCAAGAACTTACAAAGTGCTCATGGACAGTCTTATCTAATGTACTAAGTAATGCTTAATAGCTGGAAAACACTCAAGATCCTTTCAAGATCATGATGTAGAAAGTTATCTTGTTTGATGATGAATGTACTTGGATTTCTGGGCATATTCAAAGTTAAGAAAAATATATATTTTTTAACAATGGTGAAACAGTAGGTGTAGGAATGTAATTGAAAACTTTCTGTTATACAGCTTTTAAGTTTGAATGACAATTTCTCTCTGACTTGCGTCATTGTTTTATATGGTACAGGAACTAAGCAATTAGTACTTTCAGATGCAAATAATAAAACACTAGTTTTTAGCTACTAGGAAGAAAAAAAATAGCTCTATCCCAACTGAAACCAGAACAATCCATTTTCAAATAAACATAGTGAAGTTTCATTAATGCTTTGAAAACACTCAAATGGACAATCTAATCCTGCTCATTCATCTTTTTTTAATGGACTTTAGGAAATAATCTAATAGTTATAGTGCTAATGTAGGAAAATAATCCTTTCTGTCACATTAGCCAGTCTCAATCAAAAGAAAAGCTAATATGCTGGTAATACATTAAAATTTTGACCCTACAAAACTTGTAATTTCAGCTATCATGATCTTGGGAAAAAAGGTAGTATTTGATTTTCTGACAAGAAAAAGATCTGGAGAAAGCACTAGGTTACATTAATGTACTTTAGTTCCTTTTGTAGGAACTGCTTTTAGGTTTTTGCATCTTTGTATGTCTTAGAGATACAAATTCTTATTTAAGAACTTTATGCAGAAGAGTCCACAGTGGAATGAATCTTATAATCAGCTGCATTTATATGCATAGATCTGACAGCTCAGCATGACTGAGGTAGCTCATGCATGAGCTACAGGCAACCTTATGAAAATTGCTACGTCTTCTGATTCATTAATAGTTAATTCATTCATTTTGGAAAATGCAAAGTCTCTTTCTTCTATGTGGGAGGGAACAGAGTTGGCCGGTAGACAGTGATCATCTCATCCTGTCCAAGTCACAGTCTGTATCAGGACAAAAATCACTGAATAAATAAAAATATCTCAGTGTTTGATTTTGAATTATCATCTCTGTCCACCCAACACTTTGTGTACCCAGCCCACTTAACTCCAAAGTCTGTACCATTATTTAGTTCCTGATTGCAGGGTACATACATATAGATATGCATATACATAAGTATATATATTTACATATATACACAAATATATACATACATATATACATACACATACTAAATGTAGATATAATATGTAATCATGAATAAAATCCTGTCATATAGGCTAAAATTATTGTGGAACCACACTTCAAAATTTTCTATTTCATTTCAGTGGAAATCATTTAGGTATGATGTTTCTTCACAGAGACAAGAACATGTGTTTGATTTAGAGTTGCTGATAAAGAATAAATTGTTTTCTGAAACTGAACATATGGACCTTGATTTCAAAGAACAATGTGATTTAGAAATGAAACTACCTTCTCCTGTCTCAGCCTGATGATAGATGAGATCTTCTAACCTCAGACCTCCTGTGGGAAAAGTGAATTTTGCAGTCCTTGCACTCAACCCTGTTTCTTTTCCTCCCTTTGGCCAAGGTATCAAAACAAGATCCAGGGAAGTCTCTACAGTAATTTTTTGAATGACTCATCCCTTTCACTTCCCCTCTGACACCTTCACCTGGACTAAGGCCAGTGGGAGTCTTCTTCCCCCTTTCTGTTCCTTTGTACAGCTTTAAAGCTCTCCCTCCACAGTTTCCTCTGCAGCTCAGAAACCTCAGCAGTTGGTATTTTACATAGTGGTACAGGGACATCCGAAGGAGTTAAACTCCTAGCTCTATGCACTAGTGAGCCTGGGGACAGAGGGAAGGGGGAAACCTTTGCAGAGAGCTCTGATGGAGTCCTGAGCCTGCAGCTAGAAACCAAGAATAAAGTTTGTGCTATTTTCCACTTGACCTGTTGCTGTCAATATGTGTTCTACAGGCAGCTCAGCAGAAGCTTTAACATTATTCATTAAAAGCATTTAACTTTTTTTCTGATTTGACTGACATAGCTGTCCCCCAGACTTGCCACCTAGGTAGCATCATGGCTGCTTATTCCCTGTGTGTTGCTATCAGCATACATTTTTTATGTGAGTGAGCTCATTAGCCAAGTATATTTTTAGCCAGGTTTCCTGGGCAAATGAGCTCATTTGACCATGTTTTGAGATGTTCTCTTTCATCCCCTAAAATTTGTGAAAGTTTTCTGTTTTCAGCCAAGTATGCAGAGGTCAAGAGGTTGTAAAGATAATTAATTTCTTTCAAGTTTATGAAAATATTCGGGTAGTAAAAAGAAATCTGAAATTGTGCCAGACAGAAGAAACTGAAGCATGAGCTCACCTTACTGGATACTGCAGAACTATACCAGGCACATATGTTATAAATGCTCCAACTACATAAAAATGGTCAGTGAAGCTTGTACTTTATGGGACTCCCAAGGTGCAAGACTTTAGGAAACTGGTTTTCACTAATTCTCATGTTCTAAGCTGTGTGGCAGTCTAAGAATGTTAAAATCTTAAGCTAAAAATAATTTGAAGTTAAGCTTGTATTTAATGCTTTTGATTCACTGGAACGTAAAGGTAATGTAGACCTGGAAAATATTGGCATTTCTCTGGATCTAGTAGTCCACTATATAGAAAAGCAAATGGTACTAAGGTGGCAGAACAAATGAGGAAAAGAAGCCAAAAACTTTATTCCTAGGAAATAATGAATAGAAATAAAATGCAAATCGTAATCTTCATTCTGTTGCACAAAATTTCCAGTTCATCAGCTCTTTGGCCTTACATTTTTATGTACACAAAGGTTGGGGTTTTTTTCTACACTTTTAACTGAAAGTCAGGATTAACATATATACAGACAATCTACTTTTCCATAAGGAGATTGTTGTGTACTTAATGAAATCTATCTGTGTTTCAGAAAAAAGAATACCTATCAATCCACCCTATTTCACAGGATCTATATCGTCTGTTAAATACTTTTCTTGAATATGCAGATGCTTGTCAGACCTGAGGGTACATGAACCCTGAGGAGATTTGTTCTATTGAATTGGATTTCACCAGAACTGAGAAAACTTACGTAAGCCTACACGAGGCAATATTTCCTATTAATGTATTGGAAGAAGTCCATGATAGGAAGAAGTCCAGAGAGTTTCCATGACAGGGAAACCCAATTAACTCAACAAGAGACCTTTGAGAGAACTCTGTTGAAATATTCCTCTCAGTTCACTCACAGCAAAGAACTTTTGAGCGATTAGTGAATTTAGTGTAATTGCAAAGTACACTTATGCAGTCCAACACACAACAAAAATCTCACAGGTAAAATGCAAGAAGCAAACAAGAATAGAAGCAACATTTGCTGACTGTGTTGATTTTTCCTATTGTTTTTTAGCTATAATGAAAGTGTATGAAGATTTTTTCCTTTACAAAGAGGGAATCTACAGACACTCTCAGAAAGCAGGATCTAAATGGAAAACACATTCAGTCAAACTCCTTGGGTGAGTAAAGTGTATTCTTTTACCCTTTTCCTCTGCCAGTCATGAATGTAGTAAAATGTCAATGACTGGCTTGGAACCCAAAGATTTCACTGTCAGAGGTGGAGCACTGTTAGCTCCCAACATAAGATTGTTGCTGTTTCATTTTCATGTATCTGAGAATTTTAAAGAACATTGGAAAGAGGTATAGACCTATTGTCTTTTAATCTACTCTAACATTTGCTCTAAAACTTCAAATATACTAGTTTATAGAATAAATTTTTTTGCTAAGTATTCACAAATATTCCATGTACACATCAAGTTGTGAACAAAACTGACACAATTTCCTCCAAACATGCCATTAAGCAGAATGCAAATGGAAACATAAAAATTGCCAGTGACCTCCTAATTAACAAGCACAGCTTACTGGCACAGCAGTCTGGGCTCTCTACACCCCAAACAGAAATCAGCTGTTGCTGGGATGCATCTGATTTTATTTGGGATGCACAAGGAACAGGCAGTCAGTACTGAAACTACTGCAGAAGAATGTGTATGATACATTAGTGGATTTCCCCTCAGATATAAACCAGTGCCACTATATTAAGATAACAAGTATCTAATACTGCATACAGTCAAATTACAGAACACACCATGGGGCTTTACTCTTTGACATGGAGGGAATATGCAAAGATGAATTTATTAAATCACCCAAGTGAGTAGTTACACAGAGAAATGACTGGAGACTCTCAAACAGATATTTTATAGATGATCTAGAATATCAAATAAATAATGATTCAAGCCTGTGCTAGGAAGATTACTGAGAGTATCTTTAACATGTAGTACAAGAAAATAAAGTCATGAAATAAAGTGCATTTTGTGTTTATGATCTTAGTGAAGATATTCTTGTAAAGAACATGAAAATGCCTATGGTTGTGGAAACTGCTGGCTATGAATTACAAGAGTGTGCCTGATAGTGACACAGCAGCAAAGAGAAGCAGCAGGCTTATGCAAGATCATCCTTGACCCTGTACTGCTGCAAAAAGTATTGTCTCAGACTAGTAGCGGGAAAGCTCCTGAGGTATGCTTACAGTGAACGTTGTGAAGCAATGAAAGAGAAAAACTGGAATTTGTCATGGAAAATGGGGGACTGAATTAGGAAAAGATGTTTATGAAGGACAGGTGGTATGTATTGGTTTATGTATATGTATTTAAGGTATATATCTGAAGGGCCATGAGAAACCAATAAAATTAGACAGCAAAATTTGCAATGCAATTTGAATACCTCAGTTTAGGGATGAGATGCTGTGAGGCTGTGAGTGCAGGGGTTGGGAGGACTATGAAACATGCTTGGTGCAAGTGTAGGGTGATGACAGATATTCCCTCAGACATGCTGCCCCAGATATATGCTGAATAACCTACTAAGGTGAGTGATTAAACCAGAATGGCACAGGGGGACAAAGTGATGGCTGAGGAGAGAGTGTGAAGGAGGGCTATTAATGTGCTGAAGTGGATGCTGATTTAAATGGGAACTGATAGGCTGTTCAAGGAAAAGATAGTAGCCCTTAGGCCACTTGTGAACAAAAAACTGAGCGTCTTGACTGAGACGGCAGCTCTCTGCAGAGGATTGCGTTGAATGATCAGAGCAAAACACTGAGTAGGAGGAATGCTAAGTGGTCTGATATACTGAAGAAGGACATGAGAAGTGAAGGACAAAAAAGAAAACTGAAGGCAATGATATTTAAGAAACCTCAGCCTGATTCAGTGTTTAATATGTGGGAAATGCATTTTCTAACTTACTTTCATTGAACATTGCTGAAATATCAATGGATCCAATAATATAAGAATTACTCATCCTTTCATTGTCTAATGCGTAAGTGTTCTGACCTCCAAGATTATGCCAAATAAAAATATTTTCAGAGGTATTTAACTGTAAAAATAGAATTCAAGTTTGACAACTTGGAGGCTGTTTGAGCCCAAGGCTAGGTGTACTTGAGTTTCTAGCAATGATAAATGCAGTCATAAAATGGGATTCTGCACCATAAAGTCTAAAACACTCTTTTGTATTTTAATGTCTTCAGGATTAAGCTATCACTTTTTTCATATCATTCATTAGCTTGAATTAATTTGAATGAAAAATATGTGGCCCATATAGCTTGGGTGGGTTTTTTCTGAGCAAAGGATAATGCAAACTTCTTGACCTAAATAAAAAACTCATGAGGATCTCATTAAATTTGAAATAAAAATATTGATGATTATTTGCATTCTGCTTAGCTGAGATGGTTACTGGAGAGAGAAAAAGGAGCAGACATATGCTGACACACAGGGTAAAAAAATGTAGTTTTGTGTGGGTTGATGTTTATTGTAATCTGATTTTTATTTATAACCCCTTCTGTAAAAGAGATTCAATATTTGTAAAAGACAGCCATAATAATGAATGACCATATTGAATTGATATTTGTAATCTCTCAGAAACATTTTTGAGAAAGTCTTAAACTGCCCATGAATTGTACAGCATATAAGGTGGTGGAGTCATAAAATGGAAATAAATTTTTGTGAAGCTTGCAAGAGCTATTTGTACAAAACCAGAAATGCACATATAAACTGCCTAATTGATCATTGGATCATAAGGATTGTAAGTGTATTGACTGGCTTCCCTTGAAATTACTAGTTATTTTCTATCATATGAAGTCTTATTATTTATAAAATCAGCTCTGATAGGACTATAAGTCTATCTCCAGTGAGGTGTGACCTCAGGCTCAGGGAGAGAATGGGAAAACACAGAACTGCATGGAAGCAGGAGAGGAAAATGTGGAACAGTCAGGCAGAGGGTGTTGTGGGTAGCAGACCATTTGGGTTTGATCACAATGGACAGTAAAATAGGGCTTTCATCAATCTGAAGGCAGGATGGACTGACCCCACTGACATTTAGAGAGAATAGGATCTCTCAAGCAGCTTCTGTGTCTGTATTCCAGAGATGGGGAGGTAAGCAGAAAAAGACTGGGATTGATAACAGCTGAGTTTTGATATGTAAAAGTTAGATTCCTATGTCTCTGTTAGGCAGCCATGGTTCCCTTTATCTTCCATCTGCTCTATCCTAGGTATCTATCTTAAGGTGAGTTGAATTGCTTTGTTGGATGCTATTTCTCTTCGTGGACTATAAAAGAACCTGTGGAGTAACATCAGACTTACATAGCTAACATTAAAAGGTCTAGGTGAGACTAGAGGAATCCACTTGTAAAGGCATCATGAAGTAGCTTAAACACAAAATGACTGTCTGACTGGTATTTATAGTAAGGTAGTATCTTCAGAATGTCTTGACTCAGTCGCTGAGGTGTGCAGCTCTGGTGCCAGCACAGCCTACAGTGGAGCACTCCAGCACAGTGCACAGGGGAGTTTCCTGAATGGGGGAGCCCCAGGGGGAGCCAAGAGAGCTGCCAAGAGCCTGCAGCTCAGCCACAGTGGCTGACGGGACCTGAACAGGGCCAGGAACAACAGCGGCCAAGCCCCCTCCATGTATAACAGAAGTCTTTAGGGACCGCCAGTGACCAGGAGCACTGCCAGCATGGCAGGCAAACAGGGCGTGGCATGTCAGCAGGGGCATGGTGCAGTGGTTTGCTTGTCAGTTCACACAGGAAGGGTGTGCTGGAAGGGCGCTGAAGCCCTGCCAACTTGACCAGGGAGCAATGGTATCCACCTGGCAGACAGCCATGGCCTCTCTAAGCTCTGCACCCACTACAGTGGACACAGCTCCGGTGGGAACATGCTATGGCGTGGGCCCTATTCTTATGCCAGTACAGGATGGCAGCAGTGAGCACAGCTGTGGGAGCTGCACCCATGTAGAGGAACTCCTCCACTCGGTGACAGAGCTCCGGGTGGAGGTGTAGGTTGAGGATTATCAGGGAGTGCAAGAGAGAGGGAGACTGCTGGAATCACACCCTACCTTCTTCCTTGGGAAAGGCCCAACAGGCAGATGGGACACATGATACAATGCATTCCCTATCCTCTCCCCATCTGGCTGAACACAGTGCGTTAAGGGACAGGGGGCAATGGTGACAAGTTCCTGCCCAGCACAGCAAGCGCATCTCCTCTGTGAGTACCCCACCTTCCCAGGTGCCCTTGCATAATAGATATGAGGCTCTGTAAGTGGAACCAAACAATAATGGGAATGATGATTCCTCTAGCTTGGAGGTGTCACCGAGGTTAAGTCGGCTTACATCCTGCATCAAAACTGCTTCCATAAAGAAAAAAAGACAGGTCATTGTCATAGGAGTCTCCTTTCTGAAGGGAATAAAAGGCCCAATATGCAGACCAGACCCACTTCTTAGGGAAGTCTGCTGCCTCCCTGGGGCCCAGGTTAAAGATATGAAGAGAAAGCTTTCTACCCTGGTACTGCCCTCAGATTATTACCCTTTACTGATTTTTCAAGTAAGCAGCAATGAAGTTGCAACAAGTCCAAGGGCAATCCAGAGACACTTCAGGGTCTTGGGACAACTGGTTAAGGGATCAGGAGCACAAATAGTATTCTCCTCTATCCTTCCAGTTGCAGGTAATGATGAGAGAAGAAACAGGAAGACCGATCAGATCAATACCTGGCTCCGAGCCTGGTGTCACTGGCAGAATTTTGGGTTTTTAGATCATGGGTCGGTTTACACAACACCAGGCCTGCTGGCAAAAGACGAGGTACACCTGACTCAAAGAGGAAAAATGATGTTTGAGCAGGAGTTAGCAGGGCTCACTGAAAGAGCTTTAAACTAGATTTGAAGGGGGAAAGGGATAAAATCAGAGAAAAGCCTGGTGGCAGCACACCAGTGTTTGAGGGATGGTGTGCTAGCAAGATCCTTTGGTCTGCTGTCTCAGTGGAGGTAGGGGATGGGGATCCATGCAGCAGCAAAGACGTAGGGGTCATTGATGCATTAGAAAACACAGAAACACCTGGGAATGGTCACATAGTAATTAGTGCTTCTCCCCCCAGAAAGGTGGCAGGATCAGTAGCCTGACTGAAGTGCCTCTACACCAGTGCACACAGCATGGGCAACAAACAGAAGGAGCTGGAAGCCATTGTGCAACAGGAAAACTATGATGTAGTTGCCATCATGAAAATATGGTGGGATGACTTGTGCAACTGGAGTGCTGCAGTGGATGGCTATAAACTCTTCAGAACAGATAGGCAACAAAGGAGAGTTGGTGGGGTGGTCCTGTATGTTAGGGAGTGTTTTAGTTGTCTAGAGCTTAATGATGGTGATGATAGGGTTGAGTGAGTAAGAATTAGGGGGAAGGCCAACAAGGCAGATATCATGGCAGATATCATGGTGGGAGTCTGTTACAGACTGCCCAACAAGGATGAAGAGGCAGATGAAATATTCTATAATCATCTGGGAGAAGTCTCACAATAGCTACCCCTTGTCTCATGGGGGACTTCAACTTACCAGATGTCTGCTGGAAATAAAATACAGCAGAGAAGAAACAGTCTATGAGGTTCCTGGAGTATGTAGAAGATAACTTCCTAGCACAGCTGGTGAGTGAGCCAACTAGGGAAGGCGCCCTGCTGGACCTGTTTGTTGTGAACAGAGAAGTACTTGTGGGTGATGTGATGCTTGGAGGCCATCTTGGGCATAGATAGAGTTTTTGATTCTCAGAGAAGTAAGGAGGGGGTTTAGCAGAACTGTTACCTTGGTCTTCCGGAGGGCAGACTTTGGATCATTTAGGAGACTGGCCGACAGAGTCACTTGGGAGGCAGTTCTGAAGGGCAAAGGAGTCCAGGAAGGCTGGACATTTTTCAAGAAGGAAATCTTAAAGGCACAGGAGTAGACCATCGCCTTGTGCTGATGGACAAACCAGTGGGGAAGACCAGCCTGGCTGAACAGAGAGCTTTGGCTGGAACTCAGGGAAAAAAATGAAAGTTTCTGACCTTTGGAAGAAGGGGAAGGTAACTCAGGTGGACTACAAGAATGTTGTGAGTTTATGCAGGGAGATAATTAGAAGAGTCAAAGCCCAACTAGAACTTAATCTGGCTACTGCTGTAAAAATGTTTTCATAAATACATTAACCACAAAAAGAGGGCTAAGGAGAATCTCCATCCTTTATTGGATGCAGGGGGAAACATAGCGACAAAGGCTGAGGAAAATGTTGAGGTACTTAATGCCTCTTTGCCTCAGTCTTTAATAGTAAGATCAGTTGTTCTCTGGGTACCCAGCCCCCTGATCTGGAAAACAGGGATGGGGAGCAGAATGAAGCCCCCGTAATCCAAGAGGAAATGGTTAATGACCTGCTACAAAAATTAGACCCACACATGTCTATGGGTCGGATGGGGTCCACCCAAGGGTACCAAGGGAGCTGGCAAAAGTGCTCACCAAGACAATTTTAATCATTTATCAGCAGTTCTGGCTAACTGGGGAGATCCCAGTTGATTGGAAGTTAGCAAATGTGATGCCCATCTACAGGAAGGACTGGAAGGAGGATCCAGGGAACTACAGGACTGTCAGTCTGACCTTGGTGCCAGGGAAGATTATGGAGCAGATCATCTTGAGTGCCATCACATGGCATGTACAGGACAACCAGGTGATCAGGCCCAGTCATCATGGGTTTATGAAAGGCCGATCCTGCTTGACAAACCTGATCTCCTTCTATGACAAGGTGACCTGTTTAGTGGATGAGGGAAAGGCTGTGAATGTTGTCTACCTCAACTTTAGTAAAGCCTTTGACACTGTTACCCACAGAATCCTTCTGGAGGAACTGGCTGCTCACAGCTTGGACAGGTGTACTCTTCACTGGGTTAAAAACTGGCTGGATGGCAGAGCCCAAAGTGTTATGGTGAATGGAGTTAAATCCAGTTCGCAGCCAGTGAGAAGTGGTGTTCCCCAGGGCTCAGTATTGGGGTCAGTTCTGTTTAATATCTTTATCAATGATCTGTTCGAGGGGATTGAGTCCACCCTCAGTAAGTTTGCAGATGACACCAAGTTGGGTGGGAGTGTTGATCTGCTTGAGGGTAGGAAGGCTCTACAGAGGGATCTGGACAGGCTGGATCAGTGGCCCAAGGACAATTTTATGAGGTTCAACTAGGCTCAATGCTGGGTCCTGCACTTGGGTTACAACAACCCTATTCAACGCTGCAGGCTTGGGGAAGAGTGGCTGGAAAGCTGTGCAGTGGAAAAAGACCTGGGGGTGTTGGTTGATAGCCACCTGAATACAAGCCATCAGTGTGCCCAGGTGGCCAAGACCAATAGCATCCTGGCTTGTATCAGAAATATTGTGGCCAGCAGGACTAGGGAAGTGATTGTCACCCTGTTCTCAGCACTAGTGAGGCCACACGTCGAATACTGTGTTCAGTTTTGGGCCCCTCACTACAAGAAAGATATTGAGGTGCTGGAGCATGTCCAGAGAAAGACAACAAAGCTGATGAAGGGTCTAGAGCACAAGTCTTATGAGGAGTGTCTGGGTTGTTTAGCCTGGAGAAAAAGAGCCTGAAGGGAGACTTTATTGCTCTCTACAACCACCTGAAAGGAGATTGTAGAGAGGTGAGTGTTGGTCTCTTCTCCCAAGTAACAAGTGCTAGGGCAAGAGGTAATGGCTCCAGGAGAAGTTTAGATTGGATATTAGGAAAAATCTCTTCACCAAAACGGTTGTCAAACATTGAAACAGGCTGCCCAGGGAAGTGGTTGAGTCACCATCCCTGGAGGTATTTAAAAGATGTGTAGATGTGGTGCTTAGGGACATGGTTACAAGTGGTGGACGTGGCAGTGCTAGGCTAATGGCTGGACTCGATGATCTTAAAGGTCTTTTCCAACCTAAATGTTTCTATGATTCTATATATATATTTGTGTATATGTATGCACACACACACATGGATCTATGTGTATGTACACATACAGTTAAAACTCATAATGACATCAGAATAAAAACAAGATAAGAGGCACAATGAAACTGCAAATGGTAAGTGAGACTAAGGTTTGGTCAAAGTTTGGTAATTTTCACTTTGTCACTTTTTCAGCTGCATTCTGTTAAGAAGACCAATGAGTGTAAAATGACATGTGAAACTGTCATATTTATCTTAAAATCTCTTAATAATGAAAGTAGACTGAATTCACATCAAAGATGAACTTGGTAGCAGATTTATCTCTCAGATCTATACATTTAAGCTAGAGATGCTGAACAAACCTGTCAACTATATTCTATAGCAGATTCTCTGTAAAATCGGTTTATCTTTCCTTCTACTCTGGCTTTCTTAGTTCCATCTAGGAAAATATGACAGAAGAGAAATGTAGTGTCCATAGGGAAAGAAAATATGAGGCAGATTTGTTGATGGTGTAAAGATGCCAAAGTCTCTTCATCACAGAGGAAGTACATTGGCTTAAATATCTATGGTTCTAGTTTAAATATATCCCTTTCAAAGTTAGGCATAGTGAAGTAAAGTATCCCTCATTAATGTTTGCAACTTGTTCAGACAAATCTCTCAGACTCTTTCCTCTGCATCACTTCAGTATCAGTGACAAGCTACAATATCTGATCTGTACCTTCACTCAAAAAGCTGTATCTGCTGATCCACTGACACTGAAAAATTCAGAAAGGCTCCAAAAGCCCAAGTCTTTCTCTACAATCAAATCTGTGGACTGTCACGTTAAGTCTTGAAAGGGACAAGAATAATTTTATTAAATTAATGAACAAGATGGATTTTCAGAGTTTTGGAAGGTGCTCAGAATGACAAAGGGCATTCATAAGAGAATGTTGAGACATGTACATTAACTGGAAACACATTTCCCTTCTATTTTTATCAATGACTCACTGGCAGCTTTAAATTCAATAGTGCAATTAAATGACATTGAAATATCTATGTTCTGAAAAACTTTGGTTGAATGCTTCTTAACACAAAAAGCCATACTAATGCAGGTAAAATTGAGATGGGAGGCAAAAACTTGTGTTTTAGTGTTGAGGGGATAACCAGACAAAGCAACAGCACTCTAAGATTTAATACACAATTAAATGACTCACTTGTGAAAAGTCCAAAGGCTTAATAATGATACCAGTGACTACTGTTAGTGATATCTCAGGTTTTGGCTTTGAAGACACTGTTTTCTTTTAATTTTCCTCTTCACTTGTCCTCACGTGAGCTTAGACTCAGAATAACAATAAACAAGTAACATCTTAAACCACCAAAAGTCATGACCCAAGCTATTTTCTTCCTGACTGAAGAAATCTTGGGTTGAGTTCCCTTTTTCTTTCATGGGGCAAAGAAATCTATTTCTTTATTGTCAGACAATCAACATCAGATATTATAGTTTAAAATCAAACAGCAGTGCCCAAAAATATTTTACAGCAAAAAGAAATACATTAGAAGATCATGGTGAAAAGTTACACAGTGTCTGATGACTCATGCTGTTAAATCCATAAGATTGTCTCCCATATAATTCATTATGGTAGATTTGTGGGAATGATTTAACTATTGACTCACTGATAATTTGACTCATCTCTCATGTTGGAAAGACCAGGCAAAACCATAGTTTCAAATTCCAGCAACCCTTTTCTAAGATGTTTTGTATCTTGGAGAACACTAGTCAGTGACCTTAAGCTTTATTATTAATAAAAAATTAAGAACTAAACTTTTGCCTAATTGAGTAGATGAAACTCCTAGACTTTGAAAGGTACTAGGATTTTGTGTTACAGCACTAAGAATAGGACATAACCTGCAACAATTACACCTTTTTTGTCTGGTAGCATTATGACAGTTATACAACCAAGTCCAGGGAAGAAAGTGAGATGAAAAGTTTCAGACCACATATATTTCTGTCCCACTTCCTTTTTGTCTGAGAAGAGGTACTGTGAGCCTTTTACAAAAGCAGAATTTGGTATTAAAATAAACCAGGTCAAGGTGAGAGAAACCGAGTAATCTTGATATCCTGTTGCTGTGTGTATATATGGAAAGACAGTATTTTTGCCCAAGAGATTTAATTGTTTGTTTAGCCAGTGTGGTGATAGTAAATTTGCGATGCCTACGTAGAAAACACAGTATTAGAGAGACAAATGAGTTCTGTTTGTTAGCACTGACTGTGGTCAGCACTCAGGTGGGATGTATTATCTTCAGGAGGTATCCCTCTCTCTGGATACTAGAGAGTTGTTCTTTTCCTAATCCAAATGTTATAGCTTCCGAAAGTTGAATTGGTTGATCTAGACTTTACCAAGTCTTTTTTGATCACAAGCATTTTTTTTTTTCAGAGATGGAAAGGGTCACAAATATCTCATTAAATATATAACCGTGGAAACGCCATGGTTTATGTGCCCTGGCATGTAAGAGGGCAAACCTGGGGTGCATCACGGTATAACCAGATGGTCAAAAGAGGTGATTATCCCACTGTATTCAACACGGGTGCAGCTTCACCCTGACTACTGTGTGCAGTGCTGGGCCCCACAATTTAAGAAGGATGAGAAGGTCCTTAAATGCATCCACAGGGGGGCAACAAAGCTGGTGAAAGTGCTGGAAGGCATGTCCTGTGAGGAGCAGCTAGGAACTTTGGGCTTGTCTGGTTTGGAGAAAAGGAGCCTGAGGGGCAACCTCCTTGTCTACAGCTTCCTGAGGAGGTGCAGTGCTCTTCTGCCTGTTATCCAGTGATAGGATGTGTGGGAATGGTTCAAAGCTGAGTCATATAAACTGCATTATATAAGATTTTCTAGTTGTTTTATTTGACCCAAAGGTCATTGTGAATGCAGAAATTAACAGAAATGAAAATTCAAAAAACAAGAAAATTAGGAAAAAACTGATGAAGAGTAAAGACCATAACTTTAAAAACAGAATACAGGTTTCCTTTAGACATCCTCAATGTATGCTGGTTTTTAACAAATTCATTGCTTCTGTCTGTGAAGACAGGATGTGACACATCCTATCTTCAATGCATCCCCACTATAGAAAGGCAGGGAGGTGCCATTGCAAGCAAACAAACAAACAAACCAGAGACAAATGTTAGCTTTATTACTGTAAATCTGAGAGTTTTGCCAGGGATGTCAGTGAATCCAACATTCAACCTACAAACTGTATAACTTGAAAACTGCAACTGTGAGTTGAAGTGGTTGAAAAAAAAAGAACTGCACAAATTACTTAAAATTGTATTTTGCTGTTTGTGTATTTTTGATTGATAGATGGGGAGTGTTAGCATGTGAGAAGAGTCTGTTCTACATATAAATTTTTGAATGGCAGTAGTTAGAAAGATGATCTGGAATGCTGATTCCTAGAGCACTGGTGTTCAGTAAACAGTTTAACTCCTCGGTTAACACAAAGCACTGACTTCCACTAACATCAACAGATCTGCAGGGATTAATATCTTGAGATCTGAGACGTGTCTTTCTTTACTCTTAAAGCCTTATTTCTTTTTAGTTGACATCTTCAGTCTTAAAAAGTCAGTTTGTATATTAACAAACTGTTCAGATGTCTTTGCTGTATTTGTTGTTAACCTACTTTTACCTACAAAGCTGAATGTAAACACGCTACAATCCAGTTTCTGTTCTCCTACAAAATGTCTCAGTTTTGAAGCCACTGCTAATAACCCTTTTTGTTGTGTTAGGTTGTATTTCTAGCTTTTTTACTGTTTTATTCAATGATATTTAATTATCAACTACTATATTTTTTTCTGAAAATTTTCTTTATACTTCTTTTGTGAAGTCCACCTTCATTGTAGTGATACAGTTTCTTGAAAAAGAAACTAGGAAATGTTCAAAAAAATAAATTTCCATTCTGTGAAAGAATACTGAAACAGTCTCCATATTCTAGTTTTTTAACTGTCAGACAGTGTTGTGCATTCAAGGGCCTACTCCTACAGAGTTAACATCAAGGGAAGTTTATTACTGAAAAGAACAACTAAGGTGCCTCTATTATATAAAATTAGACACAAATTTATGAAAATCCTTTATGGAAGCACACAAATACTCCTTCTTTTATCTGAAGAGCACCAGAGATCTCTTTACAGAGTCAGTTGGAACTGGTTTCCCTTGAAATACCTTGTTTACTTTTTCTCCCGGAGGAGACTGAATGCAGTTTGGTGAAATTGCGTCTTTTTATTCAAGGTTATTTTTGATTGAAGATCATGGTGGCTGCTTTTGGAAAAGCTAAGTGGTGTGTTTCTTACAGAATATTTCTGTCAAACAGAAGGAAACTCCCTTTTTAAAGTAAATTTTGGTAACTGATAGGCAGACCTTCTCCTTAATGGTTCCTTAAAATATCTTCTTTTTCTTTGTAATAAAAATGGAAATTTTGGAGGGGGTAAGGTTGAAAGCTTTTCCTAAAAATACCAAAGGTGGCGACATTAGTGGTCTAAAGCTTTGTAAAAATAACCTTAATAGATTCCTTGTTTCTATGAGTAATGAGGTCCAGCATCTGTTTTCTTTTGAAATGTCATTCATTTGAAGTAAATATCAAGCTGGAATAATCACAAAAGCGAGAGACAGAAAAGTGTTATTAGATTATTTTGGTCATCTTCCAGAAAATGTTATATTGTTCTCTAACAGATGTTGTCCAAGTATGTGTCAACTCACTTTTAAGTCCCTGTCATTTCCACATAGGAACTAATTCCACTGGGAGTTAAATTACTTCATTGCTGGGATATTTTTTCTTGATGTTTTCTTTCTTGGACTTCTTATCCCTATTCTATCTATAGACTAATATATGACACTTAATTTTATCTTTCTGCTTGACATTTGAGCCCTACACATATCCAGGTTGTTAATGTCTATATATTTTTACTTACTATTTTCTAAATTTTTCACACAAATACCTGTTACTGTTGCTCTTTTTATTCCCAGCAGTGACTTATCAGATTTAGTGTAGCACTCCAGTCATACACTGTATAATTCTTTACTCAAAACATGCATGATCTTGCCTACTTTTAATCCCAGCTTCTTAGGTTTTCTTTCTAATATTGTTAACATACCTAAAGCAGACTCTATGTTTATATCACATGTATTAGCTTTCAAGGCCTTGACTTCCCTGGAGACATGGAAAATCTCTGATTACCTTCAACAAGGTCAGGATGTCATTAGTTAGGAACATGTTGTTTTGATAGATCTACTTTAGGAAAACTGGTTAATGACAACATTGGCTACATGAACTACAGGATCTCAGGAACAAGAACCATCAGAGAAAGAAAAAGAACTGTAGGAGGAGATACAATAATGACTGTATTAAAGAAATTATATCAGCTAACAACTCTGAAAGTGTCATATTTTTTATGTAGTGACAATCATTTATTAATTTCCATTGATTTTAAGTTACAGTCAAAATATTGATACTTCTCAGATTCATGAATAGATTCCCATTTCTTTTCGTTAAAGATTACTTTCTGAAAGCAGATAATGGCAGCAGGATTTGGTCTTCTACTAAATAATTTTCACTTACAATGCCCAGCACAAAGGCGTTCTGTTCCACATTTAAGACTCCAAGGCACAGCTGGTTTACAGGAAAAATTAACCAAGGTGTCATTTTCCCTTCCAATCTGTTGGTCCCTAAACCAGCTCTTGCTCCAAGCCACGGGGGAAGATAAAATGCATCCCAGATCAGCTTAACAACCTTTTTAAGACAATAGATTCCTGCTTTAATTTTTTTCAACCCAACTGTAGCATCTATGATTTTGTGCTATATTGTGAAAAACTGATATATATCAGAACTGCAATTTCCATGTTGTTTATCGTGATACTTTTACCCTCTTCTTTCAATTCTTTGATTTTATGCCTGATAATTTAAGATGGACAGAATCCAAGTCCTTCAGTCTGCAATGTCTTAATTTTCATCATTATTTATTCTGAAATCCTGTGTTACAGTTGTGTAGTTCTGGAAGTTGATACATTCTACTGTCTGCTGATTCCCATTCCAACACTTTATTCACTGTATATTTCCTAATAATTTCCATTCTTCTCCTTTGCTGATCTCATGCTTCAGTAGACAATTAATTATGTCAGGATTCAATCTGAGATTCAGGCAGGTATGATGTGCTAGATATCCAAACTCTCATCACAGAGATGATGATATAGTCAACAATCTCAGTGGAGACTGGAGGGCAACTCAGCTACAACTGCTCATGAATCCATTAGTTGCCCTCACACAAATATTTGGTGCTATCAGAAGTGGGAAGAGCTTCCCATCTGGCTGTGTCTCCAAAAGGATGGGGATGTCTCATAGGTCCTCTGTCATGCCTGCCAGAAACGTGTGGATGTCTCAGGTACTCTAAGGCGTCTCAAATAGCCCTTGACACCTGCAATTAAGCACGTGAATGGATCCCAATATGCTCTGTTTTCTACTGTGGGACACATTTAGATATCTTAATCTTGAACTAAATACCACAGTCTTTTACTGTCAGGAAAAAGACAAATTCTGATTTCAGTTCTGATGTTAACATTTACATTAAGGATAATAATGCCAATGTACTAGTTAATCTCAGAAGAGACCAGTAAAACATTAGTACACTGTATTAACTACATTTTGGAAAATATTGCAACAGAACTATTATGTATTCTATTTTTCCACAGTATACCGAAAACAAAAATTTGCATTGATTAATAATATCCTTGCACTACTGGTGACTTTCATAATCTGTACAGATCTTTCACTTTTCTGGGACAGAAGTGGGTGGTACGGGGTTTGCTTTTAAACCCCAATGGCTTATTTTGTTCCTTCAGGATTATACTTCTAGTTACTAAATTTTTTTAATTTTGGTTTTGAAGGTTTTGACAGACCAATCAACACTTTCTCTGAGATGCTATGCTCCAGGGAAAATGATCTGGAATGCTATCACTTTCCACAGTTGCTATCAGTAATATAGCAGGTTACTTTTTACTCCCATAGTGTCTTCCATGAGGGCTCCTTTTTAATTTATTAATGAATAAACTTTTGCAACAAATGTCTATTTTAAAATATGAAATAAATTAAGAAGTCAAATCTCAAAGATTACTCAGATTCAGGAAAAGATATTTGTACAGAGTCTCATCTTTGTAGGAAGACATACAGGACATGAACTTTATTGAAACAAGACCATTTTCTGAATTGTTGAAATAAGATGACATCCAGTTTCCATTCAGCCTAATGGATGGCTAAGAGTTTTAGAAGGTTAACATTCTTCTGAATTTATTTTCAGATTACTAAATACTACCTGATCATTTTAACAAATTCCTCTCAGTCAGTCTTTGTTCATATTTCAAGGACTAATACTTACAGCAGCAAGTAAAACAGCAGTTAAAATTCAAACCGAGTTTAATATTATTCATTTATATCATATCTTTCTTTATAACTCAAAAAAAAAAAAAATCACTGTCAGATGCCTGGCTTAGCAACAGAAAGGACATTTGGAGATCTATTTTCTCTGAGGAATCTAAACTTAAATTAAACCTAAAGTGGAAGCTGTGCTTGGATGCCATAACATGTTTGATAGGTACAACTGAGGGATACAATGCAGAATGAATTTTTGTCATCAGTAAGACTGAAATCATGCAAACTACTGAAGTATAACTTTATAGGCAGGAAAAGGGAAAACCAGAAATTGCAAACATCAAATGCAATACTTGTACTGAGAAATCTATTTTAGAAAACCAAGAAATCTATTTTAGAAAATATGTCTTCCTTTACTAAAGCTACTACTGCAGAAACCCTTTCCACTTACAAGTTTTTTAAAATAATTGTTTCCTGTTTAGAAGGTATATTAGTATGACAGCCAAGAAATCCCCAGAAATTCTCTTGATGGGCCTGGCATTCATTCCCAGGGGTAAGATGGCAAATCAAACTGGCATGTGGCTACAAACACTGCATCATCATTGAACAATACATATAGAGCATGCTTCACAACAACAGCTGTTTCCATTACAGCTGAGTGATTTTTCAGACTGTGAGAAGGACGTTAGCCTGGGAGAAAGGAAAATCAGCGAATCTCAGCCAGTCTTTGGAACAAGTCTGAACAAACTGTGCCAAATTTTAGGAAAGGCTTGGTGAACAGGCCTAGGACCTCATGCCACAGTTGCTGCCAGTAGAGGTCAGCACCTGTGGAGGTGACACTCCCTTCCACCTTTCCTGCTAAGTCCTGCTCCAGAGTCATGCACTAACCCCAAGACTGGTTTTGATCAGTAAACCTTATTATCTGCTCTTTAGACTGCAGTCATTAAAAAAAAATGGCAAAATCACTTGTCCCATCACAATCTATTAATATACATAGTTATTTAACTATTACACAAAACCTATACATTGAATACAGAATTTAATAATTCACAGAACTGTAGACTGAGGCTGGAAGTTGTTTGGTCCAACTCTCTGCACCCTAAACTGGCAGGGCCATCTTAGATCAAGGTGCTTAGATCACTGAATAGATTAGAAGGGATCTCTGAAGGTCATCTACCCCACAGCTCAAAGCAGAGCCACCTTCATAGTTAAGGGTCATGAGACTTCTCAGGTCTGAGTTTTGTATGTCTCTGAGGACAGATATTCCACAACCTCTCACTTCAGTAGTGCCTAAACACTCTTGTTGTAAAATATTTCTTTTCCTTACATACAATTGCAATTTCCCTTGCTGAAACTGTGACTGTCATCTTCCGACCATTGGCTGTGCATATATCACAGGAGTCTGCTCTATCTTCTCTATAATCACCCTTTGTAAAACAGAAGACAACAGATTTCCCCTGAGCCACCTCTCCTGAGGACTGAACAATGCCAGCACCCTCAGCCTCTCCTTGTACATCATGTGCTTCAGATCCCAAATATCTCAGTGGACTTCTGCTGGTTCCAGCCTGTTAATGTCTTTCCTGTGTAGGGAAGTCCAAAACTGGGCACAGTGCTCCAGACACAGAATAGAAATTCCTGAATAAAGAGGATTAGTCACTTTTTTTGACCCCCTGACTGCATTCTTGTATACTTTAATTTAATGTATTTTAATTTAAAGTATTTTAATGAATGCCCATGGGCATGGGTTACTGAGTAAGGAGCTCTTCTTTCTAAACAGTAAGATAAAATGCATATGTCAAGTACCTCTGTTTGTATCTGTGATGGAACAAAACATAGGAAATTAAATTCATGGATATGTTATAGTCAAGGTTAAAAAAGGATCCTTTTCCATTTTGTTTCTAAGTCTTCTTCCATTTAGAAACATTTCTGAGAATCAATAAATTCCTATCAGTGTATTAAATTAGAAGTTGACTTTTTTTTGTTAGAAAAATAACAAATGTTAGAAAAATATTTAATTGCATGAATGTGAGTCTGTAGGAACTGGTCATCATCCTGCTCAAAAAAGTGGGAGAGATAATGTGTAGTACCGAATGCAGGAATACATAAATAGATATTTGAGGCAATTTTCCTCTGCCTTTAAGACTGATGTAAATATTGGACTTTTACACTGCAGCTGATAAAATATTTTTTTTTAGTAAAATGGTCATGAGAAAAGAAGTAAATCTGAATCTAAAATGAAGTCAGGTAGCTTATTATATCTTTTTTTTTTAAAATTTATGATTATGACAGACTGTATCTGAAATATATTTGGCAAAGAAATGGCAAAGATTATTAATAATCGCTACAGGATTTTCATGTGGTAATTCAAATAAAAAGCATCATAAGGTCTTTTTAAAAAAACACTTCCATTCAGTGGTCATTATGACCAGCATTGGTTTTATGATTCCCTTCATTTAATGGTTAATAGCTACAATTTGTGCTTGCAACTGTAATCCAGACTTCACCTCTCTGCTAGTCACCAATTTGTCTGGCTTCTTTTTTCCCATTGGCTGGAAGTGCAAGTATTCCACATACATTAGTGTTCACTGTAAACCAAGGACAGCTGATGCCACCGTGTTCAAATTTTTTAGAAAGATGACAGAAAAATCCTCATTTCCCCATTCACAGTGAGAGATTTCTCATCATATTTTTGCTGCTTGCCTTTCAAAGAGAATGGAGCACTGCAAATATAGCTCAAACACGTGGCATTGGTGGGAAATATACCCATAAACACCCTGTCAATGGCATTCTGTATATTCTAGGATTAACTTTATGCTGAGGAAAAACCTATAAAAGTTCACATCTTTGGTTCTCTATTTGTGCCCTTTTATAGACACCCAAGCATCATGACCTGTGAACAGTAACTAGACAACCATTCATTGCATAAATGCAAAACAAGACAGAGCTCTTTAAGCAAGCAGTAGACATACCATATATATAGCTACCTAAGGTGTGCAGTGCAGCTTTTGCTCATTGAACTACATCCAGACAACAGCCTTGGAACTTCTTCTGCCCTGTATATGTACAAAGTGAGGCTTAACAACTCAGAGCACTGTACAGTTCATCTACAACCACACTATTATGAAAGTCTTATCACCTGGCACGTGGGGACAACCTCTTGTGTGGTTTCACAGATATTGCAATAACATTTAGCATGTCCTCAAACATGTCAAAGAAACATCAAGTAAGTTTACAGGTCATCCCACACACTGTGCAGTAAGTGTTGATTAGGTTGTCATCAATTTAATTTGACCTGAGAAAAGCTGAGAACATTTTCACTCCCAAATCACCAGCTATTTTTGTAAAGGTGTTGGATGAGATCTTTAACAAAAATGTTCCTAGGGATCTTCAGCTGAATTGAAGAAATATGTTTACATTAATTTCAATACTCCTACACAGTTCAATTCAGTTCAGCTGGCAAGCTCTCCAGAGGAAAGATTCTGTCAATGAAAATAGGTTTTTGCAATGACAAACTAAAACTACGCTTGCATTAAATTTTTGTAGTCCCTGATGGCAATTTGGCTTGTGGTTAGCAGAATGCTTATCTTAATTTTCAGCAGCAGCAGTCTGTTATTTAAATGTGGAAACATCTGTCAGTCATTCTTTGTTCTGATACTGGTATTAGGACAACTAAGACAAGCTTTTCTTTTCTGGTTGCTTGTTTAAAGCTGCAAAATGTGAACATATGCATCAAAGGTCTCACTAGTACAATCTCTTGTAACAGGTGGGGAGCATTAGCTGACAAAAATGGACAGAAACAGAAGTTCTGGGTAAGTGAATTCTTAGCACTCTGTTTTGAGACAGAAGAAAAATTATCTACAACACAAATATCTAAAACCAACTTCTTTTATTTAATTCACTCTCTCTGCATCTATTTTTTAAATTCACCTTAAAGTCTCCTGCATAATTCTATTCCCTTTCTGGCAACTTTTGTCATGGTCATGCTGACCCTTGAACTATAGCATCATCTACCTCAATTTCAAAGCCTTTTCTTCTGATCTCCCACCTATATCTGGGTTTTTTCCTACACTGTCTTTTCTGTCTCAAATCTTATTCAAATTCTAAAATGTTATTCAAATTTCCCATGAAGACTCAGTTATTTTTGATGCCTGGAAATGAAATTCAGTAAAAGCAATCAATATTATTATACTTAATTTATTAAAAGTCAGCTTTTTTGTATCTTGTGTTTCTCTTTAACAGATTATTTGTAATTGGAATTTTGACCATTGTTGTTTCATTGACCACTTTCTCCAGCCAATAGCTGAATTATCTAATGATTTCTGCTTCAATTTATCAAACTGACTTGTAGAAATAGTATACCATTTTTATTAACTCTGGTTTTGAAACTGAAATTTTGATCAAAAAAAGAAGAACAAATTATTACAAATCACAAAAGATTCATTCTGATTCTCAGGCACCAAAGTTGAGAAACTGTTTCTTAAAAAGGAAACTAACACAAAAGATTCATTTTGTATTTTATGCCTTACATTTCACAGAATCACAGAATAATCTAGGTTGGAAAAGACCTTGAAGATCATCCAGTCCAACCATTAACCTAACACTGATAGTTCCCAACTACACCATATCCCTCAGCGCTATGTCAACCCGACTCTTAAACACCTCCAGGGATGGGGACTCCACCACTGCCCTGGGCAGCCCATTCCAACGCCTAACAACCCGTTCTGTAAAGAAATGCTTCCTAATATCTAGTCTAAACCTTCCCTGGTGCAACTTGAGGCCATTCCCTCTTGTCCTATCGCTTGTTACTTGGTTAAAGAGACTCATCCCCAGTTCTCTGCAACCTCCTTTCAGGTAGTTGTAGAGGGCGATGAGGTCTCCCCTCAGCCTCCTCTTCTCCAGACTAAACAATCCCAGTTCCCTCAGCCGCTCCTCATACGACATGTGCTCCAGACACTTCACCAGCTTCGTTGCCCTTCTCTGGACACGCTCGAGTAATTCAATGTCCTTTTTGTAGTGAGGGGCCCAAAACTGGACACAGTAATCGAGGTGCGGCCTCACCAGTGCCAAGTACAGGGGCAAGACAACTTCTCTGTCCCTGCTGTCCATGCTATTTCTGATACAAGCCAGGATGCCATTGGCCTTCTTGGCCACCTGGGCACACTGCTGGCTCATGTTCAGCCGGCTGTCAATCAACACCCCCAGGTCCCTCTCTGACTGGCAGCTCTCCAGCCACTCCTCCCCAAGCCTGTAGCGCTGCTGGGGGTTGTTGTGGCTGAAGTGCATTATTTCTAAATGATACTTTAAAACTGAAATAGATATTTTTTTTCCTCTTTTTCTTTTAGATTGCTGCAAATTCCTGGGGAAAATCTTGGGGAGAAAATGGTTATTTTAGGATTCTACGTGGACAAAATGAGTGTGATATTGAGAAGCTGATTTTAGCTACTTTGGGATAGCCATAGTCTTCTACCCTAATTGTATAGTACCATACTCTGCTTTAGGTATCTATTCTTTCTATTCTTGCATATTGAGTCTTTCCAGAAAAATAAAAATTTCTTCTCTGTAAGTTACTTTTCTTTCTATTATGGCTCATTAAGGCTTTCTGACTTGAACACACTGCAGCCATCACACAGTCTCAGATCTCACCTGGTACAAACACTCCTTTATATTAATAATAGGTTGTATCTATGACTACTGTAAACCTTGGTGTCTCACAGATCAGGAAGTTCTCTTCTCTGTTACTACATCTCACCACTATTTTGTTATATTACTAATGGTTAATTCAACAGTGCCTGAAATAAATGGAGTTACCTTGTTAGTATTAATGTCTTTACAATATGTACTCTGGTCACAAACCACTTTAGAAATATTGTGTGCTTTTCCACACAGAATTGGCTCAGACAGCTCATGGTCATACTGGATAAAAAATGCCAAAGATATGTAAATAGAGTTCTGATGCTGTTGCA
Organism: Strix uralensis; assembly: GCF_047716275.1. Classification (NCBI taxonomy): domain Eukaryota; kingdom Metazoa; phylum Chordata; class Aves; order Strigiformes; family Strigidae; genus Strix; species Strix uralensis. Next base: position 27,243,933 of record NC_133974.1, read on the forward strand.
GAATAATTATTTTCTATCTTAACTTAGATAATTTGAATCTATGTATCATTATCTCTTCCAGGAAATTTATTTTTACTAGTAGATCCCACAAAGTCAATGCATTTAGAGTAATAAAAAAATTACTTGCAGTGAAACAGCATATTCCTGTTCCCACAATCACAATTGAAAATGTACAATTTTAATAGTTTGTTTAATTAAAGAAAAATAAAGAAGAAAATGTAATTTCTCCTCAGTTAAGTCTAGACTAGCCTAATTCCTGAACTGCTTGCCTTCCACTCACTGTTTAACCTGGGAACAGCCATGTGCCACCATTCCCAAAAGTGTGTTTCCAATGCATAAAGATGGGAAAGACATTCTGTTGTTTGTCTCCACTGACATATCTGTAGTCCAGGTACAGTTCCCAGTGTTGGCCAGCAGGATCATTAGTGAAGACAAGGCACCCAGAGCCCCTTTCACTCCTAACGCTCCAGTAGCTGCTTCTGTCTGAAGAAAAAACCTACTGGCATGCATCCAGGAATCATCAGTCATAAAATTATCTATGAAAGAAACAACCCTGGCATGTTAAATAAGAGGGGGGAAAAAGCTGTCATGAAATTCCAGTGAACAAAAAATTTCAAATGACACCTTCAGTGTCTTTAATAGATTATGCTTCATTCTTTCTAGAAAATTAAAAACTTGACTTCTAACATCATCAGCAAAGGAGTAATAGCTTTTCCTTCAAGAACTTTTCATGGCGGTGCTATACAACAGATGCCCTTGCCACTGAGATTATGTCTCTTAAACTAAACTTGGGTCACAATTTGTGTTGCATCATACTGAAAGAGCTATTATTAAAATGTTAGTATCATACTGTTGCACAACAAGGTCTTCTGTGGCCTCTAGTGTCACACAATAAACTGAATTTAGACATAAAAAACTTCATCACTTGAAATTTATAGCAAATCACAACACAAGCAATTTTAGAAGAGCTAAGTGCTCTGAGAGAAGTAACTTTTCTAGGTTTAGTGAGCTAAACCAGTACTTGAGAGGAAAGTGTACTGAGCCATCCACACAGCTACCTCCCAACCTCTTGGTATGTACATAAACGTCAAGATTTCAAAAGAGTAGAATTTAACTCTGAAGTATATGATACTGTAAAAACATATCCAGGCAACTCTAGGGTTTTTTGCTTCATTCAACTTGAAGTTGTTTTGCACGGCTGTAGCTCTTACTTTTGTCAGTGCTTGTTGCTGCTCCTGATTTGCTTGCAAGATCTTTCTAGGATCTGGGCTGTCACATTAAGTTTGCTCTTTGAAAACAACCTTGATGCTGAAGCAGCTATTCTGCTACTCAGAGCACAAGTAAAGGGTCTCCTGCCGGTGCAGGTCTTCTCACTTACAGTGATCAAGAGACAGTGGGGCTTGGGAGCCACGGGTGGCTTTGCCTCATGCAGACTACCTGGAGACAGGTTTTAAATATCAGAAGGGCTTTGAGCTTTTCCAGTACACTGTTTGGTGGGAGGATGAGGAAAATTGCTCTTCATTAAGATGCCACCTGTCTCATTTGTCTCCTCTTTTTTTGGCCTCTCCATCACTAATGCTCAGCCATGACTGCTAGCTTGGACTAAAAGTGTCATCTAGCCTGGAACTTTTTCCTATGTGATTAGAAAGGAACAATATGTCACTAAGGTTAATTCAATAGAGAGCTCATCATCTTTAAATCACTAGTATTAGTAATGGAACAGCAGAAAAGGGAGGCACCAGGAAGGGAAGGCAATGCAGGAATAGCCTTTGTGTTTGTGACATGGTGTAAATTTCTTTTTCATAAAAAGAGGAAGGTAACATTTTTACGGCAAGCAGGAAAAAAAAAATCCCACTCAGATTACACATTACAATATTTCTTGTTAATAATATACTATATCAAGTTTTGATTAGTTGTCAGTCTAACTGTGAAACTTTAAAACTGGATATAGAAATAACTAGAACAATATGTCTTGGGACGTGGTACCTGACTATTCATAACTAACTGTCTGAATTCCTATATATTTAGAAACAATTTCAGATGGAACTCTGGACAGAAATACCTATGAACTTTGGAGGAGTTTGAATCTTTCCAATATTAACTGAGCAGAACAATCTCCTGTTGCAATTTTTATTGACCATCCTTCAGGGCTTTCCCACAATCAGATCCTAAATGTTACTGACAGTATCTAGTAGATGATCACTGTTAATGTCCTCTGAGATGGCTTAAAATTCATTTTAAAATTAAAACGGCTAACAAGCCAATAAAGGCCCCGAGCTATTTTCACACTATTTTCCATCTTATTGTCATAGAAACATCACCCATCTGCTAAATGATATCAAATCACACCCTGAAGATTGGCTTCCTGTTCCATGGAAAGCACTGTCAAGCCTGGTAATAATCTATGAGTGAATCATTTTGTTTGCATAGAAGTGCCTGGCAAGCATTGAATTCCTGAAGGCAATTGCTCTGTCACGCACAGACACGTGAGTCACAGGAAGCTGCCTCTACACCTGGCTCCAGTCAGAGATTTGGGGGGGGCCAAGAAGCACAAAAAGTTCCTTTCCTACCTCACCACCAATCGGTGCACACAACTTGGCAAGACCAGGTTTCTCCAGCTCCGTAGTTTGCTCATCATCATTAGAAAGTCTGAAAAATTGATGACGCTTGCCATAATAGGCATTTTCATTTTATGTTACTATTTCAGAATCATGCATAGTGAAAATGCTTTTCTGCAGCCATACAATAACATTAAAGCACAGTTTACGCATATTCCTGCTAAAATTACTTGTGAAAAGAGAAGCATTTGAACATCCAACCTAATGAGCACAATTGCTTGAAAACAAAAAGCTGAGGACAGTCAGGCTGCAAAATGAGGTTGGAGCAGAGGGAAAGGTTTTGCCAGTGTGGTATTTAAACACTTCAAATTATGGGAGAAGTAGGGCATATGGACATCCTCCTAAATGTCATCTTCAGAGAACTTACTTAGAAGTCCATGTACCAGCACTCTGTTGTTTCTACCCTGCCTTTAGCTGGGGGATGTAATAAGTGGCTTGGATTTCACATGTCTGCTGTTTACTGCTGTCACGTCCCGCTCAGACGAGGGGGACAAGTGACTCAGATTCGCAAATCCCCAATGGAGCGGACAACAAGTCTCCAAGTCTAAACATTTATTAACTACTCACAATGTACTAATTGAACACACGATAGTTGGCTAAGTATATAACAAGTTGTGGCAAGCAATATAATATGCCTTGCATTGCTTAATAGGAAAGGGAAAAGAGGGAGATAGAGGGAATGGGGAAACACAGATCACCGGTCTGGGTTTCTGCGCTGATCCCGCCGCCGAGGGTTCCGGGAGGCACAGGAGACATCCGTCTTTTTCGCTGGCATCCGTCTTCTTCGCTTCACTGCACTCTCTCTCCTCGGGGCGCGCCACCCCCCCCACCCCCCCTTCTTGATTTATACCCACTTTCCTTGGGTCCATCCCCTAGGTCGACCCACATACCTACGTATCCCATGTACGGGGAGGGGTAAGGTGTTTCATGGGATGATGTAATTAGCATGATCATGTTAGCCCTCGTTAGCATATTGAGGGGTGTTAACTTTAATATGCATTTCGTGGATAATGAAGCAAAGGTCATTCACTGGACAGATGGCCCTTGAAGTTTTGGCCAGGTGCACCAGAGCAGAGCCGTCCTGTCTTCACAGGGCTCCCTCCTCCAGTCCCATCTTGTGTTATTCGGGCAGCCTTATCAGCTTCGACCTCCACAGAATGCACCCTGTGACTCATAGTTTTGTCTTGCGAGTGTTTGAGGCATTTCTTTGATCAGCCTCAACTTTTGCTTTCTCAGGCTGTTTTTCTTAGTTTCTCACAGGCCTGGTTTCTCGTCTCTCACAACTGCCTCTACCTTTCCCTTAGGAGGCTGTGGTTAGGCAAAAAAGAAGTATTTTTTTTTTTTACGGTGAGGTTTTTTTTAGAGTGGTTGCTTTGTTCTGAATGCCCAGAGTGAGATCCCTCCACGAGAGCTTCCCCTGGGTATGCTAAGATTAGGCAGACTTCTGAGCTTCAAGCTGGCAGCCAGCACTGGGACTCAACACTGCACAGCCTTATGAGTAGTTTTGTACTGTCACCAAAATAGGATATAAGAACTTATCAACACCAATGTGATGTAGATAAGCAGACACTCCTTTATTAACGGCCAGGTGCACAGGGAAGTCGTCTCACCAACAACGCACACCTAACTTGTGTAACGTGGATTATATAGGATACAGTAATACATATAAATCAAGTTCTCATGCATAAACATGATAATTCCCGTAGCTCATTTTCTTATTCTCACCTCTTTCCGGTCATGTGCACTTGAGTCCTGAAATGAGTTGGGAGGCTGTTTCTGTGACCACCACGGACGACTGACCTAAAAGAAAAACCCTCCAATACCCTTTGACCCAAGGAATTTGGCTCACATTGCAATTTTAACATGTTTTGAGGCCCTTTCACAATACAACTTTTAACACACCTGGTCTACAGGACAATAAATCATCCTTACCAAACAGTCTAACAATGGTACCTCGTCCAGCAGCGTAAATGGTTGTATGGTTACTTTAAACTAAACACAACATCTCTATGATGTTATTAAAACATTACACTACTATCTTTTATAAAAAAAGATATTTCTGTGAGATTCCATTTAATTGATTAGTCCTAATCATTCCTTAGCAAAATCACCAAAACTCATCAACTCAAATTAATAACAAATCAGTAACAATCAGTAACAGTACAACAAATGATGTGTTCTGGGGGAATGCAACCTAAAGCAAGCAGAAAGGGAAATCCAAGGGACATAAGGAACATGAATCTGGAGCAGGGACTAGACAAACCCTGAGAGGAATGACAAGGGGACTATTTTCCTGTAGTTCCAGGGATCAAGGAAAGTCGCTACTCTGAGAGCAAGCCTGAAGAAAAGGAGCTACAGTTCTAGGAACCAGAGAGAGAGTGAGATTTGCTTGTAAATCTTTTCAGCTTAATGTTTTACTAGAGACCTGACAGAAGTTTGCACCTGGGCATTTGATGCTGCACGTACCATTTGGTAAATGTTTCCTGTATAAACAACTGGCTCACATCTTTGCACCCATTCCACACTGCAAGGATTAAGCCTTTAGCACGATAACTGTCTTTGCCTGAGTTAACAGCAGATTGTGAGTAACATTGCTTTATTCTGAAGCACTCCTACGTCCCTTCAGCCAAGATATGCCCATAGCCAGTTAACATGTTTATTTCCAGACAGATTCAATGTGGGGACTCCCAGCTGCTGAAATTTTCTTCGTCTTTAACTCCTGGTCATGATGTCAGATTATTAAAAGGAATGTTAAAAGGTCAGAGGTCAGCTTTGTTGATTAGTTATTAGGATAATGGTAGAAACAAATGATTAACCTTGAAACAATCTGCTATTGTATATGCATGACAAAAAGCAGGAGCCTAGGTAGGATCAATGGGAAGTTGAGACAACAAACTGCAATGAGCTGCCTATGTCTGCTAAATTATGAGGAAACTAGGTAAAAAGTAATTCTGGCAGGGGGAGATCATGACCACTGACACATTAACCACCTTTTTCTAATTACACTTCAGACTCAAAAGAAAAAGGTGGAGAGAGCAAACTAGGCATGAGTGCTAATTTACATGCTAAGCTTAGAGATCAGGAGCAATCACTTAGTAAATATGTATCAGTGTACTGAATATATATAAATTGTGTGTATAAATAATCGTAATTTTTGGAACCACAGTGTGCTGTCTTGGGACAGGCACCTGTGCATGTACATTCATAGGAATAAAGGAAAATACCTCCATCCTGTGTGTGAATTGGGCATCTGCACACCAGATGATGAACCTGCATTTTTGGGACAACAGTCCCATGTGTTGTTCAGCAGTCACTCAGAACCAAAGAGAGAGGTCAGTGAGCAGGGGCTGTGTAGCAGAAACCTCTGCTTTGTATAGCAGCAACTTGCTGTTAAGGCATATTAAAGGTACAGTGAATGCAATGAAAGGAATAAATTTTTGCTTTTCTTTATAAGAGTGTAGCTGTCAAATACACATACTGTATTACACAAATGAATGTTACTACTTCATCTGTAACAGTTTATCGCTATGTCTGGAAATCCTGATCATGGAGCAGCACCATGCAAAGCTGTTCCTGGAGAAGTTAGCTGAGGGAGAAGCCTGAGGCAGGAGGTCAGACTCTGCTTGCCACTGACATCCTCAGTGCTTTAAAATTTTGGGGGACACTTGAAGCTATGGACTGCCTCAAGCTGTGTATAAAATATTGTAGGCTTATCTGGAGGTTTCACTCAGCTGTGCCAACAATGACAGTCACATAAACACATAGATAGGAACTCATGACTTTAAACTACTGCCTTAATCTAAGCATAACCATATTTCCATTGCACAATTCTGAAGACTATCCTCTTTTCTTTCTCTCTGCATAAAAGCACCAATTTAGTGCATTACATCTATTAAATCATGATGCACAACACAATGTTTTATCAAAGAAAAATTTGTAGAAAGTTTATGTGTAAAAGACAAATATTTAGCCCTAGCGTGCTGTACTGTTGTAGTGTGAAGGTCTCAGCTGATGATCCAAATTCATTGGCAATATTGCTATTAAATGTATCGGTAATACTGTTCTCACTGAGATGCCATAAATTAGCCGACGGGGCTTCTATTCATCAGGAAAGTTGCAAGCAGGGAAACTGGACAATCAAGGTTTTAGAACCTGCATATGTCTTATTTTTTACTCGACACAAGCAATTTTTTAAAAGTACTCTGTACTCCTAGCTGGCATGATCCACAGCCTGTGGAAAACTGTGTTAAAAGTGTGCGACCTCAATAGAATTCAAATTGCTGAAGTTTGTGAAAGATTTGACATTAGGAGAAAGGCAAAAACGGTAGATGGAGAGGGAAGGGGAGAAGAGGTTTAATAATTCTTTCTCGTTTCCGCCAGGTCTGGAAGCAAAAACTAATTGTACTTTTGTCTTGGAAACAAAACTCAACAAGTTTTGCTGGGTTTCACCTCACTTTAAAAGTAAAATTACGGCCATACTTAAAGATTTTTCATCAAGTCTGGGCCAAGCTTTGGGAAAGCCCAAAGCAAGAGTATGTTTCTACTGGAAGCCGTATAGAATCATAGAATGGTTTGGGTTGGAAGGGACCTTAAAGATCATCTAGTTCCAACCCCCCTGCCATGGGCAGGGACACCTTCCACTAGACCAGGTTGCTCAAAGCCCCGTCCAACCTGGCCTTGAACACTGCCAGGGAGGGGGCAGCCACAGCTTCTCTGCACAATCTATTCTAGTGTCTCACCACCCACACAGTAAACAATTTCTTCCTTATATCTAATCTAAACCTACCCTCTTTCAGTTTAAAACTCTTGCCCCTCTCGTCCTATCACTACACTCCCTGATAAAGAGTCCCTCCCCACCTTTCCTGTAGGTGCCCTTTAAGTACTGGAAGGCCGCTATAAGGTCTCCCTGGAGCCTTCTCTTCTCCAGGCTGAACAACCCCAACTCTCTCAGCCTGTCCTCATAAGGGAAGTGCTCCAGCTGCTGATCATCTTTATAGCCTCCTCTGGACATGCTCAAGCAGGTCTGTCCTTATATTGTAATGGTTCTACTCCACTCAGCCTGCCTTGGACTCACACCTATTTCAGTCTGATTTCCTTGCCGGAAAACTGTCCCAAATCAAATGAACTGTTACAGGAGATTGACACAGCTGCATTGAAGGAGGGCATCAGAATTGAGGAAAAAAAAAAAAAAAAAGGGTGTTTGATGTCCAGTGAATAGATCCTGCCAAGTTGCATACAGCACTGCTACAGACAAAAATACTAGAGCACCATGGGTGTGGCTGCCCTAGTGGCACTTTCAAGGTAAATAATCACATAATGATTCGTGCAATAAAAAAGACCAGATAGAGGGGAAAAAATTACAACTAATCACTCATTTTTCCAAATCCTGAAGAATTAATTATTCCACTAAACAGGAAAATGTCTTGCTTTTGAGTGAAGTTTGGATGAACAGATGGCATTTCACTAATTACACGGTTTTAATGTGGATTTTCATTCATTGTTCTGATGCTTCTCTGCCTCCTCATGGGTGTTGCCTCTTAATGTGTTTGCATTTCTGTATTACCTTTGTCATTACTGACATGCTTATGTTTGGGGCATTGAATCTGATATTTAAATAAGGTTGCAGGCAAACCATCTGTGTACACTTAAAATATCATGCTCCCATAAGTTTCCACAGTGTTTCAGACAGGCTGCTGGAATTTACTTCAGGAGAGCAGAAGAACAAGAAATTTAATATAATTCCTGGGTACTGAACTTTCTCAATGGACAGACCACCCAAGTGGCAATAGCAGAGAGGGGAAGAATATAAATGGGCATAACAGCAGTTTTGATATCACCTACCAGTTTGATTCTGATCCACTCTTCTTTCAGCCTGAGACTCTGCCAGCTTCCCTTCTATGCATGGCAATGCATGCTGTCCTCCCTGGGGTACTCTGCTCACTCAATATGTAGCTCCAACAGCAGAGGCTTTTTTCCAGCAGGGAGTCACCCTAAAAAAGAGGTAAATTATTAGTCACTGGAATAGATAATCTTGAGAAACTGGTCACACTTAGGTAAAGATGTTAAGCCTTCTGTTTAAGCCTGAAAGTCCATGTTGATGTTGGGAAAGCAAGATGCTTGAATAGTTCAGATTGATGCCCGAGGACAGTATAGTGCATGCATGGCTTTTAAGGCTACTTCCAATTTCCTCTGTGTGAGATACCCTAAGTTTTCACATGTGTAAGCGTGGCTCTAGGGAGAGATAAAGGCTGTTTGGGATGTGTGTGCTGCAGAGAACAACAAGGGATTGCACTAATTGACATGACAATAGCTACAGAACATGTGTGCATCTGTGGATGCATGGATCTGTGTGTCTGGATAAACACAGTGAGAATTTTTTCTCCATAGCACTGTCCTGGGTCTAGAGCTGTTCTGAAGGAGAGCTAAATCCCCATGACAGGTAATTCAAGTAGTCAGGGTGTTCAGAACTGGGTAAATCTTGGGGAAGAGAATTAAATTTTCATTATAAAGGCAGGTTGCTCAGTTAGTCTAAAGACCGTGAAGGTATCTGTAGAGAACAGATGAAGTTGCTTTACTGAGAACACCAACTAAACAAGATAGGACTGTATAATCACTTCTTCCTGTAATATCTTTTTTTTCAAAAAAAAAAGTATCATTATACATGAATTAATCTGTAGCCAGAGGCCAAGAACTTTACCTTTTCTTACCACAGGGATAGCTCTGCAAATGTATCACACCCTTCAGTATCAGTGGTGATGCTCTCTTTCACACAGGAGGACAACAGGAGGGAAAGGGGAAAGAAATCATGCATATATTCTTTGTTCATGTGTGTTCTTGAATACAAAGATCTGAACTCTTGTGGTGTCATAATGAAAGAGATTTGCATTGGTTTATTTTGATCACCAGCTTTCTTTCCCCTCTGTAAATGTGTGCAGAAACCCAGAGGAGCAGTGTTGACATACTGAGTGTGCACAAAGATTATTCTCTGCCTAGGTTTTGGTGAGACTGATGGCCTGAATGCAGACTTAGATAAACTGGGAAAAATAATTGCTTTTTCTTTTTATTTATTTTTAAAGTCTTCTTTCTTCAAGCTCTTGAAACACTTTTGTTTGATGCTGCTCAGTGCTCACATTGTTCTGAAGGGATTCAGCTGTATTGCCCATGGAAGCATTTAGGATGCTGTCCAAATATGGCCTTAGAGCAGTACCAGTCTGGGTGACAGTAGTTGTCTTTATTCAGAGGGGTCAAACTTTTTATCAGAACCAGGTGTAGGCCTGTGTACATCTCTGTAGGCCTGTGTACATCTACACATGTGAAAGCTATCTCCAGGGGAATGCTGTAAAGATATGTGTAAGTATATAATCAATGAAGTTAATGCCTTTGTTTATGCCTTCGGGAGGAGGGGGGGGGGTGTGTGGAATAATTTCTTTACCTTTATATTTTATTTTCAATAGAGCAGAATATAACAAATTTCTATATGGACATAGTATTTTTCAATTATGATGCAACTCCTAAGTAAACACAGTACCACCATAACAGTATGGCGCAAGTAATGTCACATTGTAATTGCTGAAAAATAAAATTGTTCCAGACTCTTCACTGAACAAATGTCCTTTATTGTCTGCTTAACCTTTCAGTTTTGCTGATCAGTGGCTATCTATATGTGAGAAATCTATGATCTTTGCATAAGGTCATTATCAAATGTGTTTCATATTGGTAGCAGGTAAAATATTGTAAAGAGTACTACTTTTGTCCATGGAAAAAACCTGAAGACCCGGATGTGTTTTCTGTTAAATTACTTTTAAAGAAATCCTCCCTTCCCAAATAAATTCTGTCCCACTGCAGTCCATGTGTTTTTTTTCCCCTTCTTTAAGTGAAGCAGGCTTCTCTGGGTATTCGACTGCCTCCCTCAGGCTGACCTGCCCACCTGTAATCCACTTCCCCCCTCCCATGTTTAACTAACTGGACAGAATTGCCAGAGATGCAGTAAAACTTTGGACCATTCAAAGAGTGAGATAATCAAGGAATAGGTAGTTTCTTTCTGTCAATTTGATTTCCAGAGCTGATGTTCACCCAGAGGAGGATGAAGAACTGCCTTTGCTCAAGGCCCAAGATGGTATGACCTGGCCCTGCCTGGAGTGCACCTTTGAGGTGTAAGTGCTGGACCCCTATTTCATGAGTTTTGCACCTATCTAGGCTTCAGGCGTGTTGTATTAAAACACCTTTTGGAGTTTGAGGGTTGATGCATTTGGCAGTGTAGACAGAGCTAACAGACCTAGAGAGATCCCAAACCATGACCATCACACTAGTTAGAAGTTCTTTCTTTATTCAAATATACTTTCCAACCATCTGCTTTCAACACATAGAGAAATGGTCTGTGAGTTATAGATTGTCTTTTTTTCACAATGTTGTTTTTATTGCTGCTGTATTCAAACAGGTTGTCTGTAGTATAACTTAGTTATCATAGACACATTCAATACCAGACATGCAGGTAAGGTTTTTTGAAAGTGTTTAAGAAAGCAGCGAGTCAAATTCTATTGATGCACAGGGAAGCTGGAGGAACTATTTCTGGGTGTTTATGAAAAACCCACCTATGGGTATTATAAAACTGATTTATGTTTATAAAACTCCACTTTTTGCAGACACGATGTCACTTAAAAGAGCATCTTAATGGAGTCTAGCTAGAACCTAAAATCAATATTTCCTTTCTCTTAGAGAGAGCTTTTGCTTTCTAAAAGGCACAAAACATAGTGCCTAAAATAAGGAAGATATTCTGACTGATCAGGTCATGAAATCCTTCATCCATTAGAATTACCATGTAATACCACTCATTTTCTTTACTTTGCACTTTACACTGTGCTTTCTTTCGATATGAAGAAATTGATACATGATTTCCAGATCATAATTAAGCACCTGATTTAATCTTAGAGGTACACAATTTTGTGTATGAATTTACATGCAGGTTCTTGTATTAGTGGTGGAATCTTACATAAGGTTGCTCCAAGGTCAGCTAGGTGAGATCTCCTGTGATCCACCAGAACAAGGTTTACTTCTGCAGAAGATGGTAAGTAATTATGTGTTTTGTATTCACATACAGAGGTGTATGTAGGACTGGTTAAAATGAGGGATAGTAAAGGAAACGTGACTGTGTCTTTGAACAAACAGCATTGTGCACTGAAATACATGAAGGCATTTATACAACCCCTTGTGGATTATGTATCCACCCTGTTTTACCAGCTGCATACAGAGCACACACTTTCTCTTTATTCCTACGTTGACTTTGTTAGGCATAGTAAATTCGTATGTCTTAGATTCTTCCACCTCTTTACCAGTGCTCTTTACTTGCAGATACATACTTTTTGAAATTATTGTTGTGCCTGCTTTTACAAATTATTGTCCTCAGAAGGAACTAGATTGATTACAACACACATGCAGTGTACATTCATCTAAGCTATGGGAGGCTGGGAGAGAAGATGAACATGTGTGCAGAATCCATAGCAATTCATAAGGTCCTGATTGAGATCTAAGAGGTTGGAATTATTCATTATATGAGCTTGAAGCAAAATAAATTGTTTAAGATTGTAACCATTCAGAAAAAAAATCTTTTCATGTAGGATATCCTTTTCCAGGTGAAATTAAACTTCCCACAAAATGAATTGTATGGAATAAATTTTTAAAAAAGTAATGTTTTCTGAGCCTCATGTAGCACTTTGTTCCCACTGCAGTTTCTGATGTTAAATCCCACACATGCAATTCCCACAATGGTGACAGGACATAAGGATTTAACTTCTGTGTTCTTTCTTTTTTTCAACAGATAAATCTCATTATCATAGAGAGGTATAGAGAGTCCTTCAAAAGGGCTAATATAGGCTTATTGAATATCAGTAAACATTGTAATTCAGTGATGTCTTTCCAAAAATTACTTATAGCTACATTTCCGTTCTCTTTAGACTCTACAGAGACACAGACATTAGATTTCAAGCTGAGATTTCTATTTTTAAAAAGGCTGTAAGTTTCATTAGGAGTTTCTTCAGGATGGCTGTAATTCTGTCTGAGCTGAATGGAACTGAAAGAATGAAGTCATCTCATTCATTAGCTTCTTTAGATGTGCATCATTTAAAACGGCACTGGTTTGCTGGGCTTTATTTAGCTTGACTGCAGCTTACACTCAATGTAGTTGTGGTGGGAAGACAATAATCAATGTCTGTTTCAAAGTAAAAGCAGCATTCACCCATTGCATTCTTTAGCAGAAGTGCCTTGCTAAATCCTACAGTTAAATAACTGTAAGTCAGACCTCAGGGAATCAAGAGATGGATGTTAATCATAAATAAATTTAAAAAGGGGGGGTCGGTCAGTTTCAAGGACTTTTGGTTTACATACAGACCACATATTTCACACCCTTTCTCTGTAGCTATGTGAGCTTTGCAATACCTTTAAAAATGGTAAAATTTATCTGAAACTCTCCCATGTTCACTTGACATCAGAAACATAAAATACTTGCTAAGTGTCCAGGATGTGAAATTTAATTTTAAAAGAATATATCACTCTGCATCTAATAATGATATGTGCTTTTATTATATGCATATTTATTCTATAGATTCAGTAAAGATAGCATTCTGAGTGTTAGTGAATTTGACATGTTTTTAGGAAATATTGTAATATGCTCTGACAATTTTAAGTTTACTGCTGTCAATAGTTATTGGCATTTCCACTTGTTCTAGTATTAAAATATTGAATAAACAGAAATTTATTTCTTATGTGCTTCCTTATTTTGAGTGGTGTCACATTAACCTTTCTCCAGGACCAATCAAAGGTGACACACTGCTATTAGGAGTTCCTATAGGCTTGTAGTTAACAGAAGACTTCTTACTGGAATAGAAAAGGTCTTTTTTAATCACCATGATCATATTTGGTTCACACTTTCCTATAAAAATATAATAATCACTTATAGCTGGGAGTTTCATTCTCATCTCATTGTAATAAAACTATCCTGTGACAGGTGGCATTAGATGGCAAGCTGAGTTACATTTCAATTTAGAACCTAAATATATAGTCCAGGTATCAACCTGAAAATCTTGGAGTTCATCTCTCTCGGTGCTGTTTGTGCCACCCTGAGGAAGTTTCTGCATTTTTCTGCACTTTGGTTTCCTATGTATAGAAATAAATTGTTATTCCTGTACTTCAACGTGCACAAATACACACCAGATTATAATCCTTGCTCATAACAGTCCTGGTTTATCTGATAGTGGTAATCTAGGTCTGCTGCCATTCAACTGGGCATAATTTTTCTCAATATTCTCACTTTGAACAAAGTAGAAAAAAATATGATAACTTGTATAAATCCAACAGCTCTAACAACTAATAAAGAGAGGTGTTTCTTGTTTAATATATATTTTACTATTAAAAATTTGAAACTTGATTTTTATCTTACATCAAGCTCTTACAACTCATCATTATGAAATATTCAACGGCATTAATGAAACAGGGGATTGCCAAAAGCCACTGAGTGACTCACTAAGATGTATATCCTTTAACTTTCAAAATTCTTAATTAGGAGCATAAATTGAAAGTCCAGAAACATGAGAACATATTTCACAAGAACAGCTGTACGGGGTCAGATGGATTTTGTCTCTGGTAATAGCAATATTATGTGCCTGGGAAGGATATAGAGCAATATATATTTTTGAAGTAGATATATTTTTGAGAATTTATTGACCGATATAGTTGGATGGAGAGTTGACTATCTAAGTATCTAAGAATCCCATGGGGATTTCTTCATGCTGACTAATTAAATGTACCAAATTACCAAATGCCAATTATATAACCTTCAGAATATCTTGAAGATATTTAAAAGTATTGATGAATTAATCTTCATAAGGTACAGAAACATGAATGTTATTTTTAAAATGGAGGAAAAAGTGACTTGTGTCCTGTAATGCAGAAGTTTGGTAGCAAATAGATGATCCTGTTGTATTGATACAGGAGGGTACACTGTCAATAGAACACCCCTGGAATTGATCTGCCAATTAGAAGAAAAATAGTCAGACTTATCACGGACCTTTGAGCTTTAACATTATTAGTGTTGTGTTTTCTTAAATAGTTCTTACTTCACTAAAAAGCCATTGTCCTGTTGCTGATTTTTACCCTGGTTTCCTAAGGAGTGAGTTCAACTCTTTCCTTAATAACTTATTGCCAGCTGCAGCCTAATTCAATGGTAGAAGACTCACAGATATTTTCATGAAATATGTAGGAACTTAATCCAGAGATGCAGGCACAGACAGACCTTATTTTTCTCCCTGCTAGGGTTGAAGCACCCCTTATTGCACAATAGATAAGCCACACTGGGGAGAAACTATTGAAAATGCCTCAAGATCTTTCACTGAGCATTTGCTGGATCTCACACATACTTTTAGAAGGAATTTAAGAAAAAAAAAATCCAAAGAAAATAAAAGTTTCTAATTCTATTGTTCACACCCAGTCCACCTGCACAGATATTTTTGTCTTTCTGAATAAAGAACATGTGGCTAATACACAGCAAACTGAGGTGCTACCTAAAATGCTAGCATTTGCATTTAAATAATAAATCACGGTGTAGTAATTCTGTGGACAGAAGCCTCTTGCTGGGTTAAGCCCAATCAGCTGCTTCGTTCCCTCTCATTATGCAATTTCAATCACTTCTCATCCTGCCAGTCAAGCATTTGCAGAAAAATCCCAGAACCATTTTAGTAACCTGAGCAAAGTTATGTTCAGTAGACTTCTCTCAAAAGTAATTTGTTTTTTTCAAGCCATGCATAGTTTCAGTCACAGTGTCCCTTTTAGAAGCTCTGTTAATCCATTTCCATATAGTTACTCTTCTTGTTGGTTTTTTTTCCTCAGCCTTCCATAGTTCAGAATTCACCATGTAGCTGCCAATCACTCTGCTAAGAAAGTCCTATGTGCAGTAAAAATGTGAACCACCGAATTGAACTGCTGATTGCACTGTGAGCAATAGTATTTATTAAAGTTCATTCCTGTGTTACAATCATTAATTTAGTGAGGCAGTTTCCAGATGAGTAATATGTGCAGCTCATGCTACGAGCTGTTTCCTCACCTTTCTTCTAAGAGGAAGTGTTGATAAAAACCGTTCAGGTGTGTAGGTGTGAGGTTTTCAAATTGTGCAAGGCAGATGTGTGTTTCGATGTGGTTACCAGTCAATGTGGCTGGTGCACTTACTAGTGTGCACCAACAGTGCTGCTGCTTCTTCCTAAACAGTTGCCTCAGGTCTGTGAAAATTATTTGCATTTAGTCTTTGTAGTTTTTTTTGGCATCTAAACAGTAGTTAGAGCTGTACTACAGGAGTATGAAAGTACAGGCATCTCTCTTCCAGTCTGTATCTAGAAGAAGCTTTGAGGGTGTTTCAGAAGTGTTTGTTTTCTCTTGCAGACATAGCCAAGTGACATTTCTAGTCACCGCTTTTCCTTCTTTCTTGTTCAGTGAAGTCTGACTTGTGCTGTTGCAGCTCTTGCAAAATCCCTAGGGATCACAAATATTCAAGCGTCCATCCCTCTCTTGTTGTGTGACAAGGAACTCCTCAGGCTAGTGACAGTGAGCAGGAGGTTCTTCTTTTACACAGCACCCTCTTGCAAAGAGCTCCTAACCTGAGCATGCTGCACACCTTGGCTGCCCTGAAGAGTACTACTGGGTAACGTGAGAACCTTTCCTTTTTGATTGTCTCAAAATCAGTGTCCTGCAAGTCAGTTTATGGCAAATATAAAGGATGTAGTTGCAAAAATTAAATACAGGCAGCTGTCAGGAGTGCGTGGGAGATGGCAGCACTTCTTTCCTGTGCTCAGCTGGTGATTCCTGTTCCTGGGGCAGGGAGAAGGTAGGCTGCTGCATCCTCTGAAGGCATGCTCTGTATGCCCAGCCAGGCTGGGCAGCCCTGCTCTGCCCACCTCCAGAAAGAGCAAAGGGCTGTCCTCTGAGAGGTGCCCAGCCAGCCAGCAACATGGCTAGATGCTGTATTCATCAGGATTTGACCAGAGGCCTAGGGGCTGAACATCCCTAACTGTATTAAAAGCACAACGAAAAGAAACTTTTGCTCTCTCTAATCTTATCCTGAAGAATATGGCTTTGATGCGGATGATATTCCTCCCCTTTCTAGTAATGAGTAATATAAAAGATAAATGTTTTGATGGGGGCATAGAATCATAGAATCATAGAATCACTCAGGTTGGAAAAGGCCCATGGGATCATCGAATCCAACCATCAGCCCTACTCTACAAAGTTCTCTCCTACACCATATCCCCCAGCATCTCATCTAAACGACCCTTAAACACATCCAGGGATGGTGACTCCACCACCTCCCTGGGCAGCCTATTCCACTGTCTGACCACTCTTTCTGTGAAAATTTTTTTCCTAATGTCCAGTCTAAACCTCCCCTGTTGCAGTTTAAAACCATTCCCTCTTGTTCTGTCACTAATCACCTGTAAGAAGAGACCAGCACCAACCTCTCTACAATGTCCTTTCAGGTAGGTGTAGAAAGTGATGAGGTCTCACCTCAGCCTTCTCTTCCTCAAACTGAACAGTCCCAGCTTCCTCAATCTCTCCTCATAGGATCTGTTCTCCAGGCCCTTCACCAGCTTCGTTGCCCTCCTCTGTACTCGCTCCAGCACCTCGATAACACTCTCTCGTATTGAGGTGCCCAAAACTGGACACAATACTCAAGGTGTGGCCTCACCAGTGCAGAGTAAGGGTTGATGGATGAGGGAAAGGCTGTGGATGTTGTTTACCTTGACTTCAGTAAGGTCTTTGACACTGTTTCCCACAGCATTCTCCTGGTGAAACTGGCTGCTCGTGGCTTGGATGGGCACACGCTTTGCTGGGTAAAAAACTGACTGGATGGCCAGGCCCAAAGAGTTGTGGTGAACGGAGTTAAATCCGGTTGGCGGCCAGTCATGAGTGGCGTCCCCCAGGGCTCGGTTTTGGGGCCACTCTTGTTTAACATCTTTATTGATGATCTAGACAAGGGGATCGAGAGCAACCTCAGTAAGTTTGCAGATGACACCAAGTTGGGTGGGAGTGTTGATCTGCTCGAGGGTAGGGAGGCTCTGCAGAGAGACCTGGACAGGCTGGAGCGATGGGCGAAGGCCAACTGTAGGAGTTTCAATAAGGCCAAATGCCGGGTGCTGCACTTGGGCCACAACAACCCCCAGCAGCGCTACAGGCTTGGGGAGGAGTGGCTGGAGAGCTGCCAGTCAGAGAGGGACCTGGGGGTGTTGATTGACAGCCGGCTGAACATGAGCCAGCAGTGTGTCCAGGTGGCCAAGAAGGCCAATGGTATCCTGGCTTGTATCAGAAATAGCGTGGACAGCAGGGACAGGGAAGTGATCTTACCCCTGTACTCGGCACTGGTGAGGCCGCACCTCGATTACTGTGTTCAGTTTTGGGCCCCTCACTACAAAAAGGACATTGAATTACTCGAGCGTGTCCAGAGAAGGGCAACGAAGCTGGTGAAGGGTCTGGAGCACATGTCGTACGAGGAGCAGCTGAGGGAACTGGGGTTGTTTAGTCTGGAGAAGAGGAGGCTGAGGGGAGACCTCATCGCCCTCTACAACTACCTGAAAGGAGGTTGCAGAGAGCTGGGGATGAGTCTCTTTAACCAAGTAATAAGTGATAGGACAAGAGGGAATGGCCTCAAATTGTGCCAGGGAAGGTTTAGACTGGATATTAGGAAGTATTTCTTTACAGAACGGGTTGTTAGGTGCTGGAATGGGCTGCCCAGGGCAGTGGTGGAGTCCCCATCCCTGGAGGTGTTTAAGAGTAGAGTCGACATAGCGCTGAGGGATATGGTGCAGTTGGGAACTGTCATTGTTAGGTTAATGGTTGGACTGGATGATCTTCGAGGTCTTTTCCAACCTAGATTATTCTGTGATTCTGAGTACAGGGGGACTATCACCTCCCTGCTTCTGCTGGTCACACTATTTCTAATACAAGCCAGGATGCCATTGGCTTTCTTGACCATCTGGGCAAACTGCTGGCTCATGTTCAGCTGCTTGTCAATTAGAACCCCCAGATCCTTCTCTTCCACACAGCTCTCCAGCCACACCTCCCCACGCCTGTAGCGATGCATGGGGTTGTTGTGGCCCAAGTGCAGGACCTGGCACTTGGCCTTGTTGAAGCTCATCCCATTGTTAAAGCATCTTTCCCCTCTTCCCCCCGCTGTATGGTAACAATTACATTATTTCTTTAGAAAGGATGTATTTGACAACTATTTTTAAAGATAAGTATAACTAGAAATAAATATTTTTAAATATAACTATAAATTATAAAATTAATAAGAGAATAAAATATGTTAATGAGTGATATTTCTGTATCTGAGTGATCATTCTGTATATACTCTCTTTCTTATGCTTCTTCCTAAAGCACCTGTACTAATTCCTGCTAGAGACAAGATGCTGCACTAGGCAATCTGCTGGGTCCATTAAGAACATAAAAAATAGTATATAGGATAGTTAAGTGATCTTCCATTATGCATTTCCTGTGGCTAAGAGAAACACATTCATTCACCCTAAACACTGTTTTCTTTTTATACTTATTAAAACTGCATTATCCATTTGAATAAAACATGAGTGGGAAAACTTCATTGGCTTGGATTATGCCATTTTCTGCAGAATGAAACACAAGTCAAATTATGTCAGTGAGTAATATTCTAAGGGTTTTGAACAAATGTGGAACATTATTCTTCCTAATTTAAAAAAATGCATGAAGCTTTTTGTTTCTCTAATGAAATTGCCGTCAGGATAAACACATTAGAGGTACAGAAACAGAATTCGTATTCAAAAAGCAGTAGCTGCCTGCATGCTATTAAGATAAGGAAACATATTTCCAGCTGAGTGACCATACTTCCTTGTGATCCATTAAGCAAGTAGAACTTACAGCTCATTCCAGCTGTATTCCAGTAAAAAAAAACCCAACCAAAACATGATGTCAAAACTGGGGAGTCACAAGTGGCCTTAGCCCAGCACAGGAACAAGTTTAAATGGGACTGGCAGTAATAGAGAATATTGCTTTAGACCTCAAGGATATTTAATTCAAGTAAAAGTCTTTCTGAGAACATTTGAGATGGCAGTATGATTCATTAGGTACGCTGTACAAGCACTATGCTGTATTGCACAAGAAATATTATCAAGCTTTCAGAACCACAAACTGGTCTGAGCTAAAAAGACAGAACTGAGCAGCTGGGAATATGTGCTGGAGACCCAGGAATAAATGTTGGGTTTGAAACTATATATAAGACACCTGTAAAGTGCACAAATCTTAGTAGAAAAGCAATGCAGGAAATGAGCATTTCCTATAATGACACTAGTTATCCAATGCAGCCTACTGGTATTAACCTGTGCACTCTTCACTCTTTTTTTGGATAGAATTTTGCTCAGAATCACAGAAAATAAGCTGGGAATCAGAAAGTCCATCTCATTTTTCCTCCCCCATTTGAGGCAAGACTGGCTATATCTAAACTATTCCTGACAGATCCCTGGTCAGTTGTTAAAACCTGCAGAGGAAGATGTTGCACATTATCCCTAAGCAATCTACCCCGGCACTTACCTTCCTTTCCCATTAGAGGCTTTTCCACCTGCCTGATGTAAACCTCCATTGCTGCAATTCTAGTCCATACTACTTGTCTCATTCACAGTAGACATGAAAAAAGTTTATTCGCTTCCTTTTTTTCATCAGCTTTTTAAGCTTGCATCGTGTTTCCCCACACTTTTCTTTCCTCTTGACAAACCAAATCACGTTTTCATGTTTCAACATTTACTGTCTCTGTGATCATTCCTATGGGCTCATCTTTTTTGATGTACAACTGTGGGAAAATATCCAAAGACTGACAAGGAAGATTGTAAATATGCTCAAATGACTTGCAGCTGGGGTGTCAAAAACCACATATATCATACTAATTGATGTTTGGTCTTGTGCGTTGGACAAGTAGAACATCTGTGTTTAGATAACATAGGCCTGTGATAGACTTAGAGGCACCCTATTGAACATGCTTGAGATTCCTGCCCTGCTGTGGGAAAGATCAAAGCACAGTGGTAAATTATGCTTGTGTGAATCCCTGAAATACAGGCAAAAATGCAGGTTTGGTGATCCTCTAGCATGGACGGAGGTCCACGGTGCCTATGTCCCCACTTGTGTGCTTCTGCCTGGGTGCTGCTTGGACATCCCCTGGTTGGTGAGGTAACAAAAATAAATGTGCTCTTTGCAGTTAAACTGTGGTTTTGTGGTTGTTCCTGTATCCTGCCTATGCTGGCTCACACAGTAATATTCACAACTGGAAAGAGTAGTCCTGGGGAGGCCATATCAGTGCTGAGTAGAGCAGAATGATTACATCCTGTGATTCACTTTAAATAATTCAGGTTTTATCTTTCAGTATTTCAGTAACACTATTTAATTGTGATTGGTTTGTAAACAATCATTACCCAAATTCTTATTTGAACTGATACTACATGCCATTGATTGCTATGTGTAACTAACTGATTTTTGATTGTCACTATTTCCTGTCTAGGACTGGTATTTATTCTTCTTTTTTTGTTTTTCTGACAGTTTCTCCCATTTGTCAGGATGTTTCATTCTCATCTTCCTCTTAGAGTAAGCTTACAGCCCCTCACCGCTTATTGCACATTTAATGCATAGTCTTTTGTTCAGGTCCCTAATGAAAATATTTAAGATTATGTAACCTGCAAGATCCTTCTACAGTACTTAATTCATCCTTTAACTTTTGACCTCTTGAAAAATTTTTCACCAATTGCCTATCCATTTTGTGATAAACGTGAGTGTGCGTTTGGAGGAAGTCAAGTGAATATCCTGTTGGACAGGGTCAAAAGTCCTATTCAATTCAAAATATTTGCTTTCACCTAACTACCAGGTTTGTTGTCATGTCATAGAAATTGAATTGGTTCAACAGGATTTCTTTCTGACAAACCCATACTGACTTGCTTATAATTTTGGTATCTTCTAGATGATAACTACACTTTTTCAGGTTTTTTTTCCTCTACTATTTCTTTAAGAATTGAAGTCACATT
The DNA here is from genome assembly GCF_047716275.1 of Strix uralensis. NCBI lineage: Eukaryota > Metazoa > Chordata > Aves > Strigiformes > Strigidae > Strix > Strix uralensis. Next base: position 27,265,612 of record NC_133974.1, read on the forward strand.
GATTTCAGTAGCTTTTAGGCCTATCTTATTGTTTGGTCTCTTTTTTCTCTAGGAATGAAACACTGCATGATGTCATGATTACTGTCTCCCATATTGCCAGTTTTCAAAAGCTGTTTGGAACTGAAGAAGATGTTTTTCTTCAGGTGCTGTCTTAACTTACTGGATCTAAAGATGTTTAGCCATGTCCCACTTGCCTGTTGTATAGTCTTGTTCTCTTTCTTCAGTGGATGGGGAGTTAGAAACCTGCCATTAGCATAAAAGCCTATCTGTTAGATGATTGTGCTAACACTTTTTTCTTTTTGTTCTTTTCTAAAGGTTTTTTCTACTTGATCTTGTTATTGTAGAGGCCAGCAATAGACCATAACTGAACAGCAATACTATTGGGTTTTTTCCTTCTGTCATTGTGCAGAGGTCTAATGAGTCTAATCATTACAGTTTGGACTCAGGGAAAGTGCATATGCCCTTGATACGCAAAATTCTATCTATTCCTTAATAGGTCGCATTATTCTTCATCAGCATTCATGTTGTAGAAATGATTAACTGGGTGATAGCTTCGGTGAAGCAATAATGTTGATTACAGATAGATATTTTTGTTTCTTCTTGTTTGTTTGCCACCGTTCTTTTTTCAGTGTAGGTGCATCTAAAATGTTCAGTAGATTGCTTGACCTGTTTGCTCCTCTTACCGTACTTCCTCAGTTTTTCAGGGTTTTATCTAGGCTACTTCTAAATTTGACATGAGCTGCCATCAGTCCTCATCCTAGCTCTCCTCATCAGGTGAGAAAATCCAGGCCTGAGATTTTTTCTTCTCCCTTCTGTGTGAGAAAGACTTAATTCCTGCTGAACAGTTTCCTTCTTAGGACACTGGCATATGATGAAGGAAAAAAAACCCCCAAAAAAGTCCCAAGCAGCCACTACCTCTGCAGCTATGTTTTTATGGCTCTGTCCCTATGTGGCTGTGGTGCTGGACTAGAGGGATGGAAGATCCTTGACTCTCTTCCCCTCACACTCAGAGCCTGTTGTCACCTCTGCTCAGGTGTCATCCATGCCACAACATGGCAGTCAGAGTGAGCCTGGCTGAGCCTTGGTAATTCTTCATACTGTCATGGGTATGAGCTCCTGGCAGGGAGCACCTTGACGCATCCATACATTTAAAGGGAGACTAGCCAACTATTACTATTATTTTATTTCCACTTTCCATGGTAGTCATAAGTCTCTTCAGGGGCAAATCACTTTTCCTCCTTGTCCATCATCTTTGGTGGTGCGATGTGTATGCTGGATGCGAAGCAAGTGACCTGTTAAATAGCAGGTTCATTTTCCTGACACTGCTGCATTTTTTCCTACCTAACCAGTTTCCCCTCCACTAGAGATTTGTATGTGCATTATGTTGATAAGTTCCTGGTCTTCCTTGAAACTCATTAACCTAATTCAATCATCCAAGCTCTCTCACTTGATTGGTCTGACAGGAGGCACCTCTCACACCAGGCGATCTTCCTGACATTTTTTCTTGGCAGGAAAGTGGAAGACACATTGTGTGGAAACCTTGACAAGGACACAGTCTGAGGATTTTCTCTCTGTGAGACAGAAGGCATTTTGACAATACAGCAGTACCTAGTCAATCTGCTTCTTCGTCCTGGAGTCTTTGCAAACTTGAATGATTACTTCAAACGTTATTGTTGCAGGATCAGTACATGGAAGAATTTAAATGCATGTTCTTGCAGTTACTGAAAAAGAATTGAAGACAGCCTAGATTATTGTTCAGACAGAAATGTGTGACATCATGAGCCACATTGTAATGTGTTACGGTCAAAGACTGTATAGTACATGGGGCTGGGAGGGGAGAATCTTTTTTTTTCCTCATGAAACTATGAATTTAGATCCACTGATGTGGTTAAATTACTGTTTTAGAGCAAATAGTATGGGAAACACTGACCTAGAAAACAGTTCAAATCCGAGAGCATAAGAATTAATTTCTGGAAATCTGTAATATTCCAATGATGAGAATAACCAGCAAACATTTAACAACTGCAAGAGATAGCCATTAGCCATGATTGACTATCAATTAGAAAACTGATATTCCTTATCAGTTATAACTCCATGGCATAAGATAGAAGATTTCTTTACAGAAAATATCATTACTCTGTTTTGTTTTCAGATTGTAAACATGAGTTAATTTGTATTAAAACTCACCTAAAGAGAATACCTACAAACAAATACAATATATTTCAGTTTTGTTTTCTGAAGGGTGTTTTAGTCTCTAAACTTACTGGAAATACTTTTAGGACTTCTCTGTAATTTTAAATAATATAAACAATAATATTTCATATTGGAGGGCTGATAAATGCTTCTTTATTACAACAGTACAGATTGCTGCATTAATGTAAATGAAATAACTTTTGTTTTTGAGAAACAAACAATGAAAACAAAATGTAATAGAACCTATGGTCTGGACATATTCAATTCCTCATTGTAAAATAAGAGCATAATATACACAGCAGGTCTGGTTATAATTTTTTTATGTAGTAACTGATTTAACACAGAATATAGCCAAGGGAAATGCATAGTAGACTTAAAAAGAGCTAGTTGTAAATGATGAAGAATACGATGTAAAAAATCCACTGATATTATAACATGCAGAAAATATGCTTCATTATTGGAAATAGAGGTCACTGCAGTAATAATTTCACACAAGCTAACATATGCTTGATAACCTCTGGGATCTGTCACACTTTCATTGATGTCAAGGTCAAGGATAAGTGTTATGCTCAGCAGGCATACATCAAAAGTACAAATTACTTCAGCCACTTATTGTAGTGGTTTCTGAATAACTATTACTGTCACTGGGATATAGGTCAAAACGATTATCATTTTGAGCCCCTCAGATAGCTGTTATGTTACTAAGTATGTCCTAGATATCTAAGAGCCGGACGCAAAAGCATACTTAGGACTTAGAGGAAAAACAAGGAAGGAATATGAATCAGTGAATTAGTGGTTAGAGCTCTTAGATGGTAAGTTTGAGTCTTGCACACAGGTCAAGCTCCCATAGTTGTTATTATTTCATGTTTCTCATCCACTGCTAATGTGAAATGTATCCCAGGCAGAGGATCAGGGCTCCTTCCTTCCAACTCCCTCTTCCTGGTATCATTGCCACCCACTTTTAACTGAAAGCTTCCCAGAACAGGATCTGCAGCTGGGAGCAGAAATGTCCAACTGCAGTAACTTCTTGAGGCTCACCATAGGTCACTGAGAGCTCTCACCCATCTTCATCCAGAGACTCCAACTAGAGGGACAAAATATGCACATCTTCTTCTTATAAAAACCTACATGCTTCCACTCCAGCAGACCCAGGTAGCTAGAAGTTAGGTATTGCAAAGTGCTTCTACCTGAATCCCAAGTTTAATAGGGAGGGAAATATGTCAGGACAGAAGTTGTCCAAGTACTGCAGGTAGTTGAAAAGTATTGTTTTTTTATAATCTCTAAAGGCAACACCTCAATTATACTAGTAATGTTAATCAGGAAATAGGGGAAAGTGATGAACTGTTATTAAAAATCACTGAAGGATAAGTAATTTATTTTGGTTTACTGAAATCAATAAAAAGACCTCTAACTGTAGGGCTTTGATACTAGCCCTTAAAATAGTTACAAGCTGTGGCAAATACTTTGTGTCTTCCCAAAATGAAGAGACACAACAAGGACTTTTCTCAGACATCACAGAGAAGAATAAAGGAGGCAAGCAGTAACGTACACAAGGGACTAAGACCAACAGAGGATTTAATCTGAATTTGGAGTTAGACTCCAAAACTGATCCTGAAAATGTCTTTTTCAACTGCTACTGGACACTGAAGGTACCTAGATAAGACAAGCACTTTGACTTCAACGGTCAAACCAAACTGCTGAATTCTTTAACCAACCACTAGAAGGTCTATTGCTGGTTACTTGTAGTATCACCTTTGCTGACAGGACTGAGGGGTTGGGTGCTCAAATCCCACTCCTCATCCTGCTCTGGAGCTGTAGAGAAGGGGCCACCACGGCCTACCAGGTCTCCAGTCTCTGAGCTGCTGCCAGAGCCTACCCTGTTGCACACATGCACGGGACTGGCATTCATATGCAATTGAGTGGTATCTCCATCTGGGAGGGAAAGTTGGCCCGGCTTTAGGAGAAAGGTATGACTTTCTGTCCTAACAGTTTGGAGAGTCATTCAAGAAACAAGCAGCCCCAAAACCCAGTTTCCATTCCCACAATTTTACATATCTTATCTTGTGACTTTTTCAGTCAATGGCCAGTAGAATAGCTTAAAGAGGGACAGAGGAGTATAGCTTCAATCTTCTCCTAAAGACTGATGACAAAAGAGATGTAAAATAGTGACTAGTTTCCTTTTCAGAATGTAGATTATAAATTTCCTGCATCCTTCATAAGTTCTAAGTATACACAGTCTAACTAAGTGTGTTAGAGCTGGTCTCTTTTTTTTTTTCTTCTTTTTTATTTTTTTGGGAAAGGCATTTATCTTAGTATGAGAATTCTGCACTTGAGTGCAGGAAAACAGCTGCTAATTTTCAGTATTTCTTTGGGGTTTTGCTTTCTGTTTTTCATTCAGCTTATCTTCTATCTGGAGGTATGTTTCTTTTCCCATTCACCAAATAGAGAGCTTATGTCCCAGTTTAGCATCCTATACCAAACACTTAAAGAGCAATTCAAAAATGTATGTCATTTTTAAGATCTAACAGAAAATACTTTTAAATTGCTAAGAGGAGTTGATTATCTGGTTGATATTTTTGTTGTTCAAAAAATCCAAACCCTCAGCCCTTTCTGATAAAGAGTTTTGTATTTTTCATTGCATCCTTAATGGTATTTTCTTGTCTAAGAAGTCTGAGGAGTTTATATTTCACTGAAAAATAATTGCTTGATTTTCTGTCCTAAGATGTGTCTCTCATGTTGGCATCTAAGCAGTAAATAATAGCACAAAACCAAACATTATCTGATGACCTACTGCCAGAAGCACAAGAGTCTGGAAGCCTGAATGGTAGTCACTAGACTAACGTGACTTTCAAAAGATGTTGGAAATCTTGCAAGTATAACTTTTCCTCTGTAAAGCAGGAACAATTCTGTTTTGACATGATTGCAGAAAGCTGGAGGACAGGCATTTTCAAGGGTTGCTCTTTCCATGTTGTCCCCTGCTGAAGGCAGAGCAGAGTCATGCTGAACCTTCACTGGCACCAGGTCTGAGAGAGGAGGAGCAACCTTGTTGCCACTTCAGGATTTCCTGGGCTCTACAAGGCACAATGAGAGGATGCTTTATGAAGCATATTATTTTCCTGGCTTTCAAAGGAGGCTAGCAAATTCTGTTTGATATGTGTGAACTTTCATTCCTTTCTATAATATAAGGAAAACCTTCATATTTCAGAAGCATAGTATATACTAAGTTTAATAAAGCTGGTGAGATGTTTATACACATACGTCTGTGGTTTGAGAGACTATAACTGTCAAAAGTAATGTGAGTGGAATGGAATAGTGGTGTGAGAGCATGGGAGGAGTGACAGAGCCACACAGAAATGTAATTTAACAAAACAGATGGAGGAATACAGACTAACCTGCTCAGCTCAGGGAGCTGTTGGAAGCTTGCTTACCTCATGCTGAATGCTGCTCATTGCTTAATCAGTCAAGATATAACTCCCCAGACTGTATATGGGAAATTGAAGGAAGAAATATTGAAAAACTATTTCTCTGGATTCATTCCAAGGCTTGATTTTGACACCTTTTTACTACTGTCATATGAAACTTCTATGTGTCAGGTCAACAATAGAGCACTGTTATTCAAATTCAGTGTATTCCTTGACAGTTACAAACTGAAAAAAGAAATTGTAAAAGAGAGTGGAAATAGGGAATAAGTCATAAAACTGGCCAATCAGCAATTTTCCATCAGCAAACAGGCAATGCAGCAGTAATGGTCCTTCTAGTTAGCATGTTCCAGCAGCGTGTTTTGGAGTGTGTTCCCAGTGATGACACCAGTTTTATGAATATGGTTGCACTGGCCAAGTCTCCTGTACTGAACATGCAGCCAACACTGCTGGCTCCTGTTAGGCTTGTACTTCCTACATTTGAAGTATAAAGCTTACCTTTCTTTTCCATCTCTGAAACCCTATATACATTTCAATGTCTCTGCAGTGGAGTCCAGTGCACAAAGAGTATTGAAAGGGATATTAGAAAGCTCTCTAACAGAAAGCCAACATGAAAGGAGCTCCTACTCCCTGTGTTCACACTCACTGGGAGGGAAGAAAGTGATCCATCACTCCCGGGACATAAATGAATGAAGGGGGAATGGAAATTACATTAATTTCAAGATAAAATTAAACCTCTGGATAATTTTGCTTCGCCTCTGATTCATTTAAAACTTTGATTAACCAGGCCTGTGTTTTCTTTAATAGAGGCCAGAATTACATTTTCTTTGTAACTTATTTATGCTTATTGCTAGCAAGCCAAATGAGTCAGTGTGGTCTCTTAAATCCAGGTCTTTACACACACTGACAAAAGAAATGCTTATGCAGATTTCAGCCAATGCATTCCCACACTGGAAAATTCTGTTTACTTCACCTTTACATCCTCTCTGCTCTTATTGACTGTTATATCTCACAAATGGAAGACAGACATCTAATGAAAACATAAATACCATCACTCTGTGTCTTGGTGATCTTCCTCCCCTTCAAAAGGGAAAGACCAAAGGCTCTTTCGTTCAAAGTCTACAAAGATTTTAGGTAAAATCCCAGTGTTATTGAAGGCAATGTCAAAACTCCCACTGAGTTCAATCAGGTCAGGATTTCACTGCCTGGTTTTGTAAAGCTGATGAATAAGAGGATGTAGGATATGGATATATAAAGCAATCAAGTCACAGAATGTGAATCATGCACTGTATGAGCTGGGCTTTTATAATACAAGAAACAGGGTCATCCTGGGAAACTGAGAGTTGCAAATCTAAAGCTAATAAAAGAGAACTGTTTTCCTCCCATGCATAGTTACTTCTGGAACACTGTGGTACAATCTTTGCACCTCTGAGTGAAGGGCTTAGACAGAGTCAATGTCAGTTGCTGAATAAGATTGAGCTTGAGTTACAAGGGGTGAGTATGGAGATATGTAGTAGAAAATAAGCTCTATACATGTCTATGTATCAATAAAAGGATATCAAAACAAAAAAAATTACGAGTTTTGACAAAATGCTTAGTTGTAATCACACCCTTTCGAAAACCAGGGAAGTGACAATTATTGCAATACTTTCTCATAAAGTGTTCCTATTTGTCATCTTAGCTGAAGGGAGTTACACTATACAGAAGAGATTTCCATAGGTTCTGTTGAAAATAAATGTGAACAAAGAGATGATGCTGTGAAATCAGTGTGCACAATGTATGTCCCAGCAATAGACACAAGGGTATAACACTGAGTAACCCGATGTTTCCCGATCCAAACAGGAGCTGCACTCTGTGCCCTCCCACTTACTGTCCTATCTTTGCAGTGTAGCCGGAACTTAAAGAGAAAACAGTTACTTGACGGAAGTAAAAAGTCAAACACTTAATTACAATGTTAGAAAGGAAGTTAGAAAGAAAGAACAAGACAGGAGCAGGAGATTGGAGTAGGTGACAAGAGGTCCCTTCTGACCTGAATTATCTTTTGATCCTGTGAAAACACAAGAACCTGCAAACTCAAAATGCACCAGATCTCAGCCTCCTGTTCTCATTGCTGTAGGGGATTTCTCTGATGCCTTTCCTGGCCACAAGGGCCCAGCTCGATTGTATTGCTCCTTACATAACATCTGCAGAACTTCCTTATTAATCTGCTAGCTAGGGTATATCTGTACTGTTGCCTTCATTTAGATATCTGGCACTTGTGAACAGTTTAAGGATTGCTCTTCAGTTTATCTGAAAATTAATGAGATTGTCCTCTCCTTAATGCTGATTCCTCTACCTATATAAACATTTTTCTCCTAGGAAACCAACCAAATTGAAGTTATAAATTCACAGTTGCAATATTTTGTAAAATATGTATCTGAGAAACATGGGTTTTTTCCTCACAGCAGTCTTTATGTCTGTTGGATTTACAGAGACATAGCACATGAATACGTATCTTCTACTTTAAAGGCCACCCTGTGACAATATGTTATTGGTCTCCAGATCAGTAATAAGTTAAGAAATTCACCCTGTTAAAAGCCAGAGCAAGATGGACAAAATAAAAAGAGAAAAAAATAAAAGGAAAAAAGCCCTTTTTTTTTCATTAAAAATTTCACATTTTTTAAAAACTTCAAACTGTCATGATTTTTCAAGCACTCTATTTCAGAAAAGGTTGCTGGGGTCACACAATAATGTGTCAATCATCTTAATCAGTGCTTGCAGCTACTGAATAGAAACTCACAATTTTCTCTTTCCATTCTAGCTGGATTTGTTTCATTCTGTCACAGAAAGAAAAAAATATGATTACTTTATCTTTGTTTTACTTCCACTTAGCAACTGAGATGTTTGTCCAAATTGGATACTCTAATGTTTGTTCCTGCCATGTATCACTCTACGAAGAAAGCACCAATATTGGGATTTTACCCAAAGACCTTGGACCAGATCTTGGTACCCACTGAGTCTGTAATAGCTGGTTTATTATATAACTGATTCAGCTTTGATTTAGCTCAGAGTGCCTGGCTTTTAATTGTACAGAAATCCATGAGATGGGAGGGGAGGGAAAAGAATCATTGTGACTCATCTGAAGACTTAGTTAGCAGAGTCCTTTTTTTGGATCTTTTCCCCATGAAAATAACCTCACAAATGTGAACTGATATAATCCACTTGCTAAAGAAGGTCCCCCTCTTTTATCTCTTGGACCACCTTATCAAATTATAGAGAACATCTCCACTGCAGATGAATTCAGTAATCAAAGCTACCGATCATCGTTATTTTACTGTTTAAGAAAGAAAATGCTAATGAAGACCGAAAGAGTAGATGATAGTAAGATTGGCTCATTTGACTACAGTCTCATTTTGGTACTTCTGCGTTAAGAACTTTGATGGAGAATATTCCTTTAGGATAGCTCCCTTTCAAAATAAGGTAAAAATTCCTTATTTCATAAATTAGGGTTGAGTGTTATCTTACAATATTACAGATAGGGAAATTTCAGCTGTATAATTTCATGTAAGGATTGGGAAATTCTGATTAGAATATTTATGAATGACTTAAGAGAATTTGTAAAGAGAAGTATACTGATCTGACCTGAAGTTATGACATCAAAATAAGTATTAAAAAGCCATTATTTACAAAAACTCCACTATTGAGATTGTTCAGGAATAGGAAAGCCATTTATATCAAGAAATTAAAACATGATTAAATTAATCTCTTTCAGAGTACCAGAAATCAGTTCGTGCATCCTTTTCTAAAATAAGTCATTGAAAGGAAACATGATTCAGCACCTTAAGCCACAAATGATAAGGCTATTTTTATTCTAGAATATTCTGGAGCTATAAAATGTCAGATGAGCCATGTTTTTCATAAATTTTATTTGTTATCACTTAAGACATGACCAAAATTTATCATTTTGTCATCTACCCTCACAAAAAAACCCCAACAACCAAAATCAAAACAACCCAAAACCCCTGAATAATTCATTAACATCTCTACAAGAAAAAGAAAATCAACTAAATTTCATGATGTGGCAGAGCTTTATAACTTTATCTCACCACTGTCTCTTGAGCTATATCTCTCACATACTTCCAGGTTGGCATTGCTTTGGTGTCTTAGGACATGTCCCTGCCATTTGGTTGACAACTGACAAAATAGTCCCTAATTGTACAAGTAACCTTTTGCAATGCACTGCGATTTGCAGTGGCATATATTACATATTAATTTGAATAACCAACTAAATGCTCTAAAACAGTAGAGAAAAATTAATGCAAACTGAGAACTACAAAACCTGCTTTCCTGAGTCTTTGTGAGTATTTATGGCCAAGAATGTTAGCTCCTTTGAAACTTAAAATTGGAGTAGAAGGAATCATAAACCAGACAACATAGTTGTCCCATGCAATTTCATAAAATAAATAAATAAAATCCCAGCAATATCAGTGCCAGCTATTCTTTCACAGAATAGTCTTTCACTTCATGGGTACAAACAGAAATAGATGACATCTGAAGTTCAATAAAAAGGCAGGCTAAATATAACAACATAATATTATAAGAATAAATTTTAACATTTTATAAAAGAGCCATTTATAAACACCTTGCTGGTAGCAACTATCCAGTTCAGGTGCTAATTTAATGTGGGATTTCTCCTCTGACAAACAAGAGGTGGAAATGGGCTTTTGGGAATTAAGGGTCTGGCACTCATACCCCTAATGCCTGACGTAGCAAGGACTTTCCTCACCTCATGCTCTCTTAGTCCAGGTCTGAACTGGCTGAAACAAAACTGTCTGCGCTATCTCCCTCTTCTTCTTCTTCTTCTCCCTCTTCTCCCTCTTCTCCCTCTTCTCCCTCTTCTCCCTCTTCTCCTTCTCCTTCTCCTTCTCCTTCTCCTTCTCCTTCTCCTTCTTCTATTATTATTATTATTTTTATTCTACTGTGTTTGCAATGTATCAAGCTCAGGGTATGTAAGTTTTAAGCAAATACTTAATGTGAAAAAAGACAGCCAAGATCATAGAATCATAGAATAGTTTGGGTTAGAAGGGACCTTTAAAGGTCATCTAGTCCAACCCCCCTTGCAATGAGCAGGGACATCTTCAACTAGATCAGGTTGCTCAGAGCCCTGTCCAACCTGACCTTGAATGTTTCCAGGGACGGAACATCTACCACCTCTCTGGGAGATCTGTTCCAGTGTCTCACCACTCCCTCTGTAAAAAATTCCTTCCTTATATCCAGTCTAAATCTGAGCTCTTTTAGTTTAAAACCGTTACCCCTTGTCCTATTGCAACAGGTCTAGCTAAAAAGTCTGTCCCCATCTTTCCTATAAACCCCCTTTAAGTACTGGAAGACTGCTCTAAGGTGTCCCCAGAACCTTCTCTTCTCCAGGCAGAACAACCCCAACTCTCTCAGCCTTTCCTCAGAGGAGAGGTGTTCCATCCCTCTGATCATTTTTGTGGCCTCCTCTGGACCCGCTCCAAAACACTGATAAAATAAGTATTCTAGTGGAAACAGTGTTCCATTAGTGACTCCTCTTCACTTTTTCTCTTTTCAGTGCTTAAATGGCTTTTCTGGATTTAGGACTGTTGTATGGCTGTTAGTAACTGCCTCAGTTCATTAGTCCATGTCTGTATCATTGCACACAATAGCTTTCTGCAATAGAATTGCAGACTAAAATCAGTTACAAGATTTCATTTTAAAATTAACAGAGATATCAGAGTTGTAAATTCACTGAAAGAAAGATAAGAAACAAACTACAAGTGATTAAGACAAGTAGAACAATTTAAATTTTCTCTTCACCATTTTATCTAGGCCTTCATCTGGAATCACAGGCAAAATTTCTTTTACATTCACAAGTTCCATAAGTGTTCAATAGGCACACAAATGCCCATAGTCTCTTTTATTTCTGTTCAAGGTACAGAAGGCATGTTTCTTTTTGGAGAGAAAGCACACCTTGAAATTACTTCCTTAATCTGATGTCTTCTAGATCATTTATCATAGTGTTATCTAAATGTATTAATATAATTACCAACAAGACAGTCAGCAGTTTTTAACTGAGATACTAAAAGGTCTTTGACATTCATGCAGCAGTAGGTTTGCAAAAACAGGAAACTGATTTGTTTGAAGCAGTGTAACAAGTGTGTAGGGAACCTGTGCAGCGCCCATCCCTGCTCCAAGCCTCCTTGGCCTTTGCCCCCGTTGCAGCCAGACATTATTTGACATTGAAAGAAGATGAGTGTACATAATGACCTCTTAATTTCTCTTTATTTGAATGCTTTGTCACATATGATATAAAATGAGAAAACAGACACACATCCTTCAGTCAGTGTTTCTATTTAACCTTTCTTTCCTTCCACTGTAACCATCTTTTTTCTACTCATGCTTTCTAATAGGAAATGGGAGGGCCCCTGATACAGCAATAAATAAGAATCTAAGTGGGATGGTGGCTGTACTGTGTTTTATTCAGTATCCATTTTTTAAAGTTTAATGAATTTTCAGCTACATGCAGCAGAATTATAGGATTTTACTCACATAGAGCTACCTTTTAAAATTGTCTTTCTCTACTGGTTCTTTCAAACTTTTGATAACAATCATTACATCACTTCATAAGGCAGAGTCAAGTACTGTGTGTTCCTCTCTAATTTAATATGCTCTGTTTCCCTTTTTATGATTTTAATTATTTACTTTTAATCCTTTTTCTATGTATTAGTTCCACTGAAACCTGGTCACTTCTATCTTTCTTTGATGAATTTTTACAGCTCTTCATTCATTTCCTTTTAATTTTGCAGCACTAAACAAGGTGAGATACTGTCATCAGCTAGAACTATGGCCAGTGAACACACTTCTGATATAACTGCATTCATTCAGTATATACTTTTAAACAAAGTTATAATGTTATTTATCGAACAAGTAAGTGTAAAGATCACATTTCTGTAAGATTAGATTGGATCATCACAGGACTTAAAATGAATGGAAAGCTGGGGACTTCATGGAGCTCCGAATGAAACCATTAAGCTTAATCACTGAATACTCTTTGGTTTTTGTTTTTTGTTTTTTGTTTTTTGTTTTTTTTAATCACCTATTCTTTTATCGTCTTCTGCAAAGAATGAAACTTTGCCCTCTAAGTGACTGTATCCTCTGAACTGATACAAAACCTTTTTGATGGTGTTCTAGGGGTTTTGTGTGTTTGTTGTTTTAGCCATTTTCACAGGAAAAAGTGACCCACACAACTTAGGCAAATATTAGCGGTCATTTTGTTTTCACATACATGTAATATCTAAATGTGGAGACAATTGTCACTCACTGAGGGACCTCGAATATCCTTGAAGCTTGGCCAGAGTGTTTGTTATCTTTTGTTTTTTCTAGATTAAAATGTTAGCACAGTCCTTTTTTAATGTTTATGACATACTGGTAATCATACTGTAACTGATGCCATTAAATATAAAAAATTGTCAGCTTAATTTTTTTCTCTGATATAATCATTAGATGAATTTTTCAAGGAAGTCACTGGTTTTACATTTGAGGTGAAAAATTGTTAATATCAAAGCCTTCCTAGACTGACAGAATATGTTTAAAATTATAAATACCATCTTCAATTTTTATCCATGTTGAAAAGTAGAACTGAATCAAATACTGCTTCGGTCTCTGGAAATAGCTGAAAGCTTCATTTTCAGACCCTTATTTTCCTGTACCTTTCTGTCAACTAGGATCTTGAGGTAGAATATATTGTCACTTATGGATTTGATCTTTTAACTCTTAGGAACGAGCTCATGCAAGAGTTGAAGATTGCTCTCTAAGTAACTTATGTCAGATATTTGTAAACTATATTTTACATTAAATCTGAGCATGATGTTCTGCGGATTTCACCAGATTTCACACAAAGTGTCCAAGGTTTGAATAAGTATCCAGGATGTAAATATTTGCCTCATCAGAACCTGAATTTTTGGGGTTGGCTGCTACTAATCCAACTCCTCTGTTTTCTTTTTCTCCTTTATATTCCTTCTTTTCAAGACTGTTTTATTGTATCTCTACTATTCAGTCATAGGTGGAAAGCAAGTCCAGTTCTATAAAAATCCCTTTCTTAACTGGATTTCCAAGGCTCCCCATCCTTGTCAGTGAGTACATTCAAGTATAATCTGGTAGAGATTTAAGCAATACGTTTGCATAGGTAAATTACTGATTTCTAAAGATATGCCAGTCATTGCTGCCTTAACAGAATGAATCTGCTCTCTCTTTCCCTTACTGTTGCCCTTTTCCTCATGTACATTGTATTTCAGATGATTATACTTTTAAAGGCCAAATTGTGCCTTGACACACAGCTTGTACAGCCCTGGGCTGTGAGATCATACAGTATGACACATTTACAACTGTTTGCCTGACTCACTGAAGAATGAAGACAAAAAAGAGTCACTATTTTAAGGCAAAATCTTGCATTTAAAAAAAATAATCATTACAACGTGCAGACAGTTTGCCACTCGTATTTGGCTCACCCATCCGGGAGCATTTGGCTGAAAGGCAGCACTGCTGCCTGACACTGTGTCTGCCAAAGAGCACAGAAGCAGAGGCAACATATACTGTAAGATTATACCGCAGTGTAAAAATCCACCTTTCCAGTTGCAGAAGCGGAAGGGAGGTCAAAGTAATCTCTGCTTTTAACTTCTGTTTGTTTTCAGTGGTGTGAAGGCTGCAAGATGAGATATTGTCTGAAATTCCCACGGCAGACTGGTAAGCATAATGAAAAATCAAAACACCAAACAGGGCATTGAGCAGAAGAAAAGGGCTGTGAGTGCTGGCTTTCCATTTGGAACAAAGCCGGGCACAGTCAGACAGGTGGTGGGAATTATTCACGCCTGCCAGACCTATCCAATAGGTGTGCACAGCACATGAAGGAGAAATGGGAGGGCACATGCAGGAGCATGAAAATGCTCCTGAATAGCACACTGGGTAGTGATTGCAGGTTGCATTGCCTAAACACACTTTAGAGACAAATGCCCGTACTTTGCAAACAGGATGCATCTTCCACTCAGTGAGATTTTAAGGCTTGAAATGTCTTTGTGTTCTTATGTCTAACAACACGGGCTATCAAAATAATATACGATTGGGAAATTTGTATGGTCTTATCTGTAATAACTTACTAATTTTTAAAAGCCTTTCTTACAATTTCTAGACAAAATGAAACAGCCACCATATGCTGAAAGTCATTCTTACGTGTTTTACGTGAAAAGAAAAACTAAGAAGAAAAAAAGATGCTGCAGTTTCTGTAGCAATCCGAAATGAGTGTTATAAGGAAAGTGAGAGTATTATTATTTTTATGATGTTTCACATATCATAATTTTACAAATTAAGAAAAACCTGGAGGTGAAAAAGAAAGAGATTAATAAAGATGTAACAAAAACCAGGAAAGGTTATAGAATGGTCTCGTACAGTAAGCACATTCTGTTGGAGATAGATAACAATAAATGAATGACATTATAAGGAGAAAAAAACAGTTATATGAGATTCTTAAACAGCCTAGGACCTATTGAATATTCTTTGATGACTGGTGACCTGGAAATCCTACAGCCTATTTTATCTGCTTTAGTTCAGCCGTACAGTACTGGAAACCCAGCATCTGTGTCCTAATGCAGCTTCTGTGTATTGCTCCCCTTTGTGCTCATGGGACTACAATAAGCCACTGCATTTTACAGCAATATATAAAAGAAAATCCAGATCCTTAAGTGTATCTGGTTGTTCTATAGAAAGACATATGTCAAACAAAAGCAAGCATGTGAGTTGATTTTTTTTTCTGGTTAGTTTATTTGTAAAACCTGACGAGCATGGAAAGATAAACAGTAATATTTTAGAGGGCATAATGATACGTGGAAACAAATTTGCACAGAATTAACTTCCTGACAATCAAGAAATTAAAAGAAAAATAAATTGAACACAAGCATAAAAAGCATATAAAACTTCTAATGTCATGTTACTAGAAAAAAACTGTAGGTCATTCCAAAGACTGGGATCTCACATTCTTAAAAATAACTGGATTATTTATTTGAGGTGTCAACCTGACTGATGATCTGTACAAAGCCTTGTGGCCAAATTTTCATTAAACCTTTTTCATCAATTCATTCTTCAGAAAGTTATACTGATTTCATTCTTCTTTTGTAAATTAAATTGTTCTTAGAGGAATACTTTGAGATAAAAATGTTTATTGTTTTATTTTAAAGAATACTATTTTTCTGTGGGATAATCCTTTAAAAAGAAATATTTTTTTGTTCAGTTATGTTATTTTTCTGTTTTCTCATGACAGTAAGAAGTAGTGCATCAATCAGCAATAATTCACAATAACATAAAAATATTGCTAGACTTTATTACATGTTGCAAACTTTAAAGGGCAGCTGTTACTACTGATTGGAAGTACTGATTTTCTAGACATGAATATCATCTCCTTTGTTTAAGTAATAAAACACTTTGGCTCTTCAAACACAGAAGATCTACTCAAAATATACTAATTACGTGAACAGCAACTTTCAGTACCTTTTTTTGGGAGGATTATTTAATTTTTATAGTGAAAAATGTTCAGCATCTATCTCACTTTGTTCAGGATAACTGGAGTACTCATGGTATGTATCATTAAAACCCTGAGTTATGAGTCCAGTCTATCTTTCTGTCAATATACTTTATGGGCAGAGATGCATAACTTCAGAGAGTCATTACAAGCAGAATCTTGAAATTCTGTAAAATGCTCCTAGATCATTATTTACTGAAAAGAGATCTTAGGACAAACAGGCTGCCAATTTAGGGATATAAACTGAAATGCTTAATGTAGGCAGTGTAAATACTCAATATTTTCAGGCAGTATTTACAAATACCTAGCCAAAATAATTTAAAAAATTAGAAAAAAAAATTACATTATGCTGTAGTATAGTATTGCATATATAATGATATATTGAATTATATTGCTGCTGGTATAATGTATCACAAAGAGATGAAATTTACTGTGACAGGAGATGTAACATTATACAGCAATAATGCATACATGCCATGAAATATTGCAATAATAATTAATATAAAGACAAGAAATATATTTCAAAAATTGCATATTCTTCCAATGTAGAATTTCTGTTTTTCCCCCAAAATGAAGTGTCTTCAGAAACTCTTCTTTGTGAAAAGTTTTTTGGTGGATTAGCCTTGGCTAATAGCCAAACATCCTCCCAGCTGCTCTCTCACTTCCCCTCCTCAACAGGACAGGGGATGAAATAGGGTGAGAAAGCTTGTGGGCTGAGATAAACACAGGGAGATTGCTCACCAGTTACTGTCACTGGTAACTCAGACTCCACTTGGTGAAAATTAATTTAATTTATTTCCAGTTTAAATAGATCTGGGTAGTGAGAAATGAGAAGATAACCATTAAAACACCTTTTCCCTCAGCCGTGCCCTGCTGTGGGTGGGTTGGAGCCGGCTGGAACCGGCTGTGTCTGGCACGGGGCAGCCCCGCCGCTCCTCACAGAGGCCGCCCTGCAGCCCCGCTGCCAGCGCATGGGCACTTGCGCCCCGTACACATTTATAGGAATAAAACCAGATTTTGTGCATTTAAGAGTGTCAGAAGAGTGAAAAATTTGAGCAAGATTTCAGGTGTTTCCATATATAGCAATGAAACTAAAACATACAGTCATGTCAGCCATAGATACCCCAAGTAGGACTCAGACTAAACTATTCCTCTTTGGCATAACATCAGTTAAATGCTAGGGGACATTTTATAATGATAGTGGAGTCCTGGAGTAGACTAAATTTTTGTTGCTGTTTAGGAGTAGCATGTTTAAATGCCTGGTACTACTGGTCAGAAAATATATTCTCCAGATTCGAACTGCCTGGCACAGTTATTTAAAATCCCTTCATCACCACAAATCTCTGACTGTAATCTGTTTTATGGCTTTTGATGTTTCACAGGCACAATACGCATTCAGATGCACTGCTAGACATAGTAGATTGTTGACAATGCTTTGCCAGGCAAAGGCCATCCATCCTCTTTAAGAGTAGAAATAGTCACTAATTTATCTGTCTCAATAAACATTAATTTCATGTTTAATTTTTTTATATACTTTTGAGTGGGTGGTTCTGCTCCTCCAGATCTTGTTTAAGGCTACTGATTGAATGTGCCAATATAAACATCAGTATGAGTTGTCAGAGAGAGGATGTCAAACCAGCTCACACCTTAGTTATTATGCTCTGGTGCCATGAACACAATCTTTACACTACATTTTCATTTTTGCCTGTACCCAGTGTACTTCTTTGTTAGCTGTTACTCCATAGACATGCTCTTGATTCATGGTGGTTTATGTGAAAAGATGGGAGAATTTAAAAAAAGGGGTAGAAGCATTTATTTGTTCTTAATGTAGCACAATATTGGGAGGCTTTTCAACAAGCACCTGTATTGTTTTGTCAGCAAACAATAAAACCTTTCAAGTTATTTAGTGTATCTATCAAAGGCTCAACAGGTGTGTGCTTTTCACATTTTCTGAATAAGCAAAATTAGTTTATTACCTTTGCTACATACTGTTCTTTATACCACAAGACTGATCTGTGTTGATTTGTAATTTAGGAAAATAAAATTTATTCCTTGTCAAGAATCTCAAATACATGCTTTATAAAGTGTAATATCAAAAAGTGTCTCTGTTTAACGTGTTTGAAAAATAGAAACCTTACATTACAATATTGTTACATTAAATGGTTGCTGTTGTGTGGGAAAACAATTCTGGCCAATACCTAGTATGATTAGGCGTTTTCAAACATGTCTCATGCCATCATAGCCTCACAGGGTGAATTTGGCCATATTTTTTAGTTCTTCTGTCCTCAACTTGTCCATTTGTAAAGCATTGCTATTTGTAAGCCTTGATAACTCTGAAAAGGATTCCCAGATTAATTCTGAGTGCTTCTAAGGGTACACTTGTAAATCCATTGGCATAAACATTTATCATTTATATTATTTATATTCAGAAATATTTTATTCCACATCTAATATTCTAATGAGGATAAAATGATTGCTGCTTAATGTACATTTTCTGCAATTGCTGGTTATGTATATTTTCAATCACAATTGTATCTTTTCTGAGCAGCAGAAGAGATTGGCTAAAGTCAGGCTGTGAATAATAGCTCTCAATTCCAATTTGAGAAGGTGGTAGTGGTTTATAAGAGAGGTGTGAGATCAATTCAGGAAACACAAAGCAAGTCATTACTATACACAGTCAAGACACTGGAAAAACGATGTAGACATAGCTGTCAGATTGCAGAGGAAAAGCAAACAAGAATAAGTTGGTTTATCCCAGTTCAGAAATAAACACAATACTGGGATCAATGCTTGTTTAATGTCTTAATTAACAGCCTAGATGAATGGAAGGGTTTCCCTCTCAGCAAGTTTGTGGACAACCCCAAGTCAGAGAGAATGGTCAATACATGGAGGCTGGAGAAACGAACCAACAGGAACCTGACGAAAGTCCTGCATCTGGGTAGGAATAACCACACACACCACAGCAGGCTGGGAACCAGCTCTGTGGGAAAGGGCTGGGGGTTCTGGTGGACAGCAAGGTGACCCTGAGCCAGCAGTGGGCCCTGGCAGCAGAGAGGGCCGACAGCATTGGGGGCTGCATCAACAAGTGCAGCCAGCAGGTCCAGAGGATGATCGTTCCCCTCTGCTCAGCACTCAGTACTAACACCCTATTATGATTCTCATCATGATTTCTCAGTAATCTTTAGTGCTCTGGATT
This sequence comes from Strix uralensis, assembly GCF_047716275.1. Classification (NCBI taxonomy): domain Eukaryota; kingdom Metazoa; phylum Chordata; class Aves; order Strigiformes; family Strigidae; genus Strix; species Strix uralensis. Next base: position 27,284,987 of record NC_133974.1, read on the forward strand.
TGCGGTACAAACAAAAAAGTCACTTTCTTTAGTAGACTTTTCTCCATTTATTTAAATCTTAAAATTTTGTTTTGTTCATAAATCCTTGTCCAGAATTCTGCTATTAGCTGAGTTTTGATTCAGGGTCTTTTTTTGCTCCTGCATCATTGCAAAAACAATCCTGTCACTCTATGTTTAGTTCTGAATTGGCTTATCCCACCTTATATTCAGTCTCCCCTCTTCTGCAATCTGACAGCTATGTCAAGAGCTCTTTTTCCAGTGTTTTGACTATTTGTAGTAATTACTTGCTTTGTGTTTCCTGAGTTTATGCCATACCACCTCTCCTATAAAACACCACCACCTGCTCAGATTGGAAGCGATCTCTCATGAACCACCAAGGTTGGTGTGGATGCAGCCTTAATAATTCGGTATCTATCATCACATTTTCCAAGATAAATGTTATTACTGTTTGCACCACATCTTCTTCCCCACAGCTGTGTCCCACTACCTTTCCTTCTCTCAGCTGTCTGCCAGATCACCTCTTAGATACTTTGCACATTCTTTGGGGGAGAGAAAGGGAATATTTCTTACTGTCAGACCACATGACACATAGCTCAACAGAACTGAAGTGTGATGGGAGTCTCTAAGCGCTAGTGAAATATTAGTAATTACTGTCTACATTTTAGTGCCTCTGGTTAAAAAAATTATCGATTCCATTATTATCTTTCAAGTACCCCTTCATTTTCCTGTGTCCAGGATTACATTTTTCCACAGAACTTACTAAAGCTCAGACAGTTGCCTTCTTATCTGTCAAGTGTCCTGTTCTTTGTGTCTGCAGATGCTGCATTTGTAAAAGCTGCACAAAACAGCAGTGCATAGCGACTCATCTTAGTTTGTCTTGTATTTTTTCTCCTTCACTGCTGTATGTTTTTGCCTGCCTGTGCATGTCTCATATTTTAGATGACCCCTCAACATCTGAGAGGGAGAAGCTGCGCTTTCCAGGACTCTGCACAAGCCCTCTTGCAGGACTCAAGCCTGCAATGCAAAAACCCTCAGGAAAACAGCTCCTCTCAGACTGTGAGCCAGACAGGGTGCAGCAAAGTCTTGGAAGATGATAAGAAGTACCAGTGGTAATATAAGCTTTTGGCAGGACCAACAAGTGTGTGCAATAAAGAGGGACTTTGAGGAGCTCATAGAAGAAGCTAAGAAGACAACAATTAGGCTTTTCCTTCTACACAGAAGTGTGTGACTAACAGCTATAATATGCAGCAGAGTGAAATATAATGCAATTACAATAGCTCAATTTTTCTTCCATGCTCAGTATTGTAAGCAGTGTGGAAAAATTGTACTGAACACTAGCATTGCTTTTGCAGTATGTCATATTGCAAAAAGAAATCTACAGAATAATATATTACCATATAAACTGTGTTTAAAATTTCAGATCTTAAAGATAAAACTTAAGCCAATTGTAGAAATACGGCTTTTCAAAAGATGGTCGATTTAAACAGAGGTTTTACAAGTTTAGCTTTAACCAGTCTGTTCTACAAAACTCAGATTAGACTCCAATATGTCTATCGATAAGTTGTAATTGAGTTTAATTTCTATTAGCACAATCTAAAGCTTCTTTCATTTACAACATTAAGAAGCATTAATGAACAGAACAACCACAACTAAGCTCACGTTCTACAACAATTTAATTTCAATAGCAGGGTCAAGCAATCTCTTCTTGAGACAAAAGAATCAGCAAGCGATCACAGGAACATATATCACTTTATGATCCTTCTAAATCACTGCCTTCTGCAAAGTCCATGCTTTCAGAGATCATAAAGATTCTAAAAATGAGGAAACCAGGAAAATGGGTTTTTTGTGAATATTCATGTGTCTTAACTTTTTTTTTGGCATCAAAACATCTTCTGGAGGAATGACTATGTTTACACAGACTGCATTTTATCTGCATAACTCTACACATTGAAGAATTCTAAGTGCATCAAGAGTTAAATGTGCCATACAAGTGTATAAATGTCAATGATATCCCAAAACTGGGATTAAATAATTAAGAACACAGGTATTTAAATCACCATTTCTGCTCTAGACATTACATGAACTCCAGTGACCAATATTGGTGTTGGTTACCAGTATCTATTCTTAGACTGTTTCCTGCTTCTGTTCCATGAGAACTTATTTCCATTTGTCTTCTATGTGCATCTTTCTATTCACCTCTCTGTCATACATATTAAAATAACAGGAAGGGAAAGAGAAAATTACAGAAGCAGCAGTAACAATTTCAGGAATGCAGATGAAGATGGACTTTGTTCAATAAAGTATGACAGAGTGTTTCTGAGTGTGAATAGTTAGGTTTTCTCATATGCAAGTGTTAAATAATCACATTATTATAACAGAATTGTCAGGAGGAGGGAGGAAGGAGGCAGAGCTCTGCTGGAAAGCTGCAGAATTTGGGGTATACAGGGCATAAATAAGAGCAATAGGACAGAGGCAATAGAGAGAAGTAAAAGATGGAGGCTTTGGCACGTATTGGCCTTCCTTTTTGAAGTGTCTGTGGTTAGCAGTGTCTGGAGGTTGCAGTGAGAGGGTGTGTTAGTTTTGGCTGGGATAGAGTTAAGTTTCCTCATAGAAGCTAGCATGAAACTATGTTTTGGATTTGTGCTCAAAACCATGTTGATAGTACAAGGATGTTTTAATTATTGCTGAGCAGTGCTTACACAGAGTCAAGGCCTTTTCTTCTTCTCACACCAACCCACCAGCGAGTGGGCTGGAGGTGCACAAGAAGTTGGAAGGGGACACAGCTGAGACAGCTGATCCCAACTGACCAAAGGGATATCCCATACCATATGATGTCATGCTCAACATGTAAATCTGGGGGAAGAACAAGGAAGGGAGGGACATTCAGAGTTATGGCGTTTGTCTTCCCAAGTCACTGTTACACGTGATGGAGCCCTGCTGTCCTGGAGATGGCTGAACACCTGCCTGCTGATGGGAAGCAGTGAATTAATTCCTTGTTTTGCTTTGCAAGTGTGTGGCTTTTGATTTACTTATTAAACTGTCTTTATCTGTACCCACGAGTTTTCTCACTTTTACCCTTCCGATTCTCTTCCCCATCCCACCAGCAGGGGAGCAAGTGAGTGGCTGGGCAGCGCTTAGTTGCCAGCTGGGGTTAAACCATGACAGAGGGACGGGAGAAGCCATAGCAGAGACATAAAACAGTCCCCAGCCAGGCTGAGGACGAGTCTGCTGAGCACTCCCTGTGGACCTGATCATCCAGCCAAGAGAGCGAGGTTTATAAGGGAATGGATTATGGTTTTACACCTCATGGAAAATGACAGGACATCATATTTCATATAGCACTTGCTGTGTCATCTACCTGGAAAATGACAGCTGCTTACATTGTGAAATGCCCATTTGAAAAGAGATCAGACAGGCACCAATCATAGTAGGCAATTTCCTTCATTCTTCAAGTAGACAACGTACATACAAACGCTATAGAAACAGTTCAAATCTCACTGAAGGCTTATCCAATTTAGTTTCATATGCTACCCATGCAATCATTTTTTAAGATCCTTCCAAAGCTACAAATATCTCTACAGGATAAAAGACCAGTTGAATATTGCTTTGTTTTTCTTTAAGATGGAGTTTGCTGTCCTATTTTTAACACAAACACAAAGCAACAACTAGTTTGTATTTGCCCTGTATTTCATTTTTATACAATTACTTGACACCTATGTATCAAAATGCATGCATAATCTCTTCTCTCATCTACAGCATCCCAGTCATCTAGAAAACTGAAAAGCTAGACTTAAAAATAGATAGTGGATTGTATTTTGGGGCAGCATAAGGCATTTAAATGACGGTGTCCCTCTGAACCAAATTCCTGAGGTATGCCAATTTCTTCTGTAGTGCTAAAGTTTCTTTATATTCACTTAAATGTCTTAGCAAAAAAAGAGCTGTATTTATATTATTTTTTAACAATAAACTTAATATATGAAAAGTCAGCAATTAAAAAATCTTGGAATATAAAAGGTCATAAATGTCCAAAATTCACCTGTTTTTTGGGAAATACAGCTGAGATAATTTTGATCTGAAGATACAAAACAATACATATAGGAGACTGCTTTCAAAATCTCAAATTGATCAGAACATTGTCTGCCTCTTGTCTTCAAAACAATCAATTAACCACCAGACTTCACTATGAATAATTGATGCATATTAAACATGGTGGTCACAATACAGATCAGAATCTTTTAGCAAAACCTATATGTAGTGTTGCATTGAAAGCAGACCCTTTCTTGTGATAAAGCATTTCAGTCAATATTTGAATATACGATAAGCATAGGAGTCTTGAACACTGATGATCAGAGTACTGATTACAATTTTTTTTTGCAAGGTTCATTTCCTACTGAGACAATGTTACCTTAGTATGCCACAAATCCTTGCTGGAAACTTTATAGACTTTGATAATTTTTTGGAAACATCTTTTAGGCAAGTATATCTAGCCATTTAGATGCTTCTATGGCCACATCACAGCTGATCATCTCATCATGGTTATACGTCTACACCTACTGCATGCCTTTGAGATAGAGAAACCACATCCCCTTTTACCAACAAAGTTGATTACTTTAAAGAAACAAAGGGCCAAATCCAAAGAAAGGCTTTCAGTGCTTAAAGTAGAACTTAAAAATACAGGAATCCGTGTCGAAAATTGTGTTTCAGAATAATAACTCATGAGCTGCTTAACTTAGAACATAAGTTGTTTACACAGAAGTGAATGAAATTCTCAAGAGTTCTTAGTTAAATACATGCCCAGACCAAGTCTGGTTTAAGAAATGAGGCTCATTAGACACTATAAACTCAATGACACTGTGTCTAAATTTCCAAGGGACCAAATTCATGCAGCACACTCACAGAATTACCACTCTTCCCCCCCAGTGCAATGAGTCTTGCTCTCCACATAGCATAATGGTGCACCTTTGGCAAGAGAAGGGTGAGGTGCCCAGCCAGGGAGTAACTGCCTCTTGCACCCGTGGGGCATTTGCTGAAGAAGAAGATGGTATCTGACTAAAGCAGGACAAGCTGAGGACCTGTGCTTCGCTTTCCCTCCAGCTAATTACACAGATTAATCCGAAAATGGAGCACCTCTGACTAGTTCTTTCAAAGAATTGTTGCTGATATTTATAGCTTTGAGTGACTTAAGGATTCTAGAGCTCAAATTCATGTGGATTTTATTTAGAGAACTCTTCAGTCCTTGACTAAATTCCAGAACTGGGTGGCAGATCAGGTACACTAGTGATGAGCACTTCCTAGGGCTAGTTACAGTAATGTCAGTATGATAAGGAAGGGCCTTGGACATGGTCTCACATACTACCAGCAAGTGATCTCACATCTGGATATGTTTGAACAAGGGTGAAGCTTTTCCAGTTAAAATGCCAGTGTAGCACTTTTAAAAAAAAACAAATCCTTTCCCAGAACTTAACTAGAAGTGGAAAAAATGAGTGTGAACCAGTGGGCTTCCAAGCAGAGTATTTCAAACCACAGCAGTAGTACAGCATCTTCTTTCCCTCCTTTGTCTCAGAGAAATGAGGATTTATGGCCATACAGACAAGTTGGTGTGAATTTCATGTTTACTATCTTTTGCATAGACTTACGGTCATATAATTTAAAGAGCTATCAATTGTTACTGACCTTAACTTTGATAAGTAGGCTATATACTACATTGTGATATATATATTGCGGCCAGTATATACTGGACAGTCCTGCTGAAGCTAATGCTGAAGCTCCACATCTGTCTCACTGATGACAAAAATTGTAATGTATCTTTTTTTTTTTTTTATCCATGTATCTGATGTAACCTTTAGTTTTGCATGATTTAACTTAACAATGTAACATACCAGTGGTTTTAAACTCGGCTGTCAGGGACAGACCCACTTAGTAAGAACAGAACAACCTCATGAGTTAGAGATCCCATAGCTCAGGTTGAGAAGCAACTGGTTCACTGCTAAGTCCCCATGATTAAATCGCAACTGCAGTGGGTCAGATTAAACAAACAAGCAAACAAAGAACAAAACCAAGCAAAAACCCCTTTTGTACCAGAATTTACTGTGCTAATAGGTAGTTGAAAACCCACATTGAACATTTAATTATTTAGATAAAAATAAGGAGCTTAAGCTGTGCCAATTAACATAAAATGTCATGAATTTTCTTCATTTTGCAATGTGGAAAACTTTTCTGTAGAGTTTTCACCTCTCTCATTCCTCTCAGCATTGCTTAGTGAACATACTGCCTTGCACAAAACTACCTTAAAGGTGACCTTACAAGAACATCAAATCAAAAGCTAAAATCCACCTGACATAATTTGAAAGATTGTTTTGAAGACAAAGAGTAGCGTTCTCTTGTTTCTCTCTCCAAAACAAGGTAGAAGCTGACCTTGACAATTACAGCCTACAGAAAACACTTCTGAATTTGAGAGCAGTTGGAAGCAATGCAGTACAGAGATATGAAATGTAAAAAGACGTGCCTTTCTCCACAAGTTATTTGCATCATACTTTCTTCAGTTTCTTCCAATCACTCATGACCTGCAATACAAGTGGATAGAACCACTGGCACCCTGTCTCTTCACCTCATAGCAATGCCTGTGAAAAGAAATCCGGTCTATGAAGAAATGGAAATGGAAAGGGGACTCAGAAGCAGGTTTGCAAAGTCCTTTCAGCTGAAAACTGAACAGTCATAGCTGATTAAAAGGGATTTTCAGAATTAAAAGAAACACCTTCATAAAAGATGAGAGGAAGTATTCTATTTCATTTCTATATTTAGACTTTTTTATTGTTCTGTCCTTTTAAATTGACAGACATTTGTACTTTTAAAGGCAGCAAAGAGTTTTAAAATCTATATCTGTACCAAAATGTATGCAGAGCAATGACTGTGTTCATGCTCATCTATGGTTGTGAGCTGAAAGGTGGTGATATTTGTACTACAAGGCACATGAGCTTTCTGAGAAAAGCACTAAGCACTAGGAGCTTTTACTGACTCACTAATTCTCACTGCATTACCATAGAAAATTACCAGAATAATGTTTTCCTGGAGGTTATGATTCAAAAAGAATGCAGTGAGATTTTCTCAGGTACAGTATGACTTCACAAACTCTTCAGAGGATTTGCTTTATTTTTTTTTTTCCTGCTTTTACCTGCTGATGGTAGATAATCCTTGGAGTGAAGTGGGTGGGTGGGTGGAACAGAATATGCATTTAAAGAGACACAATAGAAGTGGTTCTGTCACATCTGCCTCATTATCATCTTTACCTCTGAAACATCTGGCGTCTGATTTATGTTCGAGGTTGAGCATCTCAGTGCTAAATGGAATGGGATTTTAGTAAACATTATAACAAACAGAATCAGTGGCTGTATCAATTCTCATAGTCATAGCAATCATGTCATAAGCAACTGCCAACAGTTTTGTGTTAGCTGGGAGCCTGTCACGGTCTTGCATTCAAATGCAAGCAATTAGCTGTTTGTATGCAAGCTGTCATATAATGATTCATATTGTTGATGTTAACGAAAGTTGCCTTGTAAAAATAATTTTGATGGCAGACCCTCAACTGTCATCCTACCCTTCCCATGAAGCTTATGCAGTTTGTGTCATGCCACAAACACAATGATGGCCTACCTCAGGTATCATGAAATTAACTGATTTATGAAAAAAACCCCTAGATTGTAAGCAGAGTTGTTACATTTTTAGGTTGTACGTCCATATTCCTTAATCAGGTGATATTCTGATGAATTTAACTGCAGGGCTCAGACACTGGGTCAGGTCTCAATGTTGCTTTTCTTATATTAGCAACTATGTGAAATAGCTGAATTTCCATCCAATTGTTTCTGTTTCATTGACTTCTATCTCTTCTCTTTAATAATAATACTGGAAGTAGATATTTCTTAATGTGTGCTTTATGGTATTACTTTTGTGGTCAATTAAGTCCAGAGGTGAAAGGAATAAAAGGGAGTGTAAGTGTACTCATCCATTGTAGTACCAAAACTATATTTCAGAGTGTCTTCCCTGAGTGGCTGCTTAAGCTTGTGGATGCTTCAACTTTTGCTGATATCCCCCAGCTGTTTCACTCTGAGCTGCTAGTGGGCAAACATAGACTGGCTATTTCTTTAAAACATTAGAATAAACTTCCAGAGTATTGAATACAAGTGGTCTGGATAGTCTGCAAATTATCTTAGATTTTGGTGATTGAGTCAACCCATAATACTAAAAAGAAGAAAATTCATGCTTACTCTTCTGTAGTATATAAATGAACAATTCCATTGTTAAATTTCATTCCTCTTCAGTAAGATACAGTATACTTCCTCACAGAACATGCATTAATCAGAAAGGATGTTTAATGTCAAACAAGGACTTTTTAAATTCCAAAAAGCTTATTGCATATGCTACCTCAAACTTCACCAACTTTATGCTTTTTGATGCATAAAAAACCCCAAACCCAAACCCCAACAACTTTTAGAAGTAACGTTAATTCTTACATTAGCATTAATTCTTATATTAGCCTTTACAGTAGGGGAATAGAAGGAAACTTCTGTTTCCCTATAACATTCCGATTTGTAATGGTACAAGGCAAAATGTTAAACATAATGGCAGATAATCATGCTCCAAGGGAAAGCCTGGGGAATAGAAAGGGCTGGTTCACTAAAAAACAGTTCTACCTAGCAGACTAAGACTTTCACTGAGGAGGAGAATAGGGAAGACAAGACATGAAAGCTGTAGCTTCACAAAGATATATATTTCTTTAGGTCAAAACAAATTTAAAAACTGTACATATACAGCAGGAGAGGAAGGCAGGCAAACCCCACAAACTATCATTCAGACTGCCGTTTGAATGAAAAATAATTAGTCTTAAAAATCAGTAGTTGGAAACTAGTGTAATAAAATCAGAAAGCTGTGTATGAAAAAAAGGTTTAATAGGCATATGAGTGAACAAGGAAGGAAGGACAGTAGGTGGCAATAAAGGGAGGGTGAAGAAAGCAGCTAAGATACTAGCCTCATTTGAATCTCTTCCATGAGAAAAAGTTGTGATTCGACTGGATAGTAAGGTTTTCCTGGCTGTATGTGACAGAGTGACTGATGTCTGCAGTCAGGAAGTTGAGGTCACTGGGAATGGGCAGCAGAAGTGTCAGAGTCACAGTTTTTTCCTACACCTTGCTACATGATGTAAAAATGTGGAAAGTACATGGGGAAAATACTTTTAGTAAATCACTAGAAAGCCTAAAGATGACCACCATCCTGAGAAAAGACAAGCATATATCACACAAACAGGTGGCCCTGATGGCTAACCTCCTAGAAGAGCAAGTCAACTGGAACATTAATTTTGTGACAGTCATACCTGAAAAGTCAAAATGTCCATGGGGAGAAGCATAAAAGCATAGTCATTGTCTTCAAATATAAGGAAAGCGAGAGGTTAAAATTTATCAGAAGCAAGCAAATAATCTTCAAATCTATGACAAATTTGCTTTTTTATTTTGGAGAACAGCTCTACTGCATCACTTTCTGCATGCATGACCTTCACATGGGACAGTAGTCATTATAGAAGCAAATAATATGTTTTCCAAAGAATGCCATTTTAGTCATTCTGAAATTGCTATGTGATATCATAGAAGCATTCAGTTAATTTTGTTTATATGGGAAATTAAAATACTATTGATCTAGGTTTGTTTTGTTTATATAAGCATGGGTTACATAGATTCAGTTTTGTGTAAAGTGTAAGTCTTGAATATTTTTTTCCCATCATTTTGCTGACACCATTTTGTTTTACCAGATTTTCTTGTCCATATGTTTTCTTTTTCAAGGACCATTATTCTAGACTACAGCAGTCCAGAAGCTTAGCTTGATAGGCATTTTAGAACTGTCAATTAATTATAATCCAGGTCTGCGAAACCTCTTCCTTTTTTTTTTCTTTCTTTCTTTCCTTTCAACTAATTTTCTGGTTTTTTTTTTTTTATTGCTTTCAGAAGAATTTAAAAATTACAACTAAAGTATCAATTTCTTGCTTTCAAAAGTATTCAAAATGTATTTTTTAGATACAAAAATTATATAAAACCAAAGTTAAATTTTATGTAAAAAATGTATTACTTCAATTTATAAAGAACTGCAGATGTAAGGGAAGTGAATACTGTGTGTGCTGCATTAGGCTTTGTTCACATATAAGCAAGAACTCTTGTTTAAAAAACTTCAGATGTGTATACCAATATCACCAATTTCACTAGGTTCAATTTTTTTTTAAACCCAGTCTATATGAATAGCATAGTCTCACAGAACTATTGTTTATTCCTTGACATAATTGTGATCCTTAATAATGAACATGTTTTTCTTTATTCCATGTCATAGAAATCTTAAACTGTAAAAATAGTTGTATATGGATTTTGAAGCTGTTCTTGAACTCTATGCTAACTTTGTTAGCTCTGCTGGAATATAGACAAGAACTACTCTTTCACCAACAGAATGCATTGAGTGACTCAGACTAACTGTGCATCTACAATTATCATATGAACAAATGTAGTGATGCAGATGATGGCTTTAACAGATGCTGAACAGAGGGCTTAGCTCTCTTGATTATAAAATATGCAAAGCACTGATTGTGTTTTCTTTTTATATGCCTGACAGCACTACATAGTTTAATTTTAGCTATTGATTACTGGATAGGGACATAGGACGAGACACTCTCTAGTAAGCTTGTGTTGGAACTAGAGATTATAGTATTAACTGAACATGTATAGATTTTATATCATGGTAAAATTTATTAAGAGTATATTACTCATGCCAAGTATGCCCATGGGATAAGGAAGTAGTTCAGATTGGATGGGGATAACTGGCAGGTAGACATAATCAGAAGCATATGGAAAAGTATCTGAAATTCCCCATTCCAGGAAGAACTATCCAATAGTATTTATAGAATTCACATATCTGCTTGCTAGTCAGTTTTGAGAAACCACACTTCAAACATCTGTATAACCTGCTTCCAGTCAAGAAAGCTTCTATTGGTGTCCAAAATCTAACCCTAGAGGAAAGCAAGTTAGGAGTAAGCAGAAATGGGAAGCTGCTAGGGAAGCAGAATGTCTCCAGGAGTCCTGCACCTCCAGGAGATGCTTGGAGAGATGGAAGGACATCTAGGAGAGAGGTACCAAAGCAGCTGGGAAGGATTCCTGTGGGCTAAAATTTTATCTTACATTTCTTAATTTTAATATTTTTCCTTGCACATGTTGCTGTAAAAAGAGTTACCTCAAGTACACAATTATTTGGTTTACTATTAAGGTAGTTAAATGCTAAGAGAGATAAGAAATAACTGTCAAAAGAAATCTGGGTGTGAAAGCTGGTGCTGTCAGATCCCACCTTTCTTATGGGTACAAACTAACAACCATCTGCAGAAACTAAGGGGTCCGGTGGAGATTATAATAGCTATTAATAGATTAGTCACTTTTTAACATTTAATCTTATTCATGGGCAATCTATTCTTATTTCAGTATTGTCCTTTGGCTTAAATTGTTCTCATTACTTGTTCACATTACTGAATCTCCATTTCTCTTTCTGCCTTCCTAGCCTTCTACCTTCTAAATAAATGGGCTTTGTTATTCTATATGTAATGATTTAAACTATTAGAAAAGGAGAAGAGTACTTAAAAATAATGACCTAATGTTTTGAACTTGTTAAGTGGCCATTAAACTAGTTCGTCTGCTCAAACAGCAAATAAGTGTCAATAGAAGAACAAAAAAATAATAATAAAAAAAGAATTATTGAGTCCTCCAAAATCTATGAAGAAGCAGTGATCCATACTACACAGTTAAAGACTTGTGAAGAATCCAAGTAAATTATCATAATGATGAACAAGAAAACTTCAGGGTGTAATTATTTATAACTAAATTGCCTTGGAAAGCTCACATAATTTTTGAGGAAAACACTAGTATTATCACTCAGTTACTTAATTTCCATTATATGAATGTATAAAGAGAGTGAGCAAAAAGTGTGAGATCATTCAAGAACAGTAGATTAGAAGCTAACTTAAAATATGTATATTAAAATCTTTAATCACTACACATCACATCTAATACCAGCTACTAGCAGGAACCTAAGTAAGACAATATAGTACAAACTCATGTAACAAGGGAAACTGGCTCTGTGAATAATTCCACATTATCAGATTCTACCAACTGACTGTGATCCTGAGAACAGATTTGTGTGTGAATATTACTGTTCACAAAACAGGATCTAAGGGGAGGCATTTTAAAAGCTTGTGCCGCCACAAATAACTGTTCAAGCATTCATGTCAGGGTTCAAAGAGAAGCCGGTAAGTGAGAGTCTTCTGAGTTTCAGGAGTGCCTGACATGGACTGCATTTTACACCATGAAAGAAGACTGTGATGAAAAAAAACAGAGCATCAGCACAAAGAATTCACAGGATTAGGCTAGGCTTTATGCTCAAGTTCACACCTCCAGTGCAGCAGTGAAAACTCACCTTCTGAGCTCTGCATGCCTGAGGTTTTATATAGGTAGCTACTATTTCTTAGATAGCATCTCCTGGCTCTATTTTATATATATAAAAATATATATATATATTTAAAATAATTTGGCTATAATATTAGTCCTGCCTTTGCTTGGTACAGATGGAAGGCAAGTAATGCTTAGGAAAACAGTAATAGACTTTGCTTGTGTTTGACTGAAGTCTATTGTCAATACTGCGGATCAGATAAGTGAATCAGCTGGTAGAAGAATATGTGAACTGAACTATTTGTACTCCATGAGATGTGACCACAAGATATCTTAAGCAATTTTGTTTTAAGCTTTTGGATAGTACTGAAACCATGTTAGTCATTGATACTGGCTTACGCCACTGCAAAATAAGTACCTTGACTAAATTTTTTCCTAGCTATTTTTGGAAGAAAAAGCTAATCAGAGCCTTTGATGATTTGAACTACATTATGTATTAATAAAGCTTCTCCTTGTTTATTTTCAGTTCATTCGACAAGGTATAGTTGGTTTTTTTCCCACATGCATCACAATTTTGCATTCCTCTGACATGATAGATAACATCCCTTTTAATATATATTATAGAGTGAATGGAAGAACTGATATTGGCAGGAGCTTAAGCTTTAATAGTAGTATGAAAATTAGTACTACATTTATCTCATGAATACAGTGAAGAGAAAACACCTTAATGCAGTTTGTGGAACCCAAATCACCTGGACTTTTTACAGCAATAGAAGGGAACAAGCAACTGCTTATTCTGCTGGTTAAATCAGAACTCCATTTTTGGGGGCTTGATAGCAATATGATTACTGATCAGTAGCAACCCCTTCAGGGAAAAGGCTTCAGATCCATGCTTCATCTCCAGAATCTTTGGGTATATCTGCTGTATTTTGAGAGGAAATGAATGCTGAGGGAACCTGCATGGACCTTGCCCATGGTTAATGCAGCAGACCTTGGGTGACCAAGCTCTGCAGGGGTTTTGCAAAGGCAAGTTCCTTATCAAACACAGATCTCACAGCTCTGCATGGCAGATGGAAAGGACCCGAAGAAAAGGATAAAATGGGATGCGACTGTGTGTGTATTGTTAGGGTTTCAGTGCATCTTGTTCACATAAGAACAGGCAGGCAGCCTGATGGCACCCCTTACGTAGATCTTGAACCTGCCTCTCTTTTCTGGTGTTGTTTTTTCCCATCACGTCACTGAGTGGCTTAGGCTCTGCCAGGGCATTGTGACCAGACTCATCATGTCTGTAGGGCCTCACCCCCCTACACTCCTCTCTGGGAACTACAGAGCTTTCATCTTTGTGTGTACTGGCCCCATGCTCAGCCTTGTCCTGGATTGCTCCCGCAGCTGGGTGATGAATTGCTGCCTTCCCACTCTCATAAGACCTGTGTTCCAAGCATGGTGCTCCTCCTGGTGCTCTCCACCAGTCCCAAGGGCCTCCCTGGCTCCTGCACTGGCTCCAGCCTCCCCAAGCATTCCTAACACTGGGGCTGGGAGATCCATGCCTGAAGCCAACACACCTTCCTCTTTCAATCTCCTTTCCCTGCCTTCTGTGCATCCCCTGGGACTGTCTGTATAGAGGTCTGTCCTTCAGAATAGAATAGAATGTGTACATGTATACACATACATATATACACATCTATACATATACATGCATATATATGCATACACACACATATATATACATATATATGTATGTTAATCACAGAATAATCTAGGTTGGAAAGGACCTTGAAGATCATCTAGTCCAACTGTTGACCTAGCACTGACAGTTTCCAACTACACCATATCCCTCAGCGCTATGTCGACCCAACTCTTAAACACCTCCAGGGATGGGGACTCCACCACCTCCCTGGGCAGCCCATTCCAACACCTAACAACCCGTTCTGTAAAGAAATGCTTCCTAATATCTAGTCTAAACCTTCCCTGGCGCAATTTGAGGCCATTACCTCTTGTCCTATCACTTATTACTTGGTTAAAGAGACTCATCCCCAGTTCTCTGCAACCTCCTTTCAGGTAGTTGTAGAGGGCGATGAGGTCTCCCCTCAGCCTCCTCTTCTCCAGACTAAACAACCCCAGTTCCCTCAGCTGCTCCTCGTACAACATGTGCTCCAGACCCTTCACCATCTTCGTTGCCCTTCTCTGGACACGCTCGAGTAATTCAATGTCCTTTTTGTAGTGAGGGGCCCAAAACTGAACACAGTAATCGAGGTGCGGCCTCACCAGTGCTGAGTACAGGAGTAACATCACTTCCCTCTCCCTGCTGGCCACGCTATTTCTGATACAAGCCAGGATGCCATTGGCCTTCTTGGCCACCTGGGCACACTGCTGGCTCATGTTCAGCCGGCTGTCAATCAACACCCCCAGGTCCCTCTCTGACTGGCAGCTCTCCAGCCACTCCTCCCCAAGCCTGTAGCACTGCTGGGGGTTGTTGTGGCTGAAGTGCAGCACCCGGCATTTGGCCTTATTGAAACTCATACAGTTGGCCTTAGCCCATCGCTCCAGCCTGTCCAGATCTCTCTGCAGAGCCTCCCTACCCACTCCCACCCAACTTGGTGTCATCGGCAAACTTACTGAGGGTGCACTTGATCCCCTCATCTAGGTCATCAATAAAGATGTTAAACAGGAGTGATTAAAGGGCTTTAAGGCAGGGGGAGTGGAAGCAGCTGTTCCTTTGCAAAAGAACATAAAACTAGAACTGGTCCCCTGCTATGCCCACCGGTACTTGCTACGGTTTCCCGTAAGAGTCAGTTTGGGATAGGAGGCCACCTATTTGTACACAAAATACAAGTGAGGAAGCCAGAGGAGAGACAGTGCTCAACTCTCTAGCTTTGTTTTAAACGAGAGTAGGAGCCAGCACAAAGCAAACTTACCTTCCTTGTTTCTAAGTTGTTTTCATGTGGGAAGTCACGGGCAATAAATACATCTGTGCTTAATCTTCTGCAGAGAAACCAACAGAGTACCTTGTGCTTTCCCAAAAACAAGTGTGGCAGTTTCTTTACTGAACTTCCAGTTTTCACGTCTCACATTCCAAACCCCTCTCATCCAAGTAACTGAAACAGAAGGGAGGTTACGTGCACACATGTGCAGCTGGTTTCCAACATCAATCTTTCTTGGGTGACATTTAAAAAGGTTTTGAAATTGAGTTGCATTGGTTCGACTCATTTCTCCTTGATGCTTGCTTTGTTCCAGCAGCATGGGTGTGTGTATAAATAACAGTTTGTATCCCTTGACAACTTCCTGAATTAGAACAGCACTTGTGGTCAATCACAGCAGAAAGGGCAGCAGGGAAATACTGTGGCCCAGCAGGCACAATCATGCCATTTGTTGACTAGTAAAGTGGGTGCTTGTGTTGCAGATGGTTTTCAGTGATGTCCCTTTGCTTGCTATAATCACTATCAGCTTTTCTGCTGTGCTTTAGAAAGATGGTTCATCTCCTGCATTATCTCTTGACAGCTCTAATCTGTCAAAGGGAGAAAATGCAGGTAAGAAAAACAGTTAGGTGACTTAACTGCTTCCGAGCTGGGATTCAGGTAAGCCTTTAAAAGATGAGTTCTCCTTTTCCTTCTTATTTTCCCTCACTAACTTTGACTTCTTGTGGCTTCAGGAAAAAGACACATTTGTAGCTCTTGCTGCTTTTTTATCTCTAAGTGACCAGATCTCCAGCAGTGCCTGGAAACTTGTCTTTATTCCTACAGGAATCAATAAGGAGATCCTTCTGCAATACTGCAGCCAATGAGCCTGAAATTCCTTTTCTTTTGCAAGTATATAGGCTTGATAAAACTTATATATGATATTCAGCTAGAAAGTTTCATTTTCCGTGTTCTGTATCTAGCTTTCTTCTGCTCTAGCAGTCATCATATTTGTCAAATAAATAATGCGCTGTGGATCTGGTCTCAAGACCAATGTTAAAATGTGCTATAGATGTAGAAAAAACAAATTAGTCAGAAAGCATGGGTTTTATGAATAACAGGGGTAACAATAGTACATTTTTGCTAATAGGTTAACTGCCAGATTTGAAAATTAATGTAATTGTCATTGCTACCTTTTAGTGTTTTCTGCAGCAAGTGCATAGAGAAACTTAGAGGTCCTCACTTTCCCAAGAAGTTTTTCTATTTAAAGGAAATGGTATGGGTAAAGGGGGATGGGGGTGGACTTCCATGAGATGTATAGAATTCTGGAAGTTCCAAAACAATGATGGGTTTTAAAAATGAGAGAAGCTTTTAACATTTCAGCAATCTAACTCCCTCATATGTAGTTAGAAAGGTGGTCATTTGCATATCATTAACTTTGCTGACTAGCACTATAATAACTTATTTAACTAAACCACTCTCCATTTTTCTTACCTATGTGTTGATTTTAGTGCAGCAAGGCAGCTCAATCAGGGATGTGTTGTGTTTTAAGGTTTGTCAATAAGGGAGTGGGATAGTGTCTAAATTTACTTCCCTTCATTGCTTTGACACAGTCATGTAGAGACTCGCTGGAAGATGATGTCTGTATTCATATTTCTGTTGTCCCATAAAATTAAGATAATTGAATTGAAGATAGACTACTTTGTATAAATTCCCAAATCAATGTAGAAAATTTCAAGGAGCATCTGATTTTATATTGTATTATGGAATAAAAATACAATGGGACAAGCTGAGCCTACAACACAAAAATTGCAGAATTGTCTCCTCTTGGTAATCCGTTGCAGCAATTTGCCACAAACCCAGATCTTTCAAAGGCAATGACTGCTCTAGAGTGTTCTTTTCCACTCCATGTCCACCTTAGTGATGGTCCCTTTGAGGATACCATCATTGTACCCTGAAGCATGCTTTGCTTACAAGATCTAGCTAAATACTAGTTTACCCAGGCCTGCATTCTAGTTTATGATAGTTGTTACCTTAGAGCAACAAATAAATGGGTAACATATGACCATGGTTATATAGATGAAGATACATTAATATAATATGTCCATTAAGAAATTTTATATTTATTTGCATATTGCCTTTCAGGAAACTGATGTTCATTTCTTTTATCTTCATTTACAGAAGCCTTGCCACAATGAAGTGCTGTATTCTATATAGTAAATACATTGCAAGCCTGCACATATAATTTTCCTTTAAATTTTATTTTATACAGGATTTCTTTTTTATTCTGTAGACTAATACTGGGCCCAATAGACTAAATGAATTCACCCTGGGTGAATGCTACAGAGTTGTTTGTTCAAACAGTACTAAGCATGATAAAACACAATTTAGTGTCCTGCATACACACACAGTTCAGACTCGTTTGTATCTTAAATCTTAGTCTTATCATTTAATAAATAAAAATAGATTAACCTATCTGTTTTTTGGTTTTCTGAAAATGTTGGGGTCTATCTTGACAGAAAATAGAATACCTTTAAGTATATCAGCAATATCTGCCTTCAAGGCAATTGAGAAACTGAGATTCAAAGAACTTCATTCCCAACACTTGATATTCACAGTCAATAGTGAAAAACCAGTTAGGTTCTGTTTTGAAAATGTCATTTAGATTTACATGTTTTAACAAATCTTATTAAAGAAGATAATGCTACAAAACCTGAAAAGATTTATCATAACTGAGAAGGAAAAACAAATCATAAAACCCTTAGTCAAATACACTGCCATTTTAATAGATTGAATTAATATATTGAATCATGACTCATTCTGAAATGAACTATGCCTTTTAGTTACTAACCTCAGATGGGCAAGGATGTCTCTGTTGTTGCCAAGAGGCAATCTAGATGGTATAGTTAATCTTCTATTCAATAAAGATTTAGTAGGGGTCTGGAAAGGAGCATGAAGAAATTAAATGGAGAAACAGAATAGGAAAAGAAAGAGAGAAAGCAGGGAAAAACACAGTCTGCGGAACAGATGAAGACAGAGCATTCCCTCATGACTGGCTTGCTCTTTGTTTTTGTGTATCAAATACAGAGTACAGTCCTGTTTCAAGAATGCCCTTCTGGAGTCACTCTAGAAAAAAATCACTAGCTGGGCTCAAAGGAAAGTATTGACAGAACTTCACCATAGTGGATAAAAAGTACAGGTTACAGCAATAACACAAAGAATGATCTTAATCAGAACCATGAAATTGCTGTCTGTGTTCCAGCTTTTGTGTATTTTTAAATGGCACAAAAATATATATGAATAATACCCTTGTGATGCTTAAGTTCTCCAGTATTTCTGTGCTGCTATTGAATACTGGTTCTGATACCGTAACTGCTCCTTCTCAGTCTTGTTTTGGGGCAAAGATGTTAAGCACACTCATGCATAGCTGTATAGGAAAGGAAAATAATGCATTTTCATTCAGATAGCATATTTTCTATTTAATAAACAGGTGTCTAATTTTAATGCCTCACAGTATCTACTTTCTGATCAAAACATTTTGTCACAATTTCTTTGTGCCCCTGAATCTTAGTTGTTTGCAGCTTTTGGCTTTTTTGAAAGCTGCAAACGTTAAACTGACAATTCGAGTTAGGTTGTTGATTTTATTTCAATATTATTTGAATAGGAATTACAGTAAGTAGATATAAAGAAGAAGCAAAAGAAGTGCAAAATTATCTCCACTGTGCTTCAGACTCGAAAGGGACCCTTCCATGTTTGCAAGGATGATGGCTGTGAAAAATGAACAGCACAAAACTTAATTTTAAATTCTCATAGAACTGAAGTTGCAGAGAATTTAGGGATCACCTATATGCAAGGCACTATGTAATAATGCTCATATGAGTCTCTTAGTACTTCCCATTTGTAAAAGTCCAAGTGATCTTACAAACGTGTAACTATCACCTCTGTCTATATAAATTTGCTCACATTCACTGTGACTGTATGACACAGCAAGGATCAGGCTGTAAGATTTGGTTGTACTGCGCTGCTAGAAAGTTTCCAGCTGAGTGTTAAAAAAGGTGCTGAGCTATTTATCAGGATGGCAACAGTAAATATCCTGTATGAAATTCTAGTCCTGTCAGTGTTGATGATAAGATTTGCACTGACTTAAGATTTCACTTCTACACTTCATTTTCAGTTAGAGTCTGTACAAACAGCTTTTAACATGACTAGCAATTAAGAACTTAAAGGGGGCTATGGAGACATTCAGTGCAGCTTTTTCTGTTGGCTTCTTTAAAGTTTTATAGGGCTATGCTTCTTCATCATTATAAACTCTTCTGAATCTTTCCTGGGAAGAGGGGAAGAAAGACAGAGGGGTGGGGGGAATGAGAGCAAGACACTAGGCTTGGGTTTCTTCATTTGCTTTTTTCTTTAAACTTCTTCTCTTAAAATACTTAGGTGGTGGTGAGTCATGTTTCTGTTTATAGCTTTTTTGAAAAAGCTGGGTTTTAAAAGATGAACTTCCTGCAGATTTTGGGTCTCATGTAGGAAAACTTGATTTCTTCTGGTATCCTTGAAGCATGTACAACATCAGTAATCATATAGTCCTTTCAGCCCATTTGAGACTGTCTTTTTTATTATGTAAAAATAGTGGCATCTTCAACTCACCTTTTTTTCTTGAATTACTGTTTATATGCTTAGTGTTGTTCCCTGTTTTTCTCTGAAGAGCAGGACAATCTGCGGTCTAACGCCAGTCAACATGGCCTGGCCTCAGGAAGCAGCAGCAGAAGAGGAGGCTGCAGTTTCACACTTGTTCACTTGGTCCTCCCTGTACCTACAAATTCCTCCTCCCCCCCTTCCTTTTAATGCATTTTTTTCTTATGTCTCTGGGGTTCTCAGAAGGAACCAGTATGCAAGCTTTCCCTCGGTTCAGAGAGAAGCTGATTAATGGGAGGGAAGGTTGTCTCTGTCCTGGTAAGCTCATAAGAACTCTTGTAAATGATCAAAAAAAAGCTCATTTTGTAGGTGACCTGAAACCTGCACACAAAATAGAGGTCAGATTTCTTGCCTCAGTAGATAAATAACTTATAATAACTTCAGTGGGCTTTAGGTTAGTCCTTAGTCTGTATGTAGCTCATTTAATAGAACCAGAAAGGTCTCATAAACCCAATCACAACTAAATTCTAGAAAGATCTCTGCATTAGCTATAAGCACTCATTTCAAAGAGTCATTGTTCTTTTAATTGTATGTAAAGTCTCTACCATAATGTCCTGCACTAAGTAAATAAAATGCTGACCTCCCAAACCAGGACATTCTTCAAACATTTCCCATCTTGCATTTTTTTGCTAAATACTTACACTTTGTAAAAATGTCATGGTATAAGATGAAAAGCTTTATCTTCATCTAAATATCTAATCTGTACAATTAGTTCATGATGAGCAGGAGTTCTGTGTTGCTTTGCTGTTTTTTTGGTTTTTTCTGGAGGAAGAATCAGTTGGTTGTATTGTTGCTATTCTTAAACTGGTTTTGTGGATAAATAATAAATTATTCCTCCTTTCCTGCTTTTTGCAAACCTGTCAGAGATTAAACAGATATACAGGAGATGGCAGAAGAAGCACACAAAATTTGGACGGTGTGCTTGGCACCCTTTAAAACACTTGGTGGAGCAGATGAGATTTTAAAGAGAGCACCCTAATTAGTATTAGGGCCAGTTGCAGAAGAACTATGAAAACTGGAAATAGAGGAAATAATTAGGGAACTTGGGCTAAAGAAATGGAATTCTAACTCCCAGCTGGACAGAAAAATTCCCAACAGAAGCCGAAGTCTGCATTGTAGTATGCACAAAGTTTTAAAGTTAATATGCAAAAAACCCTGTACGTCATCTCTCTCTCTCCAAATATAATTGTAACAACCTTTTTTAGAAGCTTTGAACACAACAGCAATGAAAACACAAATATCTGGCATTTTTTGAGGAAATCAAGCTGACATAGCAGCTGCACCTTTGAGAACACCTTAGTTTTTGATATTTTGTTCCCATGCTGCATATTTCTGAAATTGACTCTTGCTTTCACTTGAAAACTGCACAGAATACCTCTGGGAATGCAGTGGTCAACTGGAAATTTGTTAATCTTAAGCATTATGGGTATTTTTTCAAATAGAAGTAGGTGTGTTATTTTAAAAACACTGACGGAATACCTCATAGCAGAGAAGACAGTTTAGGATGAAGAAATCCATGGGTTTTTGACAGATAATGAACCAAAATCCATATATAAACAAATAAAGCATCTAAGGATTTATAGGAGACGGTAAGAAACTCGTACAAGAAGGTAAGAGGGAAGTTCAGGCAAAGTCCATGGTAATGTTCTAAGTAGATAAAGGGTGGCATTTAACAATAATAATGTCCTATTCAAACCTAATGTATTATACAAAAAAGATCCAGTGGAAGAAATTTATAACAGGTTCTTGGTCATATCCAAAAAATGGGCTATTAAGTGAACTTTTGAAGTAATTTAAATATCTGTAGCTTCATTGCATGTTAAAACATGAGTGTTTATGTAAAAAGGCTACATAATACTAACACTTTTACCTGGCTAACTTTGAGTTCCTCCAAGGCTTTTGGGCAGTGGAGTTCAACAGCGCATGTGGAAAACTCTTATTTCTTGAATACCAGAGCCAACACAATTTTATTCAGAAACAACATTTGCTTCCTTTCTTTCATTGTAATAGAAAGTAGGAAACTTCTCTGACTTTTCTATCATTTGTCTGGTATTTATGTTCCTGTTTCATAGGGAAACCATTGTCTGTTGATGAGTTTGGTGTGTGCTTCACTTCTCTGTCATCAGTCAGTGAGTCAGTAACCAGTAAATACATTTTGACTGAAAAGTCCTAGTTTCTTTGAAGAAGAATTACACTAACAGCTCCTGCAAAACTAGCCAGCTGATTATTTCACAGGACAGTGGGTCATCACTGAAAGAATCCTTTGAAGCTCCTGTTGAATTCTGTTGACTCAAATTCATTTCAGAGGCCATACTATTGTGCAAAACTTATTCTCCCCCTTCAAGTTCACTTTTTTCCTGCAGACCTTCCAAAGAAGCACCTTCACTTCTGACCTGAAACCTATGTTACCCTCCAACTTTCTCTATTACCTTTTTTCTCTTTTGTGCTGTTAGTTGCTTGGAAGTAAAAGAAAAGAATCTGATCTCTTGGTAGATGTAATTGGGAAGTTTAGTGGATAGTTAATGGAAAGAAATTACTTGGTTCTGACACAAGATATCTGCCTTGTGTTAACAGGCTTAACTTGGTGTGTTTGCTTTTTTGAATTGAAAGAAGTTTAAAAGATAATTATGGTATTCTTACAAAATACTTATGAGACTGGAATGCCTTGATACCAAGTATTTTGACAGGATACTTTGTGATGCTTAGGTAATTTTTATAAGGAGCACAAAACTCCTACTGTTGTTTCAAATATACAACAGATTTAAAGGCAACGAATGAAGTTTAGCCAGAAAAGTGTCTCCAATGTATTGGGGATATACACATAGGAGTGTAAAATACACATAAAATAAAATAAGAGTATGCCTAAGGGGCAGTTTCATGCTTATTCATGCAGTATGTTTCCATCTCTATCCATCCTTTTAGGTCTGTTGTGTTTCAGAATGCTTATTTTTGGCATTAAAAATATTACTACTGTCTTGACTGCTGCAGAAGTTGGTGGCTTTCTGTGATTCACTGTGATTGTGACAAAGCAGAAATAACATGGATTAATCCTCTTATCTAATCTGACAGTCAACATCTCTCTTTGTTTGCTCCACCAGCCACCACAGTCCTTGGCATTGATCATAAATCTTGTTCTTGAAAACATATCTGTTTTCCAGGCATTGTTTTTCAGCAGGTATCTGCAAGGGCTCAGTTGTCCCTGAAACTTCATCTCTTCTCTGATGTTTCTTCAAATACCCTTTCTTCTTCAGCTCTATCCCTATTTATCGGAACACAGGGAAATCGAAGATGTGTCAGGTGATAATTCTTTTGTATGACTAGCTTGCATCTACTCAAGGATAACACACATCTTTAAAATTTTGGGTTGCCTCCACTGCTGTCTCAGTTTCAATCATAGCCTTTACTTCCTTGCGTTACTTGTCACAAGACCCTTTCCTATTTACTGTTCTGTTCTCTGGCTCCTCCAGTTGCTCTGCTCATCAGACTAATTTCAAATAACACTAGTTATGAAATACCATTCTTTATTTGATTAAACACTGTGCAGTCAGAATGACAGGCTTTGGATAAAATTGATGGTATGATGATTAACTCGAGTTTTTTGATAGAAAGGATTTAATAGGAAATAAATAATTTTCATAAAGTGAATCACGTAAAACAGGAAACTAGTTCATGCTAAATAGCTAGTGAGAAAGCAGTATCTGCAAGACATCTAACAGAGAAATAAAGAATTTGATACACATCACAGGGGGAACTCAACAATGACTCAGCGTAAAGGAGAGGTGGGGTCTAACTGCCCACTTGGGCATGGGGGTGGGTCTAAAACTGTTGCTACGGAAATGTGGTTATACAGAATAAAATATATCACTTTCTGTTAGTAATGTCTCAAATCAGATCAAGAACATCTGAAAGAAAAATGATCTGTCGATTAACCCTTATCATATTTCTTCTGATAATGCATTTCTGACATCTCAAACTTTCTTTGAAATGTTGTATGATGTTCCATATTCTATCCTGAAACCTACTCTGAACTTTTGGTACAAATCCCTTTGTTACCATGGGACCTGAAGGCTGTAGAAACCTATTCTTCTTCATCACACCCTTTTTTCCTTCCTTTTCTCATGCCATTTCAGATGTCTTGACCATAGAGAGGTTTTACTCTTAAAATTATCAGTAGACTAACACCAACTAGGTTTTATTAAGTTTTACTAGTTAGAAAATATAAAGTACAGGAAACGAGACATTACTAGTTCAGATCTATCACCTTCTATTTGGATGGCAGACTCTACAATGAATCCTGAAGAATGAAAATAATCAATGTATTAGTATATACATAATTCCTCAAAAAAATCTTTTGCCTCTGCCAGCTGCTAGCATCCTAAAATCTTCTGTCTGAAATGTGACATCACAGAAAAGACTAGGTGGGAGACCATGGCCATATTCTTTTGACTATGAACTGCTAATAACTAGTACTTTTTCTGACTTCTGAGGCAAATGGGAGCTCTCAGTTACTTTCTTTCAGGATAAAATCTAGGTTTTTAGGAGCTGAAGTTACTCTGTTTTCTAAAACCTCCCCTGCAAAGTACTACAAAAATAAGTTATATCTCCCATATTATTTGAGCCTTCTCAGAAGATTTTGGGGAGTTCAGGTGTTATTTGTCCAGAGTTAGAAGGACAGAAGCGGACCTCTGATAGTAAATGCACTTAAATCATAACCACAAAACACTCATGACACATCAGCATAGAATGACATCTGGAGAAAGAATAGATACCTCAAGCCATATGTCAGCTAGATTGAAGGAAATACTAGTAAGAAAAAAAAAAGGGGTGAACCTTTTGCTCTCATGTTCCCCAAACAATGGCACCTGACTTTGCATTTTGCTAGTCTGCAGTCCTGATAATGCACATCTGACCGCATAAATCTAGCCAGTGAGATTCATGTACATGTGAGGTCAAACTGGACTACAGCAATGCTTCTGATATTGCGATAGAGCAATAGAGTCTCTGCTCCAGTTGTTAGAAAAAAGCAGCAACTTACTGACCTTGCCCAAGCACTGGGTAACATTTGGCTGTTAGCACTAGTTTTCTTTCTCCTGAATGCAGTCTAGTGTCAAACTTGCCACAGAAACTGGCCCCAGCTGCCTGTAAATCTCCACTGCTGTTTATCACCATGGCCATGTTCAACACCCAGCCCTTGCTGAATAGGGGAGGTATTGAACAGTTGTTTTACAAGGCAGTAGAGCACAGCCCTCACTGGTAGTAGGTACTACCTGTGAAAAAAGGATAACCAAAAACTCAGCATGTGTTTTCTCAGGCACTTTGCATTTGGACAGGAAAACCTAAAATAACTAACCCATGATTATTTCTTTCATAAGGACAGAAGGCCATATCTGTTGTGAAATGCTTGGATATGATGCATAAGCAGGTCGTGTAAGTACCAAAATAGCATGCAGGTTTAAAATCCTCACCTGCATGCACAAAGTTTGCTTGTATTCACTAGGGTTTGAACATTCTGTTTTCTCTTTGATTTAAATCACTTCCAGGAAATACTTTAAAGACATACATATCAGTTAGGTATGAAATTTATTAAAAAACAATGGGAATCATGCTCCTTCTTTCTATCTGCATATTTTGAATCTTTCCTTTTTTGTGTGTCCGTAGTAGTACATTAAAACTTTACTTTGAAGAATGGCATAAGGACAGAAGAAATGGTAACAAAAATAGAATTGAAATACCTCTGCAAATCTGAACTGAGCTCAAACTTCAGTTACATGACATATGCAATATTTATTTAATAAATTTAATGTACTAATAAACTTCTTCCACTGTATCATTATTAGGAATTACAGAATAAATTACTGGCAAAATGAAGCTCTGATAACTAATTTTTAATTACTTTATGTGACCATTGTCTAATAGAAAAGGTTCTGAGCTAATTTGTGTGTGTGCTTAGATATTCAAGGGAAATCAACAGGTAACTCAATGCATTGAAATTTTAGCATGTAGCTTAAATGCCTTCATGAAAAATCCTATGCCTATGGGGAAAATAACTGTCCTGTATTTTTTGATTAACTAACATAAACATAATGGAATTTTAGCTGCAGAAAGGATAATGCAAGTCACTTGAGCTTGAAAGAATAAAATTATCAACATAAAGCTGCATCCTTCCCACTCACTGCACTCTCTCATGTGGTTTGACCTGCTGCTTTCCTCTGCTCTTTTTAAAAACTGTGCTTTAAAATAGTCTGCTTCTAGCCAGCTGTAATATTCGAAACCAGCATCAATAAGACACTACACGTTTAAGTTTCCATATGTGAAGGTGCTTTTCTTAGTATTGAGGTTATGACAGCATATGACTTGTCCAAGTATATTAATGACCACTGGTAACAAAACAACCAACACTTCCCATACAGAACTTAATTTATACACAAAACATAATGAATTACAAGAAACCAAAGTGTGAGATCAAATAGCCCTAACATTAAATTCTTCTGGTTTTACTTGATCATACCCTAAGTGACCATAACCTCAGCTCCTTCTGTCATTGACAGGGAGAAAAGAGCATCTGAGAGGTGCTCATGGTATGTGAAATGAATCATCTTCTGGAGGCGTTTATGAGTTGATATAGCTTAGTTTGGCAGTTTAACCTTTACATGGCTGCAACAAGTTGAAATTAATCCCACGCTCACTAAACAGGCTGTGTACAGAAAATCCCAAGGGATTTCAATGACAGGACTTTGTCTTAGTCTTAGTCTCCTCATATATAGACTTAGTCTACTCAAATATAGATTAAATTTCACATGGCTGTTATATCATAATTAGCGTCAAAGATGTTCGAAGACTGGTCTGAGGTCTCAAAGAGACTTGGGTACAGGGATGCCTCATCTGAATGCCAAATAGGCTTGGGTAGAGTAAACCTTTACCTGTGGCAAAGAGCAGCCAACAGAGAAGCATGCCTGAACATACTCACTAGCAGTGCCGAGGAAGCCAAGCACGTCGTTCGAGAGGAACGTAGGTGCCTGCAACCACTGTGGCAACAAAGTGGCATTTCTCCAAACCAGTGAAGGAAGGCTGACACCTAAATCCTGCCAATGCAGAACAGACACCTAACCTCAGCCTTAGATCTCCAGGGCGACACCTGGCTAGCGGACCAGCATTTTCCACCTGAACCAGAGCTGGCTTGCTGCTGTACACTAATGAAAAATTGATACTAATGACTGGAACTGCATTGGCTTCTCTTGATGTAGCATGTCTGCTTCGAGCTTGCTTTTGTCTTTAGGTCTATGAATATTTTAATAGTTTTAATTCTGATAAGACCGAATTGACTTTTTTACTGCCTTATGTTCTCCCCTGTATTTGCAGATAAAACAGACTTTAACATGAAGTGTAGGAAAACATTTTTTAAAGTAAAATGAAAAATATTGTCCATCTTGACCTTAGTCTAAGTATCTGTGTGTAAGAACCAGGAAATAATGCACCATTTGAATTTGAATATTATACTTATTAGTTCTTGGCAGCTTAGTTACCATGAGGTCTATAATTAACACCTCCTCTCCTTCAATAAAATGGGACTCTTCTGACTTCTTTCATCAGCAGATTTGTATGTTTGTTATTTGGCACTTGTTATTTTTTGTCACCACAGATTAAAAAGTACTCAGAGGATGGCTTCTCCCACACCTATTGGTAGAAATGAACATTAAACATATTGAAAATAGCTTCCTTTTCATTTTTTTTTTAGCTGTCCGAAGCCATCAAAATGATGCAATTTGAGCTAGTTCATGAACTTATTTCTCAGGATGGTAGGTCTTTTTCAGAGAGAAAACCTACTCAAATTAGTGGGCCTATGAGAAAGAACTCCTTTGGCTTTGGGTGCCCAACCTGACCCTCTGCATGTCTCTAATATCCATAATAAATTCAAAAAAAATCCATAAGTTCATCCACTTCAAGTACATGCAATTGCAATTTTCTTTCCCCCTTTATATGGATCTTGGAACTGAGAAAGCTGAGTGAGTAGGTCAAAGGAGTTCTTCATATGTTTAGATTACTCTCTAATAATATTGCAAGGTGTGACCAGGTTAGCCATTTAAATTGTTACTGTCCATTTCTACCATCATACCCACAAGGAGGACAATGGATATCTTAATTAAAAAATGCTCTCAGTTACATAGGTAAATCACATCTTTTCTCATTGTGCTCATCTCTGCTGGAAATGGCTGATTGATGCCTGCTGGCCATACGTATAGCTCTGATGCTGCCACTTGATTTTCCACAACCTCAGCTTTAATTCTGCTTTATTCAGCTGCAGCCATCCTGATGACAACAGAACTCTGTTCTTAACTGAGTGTGGGGATGCAGAGACATCCCTGGAATGCACACTGTGCAACAGCTCTGTGTGCTTCATATTAACTCATTCCTGTTGATGAGTAGTGTTGACTATTTAAAAGTTGACAGGAGTAAAACATTTTTGCCCTTTGAACTAAGGAGAAATCATGTCACGAATTGACATAACTGACTTAGTGACCTCATCCTGATGTTAAAAATGGAGTATGCTTGGGAGGTTCAAAAAGAAATTAAATTAAAAACAGAGCCCATAGGCCCAGCAGACCCTCTTTGTAGTGTCCTGATTCTCAGATGTGTGGTTTTGACCCAAGCTGTAAAGATAAAGAAGGCAAAGACAAGCCTGGGTAGTTGTCAGGCTGCATAGAAATATTTTGTTCTTTGCACCAAGATCTGTGTCAAAGTTGATACACCACTGTTATATGTCATTATAAACAGGATTTTCTTCTGTTGATCTGTATAGAGTCATCAGTTTGTGGGTGGAGGCTCAAAGAGAGGCTTGTATCTCCTTTGCGTGTTGCTGTGAATTTTAAATAGGAACACAACGTTGACACAGAAATGACTGTTTATATGAATCTTTTTCATACATACAGGAATTTATATATTCGCTTAAAGATCTATCATCTTGGCTGCACCTTGAATTTAAGAAATACTTATAGATATTATGGCTGGAGGTGGGACAACTGCCTGATATTCAGCCAGCGTAAACGCAATGCTGAGATAAATGAGGTAAATAGGCACAGGCTCTGTACAAAAAATTACATCTTTGCATCATCTTAAAGAGGAGGGAAGAAAGTGTGGAAGCAGCCTAGGCCTTTTACTTCCTCTCCTAGGGGGATGTTTAGGACACCTGCAGGACCCAGTGCAGCCTAAGATAGAAAAAAAGACCCAGACCCCACAACCTTGTTTTCTGAAGTGAGAATAACCCACTTGCCAGTTACTGTCAGTCATGAAAACGTGTTTTTTCTATTCATGCCCATCCTCCTTTCTCCTGTCGCAAGAACAGTAGTGTGGATTTTATTTCCACTGAGCCTCAAATAATACCAAGGAACCCCTCTATCCTCTAGTTCTGTTTTCTGTGGTGACAGGAAGACGCTTGCACACAGCTACAAAGAAACATATTATAGTGCAACCTCTTTTTCAGCCCCATTATAACATTATACTGAGATCCTGGCTATATTCTTCTCAGTTTTTCATCTTATATCCTTAGTGATTTTGTAGTCTTGGGAATTCCTTGCTCAGCCTCCTCTGAGTTTGTGAAGAGCAAGCAGCCCATCCATTCTACCAAAAAGCTTAACAGGAATCCCTGTGATCGCATATAAACACACAAGAAAATAAGGCCTGTTCAGTGGCCCTGAGGGCAAGTGTAATACAGCTTGCCATAGCTAAACTCCCTTCCCTGATCGAAACAGCCAGCTTTGTCCAGATTGCACACCAGAAATAATCCCTGGCTCATGCTGCTCCTCAGACCTTTCCTGGGCATTGTCTGATAGTTTCTACAGCCCTAAAACTAGCCCTGCCATGCCTGGAAGCCTGCTAGGAACGAAATGGTACAGATGATAGGAACAATGCTGAGCTGGTGTCCTGGACCTGTTATTTTAGCAATGTGCACATGCCTTTGGGCCTCCTGCATGTCCTTTGCTCTGTTTTGCCTCCAGGCTTGCCCATAATATTAGCTGTTTCAATGCCTTTGTGAAAGGATATGTGCAGAGCAGATGCATCTCTGATTTTACTATTTTAAACCTCTGATTTTTCCTTTTTTTTCTTCTTATTTGTTGTCTCATAAGTCAATTAGTTTAGTCCTGTTGTTCCTCACAAACCCGGAGATTGTTTATTTCCTAGTGGTCTTTGATCCATCGGTCAGAAGTGCATGATTAGAGAAAGAGTGTTGAAGTACTACGCATGGATAAATGGATCTTTTTTCCAGAAAATCCTTCCAGCTTCTGGTTATTCAAGGATATTTTATGTTGGAAATAGCAATGGTTTTAATGCTCAGCAATGGACCTAGCTTCCATTTAATTCCTTGATTGAATTTCATTATAATCTATCCTCTCTAATATGTCCCGTCAATGAGTTCTATGTTTTATTATACATTGTGCAGGAAAAAAGTAATTCTTTTTAGCTATAAATCTGCTAGCTCATCATCTCATTAGTTGTCCCCAAGTTATGGTGACAAATACTGAACTGTCCATCCCTATCCACTTCCTCCAAATCTCTGCTGTTTGTGATTTGCTGGATCTTTATCTTAATCTTCTTGTCACCTTTAGCCAATGAGTTTTATTTTTTTTTAGTAACTCTTGAAGCTCTCTCACATCTTCAGATATTATTGTTATCCTTTTGATTTATTTTATTTAGATAGATGGTCAGGATTGTACTGAATCTTTAAGATGTGTGTGAATCATCACAAACTAGCAGAAAATAATGACATTTCTGTTATGTCCTCAGTTCTTAATAGTTCTAAATATCAGCTTACATGTTTTTGATATTTATTGAGGATTTGACCTTCCTCCACTTGACCTCAGAAATACAATCACTTTCCGATTATTTCTATTCTGCTTTTTTTTTACATGAGAGTTATGAAATGATGTTCGACTTTGCTTTCTTTTTTTTTCAGTTCTACTGGGATCTTTAGTCATCATTTGCTCAGATGCTTCTCCCAGCTGAAAGCTGAGGATGGTATTTTTTAATGCTTCAGGACGAGGTTGTGTTTATTGTAGTACTTTGAGAAATAGTCACACCGTGTCCTGAAGGACTTTGCTTAGTTAATAACAAAATTCAGATTTCACACTCTAGATTTCACAGTTCTGGGAAATAACATCTGAGCATTGTTTGAAATGGTTTAATTATTTGGCTTATTTTGCTATCTTTTCGAATTCTCAGGTTGACCATTCAAATGATTTTCAAAGCGAACTGCATCTATTTTCTTGTAACATCAGTCCATCACATATTATAGTCTAACACCTACTATATACTAAATTTCTTTTTTTTTTTTAAATAATTCTCATCTCTTTCTTATTTTAATGTATAAAATTGTAACTATTTTCTTTGGCTTTGTATGCAAATTTCAGACTTCCTACCAAGAGCTGAAAAGATTTCACAATGGATGCAGAAGAAAGAATTGACTCAAAAAAGACGCCTTTTGGGTGGTTTTCTTTTCCTCTCACAAAGTTACAAAGACCTATACAATATCCAATGGAGATAAATTACCCCTTGCATTATATTTAGTAGGATTTATTTCAGAAACAATTATTCTTAAATCTACCTGCATATTTACTTCATTTTAATAAACTCCATTGAGGTGTATATGGTACGTGGCACAACTGAGAATTATGAATTTGTGATTAATTTCAATGGTTGCAGTTCAGTTCCTTAACTTCCAGCACTCCCATGAACAGAATGCTGCATTCACAATCTCCTGCAGGTACAACATGCCAGTATAGTTTGATTTCCATACTGTAATGTTTCAGATGGGAGCAGACTTGAAAGAACTAAATTGTGAAGATAGATATTGCAGGTAAACCCAAATATGTTGATACTCAATCAAACCTGATCTGCCTATATTAAAACTTTGTTTTTAAATTTCAAGACTTATATCCTGTATGGATAGAAAGAGCAAGTTTGTTTTGGAGAAACTAAAAGTATATAGTCTAGGTCACATCAAAGTTGTCAGAAACATCATTTGTGTCCATAACATAATAAAGATGAAGATTTACTTATTGCAGATGATAAGTCATCAACTTATACCCTGAGCAAAGCAAGTGGAGAGCTTCTGAAGGGTCTACCTTAGGCCATTTCTGCTCACATAACAGAGTCCCTTGAGAGATGTAAAGGCTTTCCTAACACCAGTCATCTCAAAACTCTGATGAAGTAACTATTTATTTGAGTCATGAATTAATAGAGGTCACTTTACCTTTCTCAGTACAAACAGGTCCTGCTGCAAAAAGGGATAATGAGCAAAGCACTGTTGTCCTGCCCATGCTTTTTAAGAAAGAAGAGGAACAGAGAGAAAATGGGGAGCTGTGAGCAGTAGTAGCTCTAAGTCATAGTTAAGTGGAGTCCCTTCTGCTAGGCTACCTCTTCAAATCAATAGTGTTCCTATTTAATGTTCCTCAACAATAGCTGTCTGCTGAAGATTGGCCTTAGCTTGCTTGGAAGCATTTATGACTGTGAGATGGGAGTAACTTGGGATTCATGCAGGGCTTTTTGCTAAGCTGGGCCGCTATTGCTTTCTTTTTTTCACTAAATGCTGTCTACATTGGTAACAGCTTCCACTGGATGAAGTTCACAGCATGAAGTTGATTTCTCAGTACCTAAGTCATCCTGAGACCAGCACACTGTATTCCTTTTAATAAAATTTTATTTTCATAGGTGATGAAATTATGTAGATAAAATTAAGTGTCTTGCTTGCTTCTGGTCCTGTTCAGAGCTGTTTTCTGCAATAGCTGCAATCTGACTGGAATTCCTAATCTACAGGAATCGCTTTTCTAATAACTTTTAAGATATGTCCTAATGTAAAAATTAAATGATACTAATGTCCACTTTGCTGAGCCCAAGTTCCCCAGAGGGACTTATTTACCTGGTTGCTGTAGCAGGATCAAAAGCTGCCCCTGTGTGCCTCCAGTCTATTGCAGAAACAGAGTTCAGAAGCCAGTGTGCGGAGAAGACTGGAATTAGCCAAGACAGGTGATTTCAAAGACAGTCTGTCTGAGACATTTATTGACCAGTCACCTGCTGATAGAAGGTGCCTTCTGTACTCTTGATTTATAGCGTTAAAAAAATCTTCTCTTCCATAAAAATCTAAAATTTCCTGTTTGGTTTTTTTTTTCCAAAATATATAAGGAAGAGTTACCCTCTTCACTAGTAATATATAAGCAGCTTAGTATTTAAAACTATCATCCAGAAGTGAGAAGACTTCTCTCCTTGGTCCAAAAGTATCCAAGCCTACATTTTTCACTGTTCAGTTACAGTTGTTGCTGTGGAGTGAGCAGCTGGTTGCAGGGGACAGGGCTTGCTGCTGAAGCCCTGTCACTTCTCCCTATAGGGACCCAGGATCTGTGGGGAAGGGCTAGCAATACAGAAGGAATTTGAAAGCCAGGGAATCAGTCTATAGGCAGGAGATTTGCATTCCAGTCATTTTTGCTGGAGAACAGGCTTGTCATGCACCTGAGGCAAGGTGAGGGCAGCAGTGGCTTGGGGTGCAGGGAAGGGCGTCTGCTGAAGCCCTGCCTGAGAAGGTGCCTTGCTGTCTTCCTGCACAGCCCCAGGTCCAGCCCAGCTCCTCTGGCCCCACTGTAGCACTCATCCCAATGCACTCAGAGGGGCAGCATCCTGCTGCTTTCCTCCCAAAGGAAACAGCCCTGCCCTCTCTAAGAGGTCCCAAAGGACCAAGAAGATGTTTTGAGTTTGTTCCTGATGGGAACTGCTAAGAGAAGAGGAAAGGGGAGAACTGTTCTTAAACCCTGGAAGAGCACAAAAGGAGGAAACTGATGAGGAAAGGAGGGAAGAAAGAGCATCCCCTGCCTTTGCCTCTCCCCCAAAAACATGTGACATTTGCTACAGAAATCTGTCTCTGAAACTATCCAGATTCCTCTCTCCTACCCAGACCTCTGGAGATGCCTGGACTCTTCTGACTCTGCTTTTAAGAGAGCCATCTGCTCTGCCACCCTCACCCAAAACTGCTCTGCTCCTCCTCACCCAAAACTGCTCAGAACATCCTGTACCACTCTCAGCCCTCTCTTTGCCCACCCACATACAAATATGCCCCTTCCAGTGCCCCTCCTTCCTCCAGTCCTGTTATCTTCTCAAAACAAATTAATAACAATTGTAGATTTAGGCATTTTCAAACCAGGAAGTGACTTTTCAGGGTATATATGCAACCCGTGACTTAGCCATCCTTCATATGATTTACAAACCATTTTTAAATGGTATTTAAGTTTTTGCTTTGTTTTATAAATCTTGGTATAAGTTTATTATTTTTCACTCCATTCAGAAAAAGCCTCATAAAAAGTGTAAAGTGACCAAAAAAGAAGACAAAAGTATGATATTAATTGAGAAATACATGCAAAGAAACACTCTTATAGATGAAAACGTTAGCGTTATGTTATTTTTTTGTGTTGAACCAGTAATGAACCTCACAGTCAGTTTAAACTAATTCTAATTGAATTTCCTATGTGATGTAGTTGTCAATAGAATAATAGCATGCATCAATGGTCTGTAGCTATTTTTTTTTCTTTCATTTCTAGTTCCTTCTCTTTGGCATTTTAAAAAACATGCATTTTTTTCCTAAAAGACTCAGAAGCCATTGATTTTTAAAGTTACCTACGGAATTCTGCCTTGTGAGGTGCAAAATGAACAGGTAAAATCACAAAATGTGGTAAAAGCCCCTGTGAAGCCCTCTCTCATTAACTGTGTCTTCCTGAAAGATCTC
The DNA here is from genome assembly GCF_047716275.1 of Strix uralensis. NCBI lineage: Eukaryota > Metazoa > Chordata > Aves > Strigiformes > Strigidae > Strix > Strix uralensis. The sequence goes on from NC_133974.1 coordinate 27,319,792, forward strand.
CAGGAGTGGAGAAAGGCACTTGTTAAACGAGGCAACAGTTTCTATGGAAATGGAAAATAACCACTCTCTGAAACTTCCTACATAAAAACAGTTAGGCTGGCTGCATGAACTATGTTATATTTGGTACATCTTTCCAGATGGAAGACTTGTCGACTTTCAACTCTAATAATGACACAGAGTGCTGTAAGTTGAATTAATACAATCTATTTGTGCATCTTTATTAGCTTAACTTGTAAAAGACAGGTGCATCATGCTAGTCTGTTCATGTATGTGACAATGTTCAACTAATCATATTTAGACATCTTCCTGCTTTTTGCATATAGTTCTATTTAGTTATAATTTGAGTTATTTTCTGGTTTACTTGTCTATTGATCAATAAAAATCCAACTTTTTAACACCAGGCTACTGTGCAAACTGCGACTACACAACCTATTCCGTAACACAGTTTTGAAAACCCTCAGGAGCCACCTGGCCAACAAGTCCTTCAGTTGCCACAGTGTCCTACCTTACAGTCCTGAGTCCTTTGCAAAATTCAGATCACTGAGCACTTAAAAGCAAGCCACAAATGCAAAATGATCTGAAATCACTGTGTGGATTTTTCAACTGAGTTTTTGCAATAGCAGCAGAAAAGCATGTTTGAAGCTCTGCAAGGCATGTTAGGATGAATTGAAACCAGTGAGGTGTTAAGCAACAAAACCAGAATAAATAGAAATATTGCATATTAAATTTAAACAGTCCTTTTACTGTTGAAAGAACAAAATAAAAAAATATTTCTAAAATTAATTGAATTAACTTCATCTCTGAAAAAAGTAACTAAGCATAAAGGCTTGAACTGTGGTTCTCATTAGCAAATCTACACTGATATTTCTCACTGCTGGTTTGATAGCAAAACTGGTATATTTTTATCATAACTATTGTATTGGGCTTGCATGGCAAGGTTTTGGTAATTGAATGGTTATTTAGATGATGAAGCTTTTGTCTTGTGTTATAACCTTCAGTAGGAGATAATGTATGTAGCATGGGAGCAAGGGATTTTATAGATTACTTTTTTATATCAAGCTAAATCTTTAGATATTGATCAAAGGATCATAGAAATCAAAGAAAAATAATGCTCTACAGTATTTGAAAGACTGAATTATGTCACCAGAGAATGACAGGCCTGAAAATTAGTTATTAATTGTGAGTAAAATGGCATAAAAGCTGATCTGAACCTTTATTAATAGAAAGCTAGATGATGATAATATAGTTAACAACGATCACCTAATACTAAAGACCTATCTGTTGAAAGCATATCCAGTCAAACAACTGCATGTTAGTGCAATAGTGTTGGTTTAGTTTACTTGGACTTACATAAAAAACTTAATTTCATTGCATGACTTTTTGAAGTAACAGGCTAAAAGAATTTGAGGCTGACAGGATATGTGTTAATTAGATACTTTGTATGTTTAAACTGTAATTTTAAGGGAAAACTCTTATGTTTCTGCAGGCTATTCCAAGAATAATTTCTTGGCTAAAAATTAGTGAATATTTTTACCAGCAACTTGAGTGTGAACACTGTCAGTTCACTCTCTGTATAACCAGACTCATGGCCACTATCTTTTATTCAATATACCGTTATCAGATGTAGTCTCTTAGTATTGTTTGACTATTAAACCATGGTAATTAGTGTGTGACATACTTTTTATTAAGTGTTAAAAAGAACATGTCACTTGGGAGCCAGGGCAAGTGTGCGGGGAAGAGGAGCCTGAATTCCCCCACCTGCAAGTGCAAACTGCAAGGAGATCAGAGACAGGGCTCAGTCCTGGCCACAGGGTCTTCCGTGGTAGCCTCTATGTCAGTCCTCAACCTCCTTATGAGCTTCTCTTTCTCCCTCCCCACCTAGCACTGGCACCATTTTGTGGACAAAAAATAAAATAAACACTTTTAATTTTAAGGGACTAGGTTGTGGATGTTGGGAACTGAACTGCTACAGACCACATTGGTTGGAACTAGCTGTCTTCTTCAGTGGCTTGTGTCAGTGATCAGCTAAATGTAATGGCTGAAGGAAGCAGATCACTGTTGGATTCTTCAGCTGTGTATGTGCTACTAAATATAATATGCAAGAAGCTCTTCTCTGGTCCTGCAAGCAAATGGCACATCATGGTTTGTGTACTTACAGCTAAGCACTCTTCTTTTTCGAGCACAGCCAGTTTGGGCACATGTCAGGGAATACACTAGCAATTGAGCAGCATGGACAATTGCACACCAGTGCTCAAGCTCATGTTCAGATCTGTCTAATGCTCTTGGATCTGGATGTTGACTAAGCAAAGCACATTGATGTAATTAAAGGCAGCTAAAACTCACCTTTAGTAGATCAGTTGAAAACATCATTGACATTCTCTGGAAACATGTAGGACTGGTGGACACTTAAATAACAATCCATGTCATAACTGTAAATGATGAGTGCTAGCTAGTCAGAAAATGGCTTGATTTCTGGCAACAGATAGCCTCACCCTTAATAAGGCATAGTCAGCCATCTATACCTGAGTTAACAATGAAACTGGAATTCAGAAATGTTCAGGGAGTACAATATTCTGTGTAAAATGCAGAGATTTTTCTGAAAGAGATGAGACCCAAAAAACCGCACCTGTAAAGCAGTTCATCTCTACTCTAAGGCAGCAGATCCAGTCTTACAAGTTTTTGAGGTTAATGGAGTCTGTGATAACAAACTAAATCATGACTGGGATACAGGCCAAAGCTCATGTATATGTTGAGGAAACACAGAATTAACACTTAGGCAAGGAGTTAAAATGTGCTGAGAAAGAAACTCGCCCTGTCTTGACTGAAGCTTGCTCTTTGACAGAAGACCAACACTGAGAGCCAAAACTACTGCAGTCAGAGCAGGTTGAAAGTCACGAATAATTCAAAATCTGAGCTCCCTATGAAGAGCTAGAGCATCATGTTCTGACCAAAACATCATCCAAATGTGACCACTACAACCATGTGCATCAGGTGGGGAGATATCTGAAGACCCTGGGAGCATGTGCCTCATGGTCAAAGAGGGTGGCAGCACTGTTGGCTCCCAGAAATTCCTCATGGGAGAGGTAGTTGCAAGCAAAGAAGAAAATAGTTGTCCTGAAATCAAGTGGTGTGCATTAGTTTTAAACTGGGCATAAGTACACTCTTGTTACATCAGAAATAGCAGGACCAGCACTAAAGGAAGAGATACAGGGACCACAGGTTTCAGGTAACTTGATTCTTCAGAGTGGATTATCTAAATTGTATATTAACCACACCTTCCCCCATTCCTTCTTCTCCCATGCACATATCACATACAGAACTGTCCATAAAATGCATAATAAAGAGGGGTTGATATTAACAGGTCAAACTCTGTCTGTTGTTATGTAAAAGTACCCCTCTCTTGAGCAAAAACTGGATAAACAGGACTTTTTAAGCTTTGAGAAGAGAATGTACTAAATGTACTCTCACAGGGTAATTCATGTGCTTGCTATTATCTGTATTTTTGTTTTGTCTAGTTTTTCCCAATCCTCCATTACCCATGATAACTGAGTGCTGACTGTGTACACTTAAAACTCATTGCTTAATGGCAAAAGTTCTTTTCACAGAAAGTCCAAAGACCTAAATGCATGCCTTTGTGCAAAATGGGAAAGCTATAATTATACCATTGGAAAAAAAGACAGACCAATACTGGATTAAATGAGTGTCAAGGTGTTGTCAAGTCAGAGCTCTCATGAGAAGACAGTGAATCAAAATAAGAAAGAATTTGAGGAGCTCTCAAGGGAATGAAGAATCTCTCCATGGATGGTAGACGGAAATTGGAGGAGCTTTATACAAAGGAATATATCTACATAATTTTGGATATTGATTCTGAAGCTGTATTTTTGTTTATAGGTGTTGGACCTTGAGCATAAGATGAGCCATGGAAGATCAATGGCTTGCATTACACAGGCAAACTTATCTCATGGTAATGATCCTCTGTGATTTTCAACTCTGTATCATAGCGGAACTACAGGAATCCACAGCAAATGACATTTTCCCCCTCAGCATTCCTAGAGAGCACAAGTATTATGAACCTTTTTGGAACTTAATCCAACTCTGCTGCCTGACCTAGAAAGAGAATTTAGGACCATGGTTCAACTCAGATTTGGGCTTAGATAGTGCATCTATGCACTAGTGCATTTGTGTACTTCTCTACAATGCTACTGTGTTGGCCAGAATATGAAAGAGAATAGAGAGTCAGTCATAACTTTCTGAGGCATTGATGAGTTGGAATTTTAACTGAGCAGTTACTAATTCTCAGTGTCCAGGTTTTTCATTGTTGTAAAGGTTCAGAAGGGTGCTATGTCACATTTTAATTGTGAAATGGAAGCCGATGATCCTATACTATATACAATGAGATACATGGATATTCTTCTAAAATCAAAGCATACAGAGGAGTTGTGACTGTCACTTCTGAGGATTAGCATTATCATGTGATAGCATCCACTTGGATAAAGTATGTATCTATATCTGTACTTGTGCTTGTTTATTTGCAGATACAGTGAGAACTGGTTGAACACCCTGTAGCATATCAATGAAAGCTCCGCTTCTGCAAGCTAGAACTAGCAAGACACACCTTGAGTGGCATGAGAGACTAGTAGGCGAGCAACATGCCTTTCATATATTAATATGTATGGCATAAGTTTACAGTATGCTGAGGACAGTGCGGATATGTCTTGAAGGCCAAGGTCCAGCTCAGGAGGAAAGTGTTATAATTTAGAAATACACTTTTGGATAAGGCACTGTAATGCAGCCTACTCTTTATCTAATTGTCCTGAACATGCTGGTTAATCATGTGTGGGTTGAACTTCCAAGTAATTTGAAGAGTATCATTAAGGAAAAGTAGAGAGAACAAGGCACCCTGTGCCAACATTGCTAGAGCTGGCTCTTTCTTAAACACCTCCTACATACTTGATGCTGGGAGAGACATTACAGCTTGCACATTCCACTGCTACTGGCAACCTTCATCTCAGATTAGCAGTCATTGACAGCAAGCTATATAATTTATGAGGGGAATTATCTCTCATTTAGCATTTCTTCACAAACCTTTAGCAAACAATACAACTTGATCCATATTTTCAGAAAAATCATACCAGTACTTCAGCTCTTCCTCAGGTCTACCATAATATCATTTCTGGGTTTGTAAAAATGGAATGAAGGAAAGAGCTTTTCTTATTTAAATCTCATCCCTATTTTCTGATTCTGACCTCAAATTAAAGTTTTCTTTCTCAAATAATGAATTTAATACAAAAAGATAACTCTTTTATAAAACCTCATATCTATTAATTATTTCTATGCATTTAAGAGATGACCTAAAACATAAATTAAGATTCCAACAGCTTTTTAAATTCTGTAACATTTTCAGAATTATATAGAAATGATATTTCTTTTCCTGTCTTTGTTAAAGGTTTATGTAACAGGATTTTGTTATTATATGCTGCAGCTTCTAGGATTTCTGATAAGCCAGTTTTTAAATGGGCTTTCAGATCTACAATATTATCAAGTTTCTTATCAACTTTGTAATATACTTTATTTGCTTGCATTTTCCACACACACCTCCAAGCCCTTAGGCCATTCTTTTAAATTATCAAATTAAATTATTTAAATAAGTTTTCCAAATGTGGGATGATAATTTCTGAGTTTTGAAAAGTGAGTCAACCAAAATGGAAAGTTTTAAGAAAAGATTAGAAAAGTACTTGTCAGGAATAGTCTTGGCAGCTATAGTCTTAGTCTCAGAACAAAGGTGTGTATCAGATAACATGCTGAGGGCCTATGCAATTCTACGTTTTTATGATTTTTCTTTTTTTTTTTAAGTATAAGCAACCTTGGGCTAATGGTATCAGAAACTTACCTTGAGCTACAAGTTGAAGTATAATATGTGAGGAGTGTAAATTAAAATTAGGCAGTTCATTCTCCAAAGATCAAAGAAATATTTTAAATATTTTGCTGAAGTAGTTCTCTTTTTGTTTGGTTGGTTGGGGTTTTTTTAAGAGGACATTTGAAACTTGAAAAATCTACAAAGTTTCATCCTAGGAATTAAAATCACAGAAAACATTATCTGAAATTCATTATTACTTTGATGGAAAAAAAATAATTCTAAAATACATTGTACAACCAATTGCAATGTAACAAGAAACTTGGCATATCTCAAGTGCTTGCTACATGTAAACCTTCCAGGAATTTTTTGTGCTTTATAAGCATTAATTTATTATCTTTAGAACACTGTCTTGTAGCAAGTATTTCCTCAGCTGCAAACATGAGGAAATTGGTGTACAGCACAACTAGAACAGCAAAATTACGGAGAAAGTTGTGGTTGAGCCCTTGTGTCCCTCAGAAGCAGAAGAAATTTTCCCCATTCTATTAGGGAGCAAGGAGAGTCTCAAAAAATACATCTCAGAAAAAGGTTTTATTCATCTCTTCCTACGACTTTTTTTGTATAGGGGGGTTGTTCTGCGCAAAATGCATGTATGTTTAAAGGAAAAATGGGTTATGGCTGGAGCAAGAGGTTTTTATTGAGGGGGCCCTATATGCCCAGCAATATGGTCTGGAGCACCCTGGAGACAAAGAGCAGACAATCAGGGGGTTATAACTAAAGGTTATATATATATGGACTCTTATGTGTCATTTCCATTTCAACATCATCCTCCTTATTTTGTTTCATAAGATCTTAATTTTAAAATGTGATTTAAAGGGTAGCATCACCTTATATGAACACTTCTAACCTGGAGGAACAGTGGAGGATAGGGCTGCTATTTTCAGGAAAGGGACATTGCAGTTATCTTTTCTTTCTCTAGCTGGCTTTTTGATGCTGGTTACATTCAGATTGGATGGTCACATGGCTGTTTTCACCCATGCAGTTCAAAAAGTGAAAACCAGCTGGTTAACATAAAAACAGGGCACAAAACACCAGGAAAGTGAGAGTTACATAAAGGAAAGAGCTGAAATGCCTGCCAGTTCACACAGGGAGCTTGCCTGGGGACTCTGTCCCAAGTCCTGCTTTGTTAAACTTTTCCAGAACCTGCATGTCCACCATTAATGACTGTATGAAGCAAAACCATCTACACCTGTACAGGGATTATCTTCCATAGTGCTGCAAAGACTCTGTGATCAACAATTTTGCCTTCTGTTCATGAACGTAACCCTAATAAAATGGCATAAATAACTAATTTTACAACAGGAAAGTTGTAGGCAAATTATAGGACATGGACACTAGTTAGAACATGTACATTTGGTTTTCATTTTACCCCATTCCATATTTTGTATATTTTCCCTATTTTGTGTTTACAGCTATTTTTTTAAATGGCTATGGGAAGTAAATGTAAAGTAACTCTCTAGTTTATATGAACTAAACACTGAATAAGGCCCGTACAATTATAACAGAAATATTTAAAATAATGAAGAAAATATTGACTGGGAATGGAGTAGAAGATCCCATAAAAACATTACATGCTTTATCCCACATCATGCTGGAATTATGGAGGGTTTGTAAATATAAAATAAATTAGGAAATTATTCTCATATGATGAGGAATGGAGGTGAATGTTTGTATTATCTAACACTTTGTAGAGTTAATCAGAAGGCATATTTTCCCCTGTATACAATGAATATTTTTAATATTCATACAGCTTCAGTATGCAAATATTACTTTGTCCTGTTTTTTCTATTCCTCTGATTAGATAGCTATATATATTTATTTAAAAGTTCTTGATTGGCCTTTTCTCTTTTAAAATGAGCACAAGAATTGTTGCTTTTATTTCAAAAGTGCATACATATTAAACAGCTAATCCAAATTACACTCTGGGAGAATAGTTTTGACATATGTATGGTTATCTTGCCCTGTGAAAAATAGGAAGTAACAATCATTGTAGCAGTGATGAAAATCTTGAACCAAATGAGTAAGTGAATAGACATTAACTAGTTGTCAGGATTCTCTCCCAGATGCGGGAGGGGAACCTCAGATCAGCTTTCCCACTGAATTCTCTTCAGCAGTTGCTCATTTATGTAATCTGAGCAAGAAAACATTTATTAAAGGCTTCCCTGTCTTTGTAATCAACAATAACAGAAGTTGAGGGGGGGAGTGTTCTCTTAGGTACAATGCCAGTTTTTGGCATCTCTGATGTAACTCCAATGAAACTCGAGCAAAGCAAGCCTAGTATTATCTACTGGTACCTCAGGGATATTGAGACAGCAGCAAAACCTGCTTAACCTGTTTGCTTTCCCATACTCCTAGGCTTTACCTAGCTGCCTTATGTCAACCTCCAGCTTAATTGTTTGATTTAATTGTTTCTCATAGAGTAATAGTTTTTTCTAACCACATCAACAGCTGTTACACAGTTTTGTTGTTTTACTTGCTTTCATTTGTAGTCACTACATTTTGTTTGTTTGCTTTTGACATTGAGGAGTTTTTAACTCATCCAGTACTTAATTTAGGGCCCTAATGTTTCTCCATTCCCTGTGTTATAGAAAAAGATTAGCAAAACCAGAAAGTTTCATGAGATGAAATTAGCTGAGATTCTTTCAATTATGTCTTCCCATTGTGTCGAAAGAAGACAGGACCAGCAACCCGTAAGTTCTGCTTGTCCTTGGGATCCTAAAACAAGAAAAGTGACAGAGGCAGTGGGATGGGCCAGATTGCTCCTTTGAAAGAATGGGTGCTGCAACAGCAATACAACTGCTGGAAAGCATTGCAGGCACATACTCAGCCCTCCCTCTGTTCTGACAAGTGTGAAGTGAATAAGCATGAGAAACTAAACATTTGTATAACTTCTGTGATTCACTCTTTCATGAAGATCTTCAGTCATATCAGTGATTAAATTTAAAAACCCAAACAATGAAAAGCAATGCTGTGCTTGCTAAAGACTGCTTTTTAGATGCCGCTATAAAAAATTTCTTCAGCTGAGTGATAACTTCTCTCATGCCACATCCCATTACACAGATCTAGTTCCATCGGCCTTTGTTCAAAAACAGGAACAACCAACACGTTCCTATCACACATCCCAACAAGTACTATACAACAGCACTTTTTTGAAGGACATCTCTTAACTTGTTAGAACTTGATTGTGCAAGGCACATGGTATTGCATGTACTTGCCTGTTAGCTGTTAAATAAGGGCCTTAATTGTTGTATTTTCAGCTTTTCTCTCACTTCCCAGGAGTCATTGCCTGTGTTTTAGCTGCTCAGCAGCGAGTTGTTAATCTGATCACATTTTATCCTATCAGGATTTTCTCCCTTTCCTCCTCAATTTGGAAACAGCTCAATTACTGACATCAACATCAGGTTTTACTGATACTTGGTGGAAATTCTGTTATTTTTGCTCTGCCTGGCTCACACAGCATGACCAAGAAAGCCTGGAAGATCGCATAACCTGGTGTATGGGGAAGTACATGCAGAGGAGCTGGGCAGTGTCCAAGTCCATGGTGCATTTCCATCTTCTGAAATCCATAGCTCAGTGTTCAACTCTCTGTGCAAAGCTTCTGCTAATGTCAGTACAAAAAAACGTAGATATTTTAGTTCATGTCCACCTCTACTAGCAGTTTAAGCTGGAAAGCCAGGCTGCAAATTTGATGGAGTGAGGTACACATACATGCTTTCCACCACTCCAGTGCTAGCCTTATTAGATGCCTGGGTCTGGCCTGGAAAGTCTTGATTTCTGGGTGTTTGCCAGATGTCTTGACTGCAGTACCTACAAGATTATTAAAAGCCTGTGTATGCTCAGTTTTGGGTGGTTTCAGTGTGGCTTATGTGGCGTTGACACCGCTTTGTCACTGGGCTGGTAGCATTGGGCTGGTTCTCTGGCTACCTCCAGCCCACAGCCAGGAGACAATAGTGAGGGAACACATCCTGGCCACAGCTCTGACAGTGCCAGACTTTTTACACTGACACAGGGTGAAAAGAGGGTGGTGAGACACTGGAACAGGTTGCCCAGAGAGGTGGTAGATGCCCCACCCCTGGAAATATTCAAGGTCAGGTTGGATGGGGCTCTGAGCAATTTGATCTAGTTGAAGATGTCCCTTCTCATTTCAGGGATATTGGACTAGATGACCTTTAAATGTCCCTTCCAAAACAAACTATTCTATGTTTTTATGATTCTAAGTCTAGACTTAGACTTAGACCTCTGCATGAAGGACTCCAAACCTCTTGTCTTCTACTTACATTCAGAAGGACCTGAGCAGAACTTGTATAGAAAGAAAAGTACACTAAAGCTGTGGTATGAAGGCAGAGGAGGACCAAGAGAGCTCCTGGAGGAGGCCCTGGAGTTCCTGGGGAAGGCATGCTAGCTGGCTAAGATGAGCCTTGTAGAACATGTGAGAACAAAGTGGAGTGCAGTCTTTCTGGGGAGATGACTTGTGTTGGAAGGAACTGGGTACAGGGTATGTTCACTCCCTTATTCTTTTCTCTTCTGTTAAGATGAAACTAAGAAAGCCCTGTCAGTAAAATGGTGTTTTCTCACTATTTTTCCCCACTTGAATCAGTATGATCATACCTCCATTTTGTTCACAGGTGGGAATGAAATGGCAAGACTAGTTTGAATCCAGAACTGTTTACCACTTTCAAGACATTTAAAAAAAACAACTCAGAAAACAAAACAGCAACTAGATATAAATTGCCATTTTGCCTCTATGACTTCAACAGTTACGCTGTATCATGTCATTCATTTGCAAACATAATTTATCTTTGGAAAGGCCTTTTCCACTATGTTCCAGTAACTATGGCCTCATACTTCAATCTTTCTTTTCGTTATGGAAATACAAATTTTTATTTTGTGTATTTGTTGAATATTTTACTCATTATTAGCTCGCAATAATATTTTTCTTGGATGTTTTCATCCTGCTGTACTACCTAGTTCATTACTCCTCTTCTGTTATACTTGTCAGCCACCTCAAATTAGGGTAATTAGGTTCTATGGGTCTAATTTTAATAGGCTGTTTTGTCCTATGTTGTTGTGTTTTCTTATACAGTTGTGATGAATTGCTGTGCTCTTAAATGAGGCAAGGAAGAAGAAATACATTTTATTAAACCAGCTTAGATACTTGTGAGTTATGGTAAAGGTAGCAACAAATTAGCGGGGTGTAGACTCCTCCCTGAAGAGATCTCACCTACCTGAACAATGCACTGTGAAATTTCCTGTTTCATGCTATTTAGAGTTTTCAGATTTAAAGGTAGAAAGAGAAAGACTGTCGTGATAATAGAGATAATTTACTGCAAATATCTTGTGGGTATAATGTTGATTATAATGTTTATGAAGCAATCAGATTCAGGATTGCATCACCAGGTCTGAAGGTCCATTTAGGAGAGATGTTGCTCATGCTCTGAGAAAACTCTGGTCAGTTTATTAACAGTCATCTGAGTAACCTGCTTGAGATTCGGGACCCAGAGATGACCCTCATGAAAAACATTATATCTTCTTTCATTTTGGTGCCATTGATTCTGGTCTGGGCTTCACCAACCTGTCAAGTACCAACTGCTTAAATTAGGATTGTTGGAGCCTGTCTTGTTCTGTCCTTCAACCAAACATATGCATTACTATACAGTGACTCTTCCCAAATCTTAATCCAGTGCTCTGTATATTTTGGTCAGTTTGATCTGCTTTTCTGCAAACGGCAACATATTGCATGTTGTGTCACCAGACCTCAACCTTTGCTAGCACATTTTATGATGTACTCAAAGAAATACATAGAGGACATAACTCCTAGCTTCAGGCTCTCACTTAGGACATGATCCATTCTGCCACTGGATATTTCAGGAGAGAAAAAAACAGAGATGTGGATTTGCCTAGCCATAATCCCGTAGCTATAAAAATAAATATAAAATATGATTGTTAATCAGGAAAAGCATTGCAACTTCTGAGGCTACAAACTCAACAAATGAGAAAAGTGCTGATGAATACATTTTTTTAAAATTCTGTTTGGAATAAATTTCATCAGAGATTAAAAGTTATTTTTTAAGCACATCCAATGGCATTAGCATAGGCTTTTCATCCAAAAAACTTCAAGTAATCTATTTTCCCCTCTACATGATGAAACATAGACAGTGAATAATGGAATGAATGAGATTTTTGTGTCAATGTAAACTAGAAACATTTTTAACAGAAATTATGTAATTATTTTGTTGGGGTTTTTTTAATATGAAGTTAAAAAATACAATCTTTCTACTTATTTTCAGAAGAAAGGTATTCTCCATTCCAACCAAAAATTACAGAGTTGTTGTATAAACTGGATGAATTTCTAAAATTTGTCATCTTCCTATGGCAATAGGACTTCTGTTATCAAAATGTATCATCTTTAACCATAGATTTTGAGTTATGTCTCCAACAGCTGATTATTGGCAAAGCTAAGAACAGGGCCTGCATCCAATGGTTTCCAGACCAGTGCCCTCTCTGCTGGGCTGTGCAGAAAGAACACATTAAAATTTATTACATATATTATATATGTTAGAGATGTAATTGTTACCATGTCCTAAGCTGGATAGCTGCTGCTCTCACTCCACAAATAGTCCTCACAACATGAACTTTATGTTCATAATGCTGCATATAGTGAAGTATAGTTTTTATATTCAATAAATAGAAACCATTGTTCACTCCTAGAGATAGTGATGGGTCATCTGTTGATGGAAAAATCAGTTTTAACTAAATATAAGTGACCTTTTGTCCCTCTTGAATATAGCTATACTGTCAGGTTTCTTGTTTGCTCCAGGGCCAAGTCAAATGATCATTTTACACAGCATACATATTAGTTCACTCCCAAGGTGCAGCATATAGCAATCCAATTAGTTTCCTTAATGAAGAAACCTTTGGTCAAAAAGAGAAAAGTTTGCTGACAGCTGAGTTAGTTCTTTTATAGTATCCCAAAATGTCACATCCCAATTTACCTATGACATAGCTTTATATGTATAACAAAAATACCCAAGTGTGGTGAGTTGTGAAACAACCATTGCATTATTCACCTGTTTGTCTCTTTTTGCAGCTTCTTCTGTTGAGGACAGAGCATGCAGCCGCTCACAGACGCTTTTCCCAGCCCACTGCAGAGAATTTGCTAGGTTATTTGTGAGAAAATCGGCAAGCCTGCTGTACATACTCAGGCATCCTGGGAATTTCACTAGCCAAAGCTGAAAAGTGTAAAAGCTGTCAATCAGTGTGCATTTACCAGTTTCCCTTCTTTGTTCAAGATTGATTCTGGTGAAGGAGACAAAAGGCTTTGTGATGAGACAAAAAACCAACATGCTTCACGCACACTTTATTCAAGAGATGCATTTTTCCCCAAATTTTATGGCAACTTGTGCACTCCGTGTCAAAGTTGCCATAATACCTGATATGCAATACAAAATAAATCTATGCATAACACACAATGTAAAGAGCATATATGATCCATTATCTTATATTTCTGGAAAATATTCCTCACCCAATTTCCCTTTCTTTACACAAATTTTCCAAGATATGTTTGAGAGCGTTTATGTTTAAATATGATATCCACCTGCATAATGGAAATTTCTTATTAAAAGACTACAACTTCACCCTGTTCTTACAATACTTCTTATTGAGAGATTTGACTTACTCTCTTCAAGTCTGAACTTTAAGTCTTCTTGACAGAGGTCATAAGACTTTCGTTCGACTATGCAGTTAGTCCTATCCCCATTCTTACCCCAGTCATTTATTTCTCTCTTCTTACTCTGCCATATTGCTATCTGCCCTTTTATTATCCCATCTCCCTCACTGAATTGTGAGGGTTGCCAGTGTAACTATGAAGAGCTTGTATTTTTTCTTCCAGCCATAACACAGAATGATTGCTTGTCCTGACATTCCTGTCCTTCCATTTTTTTCAGCCACACATACTAGAAATAAATCTCAGCTCTACTCTCTTAGAAAAAAATAAAATATTCAGGAAGGACAGTAGTGTTTGCACCTGCTGAGTTTATAGGTTTATGAGTTAAATAGGTTTATGGGAATGGATAATGCTGTTTCTTCCTTGCTTTTTTCAACAATCTTAGAGGTGAAAAAATTGTATTTTAACCATCTATTCCTATCCTTGATGCTTATTTATCACATTTATCACATTTTAATGTATGTTTCAGGTTTTAGCATTTCTTCCAGTAACAGAGACTTTCATTAGGTGTTCTTCACATTTAAAAACTTTGCATTTAATCAGCCTTCAGCTTTGAATAGGTAAGTTTTACATATTTACTGCACAAAACCCTATCTTACTTTAGTTAAAAGACAAAAAATCTGGGGCATCTGCTTCTCAAATATAAAACGACTTTGAAAGGGTAGCTTAGTCACAGAAGCCACTTTTCACTTATAGCTGCATACCTTTTCATGTATAAAATATACTTAGAATTATCTTTATCAGGGCAAGCCACCTTTCCTACTTCGTCTAATTCCCTGGAAATATTTCAGTTGAAACAGAAAAAAAAAATAGGAAGATGATTTTAATGTGTGCTTTCCATTGGAATAACACCTTAACCTATAGTAGTATGGTGTCTGCTGTGGACTGTTGATATAACATGCTATATTGAAGAGGGACAAAAGGAGAGGAATTAACAAAATGAATAAAGGATTAAAGGAGTTTTGCCCCTTTGCTTCATGACTTTTCTGAGCGTTTTAACTCTGAACTCTGTTGTCTCTGTAGGCCTGAAAAGGACAGGACTGGACATCTTTTTCTGTAACTTCTGTAAAATTTTAATTTAGAAATGGCCACATTCTTGTACTTTGAGTTTTCATAGTGCTTAAAGCAACAGGTATCTGATGCCAAAATTCCACAACATCTACCACAAAATCAAAACCTGGGGAATTTATTTACACTGACCAAGAATGCAGGTCTTCAGTAGCTCTAATTCTCCTGACAAACTTCATAAATGCTTTCAAAGTACATTTTGTCTGCCTGTTTGAGGGGATGGAACTTCAGAAACAATCATTAATAAACTAACTTATGTTTGGGTATTTAAACCTGTGTAAGTCAACAGACTAGAAGGAAATTCAAGAGTGCTGCAAAATTTATTGCATCTTTTCTTGTCTTCCTTTCTTTTTTTTAATAAAACCTTGTGCTAGACAGCAAAGAGTGCCCTAAACTAAGTGAAAACACAGAACTATGGCACTAAAGAGCCATATTCTTTAAAGCACAATAAAATATCTGCAGATATTCTCAGTTTAGCTAAAAATCCTGCCTTGGAAATTACTAAATTCAAGTGGATTTTCCACAGCTAATATTAGAGATGACAGCTGTGTGGACCTCTTCTTAAATGGTGCTGTTGTCTTTTTTATAGCTATATTTTCTCAAGGCTGATCTGTGTCAAGTGTCAAGGTCTGGTAGGATTTCTTGTTCAGTTCTTATGTTATAAATCTATAAATCCAACTCAATCTAAAGCCTGAGAGAAGGGAACTGGACTTTAAACACTTTAAATTAAAATAATATAAGCTCCTCTGAGTACCAGTTTGTGAGGACAAGTTGTCTGATGTGTACTGAAATCTGGTATCTATTCTAACAAAGTAAAGTAGGCATTGTATAGTGTAGGATTTATTTGAAAGCATAGTTTGACAAAATGCATTATCCATGATAAAAATAAGACTATTTACAGCAATATAGCTTGAGAGCCCAAAGCATAACTGGAAGATATAAAAGTCAGAAAAATAAACACTGGAAAAGTATTCAAAAATAACTTTTAAAGAATTGGCTCAGAGAGATTACAAATACTGTGGGGAAAAAAAAAGAACAAAACCTGAATACTCAAAAGAAAACAATATCCAGCACTTTTTAAAAGTGATGTAAAATGATGGTCAATTATTTCAAAAGAAGAATACAATAAAGAAAGAATGTAAGAATAAACCACTCCTGTACTAAGCAATGAAATATCCATTTTATATTAAAGATAGTTTTGTCTAGAGATAAAAATAAGTAGTATGAGGGAAAGATTTCTCAAGCATGAAAATATTCTTTGGAAATAAATCTTGGAAGTGAAAAACTCCCTTACAATTTTCCTTTCAGAATTCTCTAGTGAGGGCCTTGACTGACATTTCATTTCATTTATTTTTTTAAATACAGTTTACAAGGACAACTAAATATTTTTGCAGTAAACATGTTTAACATAGCCCTGGAGAATACACCAGTGGACAGTCCTACCAAAATGCAATATTTTACTCTGAAGCTGCAGGGTGAAAATATTTATTCTGCAATCATCTCCTAATTCATTATTTTTCATTGACTACCTCTTCTCTTCCCACCTCCTCTGTCTCTCCCTCCTCACACGTCCACATTACTGAAGTGGTATTAAACTTGTAGCTACCTCAGGAGAACAGGGAACAAGTTTCTTTAAGTGACATTCATAGTTTTCTAATTCTGAGTGAATCCAAGTGCTGGTGATGCTATGGGAGTAATTCACACTTCCAGTTTTGCTAATTCATCTCTCTCAGCTGACACTAACAAAATCGCTGTAAAGTTAAGAAAGATATAGCCTCATTTTTAGGGGCAGATTTAAATCATCAGATTTAAAGAACAGACAAGTGGTATCTTTAGCAGACAGCCTGTAACTGCTCTGCTAGGATCCTCTTAACGCTTCTCTAGCTTTCTTACCTGATGAACAGAAATAATACCAACGTGAAGATGTTGCTAGTTGAGGATTATCAGGATCATAAAGAATTTGGCCATCCTCTTGCATCCCAGTACAGGAGTAAAATTCCAGACACAAACACATCACAGCAAATGAATATCATTTCATTGCCTCCTGATGCGTTGAACACCCCAGCAGCCACCTCAACTCAGAAGTGACTGGGGGGGGGGGCGGGTCCTGCTAGTGGAAATGAAAATATGATGGTTTTATTGTATGTATTATTTGTTGGCCACTGTTACACAGCTTCTAGTATGCAGAATCTCCTCCACGTGCACAACAATTGTCATCGCCTTGGATTCACACTGCCTGGTCCCAGCACTGAGCTGAGTTGTAGAACAATATATATTCCACTTTAAAACCGGCTGTTAAAGGACCATAAATCAGAAAGGATATACCAAACAAAGGGTAGTTATGTGAAGGTTATATCAGGCAAAGCATGATTACGTGGATTGCCTAGAAAAGTTGCAGGAAATGAACTCTGAATGATACAATACATCTAAAATGAACAAAAAAAAATCTGGATATTATGAAAAAGATGTTGTGGTGACTGACAAAATTAAAAATTATTAGAATAGTATTTCAGAAAGCTGTCATAATCAAAAAGGTGATGGTATCAGGGAGTTTTGAATCTAGACACATACATCTTAATGGGTGTATTCAAATTCACGTGTACATAACTGAGCAAAAAAAACCAAGATAAAGCTTTTACTGATATGCAGCAAATAAAGCTCTATACTAGTTTTGTACATCACTAGTAGATTTATTAACTAAGTGTCTGATCCAATTTCCATTAAAATCAAAAAGGAATTCAGATTAGGTCCTTATATTTCACATAACATTGCCAATATGCAAACCGGAAAGAATTAAGCTTTACTTTTATGTTCTCATGTGACTCCGAGGACTGTAGTTACATTTTCTTTTCTTGTTAAAGAAGCAACTTCATCCTGGAGATATTTCCACATAGTTATTTCAGTAGGTCGCTCATCAGAAAAAACCCCAACACAGTTTCAACATATAATAAAGTCCTGTTAGGGTCCTTTCTCAACTGTTCAGCTCTCAGTTTAGTGTCTGATCCACATATAAAACTTCTTTGTTATTAGCATGAGTACTTGAGAGCTCTTTGTTGCAAAATATCTTTGTTTTTAACAGTAGGCCTGTCACAACTATGGTTAGACTGTTGTATTGCTCAGCAAGCATCTAAAGCCCTTTCACCATGTCTTTAAAAGGCAACTATATTTTCATGGCAGGATATTGTGACCTGTGAGGTTGTGTAAAGGTGGCTTTGCACTCTCATCTTTTGTTTTCTTAAAATTTTCTGACACAGGCACACATATGCTAGAATATATATGGAAAAAGCAGAACTCAAACCTCCCAAAATATAAGTGGATCATGGGAACAGCCAAATACATATTAAAGTGGGTTTTATAAGTGCCAGGAAACTCCTCTCATCCTTAATTTTAGAACAGAACTTCAAATATAGAATAGGTGATTTCACATAATAAAGCAGCTTATGCTCTATCAGTGTGGATGGGGGATACAATTTTCTTAAAATACAGAGAGCATAAAAACATATTTTTCCATAGAAACAATTCAATTGCTGTAATTTAATGAAAATGTAATTTAAATGGAGTTTCAGAAAAGGTTAAACCCACTTCATTTAGATAATGAATAATGTCATGATGAAGGTATTCAGCAAGAGGAAAAAAGCATGATTTTCAAGGAATTTTAAAGGATTGAAATGTCTTCTGGTAGGGAAGTACCTTCCAGAGGTTCCTTTGCACATCCTGTATTTAATGAATGTGTAACTATCAGAATTGTCTCCTCATGACAACTTGAGGAACATACCCTTTTGTCAAGGTGGCTAGCAATTAAAAAAATCTTTGTACGTTTAGACCTTAATTTCTAAAAATAAATAGATAACCACAATTAAACTCAGTATCCAAAGGCAGCATCTTATGAGAAATCCCTGTGCTAAATCCACTCCTTCAGAATATTGCATTATAGACAGTCTTCACAGCATTTTGAAGGCATCTCTAGCATTGATGATGCCAGTTTGTAGTCTCCAATGACAAATGCACATGATGAGCTCTGACTCAGAAAATATGAGCTCAAAATATCTTTCAGGACAGAATAGACCAGATATATATTATTACAATGTCAGGAGTTAGGTACATTATATTTATGTGTACGTGCAAACTCTATGTATTTAGAGACAAACTTTTATTACATATAAAGTAAGTGAAAGTTGCAGTTATAGTCAACAGACATTTTTCCTGAACATGTAGTCTGAAGTTCTCTGAAAGCTCCTGGTTTAGATCACCCAGACTGACACCCCAAACTGCTGGAAACCTTTGACCTTAAACAACTTCTGTACTGGTTTTCTTACTAAAAAACCCAGTTAATTTGAGTTTTGTGAGACTGAATGAACTAATGTTTGCGAAGCACTCTGAGACCCTAGAGGAAATTAATAATTCTACCTTACAGTGGTGTTTGAATAATGTGAGGCAAATAAGGTCATGGAGTATAGAGTGAACACTGAGAGGCAAATATAATATACAACTGCTCACTGTTGGAATACTGTCTATTCTTTGTGCTTAATGAAGCAGCAGTCCCATGTAATTACAGTGTCATAGTATATTCAGCAAAAGAGGGCTGAATTAAGGTTTCCTGGGCAATCTTAATTCTGGCATTTCCTATCTTTTGAGTACTTGACTCTGCAACCTTAATAATGTTCTTTTGTGTGTAAGATTCTTTGTGTTTTAAAGATATCAATCACTACAGTATCTAGGCAACACTGCATGAAGTACAAACAGCAAATCCTTCATTACAGAGGAACCTGCTTGCTTTCATCTCTTCCTCAAGAGGAAATAATCCACAGCACAGTGTATCCCACAGCATGCTCCCAGGAGCAACTCTGTCATTAGTAAGGCACCTGCAGAAAGTGGTCTGGTTTTGAATCCTACTTTAGATTGGAGGACAGCTTATCTCCAGCAGCAGCGTGCTCCACAGGGAGAAATCCTTCACTCAAAATACTCTGCCTTCACCCTGTCAGAGTTGAAGCTTTCTTGAACTCCAGCATCACCATCACATGCAACAGCTGCAGGAGGAAACCAATGTAAGGCAGCGAGCTGGAGAAGCTGAACAGGAAGGCTATATAGGCAAACAGGCATTTTAAGGTATTGTATTGAGTCTAGTGTTGCATAAGTAGCCACTTTACAGCAAATTATGATACAGCCTATTTTCTTCCATCCATGGTAGCAGCTGGGTCACTGCACAGCAATAAGAAGCTGTGGCTTCTGCAGAGCTTTCAGATTTCATTGGAATAAATTATAATCCATTTCTGTGGGAGTTAACGGCTTGACTTGCTTCAGTTGAGACCTCTAGCAAAAATCTGACTGATATGAATCAGGTGAAGTAAGTTTTCTGAAGAAAAGAAATACACAGCTTCCTACACTTTGGGAAGAAGTCCTTTTGTCCAAAGTACTCCCCAAAATGTGTCTCTAGAAATGTTAATCAGAATACACTGTGAGAAAGACACCTGCCCAGGCAGATCTGCTGGGTCTGTCTCTGAGAAAGGATGCAGGCAGGAGGGCTTTGCAATCATGTGCCCACAGGTGGGCTATGTGACTGTAGGGTGCACCTCTGGCTGATGCTGGCTAAAAGGAGGGAGAGTTAAAAGTCCTTTTGCTTTCAGCAGACCTGTGCCTGAGCCACATGTATACACCAGACACACTGTGGTCAGGTAGGAAAACAACACTCTTGCCCAGATGATCCTACAGACTGATTACAACCTGTAACACAGGAAGGTCACTGAGAGAGCTCAGCTTTCTTTTTCCAGTGAGGATGACTTTAGGTAAAGAACACAGAAGTTCAGCTTACTACATTCATTTTTATTTGACTTCTTCCAGAAAAGGCACTGTGCCATGGAGAGCTCCATGTTATTTACTGTTCCAACCCCACTAGGATCTGAAGAGTATGAAGTCCCCCATCCTCTCTTTCTGAAATACTGTTTTCTCCCTGAATGAAATGATTACTTACCTCCAACACTATCTTTCTCTTATCAGTCTCCAGTGTAACTCTCTCAGGATGTATAGAACTTGGGGTCTGAGGAAGATATTTTTGACATGTAAAAGGTATCCTTTTATAATTTGGTTTTTGCTCTTCAATTTCTATGAAAAATAGGGAAAATTTCGATGTCTATGCTGTGACAGTCAGTCACTCCCTATATCTAATAACCATGGCTATTTGGATGGATTATCTGCAAAGCAAGAACAATTTTTTTATCCTGCTGTTTTTACTTTGTAGTGAATGATTAAAAATAACCAAAAACTTCAATAAAATTTATTGTCCTTTTCACCATTTCTCTTTCACATTTGGGATACCAGTATTGCAGCATAAGAATAAGTATTATTTCACCTTTGTCCTCCATTACACTCATCTCTTTGAGGGATGACAGCTGCAGCATGATATCTCAGGTGAATTGTATGGTGATCTGCCTTTATCAAAGATCTCTCTTTATCAAAGAGAGGCTGATGTTTCTAGTGAAAAGCAAACAGAAAGATATGAGTTTTTTCCCTTATTAAAGGTTGAAGGAGCAATGGAACAGTCTTTTAATACAGGAAGCATTACAATGTAGGACCAGTTTATTTTGCTCCAAGTGGTAAATGTTTAAACAGAAATGCAAGAAATATAAGCTATATTTTGTGTTTGCTTAGATTTCTCCAGGAAAAAAAAAAAAAAAAAACAAAAAAAACCCAAAAAACCCCCCCAAAAAACCCCAAACCCAAAACAAACCGGTCCCACCATTGCTGAAATACTTAATTCTCCTATTGGCAATTTATTAAATTGTTCTCCTGGTAATGCAAAAGATTCAAATTAGAGCCCAGTAAAACCATCTGGAGTCAAGAGAAATGCTCCTGAAGACTTCAGTGGGAAGCAATGATTCAGAATATTCATTGCTAATGTAGAGTGAAGCTGAAGCTGAAGCTAAAGCTGAGATGAAGTTGATGATGAAAGTAAGGGGAGGGCTGCATGACATAACCTCTCACACCTATATAATGTGAAGTTCCCCATATCAGCTAGTGCTAGCAGGTGGGCAGAACAACACTCTCTCTTTTCTCCTTCTGCCCTCTATATCAGACTGTGCTGGGTCTGCACCAGCCAGGCAGCTGAGCTACTCCTCGAACAATTCCTCAGATGCCTTGTCATGCATTTCCAGGAAGACATTAACTTTATACACCTCGACTGAGATTCTTATATGGTACCACAAAATGCAGAGAGGAGAAAAAAGATGCCATGTATTCTTGTCAAAAAAACATTACACAAAAACTTCTATTCACCTGATCCAAAGGATTTCCCAACAATGAAAATAAGGTTGGCTACTGCACAAATGTCTTCTGAGAAAACTGGCATGAGTAGCCTACACAGGATGACTGGGAAATAATTGTTTATCATTTCTTGTAATACAATGCAATAAAATACAATACATTTCAGAGCTACTCATCTAAATGAAAGACAGCCATCCTTGGCTCTCCTTTTGGTCAGTGAGAGCTCCTACAGAACAGTCCATTTCACCTGTCCTAAACACTTACATTAGGATAAACTGTACAGCCCATGGGAAGTGTAACTTTTCTTCCATTAACTGTATAAAAAAGAATTTATGGTGATCATCTTAGACAACTTTTAGAAGCATAAAATTCTTGTTTTCCTTAGGAATAGTGCATGGAATCTGAAGTTATCAGGTTGTCTTCATAAGAGTCAATGTGATTTACGTTAGGTGTTGTGTCCACCACATGAGGCCTAATCCATATGTACCTTGAAAATAATGACAGAGTATTAACCTTTGTTAAACATTCAGGGTACTTCAATTCTAGTTGAATAAAAATGTTCTGATCTAAGGTAAAATCTCATTCTTGTGCAAACTAAGACGTCAATATCGTTTGCAACATTGAATGCAAAATACTGATTCCCATTTTGCTGGCACAAAAGTTTAAATTAATTAAAAAAACCCCAAACCTACAAAGCAAAACCATTTTTTTCTTGAATTCTACTATGTACTACTTCTGTCATCACAGTACTAAAAAACCTCCATTATGATTATACTACTGAGCTAGGTATTGCATAAATTTGAGAAAACAGATTCCCTTGTCTGCAAAAGCGTAAGTCTAAGGGAGAGTAATTACAACTGACTTTTTCTCATAGCCTCATCACAAGAACTTTTTTTTGTCCCTAAAATTCAATCAGACAGATGTGAAGGACTGCATATAATAAATATTGCAAAGTCAGTATCCTGGTCCTTTTAAGTAACATTTTGGAAAGTCATGAATACTTTTAAATTTTATATTCCATAGTTGCCTTTGATGTAATTTTTCTTTCTCATCACATCAAGGCAAATCCTGGGAGGTGGCATGTTCCTCATTTTTCCCCTACCTCACTGGAAACAGAAAGCAGAGTAGAGAAAACATGACTTTGAGAGGTTAGTTTTTCCAAGTTTGTTCTTTCTTTTTTTTTTTTGTTGTTACAGAACTGCAGGGTTACCCTTGAGTTTGGTTATAGGATTTACTAGCTTGCTGGTAAAGCTTTTTGCACTTTCATGGTATACAAGCCAAAACCAAAATGATCAAGGAGCAAACAAGAACCTCCAGCTAATGCAGGAGAATTCTGCAGAAACCTGCACAAATTCCAAGCCCTCAGCCTGGATCTGGAACAAACACAAGACTTTGTATAGCAAGCAGTTGTCACTCCTTTTTTGTTTGTTTCTTGAAACTAAAAGGATCAGAAGGACAATAATAAAAACCAGCCACGTGCTTGAGGTTGATGCAATACAGACTGACCCTAACAAAACATTACAGAAATTATAAATATCCAATTCTATTACTGGCACATTAAAATAATATCATAATCACATCATAATCTCATATTTTCATAATAATTTGAAAATTAATTTTACTGTGTATCTAAAAAAAATCCTGAATATTAAAAGTTAACTCCTGCATTAGTTGGATTTTATGGACTTGACACCAAAATCTTTCAATCTTTACTCAACAAATGAAGGAACAGGTTTGGTTTGATTTAAACAGTATAAACAAGAGGTTTATCATGGATCTTCTAACTGTCACATTCTTTTGTTTGTAAAACTGCCTCATTCTTACTTTGTTGTTGAAAAAGAATTGTAATCAATGGTTAAAACACTATAATATGCATAGTATGACAACAAAAACAAAAGCTTATATAACAGTACTGCTCCATTTGGTTTGTGGTTTTGATTTTAAATGTAGAAAATGTTATTAGCAGATGGAGAAAAGTTAACCAGCTTTTAAAAAATTGATCTATTAATTACCAGTCAAAAGCACCAAAGGTAGAGCTGTATCTTTGACACAAGTATTTCGTGTAGCTTTATTCTCAGTTTCTGGGTGAATAGCTATTGTGGCCTATTACATTTTCATTACTGGATGAATTCCTGAGACTTTCCATGTATACCAACGTGATACAGCCAACCTTCAAATCTGTATTCCTAAAACTAAGTTCAGCATTGCATAATGCAAAATATGTTAGACTAGTCAAAGAACAAAAGCCAATAAGAAGAGTACACTTATCTTTAACAAAGCAAGGCACATTAAAAAGAATGAAACCAACTTCAGCTATGTTATTCATACACTTACACTTTGAAAATGACTAGATGTTTTGCTGGGTGAGACCTAAAAGCTATAGTATCATACAGATATCACAGAGATTAGATACCCAAATACTTCCTTCTGTCAATTGAAACACCAAAATACATAACTTGTCAGCTTTTATTTTGGCAATTTACTGTCTTATATCTTCTTCCAAGCTTGCAAACTGTGATAATGGATAAGGGGGTGTTGTCTTGTTGCCTTTGATTGGTTTTTTTTTCCCTTTAAACTTGCCTTCTTTAACTGCAATACTGCAGGAAGAAGTTTGTTAATACTTGGCACTCTGTCAAAAGGTAAATGTCATTTTCCTGAGAAATACCAAAGCCCTATAGGCTCTAGTTGTGTACACAGCCAAGACATTTATTCTCAAGAGCTCTTAAGTATAAGGATGATCATCAGGTATGGGAAAATTCAATTGGAAAAGTACGGATGTTACAGAAATATTTTTTCCATGTTGTAACATGAATTTGAAGATTCTTTACCTAAGTATTGAGTTACGCATGAGTACGCTGTGAGACAGATACCCTCGAGGCATAGTACAGCTGAAGGTATAGAGGAGTGAACTCCCCAGAAGAGTCATGATTTACTGCTGACCACACCTACAGCATTTATAAAATGTCAGTACAGCACATCTTTGAGTGGGAGAGAAAAATACAGCCAAGCAATGTTTCCTTTAGGAGCTCTTCTTTTCCACAGTTTATGTCTGCTGTATGTTTTCACTGAGTTTGAATGCACTTTTTTTTCAAATCAGAATTATCACACTAATGACATTTACAAACCTGCTGGTGTATACAACTCCTGCAGAGGAATTTTGTGGAAGGATTCCAATTCCTTCTTTCTTTACATATTTATATGTATGAAAGAAGTTGTGTTTGTGGATAAGATAGAGTTGGAACAGCTTGCATCTAGATGCTTTTCATTCTCCACAGGGAAAACCTGCATGATTATCTGGGCCTTTTACTCCATTTGACTCCTCTTTCTTAGACACCAGTGCTGATACAGCTTTCAGGAGGGAATGTGGTCTTGGTATCAGATGCCACTAATATCAAAAGGGCACATCACATAAAGAAGACACATTGTGTTTTCGAAGTCTACAGATAAAAAGTTCCAGTAGACCTACTGGTGGCATGGTCTGTTTTCTGGGAGGAATAACAGATTGCCAAGAGATCAGGTGGAAGAACAATGTCACTTCAGATAACATTTTAAACGATTTCTAGAGGGTAGCAGCTTCTTACTACTAGCAGGCTGACAGATGAAATGGTAAAAGGAATGAATACTTTCTGGTGTATTCCTCATAAAAAACCTGGTCTTCAGTGGACACGTCCAAAGTATTGTCTGTGAGTGTCTGCAACTGCTGGACATTTTAAAACAAAAAACTTAGCATGAAAACTATGATTGCTGAGGAGCATTTTTACTTATTGAGCAAGTTCATTCCTCTGCCAGAAGTAGGCGTTGTGTTTTAAAGGTATTCAGTGAGGATCTGCACGAACATGTTCACAAGTAGAGTCACACCCTGCTGCATGGGGTTTACAGCATGAGTCAGAGATGGAAACACAGTTTGAAAGTTTGGCCTGCTTTTTTTGCAGAGTGTAGATATTGCACAGTAGTTGAAAAAAACTATGTGCAAACTTTACTTGGAAACAACCCAAGGAGGACATTTCCTTGTTTCTGAATGTTCAGCTTATCAGAAAACATTGCC
Organism: Strix uralensis; assembly: GCF_047716275.1. Classification (NCBI taxonomy): domain Eukaryota; kingdom Metazoa; phylum Chordata; class Aves; order Strigiformes; family Strigidae; genus Strix; species Strix uralensis. The sequence continues at coordinate 27,345,799 of NC_133974.1, forward strand.
TTTGGGATGATACTCTTGCAATTAGTAAATCCCAGGACAAACTTTGCAACATCCTATTAATCACTCTATCAAGGGAAGAGTATCAACAGATAACTGACCATCTACAGCAGAAGATGAAGAAATGAGCTAAAAGATAAAACATTAAACATAAAAAATGGCAAAGACAAAATTAATTATAAATCACACAGAATCCTTTTTTAGCCACTCTAGAGTTAGCCTGTAAGCACTACACTTAGAGATCTGCTGGGATGCTTCTGATTAAAATCAAGCTTGTGTTATTGTTCAAATTTAGACATTTTGATAAATAGGCTTAAAACAAAATTCTTTTTCGATTCACTGCCTGACATTTATATATTTATATTTATATCCTAAGTTCATTTATTTGTTGAACAGCTGTTCATAAATGACTGCAGATCAAAACCAGCGTTCAGTGACGGACTGTCCTTATCCTCTTGATTTCAAGAAAAACCCCTAAATATTGCTGATAAACCTGGACAGGAGTGCTCTGCAAAGGGAAATAAATATACCAATAAATGCCTTTGCAGATGAAAAAATCAAAACAGAGAGAAGTGACATGATTTGCCCAAGGGAGATCAAAGGCCAAAAGCAGAAAGGGGAATGGTTCCTGGTCTCCTGGCTTGGGTGAGTTTGTCTGGTTCACAGTCATGTGTACAGCTTGGAACGGTACTGCAGAGGATGACTCCTTTAACTTACACCTTGAGGACAAATTATGAAATTCAATGACAGACAAAGGCAAATAACCCCTGACAGCAATCCAGGTTGGGGCCTGGCTGCCTGGGGGCATCTCTGCTGAAGAGGCCTGAGAGGTCCTGATGGGCAGTGAGCTGAGTTTGAGCCAGCAGTAACCCTGGTAGCAGGGATGGCCAACAGCACCTGGGGCTGTGTTAACAGAAGCATGGCCAGTGGATCAGGGAAAGGTTTATTCCCCTTTGTTTAGCACTCATTAGACCACATCTACAACATAGAAACCAGTATTGTGCCTCCCTCCCCCCAGAAAAGCAAAAAAAAGACAACACCAGGGGACACCTACGGGGAGATTATTGAGGCGACAGTGTCAGGATCTTCACAGTGGTGTATCACAGGATGAGAGCAAATTAGAAGATGAAATGGGAGGTTTGGAGCGGATATAAGGAGAAACTTTGTCACCATAAGGATAGCCCAGCAGTAGAGTATGTTGCCCAGAGAGAGATTGTGCAGTCTCCTTCCTTGGAGGTTTTCAGACCCATCTGAGTAAAGCCCTGAGCAATTTGTTCTGACTGCACAGTTGACCCTGGTTCGAGGAGGAGGCCTGACTAGAGACCTCCTGAGGTCCCTTCACACCTGAATTATCCTGAGATCTTATGACAATGACTGTGACTATTTATACCTTATGTGAACATTTTGTACTGGCAATAACGCTAAAAGTCAACTCACTCATAGCATGTAACATCCATGTTTTGTACAGTATTCTTGAATAGATTTTCACACTTTCAGACTGATAGAAGTGAAAATATAAGCTTAAAAATATGGATTAGTACCTGTAAATATTGTTCAAGAAAATGAATGTTTTCCAATAGTTAGTATTAGAAAAATGCATAATTAACATTATCCTAATGTTCCTAGTAAACAATCATAATAAACTTAAATCATTCCATTAGTGACATTTTAGGGGTACCCTTCTCATGTCATTTGGTACAGCTGTTCAGTGTCTGCTTTGAAAAAACAACACTCTGTTGAAACTACGGTAAAAAACAATCTTACTGACTGTGTTGGCAGAGTTCAGTAATATCCAGTTACAAAACGCTCTAGGGATTGCTCCATATAATTGTGGTTGCATTACTGGTAATATACATTTCTATAAATGCTCAACTATCTTGGCATCATTTGTGAGGACACACCATTTCTAATAATTTTGTTGTCATTTTCATTTTAATTGAAACAACTCGTACAACACATAAAAAGGGATGGTAAAATCCTCATGGATAGTCTGAATTCATGCTTCAAGGATAGCATGAAATTTTTTTGACAGAAATTAGCTTCATTCTCATGCAGTCCAAAGCTGCTTGCAACTAACACTGAGGTCCATTATCAGAGAGAATTCTTCCAGAAGACTGTAGCTGGTAGAAAAGGGCTTGAATTTGTACATTTCCGTTAGTACTAATTTCATATTCTCAGGATTCTAGTTCCAAAAACCCACCATTGCAGTCCTCTTCAAAGATACAGCCCACGATGCCATGCCTAAGTGAAGGTGAACTCTACTGGTTCAAATCTGCAAGATGGTCATTCAGACACAGCTGATCCACAAACCGTGTACTTCCAGGTTTTCTGTGACACAATGAAAACCTTTGCTACAAGCCATAATGAAAAGAGTGACTCACTACTAAAACTAGAATTTAGCAGGTATCTTCTCACATGTCTGCTCGGTGTAACTGCATGACTTTCCACCTAATCAGACGACAGTATAATCCTATGCAATTCTGGTAAGGACTGACAATAAGCTGTTGGTTCCAAATACATTTAAATGTAAGCTAAGACACAACATCTTACATGAAAAACTAAACATCTTCATGTGATTACCTCATTGTCTTTCTTTTTTATTTTTGTGGGTGTTCCAGGAAGTTGTTAATACTGCTATAAAGAGGGATTAATTGACAATAGTAGTGACTGAAATACAAGACTGCTTTTAAGATAGGGCTTCTGTCTTTTCATTTGCTGCTCCTATGTATCTCTTGTATCAGGCCATTGCATACTCTACTGCTTAAAACTTTATCTCTTCTCCTGAGTTGACTCTGGTGCTAACATCTATCTGCTTTTGCTGATGTTCAGTCAGCTAAATCAAGAAAATCAGTGGCAAATATATAGTTTTGGCTAAGGATAGCTTTAAAACTAACCTGGTTCCAAAACCCTTTAATTAGTTATAGGGGATTGCAAACATGGGGAACTTAAAAATGAAAAGACTGAGTCTTAAAATTATTATTTCAAGTGATTCACCTCAGAATCAACCTGACATTTGTACAACAATTCATTCTTCTTTTACTGTTCCATTCTCAAAAATTCCAATGTCACTTCAAATCCTGAAAATAAATTCATAAATTAGTACATTTGCTCCTTTTCCACTTGCAAGAAGATAGAGGCTTGAAATACATCTAAATTTAGCTCCTTTCCTTATGTGTAAACTAGCATAATCACAAATTCATCTAAATGTGAACAAAGCTTTATAATCAAGGGGATTCTCTGAATCTCAAAGCAAGGACATGGCACATTCTCTGTAGTACCTAAAGGCAAATATACCACCCCTGTCATCCTATGCTGGGACTCTTTGAATCTGTTGAGAAAGCACTGGGAGAAATGCAATGTATGGTCTCTCTATCCCAGAAGATGCAGATAAGCAGCCAGCAGCCACAGTCAGAGGAACCCCATGATAACAAGCCTCCATACTGCCCCTGATAGTGATGACTGGCAGACTGCCATAGCATACATCTTCTCTGCAGACAGATCTAGCTCATGTTCTTGGATCCAGAGGGCGAAATGTTGCATCTGAAAGCTAAAGCACCATGGTTTTTTATCTGCTTCCCACCCTGACCACTGACGAGCATAGGATGTTCTAATGTAGAGATTTGTCCTGAGCAGTAAGAGAGAAGAAGAATAACAAAGGATCTCTGAATAAAACTGTGTGACACATAAGCATATTTTTATGCTTTATTCCAAGAAAGACCTGCCTCACATCTGACACCTTTAGTGGCTCTGGTTGTCAAAGCGTATGTGCTTGCTTTAAGTTGATGTCCTTAGTATTGTTTCTATTCCTTGTCATACCTCTTATCTGTGGCTCCTTCAAACTTAGAGCACTGTGTTTATCCAGGGAGTGATGGGGTGTTGATATAAAGACATTTATGATAACCAAAACCCTTCTGGGTTCCTCTGTGGTGTGACAACCTAGTGCTCTACCTCTGCCTGCCTTCCTGCCAGCACTGCCTGGACACAAGTGTTGATGAAAACTCTGGAATGTGTCAGGAGTCCTGGTAGCCTAATAGCACCAATCAAACTTCGCATTTGGCAATAAAATCATCTGCAACTATGTTGTTTAATGTTTTCCTCCTGGTAACCAAATATTCTACGATTGGAAATAAATCAGATCCTGTATAAGTGTTGGTTAATTAATAAGGGATAGATTTTTTAGGTATCTATAATCCAAACCACCAAAATACAATAGTATTAAATGGCCAAATCTATGCCTAAGCTATGTGGCCATGTCTCTTTACATATACTTTTTTAAATACCTGATGTAGCTTGTCGTGTATCAGAATACATATGGAGGGTAATTTTGACCCATGGGAGACAAACTCTATATGGTAGGGAACAGGGTACATATTTGTAGGTACCAAAACCCTGTAAGCAAGAAGGGCAAGAAAGTTTCATTTTCACTGTTCTTGGAGAGATTTCCATGCCAGCTAAAGATCAGAAGAAGCATTGGTAACTTACAGGGTATCCATGGACTGTGCAGAAGGAATCTCAGAAGCCATTGCAAACCACTGTAAGCCATTAGTTTGATCAGCATGTACAAAGTCTTAAGGTGTTATGTTTGTGAATGACTTGAACCAGATTTTAACCTTGGATACATTGGGATATAAAGTATTTGTGTCTGTTCATACAAATTTTTGGAGAGTTGAGTGTCAAGGTGTTTTTTTATTAAGTATTAATAATAGCTATATGCATATTTCATTAGAAGTCTTCATCAAAGCCATAAGCTGTGTATCAAAGAAAATTCTTTTTCCTGGTGTCATACATGTCACATAACCTTCACCAGAGACATTGCTAGAATGGGAAATCCCCTTGGGAAATGAGTCTGGAGAGATAAAACAAAGGTGAATGATGAAACAGAGACAAAAAGAAAGAAAAAAATAATTTCCCCTTTGCTATTTAGATACCTGTTATGACTTTGTTCAAAGCAGCAGTCTACCAGTGGTTCCTTAGATTTCTAAAAAGTAGTACTTTTTTCCAAGAGAAACATAAACACCCCACTGTGAACCATACTTACATGGCAACTTTTTCTACAGGCCCTTGAAGCATCACCAACATTTCATTCTGTGAAAACAGTCAGCTATGCTGCAGATGACATGTAAAATTTGTACATGTAAATCAGTTGAAGCCTGCACAAATATACATGCACTGGTCATGTGAGTAGTCCTGTTAGCGTAAACTGAGCTTCCTGGAGACTGGGTGTCAGAGCCTGGATCAGTGAAGTCTGGTAATAGTGTTTGTGAAGGAGGTGACAATGGTAATGTTATGCCCGTCTGAACTTCATCTCTTCTTGAAAAAGAGATTCCTTAGCGAGAAATGGTTCAGAGAAATGGCAGAGGACTTGTTTTTACTGAGAAAGGACAAGTTATAGAGAAAGAATAAAGGACATAAGAAACTGGAAATACTCTGAGGTTGTAAACAGAGAACATATTTACCAGTATGCTGTTAGATGTCCCTAGAGACCAGGCCTCCTAAGCTCTTGCACCCTATTTCCCTGCTGACATGCTGGCAGCACTGAGAGCAAAGAGAAGCTGCACTTTAGCCAAGCAACTGTGTCTTTACACAGTTACTGTGCGAAAATGTTTCTTTGCTCTCCTCCAGACAGTGCTGTGCTGCAGTTTCAATCTACATGAGCCACTTGGGAGATGTAGGCCAGGCTCAGGTAAGGAAGATGGCATCAGTCTCACTGTCCACAGATGAATTCCATTCACATCCAAAAGTAAAATGGAGAAACATACTCAGCTTTTGCTAGAAAAATGGTGGAAAAAATGGTGGAAAAGGAAATTTAGACATTCTGCCAGAAGAATCCAGCTAAAAGTAAATACAGAAAAATATTATGGAGGAGCAGAAAAATTATATTGCTTGGTATGTTTAAAATCAGTCATGCTGGTTTAACTGATGAAACCACTTGCAAAGAGCAATCCTACACTGCTGGAAGGTGACAAGATGACCTAGTAATTTCTTTCCACTTGCACATTCTTTGGCAATAATCTGTGCTACTTCACACCAATTTTACACAGCAGCAAAACGTATTGCTCATTCTGAGACTGCAAGTGAGAGCAGAACTGAACAACCTGACACTCTGATAACCCATTGGCTAATATGGAGTTATGTGTGTGATTTTTCCAATTGCTTGTTTTCTGGATGAAAGGTGTTTCTTTTTAAAAGCTACAATGACTGTTAAGAGTGGGCAGCTCATATCACTACATCAAAACTAGAAATTTGTCACCAAAAAAAAAAAAAGGTTAATGCTGTTGGTACATGTCTAGGAAACTCAGCTGCACATGATTTCTCCTAGCATGTATGAACCAGGTCTGTATGGGGCTTCAAGAATCAGGTAAAAATGTGACAAAGGGAAAGAAAGTAATAACTTTGACTGTCCTTATATTCCACTATCTTTATGTGATTTCTTATCCCTAAGGATACTGTGCCAGTGACAGGTGTAATCTGCCCTAATAAAGCTCAGTCTTCTACAAATGGCTGTTTGAAGGGGCAGTGTAGGAGTGTATGAATCAGACAACCTCAGATGAATGGCCAATGGGAGTCAGAGCTAGTGGACCATTTTTCAGTTCTCATTTTTTAGCAGGAGTCTGTTCTAGCAGCAGCAGTCGATGGCTGGTGGCAAATAAATGTGTCATGCAGACTCTTCCCAATCATTTTTGTTTCTCTGAAATAGAGATAAGTTAATGTCATTCCTACATGTGCTAAGAAAACACCAGTATTTACATTAAATTGTCATAAATGAATAAAGTAATATTGTATATACAGCACAAATGAAAGATGCGTTCTCATTAAAGTATTAGAGCCCGCCCAAAGTTTTGTGGCATCTGACATTGTAACACATGTCAAGTTGAAACATTTTTTCCTCATACTTGGTTTCTTCTGTATTTGCATTCCTACCCCAAATACACCAATTGCCTAACGCTTTCCTCAGATGATGAGAACACTTCAGCCATTTTAAGGATTTATGTGGTCTCTGGAGACTTCTTACTTGAGGCCAGATGTGAGAAAGAAGATATGAATTGCACATTCAAACCTAGGGATTGAAAGGTGGCTAACCTATAGTGCAATTTCCTCCTGTGTGAGTAAGATAGGTTGGGTAGAATACGCAAAGCCAGCATCTGGCTACTGCCTGAAAAGGACTCCTTTGTAGTGTAAAAGCATAAATAGGTTTAGTGCCACTGTGGTCTTTCCCAGAAAAGGACACATCATCTGTCGAAAAGATCATATATTAGAAAGTAGGAGAATTTGGTTTTATTTTCACATTGGCACAGGAGATAAGGAAACTTCATTTACCAGCTGAATCTGATCTCAGGGATACCAGGGATGTCTTTTCAGGAAAGAACTTCGAGATCAGATTGAGCTGACAGCAAATATATCCACAACTATGTCACCTATCTGTACAGTAACACGATTTTCCTGACATTCTTCCTTTTCTTTGTTTCTGCTCACCACAGCTGAGCAGAAATTTAAAAATAAATATGTTTAAAAACTAGGCAAAAATTGGAAAAACATATTTGTTGGAAATTTGTTTCAAGAATTTGCTTCTGCTGAAAGATTAAAGCCCCAAGTTGGAGGAGAGGGAGAGGTGAGAAAAGTCATGTTTCAGCTGCTGAGATCTGAAAATATTTTCATGTTCTGAGTAAAGCATAGAAGTAGTGATGTTCAGGTGGATAACATTGCTTTTTTGAAAAATATATGTTCAAAATTCAACTGAAGTCTTTCAAGAAGGTCTACAGTAAATGTCAGGATTTTATTTTCTTTCCTTGAAGGAGAGTTATTATTGATCACAACTTGCCATATCTTCACATATAAATAATTTTGTATGTTCTGCCATATAACTAAGGATTTAGACAACTGGAGGAGTGCTGTAACTTCCTATTTCGCCTCTATTTTTAAGCTGAGATGGATATAAAGCATCTAAGAGAGTATGGCATACATGTTCAGAAAAGTGATCCTAGCTTTCAGAACTAGTCAGAAAATTAGTTGAAGTAATTTCTGACTAATATTCAACTTGATAGGCATAACCTATCTGAAATGTTGCTAAAATATGCCAACTGGTTTACTTGTCAAGTACCTGGGCATATTAAAAAGGATCAAAAAAGTCAAAAGTAACTTTGAATGTTCACTTATTATTACATTTTGAAGATGATTAGAGCCAGATGAAGAAAATATTATAGTTTTCCGACTATTTGTTTTGTGTCACTCTTGCCATACAAGTCACAATCTGAACACAAAAGTCTGGATAAACTGTCTCTGATTACCTCCCACAGGTGAGACTGATACATTCTGCTCATGATAGACACACTCATTTTTTCTCTATGAATGATGCTATTAGGAGATGATTCCAGGAAGAAGCAAGCTCATAACTATTTTTAACAGAAATAGAGTATTTTTGCTGGATGTTAAATAGAGCTGTCTTCCTCACCAGCTAACATCTGAGTTCCTGAGTAACAGTTGGTTTTAAAAATAATTAACTGAGTTCAAGGTATATGTTATGAAACAGAACAGACAAGTACCAGATTAAAACAAGAAAAAAAAATGTGCAAGATCATTGTACACTCTATTGTAGTTTTTCCACAGTATTTGTAGTGAATTGTGTACAGTACTGCACTAACAGATAAGGTGTTTTCCCTGTCCCAAAGAACCTACAGCCTTAACATAGCATGTCAAAACGTAGGATTAAAGGCCAAAATAAGTAAGGGTGTGAGATTATTACTGTGGATTATAAAGACGAGAGTTAGTTTGGAGATACGTGTTTGGGGGAAGACTGCAGAGTGAGAGAGAAGAGGGTCTGATAGATGAAAGCAGAAATGGTGTTTTAGTAGGATAGAAGGAAGGAAGTAAAGCAGATAAAAGCAGCAGGAAAATGAAAGGATTGGGAAGAACAAAAAGAACAAGAGAAGGAAGATAAAAGCAGGGGTGAGGTGATGAGATATGCAAAATTCTACACAGACACTTATAAAATTAAAAACACACCCTGGTGTGTACAAAACTTGCCCACACCTTCTTTTCACGCACAGATCACTCTTACGCTACCTGATAGTCCCATAGATATGCACTCCATTTCACAAATATAAAGGCATATAAAATCCACATCCAATTAACTTCCAGTCTAAATCAGATACAACACGCAGCTGAGCAGTGATTTATATACACATCATGAGACATCCCATTGATTATTAGTCGGGCTATACACCGTCCTGAAGCTTGATATGTAAATAGCTACAGGTTCAGATTTCTATGTGTATGTTTCCCACTTTATTGCTAGTCTACCTCTATGACTATTACTAAAAACCTAGCTACTATTAAAAAACTTATAAAAGTGCACTGATGGTACCCAGTGCGGCACAGTGTTATCATGTGAGATCTTTGGGTGGTGAAAGAAGCACAGTGATAAGGTCAGGGAGCAGTGTTTGGGAGGCACCGCTTTTGTGTATACTCAAGGCTGCAGTTATTAATGTTTAGGTAAGGGTTTTCTTTTTATTTCATTTGGTTTGGTGGTCAAACCCATCTTGCTCTGAAGGTGGCAGGATACCAATGGGAAAGAAATTACAACAGTGGGCTTTGAGATCATATTTGGGATGTAACATAACAGTTTCAGAGCTTGAGTGCAGGAAAAGTCAACTACTAGAAGATGCCTTGAGCAAGAACCCATCATTCTGGCTGTCTGGATGTGCAGTAAAACCTGAGAAGGGATTTGAAAGCTTATATAAATGAGTGTGGTGAATGTTAACACAGACACACGTTCATGTGGGTGTACACAGTCTTTTAAGCAGAGAGACAAACATACATGTAGATGTAATAGTTAAAAGGGGGAGTGACAACCATAACCAAGCACCTACATGTTTTAATCCTAGGAATATTTCATCAGATGCTTATAGCTCTGAGACCTCCATTATTACTGTTAGCGCATGTATTGTTTGCAGCAGAGCGACCTTGCACTGGAAGTTTATCCGGATCTACTGTATCCATGTAGTCTAATACAGAATGTGATGGTAAGAAGAGGTAATATCCCTCCCAAAAGATTCTTGCCTCATTTAGAATATTTATTTTCTGGCTCCCAGAATGAGGAAAATAAAGTATAAATAAAGATGGTCACCTTCTCAGGGCCACTCATATTTCATGGGTCTGATCAATACATACAGTATTTAATTAATCTAATAAATCCTGTCACACTTGACCTGCGTTTGCACTTCTCTCCTAGCTATACAGATATAGCAGTATCCTCAGTGTCACTGGCCTGCTGACTCACTACCAAATAAAACTGTCCTGCTGGATGAGTCTGACCCTTGGACCGCTGGTGGGTCAGCTCTGTAGCAGAGGAGAAAGAGAATGCTTACTGTTGAAGAGCAGTGGGGAGAACACAGGGGTGGTCTCTCCTACTTTCAGTATGGCAACTCCTGCCTGTTGGCTGAAGCCCTGAACGTTTGCTGAACACTTGCTGGAGCCCTGAATGTTTGCTGAATGTTTACTGAAGCCTTTGCCACAGCCTGGTTGGGATGGCTGACTGCACTGCTTGCCTGTGCTGTGGGGAAGGGGGAAAGGAGAAAAAGCAGTGCTGGGGAAAGGGTTACATCAGGAATGCCTTGTGGGAAAGTGCTCCTGAGGGCTAGAGTCCTCCTCTGCACAGAGCAGGGGAGTGTAGATGGTTAGTCCTTTCCAGCCTTACTGATCTTTGGTTCCTTTCTGGACTTTTTGCCTCAGAGATGGCTTTTAAATGTCATCAGTCTGGTGTATGTCTTTCATGCACTGAAAACAAGCACGTTAAAGGTGCCAGTGTTATGTACTGTTGCTATGTCTTCCTCAGCTTTAAGGTTTTTCTAGGAATTATAGTGAGGTGCCTATCACATTGATTACAGGCACTGTCAAGTTTTCCACTTCCCTTCATTATGTGCGTCGACTCTGTTACCCCAACACCGATGGCAAAGGAGATAACATCGCATACTTGTTCTCTCTCCTATCACCGCATCCCAGATTTTTACAAGCAGTTTGGCATGCTAAGCGATGGTAGGTAAATTCTGTTTAACAGGCCAGAGTAAGAACTGCAGCAGTAGACATTAGGAGGAATGACTGCAGAAGCAAAAGGGCTCTTATTTTAATCTGTGTCAGATATTGGCTCCCATGGACAGCCTCACTGCTTGTTTGGAAGTTCTGAATATGTCCAGAATATCTATTTGGAGATCAAGAAGAATTATGTGGCAGTTAACCTTATCCCCAAGCAAGTAAGAGATGCAGAACCATGAGATTTCTGTTCCAGAAATAGCAAAATTGGTCTAATGACTGACCACAGGGAAAATCTTAGTTCTAGAAGGTAGGAAGGGAGTGCTTCTAGCATAGCATCCCTAAAAATTTCCTTATTATAAGTTCAAAAGTGAGTCTGGACAATTTAAGATTCAGGCAGCTGCTCCTCTGAGGAAATAATTTCTTGAAGACTTTGTGGTATCTTTTTAGTGGTAGTGGTTGCACCACTAAAAATGACAAATACATCGGAAAACCATTGGCACTGCAGCCTGCACTGTCATCCTGCATGTCCAACAGGTTTCATGCAAATGCTTGAGGAGGGAAGTTTATAGGTTTCTTTAAGCCGTGTTTTGTCTGTCTATTACGCATTGCTTCTGTGCTCTCAGAAGATTTGACTAATATTACATCATCTTGCTCAAGTAGTATCATGTTGCTGGGTTAGTATCTGGAACACCATGTGGATTAAAAGCTGCAGAAAAGTCTAATAAATAGAATTACATTGTTCATAGCAAAACCTCAACATGACCCAGTAATGTGCATTTGCAGCCCAGAAAGCCAACTGTATCCTGGGCTGCATCAAGAGAAGTGTGCCCAGCAGGTCAAGGGAAGTGATTCTTCTTCTCTACTCTGCTCTTGTGAGACCCCACCTGGAGTACTGTGTCCAGCTCTCGGGCCCCCAGTGTACATGGACCTGCTTGAGCGGGTCCAGAAGAGGCCATGAAGATGACCAGGGGGCTGGAGCACCTCCCTTCTGAGGACAGGCTGAGAGAGTTGGGGTTGTTCAGCCTGGAGAAGAGAAGGCTCTGGGGAGACCCTATAGTGGCCTTCCAGTGCTTAAAGGGGGCCTACAGGAAAGGTGGGGAGGGACTCTTTATCAGGGATTGTAGTGATAGGATGAGGGATAATGGTTTTAAACTGAAAGAGGGTGGATTTAGATTAGATATTAGGAAGAAATTCTTTACTGTGAGGGTGGTGAGACACTGGAACAGGTTACCCAGAGAAGCTGTGGCTGCCCCCTCCCTGGAAGTGTTCAAGGCCAGGTTGGACGGGGCTTTGAGCAACCTGGTCTAGTGGAAGGTGTCCCTGCCCATGGCAGGGGGGTTGGAAATAGATGATCTTTAAGGTTACTTCCAACTCAAACTGTTCTATGATTCTACAAAACAATGTACATTTTTACATCTGTTAAAATATTCTTGTTTATGTGCCAACATCGTGAGATTTCATGATTTCAGTGGAGGTCACTACTGTTGGAATTCAGTAATTTTTACTTCCTGTGTACCTCGTTTATGAATCAAAAGTTCAATAAGACTTATTGGTATGACAGACTCTAGGTCTAGTTTATTTTTTTTGAACTACCATACAGTTCTGCAGTTCTCAAGTTTATTTCCAGTTTCAAGTTTGCTGAAGAAAAAATCTTTTTATGGTTTTTATTTTTTAAGTACAGTTATAGACATGTTAAGAAGGCCTGTATAATACAATTGGCAGGGGAGAAATTGTATATACAGAGAATTTGAAATAAAAGACAACTTGGCAGATAACATACGTTCACCTGGTATACGCAATTTCTATTTAAGCCGGGTTCTATTTTAACAACATATGAGAATGTCATGACTTCTTCTCTTTCAAACCCAGAGCAATTGTTATAAATGTAGATATTTGACAATTTACTGTTTGAAAAAGTATTAAAATAGATGACATTATATCTAAATCAACAGATGATAATTTCAACATAGTAATTTTCAGCTTAACTCTATTTCAGTGTATTTAACTGTCCTCCAAAATTTTTGTACATTTTAAGACAAAGCAGAAATCCTTGTTTCTAGAGGAAGTGAGGTCTTCAAATCATCAATGAAAGAATCTTATATCTTTCTTACTGTCTATATTTGACCATACAGCTGCTGAAAATACTCTAATGTGTCTTTGCTTTAAGCCAAATTCTTTTCCTGAGCACAATACAATGTCTCATAAAAAGCATAACATGTCCTGGAAGCCCTTGCTAACAACTATGAAATTATTAGTGTTCAATTGATTGATGGACATTTTTAACTGAAATTATCTGCTCACTAAAAGGTAATGTGTAAAGCTTATCTGAATTTCTTAATTTTTCAGTGTTAAAGGCCCATGACCCAAAACATTTCCTTTCTTTCTAATGATTTTTTATTGCAGCGACCGACTCTTTTCTTTGCCACCAATCTCCATTTTGTACCAGCTCTTGAGAGGGTCTTTTATCAGTGTTATCCACATACTAAATAGACGAAAACACAATTTTTCTCTCTAGGAATATTTATTTATTTTTTGCAATGTTACCTGAGCTAAAGCTCCTGTTTTTGAATTGTTACCCCGTTGCCTACCTGGCTGCAGGAGAGAATTTCAGGTTAGGGATATATTTACACTGCTGGTTTTGCTGTGACTGCAGATGATGCTGACATACCTGAGTGAGGCTGCAAAATCCAGAGCTGAATAAATAGTTTAGAAGTTAACTAATACACAGCGCTTCATGCTGCTGCACCACACTGATGCCACCTGAGTGCCAATACCCATCTAATCCATTTAAAACTAGCTTAGATATGTCTTTTGAGACTGCAGTCAGCCTTCAGAGAGTGCAATTCAGTCTACCTTTAAAGGAAGTAAAAATTATTCAGGAACTAACGTGCCCATGAGCTTGATGAAGTAACCAGTGATGTTCTCAGTGCAACAGCAACTGGCACTCCTGAGACTGCAGACTCATAAACAGCATTTAAGCTTCATGGAAAAATAAGAAGCAGAGGAGGCATTAGGCCATTTTATAGGTGCTAGACTGAAATTGCAAATTCCTACTTACTGGGAAACAAAACAAAACAATTGTTTATATTATATGATTCCCTAACTGCAATGGAATTGATCTGACATTGATGCCCACACTAGTAGCTCTCAATAGACCTCAGTTAGTATTCCAAGTCAGTTATTACCTTACTTTGATCAGTGGATTAAATTACACAATTCTGAATAATCATATTCCATTTACACAGACAGGCTTTTGCCATCATGGTTTATAGGACCCTTATTACATGTAGCCATGTATCGTTCTGACTTGGACAAGCACAGATCCTCCTCCTTGACCTTTATTATTAAAAATTATGGGTGTGTGGTGAATTACATTCTTTGTCTAAAAAATATTTAATAGAGATTTTCCTTCAAGATTATTTCACACTACTGAAAGCACAAAATCTAGAAAGCATGAATGGTCATTTCAGAGCCCGAAGGAAATGGTAGCTAGTTGTTTTCTGATTTCAGAGAAAAGCTATGCCAGTAGCTGCCTATGCCAACTTTACATAATTCTATGAAACAGCAGTGTAAACTGGGAAACACTCTGTCTGCCAGAAGTATTCTTTCCCTGTTCTTTACTTCATAAAAATTTCACTTGCAGAATAAACTTATTTCTTAATGGATTAGCAACACCCAAACACTATTTCAGCCTAATACAAGCAGTGAAAGCCATGTAAGTTACTGCCAATCTAAAACTGAAACACAATGTCTTTTAGCCTCACACTGTCATTGGATAGGTCACCTATTGGCCTTGGTAGATATATGAAATCTCACTCATCTATTACATCTAAAACAGTACGACTTCTCAGATTGTATCAAAGTGCCAGAAAACTGCACTTTTTATCACTTTTATCACCACTTATAAAAATGGTTCTATACTCCTAAAAACATCTAACAGCCTTTGTACAATTTGCCCTTCAAATACTTTAAGCTTTAATAACCTTGAGCTTAGACACACTGCTACTTTGGAGATGCTTCTTGCAGTTTAAATTAAGCTTTGTTTCTTAGTTTGCAATACTGGGCAAAAGGAGAATTTAAGCCTACTCAGTATTTACACAAGAGAGCACAAGCCACAGTGAGGCTGTGATTTCACCATTCTTAATACCAGACGTGCATTACCACATCCCTGAACAAGACAGACTTGTCCTGGGTCACACAGGGGTACACAGTCACACTGCAAAGGATAAATGGGCAAGCAGCCACAAGACATAGTGTGCTGATTTGGTCAGATTAATGTTTTTAATTTTGGCTTCATGCCAGCTACAGGAAAACAGACAATAACATACAGTGAGTATCTACATTAAATTCCATATAGCATTTGATCTACTTGTTAAATACTAGTGTTTGTTCATTACTATTCCATCACAGTCAATGAGAACAAAGTTTCACAAATCTCTACTCTTAAGAACAGTCCTTATTTGTGTTGACTTCACTTGAAGTTAATAAGAATGTTCATCTTGCTTGGGCAGGTAACATTGTCCTTATTTCCTTGTGACCTTGTAAGAACGGAGAAAACAAAAAGGTCATAGCAATCAGATGATCTCAAAATTTTATATTTTCAAAATAACAACTAATCAGCATTTCAACACTGCAAAATCATCACAAACAGATCTCTGAATAAATGTAAAACATTTCTATGATATTTTAAGTTCCTTTTAATGGCAGCCGTATTTTAGCTTTTACCAGTTCTGGTGTAAATCAAAGTATCTGCCTGAAGTGGGATAAAAGGTCACATCTTTCAAAACTCCTGAATTCCTGAAGAGTTAATTTGACAGTAGGAAAAAGGCTACACAGATAATGGGCAAAGCCTCAGTGACTGAATATAGTACCACCTGTTATCTGCTGACACTTACACACAGGCTCAAGAGTTGTTTACTCATTGATGGAGATCATTGGTTCTACTAATGAATTATGTTATTTGAAGCAGCCAGGCAGAAAGCTGGAATACCAGCACTGAACAACACAACCTGTTGGCAACACAAAATGCTTTTACAAGCCCATGCTTGGCAGTTGGAGATAAAATAAGCTTTCTGCCACCGCAGTAAGAATGCATCTATAGATCTGTACAGGCTTATTTTAACTACATAAACCTGTGACACAGTGTATCTCAGAAACCAGACCCAAATGCAGAAATTTAAAGTAGCTGACATAGAGAGGGAATCATTCACATGGAAATTAAATGCTCATCATTTTACTAAACCCCTGTCAAAAGGCTTGGATTGCAATAATGAGCCCAGATCTCCAGGGTTGAGAACAATCCACAGCACAGATGCAGCTCCAGTGGTTCTAAATATTTTTCCAAGTTCTGCCTTGTTTACAAATTGCCATTCTTGGGCAACATTATTAAGAACAGACCAATGATAGAGTCCAACAGCCTGGTGGTATTCCAGAAATTAACTCCGATTTCCAGCATGCCATATCTGTCAACATCCTGGACACAATTAGTGTTTCCGACCCTGGCAAAGCATCAAGGTAGCTCTGATGGTTGTAAAAGACTCAATAGGGAGCAGTCACTAAACACAAAATTCTTCAGGTATTTTAAACAAAATCCAAGAAATAACTCTGTAATAAGTAGTATGACATTTCCTTTTATTAATCCTTTCTACACTGGACACTGGACTAGACCTGGGACCAAGCTTAGCCAAATCCTTAGCAGTGGCAGAGAAAAAAACCCACCTCCCTATTGTGTAACAGCTCAGATATGATCATTAACATGTTAATAATATCACTGTTTCTTATCAGTCCTAAGAATGGGTTTACCTTCACGCTGAATAATAGCAATGATAAAAGCCATCTCATAGGACTCTACAGAGGAGTGCACTAAAGGCTGATTGCATATCATCACACAGGCTTAGCAACACATTATTTAGGAACATATAAAAGGAAGGATACCACAGGATATTTATGGAAAAAGTACCACTCCTAGCTTCCTTATGGATTGTCTTCCCTTCCCTTGTGCACATCTGCATGTAGGAGCACAGGGAGCTGGGGACAGGAACCAACCTTGCATGGCCTACATTAGGTCAAACAAACATAGCAGTTAACTTTAGGACACACAGAAGCTACTCTATTATTAGTCCAATTTAGGAGCATGGATCTTCAATTGAGATGTGGAAAGAGGTAAAGAAGAGCTTGGTTTAATCTTTCCCAAACATCATGCAATAGTGACAGCTTTTTGCACAAGGCAAACCAAGCTGTACTCCAGAAAAGTATGTAGTGATGGGTTCAGAGAAGAGCAATCCTTGAAAGCAGGCCAAAGTCCTTCCCACCGTTTTTCCTGAGGTGGTATGCTTCAGTATAGCTCCTCTCCTGGACAGCTGCCAACAGCACTATGCAGTCATTGGTGTTTTGGAGAAGGAACAAATAAAACGAGGATTATTTTATGTAGCAACATAATGTTGTGTTTCAAGGATAGAAAGAATTGTAGGAAAAGTTTATTTCAAAGATAGACATGCTAAATAGCTATAAAAAATGATAGAAAATGCATGTAAGTGAAATAAAAATGAGAAAGAAAGTTACAAAATGCATGTTCATCCATCTAAAAGACCTTTAAAGATGTACATAAAGTATACAGAATGGTAAGACGTAAGAATGGCAGACGGACTTAATACGGTTACTAGTGCAGGAAAGTACAGAATTCTAAGAAAAAGAAATGTAAGGAAAATAAAGGAAAGCAAAACTGTTAGCACCTGTAGGTGATAAATTTTTTTAAAGTACCATTGTAAGAAGACACAAGGTTTTATACAGAAACTCTTTCTCTTGAGAGGGAATGAAGAAGCTTATAACTGAGAGAAAATACTTTATCTCAAGCCTGCATTATTCATTCCTTTATTCAAGAGAGAAAAAGTTTCTCCTTGGTGGTGTTTTCAGTTACAAGAATACATTTCTATCACTTTTCTTTGTAGTAACATCTCTTCTGTGAATAAATCTGCTGAAGAGAAGATTGCTTCCAGGCAAATCATGAAAGCTGCAAAGGTATGAGTGTCTCTCATAGCAGTAAGGTGTTCACATCTCAAAATAATTGAGACTGTTCAGTTCTGTTTGAGTTCACATCTCAAAACAATTGAGACTGCTAACCTAATTAAGGATGTCTGACTCAATTTAAGGTTAGACTAGATGCAAGTTGGGACAGTAGTTATCAACAGATCATCTTCTTTCAGATCAGTTACTTTGGTTTCCATTAAAGGCCACAAAAGCACTAAAATGTAGGCATTGTTATTAAGCTCCATACGAATTTATTTAGAAAGGATTCTCCATTTGCATGTGTATTTCCTTAGCAGGAATTTCCTGATACACTGCTTCAAGTTAAAAAAAGGATTGAGACATCTTCTTGGCTTTTTTCCCCTTTCATTAACAAATTTCCCATTCCTTAGTGTGACTACACTTTACTACTGTAAACACAGGTGCCAGAAAGTATCTTCTGGAAATCCTAAATTTTGGGCATTATTTCCTCAAAGGTTGGTAACTTAGTCATAATAAATGAAAAACTAATTTCATTAAAAGCTTTTGTTTATTTCCTTTAGTATCTATTGAGACTACTTTACTTAAGGACTAGTCTGTCTGTGATTATTCTGTCTGTCAGTTCATCTGGTGTCCTCATCCCCTCTCCATCTCTACAGTACTATTAGTTCATTGGCCAACTGCACACAAACCTGCAGGTAACATCTTAATAAATCGCTCTGAATCTCATGAAAATTCGTTTCTGGGGAGGGAAAAGGAACCCAGATTAATGCTCTTCCTGAGCAAAATCCTCCCGTGTGCTGTGTTACCCTACCTGAGCAGCCTGGCCAGCCTGTCAGAAGCATGTGCTGATCCTGCCCTGACAGTCTGCACAGTATGGTAGAAAGACTTAAAGCACGAGACCTTGAGAAAGGAGCTGAGGTTATTACATAAAATGGAGTCTTACATAGGATATATGTAAGGAGCCTTACATAGGACACATATCCACTGAAAAATAAGAGTTGTAAGAAGATTACTCTGAAGAGTCATTCATAAGAAAATAAGAGACCTTGGTTTTGATTCATGGAAAAAAGAGAATTTTCAAACATCATCTCAGGGTTAGTGTGCAGACTGCCTGAGGAGATCTATTATCTATCCTATGCACAGGTTCTGTTCTCATTGCTAATACTTCCAACACCAAAAATAGAAGACTTAAGTATGGGACACCATGATTGAGTCAGTCATTCAAACAGTCATGTGATTCTGAAGTCTTCCTTAGAGGTCTCATAAACAACTCTGGGTACAGACATTGCTGACCAGCATCTCCCCTGGAAAGACCCTAATTTCAGTTGCTTCCAACTTTGCAAATGTTAACTGGTTTGCTGGAATCTCATACCTTAGATATCTCTCTTGTTGATAATGTTTTACCTTCCCGTCTCTGTTCTTGCACTCACCAGTGCCCAGTGGAGAAAGATGTCTCCCTGTGCTTCACCACGGTGCAGTAGCTCTGAGGAGGCTGCAACTAAAGGATGAAACCAAACTCACATATCAGCTGGCCAGCTGGTAGGTCAAGTAGAAAGAGCTGTGAGTAGGAGCGCATGGGATCTTTCAGAATGCCAATGGGAAGGAATTGGTGTTAGAGCCAGAAGGAATGGGCAGGAGCAATGAAAGAGGGAGAAGGTGGAGGGGGCACAGGGGCTGGACTTGGTTGCTCCACATGACTGGAGCAAGAAGCCACTAAGCATTAGTGGAAAACTGAGACCAGAAACAGAATAAGGCATACTGAGAGAAGATAAATTTGACAGGACTCTGATCGCCTGTAATGGTAGAGAGGGGCATGAGTTCTGGGACTGGTGGAAAACTGGGAGGCAGGACTACAGACACACCACTTGGACAAAACAGGACCAATGGCGTGGCATCAGTCATGATTAGGGAAAGCAGGCACAGATATTTCTATGGGCAGCCTACTCTGTTAGCGGAGTGAGACAAGTGAGCTTGCTCCAAAACAACGCAACTATTGCCATTAAGTTACTGCGTGTGAGCTAATTCATCCATCTGAAAATTTGGGCTTGTTACTAGAGGTGTGTCACCATGCTGATATAAAGATAGCACTTATCTGATAGCACAGGATCTGTGCTTGTATTTCCTAATATGTACAGCATCATGTGGTCATTTCAGCTCAAGTGGCAGTAGCTTAGCATCTCTATAATCCACTCCATATAAATGTGTGCCCAAAACTATCAGAGCACACTCCCTTCCAAAGCCTAGAACAGAACTGAAGCACTGTTTTCCTCTTCTGGCAAGGCATATTTGTGACACTCAGTGTACCTCATCTCTCAGATACAGAGCTATAAATTAATTTGCTAAACATCCAATCTTGGTCTCTCCAGGCTGAAACACAGCTACAATACTGTTCTTAAAGTCAATCACCTTCAAGTTGATTAAAACTGTGCTTTGAAGACAGAAAGTGTGATAAAAGTATTATGTGCTTTGAAAATGAAGCATCAGATATCTCATGTCGGGCACCCAAAATTAGGGGATGCTTTTGACAATTCTGACTTTGATCTTTGTGTGTCTCAATTTTCAGTTATAAAACAAGGATAATAGTGGCACTTAATTTTGTTGGGAACCATAGATTAGCTAATTTTATGAAGCACTTATATGCTATGGTGAGAGCACAGCACAATCATCCATGAAGATATTAGATAATTTTACATTTTATGCAGGATCTGCCTGATGGATGTTGAGTAAGATTTGATACCAAATATTAAAGGAAGAAGAAATATGGAATAACTATCCCTTTACTGAATAAGGCAGGATTTCCCAAAGAGGAAAAAACAATACCTATACAGTCATGTAATTAAAAGCTGTCTGATAATGTGTATACATGAAAAGGGCAGGATGAAATTTGCACAGGAAGCCTTTATTTTTACATTCTTCACATTTTAAGCACCTGACTCTGAAATTCTCATCAGTGTTTTGGTATGGTTTCTCCCTGTAGGTGACTATTTTAATTACATAAAGAGTTTATTGCATAAACTAGTGAAGCAGTTTAAAAGTTTGAAAGTTCTGGTTTTCATACACAAAGTCATACAATTATTTTGATTGTCCTTTTTATCTTTACCATGAATTTCTGATTCCTTTGTAAGTATTTTTATATTATGATAAAATAATTCATTGTTTTCATTATTATTACTGAAATCTTATCAGGAAGTTTAGCAGTTCATTAAATTACATAATGCATTAAGTAGGTGGAATCAATTAAGTTAATGGAAAAATAGACTTCTGACATTTTATTAAAATAACACCTTTCATTCAAACAAGATCCAACTGATATCAAAAAGTTGTAAATGAGATTTGCTGCTCAATACAATGCCTTTATGAATTTATGTACACAACAGTCCAAGTTTCTGCCTAAGGGTAAAGTGAGTCTCCAAGAGAAGGAATTTTTTGTAGGTCATTCCAAGAAGTTTAAAATTATTTAGGACAGAAAATAATAATCATTGCATGCTTAGCAATTTGCATTTCAGGTGCAAAGCATGTCTCTTCAGTCTTAAATTTTCTAGTAAAAACATACCAGTTTTTTGTTGGTTTGGGGTTTTTTGTTTTTTAAATCCCTCAACTCTTCCTGGGAAAAATCCTACAAAACCAAGCAGTATAAAATGTAAACAACTTTCCTTCTGAGGGAACAGAGTGAACTGTATCTGCTGTTTCATATACCATTGGCAAGGCGTAGACAAAACTTGGTGGGGTATGGATAAAATGGCGAAGGATAAGAAATAAGATCTGTATTGATTGGAATATTGTTTTCACTGTATTTAAGAGTATTTAATGCAGACTGTAGTACACATGCATTCAGACTTAAATATGTTTACTAGCACTAAATGTCATTTAATATCACAGAAATTCCGTTACAATTAGGGTACAATATCTGAAATGTAAAGCTGCCCAGTGTAAATAAATACACAAAAATATTGACCTTAATTCACTACAATCTTTCCTGCAATACAGTCTTTGTTTCTCCTCTTAATAACTAATGTTAATTTGAAGAACTATATTCCAAGTATGAACACCAGGATATGCTGGACAAATGCATTCATTTAGTTCTATGAATAAATTAATTTCTTTTTCTTATGAAATAAACCATCATTGTCTTTTTTTTCCCTTCCTTTTCAATACATGTGCTGTGTGCCTCACTTTTGTGTTAAATTTGCTGATCCGAGTGTTTTAAGCTCCACCCTGAATATTTTAAGCTCTGTGTGGATTATTTATATTTTCAGCTGTATTTCCATTTACTATGGTGCCAGTAATTCATTGGAGTAATCTACTCAGTTCCACTGTGACAGCTCTCCATAAAGATGCCAGTTGCTCCTACACATTTCTCAGCATTCTGGTTAATGCATGTCCAGAATGTACTTGCTAACAAAATAGATTTCAGTAGCTGTTATGAATTATAACATTGAATTAGAACTTTAATTTTACACTACACAATTAAAACCTGTATGAATGTCTTTCTGCCCTATCTTCATATTTCCAGTCTCAAAGGCCAAGATCACCCTTCCAGCCAGGCCCTTTCAGAAATCTCTCAAGGCTTCTTCTAGGGATAGTGTGACTCCTATGTGTCAGTTGACAACATGATCTCCACTGTGCTATTTTCTATCTGGCAATGGAGTAAGAAGAATTTAGTCAAACACATAGTCCTCAAGCACTTCTTACCATAAATATTGATGTTTGTTGTACCTGGCTTTCTGCAATACCCAGTCTGAAATTAAATTAAATCAAAACTTATAGACAAGGTACAGTCCTATGTGCATTTTTGCATTTTTTTTTCAGGAATAGCAAGTTTTATTGGGAAACTGAACAAAGACAAGGAAAAGAGCAAAATTCTGACAGTGAAAACTACATTACTAGGAAGGTATGTTACAACAGTATGCATGTGCGCACTCAGGTAAGGGGATAAGGGAGATTACACAGGAGGCTATTAAGTCATTTGCCTATAAAATAGCCCTCAAGGAACACTTTTGTTCTTATCACATCTGCAATTACTTGTATTGGTATTTCTCACTCATCCTTTTGTCTCTCATCCTGTGTTACTTTTGACATAGGGAGTAGTTTCCCAAATTCAGACCATGATTCATTATGATCCTCCTTCACAAAAAAACCTATTTCTGCCATGAAAAATATAACAATTAAATGCCTAGTGTTACTGCCAATTTGGAGGTTATTGATCAAAATCTCATTGTTGTTTACTTGTCTTCCAACTCTATTCTTTTAATGCATCCTACTACTAAGATATGCATAATAACAACAGGACATAACTTTGTATTGGTTGTTCTTCCTGTGGGTGTGGATGTGTTGCATGCTGGTTCATGATGTAGAAGGTCACCAGCACTGCACGTTTCTGAGGTCACCGGAAATCTTCCTTACTCACTGCAGTCTATGCACGAGTCTTCCCTGATGTGCTCTGCTCATGTCTCCACTGAGATTTGTGCTGTTTATTAAGGGTCTGAAGTAAAGCTGATTGAAGGAAATTAAAATTGGAACATTTTCATTCATTTCACTGCAAATCACAGTAATGAAAACTGAAATATAGCCGAAAGGACTAGAGCCAACAGAGGACCTAAGTACCTAAAAACCTTTTGATCTGAGCATCATGTGGGATGCAAGAGGAGCAATTCAAAGCTTCTGGATGTTGATCAGGCTTATGAGTTAGGTGTGAAGATGCCCAGAGGGGCCAAGATCTATCTATACACAGGCACAGAGTGACAGGCACCCTGGAGCTTTAAAATGGAAAAGTAAGACCCTGTGGAGTCAGTTTAAATAACAGTTGAGAAAGGCTTATTTGATGAGCAACTTTCAACACAGGTGCCTGAGGTCCTGTGTTAGTCATAAAAGTCCCTTGTTAGAGTTGAAATCATTTTGGCTACTTCATTCAGAAGTTGCCTAGGCTTTGATAAAAAATGAAAGGATAGCAGTTACTTCATTTGGAGAAGGTTTTTATGCTGCCTTACCTTTTTATGACAGTCTGCCTCATTCTAGCTTGCCATACATTTATAGTTCAGCATGACTGAACTTTAGATATTTTCTAGCTCAAAACACTTTTTTTTTTTTCTGTGTAAATGATTCCATTTAATTCTTGGCAAGGGCAACTGCCAATTTCCATGTTCATAACCCAGCCATTTTCCTTAGCCTATGCATTTTTCATCCTGAGTTGAACTGCCCTTACTAATTTACTAATTAAGTACAAGTCAGATTAGGATTGCCACTTAACATTAATGTATTTGTTTGATCAAAATGAATTGCAAGCATATGATGTCTCATAATTGGTAAATGTAAGATGATAGCTCAAATCCACCTCTAGGCCTTTATCATACAGGTTAACAGTTTTGCATTTCAGACAGCTGAAGGGAATGTGGAGAATCCACAAACGTTTGAATTTATGAGTATGTTTTGCCCAAGACACTGTTTGGGAACTTGACTATTTCAGATTAACCATCAAATACCGTAGAAGACTCAGTGTTGAATTATTTCAAGGTCTGATGCACAAAACAATCTCTTGCAGCCATATCAATGTTATTTATTGATAAAGTACAGAAACTTTTCAGATTTTTTTTTGTAAACATTTGACATAAAATTTCTCTCTCACATGAGATGCTATAATAATAACCAGTAAAATCTCACTGTATTTGTTTTGCTTGACTTGCAGTTTTATAAGCGATAATCATGTATACTCCATCCATAAGAAATCCACATAGCATCACGAAATTATGGTTTCAGATCTAAGATTCTGTTTAAAAATAATACGTATTTCTGGGCTTCAGGACTTCAAGACAGACCTTAAGGACATTAACAGCTAACTGAAGGCTCCAGTGTTGGGAGTGAATGATCTCCACTACTCTTGCTGTTTTAACTCCAAAGCCAATTTAAGTATCAGAGAAATTAGCCATTCCATTGCTGATAATATTAGTAAACACAATCAGGTAACAACAATATTTCATAATCTCACTATTTCTCAGCTGCTTCTCTTACGAACTGGCAAACTCCTCAGTTTCCTAGAGGTAACTTCTACAGTGCTCTTATGTGCTGATAATATAAAACACTTAAACTTGTAAAACCAAAATTTTTATTATCACCAGGTAATTCCAGTTAAAGACTGAGGACTATAACCTAACACACAACAGAGAAGCATAAAGGAAAATTGCCTTTTAGTGAAACTCTGGTGAGAACTTTACCATTCTAGGGATGGAGTAAACTCTGTCAGAATTACAGCTGTTACAGGAAGGAGAATAAGTATAGAAACACAGTATTATGAAAAAATTAGGTTAAAGAGGGTTTCTGAAAGTCATCTGGTCCAACCTCCTGTTTCAAGCTAGTCCAAATGAAAAATTAAAAGGGGATGGCCAAGGCCTTGTCCAGTCATGCTTTGAAAATCTCCATGGAGGTGGATCCCACAGGCTGTCCGGGAAGCACATCCCAGGGCTTAATTAGAATTTCCCTTGCTGCAACTTGTGATTGTTGCATCTTGTTGTCTCATTGTCACGGAGAGCACTGCCTAAGTGTCATCACAATGTATCGCCTTCCTCCCACAACCTCACAGCAAGAGTTTTCAAAAACATATTGAAACAAGTGACTCTGTAGTTTCTTTACTTGGGACTTCAGTTATGTTTGGGTTTTCAGCACACTTTATCTGTCATCCCCACCAACTCATATATGCCTCTGAAAGAGCTGGCAGCTGAAGATGGGAGACTACAAACTTGTCCAAATATTTTGGTCTAACCACTTACCATCAGAGACGTGATGCTGAATTAGACAGACCTAGTATAGCTACTCCTGTATTTGTATGTTCTTTCTCTTCTGTACTTGAAACACCTCTAATTCAACTCAGAGCAACTGTTCACAATTTGTACTTGAAGTTTGCTGTGTTTGTTTCAGACTTGGAGAAGCTTCAGTGTCCATAAGCTTGTCTACTTTTCACAATATTAGTTGATTTGATTAAAGACATTACCTCTACTTAAAAATCTGTATCACTGATATCCTTAGTTTATCATGGTCCCAGTAATACTACTTCTACATTAATTCTGAAGACAGCTTGATAAATGCAGAGTAAATGATGCTTGTTTCATTAATTGTACGTATAAGTTAACAACTTCACACTGATTGTAAAGCACCAAATTAATGGGAAAGCATTTGCTGAGCTCATCTGTGAACTCCAGCATTTGTTTTGTATCATTCAGTCAATAAACAGTCCCTAATCACAGGCCATTTGTGTTTTCTGGACAGGTATGTGGACAGTTACTAAAATCTTGTCTTTGAGGATGGAATATTTATGGCACTTGTTTACTGCTTATACTACTGATAACTTCCTTGGCTACAACTTCTGAATCTATGCAGAAAAGAATAAGCCTGACATTTCTAGTAGCTGCATTCAGTCTTACAATGTTGTTGACACTTCGGAACATTAACGTAACTTTCTATGCTGTTGAGACTTTTATGTGATTTTATTATCTGATATAGGCTGCTCTATTCCCTGGTTTATTTTTCCCTTCTACTTTTGCCAGTATTACTCTTGAGACCTCCAAAAACCATTGTGAAACCTTTGATCCTTCACAAATTTTAGAGTCAGGAAAAGGTTACAAGAAAGATGGGCTTGGGTTTGCAAAGCTCATTGGGACCACAAGCACCCAAGCAAACACTAGGGTAACACTGAAGGCTCCAAGCATCCACTGTAACCAGCACTGGGAAGAAAACTAGCTTCAGGCACCTTCTGGGATTGGAAGGAGACAAAGACCTTTCATCCTTGTGCCAACCTCACCTCCAAGAATAGAGGTGAACACTAGGCCAAAAGCGGGTCCTTGTAAGGGCCAACACAGGCCTGTCAAAGTGGTTATAGCTTTGAAAACAAACCATGTGCAAATCGAGCAACAAATTGTTCCCTCTAGCCTTATTTAATTTTTCTCTTTCTATGCATTTATTTACAGGACTCGCCTTTTTTCTCAGTCAGAAGCAACCTAGGAGCTGTGAATTCTCCTTTTGACTAGAAGATCATTATGGCTATGTAGTGAGAGTCTACATGAACCCAGTGCACTTGTTTCAAGTTCCTGGCTATGGCCTAATTCAGGATTTGGATCTGCAGTTCATTAAAACATTAAGATCAAAGAACAGCAGACAGCTTGCCATTGTGTAAGGGAATTATTCTCCCTTTCTATGGGGAGCTCAACACTCATGGAACCTGTACTGAGGAGAAACAGCTTAAATGGGAAGAGATATTTTCCATTACTAATGTATCAACAGCAAACTGGACTTTGATGTACTCAAAACCTTGGTTCAACTGTTGTAACCCAGATCTAAGGCCAGCTTTTACTAATTTGATTCTTACTTATACACCATGTGAAGTTGTATATAATAGTTTCTATAATATTAAAAATTTATAGTATAAAAAATTCTCTGTAGGTTTACCTTTTACTAAATTAGTATAAAATTTTCTTTATTGATCTCTGTATTATCCCAAAGTATGTCTGGCCTCAAGAGGCAAGCATATCCATCCCTAATCTCTAAAGCCTTAAGACCTGAATCTGGATCACAATATATATGGTTAAGATTTTGTCATCCAAACTCCAGAAGTGCATCAGCCCTTGGGAGGATGTGATGAGGACAGGCTAAGCCCAGTAAGGAAGATATTCCAGAACGTTTAGTCTCCTGGGAAAGTCAGCAGGTGGAGAGCAAGATATGAGAAATTTCTAACCAACTGGAAAAGTGGATTTTTTTTTTTTTTGCCTTATTTTCCAGTCAATTTTGTATTACTGCCTGCTTGTAGTAGTAATAGTACAATGAGTACTATTCCCAAAGTAAGGCAAAGGTGGATGTTAAAGAAGGGCAAGTGAGAAAATTAAAAATAATGACAAGAGTCAGCCTGAAGTATGTATTTAGAAGTTATGACAACCACATGGATACCATCTGGGCAAAAAGATTTCTAAGATTGAGCCTGAATCACAAGGACACATAAAATATCAGAAGACCTCAGAAAATATGAAGGTTTTGGTAAGCTTGAAGAAGATACCTAACTGTAACTAAAAAACTTGACAAGCCATGAAGAAAACAGAGAAACTGGGCTACCTGCTGCTAGCTGTGCAGCCATCCTTCCCCAGGGGCAGGGGTGGAACCATGTCTAAGGGAACACGCAGAGGTCTAGGAGCCTGCAAGATCAAGGGGAGCTACCTCTCTGACCCATAAAGAAGGAAGTTAATCTGAAGTAAGGAAACTGTACTCCTCCCCTTTTTTACTCATTGGCCTTAGCATGCTCTGCTAACAGCTGTATGAAGTCAGAGCAAATGTCTATGCAGCCCTGCATCTGCCCTGCAATGACTAGCAGCACATGTAGAAATGTGGCAAAGAGGAAGAGGAACAAAGCAGAGTGTGGAGAATACTTTGTCATTCTCCATCAGTTTGGAACTTCTTGTCTCAGAGCCTCCTGAGCCAGAGGTGCTGTCTTCATACTAGAGCAGATCCAGAGGAGTTTTCTTCTCTGTATTCAGCCCTGTTTTACAGAGGAGGTACATGTTATGTGACAAACCACATAAAGAAGCCTCAGTCACCAACTCCATTCCCAACCTGAAGAGTCTCAGTCTGAGTGGTTCTTCCACAGATGGCAGCTGTTCTTCACCTTCAGTCATCCCTCTCACCTGGCTTTTTTACCCTCTCAGCTATATATATTAGGGGCAGAAAATAAAGACTGGTGGATTTTTATTTATTTAGTTGTGTCTCAAAAATAAGATGTTTTGCATAATTTTATTAATCTCTTACAATAAATTCCTTACAGGAAACCGTCCGATTCTCTTCACAATTGAACTTCCTGAAGTCATTTCAGTAGGTTTGCACAAGGCTTTGACACAGGATCTGACCTAGGACAAAAATCTACCATATAGTATATAGCATATATACCCAGGCCAACATATATGGGTTAGGAACCCTCTCTCAGTAAAAGATCTTGATTTTAGTTCTTTGTATTTCAACTACTGGCCATTTCCTGTAAGAAGCTGTGGGGGTAATTGGTAAACTACTCAGTGTTTGGACATTGCCAAGTATTTCCATTATATCATTATGACTAAATTAATGTATCCCTGATTTAAGAATATGACATCAAATAGAGTAGGTTATGTTTATTTAATTTGAAAAAGCATGTACTGGGAGCAGGACACATGCTTTTCCATATTAATTTGTACTTTTCTGTGCAATTTTTCTCTCTGCTACTTTATGAAAGGTGAGGGTTTTGTAACCGTACTCATCAGGCTTTGTGTAAATCCAGTGCAGCTCCTTTTATATCCATACCTGCAATAGCATATTTCCTCCAATTTTAGGATTAGTGTGTAAAGTCTCTGTGTTTATGCTTTAGATGAGATACGGCCTTTGATTTGCAAATAGTATGAATCTTCAGGACTGTACTTCTTCATCTGTTTAAAATCTAATAAAGCTCAACTCATAGATATCATGAATTGTCTAAACATCCACTGCTTCAAAATCAATATCCCCTTTATTAAATCTAAATTAAATCTTAGTAAGCATGCAGTAGGAATATAAGTATCATTCATATAAATATTTATCCTTAATAATTATTCATATCATAAACTTACGGACTGGTGTCATTGTATAGGTGATAACAATCTTCTATCTTCTGCTTGCATTCAACTAGACCTGTACGTGGCAAAATGATCTGTCAATACAAAAAAAAATGTCTCAGAACTGACAACTGGAAACTGATGGAAGTCACAGAGATGATCATCCATCAGCATCATCATTTGAGTATCCAGCTCATTTAAGACAACCTTAATTCTAATTCTTTCTGATTACATTCTCAAGATGGGGGTATCAAACATATGGAGTTGATTCTTTTTTCCCAGGAACAAACTATGTCTAAAATAAAAACTTTTTTTGTAGTTTTGAGGCTTCATGAATCAGTGGGATTCCAGTAAAACGATTCCAATCAATAGGATTCTTCACTGGTCTTGCCCAACGTTACCCTTCCAATGGCAAAAGGAAAGGCTGTTAAGGCAAACGAGACCCTGGCCAGTTTCCGCAGTCCATTCCCCTCAAACTGCTGCAGCTCCACAACTCTAGGAGAAGGATGCTGAAGGGCATATCCCTGCCTCATCCTTTTAGAATCCAGTTTTATACCTATTGTTTAAGAATTTGTCTTACCGCTTATTGAGCTTGCTCATACCATCTGCCTCCACTGCCTCCTGTGGCTGCATGATCCAGAAGTTTACTACCTGTAGAGTAAAAATGTTCTTTATTTTAACAGTTGACTGTGGATAGATGGTTTCCAAAACAAGGTATCCAAGCTAGGTTTTATGAAATGTCTGGTCTGGTATAGCTCCTGGAGGGCTTCAGCTGATAAACTCAGGCAGCCCCCAACTGCATGGAAGAATGTCCAACAGCATTTGCCATCCCCTTTTTCTATCTTCTATGCAAGGGCTTTCTCAGCATTTAAAAAGATCTGTTTAAGTTTTCTTCATTTCTTCTCATCGCTCTGTTTACCCATTAATTTTAAAGTTGGCACAATGTACTGGCTATTTAGAGAGCGCATTGTTCTCCTTAGCAACAACAGCAATAATAATGCCTTATTATTGCTGATATTATTGTTGCTGTTTTACACTGTATTGTTCATTTGTATTGCATGTGTGCGTGCGTGTTGCTTAAGATCTCAGTATTAGATTGGTTTCCCACTGAGCTGGGCACTGGAAAGTCACAGAAAAAAACTTTTTCTTGTACAGATACTAATGTAGCAAAAAAACCTAGGTCCTTTTTTCATCCAGATTTCCTTATTTAGAAAGCTATTACTGGTCCCATTACAGCTTTTTGTTTATGCTAAGCTGGTACTCAACCACTGACTTCTCTAAAAGAAAGATCCAGTAAGCCTTGTAATTTTTATGCAATAAAAGTCCAACCAATTCAGTCAAGGTCAGAAGCGCTTTTGTGATCATCCATCTACCTTCCTACCCTTTCAAAAATAATTTTAGAAAATAGATCTGCCCTTTTGAAAATTTACATGGCCCCACCTCTTTATGGACAAGTTTCCACAGAAACATTTTCCTTCCTGACCACACATTTTCATAGGATAAAAAGTGCTGTGTACTAAATAACTATAAATACTTTAAAGTTTGTTGTTTTTTACAGCAGTTTTTCCCCTTTATTTTTCATCAAAACCAGGGAAATTCTTTTTTGGGTGTGAGAAGTGTCTAATCATTTCATCCAGGTGATCCTATGTCTGTAAAGGGTAGTCCATGAGTATATTGACACCGACTACTTCCTCTCGTGCATTCCATTACCTGAATTAACTGTACAGAAAGTCCTTCCCTGGTGGCCACCAAACTTACATATTTATATACATATTTTGTTGTATAGATATTGCAGATCTTAGTTGTTTTTTTTTTTTCCTCAGAACCATCATCAGAAAGTCATGGTAGAACCACGCTTAGCTTCGGAAGCACGATATACCCTGCTCTTACTATTGGGCAGTAAATGTTAGAAAAAAAGTTTGTGCTTAAAGCCAGACAGGATGAATTATTGATGATAAAGGGTAATTGTCAGGGTTCACAGAATCACAGAATCATAGAATCATGTAGGTTGGAAAGGACCTTGAAGATCATCTAGTCCAACTGTTAACCTAGCACTGACAGATCCCAACTACACCATATCCCTCAGCGCTATGTCAGCCCGTCTCTTGAACACCTCCAGGGATGGGGACTCCACCACTGCCCTGGGCAGCCCATTCCAACGCCTAACAACCCGTTCTGTAAAGAAATGCTCTCTGCAACCTCCTTTCAGGTAGTTGTAGAGGGCAATGAGGTCTCCCCTCAGCCTCCTCTTCTCCAGACGAAACAACCCCAGTTCCCTCAGCCGCTCCTCGTACGACATGTGCTCCAGACCCTTCACCAGCTTCGTTGCCCTTCTCTGGACACGCTCGAGTAATTCAATGTCCTTTTTGTAGTGAGGGGCCCAAAACTGAACACAGTAATCGAGGTGCAGCCTCACCAGTGCCTCACTGGTTACACCGCATTGTCTTAAATGGCTCATGAAAAAGCTGCCTGCAGTTATGCATCACAGGGTATGATATGGATGAAGCCTATAAAAAGTCTTCTATCTATTGCCATTAATTTGACAAAGAAAACTCGGTGTGCTTCAGCCTCAGTGTGCTTCAGGCATGCACAGGTGTGACGTGCTGATCTGTTGGCAGTTGCGTGATCCTGCTAAACAGATGACCGCGTTCTGGCAGCTCCTGTCAGCGAGGGCTCTCAGTCGTCTCCCACGGCGGGATGGCCACGTTGGCGTGTCCAGCCTGCGGCAGGCGAGGAGGGGGACCCTGGCTGCAGGGGGGGCCGGCCGGCACCGCAGCTGGGGTTGGGGGCTCTGTCTTCAGGTCCATTTCTCTAACCGCTGACATCACGAGCAAAAAAAAGAGCATTTTAACGCAGTTGAGCTAGTTGGAAAGGGGGCTCATCCACATAACCTAATTTAAAGGCCTCAAACGGGTTTCGCTCCCTTGCCCTGACTTGCCCCCCCGGAGTTAAGCTGGAAACCGTGACTGGAGGCTGACGGGTTTGGTTTTTTTCTTCAAGCCAAAGTTTGGCGAGTTTTCTCTCCCACGCACCCGCACACCCCGCTTCCAGGGGCCCCCCGCGGGGCTGCCGATGTGCGCGGCTCGGCCGGGCGCCTGCGGCTGCCGTCCCGCCCGGCGGGCAGGGCAGGGCAGGGCGGGCCGGGCCGGGCCGGGGATGCGGGGGGGCCCCGCCGCGCCCCTGGGAAGGCGCTGCCCTTCGCCCCGCGCGAGGGCTGGGCTTCCCCAGTTCAGACAAGTCCTTGCCCCGCTCCCGCGGCGGCGGGTTTGGTGCGACACCGTCCTGACATGTTGTAACTGGTTTCCACACCCACCGCGCCTGAGAGCGACGGGAAGTACCTGCGATGCGCCCTGCGCCGCCGTGACTCGCCAACGCCGCGATCGCAGCAGCCGGCTCCAGCCGCCCCGCCGCTCCGGAGGCGACACCCCACCGCGGGGCGCCGGCGCGGTAAGTGGGTCTCCCGCCGCCTCCCCCGGGCCGGGCAGGGGCAGGGGCAGGGGCAGGCTCTGCCCTCGCCGGCCCCGCGCTGCGGGCGGACGGGCGGGGGGGAGGCCCCCTCCCCTCCCCGCCCCGCCCCACCAACGGCCCGCTCGGTGCGGAGCCGCGGGGCGTTTGAAACGGGGGCGCGAGGATCGCGAAATGGAGGCGGCGGCGGTGGCGGCGGCGGCTCCGGCCGCGGCACCGGAGGGGGCCGGCGGGGGGGGAGGCGGCGGGCGAAGGGCCGGGCGGGAGCGGCGGCGGCTGGCGGGGACGGGCTCCCACGCCGCGCTCCCTCGCGGGGCCGCGATGCGCGATCTGCCCCCCCCCTCCCCGCGCGTCCGAGGTCTCGCGGGGGCGCGGGGCGTTGCGGCCCCGCTGGGGCCGGGGGTGACACGCGTGCCGTGTCCTCCAGGCTGAGGCGTGTCCGAGCACGTGGCGGGGCCGGCGGAGGGCGGGTTGCCTCCGTTTTGCCTGAGAAGTTAACTTTCTGAAAGAAAGAAAAGAAAAGAAAAGAAAAGAAAAGAAAAGAAAAGAAAAGAAAAGAAAAGAAAAGAAAAGAAAAGAAAAGAAAAGAAAAAGCAGCAATGCTTGTGGTGGTTGTTTTTCGCTTGAATTTGATGCCCTTTGCATCCACGGAAAATGCTATAATTTCATTAATAATGAAATAATTGCCTGTCACTGCTTAATGTAGGTAATTATTATTCATTCTTGATACAATTCCTTAATACAAAGGTTGGTGGAAGGCAGCTGTCATAAAACGCCTGTTTATTCTGGTAAAGGCTGATCACACCAGGCCCTTAAGCGGTGGGGAGACTCCTTAGCAGAGCGGTGGGTCAGAGATGCTCAGGTGAATGCCCCAAAAACCATACCTGAGAGAGGGGCCTGTGACAAGATGTGCCTGTGGTTTAAATTTCCTTTAACTGAGGTGTCAAGGTTGAAACTTTATGCAGAAACGGTCAAAGCAATCACATTTCCTTTGGAAAAGAGATAAGAACATCCTGAGGAGAGCACCATGGCCAGGGCCTTGCCACGAACCAACTGTAGGAGCCTGAGGTTAGAGCTGCTCTATGAAGTTGCTGAATAGGAAATTTCTCAAATCCTGAAATATTAGTAAGGCAGGGAAGTTGCTTGTCTTTAGCTCTAGCCTGGAGGACTGCGCTCCTGGAACCACCACAGAAGGCTGCATCATTTTCTTCAGTGGGCATTTGTCATCTGCTGGTTTTGTGGAAGCTGGGATACACTCTGTATCTTTCTGCAAAAGGGCACATTTACTTTTCTTTCAAAGAAAAAGCTCTCTTCTTGCTAGGTTCCTGATAATGGCACTGGAAAGGTCCTAGCATGTTGTTAATAGAAGGACAATTTAATTCAATTTAAGCCCATTAATGGCACTGAGTAAAGAAATTTTAAGTAATTGATCCCTGTGTCCGAGCAGAGAAGATGACTGATACACTGGGATGGGATTAACAGCCAACATTATTTCTCAGAGGATGAACAACAGCTTTTCTGGTGATGGTAAAATTTGTAATTATGTACCTGAAGTCTGATAAAGCTCTGGAAACCTCCAGAGATGGGCCTCATTCTGCATAGCCTTGTTAACAGAATTGTTGACCTGAGGAGGATCTTTAAAGAATCAGGCTGATTATCCAGAGATCATTATACACAGTTGAAGAAGTTTATTTTAGAATTTTGTCTAAACCTATGCCTCTCTATCCAAAATTTCATAGGTTTCATAAGTACATTTCCTACAAAATAACTTTTATCTTCTAAGGAGGAAAATACCCTGTGTAAAGACATCTAGAGCGTTTGTCAAATATACCTGAAGCCATCATTTTAATTTGGGAGTTTTCTTTTGTTTCTTCTCATGAATGTACGCATGCCGATGTCCTTAATTCCAAAAAACAGAATTAGAATTTTTTCATTTGTCTCGTCTATTCTGTGATTTATTTCCATGCTGACAGATTTTACATTTACTTTCTTAAATAAATGTGCACTGCTTTAAGCTTCTTTTATAAACAGCACTTGTAAATCAGAGATCAACATCAAAGATGTTCACTGTAAAATAATTATCCTTGTTTGAAAGACACTGCACTAGATGTCTCACCTTTCCAAGATTATAGCATATTTATACTCTGCTTTCAGTATAAGTCTGAGCATAAGTTACTGCATTTGACCTATGCCACAATTAATTAATTAATTGTTTTCAGTGAAATGTCAAACAATATACTATTACAAAAAACAAAAGAACCAAACAGAACAAAAAACCCACATGAGCCAGCACACACATGCAATCATTTTTCGCCTTTTATTTGTTCATAACATTCAGTATTTTATACTGCACTTTACATATTATGTATAGTCCTTTTCACTTACATTATTTTCAAAGGAAAGAGTGAGAAGAGGAAAAAAGGGGTTTAGACAGGCTTTTGAAATAAACATTTGTGTCTTTCTCAACTGTATATATGAAATCAGTGACAAAATTCCTATCTTAGAAGTATATCCATTCCAAAGTAATGAGAATTTTAGAAATATCTTTAGTCTTAAATGTTGTAAGACTGAA
This sequence comes from Strix uralensis, assembly GCF_047716275.1. Classification (NCBI taxonomy): domain Eukaryota; kingdom Metazoa; phylum Chordata; class Aves; order Strigiformes; family Strigidae; genus Strix; species Strix uralensis. The sequence goes on from NC_133974.1 coordinate 27,381,454, forward strand.
TGTTTTACTACACTGTTTAGAGTAACTTGTCCTGGAGGGCCCTACAAGAGGGGTGTATTAGATTCTCAGTAAAGTCACATGTATTAGTCTTCAGACTCTTCAGGACAACTCAGCCGAGTAACTCTTCATTTTGTACTCTTGGTAGTTTTTCATTCTTCATCTAAAATGTCTTGAAAACCTGTTCAGGATGATTTACTTTCAAGGGACACTGATGTGAAAGCTTTAATTTTACAACGTTTTAGGAGTTTGACCTTTGAATCAGTCTGTCTTGTCTGTACCGTGTGCTCGGTTCCCAGTGGCCTTACACCACAGGCTGTATCTGCATCTGGGCAAAGTGAAATGGTATCACTCCTATTTTATAATGTTTTATTTCTACCTATGAGAGCAGTGTAGAAAGAAGCCTTGAATATCCTCACAGAAATATGTGTAATTCTCAATCGGGGGAGAACAGTCAGATCCCTTTAGCTTGCTGCTTTCCAGTTCACCACAAAGAGCTACTCTGGAAGCAGCCAGAAACACTCCTTTCCCCTAGGCTCGAAAGCAATCCTATCTGGGAAGATCTACCCTGCTACTTGGCTGAGAGACAGGATTCAAATGGAATTATTTCATATGACATGCTGATGCCAGGCTCAAGATCTGGATTTTTCTTCCTTGTCTTTTTTAACCTCAGACTTCCCAAGTTCGTCAGAAATCTTGGTTTAATTGAACATTTAATGGACTTCGGAGTATCAGTATTGTATGGAGTTTTTGTTTTTTATTCCTTTAGGTTAATGTAGCTAATTTAGGTTTCCTTTCAAGAATATTTAAACTGTTCTCAGGAGACAGTGGAAGCCAAATGCACTGTTTGCAAAAATATCTGAAAGGTCTTGATGTGAAGAGAGAATTGTGTTACTTTTATATGCCAGTAAATGAAATCAGAACTCCATATGACTATTTCTTGCTATTATAGTGCTATTAATTAGGCTTGTAGGGAAACTCAGTGTTAACTTTCAAGCTATATTTTGTATATGCTTTTTGTAACTATTCTGCCTTCCTTGGATGTCCTTCCTACTTCTGCTTTCTCTTAAGCTTCATGCCCTAGCCCTGAAAGATGAAACAGTGCTATCATGTATAATCTTTCTATTTTACGTGGCCCTGCTCATGCCACTCTCATGAAAATCCCCCCCACCTTTTTCTTTTTTTTTTTTTTAATTTTTGTGGCTTACCTGCCCAGTGCAGAAATTCATTGCAGTTTAGGTTTTAGGCGAACAGTAGAGTTGCTGGAGTCCTGTAGGGTTGCACAAACGTGAAGAAAGAAACGTTGGCCATTTATCCTCTTTCTACCTTAAATCCCAGATTGTCACAGCAGGATCCAACCCTCTCAGCTCTTGTTTAATGAAATAAAAAGATGGCAAGAATGAATCTATAAATCATCATCAGTAAACAACTTATTATTAATGTTTTGGAAAAAAAAAAAAAAAAGTAAGATTAAAGCAGCCGCTCCTTTTGGCAGAAGGAATGAGCAGGGTGGAAACTAGACATCAGATTGCTGATTCAGAGTTAGATCCCAGATGTGGGAGGAGAAATCTTTCTGGAGTTCCTCATAACTCACTGAAATGAGGTAGGCTGGTCCTGCTTGGGAGCAACAAATGGATTAGATCAGCATGTGAGAACAGATAGATAAGGAGAAGGACCTGAATGACTGTGGTTTCAAAGAAGCCAGAGAAAAGGCATGCATTGCAGAGAAAGAGTAATGCATCAAAAAGTAGGAAGTATAATTGGTTTCTGAAGTGTTTCTCTGAACACGACTCCGTCAGTTGTTACAAAGAAAGTTTTGAAACACAACCTACGGTAGCGTATTGGAACATGCATTGGGTATGTATGGGTGTTACTGGTACAGATCTTCACTGTATTATAAGCTCTGCTCTAGCTTTTAATATAAGAACTTAATCAAATCACTTAATTATCTATTTAGTTTTGCCTTATGTAGAAGAAGCTCTTTATCTAGCTCTTTAGTATTCATTTGGCAATATTATTCCCTGAGCCTTTTCAAAACATTTTTAAATTCTTGGAAGGTGCTAGAAAAACTTAGAGCAACATTACCAGAAAAGTATTTTGAATAACATCTATGTGCATGTCATAGGTCTCTACAAATATTCTGATCATTTTCTTACTCTTCTCTCTTTACAGATACATTTCATCAGCTCATGAATGGAAGTTTAAGAGTCTTTATACAAAATATATGTGAGAATGGAAACTTCATCTTTGCTATCGTCCTTACATGATGAATGCAGATCAGACAACTATATTGAACCTCATTACAAGGAATGGTACCGAGTAGCTATTGATGCTCTGATTGAAGGAGGTTTAGAAGCCTACAAAGAATTTCTTTCCAAAGAGAGATGCTCAGAGTTTCTAGCGGATGAGGAAATTGATTATATTTTGAACAATATTCACAAACTTCCCCAAAGCACAATTTATTCCTCTAACCATGCCATTGATGACACCTCTTCCTCGGGAACCTACTGGCCCATTGAATCAGATGTGGAAGCTCCAAATCTTGATTTAGGTTGGCCCTACCTGATGCCTGGAATTTCTGGTGGCACGAATATTGATCTGCTTTTTCATCCGCCACGAGCACAGCCTTACACCATAAAGGAAACTATTCGGAAGATGATACGAGATGCAAGAAAGGTAAACATGAAAAATATTATTGGGGAAAAAAAAAAAAGTGGCAGTAATAATCTAGTTGGTGTTTTACTAGAGGCTTTTTTCTTTTCCTGGCAGGATAAAACAGTCTGGCTGCTAACAATTCAACCGGAAAGGTTTTCCCAGATTGAAATCGGTCCCTTGGTATCACATGAACCGATGTTCTTAACCTTATTTACAAGGGATCAGGGATTAATTGGAGGGATTAATGAAGTTTAATTACCATTTTGCTGTAATGTTGACCAATCTGTGAAAAATTTGTAGATAATCAGCACACCTTTTCTTTGACCTCAGTTGAATATACCTCAAGTGATATAATTCTATTTAACTTCAGGATATATCCTAAGGTTTCTCCCTTGCGTCAGTGGGAACATGCAACAGTTTGGCATGGTAGCCAGTTGTTATAAGAAAATAATACCTTGGTGTACATCTGACTCGTGTACCTTGAGGGTCTCAGGTTTTGTGATTTTGCAAGCCAACTGTCCTTGCAGAAATTAGTCAGAAAGTATTAAAGAGAATCAGAAGGAAAAATACTAGGCTTAGGCAACAAGGAGGTAGATTTTATTTGGGTACCTACCTTACCTTCATTTCTCACTAATGACTAATTTATAATAAATGTGGACACTTCTCCAAATGTACTTGTCTCCACTTAGGGGCACTTGCATCTTGAGTTTACTGAGGCACACCCAGTTTACATCTCAGTGACAAGGAGCTGTATGTACAAACCACCTTTTGCTTTCCAGTGTCAATTTTAAAAAAAACACCAAAAAATATATTAGCATGCAGATCTGTTTGATCCTGGGCCACGTTACTTCTTCAGACATTTGTGACAAAAGTTTCAGAAGTATTCCTAGCAAGTATGTCACGCTGCCCTTTCTTCCCCGTGAAATGAATTGGGTTCTGCATGACTCTGTGGGCTTTAACTTGGTAGGATGGGCTCTAGCTCAAGTGCATCTGTAAACACTTCAGTGACTGAAATGTGTGTGTAAACATATGCAATAGAAGTGGACTGAAAAGGGCGGGAAAGGGAAGGACGACGTTTTTTTACACTGTCTCTCCTCTAGTTAGGTAAAGCATGTAATTTGTTGCCATAATAGAGTTATCACTAGGCCTTTTGTCCTGCAGTTTACAGACTAGAATGACCATATGCTCAAGGAAGAGGAGAGTTAATTACTTTTCTCCCTCTTTGTCCCCTTCAGGGTGAGATTTGGTGTTTTCTGCTTTTGTTTGTAGTGAGGCTTGACCGTGACTTGCGCAAGATACTCTGTGATCTTCAACTGCAGCTTCTGAGCTACCAATGTAGCTTCTCTAAGGGAAACCACAAAAACACAGTTAACTCTATTGCCAAGACTAGTTCAGTTTTGCTGTGAGGTCTTGAAATACCATGAAGAAAAACTGTTTCCCATTAGTTGCCATGCTTTTTGTGCCTAGCTGGCTGGCTGCATGCAATCCAGTCCCTTTCTGATGGTTGTCTTCACTGGTGGTGCTGCCTTGTAAAATGCCATTTTAATGATTATGCTTCCTTTGAGTGCAGCTATAGAGAAAAAACTAGGTGTGATTCTTACCCCTCTTTGGAAAAAGGTTGAGTTCATAGTATATTGGCTCTCCGATGTGCTTGTGGTGTTTCCACTTTATAAAGAGGATGTTATGTATGTGTCACTGTCAAATCTGTCAGCTGAAAGGTTTGTTTAGTTGATCAGCACAACCTCAACAGCAACAACCGTAACACTTTTGATACAGTGATGTGGGTTGGTTGCTTCAGGAAGCAGCAATTAAATCTAAAAGACATTATGTTGTTCAGCCTCTTCTGTCTGCAGATGCATAGAAAAGTTTAAAGGATTTCTAAGTAAGGTATTTAAAACATGCTTACAGCAGGCAAACACTTTGTAAACAGGCTAACCTACTTCTCCTAAGCCACTTATAAAAATATAGTTATATTAAACAGGGTTCTTTGTTATGTAGTAGTGGAGATGTGTAGTCTTACAAGAATATTCAAAGGAAACAGGAAAAGGTTACACATGAAAAACAGAAACCTGTAAAGAATAAACAAGTTCTTCAGCAAATCACATTCAACCAATTCAGCTCTAAGCAAAATCTATGGGAGTTTCAGCAAACTTCTGTGAGAAAATAAACAAAATGTTGGAGGCGGGTCTATTCATGCCACATAACTCTAAGCACCAAACCTGAGTGCTCAAGTTCAGGCACTGGTTTCCCTGGGCTACCTGAACACTCGGTGCGGTAGGAAACCAGTTCCTACAAGGGCAAGGCAGATAATGTCTCTGCACTGATTCACCCCATGAAGGAACCCATTCAATACATGTTTTTATGTATATATTAGTCCAAAAATTCACAAAGAAGACTGAGCCAGTTAAAATCTAGATTATTTTGAGTATTTGGAGATATATAAGGATAAGATGACATTATTAGTGGACTTACTGTTGACCTCTTTCATGCTTGATGCATCGCAGTGTCACTCCTTAAAATGATCGTTACATATGTTAATTTTGACCTTAAGAAGACATGTTGTAAACAATATTAAGCAACTTGCTTGCTGACAGTGATTTTTCCTGACTAAATTGGAAAATCATTTGTAAGGCTATGCTACAGTAGACTAAAAACAGTAACTATGAAAAACTCTTGTAAGAAAATCTTGTCACTTACATGTTTCTTAAATGCATAATCCGCATAAAAATTATACACATCGCCTTTATGGTAAATACAGGCAACATAATAATGGAGTTTCTCTTACAGAAAAGGATCGATATCATTAAATCCTAGAAAAAGGAGCTAACCATTTTAAGGAGATGAATCCATGCTTGTGATATGTTTCTGAACTTATATTAGAACAGGGGAACTGTATTGTACATACCATGGCATTACATTGCAGTCTATACTACAGCACTTCTGCGGAATAGGTATGATGTTAGTAGAGTGCCTTAGGTCAAACCTAACATGTCACAAAATGGGTTTACTGTTGGTGTAACTAGACCTCGTCTCCAAATGATACAACTTGACAGCCACCCTCCTCTGTCTACATAGCCTGTGTTCATACAAGGAGACTGTTCGGTGTGACTGTGTCAACTGGTGAGACACGAGTCTTTTTCAGATGTTGATATAACCATGTGAGGAGAATCAGTGAAAGATCTGTCTGACCTTAGTGATGGACAGACTTTTGCAAACAAGGCAGTAGCCTTATTTCTCGTGTGTTTTGGAGGCTTCTACCTTTAATCATCGACAGGTTTCTGGCTTCTCTGAAGCTTGAGGTGCTCCTACAACCTGACTCATCCTGGCTGGGCTGTCTGAACAGCAACTGATAATGTTTAGCAGTTTTTCCTGAGAAGATTATTCATCTGGGAAATGGTATCAAGATGATTATTCATCTGTGTCAGGCTAACGTGAAACTTCCTTCTCTTACTCTAAAGTAACACAGAGACTTCAACAGTGAAGTGTTTTCTCGCTGTATGACTTTTCATAAGAGTTGCCTCAAAACTATCAGTTATGAGGCTTGTACATGTGTGCAAGAAACAGCTCATACTATCTTCTCAGGCATGATTGACAGGGTGAGGGAACAGGGAAGGGACAGGACAGAGCACCAAAGGGTCCTTCTGGCAGTGTGTTTTTCTCTTACTTCATTAATTGGATTCCTCTCTTCACCACTGAGAGATTCCTACACAGTTTCAGAGAGAATGCATAGCTCTGGGTCTTTTAGATTGATATCCGAATAAGGATCAGCTCTTCCTGGAGAGAATTCAAACCTGCTTTTAAAGAACCATGTTTTTTAGACAACCCAAGGATTGCTGGTTTGTAGTACAAGCCAGAAAACCCTGAAAGACTTCCCTGACATACTTTTGGGATTTCTGATGGAATGTAGGAAGTTGCACACTATTTGATAAATATGCATTACTTTTCACTGATTTTATTTTATTCAAAAAAACTAACAGTCTTAAGCCTGGGTTCGTAAAATCAGTGATAGTTGTAAGACTTTTTAAAAGTTAATTGCTTAGAAGCTTAAATAGAAATTTAGACAGGGTGTTATCATTTTGGAAAATCAAAAAAGGCAGTGGTTTTAATGAATTACTCATGATTGAGCTTTTTAATGTGAAAAAGGGTTGCAAAACTTGGACCCTTGGTACAGAATTAAGTTACACTGTAAATGAGTGTAATTTGTTACTAAGTCTTGCTGGACCCACTGTAGGTAGGCCCTTAGTAAGTCAAAAAGGACTTTCTTTGAATTCTTGTGAGAGAGAGTTATGTACAAAATCTGATGCCTGTATTGTCTTCTACAGCAGTGGAACTAGTCAAATAAACAAAAATAGTTGACTCATTTTACAGTCATATAAAAAGGAAAATAGTCTCTTATAGTTTGGAGCTGGGTTTCTTTCATTTTGTTTTGTTTCAGGCGAGAGTGAGAGGTGTATTACAGAAGAAATGATTATTCACTATTGATCTTGTTTGGCTGTGTGTATAATACAATAATAATAATAAGTACTGGCTGCAGTCTAGTATGAAAGAAAATCAAATTTTTTACATGACTGTATGAAGAGTGATGTTTCTATACAGAAAGAAGCTTGTAGAATATGGGTATGTTGAGCAATCTTTTTTTACTCTCTCAACTTTGCCAACTATTTTAAATATAATTTGAACACAGACTGGAACAATGATAATGAATCATGCTTGTGGCAATGCTTGTCTTAGCTCATTAATTGCAGCAGTCCAAGAAGATGAGAGAGAGGGGCTGCATTTTTTTCTTCATAAAAGCTAGACCAATCTGCTGAATTCAGGGACACAGAATAGATAAATGCAATAGTCATCCCAGTCAAAAGTTTTCTGAATAATCGCTGGAGTATCTGATACTCAGTGGATGTCTTTTCTAAGCTGAGAGTAACAGATCAGTGAAGACATATAGGCAACATTTTCCCTTCCAGAATATTCTGCCCCACAAGGATTTCAGCGGGTGCTTTTTGGTTCAGCTGCTATGCTGAAGGGTGCATTCATCATTCACTTCCACTCACCTTCTGTTAAATGACTTCCTGTTAGTTGAAACCCAGCATGGCAGTCATGCATATGGTTTCCAGGTGAAATGTGATTTTTAGCTTTTGATAGATTTATTAGAGAGAGTGAGGTCATGTCATACCTTTTCTAACCACACAGGGCACATGCCGTGTGTTGGAAGAGGACACGTGTCTTGCTCTTGGTGCTATTATTCTGTGACCCAGTATCAATTTTTTGTCATCTGCTCACAACAAGTAATTATTTCAGGTTTGTTATCTCCTTGGATTTGCCTTTGAAGTCTTCACCCTGTTTTACTTGCCTGTCCCCTTCTCCTTCTGCCTTCCTGCTCCCTCCATCTAAGGGTAGTCCTAGAGCACTCACAGCAGTGCATTTGTAATGCAGACAGAGAGGACTGCCATCGATGGGACATGTCTGCAAGCACTTTTATAATCTGGAAAGCTTGGGACTTCTGCGAAATGCATTTCTTATATGCAGTTGCTCTAACCATGAAACCAGCAATTGTTCCTGGTAGCCCTCCCGTAGGTGGGAAGCATCCAAAACTGAAAAACAAGCAGAAGCTAGGGCTAGCCTGGGGAGTAGGAATCTGATAAAATAGTTTTTAATCAGTTGCAGTGTTTATTTTACTCACAGGTTTCTATCAGGTCAAAGGTTTGCAAGACTATTTCGACATCTTTGATACTGATATTTTATATTAAAAGATGTAATTAACTAATTTATAGGTATTGCCATTTTTAATGTCACAGCTGTGTTAACATGTTACCAAAATATCACACGTCTGTGATGGATTTAAAAATGGAATAGGGAATATTAAAGGCCAGATCTTACAGGCAGCTGTATTTATTTATTAATGTCTGTCTCATTCACATATATGTAAGAAGTAAGCATACACATATGCTTTGTAGCAGTAGTTTTTCATTAAGACCTTTTCTCTCACTGACATAAATCTTTGTCAGTCAAAACAAAAGTGCTATTAAAAAGTCATTTACGCTTTTTGCACATTCAGTAGATTAAAATGTTCTTTACCATATTCAACAATAACTTTGTACTACAATATGCTGAAGGTCAAAATATGCTATAAATACAAAACCATTGATTTAAATAATTTTGTGCAAGCAGAATGCTTCTTTTAGTGCCCCGTCCAGTGTATCTGGGTTTTGTGCCTGTCCTTTTCTTGCTTGTCAAAAAAATCTGATAACATCAAAGTGCTATTTTTGTCCTTCGGAATTCCTATCCTCAAGAGATCTGAGTTTTTCTAATTTTTTTCAGCCAGGGAACAATCTTGCCTGAAGAACTATAGACTTAATCACTTCACATTCATATTGCCATAGGCCTTTTTTGATCTCTTGGAAGTTTTAGCACAGCTTTTGATCTCTAATAGCTTTCCAGCATATCCAGTGATGCTCTGAGGGATGGGGGACACATTTTGGGTGATTTTAAACTTTAAATTTGTTTGTTATGTATCAGAATTTGGAAACTAAAATATTATACTATCTGTGATAGAATTTTAGATGAGCATAGCTTTGTTTACAGATACCTGCAATACTGCAGCAGTATTTGTGTAATACAGTATGATAGAAACTACATGGAAAGTGAAGAACTGCTGACATGGAGCAAAACAAGAAGCACAAAAAACCAGTGAGAGCTGCCAGTTCAGAATTCCACATTCTCCTGTTTAGAAGGAGCAGGGCTGAATGCCACCAAGTTACATGTATTAAGTTTCCTTATGTATCAGATCTCAGTACAAGTATCTACTTCACTTGTAATTATTTCAGAACAATTTGCTTAATGCTGTGTTATTTTCCCAGAGGAGCACTGCAAGTATTCCAATGCAGGTGATAGAGGAGTCAAAGTATACTTTAGTATTTACCTCTCTAAAAGAAGTGCAGACCTTGCTATTGGTACCAGTGTGATCACGCCTTTCCTTTTAGCCTGTTGATAAAGTATGTCTATAACCATTTTCTAATAAGAATGTGCTATTCTGTACAATAAAAGTTAAAGTCCACATTTTCAAAAATGCTGTCAGCATGCCTGAGACCTCACAGGGCTTTTACTCTTTAAAATCCTACTGTAATTTACCTTTGGTAGGAAAGAAGCAAAGACCATCACAACAGTAATGGGATGTAACTGGCGTTGAGCTTGCTACTTTATAGTAGGATCTGCAGACGTCCATAAAATGACTCACCTCAGTAGACCTGTTCAAAACAAATAATTGCAAGATCTGTCTATGGCTTGCTTGATCAACAAAGTTAATAATTTTTCAGTATACAGTCCACTGATCAGTAAGCCAGGTGAATTTACAATAGTGTTATTTGCATTATAAATATCGAAGTGGAAGCAACCAAACTAGTCATCTCTGCTTTCCCTGCCTTTGTTTGATATCTTTTCCCGTATCCTGGCTGTTTATTTTCTGAAGCTGTAAACATCATTATGTTTCGCTGCATGTCTGTATATCATACGGACGTCTTAGTCTTCCTGACTGGTACAGGCATACCTCTACTGCAGTATAAACAGTAGATTCAGAATTTATATGCTCTCCTTTATCCCTAGCCATCAAAGAACATGACCAAAGTGTGTGCAGTTTTATAGATGAGAATACTGAGCCACAAAAGCATTAAATTAATATATATCACAATTCAAAAAGAGATACAATTATAACACAAAAGCCTGAGAGTATTATACGTTAGCAAACAGTACTCAGAACAAGTAAGGGCCAGATAACAAGTTTCTATTTTCTTGTCTCTGTGGTTTTAGTTAATAAAAAAATCATAGTTGTGCATTTAGTGTTATAGTTATGAAAACTAATTTCTGAGGAACATCAGTTCTTCTCCAAAAAAGTTTGTATTAGTATGTAACTGAAGCTTTGTAGCGCTTACTTTTCAAAAATATTTGTAAAAGCATGAAGTCCTTTCTTATCTTCAGATAAAGAGGGTGTATCTTCAAGACATACACAGGGTGTTCTCATACCTTAGCTAAGAGTGGCTTATCTTAACCAGTTCTGTCTCTTGGTCTGGCATGCTTGCACTGACTGCCCAGAAGATGTAAGACATGAGGGAACCAGAACAGATTCCTCAAAACCAGGGTCTACGGTGACCCTTGCTCTCCCCAGCGAGGTGTGTGGGCACAAAGCTGCAGAAAACTTTGGTGGTGTGTCTTTTATCCACCAGTTTATGCTAACTGCAGCACCAGATCTCCTCGGGCCTTTTCGCTTCTGCCAGAGATCCTGCTGTAAGAGATGAAGCTGGGCGATAGGATAATATGAGAAGTTATGCACTGTATCTCTTAGAGATGAAAAGAAAACTTTGATATCTGCTTCATCCACTAGCAATTGGGCTCGAACAGTAGCACAGGATTGTGCATTCAGGTAGCTAAATGGGTGTGCCTTCAGTTCAAACAGCAGATATAACATCTCAGCCTTATTTTCATGCTGTTTCCTGGAGCTGGAGGCACTCTTTGCCAAGCAGGGTGCACTTCAGCTCAATAAACTCCCTTTATGGCTTAAGCACTACGTAAAGCACTAGGCATCACCTTCTAATTCAGGTGAATCTGAGTGGCATCAGCTCACAGAAGGTATTGTAGTTAGTGTTTTCCTGCTAGGCTTTTGATGCTCAATAAGCCAGAAATAATAATGATGATGAGATGAAATAACCAGCACAGAAGAAGAGCAAATGCCTGCTGATTCTCTGTGGGACCTTTCTCAAGAAATGCTCACCAAGGGACAGCCCTTTTTAAGCTGTGCAGAATTCACTGCTAGTGAGCTCTACCTCCTGATCAGAGACATCAGAGGCAGCAAACAGAAGTGACAGTGTCAGCCAGCAAATCTGATTTCCCTCAAATGCCAGGAGGATACCGCCTGTCAAAGCAGCCAGGTCTCCATCCGGCATGACAGAGTACAATAATATCTGAAGCTATCTGCTGTTCTGATAATTTTTTGGCACTGCCCAATGGTGGATTAGTACAGGCACTCAATAATTGCCTGAAAAGTCATTGTCAAGGGTGTGGGTTTCTTTTAAATAATAGGTATATGTGGGTGCACAATATCTGTTTGATAGAGAGCTGTAACCTGCATTTGCTGAGGATGGGCCTAAAAATATCAACCATCAGCAGATCCAACTCTTACAGTAGTAGGTACTGTTACAAATCTACAGAAAGCTGCTTTGAAATGTAACAAAAATACATTATTTTGCTCAAAGGAAATACTTTTGAAATGACAATATTAAGCATAGAGATGAAACTTGGAATTATGACTGATTCTTCTATTTGTTTATTTATTTGCTATCACCTTATTTCATGTTTTAGCACTATATGATCACCAGTAATATCACTATATTTTATGATAGATTTTATGATGCACCATATGAATGCAGTAATATCATCACCTATTCTGTTCATGAATTCTGGGCTTATTGAATGACAGTAAGCCACTTGTGCCAGAAATCTAATTAATCAGATGATTTGACTTCTTATGCATAAGTTAAATTTAATGATGGAAGTGCAGTCCAGATCTGAAGTGCTGTGATACAGGTTTGCAATCTCCTGTTATAGGATTTCTGTCCCATGTAAAGGCTTGGAACTTGAAGTTCAGACGAGTTAAACAGTGTCTGCAATGAGCTTTAGAAAGCCCAGGAAGCTCTTCTGTGTAAACGTCAGAGCCTTGGAAAACCAGGGCTTCAAGTGTTTTTTGGAGGAATAAAAAGGAAGAAAAAGACATGCTGTTCTTGGGAGTCAGGAAGGAGGCATGTCAGAGGAGCAGGGATCTCTACTAGTCCTTTCAGTTGCTGGAAGGCCTCCTATTAGAAACCAGTGCAGCAACTAAATACTGTTTAGACCTCCTGAGGGACTGTAACACTCCAGAGCCTGCACTCAGGGTGAAAATGCTGGCAGTTTTGGATTACTTAAGTCTTACAGCGTCACGTGGAAGGGGACAGCTTAAAACAAATGCAAATGGACCAATGTTCAGTTCAGCCAGTCTCTGCTCCATGCTGTTGTGCATCGATCTGAAGTAACTCCGTGCGAATCGGTATCAAATGGATGGAAGGCACTGAAGTTGTGCATAGTGTCTGTAATATGCAGGTATTTCTGCTCTCACCCCCTGAAGTGACCATACTTACAGTGCAATAAGAAACCTGTACATTTTCTGTTGTAGTTCCTCTTTCCTTCCCCTCCCTCTTTGCCCCCACTCCCCAGCTTGAACAGCCCTCTGTCCTCTGCCTTTTCTCTTTTGATTGTGCACCTCAGCCATAGGTGAGTGTTTACTGCCTGCTTTAGGTACTTTGGCATCTTTCCTGAATCCAGTTCCAGGCATGATATCTGGGAATGTGAGTTCCCTCTTAGGTCAGTAAACAAATGTGTGTGCCTTGGAGGATGCCAACCTGAAGCAAGTACTGGCAGTAGAGGGTTTGAGTCTTTTCCCTACTCTGTCTCTCCCAGTAAGAAGTGGTAAAACACCATCATGATGTTAGAAATAAAGTAGTGCTTTTGAATTGCTAGTCAAATCACTCAATTTTATTGTCAGGTTTCTGGTAGTTACTATCAATTGTAGATATAAAATTAAATATTAGGGGAGATATATTTTCTGAATAGGGCTGTCTTATTTGCCGTCTGTTTTATTTTGCAATGAACTGAAGTTTTTGGCAACAAGGATGAAGTTTAGAGATAGAGCATTCGTGTATCAGAAATTACAATAGGCTATTTAATTACACAAATGGCTTGTATACACAGCTGATTTTCAACTCATTTTGTCAATCTAATAAAACTTGAAAATAATTTTTTTATGTATTTAGTAAAAGGCAGAGAGAGAAAAATATAATATGTGCTCAAAGAAGACTTTTTTTCTTTTTCAAACAAAATTAGATCCCTAATCCTGAGACAATTTAAATACTTTAATTTGTGTACACAAGAGGTTCCATTAGCTTAGTATGCATATGTTTGCAGGATTGATGCCTAGGGATATGACCATGTATCATTAAGAATCTGATTTTAAATATTTAATTAATCTCTTTCTCTTAAATCGTGCCAAAGTACACTTGTACAAAATGAGCATGTATCTTCAGTTGATTGCATCCACTGTGAGCAACTAAAAAAAGAGTGTGTCTAAGCAGACTGCTGTAATTTTTTCATTCTAAATGAAAACTGTTGAATAACTGAATATCTGAAACCTAAGCAAGACACTGAAACTGGTGGAAGGTTTTCCCTTCCCCAGATGCCATTTCACCACTCAGTTCTCCTTTACTGCAGGCCCAGGCCCAGGTCACAAAGAAGTCTAACCCAAAGGAATGCACACACATATGAATGTTATAGAAGACAGGCTTGTTCCTTAAAAATAAATTCAAGAGCAAGACTAATTTATCATGTTGATGCATAAAGAGCAAGAATAGTTTTTGCCAATATAGAATATCTATCAAAGAACATTTTTTTTCTCTAACTGTGCAAATGGCCTCAACCAAAATAATCGACTGAGTCCTCTGCTAGCAAACCTTAAGAGTTTGTACTGGGGATAGAGGCTTCATTATCTTCTGCCACATTACACATGCTTACTGAGCTCATATTCAGTGCAAGGAAAATTCCATAATTCCATAGAGAAGTTTCTCAATTTGTACTCTAAGTGTTTTGAAATGATTGCAAAATATATATTAAAAGCACACGTGCACTTTTTCATGTATACTGGCATGCAAGCAAGCAAAGCAAAAGAAAAAACAGTAAGAAGTGAACATCTGGAATTTAGTTTTTATGGTAGAACTGTCCAAATTAGTTTATGGATTTTTTTTTTTAAATGCTGCACATTCTTAAAAAACAAACAAACCCCCAAAAAACCCACAACCACCTTGAGAAATAGTTTCATGGACAGTTATGACACTATGCTGATACAAAATTGTGTGTACACAGATAGACATACTTATTTTTAATTTTGTTAGTGGTGTTTCAAAAAATCCTAGGGATCAGAACTTCATAATATGCTAAATTCTATGGAGAGACATTGCTTATACTGTCAGAGAAGGTGACTCGCTACTTTTAATTATACAAAGTAGTCCCTCTTGAGATATAAAGTAAAAGAAGAAAGTGTTTCAGTTTAATATGTTACTCTCTAGTTCATAACCCAGCTATTTTTAAGGTAGTACACTACGTTTAACATTTAGAAAAGGGAAAAGATCTAATTTCTGAAATATGTCATAGTAGTACTTAAGTGCAGGCATTGACGTTACCAAACTGAGTAGTGTATCTGAAATCAGCGTTAGAAGATGATCTTTGACAGACGACTTTTCCATAGAATGTAATTAGTTTAAAAAGAACACAAAAAGCTAGGTGATTAAAGATTTTGGGGTATTTTCAGCAAAGTACCTTGACTGAAACGTTCTAGCAGCACAGTTATATAGCATTATCTGTCGTGGAAATACTATACTGAATGAGAAACAAAAAGTTGTGGCATTTTAATTCCAAATACAGAAATCTCTCTGTCTTGTTTTAAAGAAGTAAAGATAACAGTTGGCCGCATTTCAGTTCACCCTGATGTTCACATAGAGCTTCTAGTTTTAAAAACCCAAATGGAACCTACCCAAAGCTGCTTGTTTTCATACATTTTGTATGGGGATCCACACTATAATGCATGCAAAAAGAATTGGACATAGGTCTAAGTATAGTGTTCCCCTGCGCAGTAGATCCAAATTTGGGCAGACTCTTTGATCAGTCTTGGCTGACTGTGTGTCACAAGGTTTAGGAGAAATATCCCTGATAAGGCACAGAGGTACAAAAAATTTCTTGTCGACGCCTATTAGAGGAGGCATTGCAGTCCTAACAGTGGAGATGTTATTGATAATTACACTAAACATTCTCCTGTTTGGAAATTTGGAAATTATGCAAGAAATCACTTTGACCATGCTTTAAGTTACTTCTCTATTGAGGAGAATTTCAGAAATGTAGGAAGCATTGTAACATACAAATTAAAAATAATTCAGTACCTTTTTTTTTTTTTCTGAATTAGTGCCTTCCATTGACTATAAATCCTATAGTGACGAGTTACAGTAAAAATACACTGAATTATATTTTCACATTGTAGTATATCTATTTTTCAACAGCTGTGAATAAATTCCATAGCAATTACAATGTAAGTAACAAGTGTGGATCTGTTCTGGTTTATCTGTGGCTCTGGATGGAATTTTAGTCTGAAACAGTAAAATGTAAAGCATCCTGCTTGGTCAGTCTTATGGCCATAAACTATATAAGCCAAATAGGGGAAATCTCTTTACCTATAAAAAAGGAAAAATGACATTAAATAATCTTGAAATGATCTGTAGAAACAGGTTACATAATATTTATAGAAATAAATATGCAGACACACACTCTAGAATTTCATTGAAAAGCTTGCTGTCAGCAGCTGCCACAGTAAATATTGCACCACACAGGCCGAAATGCAGAACACCTATGAGTATGATGTATGCGAAAAAGCATTCATGGTAATTATTAACATATTTAACTAAATTAATGCATTATGAAAATTAAGAATGACATTTCACTTAGGACATTTTAATTAGTTTCAATGTCATGCTTGGCTCTTGAAGGTCAGCAGGTTGTCCGGGAAGGATTTTAATGTTAATAAACTTTACCCTCTTTTTCCTTCCTTTCTCAAATTTGCTCAAAACCACAAAACCAAGAAAATCTCAAATTAAATGTTTCATTTGTTTTCAAGTTGACAAAAATGTCTTAGTGTTTCAGAGCATCATTCTTCTGTAGTTTTTGCTTACTTGGTTGTTTTCAGGCATACTTTTGGGTGCTTTGTGCCTGGGTTTTGAAGGGAATGCACTGCACTGCACTGCATCCAGTGAGATTTACTGTGCTCCAGGTTGATTCTCCTCAAAATCTCAGAGTCAAGGCTTTAGTTTTAAGCTTGTTCATAGAGACACGATCTCCACCCCCCCCCCCACCCCACCCCCCCCCCCGACTAGTAGTGATTCTGGTATTTTTTAATTAATACAGTTTTTTGTATAAATCAGTCTGCTTGATATGCTGCTGCTTGTACTGTGTTCATGTGTCCTCTCCATGGGCCCTGTCATTGCTTTCCTTTTCAGATAACATTTTCTAATTGGTTTTACTGGAAGTTATTTTGAAAAAGAGCTGGGTAAACATGAACCTGTAATCAGTGTTTGTATCCTTTAAAAACTCATCGTGTGTTACCTGTTTTGGGGGCCCTCCCTATTGATCTTTGCAGCTATTTCCAGACTGCAAAATCAACAGAGGTTGATAAAACTGAGAGGTTCACAGATTTTGATGCCAGAAGGGACCATTATGATAATTAAGTTTGACTCTCTGCACAACACAAGCCTGATAGTGTTGAATCTTCAAAGAGCTGATACTAAGAATAAATCTGACCTGAAAACACTTGGGTGCTAGTCTTACAGTCAACACTTCCGGGTAACTAATTCTTAATTGCTCAGGAGATCAGATTTTTTTTTTGCACAGTCACTTTTCTCTAAGTAATGGAATTTGCTTGAAGAAATCCATTTTGCAAGCCCAGACCAAGCCTGCCTGAGCTTTCTGCTTGTGTATCTCATCACTCAACATGACAGTCAGCCAAAAGAGAAGGTGCAGAGAATTTGAAATGCAGGACTGGAGGGCGAGGTGAGGCTCAGGCTGCTGCGTAGCTGCCGGGATTGCTTTCAGAGGGACTTTGGGATGCTCAGTGTCTCTGTAAATGCAGGCCATTAGCCTCTGAGGATCTGTTCGCATGCCACAGTAAAGTGCAGCGAGAAGATTCACAAGGAGCAGGGCGTTTTAACCTTCTCAAAGCATCATCTTAGCGTGACTAGACTGCCTCAAGTAACAAAACTAATTAGCGGTGGGCTGTCTCACATGTCCCTGCACAGGACAGCGGTGTGACACGCACACTCACACCCTATATATATTTTCAGTTTCCCAGATAAAAATAGATGCAATAATGTTATTCCCACATTTATGAAATGGTTTGCGCTTTGCATAGGAAAAACTTCTGTATGCACTTAAGTGTTATTGTAAGTAATTTAAGAGGAATTCAAAAAGCTGCTTACTTTTTCTGGTAATTTTTCTGAGTCTTCTATGACAGAGAAGTAACAGACTTCAGTGAGTTTTAATTTTTTTAGTTATGCCATGGATGATTTGGAAGGCCATAAATAACGTTAGTCTATTAAAAATATATTTCTATTCTAATATCTTCTAGAACTAGCTAAAATGCTTTTTTGCAGTGATTCACATGCTTTTCTAGTTCCATGCCTTTGTATCAATTCAAAGACATTTTACACCCTTTAAAATAAATTATGTTTTCCTTTGTATCCCTTTATTTTTGCTGAATATAAAAGTCTTGTGATTAAAAGTATTGGTCTAGGACTTGGAAGACTTGTATACAATTTCCTCATAGAACACGGGACTCCTCATCTATAAACGTGAATATTAGCTCAGTGATTTGTGAAGACATATCCACAGTTTGGGGTATTCACATACTAGGGGTAGTGAACACAGTTTCAAGAGCTTAAGCTGGAATTGGCCTTGTCAGGTGCCTCTAATGGTTTAAAGCTTTGTATTTTGCATCAACCTTTTGTGTATTTGGTCTTGTCCATGAGATTGCCTGTTTGCTTTAGAGCATTCAAGCAGAAATATTTCAGTCATACCCAAATACGAAGCAGAGAGTTGTTCACTTCCCCATTATCTGCTCATGTTCTGCTGTTACTTTTTTCTCACAGTATTCCTATGTGCAGCTGTGAGAAACAAGAAAATATCTCTTTTGTTGTTCACTTGAAGTAGTGTTTCTGATTTAGATTGCATTTCAGCAAATGCTCAGTCACCCACATAAATGTCATGGAAGTCTTACCTGTTGCATACCTGTCTTGTTTCAT
Source organism: Strix uralensis (assembly GCF_047716275.1). Classification (NCBI taxonomy): domain Eukaryota; kingdom Metazoa; phylum Chordata; class Aves; order Strigiformes; family Strigidae; genus Strix; species Strix uralensis. The sequence goes on from NC_133974.1 coordinate 27,400,011, forward strand.
TGCAAAAATTGTTCCCCTGTCAATTAAGATGATGTATATTGTATTTTTTATGATTTATAAGAGACTGGAGTGTCTTTTAATTATCAACTACTGGTCAGAGTTGAACAAAAATTATAAACTCCCTGAAAAATTCCTTCCTGACAGCTGCACCTCATCTCTCTAGTGAGTGCAGACTGCACCAACATCTGAGAGCAGGTTCAGAATTAACAAGGAAAGACTCTGAAGAACAGCAAAAGATATACACATTTTTAAGTGAGCAAGAAAAAAGGATAAAAGCTCTCCTGTTATTACATCTGAAGAGTGCTTTTCTTCCACACTTTTGTCAATACAATGCTGGTTTGAAATTTTTTATCTAAAGGAAAGAGGTAAATATTAGAATATTTCTTTTTCAGTCAGTGTGCGTGCATGTGTGCAATCCTCTGCATGCACGCATATGCACTGTGCTACAGAAAGCATGGTTTCTAGGCATGCACACGTGCACAGAATGCATCACAGTCAGGTACAGAGAGCCTGTTGGCACAAATTTGGAGTGGTCAGGTTACTCAAGGGAAATCTTTCCTGAGATCAGAGAGGTACTTCATAAGAACAAATGATTATTTGAAAGGCACTAGTTTGCTTCAAAAAGCAGTTATTTTCCAAAGTGTTCTTGGAATAAAATGTTCACCTCTCCTCCACAGAGGTATTGCAGGTTCTCATCTCCATCCTTATTCCAAGCAGCTCAAGTCATCTAGTATATTAAGCTATTAGCATGCTTGGCATGTTTTTCAAGAGCAAATTTTCCAATAGAATGTGGCTTAGTGTAAGTCCATGGGTGGTTTGGTCAGTGGTGTTTCTGCCTTTTGTTCCTTGATTAGACAGGTTCTGTTTTTGATGGCAAAACAAGTGATTTTTCCTCTCTACCCCTCATCTTTGCTAGCATATATACCCTTGAGGGATACATCTACTCAGCACGGGAATGTTTTGTGGCTGCAAGGGCACCACTGGCAGGGAATCTCTCAAAGAAAGCTACTGAAGAGCTGCAGCAGGTGCCCCCAAGACTGATTTTCTTCTTCTTTCATTCTTAAATCCAGGTGCCTGCTGTGATGTTTTAGAAGAAACCCCCTTGCCCTAGCGGGAGCTGTGCATTCCTTGCAGGTGTTCTGCACGCTTCATGATTAGATCTCTGATTATCATTACCCAGATGGGGCGGGGGGGGTGTGAACCAGCATGCAATGCACATCAGGAGGAATATTTTGTAGAAAGGGGAATGATCTCACATACATGAAGTTGTACAACGGAAGACTTGTGATAACATGTTTCTCTTCTACCCATTAATTAAAACACTATTAACTTGCCATGTTGGTCACTAGCTCAATTGAGTATAAGAGGTTCAGTTACTTGTACACTGATAACTCATTTATTTGAATAACTGTTCATTTTATTAATTCATGAATGAGTACTTCAGAATATCCTTGAGAGGATGAGAAAAAAGAGAGGAGCAGACCATGAGTGTAGGATGACGGTGCGTGTCTGTGGCTGAGGTGATGGAGTCTGGATCACAGAACTCTGTCCTGCAGCCTGTTCCTGTGTCTAGTCCTCCCCAGATACGTCCTGAAAGGGCCTAGGACTCTGATTTAAGAAAATATTATGAATAGACTGAATAAACTTTTAAATATTAAAACTAAACTTTTACATTTAAATGGAAAGACTGGTAGATATCAAAGATGGAGCATTATGATTATCTGATCTGACTTCACTGCAAAGACCAAATAATCTTTACCATGATTTTGCATAATTGCAGTATCAAATTGCAAGTGATGAATTAATACTTATCCTGTGGCCTTGTTGAAGAGCTGTATGCAGATCACTGCTGATGCTAACTGCCTGTACAAAAAAGTGTCACCAAGATCATTGTTAAGATGTATGGCTTATTGTTGTCTGACAAAGACGGTTATTCAAAATTCAGCTCACATAGAGACTAAAAGATCTGTTTAGCAAAAACCTGCCAGAAAGAAGAAATAAATGTTTCTTTAAATTCTTTAGACTTGTTTCTATTAATTTCCTTTCTTATCTATTGACTTGCTACTCCTTCAAATGCCTATCTGTGGAGGATTCCCCTTTGAACAAGAACTGTCAGGTTTGTCTTAAAAAGTTTTTAGAGGTTTCAAATCTGAATTTTTTTTAAAAAATACAATATTTTAAAGCATAGTATTGCTACTGAAATTATAACTTTTTCAACTGGTAATAATTTTACTTGTAATTCCTCTCTTGTTTTATTTTAAGTGCTGCACTTGATCCAGGAATTAAATTTTGTTTACTACCTTATTTAGTTCCAATTCAGTATCCAATTCACTGGGGTCTACAAGAACTGGAGAATTACTTATCTGCTTCATTTCAGTTTGTTTCACAGGAGATTTGAGCAGGGTTTTCTTAATTGCTTCCCTACTATTTAAGATATCTTGCTCCATATGGTAATATGCATAAAAATTTGAATTTGTTTTCTTCCTGAATAGCTGCACATAATTACTTATTAACTAGATTAATCTTTTCTTATCTTTAGGACATTCTGCTGATGCTTTCAGACTAGTCCGCAATTATTTTTTCCTTTTTTCATCTAATCTGTAATAAATAATCTAGCATGCCAGAGTAGTGGATTTCACCTGAGGATCTCAACATGATTTGCAGACAATAATTAATTAATTAGTTTCACAACCTGTCTTTAAAATAGGTGAAATAGAAATGCAGCCTGCCAGCACACAGTCATTAGCAACATGTTGCACCATTAACTGTAGCTGCTCTATAAGCAGGTGGCGTAATCCACTTCTCCCAAGTATCAGGGAAGGTTCCTGCCCAAATTGCACCATGTTTAAAAAAATAAATAGTTAAAATCATCTGGTTGGGATGTTTACCTGGTGTTTGGATGTAATTATGTGCTATATGGACATATGCAGGCATACATTATGTCTGTAATATCTATTGCAGAATAGTGATCTAACATCATTGCTGTTGGTTTTTTTAGCAACATAAATGCTACTACAGGTATTTGCCAAGGCACGGTATTTTTACTTATAAATGCATTTTACTACATCATGTAGCTGAATGGAAAAATGTTAAAGATATATATGAGGTGAGCAGAGAATTTGTCAGAGTTAAACCCCGAGGAAACTTCTCATTATTCATCCTGTTCTATTTATATAGGAGGATCCTTGGCTTTCCTTCATACTTGACGCATTATTGACCTGTGACCAGTAATTTTAAACAGCCTGGATTCGGTATTGTTCTGGTTTACCCTAACCATATTACTGCTTGAACTGAGCTCATTAAACAGAATTAAGTGGATCTATAGGGTTTGAAATTAGTGACAGTGAAGTAAGTAATATCTATAGCAGGAAGCAAAAGCTTTATTGTGACTATCATACTGATATGGTCATAAAGTGTGCAGTAAAAAGTGACATATTTTAAAGTTTACATAAAATGCATAGGAACCCATTTTAAGCTCACATTCAGTATCCAAAATCAGATTTTTTTTTCCAACTTCAAATTTAACTGAGTTTGAAATTCTTGAAAGAGAGAGGGAGGGACAGGAAGGGAGAAAGAAAGAATTAGAGAGTGAAGTGGGAGAGGAAGAGGAGGGAGGACAGAGGGAAGGAAGGAGGGAAGGGGGAAGGAAGTGGAAGGCAGTGAGAAAAGGGAGAGAGGAAGGTAACAGAATTAGGCCATAGTAATCTGTAAATCATAGTGCTTTTGCTTGCAGTTTTGTGACAGCAATATGAAAATCTTTAATATCAATATTGAAGTCCTACAAGCTGCTAGAAATATTCACACCCAATCAAAATGTTTTTACAGGACAACTGCTTTAAACGTCTGGCCACTAAACAGTCCATTAGTGTGTATACCTCATGTGTCTATTACTGACTCTTAAACACATGTATGAAGCTGAATACAAAAGCTGTAATCTTGAAAAAGGATGTAATAAGCAATATTTGAAAAGACATTTTTTTCCCACTTACCCTTCCCTAAGTATATAATTAACCTTTATTTCTGTATTCATTGACTCCTGTGTTGGTTTTCCTTTCAGAAGTCAGGCTGTTATCAAGCTGGTTTTTTGAATATTGGGCATAAGTGTTATTTCCCTGATACTCAAAAGTTTCATTAAAAATGACCAACAGCAGAGCAGGAAATTCCTTCTCTGTCTTAGTTATAACTATCCACATCTGTTAATAGCAGTTGTAAAAAATATAACTCTATTGCAGTGGACTGTAATGTTCCTTTTTAATCTTATAAAACAAGGAGATTATCCCACTTCTTTCCAAAGACTAACAGGAGCCTCTGTTGAGGACTGCTTTCTCCACTTTGGTGTTACCTTCACTATAGCATGAACTGGGGGAGGTTTTTAACCAGAATTAGTTCTAGTCTCAGTCGGGGTTCTGTGGATATCTAACAATGTCTTGGGCAAGGACTTCCAATTTTTTATTCCTCTTTTTCTTCTGTATTTATCTCTGAGACACCTTCACTAGCAATGTTCCTTAGGATTATGAAATCTACCTTTTGGAATAAGTTTCAATGTCTATGGAGGACTAACCTCCAACAACTAATGATATAATTAGGAGTTGTTTCTCAGTAGTAAGTCTAATCAGGTCATGCTCATTGGTCTGTAGGCTCCCACTAATTTGAAATCTGGCAATTGAATATTTTTTTTAATTGGACACTGCCATCCAAAATAGATTTGTTTTCTCTTGGATGCAATGTCTTTTATGTTAGAAAATAATAATCTTCTAATGAAGTTCTGTTACTTGCTGCAGGGTCACCCTGGTATAAAGCTCATGGACTTACCACTACATGGTTTACAAGTCCTCTGCAACTGTGTGTTTTTATTTTTCTGCATGCTAAAAATGTTTGATAGGCCACCCTTGTGGACTGTGGTTAACATACTGCATATAGGCATTTGAAAGTCCATCTTTCTGAATTAAATTGAACTCTGAAACACATCAGATTTGGGTGCTGACTTAGATCTAACAAAATCTTCATGTGCTTAGAAACATAGAAAATAAGGTTTTTCTGCTTTTAAAACACTTATTTTCATCTACCCTCATTATTTTCCAGGGTCTACTATGAAAGCACTGTTTCCACCTCTGTCTTAAGTCCCTGCGTTTCCTTTTTGATTCTTTTCTTACGTGCTTAATGTACCTGTAGTATATATTAATTCCTGTAAGTAACAAGTGATTTCAGTCAGTAATGTACAATTGAACAATATAGTTATATTTTATTGGAATTTTTTTGTCTAAAATACATATATATACTAGCAGCAGCATTGAACCCTTGCAGGATATTTCAAATATGTTGTTTATTTATAAAATATGAATATTAGATATTCAGCTCTTCCCATTTAATTTCGTGTCAGAAACATGTGTTTACTATTAAGATTTCAAAGATGACAGACAGTGCACAGCTCTTCATGAGCAAACTTAAAAGCAAAATTATTCTTCCCAGTCTGGAAAAGTGGGTCTGAATCATCTCTTCTTCCTATAAATCTGCCTTTGACTAAGAGAATCTTTCATTGTTTCCAAGTGTCTAATTAACAAATGCCAACAAAGTTGTCTACTTTTAAAAAATGTTGCTTGTTTTTATAGTTTAAAGTCTACAGCCTGTAAGTGTTCATTCATATTGTGGTTTTCTATACATTGTCTAGTGTTTTTCAATACGTAAACTCTCAGGAAGTGGGGTTCAGTGTCAACAATGTGTTTATACAGGATTCTTGAGGAAACTGAGTGGAGTCGGGGGAAGGCAGACTGACTTGGAACTTCATTCCATTCCCAGCCTGAGAAACCCCACCAAAATATGCTTTTAAAGGTGGCAAAAAACCAAAGTATTTTCAAGAATTGTTATCCAGATTAGCTGAAATCTCAGACATTTACTTTGACTCTTTGATAAGCAGCAAATTATTTTAAGATTCCTTGAACAAAAACTCAGAAAGAACCATCAGAAGTGTTGACATCCAGTCTAGTTTACCTTGGCATGAAAAATATTTGTAGGGAGGAGCAATTTGAATGGACAATTTTAGTACATTTTTTAAAATGTTTTTGTCCCTTTGCATTCGCCCCTGCTCCCAAGTTTGAGGTGGCCTTTTCCCATGTTCTTAGCTGTGTATGGCCATTCATGGCAGCCATTCATAGTTTCAGGTATTGAAATTTCGAGTACTTAACCGTATGGTGGTCAACTCATACTTCTCTTGGCCAGGTGGAAGCTAGCCAGGAGCATCCACTGCTCTTACTAGTACTCCAGATATTTGACAGAAGTCTCAAAACAGAGACTGGTCTCTGAGGTTGTCATATGAGGTTTTCAGTCCTGCACAGCAGATCAAAAAGTAAAATTTATTAAGAGTTTAGTTCTAATTACTATTGGCACTTTTAAAAAAATAATTAAGGCTTATCACATGGTTGTGCATTGGTTGGTTTTGGGCAGTCACTAAGTAATGCACACGTGAATTAATGAGTACTTCTACTTGCAAACAAATTTAAAATAAAAAGTATAACATTATAATATTAATTCAAGTAGCCTGAACATTCCCTAAATATTAAGGGATCCAATGAGAACCCACATATTAAAGCTGTTAATACTCTTTTAAATAAAAAATTATTTCTGAAGCAGCAAGTCTTTGAAATTCATCATAGAGAAGGCTGGAGGCTAGAGAAGTACCTTTTATTTTTGTCATGAGTTTCCATTCTGGTATAGCTGAGTTGTAAGCTGTCAGAAATCCTGGCATTTCCTTTCTGTTTGCTTTCCTCAGGAAAAGCTTGGCAGCTTCCCAAAATAACAACTGAATAAGGACATTCTGAAGAGCTAAATACAAATATTAAAATCCTGCTATTCAACCAGCTGCAGCCCACATGACACTGAGAATAGAGCAAGAACATCAATGGCATGAGAAGAAAGGGGAGAGTAAGCTCCCAAACACGTTCCCTCCATCATGCCGAGGATTTTCTGTGCTGCCTCATGTGCTTCTCTGTAGGACCACTGCCTGCTTCAGTTTGCAGTGACAGAACACACCTTGCTTGTTAAATATCAAAAGTGGTTTAATTATTGAGCGGAGCAGTGCAAGCAGCAAGGAAAGTGTTAAAATTGAACATTGTGAGTGCTTGTTGCTTTAATCATGCATGACAGTTCTTTGCAGATTTAGGTACATCTTTTCTTGTCTATGGTGTGCCAGTCACTGGGCAGCAGCTGTTTCTTTGCAGAGCCTTTCTTCCAAGGGTTAGGTTTATAAATGCTTCTTGGAAAGTCCCATCAAAGAATCCCCAGAATATCTCCTTTCCTCCTCTCATCTCCGTGACTTGCTGAAACTCAATTCTTCATGTGCAGAAGTAAAGCTTCAGAGGAATTATTGCCTCTGCTGCTGACTGCAGCAAGGTGGTGTCTCCTATAGTTTAGTCAGCTCAAGCTGAATTTTTACTAATCCTTCAGCCAGAATAACAGCTACCAAATCCATAGATACAGACCACATTTATAAAGTTAATGTATCTCACTCCCATACATTCTGCAAGATACTCGCCTGTGAAATTCCCAGTTGTGTGAATTTGAAGGGGTAGCATAGAAGGTGTCATTTTAAGATGGTACATGTATGACTTGCTAGCTCAGACTGCAGTAGCTTTCTGAAAGGTAATGCAGAAGGCTGCTGTACATTCACTTTTCAGAGAAAACAATCTTATCTGCACTTCAGAGAACTTCTGTGTTGATTTTAGTTTAATCTGTAGAAGAGCTAATCCCGATCTTCTGATCTGCTTTTTAAAGACATGGTAAGCGGCACAAAAGTTGCCAAATTGAGCAAAAGGCAAAATTGTCAGGTAGTTGTTAGAAGATGGATCTTCCCGGTCTATTTCAAAATTAAATCACATCCTTTTTCAGAGCTCCTGTTTTTACTGCCATATCATTCTTAGCTGCCAGAATCAGAAGATATTTCCCCGATAGTGATAGCTAGAAAGTTCCCCTACCACACATTTTTCTTATGTGTTTCTTGGACAGAACGGATGAGGCTTTGCAATGTGGGCTACACAGTTAAACTATTTATATAGTGCTTTATGTGGTTGCCTGCATTCATAATTTTCTGAGAATAGGTTGCATTGTTTTCCTATATTGTATTGCCAAAGATTTATAGAATTTTAGTTTACCTTTTGTTTTCTGGGAAGTGACTCATGAATTTTCATTGATGTTGAGCATGTCTAACATCTTGTTACAGAGAGAAGCTGTTGAAGTTATTGAAGGCTGCTAATGTACATGTTGAAGTAAATTTTTATTCCATTTAAACTTAGTTTTCACTTTAAAATGCTTATATTGTGTAGGTGGTACGTGATGTGATAAACTGAGACTTGGTAATCAGAACAGAAGACATATTCGGTTCTGAGGTGCACTTTTTGTATCCTCGGAATTGATGGTGGAAGTGTGTTGGAGCTAGAGGAGGAAAAGAGGATAGTGAGGGTTAGGAGAGCTGGTTCTGAGGTAGTGTAGCTGCCTGTTATAGTGAAGTGCCAGACTTCACCCTGTAGTTAATTAAATTGCTTTTAAAGAATGCAATAATGGAAGAACATTACAAAGTACATTGTATAGTTATGGTCTATTGCTCTCTGAATGCACAATCAAATTAAATAAATTAAATATGATCTCAGGGAGCCAATTTTGGTGATAATATACTACAAGTAGTGACATTAACTTCATGGAAATTGTGTAAGTGTAAATCATCTGAGTACTTGTTCCATTACATTGCCAAAGAAATTAGGAGAATGGATCATACTCAGATGTTTGATTCCTATTTGTATTATTGTATCTAGGCTCTATTTACAGAGGGGGTCTCCCCCATTATACTGCTCTTTGGCACTTTAAATATCTGATCTGCTACATTGGCTATGTGAGACCTCAGCAATTCAGGCAGCCAGGTGACCTGAGATATTCAGGTGCAACTCACAATGGTTTCAAAGTATGTTTTGCAATGAAAGAATGTGTTGTACAAAGCATTTGAGGGCTGTGTTCTATTTTGAAAATTCATATGAAATTAATGAACTATCATCCTAGAAGCACTCTGGTGTTAGCAACAGTGCCAGAAAGTAAGGATATCAGATGATTTATTTAGGATGCTGCTAATACAAATTGCAGCAAGCATAAGCAAGATCTAGACCCTCAACCATAAACAACAGCATAACATAATTAAAAAATCCCACAATAATTTGTGGGACATGTTATATAGCTTACTAGTGTGAAGGCTCTCTGCACTGATCATTTTTTTTTATGGTGCCTGAAACCCACCCAGTCAATTTGCTGCCTGCCTCCTGTTGCTAACAGCAAGGTATGCGGTACCATATCTTCTTCCTGCACTGTTGCAAGCATCATGACCTGCCTGCTCTCTGAGAAAGGCCAGATTCAGATAGCACTGAACCTGTGCCACAAGGAGATTCTCTCCAAAGCAGAGATCTGTGGAAAGGAATTTGGCTGGAGTACCAGGTCAACGAAAACAGAGTTAACATTTCTATCTGAAATGTAGTTCTTCGGTCTTGGGGTGAGAAAGGGCAGTGGCATTCAAAAGTACTGCACAGCAATATGGATTTTTGTCATAGCATGTCCAAAGTAAGCCTCGTGTAGGTTACAATAAATTAATACTCTTGCAGCGTAGGGTAGGTCTTTAGCATCATTCCCTACTAGGTTATTGATATAATGGTAGGTGTCTCTTTAGTAAAGGCTGACCTAAGAAAGCAGTTTCATTAGAGGATTGCTCTTTTTTATTGCTTATAGCAAAGGATGTGTTAAATGACACACTCTACAAGTTATCCCTTAAAGAATTATAATTAGTGCTTGTGAAAGGAGTGAAGATAGTGGGATAATGAAACTGTCAGTAGTTCACTAAATAGGCTTACAGAGCACTAGCAGTAAAGGCCTTTCATTACATCTATGTCTTAAATTCTCTACACACCCATTAAAAGGGTTGATTTTGATGTCCTAAAACTGAGCTATGAAGATTAAAATCCGTTGTTTTTTCTTACCAAAATTCTTACCCAAAACTGGAGAAGCAAAGCAGAAAAACTCATTTACTTGTCAGTATTCTTTATTTATAGCTCTGTTTGTTTTCTTTAAACCTCACAACAAAGTTTGCCATTACTACCAAACGTGGCAAAAATTCCTTGGATTTTGGCAGTGATGGGAGTGGAGATCTGAGAGGTCACTTGGAAGGGACCTCAGGAAGTCTCCAGTCCAGCCTCCTAGCAATAGAATCTGACCAGGTTGCTCAGAGCTTCATCCAGTTGGGTACTCTCTGGGCAACCTGCTCTACTGCTGGGCTGTCTTTGTGGGAATAAGGGGTTTTCCCTATATGCAGTCAGAACTGCTCTTGTTCCAGTTTAACCATTGTCTCTTGTCCTGCCACCACTGTGAAGAATCTGTCTTTGCCTCCTCGAGACCTTCCCTGTAAGTCACTGGGGACCACTGGAAGATTCCCTAAAGCCACCTTTGCTCTGGACTGGACAAACGCAGCTCCTTCAAATACTCTTCACAGGGCAAGTGCTTCAGCCCTTGAACATCTTGGTGGCCCTCCCCCGGACATGCTCAGGAGATGTTTAGTAACAGATGTGTTTGTACTGTTGGGATTGGCAACTTCTTTCTATACAAGCCTTTGAATAGAGTTAGTTTCTGAAGGTGAGAACCATTTAAGCAAATATAATGCATGTGAATGGGCCCAAACTAGTAACTCCTAGCAACAACGACTAGCCCTGTAACATGGTAGGTCAACAGAAGGGAGCATCAGCCTCCATTTAGTCTTATAATATCCAGTGTGGTGTCATGTTACCCTGTACTTAAGCTCCTGTTTTGCAAGAATCTGCATAATTTTGCAGGAAATTTCAGCTATAGCTGTATATTTTAACCTTCAAAATATGTGTGTGTGTCTCATGAATCTTACACTAGTATTTTATGTAGGAGTGAGTCATTTCTTGAACTTGGAGATTATTAAAAACTTTTAAAGAATGAAAAGAACTTTGAATTAAAATGATCTGATAGTTTACAGATAATGAGTTTTAAAATGTTACTTTATTCAGTACTGTGCAAATTAAATAAAATACATCAGCTTACTGAAAAATGTGTTTTAAAATATTTGCATAAAAAAGTACTATCCAACAAAATAACACTTTTCTGCCTATACTTAAATGTTTCTAAAATGTTAAAGTAATGTGTAAAACTTTAGTTTTCTATTTCAAACCATAGTCTTAGTGTCAAGATAGTAGTAAGAATAATAGAATATGGCTCTGCTGGTGCCTTCATTTAAATTGATAAAACTATCAGCTTTGTTAGGAGTAATTTTATGCTTATTGACTTCAGCAGATTTCCTTCTTCTGTAAGGATGCCATTGAAACTGAATTTTAACCTTAAAAAGCATTCACCATGGCAATAAAAGAACTGGCAGATAAGATGAAAAGACTAGTAGTGACAATCTAAGATTATTTAAATTTAATTTTGGAGGAAGAAGACTAGTATAAAAATGTTTTTCTGCACTATCTTCACTTTTAGTTGATCACTGAAATGTCCTCTTTTATCCCTCTTCTATCTAATACCAAATCAGGTGGTGGTAGTTCTTGCTGTGCATAATATTGTGCACAGCAAGTATCTGCTCCACCAACTATTTTCTCCTCCCTGAAAGTGTAAAATGCTTAATTATTCCCAACTGAGATCCATTTTTGAGCAGGGTGATAATCAGTTTCTCAAGGTTTGGAAAGTTCTCCCCAAATTCTGGTGCTTTCAGCAGAAAACTGTTGCACCCATCCAGTGTCCCCTGCATGGCTGGATGGCCTTTGTATTTCCTATAAAAGCACTGGTGCTTGCTTTTGAAAAGACCTCTGCATTTTGGAAAACAAATATGCTTTGGAAAGAAAATGACAGTTTATAAGGAAGCCTACTGTATGATACTGGAGTGTTCTGCCTTGGGGGATTTTCTTGACACAGAATGGTGTCGTTATGCCCAAACGAAACAGAATTTGTGAAAAAGGCAATTTTCTGACCTATTTTCTGCAATTTGAATTCTATCAGTTTTGTTGTTTTTTTTTTTTTTCTTGCTGGATTTCATTGTTATGTGGCTTCTTATCAGGGTGGAAATTAGCTTTGCAATTGCAAAAACAAATGTAAAAACACAGTAGTGAAATCTTTTCTTCCAGAGTGATGCAGCAAGTAACTAATCCTTCAGCTGTTGTTACAGCTTTAATTAAAGGTAGATACATACACATTTTAGAATACCTCTTGAAGTAACTTCCTAGTCTTAGTTTCCTTAGTTAATCAAAACAAGATTAGGACAAGAGGGAATGGCCTCCAGTTGTGCCAGGGAAGGTTTAGACTGGATATTAGGAAGTATTTCTTTACAGAACGGGTTGTTAGATGTTGGAATGGGCTGCCCAGGGCAGTGGTGGAGTCCCCATCCCTGGAGGTGTTTAAGAGTTGGGTTGACATAGCGCTGAGGGATATGGTGTAGTTGGGAACTGTCAGTGTTAGGTTAATGGTTGGACTGGATGGACTTCAAGGTCTTTTCCAACCTAGATGATTCTGTGATTCTGTGAAAACTTGGGACCCTAAATACCCTATTGGCTTTTTCTTTTCCCAAGCTCAATATTCCCTTCTGCTGCAAAGTAGGCAAAAGTATGGGGAAATGTACACCCCTCCCCCCCCCGCCCCCGCCAAAAAAAAAAAAAAAAAAAAAAATTGAAGGAAGTTTAATACATTTAAAAGCCACAATATTCCATGACATTTATGGAATCCACTTGCATCAAAATCTGTAGTTTATGATCAAACTAGTCTGATTTGTAGAAATCAGTATACAGAAATGACCTTATCACTGTAAATGACTTTTTACTTATGATTGTGTATCTTATGTGTTGTGGTTTGAGCCCAGAGGACAACTGAGCACCATGCAGCCATTCACTCACCCCTTCCCCCTGGCTCTGGGAAAGAGAAAATGAAGTAAAAGGCTTAGGAATCAAGATAAGGACAGGCAGGGGTGGCTCACCCATTATGGTCACGGACAAAAGACAGGCTTGTTAGGGAAAGAAAAATGACATCACTTTAATTCAAAACACTAAGGACAACAACACTTACCAGACAGAATGGGACAGTGAGAACCATCACCATATCTTAAAACACCTCACCCCACTCCTCCCTTTTTTCTGGGACTCAGTTTTGTTCCCGGTATCTCTACCTTCTCCTCCAGCTGCGCAGGGGCAGGGGATGAGGGGTACAGTCAGTCCTACCGTTTACTCCTCAAAGTCAGGGGGAAGCGCTCTTCTGCATTCATCCGCCTGCTCCACATGGTTTCCCTCTCACGGGAGACAGTCCTCCACAAACTTTCTCCATCATGAGTCTTCTCCACAGGCTGCAGCTCTTCCCAAGATGCTCTGATGTGGGTCACCTCCTCATGCTGCAGTCTTCCCAGCACCAAACTACAGCAGCGAAGGCTTCTTCTTCCCATAGAGACCTGGGGGTCCTTCACAGGCCATAGGCGAATCTCTGCTCCACCGTGGACCTCCATGGTGGCAGGGGGGTGGCCCTGCCATCTCACCATGGGATGTAGTGGGGGTCTCTGCTCTGGCACACCTCCCCCCCTTCCTCCTCCTTCCTTCCACTGACCTCAGTGTTCTCATAGGTGTCCTTCTCGTAACTCTTCCTCACAAATCCCAATCCCCTTTCAGATTCCCCTTCTTAAATACGTTATCGCAGAGGTGCAACCACCATCACTAACTGGCCCAGCCTTGGCCAGAGGCAGGGCTGACTTGGAGCCAGGGGAGCTTTCAAGAAGCTTCTCACAGGGGGCCACTGCTGTAGCCCCCTCCCCCACCACCAAAAACGCTGCCACACAAGCCCAGCACAGTATGCATTGTTCAAGTTTGGCACTCTTCTTCCTCCAGCAATTGAGCCTAATTATGTTTGTGTTGACTAGATTAATTGAGTGTTGCTAAGAGTGAATGGACAGGCTAATGAGGGCATACAACAAGAGTCGTCTTTGGTTTCCAGGGAATGCAAAAATGGATGTCCAGTTGCTTGTCAGATCACAACTGTGGCTTTGCATACATGTCCTTAAATCTGGTGAAGATTTTTCAGCTAGCGCAAGCTTTAGGTTTCAAAATTAAAAAAAAAAGAAACAACCAACCAAAAAACCCTATTCTGACTCTGGAAGGGAAATCTACTTTTTCTTGCAAGACTACTTGGATGCTTTGAAGAATTAACTCCAAAATTAATAAGCTTAAATGGTTTAAGAACAGTTCTGCTAGTGAAGACAAAGAGGGTTTCCCTGTTAATTCCCAAGTTACAAAATATCTGCATAGTAGTGCGCATGCATCTCTCTCATGCCACCATCTTACTGGCCTGCTTGCTTATGTATGTCTCTCCTCCCCTCTTCGTAAAGATAGATATGGCCATTCTAGTCAATGTTGGGTTTTAGTTTTTATTCCTCATTCTCATTTTTTCTTTTCTGTATATTTCCAATATATTAGTCTTTGCAACCACAGATGCTGCAAACAAATTAGCATCTTAGGTATCTACCATAGGAAAATATTAGAATGATTTCTGAAGGCTGTACTGTTGATTTTGAATATTTCACGTATTCATGTCAATGTATGCTAATGAATCCATTCAGGATTTCTCCCTTACATTTAAATAGATACTTGAATGTAATGAGCACCTGTTTCTAAAAGATCTGAAGAAAAGAAAAAGCTTAAGAAGAAATTAGGGAGTTCAGAGGGAGGGAGACACAGGTAATGAAACAGAACTATTTGAGAACAGACTTGGTTTTACCTAACACACTTGTTCTGTCTTGGCAGATTTCTGCTGACACATGAGTGAAACAACACAGGTGAATAAATAGGGTTGCCATGTTCCGTTAATGTTGTGTATCTTGGAAACAAGACCAAGCAGAAGGTGCAGTCTGAAAGTGATGAGGTCCTTAGAGTCAAGATAAAATTTTGTGGTTTTCAGTCTTTCCTTTCAAATTTAGATAAAGAAATATAATTTGTACCATTAAAAACCACATCTAGGTTTTATTTTCAAAAAATCAATAAAATTAGTGAGGTAGTGCATGGGTGTATTGCCTAAGATTTGTGAAAGAATTGAATTATTTCATGCTGTTCTGTTCCTCTCTGACTGGTGGATTTGTAGAGTCTTTATTTTCAGGTGACATATTATGGTAAGGCCAAGTCCTTTCATTTTTACTTATATTTTACAGGAGCCGTCTTTTCACTTTTCCTAATGACATTGTTATTTTACTTTTATTTTTTGTAGGTCAGCTCATTAAGATCTTTAGTGGTTTAAGTACATGCTTGGCATAAGTGAGTCTTTTAGTTCTAAGCAGGTAGAATTCAAAAAGGTAGTTTAGACAGTTGACTGGAGACATAACTTTTACCTGGGTGTGTGCAACAGCATTTACCAAATTTTGTGAAGTAAATGTTTCAGTTCTGGACTAAGATGGTGATTGTAACTTAACAAGTACACCACTAAACTTGAGGTACAGACAGTTTAAAGAACAGATACCTGTTCTCCCTCTGTTATTTCCTCTAATGCTCCAATAGTAGTTCTTCCGAAATTGCTAATGATATGTCAGTAGTATCTCATCTCCAAAATACCATTAGCAGGACATTGCTTTTCCCAGTCAGAAATACTTACTTTATCCCCATATGTTGAAGGGCATCAGTAGCTGGTGTTCAGCACTCTAATCTTGAACAAGCTCTCACCAGCTGAGGAAGTTTCATCCCAGTAAGAGTGCTGAATCAGTGTGGATCCTGAAGTCCTCAACATCTCTATCTCTTCAATGTCTGCTTATTGACTCCTTCATCTCTTGATTATTTCGGAGAAGATAATGAAAGATGAAAAGCCCCTTGTACAAAAACATCTGCAATTTTTTTTATGCACACTGCAGTTATATTTTGATGGTTTAATGTTTTCCACTGTATTCGTATCTCTGTTTCCCCTTCCCTTCTCTTCCACTGGATCTCCTTTTTCTCATATAACCAATCGCTACACACACCCACAAGACAACTTTTTCCCAGACGTTGGTACTTGTCACAGATATCACACAAGCAGTCACCTGACTTCTCAAAAAGAAGATCCAAGGGTCTTGAAAAGCCTTCCAGGTTAAATGGTACCACATGGAAAATATTAGAACTTTATGATGTGTAAAAATATTAGTGTGTTAGCTGCCCAGTGCAAGCTTCAGTGAAGAGTTTTGTATATGTTTATACAATACAATAATTTGTGTCTTTTCTGTTTTATTCAGGTCATTGCCATCGTTATGGATATGTTTACAGATGTGGATATCTTTAGAGAAATTGTGGAGGCATCTGCTAGAGGGATTGCAGTGTATCTCCTGCTTGATGAGTCAAACTTCGGTCACTTTCTGAAAATGACAGAGAAACAAGGCTGTCAAGTTCAGAGGCTCAGGGTAAGGCTTCCTGTGTTCCTGTACATGAACAATCACTACTCATTCCTCCACAACCTACTGAAAAGGGACTCTTATTCAAAAAGTGATTATTGAATACTGCTTTTTCAAATTCACTAAGAGGTATAAATAGGTAAGCTCTCGGCAGAACCTTCTCTACAAATGTTTTTCTCTTTAGATTGTTATCTTTTTCATGTGTCAAAACAAGAGTATTTGATAGAATGACATAATTTTTCATATATTATTTGTAAAATAATTTTCCATTATTATGTATCTAGGAATACTACACATTTGAAAAACTTAGCTTCTTTTTGCTTTCTCTTAAAGTACCTGCAAATAGAGTCATAAAGCTTATGTAAATTAATAAATTGCATACTTCATTTTATGACCTTTTTTTAAAGTTATTATCTATTAAAATACTTTAAAAGCCCCAAGATTCTATTTTATTACTGTTTTCCTGAAATCTGTATTATCATGTCTGTCTGTGTCATGTCTTAGAGAGTCTTACTTTTATACATGAAATACGTAATTTTATCCTCTGAGAAAGATAGCAAGGCTAAAGTTTACATTTTTCGCAAGATGTCCTGTGCCACCCTATTAACAAGGATTAGAATACAAACCATGAGCTGCACTGACCTGACGTAAATGCTTCATAAATACTTCAAGATTTAGTGTATTGTAGATAGAACTGAAGAAGTTCCAAGGACGTTACCAGAGATGGTTTGCAAAGTTCTGAGCACTGCCTTGGCTGAACTTCTGTATAGTTCCATTTGCAATTCCTTGTTTCTGTAACTAGTTAGGCTATGTTTGCTCCTGGGAGAAATATTGGGAAAGCTCTTAGCAGCATGCATTTTAAAAACCCAGTCCAAAAATCAGATAGAGGTATGATGTATTTGTGAGGATAAAAAAGGTCTTTTGTTAGAATTTTGGATCAAACCTGTAGTTTGTACCAGTTTTCGCTCTGGAGTGTTGTTTTAGGTCCTGAAAGTATTTCCACACCACTTTCCATGCTTGTTTCTTGTGTATGAGTGTGTGGGATTGCCCTCTGGTGGCCTAATACACAGAGCTATGGGAACTCTTGGAAAGAAAACATCAAAAATTAGTTGTGGGTCTGTAAACACTAGTCATGATTGCCTTCATGAAGTCAGTATTTGGTAATATTTCCATACTCTGGAACTTGAGACACCACCATTTGCTGTTACTTGGGTTAACTATGTCATAGAGGTTGCCAAAAATGGTGTATGTCTTTTTATGGCATGAGTTTTATCCTTCCAAAATAAAAGAAATTAGGAGCATGAATTTAAAGTGATATTTCAAAAAATGCCATAGTATGCATTTTCAAATTATTTCTGTGCAATGTGTATCTACGGCTGTTTTGAAAGCTTGACTTCTTTTGGGTGGGTTTGAGGCTGTATTTTTAATATGGTTTTATAGATCTACAGGCATTTATACTGTGGTTGAAAGAATTAATGTACATACATTAGAGTGGATTTTGTATGAATTAGTGTGGATTGGAGAGGTTCAGACTTGTCCTCTTTAGTGACATTATATATACTATATTTCTGTTTTGTAACAAGGGGAGAAATAAAATACATCTTTACACTGCAAGGTTTACTTAGAATAGTTCAAGGTGTATCAGAAAATGAAAAATAGATGCCAAAGAGAGTTGTGTGCTGGGTTTCCAGTTTAGCTTGTAATAAAGCTCTTCAAAGTAATGGTCTTTTCATCCAAGTGCTACTCCCAGTGACTGTTGCTCTAGGAATAGAAGCTTACTACTCCCACAGTAATTCTCCTGTGCCTTTCTTGAGGATGAAGAGAAACTGCTGGTGACTATGAAAGAAGTCAGTACTTTGGAGAAGTTTTCTCCCTTTCTCTTTTTCCCATCACGTCAAGGTTCACAAAAACCAAACCATCTTTTTCTGCTCTTGGCTTTTGATCCTCCCCTTCTGTTCAGTGAAAGCAGGAAGAGGAGAGAGATGTATGGATCTGTTTCTTTTTTTCAGGATGTAGCACCAGCAGCATTGGTCTTGTTATTCTCTGGCATGATTTGGTTCAGTCTTGCAGCAGTATGGCAGACACTCCCTCATGCCATGCACTCATGATGAGGAGTTTCTGTAAAGTTTTTCTGACTCAATACCTTCTCTGGCTCTTTTTCTCTTCCTTTGGATCAGTAAAAAATGAGATGCAGGGATGAGCAAGACTGTATTTTTGAATTCAGATTTACAATTCGGTAGTCTGTATGGAAAAAAAGGATTTTATTCACAAATCTACATTAAATGTCTGTGCAGACAGTTTTTCTTATCTGTAGTCTGCATATCAGGGCACATTTCCCTCTTTATCAAAAGATATAACTGAAAAAATTGAGTGACTATGTATTATGTGATTATTATGTGGATTCTGTATAGGAGAAGATGAAATCAGGGGTTTACTAGGAGCTTTTTCAGTCTCTCCTACAGCATTTCTTCTTGTGGGTTGGTTTTTACTTAATGTTCACCCTAACATCACCAGTGGAACTCAGATAAACAATTTCTTTTTTATACTTTCCCATTTCTCTTTCCCCACTTATCTGTTTCCTGACTGTCCTACATTTTTTCCCCATTAATTAATGTTTCTTTTTTTTCCTCATCTTTATCTAAGCTTCTTTTGATTAACTTTTTCTCCAGTCTGACTTGTTGTTCAGTCAGCAATTCCTTTGCATAGAAAGACGAAAAGTCAGTACAGATTGTGACTTTTTTGAGGTCAATACTAATAGCTGAGTGTTTTGAGAGATGCTTTTTTTTTCTGCTACTGACAGGTGCTGCAGCAAACTATGAAATAGATTGCATCACCGAGACAACAATCCCCAGAACCACCAAAATGCTCAATGCAGTAACTTAATTTTGGATTAGAAACAATGAACCAGTGTAGGCAATGTTGTTTAATGCCTAAGTCAATCAAGCTCCTCAGCTGATGCCAGATCATCATGTTTTATTTGGTGAGGTGAGGCATGTGGCAGAGGCTCCATGCTCTGCAGAAACTTATTTTTACTTCTCTGGCAATAATGAAGAATCATCTTGCTACAGAAGGATATTGAAAGCAATCTGGCAGGAACTGTTTATCGCCTGATACTCCTCTCAGTATTTTTAATGAATTGCAGGAATGAGAAAATAGAACCACTAATGAATTTATTTTACTTTCTGTTTGTGAAGTCTACTCCCAGATACGCATGCTTAAATTCATAGTAGGAGCTGCTCTTGAGATCTGATTGCAGCCTGTTATTTCTCACCAGTGTTATCAAAATCATCAAAATTTTTCCAGTACTTCCAAGTCAAAGTCAAATTTAGTTGTTAGACATGCACAGCATGATGTTGTGTCTGTGAGCAAATGTCTGTACTGAGGGACTCCAGACTCCAGTGAAGTCATTGAGATTTTGTCTTCAGTGGTCACTGAATCAGATTTGAGGTCAGAATAGAAGTGAACTTGAAAACTAATTAACATTTGTACACCAACTATTATCTATTGGTAAGAAGAGAGGCACAGGATAATAAATAATATTGTCAGTGATGAACAATACAAGAAATGTGACTTTTTTTCCTTTAAAAGTTAGGCTAAGTATTAGGTAGACATCCATTTTTTTCTTTGTGCATTTTCTTGACATCAAGTACAGGGTGAGTAATTGAACACTGATAAAAACAGACTCTACAAATAAAAACTGCTGAAATGAAATGTTTGAGACCAGTATGTTCACTGTACTTATCTATCACATTGGAGGGGTTTTACTGATGAAAATAAATGTGTAATGTTGAATTATACTTCAGAATTTTAAATCATGCTTATGTGTCTCTCTGGGAAGATAGTGGTGCAATCATCCATAAAAGAGGTTAGAGCTTGTTTCCTCTTCATTTGGGTGTCATTTAACTGGGTAGCCCTGGTGGCCATTCTTAAACTGCAGCCACAGGATGTTTTAAATGTCCCGGTGTCCTACACCCTGCTCTTGGAGAAAAGAGAAGATCCTGTGTCTGGCTTCAGAAACCTAAAACATCAAGTCCTTGCTTTAATTATTTTTCCATATGCATCCACTAGCAGTCACTGACAAAAACAGATTACAGGACCAGACAGACTTTTTGTTTGACTCTCTGTGGCCGATCTTACATACCTTTGGGTGTCCCATCGGGCTAGCTGGGATCCTTCGTTATGTGTGTTTTATGGTTTGCCCATGATTTTCCTCTCAGGATTCATAAAGGAATTACTGCTTTACCCACAATGATGCATAACACTTCTGCAGTGATCAGTGACACGCTGCTGTTAGTGCTGTTAGTAGGGGAGTCCTGTAGCCTGAGGATGAAACCAAGTAGGAAGGCAAAGCCTAGCATTTCATACCAAATGGGGCTTGCAATTCAGTACATACGAACTGGAACGCATTGTTATTATTATCCTCAAATACTGTCTGTATTTGGGCAATTATTCAAAGTATGCATCCCTGGCACCTAATTAGAGGGTTTGAAGTAGGTGAAGAATGCCAGATGAACTGTGGAGGAAAGGAAGTGTTATATGAGAAAGGTGAGCATGATCTCTAGCACATGCCTTTGTAATGCTGCCATGTTCCCATCTTTGAGTGGATGACCTACTGAGACAGGGAAAGAGTTGGCAGGATTAAGGAAGCAGGAAAGAAAAGCTGCAGGAGGAATAATACTGAAGAGAAGGAAAAGAAAAAGGAGAACAGGAAACAGTGACTATGATTTATTTTTTAAAAAACAGCAATTTAAGGTAAATTTTTCTCCTTTTTTAGATATGCCTACTTGAAGTTATATTTCAACTTATGAGTACCTAAGGCAAAGCTTTTTTTTATATAGTATGGTAATTTGCAAGCCATCAGCCTTGCTCGTGCCTCCAGCATTCCAGATTTACAAGTGATATCCTGTGCAATAGCGATCAGACCTTATCTCAATAAGATTTGATGTGTTCAACTGGCATGTCTTTAGGCCAGCATTACTTGTTATGGTTATTTGAAAATGTATAAGCTGCCTCTCAAGTTACCTTTTCAAATTATAATGACATAAATATAATTTAATATCATCGAATATAAATCTCACATACGAATATAATTACATTGTATATAGAATTGTGTAAAACAGTCATTGAAGTAAAAGCCACTTTCATAACTAATTCACAAAATTTTATTTTATAGTAAATAAGGCTTTACTATTTTGATAATATTTAGAATGGGTAAAATCCAGTATTTTCTGGGTTTTTTTTCAGGAATTACTTCTTCCACACTATTTAACTTTCAAATAAAAACTTTTTATTTAATTACTTTTACCTAAAGCTTAAGTAGCTGCTGGAGAAAGAAAACGGTTGGACTAGATGATCTTCAAGGTCCTTTCCAACCTAGATGATTCTGCGATTCTATTCTATTCTATTCTATTCTATTCTATTCTATTCTATTCTATTCTATTCTATTCTATTCTATTCTATTCTATTTATTTTATACCCTTGATTTTGCTGAATTTACGCTAGATACAATCTTACCCATTTTGCTTTGTGAACAGCCCTAATCCATCTGTACCTGGTCTTTACAGAGCACATGTCTGCTGTGATTTTCAACCTGTCCTTGTAGCAGTCCCATGAAGCAAGACATTATTCTGTATTCACAAGTCTTATATTCCACTATTTCCATATATACAGTCTATGTAATAATCATATGGATTCTGTTTTCTTACTTCAAATGCTAAACTACAGATTTCACTCCCACTGTAATACTTGTAAATTACCACAAATTAGCTTTGCTAGAACACATATTGCAAGGCTAGAAACTACAGTAAATGTTGTGATCATTCACAGCTATACCCCAAGCTATTTCTGTCTTGTGAAGCATTTTGTATCTCACAGCCACATGAAGTAGGTACTGTAGGTTGGTTTGCATTGAATGTAAATGTTGTTTTTTCTATAAATAAGCACCTTTCTGTAACAATTTCTGATAAATGCTTTTTTTTTCCACATCCATGTAAGAAGTTTTTGAAAATTAGTATTAGTAGAGTCCAGAAAGTAACACTTCTTTTGAATTTTTTATTTCTAGGAGCTTAAAAAAATAAGTGACAGTAGAGAGGAAAAAAAAAAAAAAAAGGACAGTAACTTAGGTGAATCAACTTCATCCCCAGTGTGGGAGAAAAATTGACCACATTTTTGAGATCCAACATGGAAAATTTCCCAAGTGCAATTTACTAAGTTCGCATGAGTAAAACATAAAGCTTCTTAATAGAATTCAAACTTAACTGCTGCATAGAGTTTGTGCTACCTATGCATGTTGTGATAGCATCTCTGATTCTAGAAATGTGTTTGATCCTATGGTGCAAAGCTGATTGAGAAATCTTACTGGTGGTAAGGGATTCTGGTGCCAGGAGGTATCATTCAATGGATCATCTCAGAATGGGGTATCTGTTTGTAGGTATAGCAGCCTTGTCCAATTAAAAGAAAAGTGATCCTGGCTCTTTAGATGTCTCTGATTAGCTGAGGTGCCTGGAAATCTTCTAAATATTGTACATCAGGTGATGGATTTTTTTTTTTTTTTTTAATGCTACAAAACCTCTTTCTCTTGTTGAAGACTTCTTGTGCCAGAACCTCATTTCTGGGAGTGGTGGCTGTGGAAGAGCAGAATTTAATTTTCTGTGGCCTAGGGAAACTCATCAGTCTTGAAGACAAAGCAATAACTTGTCATTTTGGGTCCCTAGGGGACAAGTTTGATCAGAGTTTACTTCCCTGCAGGGTTTATTAATACACAATAATATAACTCTTCTACTATACCTCTGACTTTTAAACCCCTGGATACTAAATATGGAATATATAGTGTAACAACTGATGTATTTCAATTGTCTTTTTCAGAACATGAGGGTGCGGACAGTAAAAGGACAAGATTACTATTCTAAAACAGGAGCAAAATTCCATGGAAAAATGGAACAAAAATTTATTCTTGTTGATTGTAAGAAAGTCATATATGGTTCTTACAGGTAAGATCAGTCACTGAGGTGTCCGTAGAAAACCTGTCATCTCAGTACCTCTCCTATTGCAAATTTGTTGGGTTTCTTCTATTTCTGAAAATCCTTCCAGTGAATTCCATGGGCAAATTTGATGATCTTTTCTGTAATTTAATAAGTTATTGTAGATACTTATTGCTAACTTGCTTAACACAGAGACAAATTTTGAGATTCTCTGTTAGTTTTTCACGAATAAAGGATATAGCTTTTGCTATGGCTGGAGACTTGCTAAAGAGAGAAGAATCCTGATTTGTCTTACATTGGCTGAATTATTCTTGTTTAAAATTCACTTCAGAAAAGGCTGCCAAAATTATTTCTCTTGGATAGTTCCTCCTCATAATAGTCTTCTAAAGCTAACGTTATAGACCTATTCTGTGGCACTCTGTAGTGTACCATGGTCAAATTCAGAGTTGCCCAAGTTAAGTTGACATAGTCTGTCTTTGTATTTGGCTAAGTTTCTTTATTCTACTTTCCATTTTATTTCCACTGTATGTGTGCAAAACATAGGCTGGAAGAACTTCTAGCTTTGCAGAGCTGGAAAAAACCTAAGTTAAAGCAGGGACAGTTTAATCTTACACATTATTAAATATTTTCCTTCTTTTCATGCTACACTTCTCTCCTTTGTCCTACTGAATTAGCTTCTGCCAGTGTAGTGTCTGGGTGCCAGATCCACAGCCACTGACTTCCATAGATTTCTATCACTGTAAGCTTTCGAATATCTGGCTTTTTATTTCCTCTGAGTCTTGGCCAGCCCCAAATTCAGACTAATGTATAAATGGTAGTGAGGTAAGTGACAAGTTCGTAAATGAATCAGTATAAGAGAGTTCAGGGAGAGTCTTTCTATTTTGACATATACACACACTATTAGAGTCTGTGAGAATATGATAGTTTTTCTCATTTCATTTTGAAAAATAACACTGCTTTAAGACCTAGCACCACAGGGGCTGGAATCATCAATTTCTGTACAAATCAAGCTTGCTTTGTAAAAGAATGTAGTGATTTATAACAGGAAAGATGAGTCTTTCTGAATTCTTGCTCTCTGAACTCAATTTAGTTTAGGATTTTTTCAAAGATTACAAAATATATTATTCTTAATTGTGAAAATTAATAGAAAAAACTTATGCAGTATGATTTGATTTAATGTCAGCACACTGTTATTTCCTGAAAAATACAAAACTGACAAAACAAGTAAAATGAAATCAGCAAGCTATTTATGTGAATACAACAAACCTATTTTCTAACATTAAGAAGACAAATGCAAATAAAACAAGTATTTAATTCTCTCAGGTTTTTTTTCATGAA
Organism: Strix uralensis; assembly: GCF_047716275.1. Classification (NCBI taxonomy): domain Eukaryota; kingdom Metazoa; phylum Chordata; class Aves; order Strigiformes; family Strigidae; genus Strix; species Strix uralensis. The sequence goes on from NC_133974.1 coordinate 27,424,743, forward strand.
AATAGAATTGCAAAACAGATTTTTTCTTTGTTGTAATCTACAAATTGCATGCTTTTGACACCATATTAGGCTTGTTGAGACATCCTTAATGTACATGTTAATGTATTTTACCTCATTTTGTAGCTGTAAAGTAGCAATAGCTACTTAGCTTTGAGCATGTGTTCAGCCTTTCTAAGTACAACAGAAAAGAGGAAAATTTCCTTCATCTGAATATCATCATTGCAATTAAAAGAAATGTTCCTGTCTAATCTGGTGTGCATAATAGAAAATATAAACTTCTTAACAATTATGCGGTGCATCTTTTTGAAAATGTTTTTAGAGTGAAGTACATTCAGAACTGTTGAAGCAGTTCTGCAGTTCTGCATATTATTTCAAATGTATTTTTTTCACAATTTAACTATACATTAACATTCTCTGACTCAGGAGTAAATATAGTGGATCTAGTCAATCCTGACATAGTCTTTGTAGAGGTAATTTTGTTCCATTAAGTATTTGTACTCCACTGTTCTACATCTGTGAATACTTTTTTGCAATATCCACTTTTTATAAGGGCAATTAAGTAGTGATAGACGCATTCCTGCTCCCACTGAAAGCAGTGGAAAGTCTCCAACTGAGTTCAGATTAGAACTTCCAAATCCAAATTACATGAATCATGCCCACAATTTATTTATTTATTTATTTAGAAAGTACTGGTATAAAACCCAGGTTTATGTGAAAACTTTCTTAAGAAGGACCAGTGTAATACTTTAGTTCAAGAGAACTGTTTCTAATGGTCATTTGTTCTTCTTTTTCAGCTTTATGTGGTCATTCGAAAAAACCAACCTCAGTATGGTTCAAGTTATCACAGGACAGCTGGTTGAATCCTTTGATGAAGAGTTCAGGACACTGTACGCCCGTTCTTCTGTTCCTAGTTCATTTGCCCCAGAATTAGTGCGGGTAAACAGTCGCAGGACACTCTGGGATAATGATACATACCAACACTCAGTGTCTTCCTTAGCTTCAGTTTCTAGCCAAAGAAACCTTTTTGCTAGGCAAGACAAGGTTCACAAGATAGATCCTGTTTGTTGGAAAACTCATGGAAGATATGCAGTAAATGAAATAGATAAATATGGCTTGAGAAATCAAGCCTATAATAAACAACCATTTCATCCAGGTTTTAATATGCAAAATCCAATCCAGCAGTATCAACCTAGTGAAAAAAATGAGCACTGGAAGAGACATAGTTATGCTGGGGAGAAGCCAGAAAGGACACCTTACCTATTGCTCAACAGAGCTATTAATAGAGCCAACAATCCATCAAATACTTGGAAAATGCCATCTGATAGCCTTAGTATTGTTTCTTCATTACGAGGAGGATATGCAAATAACTACAATACACCCCAGCAAAGTTTTGCCGATCAGTTTTCACGACCAAAGGTAAATCTTGCAGAAAGAAATTCAATTGTACGGAGGTCTTTTAATGGGACAGATAATCATATCCGCCATCTGCAGCAAAGGATGCCGACCCTCGAACACACAACAAAATCATTCCTACGTAACTGGCGAATTAAGTCATATTTGAATGATCAATCAGATTATCCAGTAGAGTCTAATGGGTCAGCCTTGGGTGACAGGTATGATAGCTATGACACAGCTGAAAATATTAAAGCTCATGCGCTGTATTCTCATTCTCGCTTACGATCATCATTGGTGTTTCAGCCAACTTTACCTGAACAGCAGGAAGTAAGCAGCTGTGCAAGTTCCTCAAATTCAACTATAATTGGGTCAGAAGGAAGTGCAACACCTAAAGGGACATCTAATCATGCTCCAAGTGTGGAAAATGGAACAGATAACGTTTTAGAAGAATTTAGCACAAATGTCCCACTTAAATCAGATGCACCAAAAAACCACAGAATTCATGTTGCAGACAACACAAAGCCTAGTGTAAATTCAAATGCAGCAGGCAACTCATCTATCTACTTGTACACAACACTGTGTGCAGACAAACATGCAGAAAATTTGAAGAATCTTCAAAATGAAAATATGTTAAAAAGGAGAAGTTTTCCCATGTTTAATTCAAAGTCCATATTAGACCCTGGTGCCAACAAACATGCATCCAGTTATGTTTACAGCACATTGACTAGGCATAGACTTAAGGAGGCAGTTAGTCCAAAACCTCCAGAAGACACGCTGAAGAGCTCTAAAAGTTTGCACAGTGTGACCAACCACTTGCCACAGGAGGAAAAGAACCTCAAAGGAGAGCTAAAGAGCCCGACTGCTAGCAAGGCAATCTCTATGGCTGCTCTCACTGAAGCTAGCAAAGAGGAGTCTTGTAAGGATTGCACGTCAAAGAAGGAAAGTAAGAATTCCCCAAGTTTTCTAAAGAAAGGATCCCAGAAATTGCGGTCACTTCTTAATCTCACACCAGACAAGAAGGAAAACTTGTCAAAAAACAAAGGTCCTGCCTTTTACAGGATGTGTAGTAGTTCTGACACATTGGTTTCTGAAGAAGAGAATCAAAAACCAAAGATTTCTGAGAATAAGACAGATTCCTCCCCAAGGAGAAAGAGAAATACATCATCAAATTCTCAAGGTAGCTTGAACAGAAGTAAAGAAGATGTCACTGGGAGCCCAACAAAGTCTCCAAAGTCTCCTAAGTCACCAAAACCTCAGAAACCTCCATCTGATGAAAGCAATAAAAAATGTCCTCTCTTGTGCCCCCTTGAAAGTAAGTTCATAGAAACTGCAGGAGATGCATCTACCCCAAGATTTAATACAGAACAGATTCAGTATCAAGATGTAAAGGAAGTCACCACAAATACTACTTCCGAAAGTGTCCCTGTTTCTGCTCTTCAAAGAGCAAGTTCAATGACACCGCAGCTGGCAAGCTCAAAACGGCAAGAGGAGCTAAGATCTCGTTTGAGTGAAAGGCGTGTTTATAGCCGCTTTGAGCCATTCTGCAAGATGGAAAATGCTAGCCAACCTGCAGGAAATGCACGCAACAGCAGTTCACATCTCTCAGATATCAAAAGCAAGACCTTAGGGAATAATTACGGCAGGAGTAATCACATGGTCAGCTACAACTCAACTGCTTACCATCCATTGCAGCCTAATGAAAATAAGCTGAGAGGATTTATGCAAAAGTTTGGGAACTTCCTGCACAAAAGCAAGTAAAAGTTTTGTTGATTATGTTGAAATACAGCAAGAATATCAAAGCTGGACATAATCTTAACCAGACAGGACTGATGACAACCTTTGTAGAGCTTACTTGGGTATCTTCTTGGGTCTAGGACATTGGAATGAATGTACATATTTTTACATAGTTATCCTAGAATTGTTATACTTAAGTCTTTACAGAAATTCTGTGTCCAAAATATGTCTCAAGGAAGTTGTTTATAGTGTTTATATTGTAAGATTAATTTTATACATTTTCCTTGTGAAGAGAATATGTACTAGCATATTGTAAGATTAAGTGTGGGGAAAAAAATATGGAGGATGTTTTTAAACTTCAAATAATACTGTTTCCAAAGATTTGCCCTTTAAAAATAGGATAGCACTAGGAATAGTGGCTTGCATTTTTTCAGCATTTATGTACACTTTCAAATGATAAACAGAAATGTTAATGCATTGCATGTTACTTATCTTCAAACTAATTTTTGAAAACCTCTTTTAGGCTTCATCTTGTTAATAATTTATCCCATAGCATCTATCAAACTTTGGGCAGCAGATGGATCTATCTTACTTTATTGAATTTTCCATTAATATGATATTTTTCTGAAGTATTTGGCACACAGATCTTAAAGTGACCTTAATCTGAGCTTTCACAGACGTGTTTACATGGTTAAACTAATGTGAATGTAGAATGAACGTTAAAAAAACTATTTATAAAAAGGTGCCTTGAACATAACTTACAACTAGTTTAAATTTCAATGGATTAATTACATTTGTATAACATGCCAGTATTCTGTAATGTATTCTAAAAATAGACTTTTGTTACATTTTTCTATTTGGTGTTTTCGAAAACAAATTTTCTGTGGACTTCCATTTCTCAGGTAAGTTTTTGAGTTTCACATGCAACAGTCTCTTTTAAATGTTGCCAGATATATTTGCAATTTTGCCTTTAATAGCCTGTTTTTTTAAATAAGGTTGCAAGTGCTTAGACTAGGCATATAAGGGAGATTGCAAGCTCAACCTTATGCTGCCTTATGTCGGGACGAATATTACAAGGCCGGGAGCAATTAGGCATCTAAAAATGAGATTCGTAAAAGTCACCACATCAAACAATAAGGCACCTCTCCTAAGCCAAAGAAGGTATCAGTGAACGGTGATAGTAGCAAGTGTTTAACCCTAATGAAGGTATTTAGGCACCTAACTGCAGTCTAAAGGACATATTTTTGTTCATCCAAGCCTCTCAGTCATAAAAAATTTCCTGATATTAAGTGACTATGCCAGGTTAGCGCTTACAGAAAACACAGAGTGATGGTGTTTGGGCAGCAGCATGGCATTCACTTCTCACCTGCAGTGTGCAGCCAGAATATCCAGCTGGCTCACATCCTCCTGGATGTGGAGTTTTTCTCTTAGAAGAATGCCATAACCATTTAACTGCTAGATGCTCTGTGACAGTTTTGTTCCAAATGCAGAAATTTAGGAAAATTAGTTGCTGAAAACCTGTAATTCTTATCCAGGGTGTTCGTGTTTCAGGAGCATATTTTAAGAGACCACTTCCGTCTTAGATATGAAAGGTCCTACAGTGTTCTCTGGAGGAGTCCCACTATGAAGGTCTTGGCTTTACTCTTTAAAAAGAAACACCAAAAAGGCATTCCATGCACCAGCTAGATTGAGTTCATTTGTCTCTTCTACCTGTAGCCCTGGGAAGAGATTTTATACAGAAATCTACTTCTCAGCAAGAATCTGCTCTGGCTCATGTGAACTCACCATAGTTATTGTCAGTGATTTCAGTGAAGCAGTGTCAGCTTTTATTCAAACTGTTTCTCAGGCAACTTTATTAGGCTGATGTATCATAGCAGTAACTGTTTCATTGTGGGGATAGTATTTATTTATGAGAGTGACAAAGTCTTGCGTCTTAATCCTCTGCTGAAAGTTTAGGTCTCCCCTTTGATCACAGAAGAGATTTGATGAATTTCTTGATGAACACTGGTGACTTTGTTCACTCCTTGCTGAAATACTATCATTGGTATTTTTCCCAAATGAACTTTTATACTGAAGTATTCTGCCCCGACAGAGGTAGCATTTTCAGACCCAAGGCAAGGAGTGTCTTCCCAATGCACCAGGCATATTTTCAGTATAGGCACAACACACTTCCGCAACTACACAGCCAACAGCAATGCAATACTGTACTTTTTATAACTCTTAATATTGTTTTAGCAGGGCAGACAGTTATCCAGGATAGTGCCTGAATTAATAGTGCAGCAAAGGAACTTAATCAAGATGCACATGGTGGTAAAAGTAGTAGGGGTAGGTTTTAGGAGGATCTTTAGTTTTCCCTCATACTCTTATGAACTCTGACAAACATTCGTAGGCAGTACTATATTTGGGAAAGAAATGAGAGAGGGAGAACAAGGATCTTGGGGCAAGTTTTTAAGTGACAGCGCTTTCCATTTTGTAGTAAACTTCAGGAAAGCTATTTTGATACAGTTTGGAAATATTTCACTGTATTTTTCAAAGTAGATTGCTAATTAGAGAGTCCTGAGAAGGCAGATATTTTAATCTACCAAGTCATCTGTTTATAGATACATACTGCTATTTTGTACCTACACAGAAGATGAAGAGCCTTCAGTGAAGAGCCTGCTCATAGACTTAATAATGAAAAAAATAATCACAGTAGAGCTAGCTTTTTTTCATTTTCAGATCTCTCCTCAGAGATCCTGTATAGGAATGTTGCTACATTAAGACCTGATCTGAGATTAATTGATATGAATGCAAAAGACCAACATGGACCTCAGTGGAAGTAGGATCAGACACTTAATGTACTGACATCACTATTTTAGAAATGTTACAAGACCCAGTGCTGCTTGGGGAGCACGAGGCTGTGATACCATGGGAAGAGCAGCCCCACACTCTGCCTGCAGCTGTGGCTTTCAAGGTGGGGGAGCACATGGGAAGCTCCACAGGTGGTGGAGGACCACCTGTTACTTTGTTCCCTCCAGAACTGTGTGTTGAAGGTGAGAAAACAATGCTTGCTCAGTCCTGTCTGATTTGCCTCATGTCTCTGTGGGAACCCAGCTGTTCACAAAATAGAAAGAAAAAGTATTGGAGGGAAAAAAAAAAAAGATACCTGCGTCAGCGAAAAAAAAGGATATGCACATTTCTGGAGGGAAAAATAGAGTTTATATTTTTGAACCTCATTTTCCCAAAGCCTGTCTTGATGTTTTTGCTTTTCCAAAGAGATGCATTTCCTTCAAGATGTCCTAAATGTATTCTGCACGTTGCAAGTTTGTTACACCCCGCACACACCCAATGTACTCCCAGTTTTGTAAGGCTGTGAAGTAATAGCTGTTACCATGCATGACGATCATTTGGCCAAATGGCTTGGGAGTTGTGAAACCCATAAAAAATGATGCGTCATTTCCACATTAAATAAAACTCCATTAACACCATAATAGATCTAGGAGGGTGGCCGTGTAAAAGCTGAGTGACGCAGTGCTGAGCATGGCCCTCAGGAGCACCATCAGCAGTGAAGGGCAGTGCAGCTGGGAGACATAGGCTCTTCATATCGTGCCCATTCCATTCACGGCATAAATAAACCACCCCTACATACAGTCATAGTACCCAGTGAATCGATTGCTTCATTTCTTCAGCCTTGTAATAAACAACTTTTCCCACCTCAGATTGCAAAATGTTGGTTGTTCTCTTATTAATATGCTTGTGCTGTACTCTTTATTCATGCTAACAAACATGAACTAGATGTAAAGAAAGATTAAAAATTCATAAAAATTAACTTTCCAGCTGTCCAATACACGAGGATGGTAGTATTTGTTACAAAGCTTGAGAGAAAAAAAAAATGCTTATCAGGCAATAGATATTTTGTGCATTGATAGGTGAAAAACTACTAGAGAAAAAACTGTTTGATCATTTTTCAGCTTTCTGAAGTGTATTAGGAACTGTTGTCATTTATAAAAGAAGTTGTAAGAAAAATAGTACCAAAATCTGTTGCAAAACAATATAGAAATAAAATTTAAAATGGCTCCACTAAGCTGTATGATAAATATATATTTTTTTCATTTATAGCATTATGTGGGATAAGCTGTGCAACCAACAAGTAGCTTTGCAACTGTGTGATGCAGAGAGATCAGTAAGATTACTGTGGTACTTATTGTAATTTATTCCCCCTATCAATATTGTACTGCAGAGAACAGTATTTAAGGGGTTTTTTTGTTTGTTTTCATGTAAGTCAGGAGAGTTAGAGCAGCATAAAGCTGCAGCAGTTCACTGGTAATTGAGACATGTTACCGCAATTTTGTCTTCACTTGCATGAGTACATATTCCATTAGCACCCCGGTGACAAGAAAGGAGACTGCAATGCTCAAAAGGCCGTCTTGCCATTTCATTCTTTATTTCCTACAGGTGCTTACAGATGTCTTGGTACCTTTCTATAGGGTCTGAAATTTTTCATCATTTTCAGCTCAAAACTCAGAGTTACTGTTAGGTCTCCATTTTTCACATTTTGGCATGATGCCAAAGACGTTGCATGTTTTGAGAACTGTTTTCTGTATTGAGAAGTAGGATGGAAGAAAATATTTGCTCTTGGACAGCTCAGAACAGAGCTGCGTTTCTGTTAAGCAAAGCTAGTAGTGCAGGTTTCTACTTTAGTGACATTGACTAATGTTTTAATCCCCTTAACCTCCTTCTTGCTTAGAATGATTCCCCCCAGTCAGTATTTAAAAGCAGTTTTCGTAGATTTAACACTTTTAAAAGTGGTCAAATCCTATTTCTGAAAAGCCAGGGGAATATAGGGGGCTAGATTCCCAAATCAATCTCTCTATATCTTGAAAATATCTTTGCGTATTTCTGGAAGAGAATCTGGTTTACTAAAAATGACTGACATTCCTTCAGAAGAAGCTGCTGTGAAGGCTGTGCATCTTTCTCCCACTACGTGTGTGACACTAAAAATTCCACAGATAAGTGCAAAATATAGTTGGGGGGAAAAATAATCACTTCTTGTAGGAGGCCCATGAAACATGTTTATTTTAATAGTGTTGCTTCCATATGTAAATACAGCTGGGATATAAAATCACTTCTCTCCAAAGCAGACAAAATTGATGACAGTTGAAGTAGAAATATTTTTAAAGCCTACGCACCAGTGACAATATTCTGTTGTGTTTGAGAAATGAATGTAATTCCTTTATTAGCATTCAAACACAGGACTTTTACATGTTGTTTGTACATTGTCTGTTCTTGCCTCATTTAGCAACCAACGTGCTCAAAATTCAGACTGAATGTCTACAGCTTCCCAAGGCCTTGAATAATACTCTGAAGAACCAATCCAACAAGGCATTAAGCACATGCTTAGCTTTTTAAACTAGGCAGTCCCTGGATAAAGCATAACACCATGCATACACGTTTGTTAGATTTTGGTGTAAAAGAATCTCAGTGTAGCCTTAGCTGATATATTTTGGAAGACTGTTGAATATATGGTTTCATTCTTTTCTTTGGGCCATGTCTAATTTTGACCCATGCTGATACCATGTTTCGACATCATGTCTGGCATGGTTCTTCCAAATGTCACATACGCTAGTGTTAAAATATCATTATTCTGGTTTCAGAGTTTAGATCAATGTTCCTTAGTGCAAGGCCTTTGGATCCCTGGTGATTCATTTCAAAAGGTGACATGAAAGTGAATTCAGATGACCAAAAAACCACAACCAGACAAAACAGAAAAGAATTTTCACATATTTCTACATACAGCAAAGGAAGCAAGTAAAATCAGAAGATAAGGTCATAAGTGAATGTTCATAATGTACTCTTTACCAGTTGAAAATGAAAGCTGGTACATCAACGCTGCAGGAAAAAAAAATATTGGTGCTCTTTCATTAAAAAAGCTGAGAAACACAGATCTGGATGATATAAAACAAGCATGAGGGGTGCTACAAACACACAAGACCCAGAATAGATATTACTGGGTAATTTGGGGGGGGGGGGGGGGGGGGGAGCGGTAGGGCATTCCATCAAGTTGGTTTCAATACTCACGGATGTAAAAGACTGCTGGTTTCATCTAAAATTGTTACTTGATTTGTAAATCCTTTTTTTTTAAGATGGAATTCCTGGATTGCATAACAGCTATGTTATGGATATACTGTGTATGTACAGATACAAACCAAAAATTGTCTTGAAATAATTTATTCCTTTATTTTTTACCAAATAAAATGTTTCTTTTAAAGCTCAGCTCATTCTTGTGTTGTTTTAATTGGCTCATACGGTTATTAACATTTCTCATTTCAAAATGTAGAACATCTTTTTAAAAATTCTGACATCAGATGTGTTAAGTGAAATGTAAACTGAGGTCTCAAAGCTGCTTTGTGGCAGCATCACTGTTTGTACCTCTACTGCGCCTTCTACACGACTAAGGCAACAGAGAAAGGACCAAAGCCGACATCACTTCAGTGTAAAATTTCTGGAATAAAATATAGGTAGCAATAAACTGGATCAAAAATTAAAGAAGGTAAGGTCGAACTATGTTAGCATCCCATGTTTACTTGCAGAGCCTTGTATCACTTCCTTGCTCTGACATTTTGGATTTGTTTGCCTTCCTGTTAATTCTGCCTTGCTAGCAATGTCAGGTTCAACAGTCTTTTCTGTGTCCTCCTTCCATCTCCACCTTGATTTCCTCTTTCCTATTTACATGAAATATCCTTCAGAAATCTGTTTGCCTACCTCTTGCCTTGTAAATGCTATTGGAAAAATCACTTCCATCACATTGCTTGAGAGAATTAGCTTCAAACAGCTCCATGCATGAGTGCATGCTACTACTGAATGGCTAATGAGAAATTGATTTTGAATCCTGAATATTTGCTCAGTGCCTTTGAAAAACCAATAGGAAACATAGTAGGCTTTCTGAACAGCTTAGAGTCTATATTTAGACTTAATGGAGGAAGAAAATTAATTGGAAGAGAGGCAGTGAAAAGTTAAAAAGGCAAAGGTTTTAAAACTGAGGTGGTTACTCAGTTACCACATAGGAAAACTTTGATGGTTGGGGTTGTGGTGGTATGCATGCAGGCACACATGCATGTACCTGTATGCATAATACCAAGGCTCCTACTTGTACAGGAACTTCTACTTATATAGTAGTATAAGTAAATTTCATCACAGCTAATTGAGCTCAAGACTTTTCTCAGTTCCCACACACAAATCATTATAATTCCCATCTCTTCTCCTTCCTGTTTTCCTCACTTAGGTCCAACCAAAACTTACCCTGCCAGCAACTGTCTGCAGCATTTCAGCATCAGTAGGTAAATATTAAAAAAAAAAAAAAAAAAAACCCTTTTCATTTTCTGGACATATCAATTGGATTGAGTAGGGAGCTATGGTTATACCCAAATGAGGACAGACAGACGACCATATGAAATGGGGATTTCTGACACGAAAGTACTTGCGTGCCATTCATTACTGAAAATTAAAATGTGCCAATTTTTGATAAAATACTGTTGAAAACCAGAATAATTTGAGTTATGTCAGAATTACTTGAATCTCAAAGAATCCCTCATAGCTGAGTTAGAGCTGTCATCCCCTTTCCGTAGATGGGAAGCCCCAGGCTGCACTGCTCTCGCACGTCGGAGCAGCTGTGGGTGCAGACACAGGTATCTCCTTTTACCTTCATGCAGTTCCACTGCCTTGAATTTACCAATAATACGAATGACTTGGAGAGGCCATTTCCAGGTATGTAAACTAAGTCATATTTAGTACAAGCACATACTAACCAAAAATCTTGCTTCAATTAAGTGCCTGTAAAATTGTCACTTTTGATATTGCATACTTTTTATATAATAAACAGCTTTTCCCTATGTATCTCAAAAATTACCAACTTACACACTGTATTAGAGACACACAGCTATTTTTTATCTTGAAGTAGTGGCTAGTGGTACTTGGTGCACTATATTGTGATAAATGTCAGTAGTCAACACTTAAATAACAAAAGAGGTTAACCATTACTCTTTGTGTGCAACAACCAGTTTCAAACCCATTAGCCACAGTCTTCACAATTGTTCTGTTTGACTTGCTCCTCAAAATAAAAACATCTCTCTGCTTTCTAAGGTGGGACAGACAAGTGTCTCTTTGTTTGCTGAAGTCCACGGATGACTGCATCCAAGCAATGCAGAGGGACTCTGTCTGTAAGTGGACGAGTCAATGAGGCAGCCAGGTCTTAGGGTCAGGATGTTCTCAGAAACTCCTCATGATTGTTTCCCTAATTAAAAGCATTACAGTGATCAATATAGGTCATAGGTAAGCAGGTGGTTGCCATATACTTATTCTCACACTGATAAACCTGTCAGCCAGAGAAATGCTGTAAAGGTGTCAGGCGTGCGTTGAGATTCGTTATCTTCTGTTCCTTCTCTTCTGAGTAGGGCAAAGGTTTGGGGAAGAACACACAAGAGCTGGAGGAAAAGGGATTTGGGAAGATCAGAAGCCTGTTTGTCAGCAGATTTTGTTCTCACAACCCACATTAAAAGCCTTTAGAAGGACATCTGTCACTGGTTACTTGACACTTAAGTATTAACTGCTGGGTTTTAGTTCTTTCACTAACACCCATCTCTTGCTCAGATGGTTCCTGCACTGGAAATTCTTAGTGTTGGGGGGAATATTCTGGAGAAATGTTACTATACATAATCTCTTTTCAGCCAAGTAACTCACAGCAGAGGCTCTCTGCTGTTGTCCAAGGAATCATGCCATCATCCTTTGATGCTTCAAATGATTGGGCAGAGGCAGGACCACCAATCATGGATCTAAAAGAGTGTCTTTCTCACTCACTGGGAAGACATAAGCTACAAGAGGGAAGTGTGCCTCCCTCTGTACATTTCAAGAATGGATGTTTCACAAACTAGTTTTTTAAAACTTAATTTCCTTATGGGTTTGTTTTACAGAGTGTGCAGACCTAAAGCAATAGAACTGCCCAAATAATAAATTATTGAACCTTTAGGAGATTATAAACAGAATGTAAGTTCTGCCTGGAGCACTTTTGTCTTTTTTTACCCACCCACACCACAGACGTGTCCAGAGAGCAAAAAGCAATGAAAATGAGAGTAAACCAGAGGGCACCTTTGTGTCTCATGCGTGTTCATACTTTTTCTTCTACCGGGGCTTCTGCACTACATATTGGTTTGAACTCTCTGCTGAAAACCTGTGGGCTCAAGTTGCACCTCTTACACTGGTCTTCAAACCCAGTTTTCACAGACTTGTGTTTAATTCCCCATTTATCACATTATTTCATTTACCCCTCTGTGGGATTTTTAAAACATAATCTATACTGAAATATAGTTTTCCTGAGGAGTATCACTTGTAATATTTTATAGGTTATATATGTATACATATATACATACTCTCACACACTTCTTTTCCAGCTTGATCAGCTCTAAAGACAATTCAAAAGAAATTACTTTCTCAGTAGGTAAAAATTTACAGTCTATAATCTTTAATAGGCAATATTTTATTCAGTTCACTAGCTAATAATATGTTTGAATTATTTTCAAATCAATTATTTATAGCAATGTTAATCTCATGACCTTGAGGCATTAATAGTAAATTAAATTGATAGTTGACAGTTTGAATTCAATCAACATTTACTTCATTTGCATTTCCTTGAGCAAGCACTATTAAACTCCATCAGAAAGACTGAGCATTTCACCAGGATATATACTTGCATAAGGTCTGACACCTGCTTGTACTGACCCAGTAGCAACAGAAAGAAATAAACAGCAGCAGATATTAGAAATCTCTCATGTTCAGTTTTGAAGCAAAATATTAAAAATCATGGCAGGGATTTGGAAATTGAAGTCCCATTTTCAAAATCACAGAGACAGTAGTTTTGTGGATTTTGTTTTGTTTTGTTTTTTTCTTTGGGGGCCAGGGATTAAGCACTTCATCTGGATTTACTCATTGTATTTTGCATACAAGCATATCTTGAAAAGACTCATCATGCTCAAGTCTTATTGATGTTTAAGAGAGAGATAAATACTTTTAAAATCTGTAAAGCCTGTGTATTACTTGTATGATTTTAGAAAGGATGCCTTCAGTCACATACTGAGAGACCAGGGATTCACACCTGAGTTGGCACTTCAGAGAGGCCATCTTTCTAGGGAGTAAGATACTGAATTTTGGTCATATGGACAACTTGGGGAGCTTATTCTCAAACGAATATCAAGAAACCATTAGCATCTTTAGATGGAAAATCCTAGAAAAAAAATAAATTAAAAATAAATATATGTTAGAACAGGAATAATGTATGGGGGTTTTTTTGGTAAAAAAGTCTTAATTTTTTCATTCTTCAAGATCAAACACCTTTTATTAATTAATAAATCCTCTTCCTTTGAATTTTAAATAACTTCCTTCATTACCATGACTGCCTTGGGTTCCAGAATTATAGAAACACAAAAGACATGGCCTTGGAAACTTTAGTTACCTCAAGTTTCAAGAAGTATACCATGAAGCATATTTTAGCATGTTCCTTCACAAGTAATTGAACACTTTTTTCCTCTTACTTGAGAAGCAAGAGCCATTATGCCCTTAAACCCTTTATAATTTTTTTTAATGTGAGAGGAAATGTGGGTCAGAGCATTTATATCATAATACTTCTACACACATCTATAAATCTCTTAATTAAATGGGGAAAAGAATCAGAGAAGAGAAAGAGCTATTAGTCCCTCCATCTGTGCAAGGGAGCCAAAATGTACTTTGGCATATTTGAATTCCCTGCCAAATTTGCAGTGCTTTGATGTAACAAACAAAATAAGGTGACAACTGAAAATATTTTAAAGGCCAGGCTAGCATTTCACACAGACCACCATGCTTACCTGCATCTTTAGTCTTTAAACATGTATCTCGGAAAATTACAAAAGCTACAACCTTCTGTTATTTACGTGAGCAGAGAGCTGAATTTGCCCATGCCAGGCAGCGCTGAGGTGAGGCAAAGGCTGTGCTGACCAGTGCGCAGTGGAGGAGGAACCTCACCTGGAGTTTTTAGTGCTTCCCAGCAACTGTATGAACTCCTGTCCAAACGCTCTGTAGGTATCCCCTATCCTCCCTATAATTGTTTCTATATATTTATTTAAAGTGTGGAGCTCAAATCTAAAGGTAGAAGACCTGTATCCTGTTCTGGCTCATGCACTGTCAGGTTAAATAGTTAGAAAATCCAGTCCCAAAACCTTTTTTCGTGATGGTGATGAACGACCATGCCAGGTCTCACTGAGATTTCTGTTACTGGCAGGTGGGCAGTCTGAGAAACTGCAACATCATCCTGAATATCACAGAAAAGGAAAAAGCAAAAAAAGTCTCCCTCCACCAATATTTCTGAAGTCCCTTTTCATGTGGGAGCAGACTGTTGTGGCAGGGAGAAGCGCTAAGGAGGCAGGAGAAGGGACCAACAGTGTGATTTGTCACTTCTCCAGTGGAAAATACAAAATTACATAAAAACCATAAGAAATGGAAATCTGACCTTATCAGTACAGTGAGATAATAGCTCTGCTCCCATGAGCACTTCTGAGAAGCCTCAGACAAGTCTGATCTACAGCGTTTCTTGTCTGATGAAAATTTTGCACATGCAATGACGATAAAAGACCTGATCTTCAGTTTTTTCCTCATTTCCCAGAAGAAATTCCTTTCCTCCCCACACTGCTACCCATGTATTTGTGGGTACAGCATAGCAACAGCATCACTGCATAATGATACTCCAGAGAAATGTTCAAGCAACAACCAGTTTTGCAGATATAATGAGACTGCTAAAGTATCTGAAGTGCGATAGTTCACAGCCTGCTCAGATATCTCTGTTCCTTTGTGTTGACAAAAGTATAGACTCAACCATAGAAGAGATGACAAAACTGGCATTTAAGCCATCCACAGTTTCTGAACTTCAGTACCAGTGTACTGGTTTGATAGCAGTCTTCATATGATAACTGATTATGTCCTGTGATATCTGTATATATATAATATTTATAGCATTAAATTTAAAAACATATTTAATATTTATGTGTTTGACTTGACAAGGTACTAAAGTGCCTCAGAATTAAGGGCATATTAATAAACAGCCCTGGTTTTGCAGATGGTTCCTTACCGCCATCCAAAATTAAGAACGGAATATTCTTTGACATTTACTTTAGCTACTAGTCAATTATATGTAATGATACTTAGGAAACGCATAATTAATTTGCTTTCAGTATGATGATGATGCGGGCATAAAGGCACGATCATCAGAAGAAAAGGTATAGTAAAGAAGAACCTGATGACAGACTTTTTCAAATATCTTTTGGGTTTGTTTTTTTTTCATGTACATGATGCATATTCCCAGTATAGATGAAAAAGTACAGATGAATCATAAAATAAAAGTGATGTGAATGAATGGGTTCTGCTTGCTGTAAAACACAGTTAATAATGTATTCATTACCTCCAGCTAATACTAGAGCCTACAGCTGCTACATCTAAATAACACTGAGGCAATTTCCATGCTGATTTACATCCAAGAGAGGGCAGTTCCAAGTCTTGATTTTCAGGATGGGCAATATTTTTAAATGAAGGACTGGACTAGCACTTGGGAGATTAAAATTCAGCAGTTCTTCCACAGGTTTCTTACGTAGCCAGCTAAGACTTGATTTCTAAACAAGCCGTGCAACAGCATTTTTATATCTTCCATTTGACCTCTAAGCGAAGATAAAGAAGCAGAGCTGGATGCAATGATCAAAAGGCAGGGTTCCTTCTTCCACTGAATAAATGCCTCAATCAACAGGCACTTCTTTTTTGACCTTATCTGTTTTGCTACTTGATGGCTCATCTTCAACAAGTGGTGCTCCTACAACAGTAATCTTGAGAAGCTACTGTTTTCCCCTCATCTTTATATGAACCTTCTGCATCAATCAGGGACACACACAGACCAGGCATAGATGGACCATGTACCTCGAGTGCAATAAATGGAGGAAAGCTTAACTGAGAAACTTTAAAGGCATAAATGTGAGAGAAATGATGATTCTATCTCTGCCAGCAAGATCCAGACCCCTTAGGGATGACTAAAAGCAGAATTTAAGCAATCAGAAAAGTGTAATACTGACAGATGACTGGGCTCCAGTGACTTCCCAGTCAGACAGAAACCATGCTGGCTTTTGAGGCTTAAAACTTTGGATCAATGTGAATAAAATGGATGTTGTGCAGGTGGTACTTTTGCTGATCTGATTTCTGGTCCAGTTTTGCTCTTCCCAGTACGTAACAACCCCACTACAAAAATAAAAAGAATAAAATCTTTCATTTACTTCTCTGCAACTGCCAGGGACGTTGCAATACATCCCCTGTGCCCATTGTAGAGCTGACTGCTGCAGTGTCATTTCCTTTCTGTCTAGCCAGTAAGAGAACCTAAATTACCCCTTAATATATACAATTTCTAATTTTCTGAGTTATATGCATTATAACCTTCAGGACAGAGTGCTGAATAACTTTCTCCTGCTTCATTATTTGGCTGAACAACTTCTATAACTTACAACTAGGTTTATTTGAATAGGCTGGGCCTAACTTTATAGGCTTGTGAAAAAGACAGGAACAACTGTGCTGTGTAAATCTCTTAACATTAGTCATTGTAATTTACAGCACTTGCAGCAGTAGAGCTCTGAATGAATATCTTTGGCTTTTTGAAATTTTAACTAAGAAGGTTTGTACATGACTTGTTCTGCAATCATTGTATTAGTTACAATGGTGCTCTTAGAGTGTTTGATTTTGCTTTAAATAATCTACCATGGCAATAAAAGGGTAATTCTTTGTTTGTTTCTTTTTTAAGCAACATTGCTTAACATTTGTAATTCCACTCTGCTATTTGGTTTTTTTTTTTTTCCCTCACAATTTTCTGCCAAGATGGGAAAATGAGCTGACAAATTCTAGGGATCCATGTGGCTGCTTCTCCTCATGGGCACTGAGAGCAAAGCAAATGCTGTGCTGCAGGGAGGAGGCAGGCTGCTGATGCTTCCCATGGAAGTGAGAGGGATGATGGGGGCTCCTGGACGCACCACACAGAAAGGATGGTGGAAGATATACACACCTTCTACAGAGTCAGGAAAGGTTTCACCATACCTCTTCATCAACCACATCTTCTTTTGCTGACCACAGACAGAGGCAGATTCCTTTATGGAATGGCTTCCAGGTGGGCCAAATTTAAGGTACCCTTGTTAACAACTGGTGAAGACACTGAGTAGTGAGGAGGGCTGAGCTATGCCTGGATGCAGATATCTCACTAGGAGACAGGGTATGGGGGATAGGGCTGGTAACCCTCCCCAGGGACCACAGCACAACCAGCCTCTGGAAGCCACAGCTCATCTCCTCACTGACATCTGCACACAGATGGAAAATTAATCACCGAGCCTCTGCTAGTAGCTCCCAATGTTTTAAGGAGACATTTGTGGACCTGTTTTGAGGGTGTGGCCACACTAATTGAACAAGTGATTGAAATAACTGCTGTGAGCCAGAGGCTAAGATTGACTATACAGCAATATGCTACATACCCTTTCAGAGCTGGGCTAGCACCTATAAATGCGACCATCAGTCTGGAGCTTATGTCAAAATCAAAAACTTTGCTTTCTTTTTCCTGCTTTGTAACAAATTTCTTTTGGTTGTAAATCTGTATATTGTACCCAGGGTTCACTGAAGCAGTAAAAGTCTAGGGATGCATTTTAAGACAACCAGTAATAAACCCTTTGGAAGAGCAAGATTTTTATAAAGTGCTAAGCGTCTCTCTGGTTATAACACTCTTTAAAGCACATTGAACTAGGTAGCTATATGGGGCCAGAAATACTCAAAATCAAACTGGTTTTGTTTTTTATTTATCAGTTTTACTATTTCTCTATTTTTGTTGTTTATCATGCCACTAAACTACTCCCAGGCACCTATAACTTTATCATTGCATAAGTGAATCTTCTTAACTTGCATCTTGGTAATTAAAAAAAAAAAAATCGAATCAATCCTTAAAGAAAAAAAAGATCATAATTGGATAGACTATGAACTGCACAGAGTATAGCTAGTCAGGTTTTTTTAGCTGAAATTTTTTTGGAAGGAGATAGCAATGCCCTTAGGTGAAAGTTTTTTAATTTAATTTCATTTAATTTAATTTCATTTCATTTCTCATTTTTCTCATCCAGGGTGAGCTATTTCTGTGAATTTTTCAGCTTGAAAACATTTAGAAAAGTTTACCAAAGCACCTTGACCACTGCATTCAGTCATTCTGGAAGAGGAAATTCCAGCCCATCCAGTTTAAAATGAACACTGGCTTTCAAATAAGGCTGTACAAACAAAAGGGTAAACATAGACAACAGCCAAACATGATTGGAACGAATTTTTAAACATAATTTTGAAACTTATTTTACTAGAAATATTTCACTTTTTGTCTTTGGTTTAGAACTGGAATCTACTCTCTAAATCTCAAAACAGTCAGAGATGGAAATCAGGTTTCCTCCCCATCTCTGATATCATTCCTCTGTAGAACAGGTTAAAGACGCAGAGTAGTTATTAACCATGCAGATTAGTGAAGACTTATCGTGAGTGTTACTATCAGACTTTCCTTGTTTTGCTTTCCAAAGGAGAACGGTATTACTGCTGGTTAGAAGATACACAGCAACATGTATGAACTAAGGAAGACAAGGGACAAAGGATATAAGCTGAAACAAGAGAGGTTCATACTAGACCTAAGGAAAAACTTTTTCTCAGAGAGGACAGCCCAGCTGCAGAGCAGCCCAAAGAGGTTGTGCCATCCACATCCTTGAGGGTTTTCAAGACCCAACTGGACAAAGCCCTCAGCATCCTGGCCTGACACCACAACTGGCCGTGCTTTTGGCAGGAGGTTGGACTGGGGACCTCATGAGGTCCCTTCCAGACTGAATTATCCTGTGAGCCTAGTTTATCAGGCAGGCCAAAGGAACTGCCTTTTCACCTGTCTACCAGCACTTAGGCCCGTCTCCTGTGATCCCATCTCTCTTCAATTGCTCTGTGATTTTGGGCACTGTCAATGGCTGCTACATGGCCCTCCAGCATCCTTGTGGCTCTGCTGAAGCTTGAGGAGTTGCACTTTCATGCAGCAGTCCAGTGTGGTGTGTCCCATTCCCGCTCTTGCCTGCAACCCCCACCTTGTGTCCCTAGCATGTGACAGAGGAGGCAGAAAGCTGTTATGCAGGGTGGAGAGAGGGAAACCTCAGTCCTCCCCTTCCTACATGAAGCCTGAAGCCGTACCTGCTGCCACACATGGAGCTGTATCTACGCTTCTCACATGGCAATCTGTCTTCCTTGAGAGAACATCCTCAAGGGATGCACAGTATTTATTTATGGTAACCTTTGGGTTTAATGTGCAAGCTGCACTGTGCATTTTATAACTTTATTTTATCTTCTGCAGACTACGTCTATGTAAGCCATCTCTGTGGGTACAAAGTTTGCTCTGGGGTCTTATTTTGACAGATTTGATATTTCCTGATTTAGTTTAGCGTTATTCATCCTGTGATCTGTGAACTGCTGTTGCTCCACAGAACATCAAAGATGTTCCACAAAATGATTGCAGATACCCCCCGCCCACCCAAAAATCCCCAAAACCCTCTTATGCAGTCAGGCACAAAATGAAGCAAAATGAGGAAATCAAATAATAGATGAGTAATTAAAGTTTACACTGTTGTTCTGGGTTGGAAATTAATGGCTTTGTGCTGTGCATGAGGCAGTCCCTTCTTTTTCTCTCCAAATAGTAGATGGTCCTTTAATTAAATAAGTTAGTTGACACATCAGTTAAATGAAATTAATTTAGATTTAGTTTTAGATGCTCTGAAAGGCTTTTTGCACCTTATTGATATTCCATACACAACAGAGTATCAATTTAGTCAGTTAAAATTTCTAAGTATTGGGTTTTTTCAAAAGTGTAGCCTGCTAATGCCAACTATGCTAATAATGAGATTTTTCATGAGTTTGTGAGATAATGGATAAAACCTTCAGAAAATTCCTTTAATTGTATCTCTAATGTTTCTGTAATTGCCAACTGTGATACTGCAACTGCATTAAACTTTGTTTTCTGAGTTAGAAGGAAATGATTGCTTGCTTTCCATTCCATGTTAAGAATATTCTGTGGAAAGATGTCTTAAAATAAATTTTAGGGGATGTGAAAGATATATTGTGCACTCATCCCTGGGAATATTTTTGCTCTCAGCTAGAGTTTTATCAGTGTACCCTCATGGAAAACGTGCAGTTAGCCCCAGATATGGGTCTTGTAGATGAGCAACCTCTCCTAAACCTGGTTCACTCTGCTGCTACTCCTGAGAGCCTTGGGATCCTTCCTCCACCCCATGGCCTCAGAGCAGGGAAGTCAGGGGGTAGCACTCTCATGAGGTGGAGACCATCAGTAGTTAAGAACATTTTTTTCTATGAAACAAACCAGCACGTACTGGCTGCCTGAAAGTAGTCAATAGTGCAGTCCTTGAGGGAGGCTGTTGTGTTAGCCCATGGTGTGTGTTGGAGAGGGGTCAGCTGGCCAGGCTCTGGTCTACAACCCCCAGCCCATCCCTCCTGGTGTCCCAGCCTCTCCTGTGGCACACGGTCAGCCTCTCCCTTTGCTTTCTCTATCTGTTTGAATCATTCAATGTCTTTGAAGTCACTTCAAAGGTCTGCTCTTAAAAATGAATATCCAGTAGATGATGATTCCTGTTGTTTTAGGCAGGGAAACTGCCTCAAGTAATGGTCCTGCTCATGTCTTGATGCTTCATTCAACAGCTGGTTACATTTCCTTGCATCTCCTTGCCTCCTAACTGTGTAGTTAACCCTTCATAATCTCTTAAAAAAAGCACACAGGAAAGAAGACAAATAGTGAACACAAAATATTTTATTATACTTAAATGTGCAGCTATTGTACAAAGTCTGCGAGGCATTAAGTGTTTAGGAATCTCGCATATTAATGATGATCACAGTATCTGGAGGAAACTGCTGCTTCTACCACTAGTTTTACATCTGAACAAATCCATTAGCCTTCACTGACAGTGGTATTCCTGCATTTCAGTGATATGAGATCTGACAGAAGTCTTATGTGTGTTTGTCCCTTACAGATTTGCTGTACAGAAGATTTGCTGTGTAAGTCAGGATCATCTGCACTGAAGTCATTACTCACAGCCATAATTTATAAATAATCTTTTATTACTGTTAATGTTGTCATTTTCTGTGAAGTTATAATAATTTAATATCCACAATTAAAATCCTGCTCAGTATTTTCTAGGTATAGCTGTCAAATGTGTAGTAGTAGGATGGTATTATAGGATTAAAACTGTGAAGTCTTAGAGCTATCAACTGGTGAGTCTGACCAATACATCAAAGGATTTAATAGGGCCAATAGGCAAATTTTAGGCCTTAGACAACTGTTTTGTCCCAGGTAGTTGGCTACAAATGGTGAAACAAAGATTTCCTCTGTGTTCCTTCCACTTGCAGCAGTACCTGCTTCTGTTTCAATTTGATCACCTTCCAGTATCGATGCTTGGGGAGGGAGCAGAGACCAGAGCTTCATTGATCTAGCTTTTAGTTCATATGTTGCTCTTTGAATTACAGCTAACTCATTTCCCTCTTGCTTTCTTCTCAGTTGTGAATATCTCAACTCTAGAGAAAATATGACTCACTGTGTGCTAAGAGTCTTCATTTTATCACTTCTGTTTGGGAAATTTTGCATGGTCTGTAATGGCATCTTCATGTTTCTGAATGCAGATTCAGTATATGCTGTTAATTTATCAGCTTTGATCTTTCTATAAAGTGCTGCACTGATTTATATTGAATCACAGTATCGCTCTTAAAAACACCTGGTTCAGATCTCAACTACAAATGTCAGTAAAGTCTAAAAAATAACTAATCTGCAAGATAAGCTATTAAGGGAATGTTAACTATATCAAAGCGGAATTGATCAGTTCTTCTCTAAAATTTCTTCTCTGAATCTACCCTGAAATGACCCAAGAAATTTTTATATTCATGCCAGAAAGTGGGACCTGGACCTCTCTTTAGCACAAAATATTTAGCCCTAAGGAGGGGAAAAATCAAGAAGTCCATATTAATGACACTGACACAGTTGCAGGAAAGGTTTGCCTGCAGAGCAAAAACAAAAAACCCACATTAAAATGGATTTTCACTAGAATTACATTTTTTATTCATCTACTCTGAACTTTCTTAGACTGTCCTCAGTGATGGCACACCCCATATGAACTATGAAGACTGTAAGTCATGGCTCTTGTTTATGGGCATGGCTATCCATTTAAGGATACTCCCTGTTGACTCACCTGAAAGTGCAGCTTACAAAATATCAAGAAAGGCTTATATTCATTGGAGCAATGTGAACATGCAGAATTTCTCTGGGGTGGTTGTCTTGCATGCTGCACACCTGCCTAATAACAAAGGAGTGGAAGTCATTCAGGGATGAATGCATTCGAAACCTGCATCTCCATGGAAATATATGTAAGATGAGAGTAGAATGAAGAACAGGCCTTCAATTAGGTCATGAGGTATGAAATCTGACCTAAGGTACTTTTTTGCAATACTTCTTAGGCATGTTTACTACTGCAGATGAAGGATGTGTAATTCATTAGCATACGTGTATCTCCCCCTACCTGCAGGCCAGCACTGCTAAAGAAGGGAGTTTATTTTCTGACATCACAGGAAAATCCATATTCCTTCATGAATATTAAAAATTTTAGTTACTACTAAAGATCTTCTTGAACTGAGCAGATGCTGTTTTCTTGAGTGGGTTCATCCTGAGTTCTACCTCAGAAAAAAATATGTAAATATCATCCTTAATTAGAATTAAACAGTTCCCAAACTGTATTATTCATGCAAGTTGTACTGTAAGTAGTTAACAAAATCTGAGACAGATTTGCCCTATCTGGTATGGTAGCTTATTACAGCTCTGCCAATAGAAAGGAAAGATAGAGAGCATACAACAGCAAGACTTCTGAAATAACACAGATAGCAACTGAACAGTTCTTCATTTTTATTTATTGCTATAAGGCATAAAACTCAAGCCAAGGCATGTCATGAAGACAGCACAAAGAGAGCAGTCATAATATTTCTTATCTTACTGATAATGGAATCAAATGTGACTTTTAAAGTAAAATCTCTGAAATGGTGAGTACTGTAGGATAATGAAGACTACTTACCATTATACTTGTTCATTCAGCCATTTGTCAGATAATTTAAACAATAAGCAAGCTAACATAAAAAAAAAAAAAATATTATTTTTACTTTGTCCAGATATAGAAGTTGTGGGGGTCAACAAGGGAAGGGTGGGAAGAGATGTGCACCATGTAATAATAGTCCTGCCACTCATATGTGAGCATGTGTTTTCAGCTTCATATATCTTCTCCCTCTTTATCCATCTTTCACAGAATTTCACAGAATCATCTAGGTTGGAAAGGACCTTGAAGATCATCCAGTCCAACCATTAACCTAGCACTGACAGTTCCCAACTACACCATATCCCTCAGCGCTATGTTGACTCTACTCTTAAACCCCTCCAGGGATGGGGACTCCACCACCTCCCTGGGCAGCCCATTCCAACGCCTAACAACCCGTTCTGTAAAGAAATACTTCCTAATATCTAGTCTAAACCTTCCCTTGCGCAGCTTAAGGCCATTACCTCTTGTCCTATCACTTATTACTTGGTGTGGTGGTTTAGTCCCTGCCAGGGTCTGAGACCACGCGGCCGCTGCCCCTCCCCCACAAAGGGAGCGAAATGCAAAGCCCCAGGGCTGGGATAAGGAAAGGTTTAATACAACAGTGCAACAGCAACACAACAAACAACAACAATAACAATAACAGTAACAATAATAATAATGAACAGAGCAAAATATCTACCAATACAGCAGTGAGAGCAGAGCGATGGCATAACACACGTGTTAACCTACCGTCTCACTTCGGCGCCAGGATGTGACGTCTGCATGGTATCTGAATAACCCGGCTAGAGCTCCCCCGCTACTGCTGGGGAAACTTAACCCTATCCTGGCTAAACTAGGACATAATCCACCCCTTTATTCTATACCATGTGCGTCACATCCAGCTGCCATTTAGCAATTAGCAATAACAAAGAAAAATTAACAAAAGCACAGTATAACTCACGGTGTGTTTTCACCCACAATCAAGTCCCCTTGTGGTACGCATTGGACCTCTCCATCCTTCTGCATCACCCACCAGGTACACCCAGGTCCTTGAGCAAAAACAATCCCGTGGATGGGTTTGCCTTTGCCCGGTGCAGGACTAACCCAGACCATTTTATTCCTAGGAACTGACTCTCCCTTCCAGGCCCCTTAACTTTCTGTCGCTTGAAGGAAAAACCAGCCTTCAGGAGGATTTCAATTATCTTCTTTCCCTTCTCAAAGACTTCCTCAGCTGTGTCCCCCCATACAATGATATCATCAATGAACTGCAGGTGCTCTGGAGCCCCACCTTTCTCCAGTGCAGTATGGACCAGTCTATGGCAAATGGTGGAGCTGTGTTTCCACCCCTGGGGCAATCGATTCCAGGTGTACTGGATACCCCTCCAAGTGAACGCAAACTGTGGCCTGCACTCTGGTGCTATTGGGATGGAGAAGAACGTGTTAGCGATGTCAGTCGTGGTGTACCACTTGGCTGCCTTCAACTCCAGCTCATACTGGAGCTCTACCATGTCCGGCACTGCAGCACTCATCGCTGGTGTAACTTCATTCAGGCCACAGTAGTCCACGGTCAGTCTCCATTCGCCATTAGGTTTTCTCACTGGACATATAGGGCTGTTGAAAGGTGAGTGAGTCTTGCTGATCACCTTCTGGCTTTCTAGTCGATGGATCAGCTGATGGATGGGGACCAGGGAATCTCGGTTAGTACGGTACTGCCGCCGGTGCACCGTCTTGGTAGCAATTGGCACTCGCTGCTCTTCAACTTTAAGCAACCCCACCACCGAGGGGTCCTCTGAGAGGCCGGGTAAGGTGGACAATTGCTCAATCTCCTCCAGGGCAGTTATACCAAAGGCCCACCGGTACCCTTTTGGGTCTTTAAAGTACCCTCTCCTGAGGTAATCTATACCTAGGATGCACGGGGCATCTGGGCCAGTCACAATGGGGTGCTTATGCCAGTCCTTCCCAGTTAAGTTTACTTCAACCTCCAATAGAGTCAGCTGTTGGGATCTCCCTGTCACTCTGGAGATGCAGATGGATTCGACCCCACTGTGGCTTGATGGCATCAGGGTGCACTGTGCCCCATGTCTACCAAGGCCTTATATTCTTGTGGTTCTGATGTGCCAGGCCATCGGATCCACACCTTCCAGTAAATCCTATTATCCCTTTCCTCCACCTGACTGGAGGCAGGGCCCCTCTAATCCTGCTCACCATCACTCACTTGATCTAAGAGTGACTCCTGCAAGAATGACTGGTCCCCTCGAGAGGGTCAAGCATACTGTTGGCCATTCTATTCTGTCTGGGAGATTTCCGACTGGACACTGGAGCTGCATCTCTCTTGGAAGACTCCCCTTTCATGGTGGTCTTCCCTTTCAGCTGCTGTACTAGTGCAGCTAGGGCGGAAGTGGGCTGTCGATGCCACCTTCTCATGTTTTCCCCATGGTCGCGGAGGAAGAACCACAGGGTGCCCCGTGGTGTGTGCCTTCCACTGCCCTTCTCTTGGGTGGAGAAGTGCCTGCTTCTAATAGCTGAGACATAGGCCCGGGCAGGTGGAACATAGGACATGTCCTGTTCCACTTTCTGGAGCCTCTGAGACAGTTCCTCTACAGCTGAAACCAAAGCATGCTGGGAGAAAGGGAGACTTCCCTCATATTGCCGGAGCTGGATAATCACTTCGTCCACTGTTTGAGTCTGGGTGTCTCGCCACCAGGACGCTACTGCTAATGCTTTGGAATGTCCCTCTGGTCCACTTTGCAGGAACTTCCGCTACATCAACTGTGTGCAAGGGGCCTGATCTGGATCCATTGGTGGCTGTTCATCATTCAGATCACCATAGATCATGTCAAACACAGCCATTTTCCTGAGGTTTTGAATGCCTTTCTCCATGTCGGTCCACTTGCCTAAGAGACATAGAGCATCATCCTTGTAGGGGTACCTCTCCCTCACAGCGAGCAGGAGTCGCCTCCAAAGGCTGAGGGTTTGATCCTGTTTCCCTATTGCCTTGTCAATACCAGCCTGCTTGGCTAAAGGTCCCAGCTGCTTGGCCTCTCTCCCCTCCAATTCCAAACCAGCAGCTCCACTATCCCAGCATCGGAGCAGCCAGGTGCAAATTTGCTCACCTGGAAGGCGGCCGAAATCCTTCCACATATCTCGCAACTCACTCGGGGATAGAGATCGGATGGTTACCTCCGGCTCTTCCTCCTGCCCTCGCAATGGGCCTGGTTCATCACCACCCTGTACACTGTGAGGGGATTTTTTGGTGTATTTGGTTTTCCATATCGGGGCGACTGATATTGGTACTGCTTGTCCCTCTGGCTCAGCTGCTGTGCTGGTGGAGGCGGCTGGTACTGGCACTGCCTGTCCCCCTGGCCCAGCTGCTGCACCAGTAAGTTCACTTTCAGACCCTGCAGCCCCTTGAGGGCAGTGATCATTGTTAAGGGCGATGCGGTAAGCATGGGCAAGCCCCCAGCACATCGCAAGGATTTGTGTCTCCCGGGGTTTGTCAGATTGGCAGCACACCTTTTCCAAACACTCCACCAGTTTATCAGGACTCTGCATTTGTTCGGGAGTGAAATCCCAAAGCATTGGGGGTGACCACTGACTCAGGCACTTGCCCATCTTTTCCCACACACCTTGCCATTCATAACCATCTGCCCTCAGGGCAGGTTTCCGGGTGGTGCTGTTGTTGGAGAAGTACCGCATGGCCCAAAACAAGATCTGGCAGACATTTAGAAAGCATTGTGCTGCAAGCACACTGGTCTGGGTGCTCCAGGGATAGCTGAAACTCTCAAAAACTGAGAGAATCTCTTCACCTGGCTCACCCATATAGGGGGTGAGACCCCTAACAAAAGCCCAGGCAGCAAACAGGTACTGGTTCACCCCCACAAGCAGTGATACAAGCCCATTATAAGCAGACAGTAGCCAGTACAGTGAAACAAGACCCTTGACACATTTTCCACCGATAACAAACACCAGCACTAGGAGCACAGAGTGGATATGAGGATTAATCCAGCCCCACCACGCAAGCAAATTGGTCAGCATTGCAAACGTTCCTTATCAAACAATACAAATGAAAACAGAAAAAATTACACCTAACAGATTGCTCTAACACACCTTCTCCTCTTGTCCTTATTTCAGCCCTCTCATGCCCCACGTTGGGCGCCAAAAGTTGTGGTGGTTTAGTCCCTGCCGGGGTCTGAGACCATGCGGCCGCTGTCCCTCCCCCACAAAGGGAGTGAAATGCAAAGCCCTGGGGCTGAGATAAGGAGAGGTTTAATACAACAGTGCAACAGCAACACAACAGACAACAACTATAACAATAACAGTAACAGTAATAACAATGAACAGAGCAAAATATCTACCAATACAGCAGTGAGAGCAGAGCGATGGCATAACACACGTGTTAACCAGCTGTCTTGCTTCGGCGCCAGGATGTGACGTCCGCATGGTATCTGAATAACCTGGCTAGAGTTCCCCCGCTACTGCTGGGGAAACTTAACCTTATCCTGGTTAAACCAGGACACTTGGTTAAAGAGACTCATCCCCAGCTCTCTGCAACCTCCTTTCAGGTAGTTGTAGAGGGCGATGAGGTCTCCCCTCAGCCTCCTCTTCTCCAGACTAAACAACCCCAGTTCCCTCAGCTGCTCCTCGTACAACATGTGCTCCAGACCCTTCACCAGCTTCATTGCCCTTCTCTGGACACGCTCGAGTAATTCAATGTCCTTTTTGTAGTGAGGGGCCCAAAACTGAACACAGTAATCAAGGTGCGGCCTCACCAGTGCCGAGTACAGGGGTAAGATCCCTTCCCTGTCCCTGCTGGCCACGCTATTTCTGATACAAGAAATACAGAAATACAAGAATAAATAAATAAATAAATAAATAAATACAAGAAATATTCTGATACAATACATTTCTGATCTTAAGTCCTTGAATGCAAGCACTGACTCTCTTCTTCTTGTACTAGAGAACCACCATTATGGCTGTGAAGACTCAATTTTGCGTAGCTGCCAGCAGAAAAGCTGCTGACCTTACCTGTGCCTATCCATCTATTCACAAGTGTTCTCAACTTCTCACTTTCCAGAGACCTCTGGATTTGACTCAATCTCTGTACCTACCTATGAATTTGTGTGCAAAAAACTGTGGGAGGTCAGGAGACATTAAATGGAAAATGTTTGAATTGTGGATTATCTGAGTGTTTAGACATATCCTTTGTCTCTGTGTGTCTCTTTTTGTCTATGGTCTAACTCTGTATTTAGTCCCCAGATACTACCACAGTCAAAAGAGATAACTGAAGTCTTTTACAGTAGACTAAAGTCCCAATCTCTTTTACCTGTTTTTTTATACTTGTCTCAGATAAGCTCTTTCTTTTCCATTTTTGAATACTCCTTTCTTCCAGAAAGACAGCTAGAAGATGAATTAAAATGTCCTTTCAATAAAAAAATAGCTAGAGTTTAATTTGATTACCACCTCAAAAAAAGGTCCTTTCTATAATATAATATGCTAACAGGTGCATTCAAATAGCATGCCATCAACTTCAGGAAAGTTCTAGGTAAAAGCAAGAGGTGTTTTTAATAGCTGTTTGTATTAGATTGTTTAGATTTTTGTAGCTAGAATGAAGGAGTTTCTAGTCCTCAGAGGTATGCTTTGAGACAGAATCTAATTCTCAGCTGAGGGTGCTTAATGAAGAATGAGTGCACCTTTTTGCACAGCATATCATAAACAAAATGGTAAACTGGAAAGACTCTGTGAAAAAAGATGTCCTTGTCATCCTAAAATACAACAATTGAAGGAACTGAGTACAAGTTCAAGCTTAACATGGACTCAGAGGCCAAGGTAAATTTGGGAATTAAATCCTGTGGCACTAGAAAGATCTTTTCTCACAGTTCATTGACTCATAGAACCATAGAATGGTTTGGGTTGGAAGGGACCTTTTAAAGATCATCTAGTTCAACTTCCCTGCCACAGACAGGGACATCTTTCACTAGATCAGGTTGTTCAAAGCCCTGAGCAGGTAACATGTATCAAACACTTGCCTTTTTCTGGACTTGTGTGCTTCAGTATCCTTAAGCCCATATATTTGCACAAGCAGTACTTTTAGACACATCAGAAATAGATCCCTCTTCCTCCTCCTGAAGAACATTTTAGGAAAAATAAAAAACTACAACTTAATAAGCATCTAGCGATTGCAGCATTTCTGCTTACTGTAAAGTTCACAATCCTGGGTCTCAAGTCAGTGTTTAGAGTCCCATATCAATATCCTCAGGAGCCAAATCTTTGATCATAGCAACAGCATTAACAGTTCTTAAACTATTACTCTCTTATTCTAAAAACTGTCATTAAAAGTCACAATTAATCATAGAGAAAAGGAGAGACAAAATCAACTAAAACTTTTCAGATGTGAAGTACTAATGACTTCATTTTAATTATTTCCATTTGACTGTTGCCATAATCTTCCTACGGAAAAGCTCCTGCCATATGATGATTTTAGACATTGTAGATTATAATATATGGCTTTCTCAGGTAAATGAAAATGAATTAACTGAGGTGCCCTGTAGGTGTTTTTATTGTGAACCTCTGTTTTTCAAAGTTAAAGCAAATGTATATACATATATATATTTGCTAGTATGTGTAGAGTGGGCAGAAAGAAAGGAAACACTGATTTTTAACAGAAACTTAAGAAGAAAAGTAGAAGATGCATTGAAATAACAAGTGCTCTTTTACTCTAGTCTGGAGATCAGTTTTCAGAATCAAAACAATGCAGAAGTATTTAACAGTCAAGTTTGAAGGACAAATCATGCCTTCCTTACACAAACTTCATTGCCACAAAAGATAGGTGAAATCTCTTCAAACTAGTAATTTGGATTCATGTGGCAGTTTCCACAAAGACTGAAGAGTCTGGAGGCCTGCATTTTGCAAAGTCAGGTGCTCACCGATTCAGGAAAGACACACATCCCAATGTGGTGAGTGGCTCTGACTTAAATAATTTATGTATTTTCTCTTACCACAAATGCAGTAATGAGAAAGGCCCTTTAAGTCACACATCAGTGAAACTAATCACAGAATCACAGAATCGTCTAGGTTGGAAAGGACCTTGAAGATCATCTAGTCCAACCTTTAACCTAGCATTGGCAGTTCCCAACTACACCATATCCCTCAGCTCTATGTCGACCCTACTCTTAAACACCTCCAGGGATGGGGACTCCACCACCTCCCTGGGCAGCCCATTCCAATGCCTAACAACTCGTTCTGTAAAGAAATCAGATATTGTTTTAATTCCTCTGCTATATCAGAGGAAAATTGTAGGACAGAGTAAATATTCTCTTAAAATTATCAGGGTGTTCAATCCATCTAGCATGTGACTACTTCTTGTTATCTGTCTGATGGTATCTTACTTGACAATCAGCAGTTGTTTGCAACATATGCCATTTGTGTCTGTTGTTGGAATGTGCATATAGTGTACTATTTCTGTGGTGTAACACTGCACTGTGCTACAAATTGCCTAGCATTGAATGGCTTTTGATGTTGTGGTTGACTCCTGAAGTTTTGCTCAATTGGTGTCATGTTGAGTTGGTGCTTTGTGGCCTAGAGATTAGACATAACTTGCACATCCTTTTCTAAGATTGTAATCATTGTAATCACTGTAGTCTACTATTATATTTTCCATTAAATACGTTCTAAAATCTAATGACTACATTGGGCAATATGTAGGAATAAGATTCTTTCTCAATAATGGATCAACATGGGAGAAAGACGTATCATCGTTCATGATAATAGAATATAATTTTTTTGTAAAAGAATAGATACGTCTACTAGTTCACTTGAATAAAATTTTTTGCAGTTTCCTACATGACATAGGTATGAGAAAGTCTGTCCCAGTAATTCTTAAAGAAAAAATACAATCATTTTGAAAATGTAAATTTTGTCCTGAAAGCAAGTTAGGTGTTTGCTTGTGCAGCATACTGGAGTGTTCAAGCTAGCAATGACTGAGACAGCTCCAGAAGTAGAAGAATGACAGATGCAAGAAGGCAATATGCACCAGCCTTTACTGGCTAGGGTGCAGTGTGGAGCAAATGCAGCTATAGTAGTTTTTGAGACATAATTGGTACACTCCTGCTGCCCCACATGCATATTATTGATAAAGCAAAACACTTAGGGCAAATCTGGGATTTTTTATATATTATATTCACTTAGGCACTTATGAAAATGTTAGAATTTGAGCTGAATCCCCACCGTATTTATTGTGTAGCCATTGTTTTATCTCATATCTGTACCTCTGAAACCACTGTCTTCCATCACAATAAAGATGGGTTGTTGAGAGCACATCCAGTTCTTTTCCCATATCAAGGTCAGGTCTCAGATCTTTGTATCCTGTTTGGACTTCCTTGTGGTTTTTCTCTGTCTGTATGTGGGCAGCGTGGTTCCTGTTTTGTGTACTGCATAGGGAGTAATAACATCAGAGGAGTCAGTGCTTGTAAATCTAAATTAAGTAAGGTGGTGTGGCTGCAGGTAGGTTCCCACCAGTCCTGTGTACACAAATTGGTGTCACAGTGGCACTTCCAGCCTCTTCCTTCCTGCAATCTGTGTACCTCCCTCCACGATCCAGTCTTTCTACATCTTTCCCTTCCTTTATTTGATTGCAGTCTGCATCATTTTCTTACTTCCTGAACTAGAATTAGTCACACCATGGGAACCTGAAAGAAGCTGATAAACTTCATATAACTTTTAGTACACAAACCTACAACATGGCTTGGACTACTGATGCTGCTAGGGAGCCCAGGGGGATCATAAGTTGTTCTGTGATTCCTGTTTGGTACTAAATCCATTTGAATATGCTGCCATGTACTGTGACACATTAGTTCATATGCTAAACTTTGGCACGCTACACCTTGTAAAATCTACTGTCAATATCTTATCACAGTTATTGCTGGCATGATTCAGCAATCAGAGTCTGGTAATTGTGACCATGTAGTTCTTGACCTTAAAACTGTAGAGGTCTGTCACAACCTTTTCTAAAAATCAGGTTTTGATTTCTCAAGTCTGAAAAGCTTCCTTCTATGGGTGACCAAAGTTTTCTTCACACACCTTGAACTTTTCCTTGTGTATGTGTTCATGACAAAATACAAGATGGTTATCTGTTTCCTTTCAGGTATAATGTTGTCTCTAGGCATGAAATATGCATCTATTAAATGTTGTCACCTCTTAAATCTACTAGTATTACTGTCTGGATCCTCTTAAAGATGCACTCTTCCTGCCACAGTGCACCACTTTGTGGGTAGAAGAAAGTAACTTCATGTGATACCTATATACTACGTTATGGTCAACACTAGGGTTTGCACTGTTTTACTGTTTGTAGTACCCCATCTTTGCTGGGCTGCCTGGAACTGCTCATCAGAGATGAAAATATAATGCTGTGTATTAACTAATGTTTTTCACAGTTTCTTATAATGTATTGAAGTAGGCCTCATATTCACTTCCTTGTATTCAGCAAAGGTTATTTAAGACTTCTTCTTTTCTCCTATAGTAGTTTGTGATTAAGTTGTCTGTCTTCCTTGTGAACTGGTGGAACTGTCTTATTCCAAGAAGCATATTCATGAGCATTTCTTCTGTCAGAGTATAACTCCACTCTGTGCTTGTCACAGTTAGAAATTTTATTTTTTTTTTAAAAAAAGGGACTGAAAATATTTCAGGTTGACCTAAAAATTTTTTTTATTTTTTTCATTGGATACTATAGAGTTTTCTTGTCTCCTAGTCCTGGATTTTTTTTCACTTTTTGACCCTTTTTTTGCATTTTATCAACATTACAGTTTTGACCGTGGTTTTGATCCTTCCCTGCCAATAGTCTTTAACATTTGTAGGCAAAGCTCACTTTCTCTCAGCAAACTCTCCTAGAAGCTGGACTAACATACCTCACAATATAACCAAGTCTCTTATTATTGAGTTTTTATCCTTGATTTTTAATGGGGATACCAGATTGCCCAACTCTGCAGCATATCTACTCTCTCCTGATTCTTGGTTTTAGTTTTAAAAGGTAAGACAAAAGAGCCATCCAATTACCTTTCTGCAGTCTCTCTCATCAAACATTTTTAGCACTGCTACAGCGTTCTGAGCTTCATTCTTAAGACTGTAAAGCTATTATTTACTTTTTAAAAACTTAATTTTCTGATCTCTATCCTCCATGGACATATCTGTCTTCCAAAGCTATTTCAAGCTTTTAAAATTGTGCAGCATTTTAATCTGCAAAACCATCATTCCCAGTGGTCTCAGTCCCTGCATGCTGTCTATTTGTTCTGCTTCTCATACCTGTCTGGCTTCCCCATGGATCACATTTTCTTTTTTCCTTGCAGGTTTTGCTAAACTCAGTGGTGCCTAACAGCTAGTTGATAGCACAGGAGGACTCCACTTTCCTATGAAAACAGGTGTTTTATTTAAATGTCAATTTGCTACAGCTTCAGTTCAAGTAACAGTCATGAAGAAAAGCCTCTGAATACCTTCATACTTTCCCCTCCATTCGGATTTGCTGCAGCAATTCCAGTTCACAGAGGCTGCAGTAATCCCAAAGTCAGTCAGGTCTGTATCCATGGGCCATTACGGCTGGATAATTCAATGGTCCTGGATATCAGTTCCATGTTTGTTCCCTTCTGTCATCAATTGACATACAAATCTTGTCATAAAGTAATTGCAGTTTAATTAACATTCATTTTCAGCTGTGCTCAGCTATAGATTAGACTATGGGCTTGGTTTCTTAGCTAAACTTTCAACCTGTCTTGACACTCCCTCTTCTGAGTGCAAACTGGTTCCACGGCAGCTCTGTCAAAGCACAGGGACAAAGTCTCTCTTTATGTAAATTGAATTCCAGTGAATGCAATGCACTAATGTGATTCTAATCCTTCGGGCACTGATTTTTCTGAAAACATACTTAAATTAAATTTAAATTTAAATAACAAAGAAAACATCCGGGCATAAATAAGCATGAAAGTTTTGAAGGTCAAGTGATGCAAACATTAGAGTACAGCTTAGAAGAGTTTTTCTCAGCTATGACACCAGACATATCAGATGGTATGAACTGCATTTGCTGTGTTTGAGAAGACTTCAGTAATGATTTTGCCAGAGGAGGATGACAAGATACAGGCTATGTAGATATTGTTTAAAGGTTTATGTAATGGTTCTTATTTTAGTCTGCTTTATACTGTGTCCCATGCCAAAACATAGACAAAACAGTTACAAAACACTAACATGTTTCATAGGGCATGGGATATTTCCATCTTTGATGAGTAACTTTTCAGAGAACTCCACAGTGTATAAACTAGAGTGTTGTTATGGAATTTGGCTGTTAATCAGGATTGTGTATTTGCAATACTTAGGCATGCTGGAGGAGGAAACACATTGGAATAATGAGAGGAAGCCTGAATTTCATGCGATCTTGTTCTGTGTCCTATCACTCAACTAGGAAGTCTGGAGTTGAGATATGACTGTTACAGGGAAATTCTATGGCTTGTGGCCTCAGGTTCCAGATATTGACCTAATCTGGATTTAAAACATATATATTAACTTATGAAACATACTGCATAGAGCACATTGCTCTGAATGAGCAGGGTAAAGGCATGTACACCTATATAACAAGCTGTACTATATCGAAACAAAGCGTCACACAGTCACTCCAACTTCATACAGCAAAATTCAAGGAGGGATTATGCCCTGAGCTAAAAATCTAAAAAGCTAAAGGTATGGGCCATATGCTAATGATAATCAGGACTCAAAAAACATTAAAATAACCTATTTTTCATTGGTTTTCGGATTCAGTGTATGATACAAAATAAAAATAAATGGCAGTCCAGAATTTTAGAATTTCAAACCTGTTCAGAAGATTTTTTTCTTGTGAGAACTTGGTATGGGCCTGTATGTAGTAACAATGTGACCATGCATGTCCACTTTTAAAGCTGGAGCTTGATTTCCAGATACTTCAATTTCCATAACATATGATTGGCATCACAACATTAATACCTGATTTTCAGTATCACATAGTAATTTTGAAGTTTTCATTCCTCTAAAGCATATGGATTCTGTTATAGATAAGAGAAAAAAATCCTGGGCGGAAGAAGGATCGGGTAAACAAAGACCCTTGGCTTTAAAGCTAACAAAAAAAGAAGATTGCTTTCGCAGTCCCGCAGGGAGGTAGAATTGCTGGCTACACAGATTTGTCTACATATTCATTTACAGATGACTTGTCCAACGTGGTCTACTCATTACCAAGCAAATATACTAGATTTGCATATTCACATTAATAAATTTCCACTCTGTTCTGCTGCATTAAACTGATCTCTGTAGATTAGTTCAAGTGTATTGCAGTTTATTCCTATAAGAAAGTTAAAAATCACTGTAGACTTGAATTAAAATATATTTCAGATGTAGATAATTATTGCTTAATTCAAAGAAATGAAGAAAGTCCACATCATATGCATAGACCCTTTATGCAGATCTACAGTAGAAAAGAGGCACACCAATAAGGAAGTCATTGGGATCAGTGTCATAGATTATTATATGCAGCAACATAAGGGAACAAACATGAATTAAATAATTAAAAACCATCTCAAGCAGCAAATTAAATAATTAAAAACCATCATAAGATATTGCAATAAATTAATGCCATTAAAATCACAAGCAATGCAGACAGGCCAGATGCCATACATAAAGATCCAGCAGCGCCTGTTTGGCTGCACTTCAGATCTGTTTGTTTCATGAGTCCAAAAGCATAGACAGAAGCTCAGTAACCCAGAGGAAAGGATCTGACCTTCTCTTCTGCAGTGACTCTGCTTTGCCAACTTGCTATAGCAGTTTCAGTTACTACCTTATCTTCCAGATAGCCATCATCTTTTTCCCAGATGCTAGGTGACACTGGCCTGCAACTGATGGTGGCCACCAGCCACCTCTTCATCCTCTTTCTCTTCTTAAACTGTGAATAATTCTTCTTTAGGTATGGTGTTATTATGTTTTTAATGTTCTTAGACTCTGGTCACAACTGTTGTAAGTCTTCCGTCTTTCCATACCGTGTGAAGAGCTCTTGGCTCTTCCCTTTCTACTTTTACCCTGTGGCTGCTTTGATGGGACACATCCCTTTCTTCATTTGGTCTAATCACCCCAAACCATGGGCATGTGGCACACACTGAATACTGATATTCACCAGAAATGAGGTTGTGAAAATTAAACGAATTACTACACTAATTGGTACTTAATTGCATACAGATACAGACTTATATATGTGCTTACGGCTTAATTGAAGTTTCACATCTCTGAAAGAGGAATACCCTTTTCCTAACATCATATGACCTTCCCAGAAACAATATATATATATGTGAATGGCACTGTTGCATTTGTTCTTGTGGGTTTTTTGCTAGGTTTTGTTAGATTGTGGTTGCTCACAACTAAACAAAGTTGCAAGGTTTGCTTTGCTTTTTTGTCTACACTCAGCTCATGATGGTCTCTTGCTTTGTAGGTTTCATTTTCAAATTTCTTGCTTTCAACGTTGTGGCATCTCTTCCTTTATAAACACTGAAGAGGTCTCATCTAGACTGTATGTTCAGTCTTTGTCCTGGGGCCAGAAGTCCTTTATCTATCCTTTATGAGGACCAGGGGGAAGAAAACTGAACGTTGATCTCCCAGGAAGCTGAACTGGATACCTGTCAGTGCTTGCTGAAGTGTATATCTAGTGAGCAGCACTGCCTGGCTGCAGAGAAGTAAAAAAAGGCTCTGTAAATTTTAGACTGACTTACACTCATAAAATATTGTCCTTGCAGAATGGAGACCAAACTTTTTCTATTATTAGTCTGTAAAATGTGTTCTTAGGAAAGTATAAAATTGCAGGTAATACTAATCATGAAATAGAAGAGAAGGCAATGATGTTTGTCATGTTACTTTTTTTCCTCCATCCCACAAGCCAAGATACATCAGACAAGTGCTTTAGCTCCATCTAGGAGGCAAAAAGACTATTACTGCATCTACCTAAAATCAGATCCCACAGGTTTTTCTCATTTATAAACAGCATTTTAAAGGCTTTAATGAATTAGTCTGACTGTATCTCCCTGAGTTAGACTGCCATTTCTACCATCATTTTTGTGGATGAAATTCTGCAGTGCCGAGAGCCCAATTTTGTCCAGTGTAGCAGCATCTAAGTTTACACTGTAAATAATTCAGTTTAGATGAATGGAGCTAATAGAAAATAAAACATTATTTAGAACAAATGAATTCACCCCTGAAAGGAGGGGAAATTAATTCTAATTACATTATTGAAGGGAAAACACCCATTTTAATGGAAACTATGAGTAAAGTACAAGAAGTAAATTTGGCCCTGAATGACTCATTCAAGGTCACATGGAAAGTCAAGTATAGAGATGGAGTCAATACCTGAAACACCTTCTCCCACTTTACCCAACAGGCAATCCACTCCTTCCCAGTTAATAGGAGTCTGTCATGCCAAAGGCTGGGGTGAAGAGAAACCTACAGCAAATTCTATCCTACAAAAAGATTATATGTTCCATTTCTAGTATTTGTATTTTAGCTCTGTAGTGACAGGGTCCCAGCATGCACACACACACACCACAGAGCCCAACACACTTCTCTGTTCAGACATTTGCACCAGACCAATGCTGAATTGCTATTGTACAAAGGAATGGTAGGTTTTTACCTGCCTGTTGTAGTAGTTATGTTGGAACACAAATGTCTTCTGACCATCAACATCCTGCTTTCATTTTTTGCAAAACAGTTTATCAATCTAGCCAGTGTATCATGAAGTCGTTGATGTCCCACTTCTATAGCAGCCTTCCTGCTCACTTCTTCATACACAGCTTCTACCTACAAATGCTGTCTGCTCCTTACACAACTAACTGATTGTTCATCTTTCATCTTATTTTTCTGCTTAGCAAAACCTTCATTTTGCACCTTTTTTTCTGAGCTTTAAAAAGACCACAGAACATCTCCAGTTCCTTTCACATATTGGTGAGCTAATCCGAATTACAGAATGTTTTTCTGCAAGCCTGGGAGTGTGTCTGCAGTTTTCTGATGTCTTAATAAAATGAAATATGTGACTTCTGACATTAAACTCAGAGAGAGGCAGAAACAGGAATGTTACCACCTGCTGCCTAGCACATTTTATATAGTAGTTCAGTTAAGTCTACCTAATTTATTATCATTCTTCATATCATGCCTTCTGTATACACACATAGTCCAAATGTAATTCCCACATTAAAAGGAATTTAAGGACCTGTCTAATTTTAAGAACTGGTATGCTCTCCTGCTTTTTCTTTTCTTATGGTTACAGTTATATTCTAAGCATCCTGTTGCCCTGAAGTTACAATGTTTTGGAAGCTCCTAAGAAACTTTGATGAACTTTGGTTTGTTAGATCATGCAACTGCAGAGTACTTCCACTACACCTGAGTACTCCCACTTGATAGCTTTGTTCTGCTACCAATTACTTCACTGAATTTGATGGAACTACTTACGACTAGCAAAGATGTCAGGATGACCAGAATTGATCTTTCAATTTCTGATCTCTTCTCTGCCTCATGACCATTCCAAGGCTCCACGCCATTACTCTATTTTGATAATGGCTTCTATTCACCACTATGTAGAAATACGAACATGCAAGAAAGTTAAATGTCTTACATGACTAAAAGCAACATTTGGATATAAGTAATAACAACATTAATCTGGAATAATTGACTGATTTCCTTGAAGCTCTTCCAAATTTTACAGTGACACAGCTAAGATAACAGTACAAGCATAAATACCACTGGGGGAACAAAAGTACATTGGATAAATGGACCTTTAATATTATTCTTCTGTGTAGACTTCAGAAGATAAAAGAAGATATGTATCTAGGGAACAATGACTGTAAATATAGAAGTTTATATTCTAGACAGTGTGGTTGCTTTGAATGTAATATATGTAGGACATGGCTAATAGTGCCTATACACTGCCTAAATAAAATGCACATGGATCCATGAGGCCTCAGAATTGTTCTTAGTAGCAGCCAGAGTGAGTGCATTTAGAAACATTTCAGAGGATTCTAATCACTGCATTTATGTGGAGTATGAAGATTTAAAGATCCTGTAGGGTTTGGATCAAACCTCTGTTCTAAATTCTCTGCATGTGACTTATTCAATTTATTTGTTGTCTGCAGGTTAAACTCTTCATTATAAAACATATACAAAGGCATTTTATTATCATTATTTTTTAACAAGAACCCTACACCATTGCAGAATGGAAGTACCCAGCTGTCCTAGTTTCAACCAAGATGGAGTTAATTTTCACTGGAATATTTCATACCATGTGATGTCATGCCCAGGTGGTCAGGCTCTCTCTCAGGCTCGCTCTCTCGCGCGCACGCCATCTGCTCGTCGGTCGGTATTGTTGCTGGGGGGGGGCGGTCGCCGTGCTCGGTAAGCCACTGCTGCACTTTATCCATTTTCTTTTTGAACTCACTATTGTTACTGTTGTTCTCTTGTTATATTTAGTAAATTCTTTCTTTTTATTCAAGCCACGAATTCTCTTCTTTTGTTCCTCCCTATCTTACCAGAGGCGGGGGGAGGTGAACAGCTGGCCACGTGGCATCTGGCTGCCATCTGAGTTCAAACCTCCACAGTTTTTGGCACCCAACGTGGGGCACTGAGGCTTTTCTTTTGTTTGAGATAACAATAAAATGGGTAAAATGTGGATTGCTTGGCTCCTTAAGATCTTATCACCTCATTTGCAATACGTGTTTCCCATGCTGTTGCTCACCTTCCGTGAGAGGTGGGTTAAGGTTTTGTTTCTGTTGTGCCATGTGATGCTAATCTATGATAACGTGCAGTCATCGGTCTGGGGGCTATTTACAGCTGTGTTTGAGAAATCTGGGGAGTTCAGATATCTTTGGAATGTTGACAAAAACATGTTTGCCATGATGTTCGGAGTTAGTGTTTTCCTGCATGTGGTTCAGGCTTTGTTTATGGTTAAGCTACTATTTAAGAGTAACCAAGTAACAGAGACTGCAGCCACTATAAGCCCGAGGACAGGTGCTGCAGCTGAACCAGAGAACCAACCCAGGACAGTGTCAGTTGCTCCCATACAGAAGAAGAAATACACAAAAAATCCCCTCGCAGTGTACAGGGTGATGATGAACCAGGCCCGCCACGAGAACAGGAGGAGGCAGAGCCAGTGATAGTCACCCAATCCTTGTCCTTGAGTGAGTTGCAAGACATAAGAAAAGATTACAGCTGCCAGCCAGCTGAGCAACTCGTTACCTGGCTGCTTCGGTGCTGGGACAGGAGGGCCAGTAGCATGGAACTAGAGGGCAGGGAGGCGAGGAGCTAGGATCCCTGTCTAAGGCAGGGGGCATTGACAAAGCCATTGGAAAAGAGACACAAAATCTTAGTCTCTGGAAGTGACTTCTGTCAAGTGTGAGGGAGAGGTATCCCTTCAAGGACGACTTGACATGTCGACCAAGTAAGGGGACCACTATGGAAAGAGGCATTCAATACTTGAGGGAGCTAGCTGTGCAGGAGGTAGTTTACTATGACTCAGATAATGCACAGCTACCCACCGATCCAGATGAAGTCCGATGCACTCGGCCCATGTGGAGGACTTTTGTACAGAGCACACCCTCATCATACGCCAGTGCATTAGCAGTAATGGACTGGACAGATGAAGAGAGACCAACAGTGAATGAACTGGTTTGCCGACTACAACAATATAAAGAAAGTGTCTCTTCCCCCATCATCGCGGCTGTGAACAAATTATCTCAAGATGTCCAGCAACTTAAGGAGAACACATCCTACTCCCCACCTGCATGGATCAGAATCTCGGCTATCAGGAGCAATCGTTTCTATACTCGAGAGAAACGGTACACACCACGGGGGAAGCTGTGGCATTGCCTGCGTGACTATGGAGAAGACATGAAGAAATGGGATGGAAAACCTACCTACCTTCTAGAAAGGCAAGTATGTGAGCTGGAAGGAAGAACAAGTACAGAACGTCGTCCTTTCAGAAGAAATGCTGCTCCAGTTTCCAGTAATCAAGTGTCCCCTCTACACACCGTGCAACTGATGCCACATGGAGTAAATGGGTCGCATTAATCACACAACGAGCTCAAATAGGGAGCCCCAGCCATCTGGGAATATTGGAAGTGATCACAAATTGGCCAGAAGGCAAAGATTTTGGAATGGCGCCAGAGGAAGAGGTAGCACGTGCTGAAGAGGCCCTACCACATACTGAGCTACCGGATAATGAGAAGCAATATGCCCTGTTTACCGACGGGTCCTGTTGCATTGTGGGAAAACATCGAAGGTGGAAAGCAGCTGTATGGAGCCCCACACGAAGCTGCTGAAGGAGAAGGTGAATTGAGTCAGTTTGCAGAGGTGAAAGCCATCCAGCTGGCATTGGATATCGCTGAGCGAGAAAAGTGGCCGGTGCTCTACCTCTATACAGACTCATGGATGGTGGCAAATGCGCTGTGGGGGTGGTTACAGCAGTGGAAACGGAGCAACTGGCAGCGCAGAGGCAAACCCATCTGGGCTGCTGAATTATGGCAAGATATTGCTGCTCAAGTAGAGAATCTGGTTGTGAAAGTACGCCATGTAGACGCTCATGTACCCAAGAGTCGGGCCACTGAAGAACATCAGAACAACCAACAGGCA
The DNA here is from genome assembly GCF_047716275.1 of Strix uralensis. Classification (NCBI taxonomy): domain Eukaryota; kingdom Metazoa; phylum Chordata; class Aves; order Strigiformes; family Strigidae; genus Strix; species Strix uralensis. Next base: position 27,466,718 of record NC_133974.1, read on the forward strand.
GATCAGGCTGCCAAGATTAAGGTGTCTCAAGTAGATCTGGACTGGCAACATAAGGGTGAACAATTTATGGCTTGCTGGGCCCATGACTTCTCAGGCCATCAGGGAAGAGATGCAACACATAGATGGGCTCGTGACCGAGGGGTGGACTTAACCATGGATGTTATTGCACAGGTAATCCATGAATGTGAGACATGTGCTACAATCAAGCAAGCCAAACGGTTAAAGCCCATTTGGTATGGAGGACGATGGTCAAAATATAAACATGGGGAGGCCTGGCAGATTGATTATAACATGCTCCCACAAACTCGGCAAGGCAAACACTATGTGCTTACAATGGTGGAAGCAGCCAGTGGTTGGTTAGAAACTTATGCCATGTCCCATGCCACTGCCCGGAACACCATTTTAGGCCTTGCGGAGAAAGTCTTATGGCAGCATGGCACGCCAGAAAGAATTGAGTCAGATAATGGGACACACTTCTGAAACAACCTCATAGACGCCTGGGCCAACGGACATGGCATTGAGTGGATATATCACATTCCCTACCATGCACCAGCCTCTGGAAAAATTGAGCGATACAATGGATCACTGAAAACTACCCTGAGAGCAATGGGTGGTGGAACTTTCAAACACTGGGACGTGCATTTAGCAAAAGCCACCTGGTTAGTCAATACCAGAGGATCTGCCGAGCAAGCTGGCCCTGCTCAATCAAACCTCCTGCATACCACGGATGGGGATAAAGCCCCCGTAGCGCACTTTAGGAATATGTTGGGGAAGGCCGTCTGGGTTATTCCTGCATTGGGTAAAGGTAAACCATGCATGGGATTACTTTTGCCCAAGGACCTGGGTGCACTTGGTGGGTAATGCAGAAGGATGGAGAGGTCCAATGTGTGCCTCAGGGAGATTTGATTTTAGGTGAGAATAGCCAATGAACCGGACTGTCAAATAACCCTGTTATGGCAATTGGTGCCTTGCAACATCCCCATGCCACATCCAAAGCCTCCTGCTCCACCGACTGAGCCAACTCCGCCTCATTCCTCAAACTGTCATAACAGATGGAACCCAAAGTTATGGACTAAATGAACTCAGAAAACATTGTGGAAGGATGGCCCATAGACTAAGGGAATGATATCTGTGAGACCTGGGAAAAAAAAAGGGGTGGTGATTCCTTAAAATGTATTTGGAAACCTGAGCATGACGTCAATGGTATGGAATAAGGGGTGGAGACTGTCCTGGTTTTGACCAGGATGGAGTTAATTTTCATTGGAGTATTTCATACCATGTGATGTCATGCCCAGGTGGGCAGTCACTCTCTCGGGCTCGCTCTCTCTCACGCACGCCATCTGCGCGTCGGGCCATGTTGTTGCTGGGGGGGGGGGGGGGGGGGGGCGCGGTCGCCATGCTCGGTAAGCCACTGCTGCATTTTACCCATTTTCTTTTTGAACTCACTATTGTTCCTGTTATTCTCTTGTTATATTTAGTAAATTCTTTCTTTTTATTCAAGCCACGAATTCTCTTCTTTTGTCCCTCCCCTATCTTACCAGAGGGGGGAGGGGGAGGTGAACAGCCCGACCACGTGGTGTCTGGCTGCTGGCTGAGTTCAAACCTCCACACCAGCTAAAATCCGCAGTTTTGTTTTCAATCATAAACGTGTAGATAACAACATATAACCACATAATTAAACATCTTCTCACTGTAAACATTAGTTTATATCAGTGTTTGCACAATAAGACCTCTTCACAGCAATTTATAACAAAAGTTGGAAGTACTGCTCTGGTCACTATTTATTACAAAATATGCAATTAGAAAAGGAGCAGGAGGGATTTACCTAGCTCTTTTGGTTTACATGTCAAATATTTGATTTCTTCACAAAAAAACCCAGTAAGTAGGGGCCTTGCTTTAAAATTTTCAGCCCACCAGTATCTGGAGAATAAAAATGGCTTGTTATTAAAAATGTGACTGTATAACTTTGTTGTCTTCCCTCATTTGGTTTTTATTCCAAGACTGGTACAAATATTGTAAGTTTTTTGTTGGTTTTTGACTTACATGCTACAGAGGTTGACATTTTTACAAGTTACATTATGCACTTTTAATATCAGTATCCTTAAAAATACAGGTAAACAAGAGACTAATATGCTCTTATATTTTAAGTAAATAATAATTTTTTTCTTCCTTGAAATTGCCATTTTACTTGTTTGTTCAGGAGATTAGAGCTATCTATATGAATACAGCTCTCATATTTTTCTACAAAGGGAACAGTAACAGAAAATTAGTTGAGGCCAAATGAAATATTCTAGTCAGATTAATCCTACAGTTAAATATGTGCAAACACATTTAAATAGTAAAAGCCAATATTAATTGATTATATTATTGATTATATTTAATTGATATTTAGTGCCTTTTTTCTCTCAGGCTAGAAATCTTTCAAACTTTCAGATTTCCATTTCCAAATAATCTTTTGACTTGTAATGTTTGCTCTAAAAATGCATGATGTAGCCAGCAAGGATATCAAACTGATAAATAGAGATATTAAGAATGGACAAATCATAATAAAGTCAAGGCTAGAGGACACATTGCTGGGAAATCACTTTTCCGATGATGCCATGACCTTTAAATTCATGCAGTAGAATCTTACATCTAACTATCTATATGCTCAAAATGATCCAATTTACTGGAAGAGAATTGACAAGTATAAAGATTTCTTCAATGGTCTACAGTACTTCGAAAACCGTAGTTATATCTGTAACATTTATGCAAAATCATCTTACTCTGGAACATTTGCATATATATTTTTCCATCTGGGATTTTTTGCATTTATTAGACATGAATGAGTTTACAAGATACATTTCAATCATTGTTTGATAGAGTGCTAACATTTAGCTGTCTCTCCATCATATGATTCTGAAATGTTTACTGAAAATATTCAGCAAAATATTTGAAGAAACAGATTTCGTTCAAAGAGATTTTGAGGGTGCTATGCATATGTTTAAACAGCTAATCTTTCCTGAAATTCAGTGTTTTTCACTTAGTTGGATGCAGTCATGATTTCCATGATCTCTTTGTTTTCATTCCCATACAAGATCCCAGGATATTTTCCACAGGAAAAGGCAGCTGGAACTCATTTCAGTGTTCATCAGTATTTGTGCAAGCATTGAAGTGAGCTGCTTTCAGGAGAACTTATCTGGTCAGAGTGTTCATTTTCTTATTCTTACTGGAGAAATTCTGGGCCATATTCTGCCTCCTCTGTGGCAGCTACAGTGGAAAATTAGAAGCAGAAGGTGTATTTGCTCTTCTTCTTCTGCTACTTATTAGTGATCAGCTATCTGAGCATTAAAGAGGGATTCTGAAGACTGTTAACAATTTTTAATATAAGGGAAATACAGACAGGGAGAACAGAAAGGGTGACTGAACCAGCCCATTTGGATCTGCATCACATCATCACCAATGGACATCAGAGATGCTCAGGGTACAAGGACATCAGGATGCTCTTTGAACTTTCAGCACTCTACATCTCAAGAGTTTCTTTATCAAGAAGTGTATATGTATTTAATAAACCGTCACTCAGTCTTTCTTCCTTGGACATATTTTTTGAGCTATATGAAATTTAACATTCGCATCTTTTCATCACTTTCACACAGGGACTTTCACAGGTTACACCTGCACTGATAAGAACTACTTTCTTTTGGGGGAGGGGTCTTGTGTTTGTGTGTTTGGTGGGGTTTTGGTAACAGGGAGAGGGCTACAGCAGTGGCTCCTGTGAGAAGCTTCTTGAAGTTCCCCTGGCTCCAAGCTAGACCCAACTCTGGCCAAGGCCGAGCCAATTAGTGATGGTGGCCGCACCTCTGTAATAACATATATAAGAAGGGGAACTTGGGAGGAGGAGTGGGAGTTGTGAGAAGTTGTGAGTGAGACACCTTTGCAAACACCAAGATCAGTGGAAGAAAGGAGGAGAAGGGGGGAAAGTACGCTGGAGCAGAGACTCCCCTGCAGCCCGTGGTGAGAGGGCAGGCTGTGCCCCTGCAGCCCATGGACGTCACCGGTGGAGTAGATACCCACCTGCAGTCCGTGGAGGACTCCATGCCAGAGCAGGTGGATGAACCCAAAGAAGGCCGGGACTCTGAGGGAAGCCTGCACTGGTATAGTTCATCACTGGGAGGACTGTAGCCAATGGCTGGGACCCACGATGGAGCAGTTCATGAAGAGCTGCAGCCCATGGGAAGGACTCATGTCAGAGAAAGTTCATGGAGGACTGTCTGCCATGAGAGGGACCTACGCTGGAGCAGGGAAAGCATGCGAGGAGTCCTCCCCCTGAAGAGGAAGGAGTGGTGGGACTGACCGCAAGCTCTATCTCCTGCCCTCTTGCACCACTGGGGGGAAGGAGGTAGAGAAATTGGGAGCAAAGCTGAGCCTGGAAAGGAGTGAAGGGTGGGGGGAACGTGTTTTTAAGATGTGGTTATACTTCTCACTGTCCTACTCTCTTTGATTGTCAAATCAAGTGTTGGTTATCGTGGTGTTTGAATTAAATTGATGTTCTTTGTTTTCCCCTAATGAGTCTGTATTTTGACTGTGACCATAATGGTTGTGTCACCCCTCTCTGTCCTTATCTCGATTCCGAAGCCTTTTGTTTTTTTTCTCCTTCCTATTCCTGAGAGGGAAGGGGTGAGTGAGCAGCTGTGTGGTGCTCAGTTGCCCTTTGGGCTCAAATCACTACAGGGGAGCAGCCACCCTCTAGTTTTATTCAATAGCCCTTATTCTTTTTTTGGAAGACATGGTGAGCAATTTTTAAATATTTAAATCTGTCATGTGAGTCAGGTTTTTCCTTCTAATCCCTCTTCCTCCCAGTCATCTCTGTTGGCTTCTAAGACCTGGTCTGGGTGAGCTAAAAAAGCAGCCTGAAGGAGACAGAAGTGCAGCAGTGATAAGGAGTACCCATTGCTGGAGCACACAAACCTTTATAATCCCAGAATAGTTAAAGGAATAGGAAGCAAACTGTCACACCTCTCTGATCCAGCTGGTAGTTGAGGACAGATGATAAGAAAAGAGATGCTGTGCCTTTTGGAGGAACAGGTTCCCATTCCACACTCATTCTGTGTTGCGGGCTGATTGTATTTGTCAGCTGCTGTTATTATATAAGAACAGTCAACTTAACTTTAAAAGATGCTATTTTTTATATTATTCATATCCTTAGCTCTTATCCCCCTTCTCTCTCTTTACTCGTCCTCATTTACTTCAGCTAACAAGCTATGAAGTCAAGAACTAATCTCCAAAATCAATGCTTGCTTGTTTCTCAATTAGTTGTATGTTTTCTGAGCTCTGAAAATTGACAGTTTCAAAGAAACTCCAGTGTACTGAATCAGTATTGCCTGCAGCAAAGTACTGTATCACTTCATGTAAAAATTAACTTAAAAACCACTGATCCCAAATGGTAAACAGTGGCAATATTCTTACTGGTGGGATTCTAGTATGAATGTTAATTACTACTCTAAGAACTAATAGCTGCTGATTCCACAGTGATCTGAACATATGTAGCTTACTTTGCAAGTAGTAACATCAGATTTAATGAATTGAAAATCTTGTGAATTAAGGGTTTAAGAAGAGATGCATTTCTTATGAATGTTGACATTTTCCATGCTCTAGGCAAGTCTCCCCATCTTTTCAAATAAAGAATTCCTTTATTTTTTTAAGGTGTTGTAGCAAAGGAGAAAAGAATGTGGCCTAGAGTTATTTTATGTTTTCCATGTTCCTTTGGCACACAGACATTAGTGAAGCAGAGGTGACACTGACCATGCTTCTGTCTCCACAGTTGAAGTGAGAATGAAAAGTTTCCATAGTTCAGAGACAGAATGTAATTTACCCTCATAAAAGAAAGTTTTTATAACAGACCTGGCTAAATTAGGGCCAGGAAATACAAAGGTTGGACACGTTTTTTATTTTTTAGTTAAATTTTCCATTACATAATGATATGAAGTGCCAAAACCAGTTTGTTTCCCAAACTGACTGAATTACTTCTAAAGTTCCTGGCTATTTGGTCATGAACCCATCTCCACAATTCATTATATAGATATACTGTTTTCTCTGATATCTGACTATAATTTCCTGATACTGGGGGCTTTTTTCCATAAGGTACTCTGACCTTATAAATGAGCAAATTTAAACATGATATGTATATGGTGAGATAGGAACTACCTGTTCCTCTGTCAGAATGCCTTTTGGTAGTGGTTAAGCGTCACTGTTCTTGTTGAAAACACATCTCAAACATCTAATAAAACCTAGTGTGAATAGAAAAGATCTAATACACCTGCAGACTAAATATTCTTCATGAAAGTACTGGTATACAAATAAAAGATGTAAATCTGGAGTTCTGGTCTTCTGAGTAGTTTTTCTTTGAATAAGAATAGAAGCAGCTATATGATATAGCAATGCCAGAATAAACATCCCCTTTATAGAGGACATCATGGTAAACTCATATATGTTCCTGAATTATGGTATAGTTCCTTCTTTGCTGAATGGATTGTTTTAGTTGGCTAGAGACAGAGCCCAAGACTCAGTTTGTTTTAAATATTGTTGGTAAGAACTTTTGCTTTGTTTTTAGTTTCCTCTTTCTCTCACTCTTCTAATCCCACATTACTTTTCTGTATCTGATATCTAATTTCTTAAGAGCAGTTGAATGGGACACCATGCAGTCTTAACTGTGGGGCAAAAATAGAGTCAGTCCTCATGTACTGCTCTGTACATAAGTTGATCTGTGGTGAGGTTGTTCTCATCTCTTGTCCTGAAACAGGAACGTAGTATCCAGACTGATCTTATTAATGACACATCACAAAACTCCTTGTGATTTGCCATTGTCTGTGGATATCTGATTAAATCCTTTCTTTCCTCCTATTTAGCCTCTTCAAGACTCCATGCAAAGCCTACACATTTTTGAAAATTAAGCTCTAAGTAATATTCTCAAAGGTGCAGACAAAGTATGTGACTTCTATTTGGAGTTCTATTTAATTTGGAACTGATTGCCCAAAAAGGTCGTGTAGTCTCCAACCCTAGAGGTTTTGAAGACCTGACTGGAATAAGACCCTGAGCAACCTGATCAGATCTCATAGCTGACCCTGCAGGAAATGAGACTATAGACTCCTGAGATCTCTCCAACCTGAGTTACTGTGCTTTGTTCTATTCCATCAACCCTATTCATTTTATAAGCTTCTGCAGCCCTCTAACACCTAAAATAAAACATGGGATATATCCTAAGACATCTTTATTTATACAATTGCATCTCACTTAATCTTAATTTTTCTGCTGAAATCATGTAACTGTATACTTCCATCTACCCATGTCAACTAATAGCAAATAGTCTGGTGTACAGTATGTGCTTCTTATCACCTACAGAGTTTCTGTAACAGCTTTTGGAGGCAGAATTCAGTTAAAGACTCCCATTCAGGTATCTAGGTGTGCTGTATGTGTTGAAGTTTCCACTACAGCCAATGAAGTGAGTTGACCAAGCAGTATAGGCAGGATTCAGCTGCCTCTACACAGTCTCCTAGTGACAGTTCAGACACTGTAATGTGCAAAGTACCTACTGAGGGACACAGATTATGTGGGAGACTTGCATCCTTCTGGAAAGGCAACTGGAAACCAGATATTATACCATACATGAACTGAAATGATGCTTGACATTTAGGCAGCTGAATTTCATTGTAGGTCACTGCTGAAGGATGAGTTGAATTGTTTTCCCTGCACCAATGACAACAATACCTCCACTGACCGTAATGAGAAATAAGACACTTGATGTGCCTATAGATACCCATTAATTTACATATCTTCATCTCACACCGGATCCCCGCAATAGACAATTTAATCTCAAACTGAATTTCATCTTTATCATAGTTGATGAAGTGTATCTTTTTCTGGGATGAACATGTGTAGTATTCATCAGCTGATTAGTCTTTGGGGAAGATAGACAGAAATAACTGCAGAGACATGTTAATATGTTCTGGTTTTATTTTGTGATTTCTGATCCACAGGAAATTAGTTTCTTGTAATGATTTTAGAAGGGTTAAAAGGGAATTTGAAAGCTGGGGAGTTGGGGGATTTTGAGAAAATGTGTTTACCCTGCCATATATTTGAATTCCTTTTGCTGCACTGCAAACATTACAAGAAATTTCAGCACTTCAGTAGTGGTCTGGAGTCAAACAATGAGGTCCACTCTTTCTCTAGTGAGAGTTTAATCTAGTTAGAGCTGTAAAATCCATTCCATTGCATCTCCTCTGCATTTAAGAAAGCTATTTTGGGGGGGGGGGGGGGGGGAAGGGGTTTGTACAAATGAAAAATATCCTTGAAGCACTGTGTTTGAATTTTACATCTTTGGTGTTTTCTTTCATTTTGTCAGAGTAGATTGTCAAATAATAAGCAGAAATTATATAGTCATCACTTCTTTTGATAACTTCTGGGACAGATTGTGTAAGATGCTTGTCTGACTTTGTGACTAGCCATGCATCCAAACATCCCAAGGGATTCTGATGCTTGTATTTCTGGGCAGGCATGTTTTGCTCATATTTTCCAGACAACTGCAGTTTATCTCCTCACATGCATGGTCTCTGAAAGCTATCACTTCTCCTTCAGAACTGAGCAACTGGTGGCAAGACTCCCACATCTTCTTGTCTGGAGTCAGCTTACACGTTATTTTCTCTAAATACTTTACCCTTTTTCTGCTCATTTAGGCATGGAATTACTTGGACATCCCAGATCTCCAGTATCACAGGAACTATTTTATTTCTAAAGCAACTGAACTGAAATCATATTTTACATCTTGCTTTTGATATGGCAGCATGGACTCTATTCTTATGAAATCCCTGCTCAGCCTTCTGCTTCTTTTTCTTGTTTCTGGGCTTCATCTATTATCAAAAATTGGTGTATTGGCATACTCTTTTACCAGTTAGGTTCTTAAGCTATTTCTCATATATTTTATGATGTTATATTAGTACATAAGCACTTGCAGAATGGAAGACTAAGGCAAAAAGAGATAGCTGGGTAGCATTAAAATGATATTCACACCACATATTTCCCTCTTAATAAGCTTGCTGTCCAGAATAACATTTTAAGTTTGGGCCCTATGCTTTCAACGAGAGGAGGCAAGTCCAAAGCCACACTGGATTTTTTTACATCACTGTAATTTAGTAGACCTGTGTTGATGCTGTTAGTGTTGTGCTGCTGAGATATACTGCTTACTTCTATATGTGCATTTAGTTCTTTAAACAGGCTAGTGCAGAGACCCAAGCACTATTTTCCTCACCAATTTCTTAACATTGGCCCTGGCATGGCTGGGCATAATAGCAGTGTCCCAGGACCAGCTCAGAAGTTAACACATGCTGTAGACTCATCCCAGTGTAGTTCAGATGTGTCCACCTCCTAGTTTTGTGGAGATGAAAACTGAACTGTGTGTGTCAGCTGGCCTTCAGTTTATGCAGTGTCAGTCAATCCACATTATTTACTACTACAGGCAAAACCTCTGGGTTTGCCAAACCTCCTTCACTAGGAACTTTGACTAATGGATTGCTAACGGTGTTAATAATGTCCTAGCATAGCCACAGTGTGTTGGGGGCTGGCGGGAGGCTTAAGCCTGGACAACCAGAAAATGTTTATTAGTTCAGAAGAGAGGAGAGAGAACTGGATTTGGGAATTACATTTTGTAACAACAGTCTGCTCTTTAAATTATTGCTAATTATCCTCTTTTACTGTTGTCAGGTCTTCTTAACAATCATTAAAGTGTTAATTCCAACTCTCCTTTTCACAGCCACAGTAGGGGTATTTTCAGTTGTCTGCCAACAGTCAGACATTAAAAACTATGAGGAAGCATTTGGTTGGTGTGGGGGATAAGGGGTTGTTTGCTTTTAACATACAACCTGAGCAGCTCTTTTGGGCATGTATGCAGTGGGAGATAAGTGGGAGGTTCTCAAGCTGAGAAGTCCTTTTGTCCAAAGACTAATGTGAATGACAGTGATAGGTGGAAATTCAAAACAAGCCTATAATGCCCCCAAACCAAGTGTGTTTGAAACAGGCTAATATTAGCCCCCTGTGGGGCTGGTATTAGCAGTCTGTGTAGCTTCAAGATGGGACCTGTCTTGCTCTGGTGGTTGCAGAGAGACTGGCCCGTACTGGGCTCCTGGCCAGGATCTGGGCATAGGGCATGAAAGGACATGCACTGAGGACTCTGACCCAGTCTGATGTGTCATGTCATTATACTGGGGTGGCTTGGTACAGAGAAACTCAAGTGTTGCCATGGGACTACATGGTGATCTGTGCAGGCTCGCTCTGAACACTGACTCCAGGATTGCTTCCAGGAGATGGATCAATGAATGGCTTTTAAAATGAAATTCAATATCTCTGCAAGAGCTTAACATTCCTCCACCTCTTCTGATGAACTGTTCCAATGTTTAATTTTCATCCTCAGGGAAGTGGCCTGGCTTCAACTTCTAGCAGCTGTGCTATCTCATGCTCTTCTCTGTAGGAGTAAAAAACTTCTCTATTTCCCACACCAGATAAATACTCATTACTTGGTATGGATAAGTGACCGCCATAGCTTCTCTCTGACTAGATGGACAGAGTGTGCTTTTCAAGCTTTACATCACAAGCTTACTTTTTTTTTTTTTTTCCTTCTGAATCTGCCCTCTTTTACGACTGCCTCTTGCAAGGGTTGAAATGTGAGTATATAGTCAGTCACTCTATGCTGGTCAGATATGTGCTAAGTATTTGTTGCTGGCCCTGAATTAGCTATTATGTTGCTTAGAAGCGATGCTCTGTTTCACCCTTTTTACCATATCTAAATATTAGAAATATGTGAGCAGATATCTTCCAGATTTTTTTGCCATTTTCAAAGATTAATTCCTAATGTATGATTCACTAAACTATATGATTTGCACAGAGCTTTCTGACTGCTTTCTTTAAGACCATTAGGTGTAATTTGTCTGGGTCACATGATGTCATGACCCAAATCTGTTTCATCCTGTTTCATTCACTTTTGCTGTTCATAAAACATGCATAAATAAAAATTTCTTTTCTACATACAAATTTAAAGTCTTTTACACTTCGGATGTAGCACTGGGCTATAGACTTTGTTTTTCTTTTTTTTTTTTTTTTTAAGCTTCCTGTTGCCATGTTGCCTACTGGGATTTGTTTTCCTTACTGAGCCTTCTCAGGCCATTTTGCTATCTCTGTATATGAAATTAAGTAGCATAGTAAAAGAAACAGGCATGACAACTCCACTGTCTAAATTATTTATTTAACTGTTATAACCATACCTGGCAGCCTCAACCAACCAATACTGCCCCAAGCACTCTGGAGCACAGTTTGGGATTTAGTCTAGTTTAGCCCTCCTCTTCAGAGGTCTGAGACTTTTAATAAATAGCATGCATCTGTTAGCCCTTGAATCTCAAAACTATTCAGTTTGCTAGCTTAGAGGTATGTTTCAATATGTAAATTAAAATAATTTCCTAATTGTTAATGTGATTATTAAACGTAAAGTTAGAACTGATGAGTATTTTGGAAAGAATTTAACTTTTTAAAGTTATTACAAATATTACTGACTGGTCCAATAACATGGAATGTTCACAGGAAATGAAAAAATGCAGGATGTCAAATAAGTGTCTTTCACATTGAGATCACCAAAGCAATGATGAGTTCTCTTCTATATTTCATAAAGAGAGATGAAGGACTCATTTTAATCTTAGCATATATGTAGTATGTTTGTAACACAACCCCACATCCACTGTAACCTCCAGGTCCTTTTCAGCAGGCTGCCACACCACCAGCTACTTCCCAAACTGTTATTATTATGGTGTTCTGCCCCAGGAGCAGCACTCTGAACTTCTTTTTGCTGAGCTTCATGAGATTTTTCCTGGCGCAGTCCTCAAGCTTCTTAACTTCCTTCTGGATTAAAGCCCTACATTTCAGCCCTCTATCCAAGCCCCTCAATTTACCATCACCTGCTAACTTTCTCACAATCTTGTTGATTAAGCAGGGTTTGCAGCTGGTAAATTCAGGCTGCCTGTTCCTTATTACCTTCTTGTCTTTCAAGTAATTGGAAATGGATTGCAAGAAGACGTGCTCCAAGACCTTTCCAGGGACTGAAGTGAGGTTGATCAGGCTATTGTTCCCAAGGTGCTTCTTATTTCTTGTGAAGATAAGCATAACATTAGACTTTTTCCAGCTGGCACAGAATTTCTCCAGTTGTCATCTACTTTCTGCAGATGATAGTCAACCTCCTCACAATAGCATGTTATTTCAACACCTTTGAATGAATCTCATATAGCCCTACGATTCTCACTACTGCCAGCTTCTCTAAGTAGCCCCCAATCTGCTTCTCCCCCACTGCTAGTTGTCCCACTCTAGCTCAGCAAGTTTGCAGATGACACCAAGCTGAGTGGTGCAGCTGACACACCTGAGGGATGGGATGCCATACTGGATAAGCTCAAGAAGTGGGCCCACACAAACCTCATAAGATTCAACAAGGTCAAGTGCAAGGTCCTGCACATGGATCAGGGCAATTCCTGGTATCAATACAGGCTGAGGGATGAAGGGATTGAGAGCAGACCTTCAGAGAAGGATTTGGGGATACTGGTGGGAGAAAGGCTGGACATGAGCTGACAGTGTGTCCTTGCAGCCCAGAAGGCCAACTGTATCCTGGGCTGCATCAAAATTGTGGCCAGCAGGCTGAGGGAAATGATTATACTCTGCTCTCATGAGACCCCACCAGGAGCACTGTGTGCAGCTCTGGAGCCCTTAGCACAGGAAAGACATGAACCTGTTGAAGTGGGTCCAGAGGTGGGCCACAAAAATGATCAGCAGCTGGAGAACCTCTCCTATGAGGACAGGCTGAGAAAGTTGGGGTTGTTCAGCCTGGAGAAGAGAAGACTCCAGGGAGACCTTATTGTCCCTTATTGACCCTTTCAGTACTTAAAGGGGGCTTATAAGACAGATGGGGACAGACTTTTTAGTAGGACCCGTTGCAATAGGATGAGGGGTAATGGTTTTAAACTAAAAGAAGGTAGATTTAGACTAGATATAAGGAAAAAATTTTTACAATGAGTGCAATGAAACACTGCAATAGGTTGCCCAGAGAGGTAGTAGATGCCCCATGGAAATATTCAAGGCCAGTTTGGATGGGGCTCTAAGCAACTTGATGTAGTTGAAGATGTCCCTGCTCATTGTAGAGGGGATTGGACTAGATGACCTTTAAAGGTCCCTTCCAACCCAAACTATCCTATGATTCTACGATCTCAGAGTGTACATGAGAAGGGCTGGAAGTGAATTTTGACTATGAAGACTAAGACAAAAAAAGTACTGAGTACTTTAGACTTTTCTGTATCATTCATTACTAGGTCTTCCCCATCCAAAAAGGTGCCACATTTTCCCTGAATCTCCTCTTAGTACTAGCACACCTGTCGAGTCCTTTCTTCTTATCCTTTATGTATTGTCCTGGTTTCAGCCAGGATAGAGTTAACTTTCCTTGGGCTGAGAGGGAGGACAGCTGAAGGGCCGGGTCCAAATCGATCACTGGAGCATTCCATGTCATGTGATGTCATGCTCAGCATATAGGCAGATGCATGCACGCACATTTTTTTTGTTTTTCGGTTTCCGGATCAGTGGGGCGGGATTCTCTGGTGCAGTCGGATCGCTGCTGGGGACGGGTTCTGTATTGATCGCTGCTCGGTGAGCCACTACTGCATTTTACCCATTTTGGACTACTATTATTACTGTTGGTTTTGTTAGTATTACTAATTTTATTTTTATTCAACCTACAAGTTTCTTCTTTTGTCCCTCCCCTTTTTCACGGTGGGGGGGGGGGGGGGGGGGGGAAGTAAACAACTGGCCACGTGGCGATTTGCTACCAGCTGAGTTCAAACCACAACATGTATCTAGCTAGATTTATCTGCAGATGAAGTTTGACTTTCTTGCTTTTGTCCCTAAATGTCTGAGTTATGCTTTTATAACCCACCTTTGACGCCTGTCCTTGTTTTCACTTCTTGTATGTTCACTGGGGCGATGACCAGTCTCTACTCTTACTAATGCAGGGTGAAAGATGAATATGTGTTTGGTCATCTCAGTGAAGGATGTCGGGCCCTGTGTGACAAACTAGATGCCAGTATCTCCAACAGCCTCCAAATTATGCTCTTTTTTTGTGCCTTGAACAGCTGTAGGTGAGGATAAAACTTCTCCTTTTCCCTCAAGAGTGGATTAATGAAAACCAATTTCTTTGGCTCTTCTGGAATTGGTGCAGACACCCAAGAAAAAAATCAGTGCAGGAGATTACCTGCCCCTTCTCCAAAGAAAGCTATCAAGAGGCTGGGTATCCAGGGGAAACTTCAGTAATCTGAGAGGAATGTGATTAAATGCTGATGCATTTTTTTTTTGAATGGTCAAAGTAATAGAAAAATTAAGACCAGATTTCCAATATCTTTCTGAATGTAGCAGTGGTGTTTGTGATAGCAAATACAATCTCCCCCACCAAATAATCTAACTTTGTCTATGATTATAACCAATGCTTTTATTATTCCACCTGTGTGGTCTGCTTGCCAAATATCAGCAACTCCAGCCATGATGGTTTGGTTTTTTTATCATTGAAGGCCCATATACAATTAAAAACATATTCTGTTGTCATACTTTTTCTCTCTTCATATTCACTTTAAGATTTTTGTGGTTATCTTAATGTATTTCATGGCTGATGTATTTAGTAGGAGCTAATAGAAAATCAGTTTCTCTGTGAGCAAATGCCATCAGATGGGAAGAGAAAAGGAATGGCCCAAAGTACATAATGTTCTGTTATTAACATCTCTCTAAATTAGTTTAGTGAAAGAAGAAAGAACAGCAACTTCTGCACTGACTAATTTCTAGTCAATGGAAGTGGATTGCCCTCAGTGCTTCCACACAACCCAACATAATTGTAAGTTCTATGGCAGTCATATGTTGTAACATTGTTCATAAAAGAAAATAGCATCTCAGTTGACCACAGCATTCAACAAACCTTGAGTGAAAATCACATGTCTGTGGTTTGTTTTGTTTTGTTTTTTTATTTTTCCATTCTCTGCGAATTCAACTCAATTTACAGAGTAAGAACCTCAGGTTACAGTTACCTTCACAGCTGACTTTTGACTCAGCACTCAAGTATATAAAAATAAATTTAAAATACTGTCATCAAACTTGTTTTCATCCTTTCTTGCCAAAACAATGCTTCCCTCCTTGACAAGGACAATAAAAGTGGTCTAGTCCCCTGCAGGCATTTTCCAGAAAAACAAACAAAAATAAAGTTAAATCCACAGTGCAGATGATAATATAAGCAGTCTTCCTTTGAACAACCACCTAGTGGTCACAGAACATGTCCAGTATGTGTGGCATCTGAATTTTACTCCTTCTCAATAAGAGTGAACTAAACTTGCATTCTGAGCTCCCAGCAGAATATTCTACTAGGACAAGTATCGAATGGGTTATCCCCAGTCATCCTTTATGGCCACTTATTTGTAGAAAAAAACCTCTTCAGAAGTGGAAATGAAACTCATTTGTGGAACTCCTTTCTTATGACTATCCTAATGACTGCCTGATGAAGTCGTTTCAGTACAACCTGAAAATTAAATACTTCCAGCAAAAGAGAGTGACAGTGATGCATCCCGAAATCAAGCTTGACACTTCCACAGGAATTCCTTGGAAAGTAAGTTATGCTAGGTTCAAACAGACTTAAGCAGAGTAGGAAACTGAATAGAGGTCTTTCACCTCTTGGAAGAGTGTTCCAAACACACAGCTGCTGCATTACAGAAAGCCTTACTACCTCATCTTCCGATGATTTTGTTTTCTAATCTAGAAACAAGAACGATGTATAGCACATTCAACTCACATTTGTAAATGCTTTCAGAATGTCTGAAACAGCCTTTTTAATAACTTTAACTGTAGAATCACAGAATTACTGAGTCACAGAATCACTGAGCTGGGAAGAAACCTCTGGAGACCATCTAGTCCAGCTCAAAGGAGGGTCATCTAGAGCAAGTCATCAGGACTGTGTCCAGTCATGTTTTGAGTTACCTCTCTGGGCAACCTGTTCCAATGTTTCACCACTCTTGCAGTAAAAAAGATTTTTTTCTATTTTTAAGTGGAATTTCCTATATTTCAATTTTTGCTCATTGCTTCTTGTCCTTTCACTGAATACCACTGAAAAGAGCCTGGCTTCCTCTTCTTTGCGCCCTCTCATCAGGTTTTTATGTATCCCATCACACTGATGTGATTCCCTTTCTTCCCCAGCCTTCTCTTCTCCAGACTAAGCAATCACAGCTCTCAGCCTCTCCTCATATATTATATGTTCCTGCCTCTTAACCATCTTCATGGTCCTGAACTGGACCTGTTCCAGTATGTCTATGTCTCTCTTGTTCTGGAGAGCCCAGGACTGGACACAGTACTTCAGATGTGGCCTCACCAGAGCTGAGTAGAGGGGAAGGATGACCTTCCTCAATCTGCTGGCAATGCTCTTCACGATGCAGCCCGGAATCCCACTGGCCTTCTTTGCCACTGGGGCACATTGTCAGCGCATGGTCAATTTGTTGTGTCTCAGGACCCCCAGGGCCTTCTCTACAAAGCTGCTTTCCAGACAGTTGGACTCCAGGCCTCGCAGGTCTCTCCTGCCTCTGCTCCTGTGTCTTCTCTTTTCCTTTGGTGTCTCTCCTGCTCTGGCATCCCTCATGCCCTGGCATTTCTCTTGTGTCTGATAATGGACACTGTCCTTTCTTAAAGATGTCTTTGCAGAAGCACCATAAACTCATCTGACTGGTTCTAGTTTTGGCAGATGGTGGATCTGCTTTTTGGTTGCTGAGCTGGATAGAACCAGCTGACCAGCACAGGGCAGTCCTTGATCTCCTCCTACACAGGTCACCCCTGAAGCCCCTCCCCCCATACCAAATCCCTGACAATTACATTCAGTACACTCCCCAAGAACAGGACTCAGCATTTCCCCTTGTTGAACTTCATGAGGTTCCCATCAGCCCATTTCTCCAACCTGACCAGGTCCTTCTGCATGGCAGTACAACCCTCCAGTGTATCAGCTGCTTCTCCCAGTTTTCTCTCATTTGCCAACTTGATGAGGGAGCATGCTGTCGTATCATCCAGGTCATTAATGTCAGCGTTGAAAAATACAGGCCCTGGCATAAACCCCTGGGGTACATCACCAGTGATTGACCCCCAGCTGGACATCAAGTTGCTGAGCACAACCCTTTGAGCACAACAGTTCACTTAATTCATGTAGCCCAAACTTCACCAGTTTGTTGAGGAGGACGTTATGGAAGGCAGTGTCAAACATCTTAAAAAAAAAGATAAACAACATCCACTATTCTTCCCTCAGCTACTGAGCTAGTCATTTCTTTGTAGAAGGCTATCAGGTTTGTCAAGCATGATCTCTCCTTTGTAAATCCATGCTGACTAGACTTAACCAGCTTCTTGTCCTTCATGTGTTTGAAAATGCCTGCTCTGTCACTTTCCCAAGGAATCAAGGTGAGGCTGCTCAGCCTGCAGTTTCCCCAGATCTTCTTTCTTGTCTTTTTTGAAGACAGGAGTGACATTTCCTCCCTTCCATTCCTCAAGATCTTCTCCTGATTGACCTTTCAAAGGCAATTGAGGGCAGTCTTGGAATAACATTGGCCAGCTTCCAAGCACTCATGGGTGCATCACATCAGGCTCCATAGACTTGTGTATGTCCAGTTTGTTTAAATATTCCCTAACCTGGTCCTCCTCCTCCAAGGGTAAGTCTTCCTTGCTCCAGACTTCCCCACTGGTCTTAGGGGCCTGGGATTCCTTAGGATACTTGAAGGCCGATCTTACCAGTAGAGATTGATACATTCAGCAGTACTGCTCATATTCAGCTAGCTAATTTCATATCCCTCCAGCCTGATTTTCTAGAGTGCCAAGAACTGGCAGCTCCAGAAGTTTTAAACTGAAGTTTGGATGCTTATTCATTTTCTTACTCTGTAGGTAGGCATCCAAAATTCAGTAATATTTCCTGAAAGTGTTAATATTCCTGCTTACTATTCTAAATTAAACAATGTCTCATATGCTTCCAGGACCCTGGTGCTTTGCACCCCATCCTGAAGTGCTAAAGAGCTGTGCTGATGGACACCAACCATCAGAGAACATCTTTACAAACACAGATCCTTGCTTTACTTTTCATATCACATCTTTGCATACCAAAAAAGTGTACTCTGCACCTGTGCATCTGCAATTAATGATAAATCATAGAATTTTATGAAGAACCAAGTAACAAAAAGAAGACAAGATTAATATATTTATTCCAAGATCAACTCTTGAAGGCTTGGTCTACCAGTTCATCCCACATCAGTAGTTGTCATTCACAAAAGAATATAGGTTGGAGGTGATTGCTGTATTCTGTACATCTCCTCTCACCTGGATTTTAATTGAGGATTAGATAGATATAGAGAAAATCTAGAGTGTGTTCCTAAATGAGATGCTCAAGGTGTAGTAGGATGAATGTGGGACTTTCTCTTCAATTTTTTTAAGTACTATAGCATTAGGTGGCCCAGGACACTAAGGTAGCTATCCTGACACCTGGATTTTTTTTTTTCTGGTGTGTTGTGTCTGGACAATGGAAATAGTTCCCTGAAATTAAAATAGGATTGAACAAGAAAGAGAAAACAGTATGTTTCTATGTGATCATTTAATCTATGTAATAATTTCTTGCAGCAAAATATTAATAGAACCAGAAACAACAGTGAATGAATCATAAAATGTAGGAACTTTGCTTTTCCTATCCTGTTTTGATGATAATTTCTTACTATAACTCCTCAGTATACACTGCATTGAGGGAATATTTATTTTTGATTAAACAGACATTTTGGAATATTAGTCCAATATGATCTTAATTAAAGGCTGACATTTCCATTTTCCATAAAACCTTTTCATAATTATATCTATTGTAGAAATGATTACTTTTTCTTTTTACTTACGTATATGAAACTGTATAATTATTTCTAAATATAAAAATTATGTGGACTAATGTTTCTTGGAAAGGTTAAAGATTTTATTCCAAAAGTAATTTTGAATACGCATAATTTATAGAGTACCTTAATATTGATACTTATTTCTCAACATACTTCCAAAAGGGAGGGTAATTATTTCTCAGAGAATAACAGAATATTTAATGATCAAAAATTTGTCTTACAAAATTGACTGTGGTTATTTTTAAGGGTTGTTATTAGTGGCCACCACCTCCAGCAGCCCTGGCCCAGGACTTCCTCCTGCCCAACCACTGGAGCCCAGCCCTGTGCCCCGGAGACCTGGGGTCTCTGCCCAGGCTGAGGGATGTGACTGCCCCTTTTCCTTTTGCAGGTTCATCCAGTGGGGAAGCTGAGCACTTGACCCAGATGTACAAGACACACACAGGACACAGACATGACTGGCTGCACAGAGCGGGCACTGCCTTCAACAGCACCTACATAAAGGATTCACATCAGAAATAAGCACAGAGAACTCGTCCCCTCCTCCCCTTGGGCTGGTAGAGACAGGAGGTCACTAGTGCAGGCACACACACACACATCACTCTCCAGGCTCACGAGCACACGCACAGTCACAGATCCCCTGAGTACCAGCATGGTCCCTCTGTTCATTTGACACCCCTGCCAGGACCCCAGACCCTCTTACCCACCCCACAGGTCTCCCATTTGCCAGCTGGTCTAACTCAGTTCTTGCTGAAAAAAGACATACGCACTCACACGCTTGTTGCACAGGCACCCCCCACCCACCCATCCCCACAGACTCTACCTGCCTGATATTATTGCTCCGACCCCGGGCCTCCTATGTACTGGTGAGTCCAGCTTGGAGTCTGCTGTTGAATGACAGATGCACACCCCACATACACCCAGTTTGGGAGTGATACAGACACTTGACCCCCACCCCAACCATCACCAGGCACACGGGCTGTGAACCGCAGTCCTGTTCCAACCACCAGTGCTGAGGCCCTCCCTTGTTTCACTCACACCAGCCCTCCAGTAGCTGGCACTCAGTCCTTGCAGCACTCACCTACATGGGACAGAGAGTGAGATCATGCAGAGAGCTAGTTAAGAAAAGGTATAGTAAAGCAACAGGACAGACTCTGGTGATCAGGTGTAGGGCTCCATCAGACAACCATTTAGACAGGCCCCATTTTACACACAAGCAGCCCCTTTTATACCCCTTTCTGTCAGTTCTCCCCTTCATTCCTCCCTGCTCCCCGTTACCCTGCACACTCCTTCATCAGTGTGCATACCTCCATCAACATCCCCCCATCATCCTCCGCCCTCAGGTTTCCAAAGTCCAGGTTTGCGTGCAGCTTCTTGATAGCCCATTAACTACTGTGACTGACCAACTTTGTTTCTTGCCTTAGTCTCCATTACGTTTGTCTGTCAGCTTTGCATCTCCATATGTTCTTGTTTATGGGTTCCTTCTTTTCTTACTATCCCCTTTTTTTATTGAAGAGGCCCTTGACCATACACCCTTAAAGGAGCAGATGCTCTCTCCTTCCACATACCCTTGGAGTTTATTCCATGGAGTTTATTCACATGTCTATTCCCTGCAGGGTTAAAAAGCAAAGAGTCCAGGACATTGAGTCAGAGTTTAATTCTGCCATGAGGTATGATATCAATTATAAAAGCTAAATATGTATTTAATCTACTACTGCCAGGTATTTTTGATGCTTATGGACATGCAAGGAAGGCCCTGACTTGAAGAGCTTACCATATTTAAATAGAAGGTAATTAGAAAAAAGGCTCACTTCACTGAAGTGAGATCAATCTTTCTAGAGAAGTTCTATCCTCAGTAAATGAAATGCCTCCAGAAGGCTATTCAGACTTCCTTGTAACTCCCCTAGAGGAAATCCTCTCTTTCTGGAGAAGGAACCTTGTAAGATTAACCTTGTAAGAGACATTGTCAACACTACCAGGACAGTGGCGGTCACCTTTGGCAAAAAAAGCTCTGTTTATTCTTCCTCTGTGCTCTCTGTTTGTATGCCGTCCCACTTTTCCATACTATACTCTGAGTGGAAGGTTGTGGGTCTGGATATGAAGGGGCAAACAGAAGGTGAAAAAGAGGAAAATTGTGGGAAGAGAAAGGAAATAAAAGAGAAGTGAGAGAGACTATGCCCAGTATTTGATGTATCAATGGCCAGAACTAAACAGTACCAGGGACCTAATCCCAGTGCCAGAAGGGCCTGTGTAGACCAGTCTTGAATTGTGGATCATCCATAGCCCTAGCTAGAGCCTTCATCAGCAGATACTTCTATGTCAGTCTTCATGGCCTGGTTTCTCTCCTGAGGGAGGCAAGATTAGAGCACACTGGTGCATGCTTCAGTTCTGATCAGCAGAGACACAACCTGAAAGTAATCTCAGGCTTCCCCAATTATACATACCCTGACTCAGTCTCAGAAAGAACCTCCCTTTTCCCTATGTGGGAAATTAATGTGACTAATATCCTAATGTAGTTTCCTAAACTACAGTCAGACAGCATGAACGATGCCCTTCATTGCCTAATTAAAAGTGCATTTTCTATTTGTCACCTTTTGAAGCAGGGGATGTGTTGTGATTATGTGTTCTTATTCAACATATTGATGATTCTGCAGATTTGCTCTCAGTCAGTCCTGAGGTCTTGAAATAATCCACATGTCTGGTGATATTTCTTGGATTAAACCACAGGTTAAGGTGAACTGCTGGATTTGCTACAGACGTTATACTTAACTACATCTGTTGCTGTCAAGAAATCAGTGAAAAAATCAATTGTACCTCCCTTCTATATTTGGCAATAAAAGTTCTAATGTCAAGCAAAGAAAATTGCTTGTTATAAATTAATGCTTCATTTTTCATACTAGTCATTTATTATCACAAGGGATAACTGTTATACATTTAAACTGCACACCTTTTTCAGAAGCAGCATTTAAATATATGTGTCTACAGCCAAAATTAAAGTCCAAAACACTGCTTGATATACCCAAACCTGATAGTGCCTGAAATTACTGGGAGCCTCTGTCACTTTGACTATGAAATTTTCAGTGTCTAGATTGTTTGGTTTGGGGCATGTTGTAAGTTCATTCAGTCTTAGACACTCAGTACCATCTTTCCATGAGGGTCCACCCCAAAGAACAGTGAATGAAAGCTTATATCCAGTGCGGGATCCCATGTGGCAGGCAATTAAAGAACACTCCTTAACATATGTCTGCAGGATCTGGCTCCTTCAATAATTTTTTTTTTTGACATTTTCTCTTAAATTTGCACTGAGAAATTGGTTTTACTCACCAAAGAATGGGGAGATGTTGTCCTCTTTAGCAAGAAAGTTTTTAACTCTGAGCTTCCCTTTGCCAGGATATTGCCTTAGAGGAGGATTTTGCTCTCCCCTCAGTAAAGCTGGGCCACTGCAGCAAAATAACCATATCTGAGTGTATCAGAGAGCAGATGAGCAGATGAGATGAGCAGAGCATGATGCTGTAGCCTACTGCTTCACGTCATCATTCAGGCACCATCACCACCATCCGTGTAGCTCTTTTTAAGAGTGAATACAGATAACTCATCTGAAGAGAAGAGTCTAGACTCTGTGGCTTCTCAGTAGATGAAGGATGAATCTACACTGGTGCTTTCACTCATAGTGAGAATGCACTTTGGAAGAGAATCTCTGAAGCTTCCTCATTGACTGTGCTTTGATTCACATCATGCACATACAAACTGAATTTATTTTGGGTGGAACTGAACTGGAAGGTGTACTCCTGATATGCTCCAAGCACTAGTGAACATTCAGCCACAGGACCAAACCATCCTACTCCTAGGAAAAGCACTCTGAAACATTTATAGTGTGGATGTCAGATCCTCTGCACCAACTATTTTCCTTGATGACTTTGGGTCTTAGCAGACTTCCCTACTTGCTAATGTAGACAGATCCAAAATAATTTCTATCTTGATTGTCAAAATTTCAAGAGGGGTAGAGTTTAAGACCCTTTCATTTCCATGAGTTTTCGGGTAGCTTTAGGCACCTTCTCAGTTTGAGTGTAGTTTTTTATCAGCTATCTGAGACATAGAGATGGGGTGTTGAATTTTAACTTCCATGTGATGGGCTTAACATGTAAAAGTTTAAATTGACAAGGGAGTCTTGGACAAATAGTAGGTCCAAGACCTCAGTTCATAACTAATTAGAATGTATTTCTCCATTTTCTAAATAGATATGGATTTCTAGATTTGTTTTTCTGGTTGAACTCAGTAGCACTGGAGGACTCACTTAAATGCTGTTCTAAATAACTTCTAAATATCACGCATACACACAAAAAACTTCTGTAAATTTTAATCTGTGGGTTAATATGCTAATAGGTAAGACAACAATCAGTTAACCAGAGCGATTAACAACCCCACACAAAATTCAATCTGTTACTTCAGAGTTTTTTAATTACCACATTCTGAAGAAAAGTTCATACAAACAACAAAAGATTGAGGCTTTGATTGAATGTCAGAGTGAGGTCAATGTATTCTTATCAGAGCCTCTGCAATGATTCATCCATCTGCTGGCTCATATATGCTATCAGAGGTGTTGCTTCTCCCTTGTATTTATGTTGATATTAAACCAAAAGCAATGACCAAAATGTCCATTTCTTTAATTTTCCCAATTCCCTTCTGTTAATGCAGGAAGACTGCAGTAAGTCTAATTCCAAAATATTAATAATTTAGCATAGATTTCTATTTATATTGATGAAATATTTACAGCAAAAGCAAACAAATTTTCTATGTCAATTTCCATTCATTAATAATAGGTCAATTTTGAGTCACAATTTAGAAGTTACCTTTTAAATGATGGGATTATATTCTCTTTTTGTTACATAAATCTGATCTGTAAAACTAGCAAATTAAATGACTGCTTTGCTCTCCTATCTGCTAGTACACTGGATTAATAAACCTTCATAAAATAAGAATTGTCCCCTAAGGAATTCTCTTTCGAGGAAGTAAATTCTTTCTTTCTTTGCATGTGATGCTCCTCTATTTTAATCATAAATTCCTGTTACCAGGAAATGTCCCCCGCAGCTATATCTATCTATGCCTATGCCTATGCCTATGCTTATGCCTATGCCCTGTGTCTGTATCTATCTATATCTAATCTATCTTTCTATATCTATATATCTATGAGTGTGTGTATGTATAAATATATATAAAACAAATTTGTTTATGGTGTGTCACCTACACATGCTGCACAATTGTTTATTTAATCACCAAGCATCTAAAATTTAATGCCATTTTACCACTACAGACACGAAGTCCAATCCATGTAGACTGTAATCTTAACATGTGTATATTTTTTTGAATTATGCTGGAATCTGACTTTTGTAAAATGAATATCTAAAAAGTCAGATTTAACCAAGTTTACAATGTTTGATAGCTGTAATGGAATGCATTTCTCCTGTTCAGACAGGAGCCAGACATGGACTGGAAGGAGACTTGAAGAATTTAGCAGATATTTCTGAGTTCTGCAGCCTCCTTTAAGCCACTATTAACTATCAGATCATCCTTGCTGATGTTGCAACTCTATCTGCAAATAACAGGTGGATCCTCAGCCCTTAGAAACTCAGTCTTTCAAGGTTTCTGTGGTTAAAATACTTCAAGTCTATATTACTGGCTTATGAATTATTTAAAATTTAAGAAATACAAATGCTTTAATTTTTCTTGAGATTTGTAGTTTTTAATATTGATTTTTTTCCTTTTTCCTTGCATACATTGCAGCAGTAAATCTAATATTTGAAGAGTACTATGTATTTTTCATTGATTTTTATATTAAATCAGAGTAGTGTTCAGAGTTTTGGAGTTGCTAGATTTGTTTACATGTAAGGATGTGGTAGTTGTTTTCTACCATGCAAAATTATGGTGTCAGGCACATCCACATGTATTAAACTGAGGTCTGAGTTTCAGTCTCTGAATTCATTCATCCACCTAGTAAACTGAACAATTTGAATAATCCAATATTTTAAATGACAAATGTATTCTTTGATTACTCAGCATTAAAATCTGAACACAGTACTCTAGTGTAGATACAAAATGGGAAAAGCACTATGTGTTGCTGATGAAATTTTCGCAAATTAACACAACTCTCCTAAACTTGTACAAAAACAACCATTATTTTTTGTAGAAAAACTGTGTATCACCTATTCATTAATATGCAACAGCTATTCTCTGAATTACTAGCTCATAATTGTAACTTTAAAATAGCTCTATGTTAAAAGAAAAAGACCCAGAGTATTAGCCCACAGCAATGGAAGAAAACTATTCAAACACCATAATGAGAGATGTTCCTGAGAACATGAATTTTAAAAATATCATACTGAGCTATTTAAAGTGGTGTATGAAAAGGTACAATTATTAAAGGAGGAAAGAAGACAAATATCTTGCAGTTAAACTAAATTTTAAGATGAGAAACATTTTGAAGATCTGATAAAATCTGATAACACTAGTTGAATAACGTGAGCAATATCTGAACTATAAAAACTGATGTTGCCTGTAAGCTTCTACACGTACCTTTTTCACATCTGCCAAGAAACCTGTTCCAAATGAATTTACTGAAATTTAGGAGCCACATAGATAGATGCTAGGTAAATCACTAAGTCACCTAAGACAATGAAACCAACTCCCTGTCTGAAGGATTTAGAACAAGTATCACCAATACTAGTGCCTCCTGTAAATTGGTTTTGGCAAAGACAGACTGCAAAAGTCATTCCACTGGGCCAGAGCTAAATTATGGCAGCTCAGCTAATTCTTGTTTATTTTACCTCCAGCTCAAGGATAAAAGCTAAGATAAAAGAAAGTACTGTACTGTGGTGGGTTAACCTTGGCTGGATGTCAGGTGCCCACCAAAGCCACTCTATCACTCCCCTCCTCAGCTGTGCAAGACAGAGAAAATAGAACAAAAGGTTCATGGGTTTAGATAAGAGCAGGGAGAGATCATTCACCAATTACAGTCATAGGCAAAACAGACCCATCTTGGTGAAATTAATTTAATTTATTACCAATCAAATCAGAGTAGGGTAATAAGAAATAAAGCCAAATCTTAAAAACACCTTCCCTCCACCCCTCCCTTCTATCTGGGCACAACTTCACTCCCGATTTCTCTACCTCCTCCCCCTGCACAGTGCAGGGGGACAGGGAATGGGGGTTGCAGTCAGTTCATCACCTGTTGTCTCTGTTGCTCCTTCCTTCTCACACTCGTCCCCTGCTCCAGCATGGGGTCCCTCCCATGGGAGATAGTCCTCCACAAACTTGGACCAATGTGTGTCCCTTCCATGCGGTGCAGTCCTTCAGGAACAGACTGCTCCAGTGTGGGTCCCCCATGGGGTCACAAGTCCTGCCAGCAAACCTGCTCCAGCGTGGGCTCCTCTATCCACCGGGCCACAGGTCCTGCCAGGAGCCTGCTCCAGCGCAGGTTTTCCACGAGGTCACAGTCTCCTGGGTGCATCTGTGCCTGCCTCACCACGGTCTTCTTCAAGGGCTGCAGCACCTCCTCCCCTTCCTTCTTCACTGACCTTGGTGTCTGCAGAGTTGTTTCTCTCACATATGCTCAGTCCTCTCTCCCAGCTGCTGTTGTGCAGCCGTTTTTTCCCCTTCTCAAATATGTCATCCCAGAGGCACCACCACCATTGCTGATGGGCTTGGCCTTGGGCAGCAGCGGGTCGATCTTGGAGCCAGCTGGCATTGGCTCTGTCAGACATGGGGGAAGATTCTAGCAGCTTCTCACAGAAGCCACCCCTGTACCCCCCCCCCCCCCCACTGTCAAAACCTTGACACACAAACCAAATACATGCACAAAGAAAAATGTGAGGGGTCACATTCTCCTAGTTTAACAGCAGTTCCATACTCAGATGAAAAACTTAAAAGTCAGAATGTCTTGAACGGAAGTTGCCCATGAATACAGGGCAAGACGATCAGCCACTGATGTGGTGCAGTCATGAGAACTGAGGTAGATCCTTCACAGATTTTAATCTCCGTATGAAAACAACCCTTGGTTCTTTGTTTTTTCACTGAAGAATCATCACATTTTAAATTGTGTAGCCAAAGAAATAGAGGAAAACTTGTACTGGCAGCCTGCCACACTGGCATAACTACAAGGATCATTCTGGACAATGAAGGCATAAGATGCATCCATTACCATCGGGGCAGGGAGTGCAATTCACAGAAGCGCAGAATGACTCTATTGCTGAGGTTGGAAGAGACCTCTGAAGTTCATCTAGTCCCACTTTATATTGCTTGTGCATATAGAATTCTCATCTATTTTTGAAATACAGTTCTAATTCTTAATTAATCTGGAGAAGAAGCTTTGACAAAAGGTATTTAACCAGTACTATCTCTGAAAAACAGAGTTGTTCCACAACAGTTTAAGAAAACTGAGGTATATTCATTGATCAGTATTGTGGGATCAGTATTTTGGTCAATCAAACACAGTTATCATGTGCTTTCTAAAACTTCCTTATGCCAATGATGAGCTTGAGGGGTAAGGGGTGGCAGGTGGAAGACATTCTGAAAGCTATGGGAACTTAAGGTCTTCCCAAATACAGCATCCACAAACACCCTGTCTGTACTATAGAGTATTAGCTAGTGTTGCCAATATTGAGGGTGTCTATCATAAGGATGTACCTTTACTCTTCCACTCATCTCAAGGATGCATGTTTACTCCTTCACAGCATACATTTTCTTCCATGTATTTTAACACTACTCTATCAAACTGTGTGCTTACCTCCCAAGAGACAATATGGTTAGCATGTCAAGGAGTAATATGGGTCTTTATTATTCTAGACAAGTCTTGAATAAGTACAGTACCTAGAAAATGTAAATATGAACTTGCCTTTGTTGAAATATCAGATCTAAAGCTGTTATTAAAAAGAAGATAACCTTGTCACAAGATGAAGGAAAGAGAAAGGTACATGGAAGAAAGTCATGTACTTTTTCTGCAGTTTTGTCAGTTATGTTACATTGGATTTTAGAACTTAACTTCATGCAATGGAAATGCACATCTTATGGTCAGTCAGCCAAAAATTAGTGAAAATACACATTGCACTTATTTTCATTCCCTCATATTTTTGATTATATCACTGGATGAGAGGGAATTGATCTTTGTTCAACCATCCCAGAATGGCATCTACATGAACTGTGATCCCAAGTGTGACCTGAATTGCTGTGGATTTAGAATAGCAATTTGTAAGTGGGAGCACAAACAAATGTTATGCAAGTGTCCCTCCATTGAATAAGTTTTGTTATCAGATGGGATGCCTTATTGTTCAGATTTTAATTACATACTTCTCATTGATAAAATTTTGTGTACTGAGAACATAAAATAGGGCTGTAAGGGATATTCAGAGGTTATCTAGTCCAATACCACCCATTATCAGTTATCCCTCACTCTGCTCAGATAAGATTATTAATCTAATCTGTTTTTATAAGCATTCAGAGATGGAGATTTCATACCCTATTAAAATATCTGCTTGAATGCTTCTCTAGCCTTATGTAAGAACATTTTCCCTAGTATCTAAATCTTCCTCGTTGTAGCTTACAGCCATTGTTTCTTGTTCTATCCTGAGAAAGAAAGAGTAGGAAGAATAGACATTTCTCTTTTTAGTTTGCAGTAGCTTTTTGTGTACTTGAATGCTGTTATAAAGTCTCCTCTAATACGCTTTTCTTCAGCCAAAACAATTTATTCAATCTTCCTTCAGAGGCCACATTTTCTAGGCCTTTTAATTATTTTGTGGTTCTTCTTTGACTCTTCACAAATTGATCCACAGTTTCTTAAACTGTGATGCTCAAGAACTGGGTGCACTTCTCCAACTGGCATCTTGCCAGTAATGAATGGACCAAGTGGATGCTGCTTGTGTTTGTAAAATTAGGTTAAAATTGTACCTTTTCTCACAGTAAGGGTGGGACATTCTTTTATTGGCTTTTTTGTTCATAAATTGTAGACCCTTTTTTAAAGAACTGAGACCTAGTCATTGTGTTGTTTATTATTCCTTTTGTAAGTAATTTGTTTTCATTGAATTGCACCCTGTTTATTTTGGATTATTTCTTTATTTTTTTGAGATTATTTTGAATTTTGATCCTCATCGCCAAAGCACCTGAATCTATTCCGTTCTGACCTACAACACTGACTTCCATGGGTTTGTAGGGACTCACAGTTTACTCCTGAATAGTCCACAGCAGCAACAATTACAGGCTAAAATTGTCTATGCTGGACAATCTCCATCTGTCTGGGAAAGTTTTGGAAGTTCACCAATTGATTGAAAACTGTTAGAATAAACAGGGCTTATAGTTGTATCACATGAATCAGTCTAATGCAGTATTTTATCTAGCAGACATTGAAATCAACAAACAAATAGACCTCATCTATTAAATGATATATTTTGAAAATCTTTCTGTTCCAAGAACTGATGGTAAGCTTATAATTCAATAGGTTCAAAAATCAGTAGTGCTATCTATCCTAAAGAATGGATATAATATTAAGAATAAATATACAATCAAAAGGGGATTAATATTTGTAGATTTTTCAGCTCTGTTCAAATGGAAGACTTTATAATTCACCTACATGACCATGAGATCTGCTGTGCATATGAACCAGCCACAGATCGCAAAAATGTTATTTTCTAAAGGCAATCTTTAAAATCATATCTCACATAGATATTGTAAAATATGTAACTTGCTTATATATTTGCACTATTTATGTTGGAAGGGGGGTTTTTTTAGCAGAAGTATTTATCCAGCTCTGATGACAGCTGACAATAGTGGCAATGAAGGTTCAACCAGCTGTAAAACAGATTGTGGGATGAGTAATTTCCTGTGCTGCTGGAATCCAAAAGAGGGGCTTGAAGGTGAGATGGTAGCCTGGCAGACACATGGCTAAACATTGTACATGTGAACATGCTGCTACAGCAAAAACTTGCTCAAACAGACACATAAGCTGTCCAAGGAATACACATGAGAATAAATATGAATGTTTTAATGAGGTTTGTATTTAATTACTTTCTGCCCATCCCCACTGCTCCTCCACAGTTTCTAGAACTGGGATTAGTTCAATAAGAGATTATGTAGTCCACAATTTGAAAAACAGATTGCACCAGGATGTGAAATGTGAACATTTGGGAGAGTACAATTACTGTTCAGGGTGTGTAAAATGCTTAAACAAGAAGCATTAAACAAGTTCTCCACTGGAGGCAAATGTGCCAATTGTTGGTATCTGTTGGCCATAAATTATAATCAGTAACTGTTAAACTAAGCTTTACCTAATTATTCTTTTACAGTTTTTTTTTTTGTAAAAGGAATGCAGATCTGCAGTCTTGATATTATCGACGAACTAGTATCTAGGAAAATCAAGGATGATCAGCTGAATTAATAAATCATTTCAAAAGACTATATTTTTGTCAGTATTTTAATATGTTGTAGCTCTTACAACACAGTGCAAATAAAGGGTTTAGGACCATGTTCAGAATATCTTTTCCAGATTCCCCAGCAGAATGACTCAGAGCTGCTAAATTTAATATTTTGTATCTCCATAAAGGCAAGGGAAAAAGATATATGACTGAAATACCTCTAAAGTGAGAAACTTGCTTCCAGTTTCTGTGTCCCAAGGATGTTCAAATCTACACATTTGAACACAGATTCACTCCCAGGGGGGTCCTAAATAATCTGCTGCCTACACCCTTTACAAATTGGGTTAACAAGCAGCCAAGAGCATTGGCACTAGAATGAGTACCAAAAGAAGGAACCTGACTGTGTAACCCAGGAGTTAGATGGGAGGTATGTAAGAATTTGAGGTCTAGTCCTCTTACTGTAATTTTTCCAGAGTTTCTTCAATATAAAATGCAGAAATGATCCTGGCAGCAAAGACTGGAATGAGAGGCTTGTCCTTTGCTTCCTCCATCTGAAGAATCTTGCTTTCTCCCTTTAGCCTAATGGGACAGCAGCATCAACAATTATGGTCTCCTAATCTGTCAAACTTATTGGCCTACTGATCATGTCTCTCTCCTGGGAGTTAAGAAAAAGTGATGGAAACCTCTTTGGACAGAGGGAGGACTACAGTGCAAGTTAACCATGAAATAATGATTGAGACCATTACTTAATAAGGTTGACTCTACTCTCACCAACTTTTCAAAGAACAAGCTTTTTTTCCCTAGCACAAATACAGGCTGGGCGATGAGTGGATTGAGAGCAGCCCTGAGGAGAAGGACTTGGGGTATTAATGGGTGGAAAACTGACTATAAGCCAGCAATTTGTGCTCACAGCCCAGAAAGCCAAACGTATCCTGGGCTGCATCAAAAGAACCATGGCCAACAGATTGAGGGAGGTGATTCTCCTCTTGTACTCTGCTCTCATGAGACTCCACCTGGAGTACTGTGTTCAGCTCTAGGGACCCCAGTGTAAGAAAGACATGGACCTGCTCAAGCAGGTCCAGAGGAGGCCATGAATATGATCAGGGGGCTGGAGGACCTCCCCTACGAGGAGAGACAGAGAGAGTTGGAGTTGTTCAGACTAGCGAAGAGAAGGCTCTGGGGAGACCTTAAAGGGGGCCTACAGGAAAGAAAGGAAGGGACTCCTTAACAGGGCATGTAGTGCTAGTATGAGAGGTAACAGTTTTAAACTCAAAGAGGGTAGATTTAGATTAGATACAAGGAAGAAATTCTTTACTGTGAGGGTGGTGAGACACTGCAACAGGTTGTCGAGAGAGGCTGTGGATGCCTGTCCTGGTTTAGCCAGGATAGGGTTAAGTTTCCCCAGCAGTGGGGGGGGAGCTCTAGCCGGGTTATTCAGATACCATGCGACTTCACATCCTGGCGCCGAAGCAAGACAGCTGGTTAACACGTGTGTTATGCCATCGCTCTGCTTTCACTGCTGTATTGGTAGATATTTTGCTCTGTTCATTGTTGTTACTGTTATTCTTATTGTTATAGTTGTTGTCTGTTGTGTTGCTGTTGCATTGTTGTATTAAACCTCTTCTTATCTCAGCCCCGGAGCTTTGTATTTCACTCCCTTTGTGGGGGAGGGGCAGCGGCCGCATGGTCTCAGACCCCGGCAGGGACTAAACCACCACAATGCCCCATCCTTGGAAGTGTTCAAGGCCAGGTTGGACGGGGCTTTGAGCAACCTGGTCTAGTGGAAGGTGTCCCTGCCCATGGCAGGGGGTTTGGAACTAGATGATCTTTAAGGTCCCTTCCAGCCCAAACCATTTTGATTCTATGATTAAGTTAAAGGCACCTGGAATCAGGAGAAGACTTGATCTGTAAACTTCTGTCTCAAATATGTATCTCAGAGCTCCAGAGAGGTAATTAATCCCAAGGGGAAACAAATTTCAGAATCATATGTGTGTTGGTTTTGGCTGGGATAAAGTTAATTTTCTTCACAGAAACTTGTATGAGGCTATGTTTTGAATTTGTGCTGGAAACAGTGTTGATAACACAGGAATGCTTTAGTTATTGCTGAGCAGTGCTTACACAGAGTCAAGGCCTTTTCTGCTTCTCACACAATCCCACCAGCGAGTGGGCTGGGGGTGCACAGGAAGCTGGGAGGGGTCACAGCTGGGACAGCTGATCCCAACTGACCAAAGGGATATGCCATACCATATGATGTCATGCTCAGCATATAAAGCTGGGGGAAGAAGAAGGAAGGGTGGTACATTTGGAGTTATGGCATTTGTCTTCCAAAGTCACCATTATGCATGATGGAGCCCTGCTGTCCTGGAGATGGCTGAACACCTGCCTGCTGATGGGAAACAGTGAATTAATTCCTCGGTTTGCTTTACATGTGTGAATGGCTTTTGCTGTACCCATTAAACTGTCTTTATCTCAACCTACAAGTTTTCTCACTTTTACTCTTCCAGTTCTCTCCCCCATCTCATCAGGGGGGAATGAGAGAGCGCCTGGAAAGTGCTTAGTTGCCAGCTGGGTTAAACCATGACAACATCTCAACATTTTTTATTGTGTAGCTTTGCACTACCTTTTCTCAGCTTGTGTTCTCTTGTGAATCTGACTCGTAGACACATAACACTTCATGGCACTTTCCATGCAATGTACAAGAGCTACAGGTCTGTGATCCTGTCCTGGGGATACTACCTCAGGCATTAAGGAAGGGCAAAACTGAATATATGCCTTGTGCATCTGCACATGCATAAATTCATTGTATTTCCATCACTAAACAAAGATCAGTTACTTATCATCCTCTTTCAAATAAAAAGTAGTTTAAAAACTTTACATTGGTGAAGTGACTCAGCAGAAATAAGGTAATATTAACCACTGAGGTATCTGAATTGGAGCAAACTTAGGTAATGCTGAATGTCACACTCAGTCCTTGAATTTAAGCTAGTCCTCAAAACCTCAATGTCCAGCCTTAGTCTTGCATCATTACTTCCTTCAACATTGCTAGTGCCTTTCCCCTAAACCAAAGATGAGTCAAAGATGAGATAAGGGAAGCCAAACTCCTAACCAGCTGGAAACTTCCTTTGCTCTTTGAAGTTTGTCACAGGGAAATGCTGGAAGGATTAAAATCCTAGCAAGGAGTGTAAATATATGCTAAGAGTACCCTGAAGCACTCCACTAAACCCTACAGCAGTGAAATTTTGTGTCACCATATGCATACATTGATGAAATGTATTGCAAAGTACCATTTGTGAAAAACAAAAATAAAAGCAAAGAAGATAGTGTAAAACTGTGCATTAGTAATGTAACAAAAAGGAATAAAAATAGTGAGATGCAGAAAGTAGAATCTGTTTAGATCAAAATCAATCTGGAAAAGAAAATCATATTTTACAGGAAAATGCTTGGAGTCTATTTTATCATCAGTTTAAAGTGAAAACAAAAACATCTACAATATCGTTAAAGAGAGAATTCCTGTAGTATTTTGTATTCTTTATGGGACTTTCTACTTTGAAGAATATGCAGAACATCAGTTATTCATGATGTGACAATGTATACATGAGAATGATTCCTTTTTCAGACTTAGTTCTAGAAAGTAGTCAGAGCTTCAGTGAAGATTTGATGATAGACACTGAACTTAAATTGAGTAATCACAAGCTGATTCAATTGAATGGAAAATAAACAGAAGGCTAAAGGTAAAGCTTTTTTTTCTGAAAAGGAATCGGTAAGAGTTTTGAGTCCATGCTATGAACCTTTAAGAACTGACAAAGTGCTTTAAGTTCCATCCTTCCTTTGCCTACCATCACTCACAGATACCTATCCCTTGTCACTTCAACTCTTCATAGAAGTTGGAGATACAGTAACTTGTGTTTTTTAAGCTGGTAATTTATGTAATAAAACATATATGGTATTTGTTATTCAAATCTCAAGGGGAAAAAGAAGTTGTAGTCAGGATGTTGTGGCCAAACAGTTTTGTAATTCTCTTATGTAAATAAGAAATAAGATATATGTATATAGTTTCTATTGTTAAAATCAGTTGTTAGAAGGGAGCTAAAATGGCCCCCATCTTCAAGCCACTACAAAAACACTTGTGCTGAGTCATCCCCCCCTTCTGTGACGGAAACCTGAGACAAGCCCCCCGAAACCTGAGAAAAGCCCGCGAAAACCTGAGAAAAGCCCGGGAAAACTTGTTTACAACTTTGCAGACCCCTCAGGGTACGCCCATCATGAATATGGATGAAGCCTACACTATAAAGGGACTCGGTTCTGCCGGGTCAGGTGTGTGTCCTGGTAGAGCAGAGACTCCCGGCACACCCAGCGCTGTTTTGCTCACTCGCTGCTTGCTAATAAATTTATTATTGATCACTAAAAATTGAGAAGTGGTTATTTCCCGCTAAATTACTTTTAATCTATAACAATTTACTTTGCTCTAAACTGGATCTGTAAAATGTCACAATTAAGAAAAAAAATTATCATTTTCTTGTTGATAGAAGATTCGCTGAAGTCAGCTGGGGTCAGGTGGCTCTGAGGCTTATCTGTAACATGGCATATGGAATTTCTTTTAAGATGAATATAAAACTTTGTGTCCTGGTTTCAGCCAGGATAGAGTTAACTTCCCTTGGGCTGAGAGGGAGCACAGAGGGCTGGTCCGGATCCATCATTGGAGTATTTCATACCATGTGACATCATGCTCAGTGTATACATGCGGACTCTGGCCGCGCTCTGTAAGCCACTGCTGCATTTTACCCGTTTTGGATTTACATCTTGTCACTGTTGTTTTTCTTGTTACTATTAGTAAATTCCTTTTTTTTTTTTTATTCAACCTACGAATTTTCTTCTTTTTGTCCCTCCCCTATTTCACCGAGTAGGGGAGAGGTGAACGGCTGGCCACGTGGTGATTGGCTGCTGGCTGGGTTCAAACCACAACACTTGGTGATGCTTGCAGCTCACATCAAGAGAAAAACACATTGAGGGTCCATGGCTCCACAAAAGAAAAGCCACTTCATACAGACTATTAGAGATAAATAAAAGCATAAAATAACTGAGGAGAAAATACAGTGTAATGAAGAAAGCCGAGCTACATCTTGCAAACTGCAGTGAACCACAAAATGTTCATTCAAAAGCCATAAAAACCAAACGAAGCAGAAAAGAGGTAGAATTGGTCCTACACCAAGAATGAGGAAGGTAACCTATGTATGATGCCCAAACAAAGGAATATTATGTTTTGGTTTTCAGCAACACTGTTTTATTAAAGTATTGGACTGTTACTGGGAATAAGGCTACAGAAATAGAAATACTGAATTTAAGAAACAAACACAAGAGCATTGTGTTCTGTAATCTCTCATCCCTGAAAGAAGTAGCAAGTGAAATTAGTACTCTGATAGTTATGATTTTTAGTAAATTCCTCAGTCTGGGATTTATGCTGCATGACCATAGTATAATGTCCATTTGTCTAATGTCAGGTCTTTAGAACAAAGTTTAAGGGAAAGATAGGCTTCAGTGGATGTGATTAAGTTAAGCAAGTCCCTAAACCAGAAGTCCCTGAACACAGTCTAAGTTTTGTGTAATCAAAATCCTGATCAGAATGCTATGTCATGAACCCATCTTTAATTGAAATTTATCTCAACAAGGGTTTAAGAAGGAAGGGGACAACTGAGGCCAGTGTGACTTATTAAAGGAGTATGAAGTAATAAATCAATAAGAATAAAATGCTCATAAACCAAAAACTGCTCAGTACAGAAAGGAGGCAGTGTGACCACAGTGAAGATAGAAGCAATCTTAGGAACAGAGAAGTAAAAAATAATATTTTAAATGGACATGGCTAAACAGTATTTCAAAGCTTATAAACATGTTGGCTATGATTAGTGTCCTTCAGGACATGGTTTAGAGCCCATTATCCTGTACTTGTTTGAAGTCATAAAACACGTTCTAAAATGTTCTGAGTTTTTTGTTTTGTGACTATTGGTTAGTTTTTCAACATTTTAGAGTTTATGTCGGGTTCCTAGAGCTATTAAGCCTTTTCTAAACACTCTTCAGCTAGGTCACAGAAGAGGTTAAAGATGAGATGAATAATGAGCTCTCCATCCCACCATACTTCTGAGCATTCATGGTGCCTGCTCTGGATCCTATAGGAAACTCCCTCACTGACCAGGAACATGCCTAGTGAAGCTGGGAAGCTGTGAGATTTCTGGGTTGCTTTTTTGGATATAAACATCTACATTCTATATTAAAGTTACACAGCAAGGATATAAAATGTCATTTGCAGTGTTAAACATCATAGAGTTTGGTTTTAAAATAGCAAGCATCAAATGCTCACTGTGAGCTGATCAGGATATGTAGCAAAAAAGCACTATCAAATATATTGAGATAAGCAAAATAATGAGGAATATCAATGTTTTCAGTCACTGAATACATTTCTGTCTCTGTTGAAAATTTAAACTCCCCAGGAACTCCTATAATCCCTCAGACCATTCATTTCAGCCTAGTTTGGCAACCCTTAGATGTCTGAAAGGGCCTTTGAAGCAGGTACTATATCAAGTTCTTTTTATCTAATGATAGCTGACCATATTATGTGTTTCCCAGCATAATTCAAAGCAGATCCCTAACAATAATGATAGTTTAAGGATGTGCTAAACTGTAATGAATTGTGTCTAATATTGTGCTAGCATTGAATAGTCAAGGTTCAACAGACCCCTAACTGCTCTTCCTCTCTGGTCATGCTTTCTTGTTAACGTAGGGAAAAGCCTGCTACAAAGTAGTCTAGTTTAAACGAAGTTAAGCGTTTTCTATTAATTTATCTGCTGGTCAAATTTCCTTTTTTATCTCCTGCATATGCCAGTTTTGCTCATTTTCCATTCCTTTATTTTTTTAAAATAACAGTCATTTTAAAACTAAAGGCTAATATACTCAATATGAGAAATGGCAGCTTTTCCATTTGTTTAGGAAAAGCATTATTTACAGACATCTTATTTTCATATATTCAAGATCATTGTTTAATGTTTCTTTGTTGTTTCACTGTTTCTTTGTTGTTTCTCATTCCTGTTTTTATTCCATTAAGGACATATGAGACAAGTGTTAAAGAAATTAGTTTAAAATATCCACATAATACTCTTCCACATATTCTCAAGGTTTATTCAATGTCATCCTTTAATAATAGCTACTACTGACAGAGATATCTTTGTGATATCTTTGGCAGCCATACCGTGTTTCTTCTATAAGAAAGTACTGACAGCCTTTCTGTAAGGAAACGTTCATAGACACAGCTTCTCTGTTTCCACCTACAGCTCTGTACACACATGTGAATATCTGATAGATGTAAACAGGACATAAATAGGACATTTGCACACAATCATTCTCAAAGTAGCTTCAAAAAATTGTAGATATATGAAACAATATCATTCCACCATTCCCCTCAGAGGTGGAGCAGGATCTCCCAGTCAAAGGGATTGCTCTCTTATTGCACTGTTAATTTTATATAGTTTGGATGTATGTCTTGTTAAATCAAGATGGTCTTTCAGCTAGAATACTCATTCTTCCTTGTTTTGTAATTCAGGTTCATTTGAACCTTTTAGTGACTAAGAAATGCCACTAAATGTAATCCATTTTGCTGGTCTAGATGAACTCTTCTGGTTAGAACTGTATTCCCTTTTTTATACTAAATACAATAACTGCTGAAATCAACTTATTTTTATAAGTGTTAGTAAGTCACACACTTACATAATGTAATGTTATGTAATGTAAGCAACTGACTGTTGAAATCACTGTCCAAAGCAAGAACACTCACTAATGGTAGCCATACATACAGTTGTGCTCATGTGAGAGTGGACACATAACAATGTTCAAGTTGTACAAGAAAGACTGTAGTATGTTGCACATATGTCTAGCCATGTACATCTAGAGCAGAACCTCCTTCCTAGAGACTGGGGTGTGTGCATCTTGCTGTGGTAATGTGCTGTATAACTTGTATAGTGTCGTTTATTGCCATTCTTGTCTTCCCACTTTATTACAGGCAACCCAGTAGGACGCTAGCTGCATGGATCAGCTCTGGAACTTCACAAAACACATGAGCCTCTGTCAACTGAGTTAGATGATCCATCAGTAGCTGTATCTGAGGAGGGACCAACTGTAATCCAGTGAGGTCAGAATGCCACCCTAAAATAATTTGATACTCATAAAATTTGCTTTCACTCATGTGATTAATTCTGTTGGATTTCCAGGGATGTCTGCATGTAAAAGAAAAGAGAATTTGATTCTTGCTTTCATTTTGTGAGTCAGGTTCCACATCTGTGCTCTTTAAGATATTATACCATAAAACACAAGCACAAGGTCCAAGTTCCACACACCAGAGAGCTATTTCAAACCACAGAAATAGATTTTACCCTAAGGAGGGCTGATGTATTACTAGCATGGACAAGACTTGCCAAGCTACAGAGGAAGAAAATAGAAGCATTTGCATAAAAATACATTTTAAATATGAAAAAAGGCCAGGAAAATGGAAAGAAAGAGGATGATAACCTTTTTCTTTGGCGTCATTAAACCTACACTTAGACACTTTGCCAGTTTAAAATATTCAAATAGCATAATACATGTCAGAAAACATCAGTTAGTTCTCAGCAAAGGTCAGGTGTTTACTAACTTTATATTATATACCACACTTCTGAAAACATCAAAGGAGGTAAATATATATGTATTGTTGATTTTTTTTTTTTTTTTTTTTAACATTTTGGGTATAATTTCCTGCCAGCTACCCCTCAGCATCGGCTTTA
The DNA here is from genome assembly GCF_047716275.1 of Strix uralensis. NCBI lineage: Eukaryota > Metazoa > Chordata > Aves > Strigiformes > Strigidae > Strix > Strix uralensis. The sequence continues at coordinate 27,505,883 of NC_133974.1, forward strand.
ACTCACTGTGCTAATGACACACTTTTGGGAAGTGTGCTCCAAAACAAACATTGCAGTTGGCACAAAATGGATTATTTTTTCTCCAGTACTTCATCTGAACAGCAGCTGTCTCTTGATATGAAAATTTGCATGGCTAAGCACAAAGCATTACTTTCTGATGATAAGCCAAGCAGGAATCTAAAGAATAAAAATAATCACAGGTTTGCAGGCATATTGGATGTATTTTTAATATTTTCCCAACTGCTCATTTTGCACTTGTTTTATTTTTTCTTTCTTGTACTTATTTTTTAAGAAAATGATTTTTCTTTGTAGGTAGTGCTTGACCTTCAGGGAACTGGCAGATCACAGATCCTTTCAAATGCATTACCAACCATGGATAAGTTTAAATTTGTGCAATTCAAATTATTGATCATGTTCTCCACCTGCTTATAGTAAAAACTATTTCATGATTCAGGAGTAGTACAAGTTGACTATAGCCAACAAAAAGAATGATGAAAACCTCTCAGACATGTGGATACCCACTTCTGTCCTCTTACGTATTTTTTCTGAGTAATTCTGCACTTACATTTGCTTGGCTGCCATTTATCTTTTAGCAATTAAATTTGTTGTTGGAAATATTTGATAAATAAAACCCAGAAAAAATATTGAGAAGAAGAGATTTCAAATTCTTATCTCAATATTAAAAATAGCAGTAAACTAACTAGGAAGTAAGAACATGCAGCATTTTATAAGCTATCAAAACAATTTTTAGCCTCCATGTATTAACAACATAAAGTCGACGAACAAGTGGCCAGCTAGGAGTATGCTGTATACATTATTTTACATTTTAAAGAATGAATACATACAAAATAATTACAGTCTATTAAGTTGGTTTATTAATGATAAGACAGTTATCTTGCACAGTATTTTGTCTTGTGTGCTAATTAAAATTGTCTGAAGTAGTAGGCTTCACCCACATTTAAAAAACAGAATATGTTTGCAATAAATAAGTATGTCTAATGCTATATTGTCAGCTGAATTGACCAATTTCAAAATGTGAGTAGCAGTAGAATGAAAAAGTTAGGAGAAAAAGATATTTGCCTGTAGTAGTTTAGAATCTTAGCTTTAAAATATAAAAGTAAAATTAGACCTAATTTCAAAGATGAAATTTGTGTTCAATTATATTTAAAGTGCAGCTTGTAGCTCTTTAACTCAAAGATCCAAATCTCACAAGATATAAAACCAGATTTACATAACAGGTAAAGATTTTAAACATAGGTATAAAGAGTTAACAGAAGAAAAAAGAAAAATCCTACATTGGTATATGTGGATTAAACTGAAGACAATACAGCTCTTGACAGGCTTGAGAGGTGAGTCCTTGCAAATCTCATGAAATTCAACAAGGCCAAGTGCAAGATCCTGCACATGGGTCGGGACAATATCAAGCACAAATGAAGGCTGGGCGATGAGTGGATGGAGAGCAGCCCTGTGAAGAAGAACTTGGGGTATTAATGGGTGGAAAACTGACTATGAGCCAGCAATGTGCACTCACAGCCCAGAAAGCCAAATGTATCCTGGGCTGCATCAAGAGAAGTGTGGCCAGCAGGTTGACGGAGGTGATTCTCCCCCTCTACTCCACTCTTGTGAGACCCCACCTGGAGTACTGTGTCCAGCTCTGGGGACCCCAGCATAAGACATGAACCTGCTCAAGCAGGTCCAGAGGACGCCACGAAGATGATCAAGAGGCTGTAGCACCTCCCTTCTGAGGACAGGCTGAGAGAGTTGAGGTTGTTCAGCCTGGAGAAGGCTCCAGTATGACCTTGTAGCAGCCTTCCAGCACTTAAAGAGGGCCTACAGGAAAGATTGGGAGAGACTCTTTATCAGGAACTGTAGTGACAGAATGAGGCGTAACAGTTTTGATACAAGGAAGAAATTATTTACTGTGAAGGTGGTGAGACACTGCAACAGGTTGCCCAGAGAAGTTGTGGATGCCCCCTCCCTGGCAGTGTTCAAGGCCAGGTTGGACGGGACTTTGAGCAACCTGGTCTAGTGGAAGGTGTCCCTGCCCATGGCAGGGGAGTTGGAACTAGATGATATTTAAGGTCCCTGGCAACCCAAACCATTCTATGATTCTCATGCACAGAACGGAATCCCAGGAATTTTTCAAAAGCAATCACAGGTTCATTCTCTTCTGTACTTTAATAGGAACTCTAATATGTTAGTAAAATTTCATTAACAAAGAATTGACTTAGTAACACTAGAAAGTTCCACATTTTTTTTTGAGAAGGATCCAAGTTATGCGTGTTGAGTCCAGGTTGGGATCTAATAATAACATTTCACAAAGATCAACATACCAGGCACACAATAACCCTTTATGTTCATTCAAGACTCATGTTAGGGTAAAACCTTCTTTCTGCATATTTTTAAGCAATTAACAAAGACACTTATGTTCAAAACACAAGTTCTTCAAGTTCCTTCTGTGGTCAGGGAAGGCTTCCAGACAAGCCTGTCTAAGATTTTGGTTCTCTGGAGACTTTTCTGCCTTGCTCTCTCTCTCTCTCCTCTGACCCTAGGAGGAGGACAATCCTCACTTGGATGTCTCAGTTCAACACCTAAATTATTTTGGATAAATGTGACCATTATGCATAGATAATAAAACATACGTGAAGACCCTCTATTAAATAGGATCTAACATCTGTGTTCTATCTTTAGAGGCACATAGGGTAAATAATTCTGCCCCACAACCAAAGCAATTCTGCAGGTATCCTGCATTTGGTGTGGAGCCAAAGGACTTGCTGACTTACCTACCCAGAGGATCTCTTGCTAATCATTGCAAAGTTGGCACCGTGTAAGCAACAAGCCAGTTTTCATATTGCATTCAATTGCTGATCACTAGGAATGCATTATTAACATTTAAGACAGACACAAATCAGAAGAGTTTCATAATAGTGAACTCTTCCTAGTCTCAGTGCATGCTCCAGACCTTGTTTTTATTCTTACTCTCCCACTCAGATGCCTACACAGCCTTCAAGGTCAGACAGGTTTCCCAGGGTTTGTCTGCTGACACCTTGTGAAGCTAGCTCCTAGCCAATGTGGCTACCATGCAAATGACGCAATTAAACATACTCCTCCTGGCTTACTGTTGTGATTTAACCCCAGCTGGCAACTAAGCACCACAAAACCGGTGGGATGGCGGAGAGAATAAGAAGAGTAAAAGTGAGAAAACTCGTGGGTTCAGATAAAGACAGTTTAATAAGTAAAGCAAAAGCCATGCACACACAAGCAAAGGAAGACAAGGAATTCATTCGCTACTTCCCATGGGCAGGCAGGTGCTCAGCCATCTCCAGGACAGCAGGGCTACATCACACATACTTTGGGAAGACTCTGAACGTCTGTCCCCACCCCCACCCTTCCTTCTTCTTCCCCCAGCTTTATATGCTGAGCATGACATCACATGGTATGGAATATCCCTTTAGTCATTTGGGGTCAGCTGTCCCAGCTGTGTCCCCTCCCAGCTTCCTGTGCACCCCCAGCCCACTCACTGTTGGGGTGGGGTGAGAAGCAGAAAAGGCCTTGACTCTGTGTAACCACTGCTCAGCAATAACTAAAACATCCCTGTGTTATCAACACTGTCTTCAGCACAAATCCAAAAGATAGACCCACGCTAGCTACTGTGAAGAAAATTAGCTCCATCCTAGCCCAAACCAGCACACTTAGGCTCCCAGGAAAAAGTCCAATTTAGCAGGTGATTTTTTAGCTGATGTCACTTGTGGGTGCAACTCTTGTTGAGTTACTGAGGGTACAATTCAAGCTGTCTAGATTTGGGTCATCATTGGGTCCTTTAAAAGTGCTAATTGCTGATTTGCCAGAAAAACATCACTCCTCAGAAGAATTTCTAGTGATCAGCCAGTGAATAATTGTTTGAATTTAACTATCATCAAACTTGCAATGGTTTTCTTGCATCATGACTAATCATAGGAAATAATGAGAAGCACATAGAGATTTCCTGTACTAGAAGGTGTTATTGGTTGCTGTGAATGTGTCTGATCAACAGACAATAACAAACTCAGTTTAAAGAAAACCATGTCTAGTTCAGCCTTCTTCTATCTTAAAGACATGTAACAAGTAAAACTCTCTCACAGGTTGACAGCTATAAAAATTAAGAAGACATGTCCTAAAGAACTTAGCCAATATCAGAGCCAGGGCAGAGATGACTTGTACTTTGTGAGAGGTTTCCCTTTAACTGGTTGCAACTGAAGAGACATGCAGACTGTTTGGAAGAATGTATACCCATGAGGAGAAAAAGACAGGATGAAAACCAGTCATGCACCTGGTCCTAAGAAGGGAGTTCTGTGGCTGCAAAACTGACTGAGAAGATGACCGGAGAAAACTAAAAACAAGGTCCTGTTCCTCTTGTGCTCAGGGAAAACACGCTTTGTGTGTAGGATGAAGAAGAATCTCAGTTTTATCATTCTTTTCTTCCCAAAATGGAGACAGTCATGGGAATTCCTGTCTACTGACTAGCAGCTCAAAAAAGTAATGAATAATGGAAATCACAGAACTCTCAATAGGCTGTCTAGGAAATAAGTACTGTAAAAATATGTGATTGTCAGTCAGTGGAGAAAGCAAATTATTTAGCATATACTAGCAGATGCGCTACTGCTTGATTCTTCTTTTTGAAATATAATTGTGCTGCAGGTGGGACAATTACAAGCGTTGGTTTTTATCATACTTAAATGGCATTAGCTTAATGATGATGTTAGATCCCCTGAGATCAGGCAATCTTTTTTCCTCCATCTTAACTATCAGCTACCTTTACTGTTCTGAGATGCTGCTTACATATTCCCAGGAGATCTGAAAGCTAATTTTTCTGTATGTCAATACAAATGAATGATAAGGCCAGTTTCAGGACAGAATACTTAAAAATAAATCTACATTGGTGATATGCTCTAAATGTTGTCAGGTTACATCTGTGTTAGCAAAGTAACAATGTCCAAGTTAATTTTCCAGTCCTGAGAAGTGGCACAATTTGGCTATGTCTGTATTACTAAGCTGTCTTCAAGACAGGGGGATCCTTTATTCATAGACTCTTGTGCAAATATTCCCTTGTCTATGTTACCTCCTGAACTATTCCCAGCAACTGTTTGGCAGAGGAATTATTTAGTAAAAAAACAGGTCAAGAACAATTTTAACAACTTTGTATTCCAGTGCATTCATGCATTGGCACTGATGACAGTTTGAACAGTTCTTGTCATGGAGGCTTTAGGTGAGATCTTTCTTTTATTTTTAACCAATAGTTTTCTTTTTAAGCCTGTATCCTAATGTATAGAATAGCTTTTATTTTCAAATGAAATGGAGTAGGGTTGTGTCTGAAATGTGCCTGCCATCAGCATGCTGGAAACCTTTCAAATTATTCTCAAATAGAAACACTTTGTAAGATTTCCATGAATTGATGGTACTTCCTTAAATCTTCATCTGTGCTCTATCTAAGCATCTATAATCCAGGGAGATATGTTATTTCCTAACACTGAAACCCTGTGGGTTGTGAATTTTTACTGTCAGCCTAATATATAATTACTTTGGATTCCTTTACTTTTTTTTTTTTAACCTCTGTTGCCTCTTTTATAAATAATCATTTGAAAAATAGAGGTTTTATTTTCTTGTTCACTCCAGATAATGTAAGCCTGTCACTTGCACCCACACAAGTATGCTCATTTTTCAGGCTCTGTAGGCTGTTGCTTTAGGGAAGGTGAGGTGAGGGGGAGTAAACCTCAATGTGCTAAATGTAGTATGCATACCCTTCTAGTGCCTAGCACTATGTGTTTTATGTTGATGATGTAACTGTTAACAGAACTCTGGTGTCTTTCTGGAAATGAAGAATCAGGGGAGAAAAAAACCCTTTTTTTAATGGTTTAAATAACTAAAATTGAGCTATTTTTTCTTTGTTAATGTTGTCTTTTTTTTTTTTTTTCTTAAAATATTCCCCAGCAATTTTATTATCATCTAAAGTTTTATAGCCCAGAAGTAAATACATGACTGGAATTGGCATGATCTCCATCTGTGCAAGTGCTTGATAAAGAGAGACATCCCATGACTAGTTTATTTAGCTCACATCTTTGTAAGGGTTAAACTAGAATCCTTCAACTAATTTGATATCAGTCCTTCATTTCCTTGGGGCGATCTAAATGCAAGAAATATATGGGTTATAGCACAGATTATAGTACTCCTTCTTTATATTTATAACTACTGCCAAACTAATTTTTTCAAGTGGCTCCCCAGAAACTTCATGCCATCTCTTATGTCACCTAAGAAAAATTTATGGAATGCTTGGATAGGATCCAGAATCAAGTGGCTTTAAGTCAAGACATTTAGAAGGTTCTCTGATTTTTAAAGAAGCATTTTATGGGCTCTCCTGGGAGAAAAGGCAATTCCTTCTTAACTAGACCCACTGTCACCTTTCCTCAATTCTAGTTTCTGGCTTTGAACAAGCCTAGAGGCTGGGAGCAAGTGGAATAATTTAGAATGGCCCTAAGCTATCTCTTGCTCTAAGAACATCGCTGGACTACTTTGTAACAGAAATCCTTGAGTTATAGTAGTCTATCTGTCTAGTCGTGCTCATGCATCCAAGGAAGTATTCATATGATGTTGTGCCCCATGCCTTTCTTCAAACACAAATAATTCCTTCGGTTTCATTGAGAATGCAATCAAACTTCCAGGGACCACTAGCTGCCAGGAGTTGTACACATTCAGACTACGCCTAGGCTTGTACTAGTGAATAGAAATACAGTCTGGACATGGATCCCCTGATTTGTAGAGCAAAAATGTTAAGTAGTATCAATGCAATTGCTAGAGAATTGTGTATGGGATATTAATTTATTAGTAAAGACATAGCCTCACTTTCATGATAAATACTACTTATTTACTCAGATGGAAGATCCCATGAGGGGCTGTGAGTTGTTGGAAATGGTAGTTGGCTGCGTGTCTTCAAGCACAGTGGGTTTCTGTACAAGCACTTATGATGTGTTACATTTAAACATCACCCCTTCAAGCATAGCCTAGACATAGCTAAGTGACTCCTCCATGTTCCAAGGAGCCAAACTGAGCTTGGGAGAAGCCTTAATAGGTGCTGATTAAGAGCAGCATCTGTTCAAGCCTTTCCAGCAGCCTCCCTTGTGTGTAACCCTCAATAGGTATCCAGTACAGTGAACAGAGGTTTTGATTAATGGCTGAAATAACAGGGCACACAGTCATAGCTCTGCTGTGATCCACTGCTTCAAGGGAATAATATACTTTCAGATGTAAAGAATATATTAAAATGCCTGGGCTTGTGAATGCCTTTTTTCTTAATAGGCCACATTGCCACATTGATCACAGTCCTGTAGTTCTAAGGTGCAAAGGCCCGGTATGTAAGATACAAGACTTGGTATCAGGAGACATGAGTTTGATTTCCAGCAGTGTGAATTATTTTATTTGGGTCATTAGAAAGGTCTGCATGTCTCTATTTTCCTGTTTGCCCTCCCACGTTTTTCCTTCTTGTCTGTTCCCACAATAAGCTCTTCAAAGATGACCATTTTTTTTAACTCTGTTTATGTTTTCTAGGCTACTGTGGTTTTCTTTTAAAGTCCACATTTTGGAATAAGAACAAGGCAGTTTGTTCTAACTTTCTTGGGCTTTTATTGATTTATAACTGCTATGATTTATTACCAGCACTGCCTGATTTCATTTAACTAAAAACTTAGTCCAAACATAATGCATATACCACTTGTCACAGAAAACATCAAAGGCACTTCTTCTCTTCCTAGGAAAATCCATCCTAACTAAGCAAACAAAGTGTGTACCAGCAGGAAATAAATATCAGACACTGTGGTATGGGCTGCAGGACCTGCAGCTGAAATCCACAGGAGAGGTAACCCACAATTCCCTGCTTATCTTTCAGCTCCATCAGCAAGATGTAGGCCATGCTTCAACCATCACCAACTCAAGATCGGGGCACTACTGGGTCACCTGGCAGTACCAGCTGCACCCAGATAAAAAATAAGGACATGAATGTAGTTCTGATGATTCAAAGAGAACATATAAGGGGTTATTTATTAAAGTTTTATGCTAGCTGTGAAGAATTAATTGATGATTCTTGACCTAGATTTACAACTCTTCAAAAAATTATGAACACATTTGTACTAGCAGTGTTCATACTCGTTAAGCATGTCACATCAGGTAACTATGGCCATTTTTATCTTGTCTAATCCTGAAAACAGATTTGCCATTGTCTTGAGCCAAATGAAAGAAAATACAGATAAGTGGAAATGGGGATGGGCTACTTGGGGGAATATAGAGACATCGTCTAAGCCTGTAGCAGTGGAGTTAGGAAAGCCAGAGGCTGGCTGGAGCTGAAACTAGTGAGGTCTGTGAATGAAAACAAGAGTTTCTTAATGAACAGCGGCAGCAGAAGGAAAACTAAGGAAAATGTGGGCTTACTGCTCAATGTGCTCACCTAGTGGCAAAGGACACAGAAAAGGCAAAAGTATTCAACAGTATTCTTCTCTCAGTATTTACTGGTAAGGTCGGCTCTCAGGCCCCTTATGTCTAGTAGCAGAGGGTGTGAGAATGAACACTACTCATAGCAGAGGAAGATACAGTTAAGGAATTCTTAAGCAAACTCAGCTCTGTGTGATGCGATGAATCCAGTGATGCAGAAGGAACCAGCTAATTTCATTGACAGGCCTTTCTTTTAAAAGTCATGACAATCAGGGAAGATTTCTGCTGACTGCAAAATGAAAATATCACATCCATCTTCAAGAAGAGCAAGAAGGAGGATCCAGGGATAAACAAGCCAGGAACCTTTCTCTGATGACACCAGTTAACATGACATGGCTCATATCAGCACAGATAAACTCTTTTCCTGGAAAATGGGTGGTGTCCTGACAACTGTGTGTTGGAAATGGTTCCTGCCTTATTTTAACTTTCAAACCACACTCAGGTATTGCTTAGGTTTTGTTTAGTTTACTGTATAGATGTAGCCAGTACCAGCAGAGACATAGTCAAGGAGATCCAAAGCCAAGTGCAAAACAGTGTTGCTTAGCTAGCCTGTGCATGTTAACTCAGGACCAGAGAACAGGCCCTGGCCCTGTTTAATTAAGATTACAGATGTATTCATTACTTCACATATCAGTTAAACACATGCATAGGCACTCTGGAGACAAGCACGTAGACAAGCAGATGGTAAATGTTTTGCTCATCTGAAGTCAACTTCCACTCTAAACAGCAGAACTTTTCTGAAACTGATCAAAGACTATTTAGCAGAAGAAGTGAAGTAGGTGAACAACTGAAAGGGTTCTACTGATTGCTCTGCATTACATCCCTATATGTATGATATACTTTCCAGAAGCCTGTGCAGACAGCAATTTATTCTAAAAATAAAATTATTTTGAGTACTGCAGTTTTGAGTATTTTGTTAATATTTAATAACTTGTTTGTTTTCTTTATTTTTTATTTATTACTGTTATTTAATAAATTTTTGTCTTACAATAAAAATACACAACAAATTCAAAAGAGATAGTTGTAAATTTCCAAAAATAATGTACATTCGGGTACAAAGTGAAATTTCCTCAACATTCAAGTTCAGTATTGTTGCTTAAATGGGAATAATGTCATTATTCTTTTTTAAAAAAACTACTTACGAATTAATGTCCAGCTAAACAATATTCACAGAGCAAATCCAAAATCTAGGTTCAAAAATTGGTCACTAGGAGAGTCTTAGAGTAATAATTTAGTATATAACATAAAATGCTACAGTTTATAGAGCAGCAAAGAAGCTGTGTTTCTTTGGGCATGGGGAATGGCAATATTTGAAGAAAATAAATTATTAACATACCATTTATGTAGGAAATGCACATCTTGCACTACAGGCTGAAAGAAGAAGTACTGAAAGTTACAAAATAATAATCCAGGGTGTTACCAACAGTACACTGTAATGTTGTTTGCAAAGGTATTAATAGGAAAAGGAGGCATCTGGCTGCTAGGTAAAGTGTATTCCCTCTTGACTGTATTCCTTCTCACGGAGTGGAAAAATATGATCTGACTAACCTGTTTCTAGTAAAGTGAGGGAATATTTTTTGGGTAATGAATTAAATACTAGTTTCCTAGGAGACAGAAACATGCATAGGAGGCAGTGTCAGTCCTCTTCTCTGGAGCATCACTTGCTATCCAGTGTGCTCTCAATCTACAATATTAAGCTCTGTTAATGGATCTGGGAATAGGAAACCTGTTTCTGTGTAAATGTCTTGAATTACTGAAGAGTAATTTAGGACAGTTTCCAGGTTACTTATGCTAGCCTCTCATATCCTCTGTGGACAGAGAGTTGAGTAAGGCCCAAGTACAGACTTTAAGAATGTATGTGTTACTAAAAGTCTGTGAGGTTATCTTGCCTGCATACACCACACAGGTATAATTTGGGGGGGCTCAATCTGCATATCTGAGTTGGAATTTCTATGTTCTGAGGTGTACATTTATGCAGCTTTTGCACTGATGCTTCAACAGAAGGTGAAACCTGTTTTCTTAATCACCCACAGAGAAGGGTACGATGTTATATTCAAGAAGGAATACACTTATTTTAAATTGTTTTCTTTTAAACTTTTTTTTTTTTTTAAATTTGCAATTGATGTTGTAATTCAGAAAACATTCAGTTCAGCTGTAGTCATCCATCTTTGCTGTTATTTTGTGACAACAGTAGACATATAGTTTATCTGGGGACAATTTGTGTACTTACAGTAAGCTGAATTTGCAGAGAAAAGAAATTTAGCTGGCTATAAGATGCAGTTTATTACATTTATTGAACAGATTTTATAGTGTGTTAAGCTATGAGCAGTAGGATAACAGGTAGCTTAATTTTCCATGAGAAACTTCAGAAATTTCACCTAATTTCTAACACAGGAAAGCTGTCAAACCTTTTGTTATAGTTGAGTGATAAGCCTGGATATTCTTGTTATCTGTATGAATAATGAGATGTTCTAAAAGGTAACTAAATTTTTTACCTTAGTGAGTTCTACAGTCTATTTTTACCTTGTTGGAAAAAAGCTGTTAGATCTATTCTGTATTTTCCACTACTGATTTCATCTGGTGATTCCTTCTTGTGCCATGAGTTAGAGAGAACAGAAATATGTGGTTTGCTTTCCTCTTGCTGTTCATTTTTTGGCACACTTTAGCTGATATCCCTTCTGATTTGTTTCCTGTGGTAAAACAACCCCATTTTTCTACTTCTTTTCAAAGACATTCTCATTGTCTTTATCATTCTTACCACCCTTTTACAAAGATCTTCAAAACCTGCTGTGTAATCTTTGAATGATAGGTTGACTAGTACATCCAGCAGTATTACTGATAACACCACTGATCTGTTTAATGATGCTACATTTTTGTATAATTCTTCACACTTTCCTTTCTCCCTGCGCATACATAGTAATTAGAAACCTTCAATGAACTTTAACAACAATGTAAGTATTAATTTGGGGTGCACTTATAACAGCTCTTTATTCAGTGTATATTCTTCATCTCATGGTCCAGCTCACTTATTATCTGGCAAGGAGAATGGAAAATGAAGAAGCGATATGTAAGTCCTATAACAGAATACATATATCTTAACATGGGTTATAAACCAACTCTATTTAGGTATTTGTAGATGTGAGTAGATGTGATTCTGAAGCCAGAATAATTTGCGATTATTTTTATACAAAATTAATTATTAAGTTGTCCTTGTTCAGCCAGGATAGGGTTAAGTTTCCCCAGCAGTGGGGGGGAAGCTCTAGCCAGGTTATTCATATACCATGCTGACATCACATCCTGGCGCCCAAGCACGGGAGAATCGGTGAGCGGGTGGGTTTGTGCAGCCGGTCCTCTCACTGCTGTATTGGTAGATATCTTGCTCTGTTCATTGTTATTACTGTTATTGTTATTGTTGTTGTTTGTTGTGTTGCTGTTGCACTGCTGTATTAAACCTCTCCTTATCTCAGCCCCGGGGCTTTGTATTTCACTCTCTTTGTGGGGGAGGGGCAGCGGCCGCATGGTCTCAGACCCCGGCAGGGACTAAACCTCCACATAAGTAAATTTACAGAAAGGAGACAAGAAAACAGGTAAAGGAAGGGACAAATTTTTTAAGTTCTGACATTTAGTTTGAACTTAGCGGGCTTAGTCTGGACTTCAGTCAGTGCAACAGTGCCGGGATTTATGCAACTTTTATAAATTTCAGTGTTCAACTTCACTTTCACTTCCTTCACTTATAGCACCTTAATTTTATATTTTTACAGATATTCATAGTAAGGAAATTCTGTGAACTCAATTTGCAGATGAGGAACTAGAAGCTGAGGTTAAGTGATGACAGTTTTGTATAAGTGGTTGCAAGCAACTTACTATGACGTGTATAAACATACAGAATCCTTATGAAGTTCATTAAATACAATCTTGCTTGCAGTGACAATGCTAAGAGCTCAGCAGTGCTTCACAAGATACAGCTTTTACACCTAGAGTTATGAAATCCAGAAGAAAAAAACACTAAAGAAACAGTGGGAAGCATCTGTGGAGGCTTAAGTATTTAAAGAAGCAGGAAACTTGGAAGGAAAAAACTGAATAAAGGTTTTTCAAATAATACTTTGCCAAGCTCATGCTTTATCATGAGACCTTCAGATCCTTAGTTGAAGATCTTGGCTAATCGTGATCCAGCTGAACTTAATCTAAGACAAGGTTGCCTTGTTTGCAAGGTATTCTATAAATGAAAAATATGCAGCCAATATAATTATATTTTTCAAAGTAAAACTCTAAGTAAATTAAATGTTACCACTACTAACACTGAAGTGCATTGGAACAACTCTTTGGGTAGTTTATCTAAACTTTTGATTGTTTGAAACAAACACGACTTTTCATAGACCTGTTTTATAAAAACACAGATGTAGCTATTGTATTTGCTACATAGCTCTTCTTTGATTCCCTAACATTTATAGTCTTCTTATGGCTAAGTTTACCACCTTTTCAAAACATCTCTACTGAAATAGCTAAATACGCCAAGACTCTGGAAACGGGTATGTCTATGATGAGTTCTTCAGGGCCCAGTACGTGTTCCTGTCCTTTTATGTAACACGTAAAGTCTGTAAATGCTATGTTAACTGCACAGACTACAAGAAAGATTGTCTGTGAGTGTGTTAAATTATGCACAGAAGAACTGAATATCACAAATAAATAATGTCTACTTGATCCTTTATTCAACCTAAATGAAATGCCTACAAGTCCTGAATGTGGGAATAATTGAAAGGACAATTAAACTCAATTACTCTGTTTATTGACAGTAGTGTATTGTTCCATTTCTTAATACAAGAAAGCTATCTAGAGGTCATTTTGATGAGACTGTATATCTTTAGGGACCTTTGAAAACCCTAGTTTGGGTTTTCTTTAGAAGAAAAGAGAATTAACAGTATCATGGAGTAAAAGTCTGTTTTATAGCCTGAGATCCTGAAAAAAAATGGATTCTTTATCTTCACAAAGAACTGGAAGAATTGCGCAGACTCAGACATTCCCCAAAAAGTCTTAGTGGAAGAGTCCTAAGGTTGCATGTCTGCTGCAGTCTCCAGGTTCATGCTCGTCACTCAATGCATGTTAAGCACTGCATCACACTTTCAATTTCACAGAAAAATAGGTGTTTGTCCTCTTCAGTGGTGGTGCCCCAGAGTGTAACAGTAATGTGAGAGATTATACTAATTTGTTTACACATATGACTCTGACATTTTACAGCTTGCTTATAAACACAGGAAAAAACAAGGAAGGTTTCTGTGCTGAAGTTTCCAGTCCGTTGGTGCCAGTCATCAGTCATGCCTGTATTGGCATGACGTCTGAGCCCATTCAGGGTCCTGCCAACCCCAGTGGGGTGCAGCACAATAGGTGAGTAAATTTGCATATTCCTGGTCACATGTTTGATTCTCCAACACTTGCCTTTACCGATAGCAGAGACAGTCCTTAAATGACTTTTTCCTCCTCCCCTTCATAGATAATAGGCTCATCTTGTAAAGTACATACACATCTTTATTTTAAATCATAGATACAAAAAAAATTTAATAGTAGACAGAAATATAATTATCTGAGGCTCAAAAGCTGTCAAGTAGCAAAAGGAAGAGAAAAACCTGGTCTTAATCATAAGGACTGGTATTCTCAGGCTAGAGAGAACTGAAGCTAGCTTTGACTCATAAAATGCAAGGTGACTTGACTAAGATACAACAATATGGGTTTAATTCACTAAAAGAACCATCTGATATTCAGGCTAGGCTAAGTTCTGCAGTGCAAAGTTGATCTGTATCTAGGCTTTTTAACATTTTCTTACCTTTTTGGCATTTTGGGGGTTATTTTTTTTTCTTCTTTTTGCAAGTTGAATTATTGGTTTATGGTGTTTACGAGAGTATATATCTGAGCCAGCCACCTTCTAATTGGATAATGAATAGCACTGACAATATTCTTTAATGCACAGCCAGCGAAGGTAAGACTTATTGAAATATGCAACTGCCAGTAAGAGATGAACACAGAACACAATATTCAATTGGGGAGCTGGAGAAGACCACTGAAAGTGCTAGCTTTAGTGATTCAGTAGCAGAGACAACTTCTGTTATTTATTTATTTTTGGCCCAGCACCATCATAGAGCCTGAACAATCAAGATCTTCACTGATTTGGTGTTCAGTTTCAGACTTCTCACGAACAATCTCCTTAGTAAATATACATTTTAGAGATGAAATAGCAAACTGCAGAATAAAAACAAATCAGTGCAGTCTATGCTGGCACAACAGTGCACTTTCACTAGAATCCTGTCCAAGAGGGATCAGATCAAAATGTGTAAGAAATTCTTTACTTTCTTCAGAAATTGTATGCCATTATATCTTCAATTTCTGAAGCAGGAAGCATGTTTTTCTATCACAAGAAGCCTTACAACAATTAGGGAAAATACTGCAAAGTTCTGCACGTTGCAATGCAAAGTAGTGTATAGCCACTTAAAAGCTCTTGTTAGCATTTCACTGAATGATTGAGAAAAATATTCATGCAGCAGTTCATTAAAAACAGGAGGAAATTAAGATCTTCCCTGCTACCTAACTGAAATATTTTATTAAGCTAGAAAAAATATAAAGTAGGTATGGAATAAACTACCTAGGTGGCAGTAAAAATGTCACATGAAAATATAAGTGCATAAACAAAATATTAAACCACACCTTAAGAAACAAAATAGCAAAGAGTGGACAAAGACATGGATACAAATGATTTTGATGCTTTGTGAGCTATTCTCATGACAAAATACTTATGTCTTGTTTTCTGATGACTTAATGTAAAAAATGGAAATCTCAGGAGGTCATATTATAGAATACTAGCAACAGATGATATAAAATCTCTGTGGAAAGATGTTCTGCAAAATGTTCTCAGTACCACACACAGGGCTAGAGAGAGTGCAGAGTGTCAATATGTGTCTGAGAAATGGCATAAAGAAGAGTCAGTTAATTAGGAACGGTGGAAACTTTAAGAAAAAATGGAACTGACCGAGGTAGGTACTCTATCCAAGAAAAATAAAATCTACTAATGAAACTTAAAATAAAATAGTTATGGGGAAGTTTTTAAACTAATGATCTGAAAGTGTGCTGATCAATGTGCTGAAAAGTACACCATTTGAGATGATTCATCTGGTAGTGAAGTTACAGAATGCTGTACTCAAGTGAAGTATAGTATATAGGGCAAACCAAACAAAATTCACACAAGTGACAGCAAAAAAGGACTGAATGAATAGGGTCTCATTTAAACAGGTCACAAAAAAACCCCACCAAAACAAGATCATATGTATGAATATTTCTATGCAAAGGCTTGAAAACTGAAATAGAAGATAGATAACCTGGAATGGTTGTTTTAAATGAGCATGTTGGCAGGCAGGCTTTCGAAAGGAAGGAAGATACTCAGTAGGATGCAGAAACTGTGCCTAAGTTATATGGGACACTGGCACGGGTTTTAACTCTCTTTCAGACAGTTCCCTGGAAGAGTTCAGGGGCTTGCAAAAGTTGGAGATCACTTTAGCAGCCAACACATGACCATGATATTCTGGAGAAAGGAAGGAAAAGGGTTAAAAACAGGGACATAAACGAGGCCATACCTAGCTTGTCTCATATCAAGTAATTCCTAAGTACAAATGATACAGGAATCAGTATATCAGTATTTGCCATTTAGAGAAAACAGTCCTAAAAGTTTTCCAAGACCAGGTGATACAACTGTGGTGGGTTGACCTTGGCTGGATGCCAAGTGCCCACCAAAGCCACTCTATCACTCCCCTCTTCAGCTGGACAGGGGAGAGAAAACAGAACAAAAGGCTCGTGGGTTGAGATAGAGATCATTCACCAATTATTGTCATGGGCAAAACAGACTCGATTCAGGGAAATTAATTCTATTTATTGCCAATCAAATCAGAATAGGGTAATGAGAAATAAAACCAAATCTTAAAAACACCTTCCCCCCACCCCGTCCTTCTTTCCAGGCTCAACTTCACTCCTGATTTCTCTACCTCCACCCACCTGAGGGGGACAGGGGATGGGGGTTGTGGTCAGTTCATTACCTGTTGTCTCTGCTGCTCCTTCCTCCTCAGGGACAGGACTCCTCACACTCTTCCCCTGCTCCAGCATGGGGTCCCTCCCCCAGGAGACAGTCCTCCATGAACTTCTCCAACATGGGTCCTTCCCACAGGCTGCAGTTCTTCATCAACTGCTCCAGCGTGGGTCCCTCCCACAGGGTGCAGTCCTTCAGAAACAGACTGCTCCAGTGTGGGTCCCCCACAGGGTCACAAGTCCTGCCAGAAAACCTGCTCCAGCGTGGGATCCTCTCTCCATGGGGCCACAGGTCCTGCCAGGAGCCTGCTCCAGTGTGGGCTTCCCATGGGGTCACAGCCTCCTTTGGGTGTATCCACCTCTTCTGGCATGGGGTCCTCCATGGGCTGCAGGTGGAGATCTGCTCCTCCATTATACTCCATGGGTGCAGGGCCACAGCCTGCCTCACCATGGTCTGCACCACGGGCTGCAGGGGAATCTCTGCTCCGGTGCCTGAAGCACCTCCTCCCCCTCCTTCTTCACTGACCTTGGTGTCTGCAGAGTTGTTTCTCTCACATATGCTCAGTCCTCTCTCCCGGCTGCTGTTCTGCAGCAGTTTTTTCACCTTCTCAAATATGTCATCCCAGAGGTGCTACCACTGTCTCTGATGGGCTTGGCCTTGGCCAGCGGTGGGTCCATCTTGGAGCCAGCTGGCATTGGCTCTGTCAGACATGGGGGAAGCCTCTAGCAGCTTCTCACAGAAGCCACCCCTGTACCCCGCTCACTACCAAACCCTTGCCACACAAACCGAATACAACATGTACTAAAGGAATTAAAATCCTAAACTGTTAACCTAAAAACTAAAATATGTAACCTCCAGATTAAAACAATACAGGAGACATGAAAGGTGTCAAATATGTTGCCAGACTTTTATGGGCCTCACAGTGGGTTTTGAAACACTGCACTGGTAAGTTCATTTTGTATACTCTGAAATTTGATGTAATGGAGGTAGTAAACATATGAATACACATAATAGAAAAGAATCATCATGTTTTTTGAAGAGGGAATGTACACATCATGTATCTATTACATTTCACCCAAATTTTATGAAGTATACTTGTGTTTTCAAAATGTTTTCTACTTTCAGATTCTTTGAAATACTCTTTATGAAACTAAATTATCACCTTGTAGGCCCTCTTGTGGTTAATAACAGGTTCAAGGGGAGAAGGAAGACAGTAGAAATAAATAATTCATGAAAATGGAAACAGTTGCCAGTGGAAATCTATTGCTAGATCCAGATACCTACACTGGACTTGTGGTAGTCACCATATTACAGAATCACGGAATTCTCTAGGTTGGAAAAGACCTTGAAGATCATCCAGTCCAACCATTAACCTAACATTGACAGTTCCATATTCATCCATATTCATAGATGATTTAGGAAAGGGTATGAATATAAAAGGTAGCAAAGTTTTCTGATTATGTATGCTATGTTGAGTAACAAAAAGAAAATGATTGCTGAAATGGAGATACTTTCAAGGAGGACTTGACTGAGGAAAAGTGTGTCACAAGTGGTACGGAAAAAAATGAAAAGGAAAATATTCTCATTTTTACAATATATGAACAACAAACCAAATAAAATTATCCAGCAACAACTTTAAAGGTAGCGAAGGAGGAACACTGTAACAAACCATGGAAATCATTGCTTCTAGTTACAGTGGAAGCCAGAGCTTCAGATGGGCTTAGAAAACAATTAAGCAAAATTATTGGGGAAAAAATGTGAAGACTTATTTATTAACCAGACATAATGGTTTGCCTCAGGAAGCTTCTAACTTGTAGATTGCTCAAAGATGGGAAGTTGTAATGATGGAAAGTATCATTGCAAACTTGCCTTATCCTTATGTTCTCCTCTACACATCTATTCCTGGCCACTGTCAGAGTTGTAATACTGATTACAGGAATCTTTGACCTCATGCAATATGACCTGTTTTTCTGAGGGATTAGAGAACAAAGTAAGAAACAGTCTGATGAAAGCAATAGGACAATATAGTACTTGTGGCCTGATCTTATGTCAGTAGGTCAGTGAACCTGAATACAGAACATACAGGTCATAGCCTGTAATACAGATAGATGTCATTTAGCTTTCACATACTGAAAGTGATATGTCATTTAAAACCATCTTTGTCACTGTTTTGCTTCCCACTCTGAATCTATCTATCTTGTCTATTTAAAATGTACATTCTGCAGAATAGCGATTGTTCCTCACTGCATGTTGTAAAAGGTAGCTCTAATCGTCATGAAAACCTTTACTATAAATAATATGTTTTCTAGAGCACTGGGTGTTGTGCTAAAGTCTCTTGAAAGGCCTTTATTTCCTTTAAAATAACCAAATTCTTTATTAAAAAAAAAAAAAAAGCCTTGTGCCTCTTCCTTCTTATTCCTCAAAATACTTAATATGAAAGCGTCTGTCTTGTCTCAGATCACACCAAAGATCCTGTGCTGTTTCCAAATGGGTCAGGAGCAGATGCTAGGGAAATTAATTTAAGAAAGAGTTTATACTTGGGGCTATATTTTCTCTGGCTTCAGAGCTCTTGAGTGCAATGTTGCATCCGAACTGCTTCATTTAACAGCTTTGATGGACTTGTAATAAATTTGCCCTGGCTTCTACAACTGAGTTCCAGTATTCACATAAACATGAAGTTAAGAAGAGCTTTTTCTTTTTTACTTACTTAAACTCACTGACTGAAATTATCATTGGGTGTGCCTTGTCTTATAAAAAAAAAAAAAAAAAAAGAGTAAAAAGACATCCCTCTCATCCCTCTTTCAGCTTCCGTACACAGTTCAGAGACCTCTTTGGGAAGGATGTATTGTAATTTGTTCAATCAAGGTTGGAGCTGTGCCCTGATCATTAAATGTGTTTGCCTTTAAATATTCAAAGATTTGGTGGAGTGAATATGGCAGATAGAATACATTCATTTTTCTAATCAAAGCAAATTTTTTTTCTGAACTCCTTTTAGTACTTGGCTGTCAATAAGAAAATGGTCCAAGATAAGCATGGAGGAGCAGTGTACTTTTTTTTTTATATGAATTGTACCACCTTGGAAATTATACCTGTAACATACAGGTATGATGATAGGCAATTCTGTTGCAGATTGCACAACAGAATTTTCACCAATACTCAGATTCTCATATTGCTTTGAGTTCATCTCAATTTGCAAAAATATGCAGTGCAATATTATAATTTGTATTACAGAGCATACCTCTACTGACATGAATGAAGTTACTTCTAATTTATAGTAGTGTGAATGAGACTAGAATTAGACTTTTTCACTTCAAATATATTCTGCATTGATAGATATTATAATGAACATGGCATGATCTCACCAACTGCTGATCTTTCTTATCACTGCTAGAAAGAGAGCAAGTTCTCTTAGCCCTGCCTCATTTTAATGGTGCTAGTGAACTAATAAATCAATAGAGCATAGATGATATTCTTCCTATACTTAGGTAACAGTACAGTACCTTAACAAGATCTTGAATTGTTTAAAACAGGATCCTGCTGAATAGGATCCTGCTTTCTACACACAAAAAGAAAAATGTCTGAGGTTAGTTAAAGTTAGTTGCTGGATGCTTCTTAGGTCACCAGTGGTTCCAAAAATTCAGCATTAGGTTTGAATATATCTGTCATGTTAAAACTGGGTTTGCCTCTTGAACCTACAGTTCATTAATGAATTAATGCTAAGACAAGAGGGGAGCTAAAGGAAATGCAGTACTGCAGATGTGTTGTGTGATGGAGCATCATTATGTTCATTTATGAGATCTGCTGATTATTTCCTTCTTTTCACAAACAGTACAGTATTCATTTTTCTTTTGTTACTACCCTTATTACCCCACTGAATTTTATGGCTGTAGAGAATTCCAGATGTGGCTTTTTCTATCAGTCCTTCACTCTTGCTCTTAACTTCTCTCTACTTGCTCATTTACCATCTTCCCTTCTTCACTATTTAGTTGACGATAGCCCATCTGCTTCTTAGGAACTACTTAGTGCTGCTGACAGGGAAGCAGCACTTCCAACTTGAAATACCATTAGAGGAGGAAAGATACAAGAGGGGCTTCACAGACAAAATCTGGATCATGACTGACCAGGATTGCTCAAGTAAATAAACAGTAAAACTGGTGGTTTTCTATTGAACTATCAGGTGCGTATTCCTTAAGAGAGAGAAAGGGGACAGTGACAAGCTGTTAAATGAGAACAGCGAAAGGAAGATGGGAAGGACATATTCACACAATCTGTCTCCACTGCCAATAAAGCAGTCAATTTCTCTTCAGCAGCCATGCTTATGTGGTTTGCTTCCCAAGAATTAAAGCACCTGTTAAAATGTTCAGCAAAGGCTGAACAGAAACCCTCCAGCTCAGCTGCCTCTTAACCCAAATTGCAAAAACTTTGAAATTCATTCTGCTTTGATAAAAGGTTCCTAATTTAATATACTATTAGACTAGTATGGAACTAATCCTCTGAATCAAATAGATTTTAAAATGAAAGGGCTGGTCTCTAAGATAGGAAAAAATGCTACCTATTTGATTAATAAAAATGCAATTCTGCAACAGAATTATTATTACGGAGGAGGAAAATGTGTTTCAAAAAGCAATAAACTTGGATGCTGAACTAGGGCTAGTTTGTTCTCTATGAATGTTAGTTCCTGTGAGCTATCAGATGCAATAAAGCATAAAATTGTTTGATCTATATTCACATAGTCTAATATCATATAATAAGTGGCATTGAAAGCTACAAGGCATATCTTCTATAGCTTATAATTTCATTTTAGTATTTTTGGATTAGTGATGGAAAGTTATGGATTAGAAGAGATATCAGTGTATGTGAACATTTTAGCTAAATAAAGTACCAGACAGTACTCTCCTGAGGTAAGAAGGCTAATAGATATAACCTTGACTATATGCTTCTTTTAAGTGCTGGGTAGCTGATACATTCTTTGTTTGTAAAGTTTGTAAACCCACATGTGAAACAGGTTTTGAACTGAAAAAAACAGTTAGCAAAATAAGAATTATATACTTTTGAGCATTTGCTGTTCATTTGCATATGAAAGGAACAGATTTAAACTGTTGAACTAGTCTTGATGCAAATAGTATAATTAAAAGAAAAGATAAATCAGCACCAAATTTCATCAGGTGAATCTATTTTGCTAATGCACTTTCACAAATTAGAAAGCCAGAGGGGACTACCATAATCATCTAGTCTGACCTCTTGCCTACTAGAGGTCATGCAACTTCTAAATTAATTCCCATATCAGCTAGCACTTATCTTTTAGAAAGGCATTAGATCTTGATTTTAAAATGTACCGGTAAAATGACTCAATTGAAATATATTTCTGCAGTAGCAGAGTTCTGCACATGGTGAATATTTTTGCTTAGTCAGGTTTCACTCATACTTGTATATGCCTCAAATAGTTTTCACAGGTATTCTTTGTACCATCAAGGATCACATGAAGCTTTCTGTCTGCAGATTCACGATGAGAGTGTGTGTTTAGCTGATTACCCCTGATCTCTGGATCACCTACCAGCTTCTTCAAGGTCATTAAAGAGTGTTATAAAACCAAGAACTGACAGTAGAAATGCACAGGCTCACTGATGATTCTTTGTCAACCATTTCATTCTGAGATCCGTTAGTTAGCCCATTTTTAATCTTTATAATGCGTGCCAGATTGATTTTTACTATCCTGTCTTCCTAATCAGAACGTAGTCTATCAATCAAAGCAAATGTCTTACAGTACTCTAGGAATACCAGATTTATGCAGTTTATCAATCTGCATAATCAGTTATGTCTTTATCAATCAAACTTGTAATCTTGTTGAAAAAATAAGCCCCAAGAGGTATTTTTCATAAAGCCATATTGTTTCTTAATACCTTTTCAAGTCAATTCGTTACTATTGGTGAGGGAGGAAGAAAAAAAGCATTCCATGTCCAAAAAGGCATTGCCAGTTTCAGACTTTATGGCAACTTGGAAGCAAATATTGGAACTATGGTCAAAAATTTTAACATATGAAACAAGCTGGAGCATGAGTGTGGCTGGCTGTTACTGATCACCAAATGGTCATGCTCTAAGTCTTTTCACCACTAGCAAAGACTGTGACAAGCTCCTTGAATACATCTTGTGTATCAAGTAGACCTGCATTCCTACATTCTCAGGATAGTTTAAATCACTTCTCAAAACTCATACCACAATTAACATAACCTGAGAATTTTTCATTAGTTGCAGAGTGTCTAATCTTTATTTATGATGCTTGCAAAGTTTACCTTTCTGATTTATGTAAGGTAGGTACTGATCCTACCTGTATATGAGAGTATATCTCATGCTTTCACGTATTTATCCTAAAAAGTCCACTCAACTTCCCTGTGGAATAGGAAAGGGATTATTTCCTTTGTTTTACAGGGAACTAAAGCAAAGAGAGAAGGTCTATAGAAATAGGTGCAGGTATACCAGGTGTAGGTATGCTGTATTGGACTTTGAAGGCAGTAGAGAAAGCTGCACACCGATAAAGAACAATTCAGGAACCTAAAGTACTCCCTAGAGCTAAGCACAACAGTGTTAATATCTGCCTCTCTGTTATGCTTGTGTGTCGGAAGCAGAGTCTCACCACAATAGTTCCTCCATTCCTATGGAGGTGCAGACCCCGCACTGAAATGCCTAACTGCGCGAGGTGCACCATTTCACAAAGTACTGCTTATATCATATTCATTAAATTATTCAGCTAGGAAGTGAACAGATTACGCAAATAAGAGGGGTTTTTTTTCAGTCAGAAAGGGACAAGTCCAGACCTATCCTTTCTCTTTTGGGAACTGTACACTGGGCTAAGTATGAAAATCATTTAAGAAGCAATGATTATCACGCTGTTTAACTAGCACTTATGGTCTCACTGGAATTGTTTTCTGCCACTTCAGCTCAATTCAGAATAGCTAAGGGGCAGTTGCTGTCTTGAGATCCCAACTGAACGTTGAAGCAACCTCAGCTCAGCGAGGCTGCATGCTAGACTCAAGCCTACAGTGAGCTCTCTGATCTTCAGATCCGATGAAACCTCGCTCTTGTCTGATCAGTGTTCTTAAGGATTTTCCCATCGGGGTTAATTCCTCTGTTTTAGCCCCATACTCAGCCCAACTTTCAAAGGGGGCACAGAAAGGAGAGAGTCTCATCAGCCACTCGTTTTTAATGGATCCTTTCACCCTGTGCTTCCTTCCACAGCAGCCTTCCACTGCCTTTAATCTTACAAATATCTCGAGTATATATGGTATTTCATGTAGAAAGGTCTAAAGAGAAGTCCCTGTGCAAGAGAGGGTTGGAAATCGAGGGGAACCGGAGTCGGAAGAGGGGTGGACGAGCCGGGGAGCCGGGTCGGGGGGGAGAGATGAGGGGCTGGGGATGGCGGGAGGGGGTGGTGCAGGGATGCGGGGGTGTGCGGTGAGGGTGCATCTGCGTGGTTTGGGGAACAAAAATCGGCGTCGTACGAAACGGACGTGACTTTTCTAGCGGGGATAGGTGCAGTCCGGCACCCGGGGCATGCAACCTGCCCTGACCAGCCTTTTCCCCGGCCGGGCAGGGGGGCGCAGCCTCCGCGGACGCGGAGGCTGCGCCCCCCTGCCCGGCCGGGGAAAAGGCTGGTCAGGGCGGGTTGGGGACCGACGCGGATCCCCAGCCTGTTCCCGCATTGGCTCCCGTAAGTTCCCGCGTCATTTTTCTCCCCACACCCCGCTTTTCGCACTGGCAACCACAAGCCTCGATGGACGGGCGGGAGGAAGCTCGGATGCTCTGAGAGGGTCTGGTGGGTTTTGTTGGGTTTTGTTTTTTCCAAGCCCCCGGACCAACCACCAGGGATGTCCGGGATTCAACCCGAGGATGGTTCCCCTCCGTGCAGGAATTGGACGACCGGGTCGGAGCTAAACGAAACGCGGGAGGCTCTTTTAACCCCTTCCTCCGACTACGACGATGAGGAGTTCCTGCGATACCTCTGGAAGGAGTATTTGCATCCCAAGGAGTACGAATGGGCGCTGATCGCCGGCTACATCGTCGTCTTCATCGTGGCCCTCGTTGGGAACGTCCTGGGTGAGTCGCGCTCCCCCAAACTTCCCGTTCCCCCCTAGCCGAGGTGGGGTTTGCGCGGATGGTGGCTGGAAACCGGGGCTGGATTTCGCTCCCACCGCTGGAAACCCGGGTGTCCCCAGCCGCGGGGGAAAGTTAAGCCTGCGCGCAAGGGGCCTTTGCTGCGGGACGCCGTGAAAACCGCTCCCCCCCGCGCTTGCCAGGGGCTGCGGCGGCGGCCGCTCTCGCAGCCGGGGCTGGGAGGGCGGAGAGGGACCGGCGGAGCTGCCCGGAGGGAGCCGGTGGGGGAGAGCCGGGGGCTGCCGGCCAGCTCCCGTCCCCGTCCGCGGGGCCGAGGTGCTGAAACCGCCCCCCCCGCCGCCGCCCGCCGTGCCCGCCCCGGCCCGCGGCTCCGCCTCTCAGCCCGCCCGGGAGGCTGCCGCTCCCTCTGACAGCCCCGGCCGGCTCGGCGGGGCCCGGCGCCGCGCTGGCAGTAACCAGCGGGCGGTGTTTTCTGAGGGACGGAGACAGGGGGGACGGGGCGGACCGCGGGGTAACGGGGACGGGACGGCGCCCGCCCCGTGAGGGGAACGGGCGGTTGCTCCCCTCAGCAGCCGGCGGGCGGGAGGCGCAACGGCCGCGCTGGCGAGGCGCGCGAAGCGGGGGTGGGGGGCGGAGGGGGGCGGTGCCCTCCCGGGCTCTCATTGAGGGAAGCGAGGCCAGGCGGCGCCCGGGAGCCCGCCCCCCCCGTTCCCATTCATCCGTGAAGGAGGCGGCGGGCGGGGGCTGCGGGGTGGGCGGGGAACCCTCGCTCGGTGAGGGGGGAGAGTGGCGGGGAGCCGAGGGCCGGGGAGGGAGGACGCGGGTGGGCTGGGGCAGCGGGAAGCGGGAGCGTTTACGGGAACGGGCGGGGCGGGGGAGCCGGGAGCGGGGTCTGGCCGCCGGTAACGCGTCCGCCCGGGCGGAACTGCTGCCCCGAGCTGCGGCGGCCGGCGGCGGGGACTGAGGGCGGGCCGGCCCCACGCCGGGGGCTGTCGCCGGGCCGTCGGAAAAGGCGCTGGCGGCGGCGGAGGGAGCGCGCCGCCCCGCCCCGCCCGGCCCCTCGCTGCGGGGGGTATGGGGGGGGGGGGGGGGGGGGTGTGGGGGGCAGGCGCGCGGGTGCACATGGCCCCGCCCGGGGCGGCCGTGCCCGCAGCCGTGCCCCGCTCCAGTGTGCTGGAGGCCGGGGGAGCGGGGCGGGCGCGGGTCTGCATCGGCTCTGCCTTTGTGAATGAGCGCGAATGCGGCGTGGCTGCCGGGGAGCCGGTGACGCCGTGAGAACCCGCGTAGCCGGAGTCTCGGCCATTTGCATTTTTTATTTACATCGGTGACATTTTCATGAACGGAGTGGCGCACTAGCGCGCCCCGCCCTGCCATACGGGTCTTTCATTCATGTTTTTCAGAAGGATTTATGCATGTCAGGGCTGTCATCTGCAGGCTCCCGAGGCTTCCCGAGGCAAGATGCAAATGAGACTGCAGCCAAAGGCAAAATTTTGCAAGGCTTTTTTTTCTTTCAACGGACCGATGATGATATTTCCCCCCCCCCCCCCCCCTGGAATGGTGCGCTGCCTGTAAACATCCAGTGTGCACGTTGGTGAAACCAGCGAGTTTTTCGCCAAAGAGGTTATGTTAGAGCTATTAAGAAGCCTGAGCATGTTTGCTTGGTCCGTTGCTCGGCAGCCAGCTTCACGGGCGGTGTAAAGATAGTACCCCTCGTAAAGAGGCTGTACTTCAAACTAGGAAGAAAAGCGTCCTTCGCTCTCATCTTGAGCAAAGACGGTTTTAGGAAAATTACCAGTGTTTACCTATTTGCCTCCACCCGTTCTGTATACAGGCTGTCCTCCCGCCTTTAAAGATTCAATGTCAAATCTTCAGCTAAAGGAGATCTCACCCTGTTTACACTTTTTTCCTCTGAAGCCCGGAGGAGAATAGCTTTCCTGTCTGTGCACTTGCAGATAGAGACGGTATCAGTGCTGATGTAGAGCTGCTCCTCCCTGACGTTTGTGTACGTTACCTTGTCGCTTGGGATGGAAGCTGGCATGTGGCTGTCCACCCACCTTCCCTTTTACTTGACTGCTGCTGCCCAAGCCGTTTGCTCTTTAAACTGCCTTTGTGCGTTACACGGACCTCACCCACCCAAACTGCTGCTTCTGTTTATGGGCAAGTTGTTTGTGGGGTCTGCAGGTGCAGGTGCTCGTTAGCTGAACACTGTCTCATCTTTATGCAAGACAGCTCATACTGCACTGATTGCAGGCTCGTGTGGTTTTGAGGAGAGAAATGGATGTGGTCTCATGCTCTTTCCAAAGACATTTTTGTGAAACTTTATTTGGCTACCACAGAAAATCTGGTAGAGAACAGTACACACTTTTAAGTCTCTCAGAAGCTAGTTTTTCCTGCTTGAAAAATTTATATTCAAGGTTAATCTGGGATTTAGTTATGGACCTTGAAGCAGAGCAGAAGTGGTTCTAAAGAGAGTTTTAGTGGCTATTAGTGCTTTATGGTATCATGCTTTAATGATGAAGTGTGTTCCTCTGCTTATGTTTGACTGGTGCTGCTGGACTTGTGTGGCATGTGAAGTCAATGCTTTGATTCTATTTTGTCCATGGCCTATTCAGATAGCATTTAAGTAACCAGGAAAGACCTTTCCCTATGTGGTACTGAAAAACTGTGTTTCTGCCTCTTTATTTTGATTTGTGCATTCACATGGGATGAAGAGACTCATTGTGTCCCAGCAATAACATCTGTGCAAGTGGAAGGCACAGCACATCCCTCGAATATTAGTAATAAACTAGATTGAAGCATTCTGACAGTCAATTAACAACCAAGGGTAGAATCAGAAGCTTGAACTTTCATTGACATCTACTGGGCTCTTGAGTGAGCTGCACTGCAGGAATTCTACTTATAGCAGCATATAACAAGGTCTGCATTGCTATTTAGTTTTCAATTTAATTAGGAGAATTGACATACCCTGTTTGGGCTGCTACACAAACCAGCTAAAATGAAAACTGTTAGCAAGTCTCTGCATTTGAATGGAAGTTTGATTATTGCATTTGAGTGCTTCATGACAATGATTCTCATTTGTGCCCACGTTGGCTGCTCACCAGAGATTTCAGTGCAAGCCACTGAGAAGAAACAGAAGACATTTTTAGGACATATTTACATGAACATTCAGACTCTGAAATCAGGATGATACTATCAGTATGCTTTGTCCTGTTCTCTTCTTCACTCGGTCACTATCACTAGAAGCAGAATAGATGTTGAGGATAAGGACTTTCTGTTTTGCAAACAAGGCCAGAAGATTTCTTTACTACTGCATGGCTAGTGCAAAACATAGGACTTCTTAATGGCGAATGTATGTTGACTGTAGAGTGAATACCTGTTTCTTCTTTTTTTGAAAACATTACATTAAAAGCACTGCTTTAAAATGGGAAACTAGCTAATTAAAGAAGGAAAGGTATTTTTAGGATGTATGGAGGTCTCTGGTTACTGACATGATCATTCCACACTAACAAGTTGCAGCAGTTAATAACTGGAATAAGACCAGAAAGGATTAATAAGTCATGTACAACTCCATAGATTTAACACCATTTATACAAGTAAAGAATGGAAATGGTCCTCATTTAAGTTACTTATTCCCATGGGTCAGAACTTTTCTAATGAGATGGTTTCCCTCGGGGAATGTGCATTCATCAAAATCAAAATGTACAGCAGAGATCTCTTGGTTTGATCAAAGACAGAAGGCAGAACAAGCGGCCTTCTGGTGTCCCACCAGCTGGGCTGCTGGGTCTCTTGGCAGCCCTCCCCAGAGCTGGCAGGAGCTGAGATCCTGAGCACACACAATCTGCCAGCACCCAGCTTGAAATTCTTCAGCACTGCTGGTTTCCAAGGCTAAGAGACCATGCAGGACATCAACGAGAGATTTCAGAATCTTTCTTTACACATGCAATTTGGTGATATTTGTTTTTCTTTCCAACTCAGAATGAAACCAAATTTAATTGACAGAGAATTACTCTTCTCTGGATAGCTCATTATTATCTATTTTACAGTAACTGCTAGTTGTGCTGAGATTGTACAGAACCCAGCTGTGGCCCTTTCCTCAAAGAGTTCATAGTCTGACTCAGAGCTCAACAGCATTCATTTTATTTCTACTTATTGTAGTTTGATTTTTTTAGGGCTGGAGAGAAAAGGTTTGTGTGTAGTTCTAACATCAGAGTCCTAGTCAATGCCTGTCAATAGGCAACTGTCTCAAATGCAGCTCTGTTATAATTTTAAATGTATCTGGTGAATACTGAGGTCTAGACATCCATGCACGTGGATGGGTCATGTATTCTCTTAAATGGTGCCATGATCTTCATGAATCCTATTTGATTGCCATAGATGAGGCATATTTCATTTACTTTTGTCCAGATTACTTGGGGAGTCTGGCACTGAAAGGGCTTTACTTTTGTAATACCAGCATGAGAGTCACCTTTATCTGTTAGAGGAATAATAACTAGAGTGGCTTTACTATTTTTTAAAATATACCACATAGGAAATGATACAATATTTATACATTTCATCTACCTAAGATATAGAATGTATGAGCTCAGTTTATGTGAGAGTTCAAGTATCAACTGAAGTACATTAGTGTTTGCGTAATACGGTGATTACTGGCAAGAAAGAGTCATGGCACATCCTTGTGAGATACACCAGAAGACCAGCATTAAAAGATGAAGCTAGTTTGAAATTATGCCCTTATCTGTCTAGATTCTTATATTCAGATGTGCAGCTAGTTCTACTCTATATGCTTGCTGCCCAGAGTCCAGAGGGGGCACAGCTCCACTTTCGTTTACTGTTCTTTATGTCAAAAGGCAATTCTGCCTGTTGTGAATAGTGCAGTCCTATTAAACCCAACTCCGAGAGTTCAGGGAGCAATGCCCAAGACTGAAGGAGGGTGAGCTGCAAGAGATGCTTGATGTCTTGAATATTAATCCAAATTCTGTTGAGTTTCATTTGAGTTCTTCTAAAAGAAAGGGTAGTTGCATCTGCCTGGAGGCTGCCCTTATAGTTGAATAAAAAAGAATGTACTTGGATAGTATTTTTTTCAGTCAGAGTAAAATAACAAGCAGTTTGGCTACTTGTATTCCAACATCATTCCAAAGGACAGTAGTTCTGCTGTGAACTCATTCAGTGATAAAGGAGGACTGGAATCGGAACGAGTGCTTGGTCTCAGGGGTCAAAACCCATTAAAAGGTATTGAAAGAGAAACAAAAAATATATTCCTTTCCACATGGAGTCTCGTATTCTGTTTAATTTGTAATTACTTTTGACAGTTATTGTTCTTACTTCTGAGGCTACACGCACGTTTTGGAAACTAAAAATTTAGGACTCTTCTGCCATCCAGTTTTCTTCCTTTCTTCTGTCTATAGCACTGCTGATAAAATATCTCTTGTCTGATATATCATAAACTTTGACTTAAAGGCTGGCTATTCAGCAGCTCCTACAGAAGAACTATCACCAGTTAGTCAGAATTCCCCTGTAATGCGAGAATGTTATGGGGTGGGTGGCAAGGGAAAGCCCACCAGCATGTATTTGAATTGTTTGTGTTTGTATTACCTAGGAAGCAAATAGCAAACTTTACTGTTGCTGGTTTTGGTTTTTCATTTTACTTTCAAGATATACACCTGATAAATTTGAAACTTTAAAAGAACTTATCCCATTTAATTTTATACTTTCTCAAAGCTGTTGGAGTGATAGTTCTGAAGACTAGCTCTGCTATTTAGACCCAAAACAGGTGCAGCCTTGATGGTGGCAGGATATGCTGCCTAGTATTAATTCTATATCGTGAGTGATGTTTGGAAGGAATCATCTGTCTATGGAAGAAGGAAAGTAACTCAGCAGAGCTATTCAGCAACCGCACAACTCCAAGACCACTAAAAACAGTAAAGCCCTGTCTCCCAGGAGCTGAACAGACACTAACATGTCTTTCCCTTAGGTCAGTGAAGCACTCTAAACAGAAGTGTCTTTGGGGCATTACCATATAAAATGAAACTCACCATCTTTCCAAAAAATAGAAGGTTTTGGAATGCTTCTTTGTTTTCCAAGCATTGTTTATTTTCTGTGTTGGATGTCAAGTGAAACCTTTGGTTTTTTGGACATTAGCAGCAGATTTACTTACTGTATGTCTCACAACTTGAATTTGTCAGAGAACTAGAATGGACTGTTCCTCAGGGGAAGGAGATCCGGGAGCTGAGGGTAGCAGCAAGACTGATAGGGCAGTGTACTTTCCAACACAGTCCCACAGTGCCTGAGAGCATGGTAGGTCTGGTGATGTTTACCAGGGTTCAGTCACCTCCCAACAATCACCAGACAAATCCACAGTGATGAAGCAGGTCTGAGGTTAAGCCAGAAAGTCAAGTCAGTGGGTGAGGATTACAATCAGAATCAGCAAGGAACGTACATACTTGCAGTGCGGTCTTTGCCTGAGCTAAGTGTGAGAGCCTGAGCTTAAATGCAGCTCCCAGGCAAAGAGGTGACCTCCAGAAGAGGTGTCTCATATCTTTCTCTGAAAGCTCTGTTCCCAGCAGCCTGATCCCAGCTTACATGATGCCCCATACCAGAGCTGGCCTCCAGCACAGGCAGCTAGCCCCTGAGCAGAGGGCAGAGGTTGCAGATCCTGGGAGTGCACTCAGCCCTGACAGAACTGAGCTCTGTCTCCTGGTTCTCAGTGCAGGAAGACTGCAAGGATTTTAGACCAGTTTTGGGAGTATTATATTGGTGATGCGGATTCATGATATAGATTCAGAAGTTGTATACTATTGCAAGCTGTTTCCTGTAGCATTTCACTAGCATATTATTTTCTATGTGTAGTCTAATGAAAAGGCATTCTTACATCTGTGTTAGAAACAGACGTGGACGTGGAAGAATTTGTCCTAGTGCAACTCCATTTTACACTGACAGATGCATTTTGAAGCATATGGTTTCAGAGTTGCACAACATTTCAGCTGTGGAGCATACCTTGGTTTTAATGAGTCATGCAGGTTTAAATTGAATTGTAGTGAAGTGTGAAATGTTTGTAGTGCCATGTGCAGTATAACAGTTATAGTTATGGTCCTTCCATCTCTAACATGAAGTGTGTTTAAGGATTTTCTAGGCTTTTTATTGTTACTATGGATAGAAAAATAAGTATATCAAATGTGGTTATGAAATAACTGGTTGTTCAGTATAGCCGACTCTGAAGAGATGGCTGGGGTTGCCAGTTAAGACTTGTAATGATTTGTGTATGTGTGTGTCTGTGGTGGGACAGTTTAAAAACAATCTCTCTGTGTTGATCAGTACAGTTAGCTCAGAAGCTGTGATAGTACCTTTCACTTCCCCCAGACCTGACCAAAGCTGGCATTTTTGGCAGTCTGCTTTTATACCATATCTGATCTTCTGGTAATAACTCCCATTTCCATAAGATTGTTAATTGTCTAAGGTTATGTAATGTAACCGAGTTAGCAAATGAATCCTGTGCCAATTAGATGGCTGTACTATTACTCCCAATTGTAATCTGTAGAGATAAGCTTCCAGCAAGCAGAATTTAGTTCTTGTATTCTCTCTAGTGCCATAATAATGAGGCAGTACAAAAAATATAGAAGTGGATTGGAGAACATGAGTAACCCACAACCCCCGACTCATAAGTCCCTTTAAAAGCCTGAGTACAATAGAGCACTTGGTAGCTAGAAAACATCTCAGAAAATATATTGCTGCAAGCAAGGTAGTTGCTGTATATCTGTTTTATTTATGTAGACTCTGTCTTTTGTTGGAGACAGTTCCCCATTAGTACATTTCAGTGAAGCTGATATTCAACAAAATACTTTAAGATTTCATATGTTCCATACTATGCAGCTATATTTCTTACAGTTTCAGTATTTTTCCCAGAGTTTACTAGAAAAAAGTGGTGGAACCTACACATATATACTTGTTTATGTGTGATATATAGGGAGCATGACAACCACCTACTCTTTTTGTCATGCTTCTCTTCAAATTTGTTGACACATCTAGTGTGTCCTGTTGTTGAGGAGCTATCACCTCACTGGTGGGCTATGTAATTCCTTTTTGCGTGCAGCCCAGAATATTGTCCATCTTTTCAGCTGTCATATCACATATTCAAGGACAGTTCTTATCTGCTGGGTGCTATTACCAGCTGTAGGAACTTTTTCATTATTTCCTTTGTAACAAACATTGTGTAAAAAGTGTCTTTGTGTCATTCTTTCTATTACTTTTTCAAATTAAACTTGGTCTTAAGTTGTACTCCTTTTTTCAGATAAGATTAGTTATATAAAAAATGATGTAATATGTGAGTTTAGCGCTTAATAGTTGGTAAGAGATGGACAGCCTGGGAAGTAGGTATCATCTTCCTATTCACAGAAGAGATCGCTTTGTTTTAGTTCTTTTGTTCTCACTGGTGGTTTCAAAAACCCCTAATTAAATATCTTCTGCAATTTAGTTAAAGTGCTTCTCACCCCTTAATCAAGATCATCAATAAAATTATTGAAAGACTCATGGAAAGCCTTCCTAAAACAAATAAAATAAGCTTAGTCACAGGCACCTAATTTTTAGACTCAAAGCAGAAGGGTCCTCAATCAGGAATTGTTCATAATGAAAGTAGTTTCAGTGACAGCATTTTTCCTTCCAACAGTAAGCATTGATTCAGTGTTTCCACAGGGGCTCTAGCTCTCCAAAGTCCCATTTGGTAGCCTGGCTACTCAGCCTTCCTTTCAAGATGACCATGTTGCTTGGCACCCTACCACCCAGACCTTGATTCGCAGTGGGTAGTGGCATCACCAGAAAAGAACAAGGGGGAGAATGCCATAAGGAGAATGAATTCCTTGCCAGGTGGAAATAATTTTTTTGTGGGGCTAGGAGCTAGAGAATAAATAATGTATAAATCAAATCTATTTAACATATTTTTTTTTATCACTGATTGTAAAATGTTATGGAGGAGTAAAGCTCTTTAGAAGCTTTCTGCTTCATGCATTTGGAGATGCTGATGACCAGTGCTTATAATCACAGCATCACTTCCAAATGATTGCTGGATGGCCATATTATGATATATTAGTGAAACAATTGTGATACCAAAGCAAAATAAAATAATTGAAATTTAGTTTGAAAAAAGATAATTTTGTTTACATCCATGTGGGATTTATTATTCACCAGAAATGAGGTAAGAGGTAGTATTCATTTATATAAATGTCAGGTATTGCTGGTTGTGAAAATTATGCTTCTATTTTGGCCAAGAAGTCACACTGGAAGATGACCCATTATGAATAAGAGGTTGAAAATACTTCTGGAGTGTTAGGGGAATGATTTAGGGTTGACATGTAAAAAACAAATTGAGAGCTGAAGCAGCAGTCCACCAGCAGAAGGGCTGCAGCACCACCTTTCATATACTCAAGACAGCGTAAATCTTCCAGGAGGCAAGCAGCTGCATTTTATACCAGCTGAAGCCTTTCTATTGTTTTCATATTCAGTTTGAGATACAATGAGCTATGCTAATTGAGTAGATGGCATTACAGCCTCCAATTAAAATGCCCCAGGACACTAAACCAATAGGGATTAAATCTGTGCATGAAAAATACCAATCTCATCGTACTGTCATATTTGAGAGGGTTTTTTTTCTTCAGGAATATAATGAGGTATATGAATCTTTCTTGGACTTCTAATAGGGTCTGTCTTAAATTTTTTATTTGACTTTGTTATGTTTAGTCCTTCCTCGCGGGGGGGGGGGGGGGGGGGGGGGGGGGCGGGAGATCGTGGATGTTTGGAGGATGGGTTCTGAAACACGCTTCATTGTCTCTTCATTGTCCTCACTTGGGGAAAGGCTCCACAAGTTTTTCCAAGCACTATCAGCCTGCCAACGCAAGCTCGTTTCCGAGCCTTCACTGACACTGTGTGGCAGAGTTAGGAATAGCAATCGTTTTGCTTAAAACTTGATTCTGGCTGAAGAAAATAAAAGCGTCGGCGGTGGGGCGGATTTTACAAGAGTGGAATTACTTAATAACCATTAGAAAAACGGCTGCTCTTTGTGAAAGCTGACCTGCATGTTTTAATTTTCAGCAAAGTTATTAACTGTAACTTTGAGAGGTTTTAAAAATAAAAACTAAAATACAGAAAATAATAAAATACACTGGGCAGGTAATTAGGTTTCCAGCAGTCAGGAAAATCATGCACAGTAGGAGCACGTTTCTCGTTTTCTTTTTTTTTTTTTTTTTTTAATTCTGATCCTCTCTTCTTCAATGCCTATGTTAATACCATTTTCCCACTTTCTTCCTCACTCCTGTTTATAGCTGAGAACATCAAGGGTTTCATAAAAGATTTGCATATAATGTTAAATCGAGGTTTTATTCAGAGCTATTTTTACTGTTTCACAGATTTTTTAGCAGAGGTGGGAAGAGCTCAATTTGAGCCACTACACTGTGTCCTAACTAAACAGACATCCTGTTAACTCTGTGGTGTCTCCCAAGTTTTTTAGGAAGACTGGTGCTGGCCTCATCTGGTTTATGTTTTTGGAGTACTTTTTGGTAAAATACACTCCCAGTTAAGAATCTTTACTATCTTTCTCATCCTTGCTTCTCCAAGCTGAGTGGAAAGCCACAGCCCTCTGTTACTTCAGTATGGGTAGGCAGATGGCATTTCCCAGTCCACGGAGCTTCCTTTCTCTAGCACGTTTCTTTAGGGTTTAAATGGGAGCTGAGTGCCTCCACTTCTCTATAGAACCACCTGAGAAGAAAACGCATATTTAAAGGAGTGAGAGTGGAGAGTGCACAAAATTCTTTTGTTCTGAAACTTAACTAGTTGCAATCTATTCAGTGGCATAGTCAAACGATTTTGCATGCCTATAAAGTAACAGTTTAACACAGGCTAGAGCATCTTTCGTGATGATCTGCTAGATCGCTGGTATATCAGTGAAGCTGTTGTCCCAGACTACTGAATAACCTTGTCCTGTAGTAGACTCAGAAAGACATCGAGTCTGGAAGGAATAAGCTGAACTAACTTTCTGTCGTTTATACCATTCTGTCCTATTCAAATCACTTGTAGCAAATCCTCACAGCTCACTTTAGCCTTGCACTGGAAGAAAACATTGCCAATGCTTGTGCAGGTTGAAAAACAATACTGCAACCAGCAGAGGGCAGCGGGGGGGGGGGGGGGGGGGGGGGTAGGGGGGGAAGCTGACCTGTTTTTAAAATACTTCAGAGGCTTTTTTACACAAACTTTTTTTTTTATACATACATGGGAAAAGTTTCTGGCATACTTAATTATTATGGTAGTATATAAACGCTAATTAAGATGCTTTTGTGCTATGTGTCATATGGTCTATGCTGCAAAGAACAGGTGAGGTCAAAAGGGGAAACAAACAGAAAAATCTAACATAACCAATTATCTTGCATTTCTATGCTTGTAAATTATTATTTTTTTCACCTTTCAAGTGCCTCTTGCCCCCGTTGATTAGAATTCAAAGGAATTCAGATCTTCTTTCTGTACGTTGGCTTTCCTGTATACTGCTACTCCCTGAGTAGCAAGGGGCATAGTCTTTTCTATTTCTCTGAGGAATAGCAGGTACTGGAGTTCATCTAAATTCCATCCATGTTAAGCCAGTGTGATCTGGTAGGCTTAGTACAGAGCTGGGAATTAGGAGTCCAAGTTTCTTATTCTGTCTCTGATTTACTGTATGGACTTTAGCAACTTCTGTTCTGCACTTCACTTCCTTGCGTCAGAGATGAAAATGATAATATTTTCTTAGCTCTCTGGGGTGTCATGAGGTTTCATGTGCTCATACTGATAGAAAGCTTTGAACACAACATGCAAAATACTGTGAATTGATTTCTGATGCAGTTTGCTGCCAATGAGATTGACCTCACATTTGTTAACTTCATGGATTTGTTTTACCAGAAATAATGTTTATGTTCATGTGCTTTCCCCAGGTCAGCACAGGAACAGAGAATAGGCCTTGCCAAAGACCATACATATCTGCTTAAACTTTGTACCTTTAGGCACTGACATCCTTGGCTGAAAACAATGCACTGATCTGAATCAGGTAGAATGTAGGATGGTTGAAACCATAGCATGAGAATAAAGTATCCAAAATCTGAACTTTTAGAACAACATTTTATTTAACTTTTGCCTACAGAGTGATTTTGATAACTGCACACTGATCACAAAGACATGATCCAGTCTGAAGAGTGTCCAGAGAACAGCAACAAGGATGATTGCAGAGGTTCTAAAAATGACTGGGAGTAAAAGAGAGAGTTCTGAAGTTGTACAGTCTGAAAAGAAAACTGAGAAAAGATGTAACAATCTTTACATATGTGAAGCATTGCTGCAGGGAAAAACTATTCTTCATTCCTGCCTGCGTGCAGGAAAAAAAAAAAAAAAGTGATCTAAATATCAGTAAAAGAAAAATAGATTAGACATTAGAAGGGTTGGGGTTTTTTTTAATAGGGAAGATAGCTAAACACTGCAGCACATTTAAGAGAGGCATGATATCTTCCAATATAACAGATTTTAAAATGTAAACTTGCCAACAAGGGCTTAGTGGTAGTCTTGCTGTAGTTGTGTTGGTCTAAAGACTTAAACAAGTCATGGAATGAAGTAATATATTTTATTAGATCAACTGTTGCAGCTAGAAGATGGACACAAGCTTTCAGACACACCATCCTTCTTAGGATCTAAAGAAGTATCTGATCTCAAGATCTTACGTGCCTTAAAGTCTGTGTATTTTTTTTCCAGCTGTTTTAGCTAGTTTAATAAGAGAATGGCTTAACTCTAGCTGATTCCATTTTAGATTTGGACAACTCTTGAGGACCCTTCTAACTCTATTGTTTATCATTCTGTGATCTGTTTAATATATCTAAATTAAGCATAGTGCTATATCCTGACAGATTAAGGAGACTTTGAATCTCTGTCTGGATTTGCATGATGAATGAATTACTATTTACTGGAGATGAACCTTTGATGTACAGTATGTTGTACTGTTTTGTTACAAGTATTGTGGTGCTTCTGAAAAATTTTGTGCATCAGTTTTTAAAGAGTTTTTGGTGTCTCAGTCGAAAACATTCAAAAGCTATTGATACAATCTCTCAGGGTTTCACTTTATAACAAAGTTATTAAAAAACTTATTTTTAGGCTAGTTTCTCAGACTCAGTTGTGACATTTTTAATGTCTAAGCTATGAATTTAGTGCAACCATGTTAAAGGACTGATTTGCCTTATTTCTAAAAGCTTTTCAAATTGAAAAAGAGGGAAAAGAAAAGATAAAAAACAAGCTTTAAAGGCACATCTTGTAAAGTCTGCTACATGCTGCTTTTGATCACAGTAATCAACATCAAATGCATTTTGCCCAGCAAAATATTTTATAAATTTATTGTTGTCTTGCTACAGTTTGCAAGATTCTGTGTGGTAGCAATTTCAATTAAGCATTACACGATTATAAAAAAAATACAAACTTTCACAAATGTAGATTTGTATTGCCATAGACTAGAGCCAATGGATTAAAACAGACATGAAGAAAGTTTTGTGAATAGGTAGTGAAGATAAGCTAGCAAGAAAACAAGCTGCTTTATATATCAGATTATTGCCCATTCTGTGGTCTGTGGAAAACTATTCTTTGTGTACTAGGATTCTCTCTACATGTACCCTCTTGTTTCCACTGTAAAAGTTAACACATGGTTATTACACTGAACTACATATTCAAAGGACATAAACATGTCCTTAACTCTGCAAAGGCCAGTGTTTTCCTGTTGAGTACTTCCCTAAGTCATTCCCATCTCACTAACTTTTCTTTCCAAATTCAGTTTGCATTGCAGTGTGGAAGAATCATCACATGCGGACAGTTACCAACTATTTCATAGTGAATCTTTCTCTGGCTGACATTCTGGTCACAATTACTTGTCTTCCAGCAACTTTAGTAGTGGACATCACAGAAACATGGTTCTTTGGGCAGCCCCTCTGCAAAGTGATTCCCTACTTACAGGTATAGTTTTACTGTGTTTGTGTACACATTACCCATGTTACAAAAAAGAGAAAGAGCAATAGCATCTTCCTAATAGTGATAATCCGATGGAATATCCCTGCTACTGAAGTAGATATCTCAATGTACATGCTGAGGATTAAAGGAGTGTTCCACTTATGAATATGTTTATACTTAATATTGTTCTTAGTCCATCTGATTGTTAGACTTGGGCAATACACTTTCTGGAACACTTGTCTGATGCTCTTCACTTTTTGTGATCTTTTTTAATAATTCATAAGGGATATAAAGAAATAAAAATGTCTCTAAATAGAATTACAGTCCTTTATACTCTGTGTGTGTGGACCTAAACAGCTACGCAAGTGTCCAGGACAGAGAATCCGAACTTCTGAAGGGAGTCTGGGCTTTCATATGTGTTTAGTGACTTTACATTCTTTAGAAGTAGTCAAAGTATCCAGGTTCACTGAGAGCTGATCAGATTGTCTGCCTTAAGCAATAACTGCCACCACACATTTACCAGCGGACTGAATTAGTTATGAGTTCATTTGCATCAAAATGATTGACAAATACCTTTTCTGGTATTCAAATAGCTGGTTAGATGAACTGACTGGGCATACTAGAATGACAAGTGCTTGGCCTTTCAGTCATTATAAATCATAAGAATTGAACAGAGCTCTGAATGTATGCAGGTGATCAGCTCTGTGCTCCAGCACATTTTATATTTTGAGCAGATACCTGTATGGCTGAAGAGCCGCATTGTGTCATCTACTCAATAGAATCAAAATCACAAAACTTGTTTCAAAGCTTCCATTCTAGTGGAAGAAAATCTGAAGCAAAAGTGATCACCCAGTATACAGAGTAAAAGAATAAAACCAAAGTGATAGAATTTCCTATGATGAATAGAAGGTAAAATGACTTAGTCTGGCTTAAGCTGATTGGTTGGGTTTTTTTAATGAGTCCTGCAAAAACTGAAAAGGCAAACTGATGATACTGGTATCCAAATACAGCATAGAAAACAAACAAAATTGTTCTACAAAGAAAAAAGGATCTAATTAGTTGTCTGATGTTTTAAAAGTAGTTTTTCAGATAAAGTTTTGCAAATTCTAAGTTGCATAAATTTGCTCTTTCAAAATCTGACCCTGCTACACCTATTCAGTTTGGGTAGCACCCTAATCTGTGAATTGTC
This sequence comes from Strix uralensis, assembly GCF_047716275.1. Lineage (NCBI taxonomy): Eukaryota > Metazoa > Chordata > Aves > Strigiformes > Strigidae > Strix > Strix uralensis. The sequence continues at coordinate 27,545,740 of NC_133974.1, forward strand.
CTGTTGATTCTAGTGGGACTACAGCAGATGAGGGTATCTATTGTAATTCAGTAAGAAGTGATTTAAAAAGGAGTCTTTTCCTGGGAATAATTTCTGTTTAATAATTGCAGATAAAGAGCTGTGTTGAAAATAGAAATAATTTTTAAAACTCTGGAAAATTACAGTAAATAATTTCTAAAGCTCTGAAAAAATTACGTTTACTTTACATTTACATATTTCCTTTTCTTTAGACAGTTTCAGTCTCTGTGTCTGTACTAACACTTAGCTGCATTGCTTTGGATCGATGGTACGCAATTTGTCACCCTTTGATGTTTAAAAGCACAGCCAAGCGAGCAAGGAACAGCATTATAATTATCTGGATTGTGTCCTGCATCATAATGATTCCTCAGGCTATTGTTATGGAGTGCAGCAGTGTGTTCCCAGGATTAGCCAACAAAACCACCTTGTTCACAGTATGTGATGAGCGTTGGGGAGGTGAGTGTGTCATTGACCATAAAGACTGAATTTGTACTGCTCTTATATAATAAAAATATGAGGACATATTAATATGCAGTCAGGTTGTATAAACATATCACAAAGTGTTCTTAATTGTATAAGCTTTCCTAGAACTACTGTTTTTCAAATACTGTGAAATCCTATTTTCTTTTGTATTGCTAAAACTTAAAAGTACATTTGAAACCAAGTTTAAATGACTGAGGCTGGCTTGTGTCTTGACCGTGTTAATGTTTCCCAGAGGGTAGAAATGTTCCCACCCTTAAATGCTTATGCTTGTGTAATTCTGTCATCGATGAACATTGCAGGTTTACAAAGACTTCAGTATTTAGCCTTAAGAATTAACTACATGAGAACAGAATTTCTGTTTACCTGATATATTGCTTTTGGTAATTGTTGATATTTCACTAGCCTTTATAGATATCTCCTGGGACTTCAATGCAAAATGCATGTCATCACAGAATTTATAGAGATGTCATTGATACAGTGAAGCAATTTAACCTACAATTTGAAATCTGTCATGGACAAGATCATTTGAATAACTTTGTAAACGTAATCAGTTACAAATGATTCTATTCAAGAAGTGTAATTCTGCCTTTTCAGATTAATTTTTAATCTACTTCTTCTGTATTTGAATTCAGCTGTAAGGAGCCATAAGGGTTGCCAGGGAGTAACTGCTTCTATTTTGTCTCCGTTCACAGCAAGTGGTGTTAGCCACCCACCTGAATGGTTACAACTCGACTCTGGTGGGCCTTGGCATGACTCCAGTGCTAATAGAGCATATGAGTTACATGCTGTGACTCTGACAGTGGATATAATGACCATCAGTAATACCATTATTCACACACAGGAAAATAAAGCCAAGTTTGCCAAAACATATAACTAAAAGGTGCCTGTTTAATAGCCTTGAATCAGAATAAAACACAATTAGATTCTCTCTCAGAGCTGTATCTGCAGAAGATTCCAGTCCTGTGAACAATTAAGATGAAATACAACTGGATCACCTGTACTTAATTATCATGATAAATTAGCTTAAGCAGCTTGAACTGCTAAGGGCTCTTCCATGTGCTCTTTTGGAAGTCCCTCCCCTGCTAACAGCCTCCGCAGGACCACCAGGGGATCAATGAGAAGATATTGGCTATCACATTCCTGGTTTTTATCTCCTTCATCCCAGCTAGTCCTCTGGGACAAGGCAAGGGGGCAGAGATGGCCATTAACTAGTTGGCTCTCATTGCAGACAAAGATGTGCTGTAAATTTGTAGGAAGCCTCTGTTAAACTATGAGTATCATACTTGCTGTTTCATTGGAGGGGGTACATCTGCTCTTTACTTCTAGTGTTCTTTCTTCATCTGTGAACAATTTTGTATCCCAGTCTGCTGCTGGATGTTGCAGTATTTATGTGACTATTTTCTTTCACAGCATTCACTCCAAGTACAATTTGTGTCCACTAATTTTGGCTGCAGATCTAATTATCCATGCCTTCATCACTTCAAGGTTAGATCTGCAGCAAAGATTCTTTTAATCAACCCAGGAAATTAAAATTATGTATTTAATTCAGTAGGGAGTCAAGAGAGCATTTCATCAGAGAAAGCAATGTCAAAATTTCCAGATCTGCATTGGCCACTTTGTGATTCCCAACAGGAAAGTGTTGCTTTCGAACTACAGGGTCCGTAGTAGCCTTGGAACTATTTTAAAGAGTGCCTCTCACTCAGTGCTATGATGAAGTAGATATGCCTGAGCTGAATCACCCATTATACAAAAGAAAAACAGCTACCACATGTGTTTGCAAGACTCTACTCCTACAGAGTGTATTTGTCCAGAATGGAATCTATTCATCTTCAGGTTATGCTGTGAGCCTTCACTTGGATGTCTGGAGAGGTAGAAAGGAGTATAACAAAGGCAAGTACTTGTGCATAGAATTAAGTTCTTTTTGTGTGTGGCTTCAGAAATGAAGTGTAAACACTCCAAAATTATTTTTGTTTTTGTTAATTTATACTGAGCATGAAATATAAATAGTTTTACATTAAACTTTTCTGAAATGGGAAGCTATTCATTCCACTGAAAGATATCAATCCTATTTTTATCCTGCTGCCTTTCTAATGAATTATTCTTCTAATGATAATGCACCATCATTGCTAGTTATTCTGCTGGTGCATTTCAGCTATCCATAAAAAATAATCCTCTCCACTTTCTAATAATAGCTTATCATAGTAACCCGAGAGAAGAACCTTTCTATGTGTTGTTACAAGTAGGTTGCTCAGATCATGGAATTACTTAGTAAATGTATAAACCATATATTATCAATGAGGATATATACACCTTAACATCCCTTTCAGGCTATGGAGAATAGAGTGTCATTAGCTACAAATAATTTCCATTCAACTGAAAATGTCTAAGAACATTGAGTTGGGCGAAACATAGAAGATGCAGTTTTTCTACTGAAAACCAGGGTTTAAAATCACAAAAGCCCCCCAAACAGAAGAACAAAAGAACATGGATAATAGGGCAGCAGTTTTAAAAGACTGGTGAGCCTTGAGGCCAGAAGGAGGAAGAAAGAGCTAATATTTTCAAGTAAAATATTTGCATTTTTGTTGGATATAATTTTTCTTTTTTTGACTATGGGAATATCGAGGGTCAAAGAAAACCAACTAGGAGGTTGAAGGAGAAAGAAATTCATGTTCCTATGAATAAGCTATATTTGCAAAGAAAAAGTGAAGATGTAGATAATTGCCCACACTCAAGAGACCCTAAGCAAATTCTATAGAAGAGTCAGTTTAGAGGAAAGGGGTTATATTTGGGTGTTTACTGCTTGTTTAGAACTGCATATAATTAATGCTGTCTAAAATTAGGGTATGTCTGATGAAATCTTTACAGAGCATCATGTACACTCTATGTCCCAAGGATGTTAAACTGTGAATTTTCAAGGTTGGGACTGCAAAAAGGGGGTGCTTAATGAAACTTTCCAAAGTGTTTTGGAAGTCTATTCTAATTCTGGGAACTCAGAGCCACTGAAACATGAGGTGCTATGGAGTACTAACGGGAAGCCGTGTCCAGGAAAATGTCAGAGATGCCAAAGCAGGAGACAGCACTGTACCCTTACCCAGACTTAGGTCCAGCTGCTGAAATCCATACAAGTCTGATGAGTCTCTGGAAGGAAGGTCTGATCAGCACTGTGACACTTGGGCTCCTTAACGGTGAACAAATAGTGGCCACCCTGACTAATAAGATTTCAAACATGCTGTTGGAGGGCTGCCAGTGACTGCAAATGGAGCAATAGTTCAGCCTAAAACAGGGCTCAATTTCTTTTTAATTGCTTCTGGCATTCCTGAATATAAAATTCATTGCCAATTCTAGGCTGAGGGTTTTTCATTTCGAGTACTGTCTAATAACAATATTTTATTTGGGAATGCAGAAGGATCCAACATGTGATCTATGCAGACTCACTTAAGGAGCCAGTGTTGGCCACGGTTCTATAATAGTCTGTAATTGCTGTGTGCTGAATTTGATGATAAAGCGCCAAAATAAAAGAAACATATATTAAAATGAGTTCACCATGTGTTCAAGTCAGCTAAATACATTCTCATAGAGCTGCTCGTGAAACAAGTGTTAGCCAAAGTGCATTAGCCAAACCCTTTGCAAATGATAAAAAAAAATGGAGATAATCTTTTCCCAAAACTACATGGTTGAATGGAAACAAAGGGAAGACTTTGTGTTACATTTCCTCTTAGACTACTCATAAAATAGTATAAAACCATATTGTCTTAATTCTGGAAAACAAAAAGCTGTAAATTGCGTTATTACATGAAGGCTTATACATCCTGTTTATCAGTATTCAAAATTTAAGGAAGAACTTGTGGGACATTTTAATGCACAAAGAAGTCAAAATATTGCTAATACTAAAATTGTGCTTGGTGTTATTGTGAATTGATAACTCAAGCATAATATATCAGGTTTAAAAATATAATTTTACTATTAGCTAACTTTAAGTACTCCGACATAGGAACATAGTTTGGAAAGGACTGTGTTGTGTGGTGGAATTTTCTCTGCTATGGGCACCCACTACCTAACATCCCAATTTATTAAGCTTTATTCTAAAAGTATACTCTTCTAGCTGCATTGCTTCTTCATGTTGGTAACTCCAAAACCTCATAGGTATCTTCCTGAGAATAGGGAACCTGGGAACTCTCTACTAATGCTTAACTTGATAGTCTTCTTGTTTTTCACTGTTCGTAGGGAAGCTATCAAGAATACCTATTTCATTATGCACCTATGGCTTAAGGGAATATTTAATTTGGTAGACATATCAAAACCTTTTGAGTCTGGGTTGTTTTCAGTTTGTATACATATGTATGTGTATACATGTATGTATATATGTATTTACACAAATATAGTCAAATTCTGTCAAAAATCCAGAAGCTGTAGTTTCAATCTTCTACCCTCATGCTTCATTGAACAACAGTCTGGGACTGGAACACAGTGCTGAGAAAGAAGGCTTTAGAAAAGTTTAAAATTTGTTTAATAACCCCTCCAGCAGACAGAAGAAGGCTTGCTTTAGCATACTGATCCTTTATCAGGTGGTATAATCATACTGTGACTGGTGCTGAGTAGGAACACTGATCTCACCCCAGTTCAATCCCCCGTTTTTGTTTTTTGTCCCCTTCTCTCTTTTCAGTAAAATAGCAGCCAGTGATGTGAGAATCATTAATTTCTTCTTAAAGAGACAATTACTTCAGCTAAGGACGATCTCCCCCTGTCTTGAAGGCCATTAAGTGACCATGGAAGGCAAAGACACTTTTCCCCTCTTCTGCTTGGCAGTAAGAGGTTCAGTAGTTCCAGCAGGGCAGCTGATATATCACCAGGACCATGGACTGATTGATGTTCGCATTCAAGGAGCCTGGAACTCACTCACTTGATAAATGAACAGTATCCCAAACCAGCCCTTCCTCCTTCTTGTTGCTGTGATTGTCAGACAGCTTTAAAGCTTTTCTTTGGCTTGAGAAGCTAAACAGAGTCATGTTTCTTAGCGAAATGTTCTGCAAAGGGCTTTGCCCTGGGTGGAGGAGGGACAGGTTTCCTTTGATGTTTAGCAGCTGGCACTTTCCAGGTGGCTAAACTTCAAAGGCAAGTGTTAGGATCTTCCTCCAACCTGGTCCGTCAGTTCTTTGTAGATAGCTAGGCTCATGTAACGTTTCGCTTTACTTGGAATGCTAAATTGGAAGCCATAAACTCCAGATGGCCTTTTAAATATGTACTGTCCTTCTACCTGAAAGGGGCCTGGCTGCCTGCAGAGCATAGAGGAGGCAGGTGGCACCTCCTTCTGAGCAGAAAGAATGTACTTTCAGCTCTGACCTCCCATGATCCCAGTAAGTCATGTTACTCCAGTTTCTCCTTAATCTCTCCACCTGTGAAGCATGCATGTCGGTATTTCCCTGTCTGACAGGACTGCTGTGAGGCTGCGTTTTCTGGAATGCAAAACCAAGTTTGAGATCATCAGTCAATATACAAACCCAGGTTATCACCAATTATAAAAAATCTGCCCCAAATGGTCTGCCTCCCTCAGGGACATTGACAAGAGCTAGTAGCTACAGCTGCTAGTTAAGAGTTGGTAAGCTGGTTTGCTACAGGATCTTAGAGCAAGTAAGGAGCCAAATGCTGCTCATCTGAATTTTCTGAACCCTGATCCATCAAAGCTGTTAGATGTCAATGGCAACGTCTCTATTCCCTTTACTACCAATGAACATGGGCTGGATTTTGCTATAGCAAGTTTCTGAATACTGAAATACTGAAGTTTTTCTGACTGGTGAATCAGCTGGCACTTTCCTGCCCAACACTGAGTGTGATATTACTCAGGTCTGGGTTTGAGTGTGAGCCTGGATTTAACTTGATGGTGTACTCCTTCCTGATATGAGAGTTATGGGCTAAGTCTTTGTATCTCTCCAATGACTCACCAATGTTTTGATCTCATGCTACTTTTTCTTTCTTTTTTTTTTTTTTTTAATGCTACTTTGTCTTTTTTTTTTTTTTTTTTTTAATCAAAACTACAATACAAAACATCAGGAGTTTCAGTTGCAGATCTTATCATCCTGAAGCATTCGGAAATTCTGGAAGTTAACATCAACATTCCTTCTTTAGCCAAATTATGATGCTTAGGATTATGGTGCAATCTGCTCACAGAGTGCACACTTTCTCTTCATAATGTTCATGCCTTTTCTGAGGCCATCCATAAATGTTAAGTTGTAATTAATATCAACATTTGGTAATACCAAACTCTCCTCTCATCAGCATCCCGTGTGCTCTAGTCTACAGTCTCTGTAGGTGAGAAACTTCAATTTACTCAGAGATACGTAGTAGCCTTTGCAGAATTGAAACTAAAGACAGTTACACAATCTGTTAAATACATCAAAGATGAGGTAGGTTGGATAATTAGCTATTGTTAGATAATGAAATTTTCTGTCTTTCACTGATTTAATAAAAAGCAAAACTTCTTAAAACTTCATACCTAAAGTAATAATGTGATATGAAAGCAGTAATGTGATATAAGAGATGCTTGAGATAAAAGCGTGTTTATAATAGAAACAGAATGTATATAGAAGTGTTTAAAAAAATCAGTCCTCACCATAATATTATTGGATACATCTTCCATTATAACCTATTATGTTTGAAAAACACATGCATATCTATATGAATAATTTGGCTTAAAGTGATTTTGAAACGTATGCGTATTTAAATGCACTTTTCCTTTTTGAATTCTCTTTCCAGCTGAGGTTTACCCCAAAATGTATCACACATGTTTTTTTTTGGTGACATACATGGCCCCACTGTGTCTTATGGTGTTGGCCTATTTGCAAATATTTCGAAAGCTGTGGTGTCGCCAGGTAAGTCATTTAACATTATTTGCTTGCTGTTGTGACTATATGCAGATTCCTATGTACAACCTTCTCTATATGCTCCATGTTGTCACCTAGGGCTTGGATTTTTACATGCAGCACTATTACCAGGTTCAGTGACATTGCTGGCTTACGGCCACCTTGGATAGGCACTAAGACACATTAAAAAATGAAGGCAGTCAGGCTGAATGTAAACCCCTTCTTGCTCATGTCTTTGAAAGGCTTAGAGGGAGAGAGAGAGAGAAAAAGTCAACAGAAGGATTGATTATAGGCAGAAGAAAGATCTCTCCCATTGTATCTGAAATGCTTACCAAAATACCTTAGGTGACCTTATTTATATCGCTAATATCTCCTGTAGCAGTCAAAAGTTAGGATTGACCTTCTTGTTTTGTTAGTAGTTTGTACAAGTTTTCATTTTTATTTTTTGTTCTACAAAGTCTCAGGTTCATAGCAGGTCCAATCTAAACAAAAGTTAGACTAGAAAGTCCAGCTATCAGAACTGGAGACTGGAATTGCCTGATGTGAAGTGGGTTGTTATCAGTAACATTTGATGTGAATTATTGACATATAATTGGTATGATTTCTAATGTGAACATCTGTTTTTTCAAGCTTCAAATTAAAAATACAGGAAATAGTAAAGAAAAATCCACAAGCAAGCAAGCACACAAAGAACGTTTGAATTGAAGTGGCAAAAATTATGAGATTTTTTTTTAGGAACATTTTTCCCCCTCCAACAATTTGAAGTGGTACCAGCTTGAGAACTATTTTCTGGGTGTGAACTGTAGTCTGTCATGCATCTGTCTGTGGTTCTCTCTGCTGTCTTCTGCTGTCTGGGATTTATAAACTCATCCCATTGAAGACATGATGCAAGATACTCTCTCTCCTGTCCTCTCAAATGGCTCTAACAAGGACATTTCCATCATGATATGGGCATGGATCATTTTTCTCTCACTGTTATGTCTGATACCATCCAAATTTGAGACTTTCTTGTCCAGGGATAATATCTGCCACATCAGGAGCATTTTTCATGCAGTTCAAATTGATCCATCAGAGAAGTCACAAGTAGACTTTAGATTTCTAAATATACATGTTAAAAGTAAAAGTCAAATCTTACCCTGACAAAACATACCTTTTGCAAATAACTAAAATACAGGAAAAACCAAATCCACTTTAAGGCATTTTGTTATCATCCATACATCTTATCAGTAATTATTCTCACTTCTAATCAAGTTAGGTTAAACCAGAGTTGCAGTTTATCTTGATGTTTATCTTTAAATTATTATTTTTGCTTTTCATTTCTTACTTTTATAAGATTAAATAACAAGATAGTTTGAAGGTAAAATTTAACCTTTACAATTTGAGGAGACTCTTCACCAGAACAAAGGCTTTGCTCTGTTAGTTTTGAAATTAAGTTCAGTCTAACATAGCTCTGCGATGCTCTGCATTGATGAATAGTTATCTGTCCAGTAACACCCAATGACCTTATCACCATGTTCCTTCTTAGCCTTCTCTTCTGTACTTCCTTTTCAATCTACCTATTCTCTCAAACTCCATTAAGTTAATGCAAATAAATTGTTCTTAACCTGTACATAGCTTGAAAATTCTGGTTCAGATTCAGAGCAGAAGTTGAATGACTGGAAACCACCCTGTTTTGTTGGGGGTTTTCCCCCCAATTATATTAACAGGACAATTTCTTCTTCACAATATTTCTTCTCCCTATACATCTTGCATGCTGACAAGGTTAGGATGATCCTTTTTTTTCAGTGGCAAAAAGACAAATACTGCTGCAGGCTTAGTGCTATCAATGATGCGAAATTACAGATGTCTCTTTTCCTAGCATAGATAATAGTACTATGTGTAAGAGGCTGCACTAAGTGAAATTAAAACCACTGCCCGTCTTTTATCAACTGTGACTTGGCTGTAGACATCAGGCATTTTTCTAAGTGCAACAGGTGTGCCATAATCAGCCATGCAGAGCAAATGAATACAGCGGTCCAAATGTATTATTTGATAATAGTTTCAATTAAGAAATCATGCTGTTTACCAGAACTTCAGTTAAATATAGTGATTCTATTGCAAGGTACAATAAGCCTTCCAGATTGAAGATAGGAAAAAGCACAGCAAACAGATGCGTTCTATGCCTTACACTTTTTCTGAAGGTTCTTTTTTAAAACGGAGTGTGTTGTGCATACAAATTTTCAGATGACTAAAGGTGAGGTAGATTTACAAGCTATCCTTACCATACTTACGCAATAGCTCTTAAAGTTACTGATTGTGTCTTTCAAGCAGATCTTTGAATATATCTTTACAATGTTTGAAATCATGATTCATCTTTGTAAAGACAAGAACAATCATGCCACAAATACCAGGGATTTTGAGTAATTTATTTTAATTATTAGCAAGGAAGTAGTGACTTAGAAGGCTATGGTCTCTTGCAGATTTTAAGTAGATTAAAAGTAACTTCCGAACAAATATATAGAACTGAATGGACTTATGATGAAAGTGTTGATATATAATTTGTATTAAGTTCCATACTGTATGCTTCGATTTACTGATGTCCAAATGCATTGACAATAAAGTCTATTCATACTAATAACTAGGAACCCTACCTCTTTTCATCTTGGCAGCTGAAATGTACCCTTCCAATCTTTGGAAGTTGTTATTACATTTGGAGAGATTTACTCTTGATAATAATTTGATGGGATAGAGGAAAGGTGTATAAGAAAATAACTGCAGCTTTTAATACCTGTTTGGACACAGCTAATGGGCTTTTAGTGAATCATTGGAATTACTCAAATTGTCCACAATTATCTCTATAACTGATTTGTTACTGAAAAGCAAATGTATGCATTATGCTGGCATGTGTATACTTGTACATACTGAAGCATAGAATCATTTAGGTTGGAAAAGATCCTTAAGGTCATTGAGTCCAGCCGTAAACCTAACACTGCCAAGTCCACCATTAAACCATGTCCCTAAACACCATGTCTACACATCTTTTAAATATCTCCAGGGATGGTGACTCAACCACTTCCTTGGGCAGCCTGTTCCAATTCTTGATAACCCATTCGGTGAAGAATTTTTTCCTAATACCCAATCTAAACGTCCCCTAGCACAACTTGAGGCCATTTACTCTCGTCCTATCACTTGTAATACATGTATGTGTGCTTACATAAATGCATATTTCTAAGTGTTTCTGTATACACACACACACTTCTAAAGTGTTATTCTCCTTAGATGGCACTGGTTCAGCTATGTGTCTGTGGGTACATAGTTCTTTTTTTTTCCTGATAAAATTCTTGCTTTATTATTGCCTATTGGTGTAACAGTAACAAGGGAAAATAGGGCTCTTTAGAAAAGTTCTCAATACAAACTCCTGAAGATTAGCAATTTAATATATAGTACAGTGAGATTATACATTGTATACAGTGCTACCTTTGATCACCTCTTGCTATTAAAGACTGCTTAAATGCCAGAAAAGACCATTCTACCTGCACACGTAGGTACAATCTATGTACACAGTCATGTCTAACATTTCTCTAGAAGTAGCCGTTCACAATTTTGAGCCAAGATAATGTTTCTCTTCATCTAAATTGCATCTAGATACCGTGAAACCTGGTCACTGATTTCTTCAAGTGAATCTTTGGCATAATCAGGAGGAGAGATTTGTCTGAATTTCTCTACTTCCACCTCCAGTTCTTGCTACAATATGGTAACTCAGTATGACTGAAAAGGAGAGAAAAGCTTCTGCTTCAAAGTTAGAAGAACAGAATATCAAAGTACCCTGATAATCCAGAATCAGAACCTTAGACAGCATATTATCTCAGTAGTGCATCGCAAAGACATGTTGCAGGAGTACACCCCAAGCTAAGTAGGGTAAATCCCTTGCAGTAGGACAAGCATGTCCACGTAGGAAACTGATACTGCTGATCTCAGCTAAATGAGTGGGAACCCGAAGTAGAAGTAAGTGCAAGGAGGTTTTTTGCTTTATGTCCTTAGACATATTAGTAAAAAATAAATGTTAGAATGTATCCCCCATTCTGCTTCATTGATTTCCTGTTCATTACAACACAACTTTGACAAAACATTCCAATAGTTGTAAATCAGGTTTGATGGTGCACATAAATGCTAAATTATGGGCTTGCCTGTGCAAGGAAGCTATTCACAAAAAAAAAAAAAAAAAACCACCAACATAATAGCTATTCTAGAATAATTCTGAATGTGCATGCATTTATTTTAGAATAAGCATTCCCATTTTAGCTTACTTTTTTCTGAAAAAAAATATCAAAAATTTAATTCTTTTCTGTCAGTTTGTGTGGATAAACCCTAATTTTTAAAATGTTACAATAGACAATTTGAATTTTTCAGATACTTTTACAAATGAATTATTTTGCACTTATGAGACTATTCACCCCACAGACAATTGCACTACACATGAATAAAATTCTGTTTCTACCCAAAAGGTTTTCACAATGTATAACACTGAAAACATTATAAATGTCATTGTAATAGAGTTCTCTGAGAAAGTCCTTGCCATCTGTAGTCTTTCACATTTGGCTACAGGCAATAAATAATTTTGAAGGACTGAAGCAAAATTGCTTTATTTGTCTTGGCTTATGTGAGGGCACAGAGAACAAAAACCGAGATTTATTTTTTTTTATGGTGCTACATCTACCCATTTCAAGGTGTCTGACTAACCTAATTCTTCCTATGTCTTGGCACTCTTCCATGTTTCCCCTCTATTCATCACAGTATATACATTCAGTTTTGAAGAGTTTTGCAAGGAGATTCACACTTCAGCTGTGATTTCTTTAGCTGCTTCACTGTCATCTAGATTGCATATTTGGAAGTTTTATGGCACTTAAAACTACGTAGGCTTTAAATCCTTGCCTTCCAATGCTGAAAAGCTGTTTAGTATCTTAAATTAGCAACATATTAATGGGAAAAACTACTCTGCCATACAATAAAACATTTAATATAGAACTTCATAGCAACATAATTGCAGCAATAGGGTTGGTAAGTGTGATAGTCTAAAGACACAAGCAAGGCAAGATATGTGAAAACTAAAGACAATTTTAATACACCAGTTCATATATTTGGATAAACACAAATTTTTATGCAATCCTTTGTGTCTGAAATTGAGTTTGTTTCTTGCAGCTACATCAGTTAATTTAATAAAGAAACTACTTCTCCCTGCAAGCTTACATTGTATATGTCAACATGTCTATTTTTCTTCTTATAGCTACCCACCGTGCTAGTTTTTAAAAGTGCCCCTTATTTTGTCTTCTTAGATCCCAGGAACTTCATCTGTTGTTCAGAAAAAATGGAAGCCTCTGCAGTCCTCAGCACAGCCCCGAGGTCTGGGACAATCAACAAAATCAAAGATTAGTGCTGTGGCAGCTGAAATAAAACAGATTCGTGCAAGAAGAAAAACAGCACGTATGCTAATGGTTGTCCTCCTGGTTTTTGCACTTTGCTATCTGCCAATTAGCATACTCAATGTCTTGAAAAGGTAAAGTTTATCCCCAAATGTAAACACTTGGTAAAGCTTTCTCTCTAAAAACAATTTTCTGTTACGAGATTCCTGTTATTCTGGCAGATACTTTTGAAGGACAAGATTACTTATTTCACAAAAGAAATGGAAAAAAAATCATACAGTTGCAAGAAAAACCTATCTGTATTACATAAACTAAAGGCCAGATTGTGGAACCCTTATTAGCAAGCTTTTCCTCATGAAAATGATCTAGCCTATCTCCTCATTAAAACCTGTCATTTACATGGGATTACAGCTCATTTACTGTAAATGCGCCCATGGAAGTGCATTTACCTAAAGCAGCAGCTGAAGGTTAACAGGAGAGTATAGTGTTATGTTTTCGCCCCGAGGGCTGTGAAATGCTGGGTTCAAACCCAAGCCCCATCATGTACAATTTTGAGACCTTAGCCTAACCCTTCAGTTTGCCTATGAAGCTATGTTTTACTTTTTTACCCTTTTCTCTTCTGTTCATTTGAGACATAATTGTGTATACACTTGGTTTTTGTACCATGTCTGACAGGCTAAAGCTTTGGTATAGTTATCATGAGCCCTCTGTAATACCAATAAATAATGACATATAGCAGAAGATTTGAATATCCAAAAAAATAACCAGCCTGTTATTGGTGCTTGAGGAACATTTTAGTTTTTAAGGAATAGTTTCAAGTTGAATATGAAGGCTTAAATGCATCCCACTCAATTCTGGCACTTTTCTGAGGCCTAATTTAAGTACTTTTCATCCTTAAGTCCCTTGGTAGGCAGTGTGGAGAGAAACGTATTCCCAGAAGGCAGTTCAGGCAACCTACAATCTGAGCCACAGGGAAACTACACAAGCTGCCTCGACTACAATAGCAGAGTAGGCCCATAGTTAGATTTTTCACTTAAATGTCAAAAGTTAGGTCTAAGGAATCTGGGCAAAGCAGATTTCTCTGGAAGACAGATGCTGCCACTGTGGCCTCTGTTTTTGGGCCAGTTCAGTGCCTTTTCAATTCCAGACACCCTGTTTATTGGAGAGTGGCCCTAGAGCCGGGAACCTCAATGACATGAATAGGTCAAAAGCAACTTTTCCCATCTTCTCATGTCTTATCTGACACCACCTGACTTTGGTTACTTAGCAGAAAAATCATGCATCTGCACCATTGCGAAGTAAAGTACTGATGATCTCTGTTGTGCTAAACCACCAAGACAGCAGGCTGAGGGATGGGGAGAAGACTTAATTCTCTCAAGAAAGTAAGCACTGTTGAATCAGCTTTTCTGTGATACTGCAAATAGGCCATGAGAGATAAAATTAGGCTAGATGTTGCCAAATCTTTTTATATGATTTCTCATGTTGCCGTCTTTCAGGTTTGCTTTTCTTTTTCTGTAGGGTTTTTGGGATGTTTAATCATGCCGATGACAGAGAAACTGTATACGCCTGGTTCACATTCTCACACTGGCTTGTATATGCAAACAGTGCAGCCAATCCTATTATTTATAACTTCCTTAGTGGTAAGTTACAGTTACCTAGAATTCAAGTTTAATGTATAGTTTGAATGTAATGAGCCATAACAAGTAAGATTAATGACTGTGTAACATCAGCCCAGCTCCTCCAGTGGGAGATAGATCCTCTTCTTGGAACAAGTATCCTGTTACCTTCAGGCTATCTACCTACAACTAAACCATGCCAGGGCCTGAATCCAAGTGCCTGGATTTGACTGTCCATGCCATTAATTTGGTAACGTCCCTGGCATGACTTTGATCTGAAACAATTACCATTCCCCTAAACACTCCCCGGATACTGTCTGGGAGGTAGCATAGGCCAGGGGCTGGCCACAGCTGGCATTTTATATGCAGCTATTGGGTTTTGGAAGCTGCGAGTCTTTTAATAGTACTTGCATGTCCAGACTGTGTCAACTGGATTTAAGGCCAAAGAACCAGCCAGGATGCTGTTTACTTACTAGTATAGATTTGTCTTAGTTTCTGTATTTCTTATTTAGCTATGGACAGCAGAATCAGGACTTAAACTGGTGATATTACAGCTAAATATAGGAGGCAAAAGTCTATTGATCCTCACTACACATTTGCCCACTGTAGTTTTTTGTGGTGTGTAGTGTGAGGATGATCTGAACAATTTACTGAGCCCCAAAAGCAGACTAATAGGCTGTTGAACACTTTGAATCTTCTTTTAAAATGTATTCAGGATGAAATACAAATTAGCCATGCCTTCTCATTTCACATGTCAAGTAATGATTCAGTCATTTAAGCCTACTATTACTCAATTACTTGTTTTTATTAGATATGTTATTAATCAACAGACTATCCATGGCATGATTTCATAAATCATTCTAGTTTATCCATTCTGTCTAGCCAAGAATAACTTAGGCTTCATACCACGCCTCACATATCTTCTTATAAAGGTTATATTTTTTCTGTCTTTCTCCAAGATGTTGAAACAGTGATTTCCTACTTCTGCATTAGAAGAATATCTGGGTGTGTCGGGTTAATTTTGCTTTAGATAGCTTCTTTTTTCTAACCTATAAAGTTTGATGAAACACAGTTTATAGTACAGTTTTGTTCATGAGTGTTTTTTGTGGTTGACAGGGAAATTTAGAGAAGAATTTAAAGCAGCATTTTCTTGTTGCATCTTTGGCATTCGCAGTCACCATGACGAACGGCTCACCAGAGGTCGTGCCAGTACAGAGAGTCGGAAATCCTTGACCACCCAGATCAGCAATTTTGATAACATTTCAAAACTTTCAGAACACGTTGTATTGACCAACATAAACACACTTCCAGCAAATGGTACTGCACCTATTACCCCCTGGTAGTATACTTATCCCTATGTCTTTCGATGCTGTGGAAGTAAAATTTAATTGTGCCTGCAACAATATTTGAATCTGAGCACAATGCAATGAGAGAAGGGTGTCTACAGTTAAGAACTGACTGTAAGAAAAGTAACTTACAAGAAGTATGTTACAGAATATACTACAACTTTGGTTATATATTATTGAAACAAAATTTCATCTCATTTATTTCAAAAGCTGAGCTGCAATTGAGGAGGGGTAAGGTAATCATATATATATATAAATATTTTCTTTGGGATCCCTACTTCCTATAGACTCCTAAGTAAATAAAGAACAGGTACCTGAAAGTATGAAAATAATTTTCCCTGGAGTTGCAATGTGTTTATAAACAGCTGTATTCTACTCAGAGCTAATTCTCTGAAGCTGTGGTATATTTTATCACAAATATTTTAACCAAAATTGGGTGTACAGAATGGACTACCTGAATGTCCTCGACTATTCCAAATGATCTGCTTACCATACATTCTGGTGTGAGTTGGGCTGATTAAATATGAAATTCACATTAATTACTTCTCTCACATTTTCTGTTTTTTTTCCTGTTGGGTGGGTTATTGTATGCATTTAGGAACAGCTGGGAAGCTGCTCTTGGTTTTTCTCCAGTACAGGTTGATAAACAAATGAACACCATCTGAAATGAAAGGCATAAGTTGTTCAAGCTTTCCCGCTTCTGGATAAACATTGAAATGATTGTGCAATTCCCTAGCTTTGTGACTAGATGAAAAATGGCATAGAATTTATTATTTGATATTTCTCATAACATTATATGTTATATCCCAGCAGGGCTTTGAAATTCATCCCTCCTCTCCTAGAGATGTGAATGTTGGTTGTCTAGAAGTTATCTCAGTCACTATAGGCTAGGACTATATAAGCTATATATTGATAACAGAGAAATTGGTATCTCCAAGGACAGCTAATCTGCCTAAAATATACATCTAAAAAGAATGAAATAAATTACCTCTGAAGAACTGTGTTCTTTTCACTCACTATAGAAGGAATGTGGGGTTTTTTTCCTGAATTCAGCTCATTCTTCTCCAGTAGTGTTGCCATTCCTGTATGTATTGCACAAGCAAGGTTACATCCATGAAACCCAGTTGACAGTGTGGCTATAAATTATGTTTTACTCTTTATCTATTATTTGTCATCATTTTCTTCGCTCTGCCTGTGCTGTGCTTGTGACAGGTGTGTTGGACTAGGTGGTCTTTAAAGGTATCTTCCAACCCAAACTATTCTGTGATTCTATGATTGATGTGTACACAGGAAGCTGCAGTGCTCCGCTGGTCGCAGTGGCATCTGGATAAGGAACCACGGTGCAATCTACCAAATAATGCATATTAAATAAGTAGTAGAACACAATTAAAATGTTTAAAAGTAAGAAAATAAAGGTTTATGCATCAGAAATCCCTTTAGCCTTCAGTCAAGAAGTCTTCACTTAAAATTTCCAAGTGCAATTTAGAACATTTTCTGGCACACCATTTTGTTAATAGCTCATCACCTGCGTAGTGTTCAGAGAGTGACAATGACAGGGTGAGCCAATCAGCTACCTGATACAAACAGTAAAATCATCTTAAAATCCTTATTTTGTCTTACAGGTATCCCAGCTACACTCAGCCCATTGAAATCAGTGGAACTGCATCTTCACATACCAGGGATGAACATGACTTCAAATTTAGGTGAAGCTGTGAGGGTTTCTGCAGAAGACACCAGCAACACAGAGAATGCAGAGTGGGACAAATTTGTCCCTAGCATAACTAAACTTACCTCGATGGAGTTACAGCAAGGATGACTTTGGCTCAATACATATAAGACCACCAGATAATGGCACGTGCTTTTATCATGTTACAGACTACAACAACTGGACAAAGGGATTCCTTCAAAATGATTGCCTCTCCTATTTCTTCTCAGTCTTACAGAAACCTACTTACCTCAGCATGAGCTAAAGAACATGTCTTTACAAGTCTTTTTAAAGATTGGATTGTATCATACTTTGTAAATACTGTAGATATTTATTTTTATATATTTTAGATGCTGTGGAATGTTCTAAAATATATCATATAAAGAAATCTTAAGTATTTGAAAAAAGTCTCAAACATCATTTATTTATATCCTGTTTCTATAAATGAGTGACTTATTTACAGGGAATGCTTACTTATGCACTAGTGATATTCTAGAATTACTTTGCACTTCTTTTTCTGCTAATTCACTTCTACTAAATTCTACGTTCATTATGAAACTTTCACTTCAGATCAATTTGGGAAGATTCCAGGCTACTTTTCTAAGCACAGACACTCTTCTAAAATGTGAACCCAAAGTGCTGCAAGTCACACGTATTTTCATAAGATTACACTAAATAGCCAATTATTTTTTTCTTCAGA
The DNA here is from genome assembly GCF_047716275.1 of Strix uralensis. Lineage (NCBI taxonomy): Eukaryota > Metazoa > Chordata > Aves > Strigiformes > Strigidae > Strix > Strix uralensis. The sequence goes on from NC_133974.1 coordinate 27,563,864, forward strand.
CTCGAGTGCCTAAAAAGTAACTACTTAAATAAAACTTATGTGATGTTCAAAGGTGCTATAAACTCAAAATTCCTACTCAGGCCAATAGGAATAACAAGTGTCAGCACCCCTGAAGGACAGGACATTTTAACTTTGGTAGCCCATTTTAGTGCATAATGCCTGGAAGTGTTGCTCCTGAAGATCTCTGAGAATCTTTAAAATAGAAAACATTGGTTATCTCACTTGCTTTCATGATTTTTCTCTCAGTCGCCATTTAATACTAATGAGACAATTAGCTGATTTATATGCCAAGAAAATGTTGACTTTTCAACAATTAAAATAAAATGTTTCTCTCTGGAAATTACAGAGGTGATATCTCATGGAACCGTTAGATCAAATACTCACTTACCCATTTTCCATTTATGGGATAAGCTCCCTGGCCTGGGGCTTCCTACCATGCATTGTAATTATTATTCTTAAAGAATGATGATGGTGCATCACTGGAGACTTAGTCTACTAGGGGAATGTGGCCTATTGGTTAGAAAGAGGCTAATCTATAAGGACCTGAGCTACAATCTCCCTGTGGCACTATTAAGATTTTTCAAAAGGAAGGGTAAGATGGGAGGGAGGACTTGTTTTTCAATAAACGGCATTTTACATAGAAGACATTCTCAGACGTTCAAATGTTTCTGAAAAGCAAATTATTCATAGACAAGGTTGTATTTGACTAACTTATGTAAATATTTTTTCTAGGTTTTACTTTGACCTAACGTCATGCAATGTACTGTCTATCATGCCTTTCATGAAGTGTTTAATCATTTTATGCTTTAGCCTTCCCCAACAGCTGTTTTACTTGACATTGTTGAAATTACTCCTAGTTTACACTGGTGTAAAGTGAGAGAAAAAAATTTGAATTTGTTTGTATATTAAAGTTTTCTTTTTCCATTAAAAGAGAAAAAAGAAGAATATTCTTTTTCTAATAAAAGAAAAGAATAAGGAGAAATACCTAAATGGAAAGAATGTTTAAATATCAAATAAAATCATAGGAATTCCTGTATTCCTATATGTAAGCTTAATTTTTGAGTATAGCTATTATGTCATTGTTATTTCAAGAAATTATTTTACTTTGTCTCTTCTAAGGAAAAAAACCCCAATAATTGTGGAAAGTACAGCAGGATTTGATTTCATAGCTATTTCAATTCCTTTGCCATTAGAAGGCTATTTTAGCTCTTCAGCCACAGAAAATGTCATATTATTAAACTGTGTGGAACAAGATATAATTTTTCTATATAATTTGAAATTATTGGACAAACAGCTGCTGAATTAAAACATTACAGAAATGGGAGAATGGAATTTGAAAAGTCGTCTTTTTTTTCTTTTGATATAAGTAAATAAAAAGTCAAAAAGTTAAAAACTAGTATAGGAATCCAGTTGTAAAATAATTATCAGTAATCGTTTAATTGTGCCATAAAATGTTGCCTCACTGCTGAAAACTATCAATTATGTCAAAATTATGCAAACCTATACTTTCATTTCAGAAAATGTATTTTTATCTTTTCCTTGAAGAGAAAGCAAGAAAGTAGAAGGTAAATAAATGGTTATCTAAGAAAACTTTGGCAGTATAGAAGGGGAGTATGCATACTTTTCAAAGGCCATGGATGACTGTGGAAGACCAGCAGAATTCTCCTGCTTTGTCAGTTGTGTTGCCCAGATCCCTGTGAGATGAACGGCAGGGGGGTGGGGGTGGCAATGCTCATGGAAAAATCATAAATAGCATCTTTCTAATGGGGGGGTTGAATACCACCTGCCAACAGAAATTGTCTTCTTTTTGCTGCTACCTTAATGCCAGTGGGATAAATTGTGTTAGTTAATCTGAGATAAGAACATCACTAAAAGTCATTAGCAGCTTTTGGCTCCTGCAGGTCTCCTGTGAAATGTTAGAAATGGAGGTTCTGGCCTTAGTCTTCTCTTTTGTAAGAGAAATTTCTTTTTTTCTCTTTTTCTCTTTTCTTATTGTCACTTAGGTGTCCAAAATTAAAATGTTCCAATGTTCCTAGGAATTTCTTTTAGCCATAACTTTAACTTAGCAGTACTTTTTGTGTGGAGAATATAAATAAAAGCTGAGACTTTTATTGAGAAATTATTCTGGGTTTTTCTCTGGCCAGATTTTTGTTGAGTAAATAGCATATCTTTCAGACACAAGTGATACAATCAGAGCTTGTCTAAGATTTGAAATTCTAAGGATAGGTAGAAAGTGTTGGCTAATTATTGCCAGAGAATATGGTTATCAAGCTAAAGATTGGTTAAATATGGTTGTCAAGCTAAAGATCTGGTTATTTTGATGAAAAGATTTTTCATTCAAAAATTTGATTTTTTGAAATAAATATTTTGATGCAAATATTCATATGTATTTATTTCTTTAGTTTTACAAAATTTGAGAAATACCTAGACATTTTCTTCTTTAGCTCAGATATATTTTCAGGCACCATTTCATCAGAAAATCGTTACAGACATTTGAAAATCTGTTGTCTACCTGTGTAAAGTAATGAAGAGTTTTTTGCCAGTTCTAGGACCTTTTACTGCAGAGAGATCCAAATATTTGGATACATTCAAAATATTATCCAGCTGGATTTATTTTTGAATGAAGATAATCAGTGGGAGTTTTCAGCAAAGATAAACCCAATAGTGAGGAGTGGATATTAATGGAGATAGAAATCGCTGTGAGAAGACAGGGTCAGATATTAAGAGCAATGTGGAATTTAATGTCTTTTGCATGTGACAGAAATTAGAGCATCTTAAAGAAGCTTCTGGGCTTCTTATCCATCAAAAAAGGTCAGGTGAGGAATGAACATTTCTTATCCAGTCTATAAATATTGAAAATTATCTGAAAGAAGAGTTTTAATTGGGTTTTGTTACCTCTTGTTACTTTGGTATTCTAATATTTCCACTAGCTACTCAGGAGCACAGAAGAGTTCTTATGCTGTTATTTCTGCTTGGACGTATCTTTAGACATAGAGTTTAAATCACAACATATTTGTTCCTGCATACATAAATTGCTGTGCCACCACACTCTGGTACTTTGTCTCTCAAAATATTTCACTGTTTTGTAGGTCTGATATCCTGACCTCCTTCTCCTTTCCTGTTGCCACTGCAGTGAAAAGCTTGTGCCCTGCAGTCACAATGACTGCAAGCTAATTTCTCCCCCTCTCCACCTCCAAAAAGGCTTTTTTTTTTTTTTTTTTTCCCTTCTGGACTGCATGGAGGGCACCATCTCATTCTCTGATATTAGCAAATTTGATGCATGTCATTAACCTAGAGAGTGCTTTATAGGAAGGAGAGTACACTAAACATCAGCTTAACTCAGCCCTCACTGTAAGATGCATCACAACCTACTGCTGCATGTTACGATGGATTAAGGCCAAGGCAAATTTAGCAATGTTGGCATTAAGAGTTTAAATAAAGAATGTAATAAATTAACTAAATTTAAATCTGAGTAAAAAGAAAAAATAAAAACCAAAGAAAATGAATTATAGGCAAGACTGAATTTTCCTAAACCATGACACTGAGCTAAATAAAAATTAAGCAAAATCTGGATTTGGCTCAATTTTTGCTTTGCCAGTAGGGACAGGATTCCACCCAATATCTCTCTATCTCTGCTAGCTATGCTGGAAGTTTTAGGATATCTTTTTGTTTTAAGCATTCAAGGACAAAAATCCAATTTAAAATGTTGTTTATGAGATAAGCAATTTGTGAAAACAAGGCTCACAAGTAGCATGGAGAAATCAATGGGGATCTGTTGTTCCCGCCTCTTTCCAGCGCAAAAGCAAAAAGCAATCGTGGACCCAGCAGGTGTATGATTGGACACTTCATGGTTGATTTATGTTTTATTAAGTGCCCAAGCCAGCTGCTGGCTTTTGTATGGCAAACTGTTTTTTGATGTATTTTAGTGAAACGCCTGAAGTTAGGCCCATAGTCTAGGGTGGGTCTAGACTGCAGACTAGTTACTTGGTTGTTCCTCTGCTCTGCTGGCCAACATGCTCCATAGCTCCTCTCTCTCCTTAACAGATCACGACCCTATTCCACATCTGAGACGAAAACAAATTCACTTCTAAAATGCATTGAAAAGGGCTTGCAGAAGATGATCCGACACAGGAGCAAACATTTTCCGGAGGGATTATAGGCAGCAGCCAAAGACTTGCTCTGCTGAGTTTCTCAGGAGATCAAGTGGGACCTGAACGCAGAGGGAGTGCCAGGCCCCGGGAGAAACGCCTCAGCACCGCCCCTCGGCGAGCGCAGCCCGGCCTCGCCATCGTGACAACGAGCAACGCGAGCCAAGGGTGGAACCACGGCCGCAGGGAGCGCTGGCGGGGGCGTGAGGGGGCAGCTTCGTCCGCTGGGTGGGCAGGGAAAGGTACAGCACGTACATGGGAGAGTGACAGAGCTGCCCCCCGCCCCTTGCCGGGGCCTTGGCACCACACACGGGCGGCGACCGCTGACGGGGGCCGGGGGCGGGCGGGGCCCGGGGCGGGCGGGGGCGGGCGGGGCGCTGTCCCGCAGCCGGTGCTGAAGGGGCGGCGCCGCACCGGCACCTGCCGCCGGCGCGACCCTCTCGTCGCGGAGCTGCAGCCGCCCGCGGCCGGCCATGGCCGCGCTCCTCCGCCTCGGTAAGTGCCGCGGGAGGTGGGCGGGAGGCAGCCCCCAGCCTCGCCGGGACACGCGCTTCGCCCCGCGCCTCCTGGCCTCTCCTCTCCGCGGGTCGCCCTGGCGGCTCCATCCCCTCCTCCTTCTCCTGGGGAGCCTCCAGGAGGGGGCGAGCAGGCACCTGGCGGGGCTTCGCACCGGCGTGCGAGGGGCAGGCCCTGCGGCCGGGCGGGCGGCTGCAGCGCGGCGCCGGGCAGCGGGTCCTCGGCGGCAGGTAAGGCCGGGCGGCAGGGCCGGCGCTGGGAAGAAGTTGGACCGGCGAGGAGACTCACAAATGGGATGCCTCGTCTAGGTAAACAGCCACTTGTTTGCTACGTGGAAAGCGTTTAGTGCCGGCAGTGCTGCACAGGGGGCTACTGACATTTCCCTTTGGGTCTGAATGGAGAAAAAGGGAAAGTCAAGAAAGTCGGTACAGAAGAGAATGCATTGAGACAAGTATAACTTTATTTATTTTATTTTCCTTTCCCCCCTCTACATACTGCATACATGCTGATCTCTTTAACATCCCACTACTCTGAGCTCATATTCCACTGTCAAAAACATTCCATAGGTAGTTCTGCCCCAGGTTTTGTTAGAATAAAGTTGTCTTTTATCACTTTTCAACTAGATTCAAACTATATTCAACTATAGTTTGCCTTTCTCCTTCAGAGCTAGCTATCTTGCTCTTGCAGTTGGATAGAAACCACAGCTTGGTTTCCCATTATTCATTATTATCTGTCAGGTAATAATTCTGCAGTCTTGGAAGAGACACTATAATTCCTCCATTCCTCAGTTCCCAGTCTTCAAAATGAAGGTGCTAAAATGTCCTTCTTTTGCCCCTTTTCACTTTAGACACCAAATTCTTCAGAATAGGGAATTTTACACCTACGCAGTGAATCAATAGACCCCTGTACAAAACTACAGACACCTGTAGAAATCTGAATTTACGTACCTTCATATCAAAATGGATCCCTCTAAAAGTTTTAGCTACAAACTAACTCTTAGATGCCCTGAACTCTTCTAAGTAGAAAACAGTCGCTGAGTACTCCACACACTAGAGTAAATAACTAAAGTGAATTACTAAAGTAATAACTGTTAATTTAGACAGTTGTATAAGATACAGTGCACTGGATTCTAAAATCATATAGGCCGGTTTGTTTCATGTAGGCTTGCCACAGTATGTTCCCTGTGTACTGCTGAGGAAACAGAAGACCCATCCATAATATGTCATTAGATCTGGAGAAGCCCTTTAGACTGAGTTAGCTTCAATCATAGATTATGCCACTCGGCTCTTTATTTTGCAAAAGCATCTCCTCCTTTTTGTGAGCACAGTTTCCAGGTGGGTTCAAAATAAACACACTCTGAAATAATCTTAGCAAAGGAACAGGAGCTGCTAATTGTCTGCTCAATCAGTCCTACTTTGACTATTCATTTTCAGCCACTGGTTCTGAAAAGCTGTCTTAACAGGAGGGAGACATCACTGAGTCTTTGTGCTGCGGATCCTAATCAGATGCATAAATCTTCCATTGTGTTAGTACCTACAAAATAGGTAAATGGTCATCCAGCAAAATACCCTTTCTTAAAAAGTTTCTGAGTTTGTAATTTTGTGTTGTCTTATATATACAGTCATTTTCACTGTAAGGTATTTGGCAACTTTTTTTCTCTGTCATCTGAATAAATAGTAATTTCACAATTAGAAAGAACTTTTGGAGACAGTCCCAGGACTAAAATATTGTCATAATGAGCCAAAATTGTTGCTGTGGATGTGCCAGCTGCACATTGCTCAATGTCAAGTGGCAGGAGCCGTTTCTATCGATCAGTCTTCCAGGTTGAGCAACAGACGCAGCCTAAAAGAGTTTTTCAGGCTGGAAATCACTGAAATCACAACCAACCCTTTATAGATCTGAGAACTGGCAGGAATATGCACAACTGGGGAAGGATTAGCAGCAGCTACAGTAAGCATGTGGCCTCTTCTGTGTCTCATAGGCACACTAGATGCTATTACACCTGTCAGTTATAAAGTATTAAATGTTGCTTCATCTTTATCAACATGCATCCAGAAAGTGTTCCCTACAGCAGCACTACTATATCACAGGTAAACATCATCATTTCCAGAAGGGATGGCATCACCTCTAAACAGCAGTGGCTCTTTAAGATTATTAAGAGCGATATTTGATATTCAATTTCTTATTTCCTAGATGTGTAATTAGAAACATTTAATTTCTCTGGATAGGGTCTGGACAAGTCCTGAGGGAATATTTCATGCCTCTTGCAGATGATGTTTAAGGAATTAGTGCTGGAAAAGCCCAAAATTCCATATGAACTTACCTGAACGTAAGAAAAAAAAAAAGGAGACTTGGTCTGGGAGATGCTGGGTCCTTCAATACCTAAGGAAAACACGCACATTAGGTGTTCAGCATCTAGTTTGATAAGGCCTGAAATCAGTGTCTGAAACTTAATTTTATAGAAAATTAAGACACATGGTTGCAAATAAGAGGTTGTGTTATCACAGAAATGTTGATGAAAGAGCTAGACCCAAACTGATTTGTCTCTTCTTAGCAAGGCAATTTAATTCTCTACTGATAAGCCAGAGGTGGTGCTGATTTAAAATTCTTTACCTTGAAACCTCTGTATCAGTCTTCAGTTTCAGAACTTTTTTATGCAATTAACATGGCCTTTTGGTTCAGTGCACTCAGGGAAGCAGATAAAGACATAAATGTGTGGGTTGTTTTCAAGAAATGATGCATCTGTGAAGCAAAAGCAAAGAGGGTGAAGAGTACTGTATTATGAAATAAAATCTCATTTATTATCTAACAGTTGTATAGCTGTGAAATCTCTTCCACATGGTCTTTTCATAGGAATTCCTGTGTAGTCTCTAGCTTGATGAAATTGCAGTCCATATAAAACGCTGTTTCCTCTGAATTTTATATCATCTTCCTTTCTATACTTTATTATGAATCTCAGAACTGCAGCCATTTCTACATATCTATGGACTGATGTCATATATAGCTGTGGTTGACATTACAATAGTGGGGTAAAACCAATACAAAATATGCCACACTGCAACTTTGAAAATTTAAAATTTAAATTTAATTTTCCAGTTGTGAAGCTGAGGAAAAGTTTTATTCTGTTAAAAATTAACTTGGTAGAAAATTTGAATCTATAGATAAGCTACAGTAAATTATATTGTTATTATCTAAGTGTAAATTAAAAGGGTCAGTACAATGTCTATTGTATTAAATAGTCATAATATTCTGGTTTTACAGTATTGTTCATGTACTTCACAAGTATATCTACTGCTCAGACTGCTGACTGTCTGCACTTGAGGGAGCAATGTATAAATGCTGCAAATGGATGTGACAGTGTCTGGAAGGTTGTTGAAGATGTCTGCAATATTTCAGGTAATTCTTTATGGTGTACACAGTTTTATTTTGAACTGCTAATAGTTGCATATTCATAGTTTATCATAATATTGCTGTGGTAACTGAATGAAGTCAGTGAGATTTCAAAGAGAAAATGATGGCAGAAAACAGTCAACTTCTGAAATCCTTGACACTGGCCACTATTATTTTCAGTAACAGTCAGACTGTCTCTTCAATAAGGCGATAAATGAAATTTCTGGACTAAAAAACAAAATCAGAGTCTGAACCAATGCAAGTCTGAATTCAGCAGAAGTTATGCTCTTGTGGGATCCTGTTAGACAAAGACAACATGCAACTGGAAAAAAGTTCCAACTTTGCTTTCTATAATTTAGAAGAGTTGATCTGCCCCCTCCCTGGCAGTGTTCAAGGCCAGGTTGGATGAGGCTTTGAGCAACCTGATCTGGTGGAAGGTGTCCCTGCCCATGGCAGGGGAGTTGGAACTAGATGATCTTTAAGGTCCCTTCCAACCCAAACCATTCTGATTCTATAAATTTGACCTGAAACTCATCCTAATCTCTGTTGTCGTTCAGATGAAAATGTTCCTTCTCTGAAAGCATACTGTCTTCTTGCACAAATCTTGGGTACCAGTCACCATTCTCTCTCTTTCTTTAAAACCCTCCAAGACCTTGCTGTTAAATGTTGAGTATTTACTTGCCAGATGCTGTGAATATGGAAGGGAGAAGAATGGTAGCATCATTAGACCAAGCTAGTAATGATGCCTTTGTTGACTGATAAATGTCAAGGGCTTTGATCTACCAAGGCTACATCATTACTAACAAATAGGCTAGTGACTATTTTCTGGCCCTGAGTTCAACTGTTATGAGGCAACATGTATCCATACAACTAAACTGTCTTACCCCCATGCTGTTGCCACAAAACTGTCTTTTGGGAGTGACTCTAGGCCCACACTATCTTCACAGTCTAACTGGTTCAGTCCAGACTGGGTGCCATGCAGCAGTATACACACAGTCACTTGCCATTAGCCTAGCCCATGCCTTGGTCCTGTTCATAAATGCAGCAAAGGGCATTTAGGTACATAACTGCCATTTCTAGCAACTTAATTACATAAGGGAGGTTCTCTGTTACTGGGAATCAGAGGTATCTATATCTCCATGGAAACCTCCCTTCTCCTTATATTGACATTATTTGAACAAAATCAGCCATGTCCTGATGCCATAATCTATTCTGAGCTGCAGCTGCAACAGCGTTGATAAAGTGAAGGTCCCTCTGTCTGTCTTGACGTCAGGATCCAGTCTAACATTTGGTCCATGTGGGAAGCCAGGTAGCAGAAGATGCAGCTTGACTTCATCCTCAGTAGCCCATTGCTAGAACATTCACCTTCAGTGTGAGCTACCTGAATGCCTCTGTCTGATTTGTTGCAGAGATTTGAGCACAAGTGTCCCAAGTCACAAGGCAGTATTCAAAATAATTAGAGCAGAAAATTCTCTGAGGGGTCCTTCTTTGTGTGTCCTGTTCCAGATAGATATCTGCTTTGCATAGAATGGCTGAATACTTTTAAGAACAGACAGAGTAAATGAAAAATACATGATAACCTAATGGTTACAACAGTCCCCAAAGGAACTGGGTTTCAGCTCATGTTCTATTGAGTTTTTAAATATTTTATGTGAAGTGGAACAGTTTCAAAAGATATGGCTGTGGTTTGAAAAAAGTATTGGAATATGCAGTACTTTCAGGCTCAAGACAGTGACCTAAAGATGAGCCCTCTAGAACCAAACCTCTTTCCCAAATCAGAAGTTGAATTTGCTTCTCTCACATCATTCACCTTAGCACCAAGACTACTTAATATAAAGATCAGTATTTGTACTGTAGCCTATTCTTCATCATATCCTGCAACCAGATGAAGTGGGCCAGCATGATGACTTCTGTGGTCTCCCCTTTGGATTTGTTGCATTGTCCCATAATATGCAATTTGCCTCACTTATTCACTCATTCACTATGTGCTTATTCACTGATAGTAACAGTATTTGTAACTGAGTCAGACAAATCTGCTGCAAATAAACTCTTCTTGTGATTGCTTGTTTGGTTTTTGCATCTATATATTTCTTTAGGATAATAGCCTTTGGCAAGGACTCTCCAACATTGCAGGGCACTCAGATATTGCGTTTGGTCTAGGACAAATTATTCTAAATGTGGTTATTAGGTGCCATGACCCCAGAGGGTGTAAATCTGCTGTCAGCTGATGGTACCTCTCAGAGAGCCAACAGAAACAGTGACAGAAATCTACCAGCAGCATTATTAGTAAGAATAACATTATACTATCTGTCAAAAGTACTCTCCATGCGCAAGACTAAAATCTTCATGGATAAGTTGTATGAATGGAAAAGGCTGAGAACGAGCATGTTAGTTGAAGGCAACAGGCAACGGGGCAAATATTCCTTTTGCTAGTTTCTTTATGAAAAACCTAACTGCAAATGATAATTATACTCCTACTCTGTGGTATGGGTTCAATAACTCAGTCCGTCAGGTTGTAATCTCCAAGTTAAATGTATGCAATATCAGGACCTCCATCTTTTGTTCTTCAGAGCAGGTCTGGGGGCACTCTTCAGGTGACTGCCTAAGTTGCTCCTTCGTCTGTCAAACTGTCCATCACTACTCCCCTACTACTACAGCAGCATTTTCAGAGTCTCAGTTTATAGTCCTCTGAGTCCAATCCTTCTTTCACTTCCTTTTCCATGTGAAGGTACATTGAAAAAAAAAAGGGGGTGAAAATGTCTATGAATCTTTTTCAGTATGGAAAAGACCAAAATAGTTAATTTTGATGGAATCAAAAGTTTTCACACTGACAATGTCAGAAATATTTCATCACCAGAAAATGAAGATTTTAAGGTTTGGATTTTGCTGTTTTTTTCTTTTAGTTCACTGATTTTTTTAAAAAAAAAAAAATATGAGCTCTGATTTAACCATGAGTATACATTTTCTTAATTTTTCAGAACTGGGAACATCTGGGTTCAAAAAAAGAAAAATCTCAGATTGCTCAAATATTAAGGAATCACATTTTGAATTAGATTTGGAAGTAAGTTTATTTTTCTTAGAGAAACAGGATCACTGAGGTTGGAAGGGATCTCTAGAGGTCTAGTCCAACCCCCTGCTCAGGCAGGGTCAACTGCAGGCTGTCTTCCAGGACTGTGTCCAGTTGGATTTTTAACATCTCCAATGATGGAGACACCAAAACCCCTCTGGGCAACCTCTTCCACTGTTAGATGACCCTCATAGTAAAAAAGTTTTTTCCGACCTTTAAATGGAATTTCTTGTACTTCAGTTTGTACCTCTTGTCCTGTCACTGGACACCACTGGAGAGTCTGTCCCTGCTTTATTCAACCCCCTCCCATCAGGTATTTATACATACAGATATGTGTATCAGTACACCCCTGAGCCTTCTCTCCTCCAGGCTGAGGAATCCCAGCTCTCAGCTTCTGCTCATAAGACAGATGCTTCAGTCCATTAGTCACATTTGTGGCACTTTGCAGGACCCACTCCAGTATGCCCATGTCCCTCTTGTCCTCAGAAGCACAGCACTGGACACAGCACTCCAGATGGGGTCTTACCAGTGCTAAAGGGGAAAACCCAGTACTCTTCTCTACAGTTTTCAGATCCGATTCCCACTGAAATGACTGAAGAGCTGACTGTGCAAGAACAGAGATTATCACCCTGGAAGTGTCAGCTTCTATTCTGTCTCCTATCTGTGGTCCCGTGTACATAAATTAATTACATATAAATAAACCAAATTATGAATAATGGCTGCCAAGCATTAGGTCAGAGAGCACTTTTTGAAAATGCCCTGGAAGCATATGTATAAGCTAAAGTATATTACCTAGAACTAATCAGTGATAAAGCAACAATAATTGAAAACCAGCAAAAGAATATTTTCTGCTGTTCACCACAGCTGAATCAACACAGTGTACAAACAGACCAATACTGATAATAGGTTATTTCTATACAGCTTTCAAGAGGCCAGGCAAGTGAACTCCATAAATCTGATGTGTTTCCTGATTCTGTCTATGCCCTTTGTATGTTCATAACCCCACAACCTATGTCTCATCCCCTGGTTGTCAGCTGCTGTGATTCAGTGCAGTGTGCTCACAGTGCACCGGGCCACTCTGAACATAGCCCCTATACCTGACTCCTAACCACAACTTGTTAGTGACATGAAGATAGATGAGCTGAGTGAGGCTGGGGTGCTGCATAAAATATAGCGGGATTTGTGTTTCTTATTCTCCTGTTTCTACTACCTCCACCCTTGAAGTGTCCTCAGGACCTTGAAGAAGGCAGTCATAAATTTTGTAAATTAGCTAATTTTTACACAAGCGTCTCCTGATCTTTGTTGCTCTTTTTCTATCCCTGGAGTTTCTCCTCCTGAAATTGTCTCCTGAAAGACCTTTATTATCCCTTACTCACTTGATAAAATAGAGTGGAACATCCACCTGCCCACTTCCATGGGCCTCCATAGTTCCCATGTCACCACATACTTCCCATGGTCAGGGAGTGTCCTATGTCTATGACCTTCAGTAACTCCTATTTAGATCTCCTGAGCTCCTTGGCTACTAGAAAAAGAAAGAAATGTGAGGGCTAAGGGTCAAGATCATTCTCTACTTCTAAAAATGCAGAAGGCAAGTTGGAGATGGGGTTGGAGAGATATAGCCAAGCCCGGGCACCATGACATCCTCCTTTGCTCCGACAAGAGGTGAAGTGGGAGCAAAGGCTGGTAGCTGTAGCTCTTGCCAGATTGCAACATCCCCCTGTAGCAGTGCACATTTTAATACATCCCCAAACCCTCCTTAGTCAGCAACAGCAACTGGAGAAAGGGCAATGCAGACACTGTTTGAAAAAGGATTTTGGGGTGGAAGGATGGGGATGTGCACTCTGAAACAGCTAGTACTCATTCCTTCAGGTACAGGCAAAATGCACTATATCCTCTTGCAGGTCTTTGCTTACACTGCCTTCCGTTGCTATTTGTGTCAACAACATATAAATGTCATTAAAACTAATCACATTAAAGCTTGTCTGTGGCGGCCATGACACGTGGCTGCTAGCTTTGCAGTTTTATCAGAGCGCATGGTCTCTGCTGCTCCACGCTAGTCACCAGGGAAGCAGCAAGGCAGGAAGCCAGACATCACCATTGACAGGGCAGAGACAATAGCATATGTGCTCAATAGATTAAAACCGATCCTCGTGCTGCCCCGTGACCAGCTGGATCTTGTGAGCCACATGCTTCTTATCTTACATATTGTGAGATACTTAATATCTATGAGGCAAAGAGAGGAAATGTGCAGGTTTGGACACCTGCATAACTGTTTTGACAAGATAGACTATGGTTTTCACAAAATAAAATTTTCTTAAATGGTATTAAACTGCTTCTTATGTAATTTTCTTAAGTAACTTGTAACTTTCTTAAGCAGTAACAAGCAATGAAATACTCTTAAAACTTTGTAGTCCATAGAGGGTTGAGTGATTTGTACCAGAAAATAGTACTTTGTACCAGAAAATAGTACTTTATTTTTATTATGCATACAAGGAAAATATAACCTGACAGCCTGTGTGTCTTTGTCATTGAGTCCAAGTGCACATGCAAGCAACGGGCTTGAAACTGGACTAGCAAACTCAGGCTTCTGTATAATTTTTTTATGTTAACTTCTCCCTTATTTTTACATAAAAAAATAAAAATCAGAATATTCTTGGACTACTTTAAATTTGTTGTCATTGCCAAACTTAGGCAGTGAAGTTGTTCTAATAGGGTAGCAGTCTGAGGGCACATCCAAATGGCCAGGAATGTGTAAGCTTATGCCATCCTCACATGAGTGAGGGATCTAAACCAGAGCTGACATCCCTCAGGATGGGGTTAGCATCACCATTATCACAGACTGCACCTGCCCTCCTACATCCCCTCTCTTACTCTGGTACGTGGCAGTACCTTACCCCACACTGTGAATTCCTGTCCCTGTACCAGGCACCTCATTTCTACACAGGACCAAGATGAGTGTCTCACTGCCTCTGTTCAGGATGTGCCCCTCAACTCCTGTGCACATTTTTAGTTTGGTCTCTGTACCTCATCTACCTAGAATAAAAGATACGAGTTTAAGGTTTTATGTACTTTGGAAATGAGAACAGAAACAGACGTTCTGGCAATGGGTCAGATTGAATAAAAAAGGTAGTATCATACCCACAACTTTATTATATCTCTCTGACTATTATTTAATATTTATAAATTATGACAGGTTTTCAAACAAAACTAAGTTCAAACCATCTTCTCTTGGCAAAACATATTATTTTTGTGCTTTAATTGAATTGTTTTATGTAACCATATCCCTTAAGCGTTCATAAACATTAACAACATTATAATTTTAATGGTAAGTACTAGGTAATAGATGCAAGGCAGAAGACACTATTGGATGTAATAGAATCATCCAGGTCCTGGCTGATGAATACCCAGAATTTAAAAACTGTGTCTGCACCACAGACGATTTCTGTAGCATCACAACTTTGCTTGGGAAACACTGCAGTATTGATAAAGGTAATCAACCGTAAAGATTTCATTATGAAGAACAAAAAGAAATATAAATTTCATAACCCTTGATTTAACTGGATTCAAGTTTCTTTGCATATTTCTCAAATCTGGTAATTCCTCCAAAAATGTAGTTTTGTCTTTTCTATGACACCAATATGTGTGTGAAATTGAAAACAATGCCATATGTGCTTTAAAATAAAATGAAAAAAAAAATAGAAGGCATGTGAGAAACTCAAATGTTTTTTAAAGCTCTTGGTCAATCCAGTGAAAAGCAAGAGTGAAAATAAGATGTGTGTTGAGGGCTACTTGTTGCACAAGGAGGCTTGAGTGCCACTGGATCTATGTTACGTACAGAGAGCAACATCCAGCCACCTTGTGAATGGGAGTGTGGGTGAATGGGGATGTACAGCTCTGCAGTTGTATCACACTGTTTTACAGCAACATCTTCACTACATCTAGGAGAGGCTACTGGAGGTGGGAAACGCTGTTACTGCCTTCATAAAGCTGTACTGAATATATAAAGTGCATCCTTTTTAAAAATCCATTGTAATCGATGGGCCCAGCTCCTTTAAATTTATTTTTTATTATTCTGAGAACTGTTTTCCCTTCAAAACACCTATTTCTGTAATTGAGAATTACTCGGTACATTAAATGCTTGCAGTTTCTGATCCAGTGTCTCCTGGAGTAATGATTAGCAAAGCTGACATAAGAAAGGTAAAATCAGCCAGTGAATGAGAGTCTGGAAAGTGAGCCCCAAAGTATTGGCATTGATCCATCACTCCCTGTTGGCATCAATCAGTGTACACCATATAATAGTAGAATATATGGCTTTATTACAGATGAAATAATATCCTGACCTGTTACTCCTTGCCCCAAACAAGAAGAGTGGGTATCTAAAACTTGATGTTGATGTCATTGGAACAGTTGCTTTTGCTTCTAGCAAAATGAAGTAATTTTATATTTTTTGCTGATTGAGATTACATTTCTCACCAGTATAGCAAAAAGTTCGGATGGAGTATTGGTTTTACCTACAGATGATAGCTTATGGTGTTGATAGATTCTTTAAGGATTAATTCTCCCTGTCTAACTTAAATTACTATTTTAGGTAATACATAAACTGTCTTCTGGAACTGCTATACTCTCTTAACAAATTATGCATTGAATTAAGATGATAATCTATTATATGTCCAAATTGTGGTTAAAATGATGTGAGATTAATTCCTTTATGCAGTAATTTTAGTGAGGGTTTCTCGTATTACTGTTTGCAGCTGAATTGTTAAAGTAGACTGTATTATACAGCTACCAGCACATGGTAAGCATGAGGTAAGCATGCAAGACTGAAATTATTATGTATTTACATACAGCTCAGAATTAAACTATGGCTGTTTCATTCATTTTATTGCATTAAGACAATTATCCTTTTTCTGAGTTTGTTTTGAGCTGACCAGTGATGACGCTCCATCTTCCATTTGATGTATATCTCTGTTTGTACCTGTATATTCTGTTTGTACAGAATATTTGGAAACAGCCTCAAGAGCAGATACTCGACTGAGTTTTAGGCAGCGCAGAAACCCCAAAGACCAAAGACACCCAGAAGAATTAGAGAACGACTGCAGTGTTTCAAAACAACGCTGTCAAGAGGACCCTTACTGCTTTTTAGCATATAAGAGCTTCCAGCGAGCATGCAAGGTGGATGGAGCAAAATGCAGGCTCCCGATGGTCAACCAGGAGTGTTTATCAGCCTGGAAAGAACTGATGAAAACAGTGCTGGGAGAGTGCAAGTGCTCAGAGCCACTTCAGATGAGATGCGTTAAAATATGGAAGGGAATATTTAACAACCCTTGTTTACAATACTCTCAAGAGAGCCAAGTTTCAGCAGCTAGTGAAAATTATGATGATGACGATGGTGATGATGATGACGATGGTGATGATGATGACGATCAAGATGATGTTGATGATGAGAAAAATCAGGACACTGATACAGGTTAGTGGTATTCCAGCAGTCTGATTGCTTTCATACATAACAGCAGTGTGCACAAGTCTGGAAAAAAAGTTTTCTTAATCATCTGCAGTTTAACAGTGGAAACAGGATAGTTTTAAGAGGCTTATTTAGATGCAAATGAATAATGTGATAGCACAATTGTAGCCTAAGTGCAAATACTATTGTCCTTCAATGTGTTAATTTGATACAACCTGATCCAAATCAGTCCTTTTAAGTATCACACTAAAACTAGAAACAATATAAGACCAATAACAATAATTTTCTAATAGCAAGAATTGTCTGCCTGCCTTGACTTCAGATCATGGCAAATAGTTCGTTGAGCTTGAAAACTGGGTGCACTGACGAACACATTAAGGCCTCTGGCCTTTATTCACAAGAAATCTGACTTTATACTGCACTGAGCAGCTCTAAAAACTCTTCTTGAGCTCACAGGATCTGTAATTACGTAGAGAATGTTATCAGCAGCCATTGATAAACTCTGCTTTCACCCCAAAACTTATGAATATATGTAACAGTGATTTTGGAGTTTGTTAACAAGCTGACAGGTACTATTTTGTCAAGCTAATTTGTTTTATTCTTGTTTATTTTTACTACTGGCACTATGCCAGCAACACAGCCAATACTTTAAAAACTAAGCTAAGACATGATTTATCACTTATGCCTGTATCCATATCTTTTTTTTTTTTCCTAGATAATATTAGTACAGAAACAAAATTACAATGGAGCTTATCTGCCCTCTCCAAACAAGGTAACTCTGAATTTACTTATGAATTCTAATAACTGGTTTTAGCTCTGTTTGCAGATAGGGTACAATGTATCTCAAGATTAAATGAATACCTTCCATTCAAATTACTGACGAGTCAATAGATCCAACATATTTTCAGTTAAGCTATCGGGTAGATAAGAATCCAAAAATAGCAGGTAACAATCCCGATCCTGTTAAATTTACAAAGGCAAATCTTATCCCATAAACATTTTAGGGTCAGAAATATCTAGACCTTTTTGGAAGGTTTATAGCATAGGCTACAAAAACCTAAACTGGCTTTAGAATCACAGAAATGCCATTTATACTCTCTGCTCCATTACTTATTACGTAGCCTAGCATAAGACTGCATGCTGGTGATTTCAGCAGTTTCAGGTATCCACTAGCCACTAGCTTCCAGAAACTGTCACATACCAGAAGAAACTTCCATGTTGACATTTTTCACTTTCTTCTCCTTATTTATCTGGCAGGGGCAGAAACTTGCAGAGCTGGACCAGAGTGTTGGGGAGTCAAACTTCTTTTTAATGGGACTGTTGCAGGCAGAATGACTACCAATCATCACTTGAGAAACATTTTCTTGTGATTTCATTTTAAAAACTGTTATTCTTTTTAGCATACACAGCGAACAGAACCTGTTTGGATGTGAACAAGGAGTGTGTTGAAGATGAAGTATGTAACAAACAGTTGTCCCTGTACCTTAAGGTTTGCTCCGTAAATAAGAAATGCAACATGGAAGAATGTCAAGCAGCCATAAGGTTCTTCTATCAAAACATGCCTTTTGAAGTTGCCCAAATGATGACATTTTGTGATTGTATCCAGCCTGATGAATCCTGCCACAGAGCCAAAGAACTTCTCCACGGCAAGCCCTGTGCAGTTACTGCAGTTCCACCCCCATCATGTCTGAATGTAATCCACATGTGTGAAGAGAATGAATTGTGCAGGTAAGTAGAAGAAAGATTTTGCCTACTAATGTGCCTGTGAATAAGGATTTTTATATATATGCCATATATCTCATCTCTAGCAAACTTTTCTTCTGCACTGTATCTACTATATATTATCACTTTTGTTTGACATCTTCACAGATGTCTGCATCAACTGTGGTAATTCCACAAGTAATTCCACAAATAAACTGAAAAGGTTAACTCTCAACAAGGTCTGGAATCTAGTGTGGGCTTTGCTTATGCCTCTTTCATGACTCTTAATGCTATTTCTACTGGACAAACTATGCCACTGAGTATTTTCATTACCACTTTCTTCAGATAACACCTGCCAGTCTGCACTTTTGCCCTCTAGCAGTTTGCACAAATTGTGCAGCAGATCAGATGAAGTTTGTTTGGTTAAAGTAATTACCTCTTCCGCCTCAGAGTCTGACCCTTTGTACCCAAAGGCTATACAACCACCCGTTCAGAAAACTCTCGTCTTATTCTTTTCATCTCAGGCATACTGATATTTGGAAAAAAAAAAAAAAAGCCCTAAAACATGCACAGACCACCAAACTCATCAAGAATAACACAGTTTTCAGATTTGAGTTTATTTTAGGAAATACGCAACAGGATTAGCCCATATTCATATTTCTACTTATTTGCCACCATTTGTGCATGGTCAACTGGCTCACTTTGGTTTTCAGTGTATCACAAGTTCCCTTATGGATTACACCTGAATTTTACCTGAAAGCTGTGCTCAAATTAACCTTCAACAAACCAGAAGGCCAAGAGATGCTTTCAGTTCCGTGCAGGCTATTCAGATTGACGTCGGTGGGAATTGCCCCTTTTTATGTCAAGAAGAATTGGTCTACAAATGTTTGTCTGTGCATGTGCATGTGTACACATGTAATATCATAATGGAGACTTGCTGAATTACCCATTATTTTGGGAACATTAATGTTTCCTGGCACTGACAATAAGTGGATATAATTAGCAAAATTAGTCTGTGAATTATGGCTAGCCATCCATATCTATAAATCAGGAGGTGAATAAAAATAATTCCATTAGCACAGAGGTGGCATCTGCTTTGAAACCTTTGCTTGTGTAACGAGAAGATTTACAATAATGTCCTAGTTGGTATTGTAACAGTCCATGTTTTTCCATGTGACTTGCTTGTTACAGCTACACAATATCAAGTATCAGCAGTAACTTAATAGCCTAATTTTATGAGTAAGGAAATAATGTTTTAATATATTAATACACAATATACAACAGTTTACTTTTACCATCCCCTAACATTTAATGTAAGTGGTAAATTGGTTTCTAATTAATATCTACAGATTTCTTAGTTAAATTTTAATAGATGTTTTCTATTGTCATACATAGTGTATTAAAGGCCTATTTTATTCTATCTTAAGAGCAAATAAACTGAAATAATTTGAGGTTATTGAGCCAGGAAACAAGTTAATTCTTCTGTAACATACCTTCACTTTCAATTAATCTTTACGGTCAACTGAGTTACTTCTAATTTTTCCTGAGCCTTGGACATTTTGCATTTCATTAGCATTCGGGGGGAGGAGGTGTTGGCATTGGATGTAGATTATTTTATGTAGAATAAATTGAATATTCATTCTTCCTTCACACTGGCCAACAAACTGATCCACTAGAACACCTCCTGTTTTGGTTTCATTGTGATGACTGGTCTAATTCCTCTATCCACATTTCTTCTCTGAGGATTTGAGACTTGGTATTCATACTGATTTCTGCTAGACCCTGGGAAAATCTCTGCAGTTGCTGATTAGAAGTGGAGTTGCTTTTTCTCAAAAACTTTTTTGGTAAAACCAAGTTTTTCCTCAAATTACAATTTTGCAGATTTCACTCAAACCAATTAGGTGCAAATCAGAGTAGAATTTAGGACAGCTGTCACAGAATATTGTGATTTCTAAGGCTTAAGTGGTACCTGGGAAATACACTCTCTTTTCATTCTGATCCTTAAATGTCTTTTTGTAAAATCACAAAGTTTTGAAACTGTCATTGTATATTTCTTTCTTTTTTCCACCAGGAAAAAATACACAACTTTTCGGTCCAAGTGTTGGAGACATGTGACAAAAAAATGCTACGATGATGGAGCTTGTCTTGAAACCTTAATCAAGGGTGACATGCCCTGTTCTGCAAACGCTGATTGCAAAGCAGCCTACATTAGCAACTGGGGCACAATGCTGCGCGTGGAGTGTACGTGTCAGAATTTACCACCTGCTGAGCAATCTTTGTGCAAGCTCTTCCATCACATACTTCACAGTAAATCCTGCTTCAGTGAGTTACGTGAGTAACACATAGTACTTTAAAGAATAATTAGTTTTATAGAGTATTCAAATGCTGACTTACACCAAATCTTTACTATATCTTTGCTACCACTGATTTCAGCAAGATTTGTATCTTTGATTTTTTTAATCAAATTCAAAATGTTTCTCTGGTTTGGGGAAATATTTTATATTAGTAGTAAATCAATAAGATCAACTACATGTCGCATTACATGAATTTGCTGGAATAACAACAAAAGAATAATTTCTGGGATATATAACATTATGCAGATTAGAAAATTCCCGAAGCCTTCCTGTCATTGCCTTAATGTTGTACTTTGGTACAGTATTTTTACAAATAATATCATAGAATCAAAGAATGGTTTGGATTAGAAGGGACCTTAAAGATCATCTAGTTCCAACCCCCCTGCCATGGGCAGGGACACCTTCCACTAGACCAGGTTGCTCAAAGCCCCGTCCAACCTGGCCTTGAACACTGCCAGGGAGGGGGCATCCACCACGTCTCTGGGCAATCCGTTCCAGTGCCTCACCACCCTCATGTTGAAGAATTTCTTCCTTATATCTAATCTAAATCTACCTTCTTTCAGTTTAAAACCGCTACCCCTCATCCTATCACTACACTCCCTGATATAGAGTCCCTCCCCATCTTTCCTGTAGGCCCCCTTTAAGTACTGGAAGGCCGCTATAATGTCTCCCCGGAGCCTCTCTTCAGCCTTTCTCCAGGCTGAAAACCCCAACTCTCTCAGCCTGTCCTCATAGGGGAGGTGCTCCAGCTCCCCTGATTATCTTCAGAGGCCTCCTCTGGATCTGCTCCAACAGGTCCATGTCCTTCTTATGCTGGGGGCCCCAGAGCTGGACACAGTACTCCAGGTGGGGTCTCATGAGAGTGGAGTAGAGGGGGAGAATCACCTCCCTCGACCTGCTGGCCACACTTCTCTTGATGCAGCCCAGGATATGGTTGGCTTTCTGGGCTGCAAGAGCACATTGTTGGGTCACATTGAGCTTCATCAACCAACACCCCCAAGTCCTTCTCTGTAGGGCTGCTCTCAATCCACTCATCACCCAGCTTGTATTTGTCCTTGGGATTGTCCTGACCCATGCGCAGGACCTTGCACTTGACCTCTGGATGGCATCCAGAGTGTCAACAGCACCACACAGCTTGGTGTCATCGACAAACTTGCTGAGGGTGCACTCAATCCCACTGTCCATGTTGCCAACAAAGATGCTAAACAATGCTGTAATGATACATTATGTAATATGATACATTATGTTGTTTTTTCTTTCTTTTCTTCTTGGAGTCTAAATATTAATATAGCTTACATGCATTCTGCAACAGATTTCACTCCACAGCAAATAATTTGAGTGATTTAAATGGGACCTTTTAAAGAAAAGCTGCTGTGAATGGAGGCTTCAGGATTTAGCCTTCAGTAAAAACAGTGGGATTAGCTCAGATGAAATATATGTACTTTCTCAGAACCAGTAAAGCATAGTCCTTGCAAAGTCTTTGTTTAAGAGAGAATTGTTAGTGCAATGAATGGCAATATGGGAGCAAATATTAATGTTTTAGTCTGGATCTGGAGTGTGTCTTCAAAGCAAATCCCCTGTTTTTCCCCATTTATTGTGCTGTGGGTCACATCACAGGGTGGTTCCTGGACTCCTGCAGCCTAACCGAACCTGAATGTTCATCTGCTGCCTCTGCATCACTCCAGCTATATCCAGACATCTGGTCCATGGACCAGATTAAAGACCAAAGTACCCTCTTCTCAAATCTCTACTCTATCACACCAGCTATTTTGCTACATAAATCCTCTCAGGATACACTACTTGCTAGTGCATATACACTATGCTAGTCGTCTTCTATACATAATTATATATATTCACAACCTAGCTTGGGAGAGGTGACTATTTAAAGATTTCAATGAAAAGCAATGACTATTTCATTGTTCCATCTGATGGACTGTCTTCTAAAAACATGTTTTAATTGCATGTATGCATTTCATTGAATGAATTAGCTAATTAGTTTTAGCAGCCAAAATGTTGCCACTGATAAAAGTGTAATTTTTTTCTTGTTACTCAGGTCTACTCAGAAATTAAAATCAAGTTGCTGAAACACTGCCCTTAAGCTTAGTTAATCACTACTAAAATTCAGACTCTGAGAAAAGTTTAAAAATCATTTGCCAACTCCCCTGGAAAAGTGATACCATAACACTGTTAGATTTGAGACAGCACTGGTGATGTTTTGCTGATGAGCATTATTTGTTTGCTTGCTTTATGGCTGCATATAATGGTCCAAATGAGTGATCACATCTTTGTGTTAGTTATTCTTTACCTATAAAGCACAAAGATGACGCTCATGTCATAATAATTAAATAATGCTCATCAGCTTTTGCCATTCCCTGAAGCAGTCTCAGGATAAAATGGTTTTTGTGATGGAAACTTCCCTAACCTAATTGGGATTGAAGAACAGAAGCTTGCTTGCTCCTGTGGTGAAACGAATTCCTGTTGTTAAACAAGAACAGTTTGGGGATCCATGGCCTTCAGCTGAGTAAAGGATTGGCACCTACTCTACAGAACATTTGCAGTCTTGTGAATCTTGCTTTTGTTTTTTCTAGATGTCTAATTGTAATGCAGCTAAACTGAAGAGAGAGATGATTATGAGTTTGATTGTAAGGTGCTGTGCTAAATGCCATCATCTTCATGGCAGTTCAGAGATGTGGAGTTAGTGCTCTGTTGCAGACCTCATCCAACCCCTTCTAACATATTCATCTGGCCTGAGTGTGAACTTCGGATAACTTTCACTGTTACAGTGGTGATGACTGTTAAGACTGAAGTCTTTCTGAACAGGCAGATACCCAGGGCTAGAAAAAGGAATCTTTGCCTCTAGAACTGGTGTGAACAGATCTGCAAGTGGTGTCTACACCATCGCACCTTCCTACTCTTGTATGGCACTGCCTTGTTACAAATGTTTTCTCTTGGGGCTGCACTTACAGGATTAAAGCTTGCTGTGGACTCAGCAAAAGGCAAGAACTGTGAGTTCCCTCTGTGACTGCTATATGAGACAGAAGCGCAGCATGGTAGGATCAGTGTCACAACAGGAATGAGCAAGTATGCCAGTGACAGAAAATAAAAGCTTAAGTTTCCAAAATATTTTAACTCTGGGTTGTACTTTTGGATTTCACAGAAACACTACGTTACAAGGAGATTTAGTCCATTGCTATTTAGATGACATTCCAGGCTGCAAACTTGAGTCTTGTCATATTGTTTTCATTCCTCTAGGGAATAAAAATTTCTCATCTTACAGTTCATGTGAGTGACCGTGCATATTCTTGCACGGTTTAGCCTCTTGTTTTGTAAACTGTTCTACTTAGGTAGATCTTCTATTTGAAATTTCAACAGAAGATATACATTTTCAGATACATTAATGATATGCCCACAAAGAGGACAGGCCTTTCTGAAAGAGCTGAGGTCTAGCAGCTCATTTGGAGAATAAGCTTTGCCTTTTGGAAATTATTTCAAACTGCTACCTATTTCTCATCACTTCCATGTTGGTCAGGTGGGCCTTTTGGTGGGCCTATTTCTAAAATTGTTTCTGTGAAAAGAGAATTTAAGCTGTTTTGAGGCAGAGAGTATCTTTAAAATACACTCATCCCCTGTAAGACAAACATCAGGGGACGTATAACTGAGATGTCAAAGGAAGAATTTTCATTCACTTTGTTCATTGAATATCAGTAAACAATATTTTTAAATAGCTGCCTTTATAAATTCTGTGACTCTTATCAAAACACCAAACAGTAATATTCACTTATGTTATTATTTTTAAGTAATATTTTGAATGGATATTATCTTTCCAATATTCAGGTCAAATTTCCATTAAGAAGAAAGGTTTTCATTGGGTAAATACAAAAATACCAGGAGAAAAGCTTTCCAGAGCACAGCTCCATTCTTCTTCAATTAATGGTGAGTTTCAGCAAATCACTCCATGATTTTAATAGAAGTATTATTGAGATTTCCCTTGTGTATGATAGGAAAGACTAAAGGTTGGGTCCCTTTGGTGGGTTCAGGCAAGTGTGCTCTACCTGTTGCTCCCCCATTCAACAGAATGTGGAAAAATCTCTCTACCTGTTTGGCTTAATTTATATAACCACAAAATAAAGATAATGAGACTGAACCAATTTCTCTGATAAGTAGTTTTGAAATAGGTGTCTCACAATCACTATATTATAATTGGGGAAAATTAAGTTATTAAGTTTACCAGAGCCTGACTCTCTGTACAGTCATTAAAGAGTAGTAGTCATAATGTATAATACAAATTATAATCTTTGGTGTCACAGATACTTCTCTCCTATCTCTCTTGACTTTTTGTGCCATAGCAGTTACAACAACAAAATTAGGAAGCCACAGTAAGTGGTCTGGTTACACTCCATCAGACTTTACCTTCTCATGCAACAGAAGGGCATGCAATTGCAGATCATGATATCCCATGGGTTGAAGAGCTGCATCTGGTTTTATTTCCATGCATTTACAGTAGCAATTAAGTGACATAAAGTTAAAGGATATTCAATTAATACACAAATTTTCTCATGGTTGAAATAATATTAGTTTTATATTTCCTTTCGAATGACCCAATTACAGAGTGAGAACACTAAAGAGCTTAATGCACAAATACCGACTCTAATGAGAATGACCTGTTCTACCTTGCATGGGGCAGATTGCAATACTCCAGACATTACTATGAATTAGTTCCCAGAACTTTTCCTACTGAACACTTTTAACAGTGAAAAGATAATTCAAGCTCTTCATGCAGTACAAAATGAAGGGGTTTCTATCATCTCCATCCTTCAACTATTGCTGAAGTAGGCAACCTGGAAAATATAAAAATAGATTAATGGGAATAGGATTGATAAGACCTGTATGTGAATAATCAAGCGTTCAGTTGTAATTTTAGCGTTAAAATTACTTACCTAAGAATCATGCGTGTCATCTAAGTGCTCTGAGTAGCCAGAGAAAAAAAGTCAGGGACCCTCAGAGGAAGATTAATCCCACCTTTTCAGACTGTCTTTCCTGTATCCTGGAAGTGTTGGCTTCTCTTTGCCAACTACAGGCAGAGCCTGAATCTCTAACTGGAACAAGACTCTAGTGGTTAAATAATGGAAGTTATAATGCAAGAAATCCTACTTTAAGTGAGAAAACTTAAAATGAGAGATATTTCACCCCTGTGACTAGTTCTAACTACAGACCTTTCCCTCAGAGATTCAGATAAATGTTTGCAAAAATGCAGCCTGCACCCAGTTAATTTTGTTCCCACTGAAGTCTGCATAATTTCCAAAAACCTGTCCTTGAACTCTTAACAGAATTTTGGATAGCCTTAGAAAAATAAAAAGAATGCTGACCAGCCTAAACCATACAATAAAATATTCCTTCTATTGGAGCTGTCATGTACACTAGCTGGGAACTCTCTAAGCTATAAATGTCTCATAGGGAGCCAGGTCAAGGAAAAGAATCTGATTCAGGATATCTACCTGATGATAAAAACCATATTGCAAATTGTTTCATAAATCCCACTGCCAAAAATCTAACCCAGTATCCTAGATTCATATGCTAGTAAATGTGCATTACTCAGGCTGCAAAGGGAGTTATCGTCTTTACAAAATATTTATCTTTACTGAAATCAAATCCCAAGAAGAATCCCAGGGCGCAGAGGCAAAACAGTTATGTTGTCAAATACGGCCTTTTGTGTGTGTGAAGATATCTGAAGATATTTGCTTCTTGGCTATTTTCTGCTTGGAAAGCAGAAGATAGAATTTGCCATTGTCCCTACATCAAAATCTCAGAAGAATCCTTTACTTAGGTTGTCATTGAAAGATACAAGGATGTCTTTCACCAGTCCAAACTAACGACTGTCTACAGATGAACATACTCAGAAGAAACTCAGTATTTCTTCAATTGTTTCTTCATTTTATAATTTAAAAAACCCACTTACTGTTCAAAAAACAGTAAGATTTCTCCATTCTATTCAATAGCATTGCAAATCATGCCATTGGGTAAGATTGTTTTAATAAAAGAAGTCTTTCATAATAAATAATAAATCTAAACATATGTACATATATTCATATATATTTGCAAATAAATATAAACCTGTTCAGCTGGAAGAATAGTATTCCAGCTTTTGGTGTGATAACAGGATTGTTTAAAAATCTTGACTGGATTTACACTCATTGACATACCCATACAGGCCAACCCAGTCGTCTGTCAGCTGATACAACCCGGTTAACAAGATGTGATGTGGGCAGAGTCCTAACCATATAGAAGTTAATGAGACTTTTGCTGTAAACTTAGATGGGGCCAGAATTTTATGTCATTTTGGAAACAACATCAAAAAGTGATAAAGCAAACAAAAATTCTCCAGACTTGAAAAAAGTTATTATTGCCTACCTAGCTATGCACTTTGAGCCTGGTTTTGACTTTATCTTATGCAAATTATCTCCATGATTTTACAGATCCACATAATTTAAAAGATTGCTTCCCACACTTTAATTTGAAAAATTATTTGTGTGTGAAGATAAGCATTTACTTTCATCAGCATAGAGCTTTGGAGCTAAAGTATTTTTTGGCTAGAAGAGAAAGGTAGAAATACAGAACTCTTATCCTGTTCTTGTGAGATACAATAAAATTGGGCTTGACCCAAAACTGTTGACATTAATCTCATTTGTCTTAAATTGTAGAGTTATCACATATTTCCTACTGAGGAGTTTTGCCAGTAATTAGCAGGGTTTATCTATAATTATACCAGGTGCTGTGGGAACTGAGATTAGTTCAGCTCCAGCAACTTTAATTTGTAAAGTATGAAACATTGTCAATCTGACTGTTTTATAAATGTAGAAGAAAGCCTGTGACAAGTAGCCAAGAAACCTCTGAGCACCAACCGGAATTAATCTGTCCAATGAATATTCACAGCCATTTCACTAGATATACATAAGCAGGTGGATTTACACAAGAGTGTAATCCCACTAATTGTTCCAGCTGCTGAGCCCACAGCTATCCTCTACCGAACATCATCACTGGAAATGTCCGTGTGTCTGTATAGACAGCTCCAGATAGTGCTTCAGTGGTACCTGCAGCCACAGTCGTTGTGTCCCTGAGGTTTGCAGCCCAGCCTAGGAATGACAAGACATGCATCAAGCAGCCGCGGTGGCCCTGCTACAGACCTGTCCCGAGGTGAGAGGGTCCACAAGCTTCTCGTGACTACAGGCCACCTCCATGGGACACAGCAGCCCTCCCAGTGCCTCGCAGCCTTGCAATCCCTTGTAATGTAAATTGCAATTCCCTTGCAATAGAAATGACTGCTCCCCATTTGTGTTGACTCACTGTCTGCAGGACCAAGCTGGAAACATCTCGTACTTTAGCCACCTCCTATTATAAACCTTTAGACACTGCATGTTCCTTTCGTTCTCCATGGTACATGCAATGTATTTGTACCCATCTAGTCAGAGAGCCCAAATCAGGTTTGCCTTCTGTACATCAGTCAGTTGAAAAGAAGTACTGAAATAGGGACAGCGGTTTCTTAGAAGAGTAATGACATAGGCATGTTATGTACACTACATTTTTTACCATTTCTCTAAGAACAGGAAAATATTCTAACTTCTAATCATATTTCTAATGCTTGTAATTGATCTGTCTGCTCTACAGTGAACTGTGAATGGGCACAGAGGATGAGAGCTAAGGTTGTTTACTGATCCATAACTACAAACGTGTCTAATTTCAGTCAGTGTTTTTATTGTTTGTTTAGGGCACTGGTTGTTAAGCCTTAACTTGTTATTTAGTTCATGTTCAGAGGATCAATATTATGTATACAGAGATCAAAATGGGATAATACAGCTTGTTATGACATACAGGAATTTAAATGTGGGTTCTGGTAGTTTTCCCAGATGAGATTTGAGATGAACAGAGCCAAAATTTCATATCTGTATTTCTTAACTTCTCTAGCACTATTTCACATTTCAAGAATGGATTGGATATAGATTAATAGTGAAAATTTATATAAAATATTCCTTTGGATTTTTAAAGAAGAGCAGAGAGCCTATTGAAAAACACACAACCCAACAATATTTTTAAGGGAAGATGAATAAGCACATTCAAGTAGTTAAACCAGAAAGAATACATAAAATGAAGAATTAGCAGTTCAGCCACAAAACTGTGCCCTCTCCTAGCCTTTCAAATTCCCTTACTTCTCAGAGGCAGGAGAAAATATATGGCTTCTAGCATGATCTCATCATTAACATCTTTGTTGTGTTCCCCATAGAACTGAAAATGTTAAAATCAACATCTTTTACCTGCAATCACTTCACCAGAACCATAGCATTTTATAAGCTTTTGATCAAAAAATAGAACTTTTTTATTTAATTTGATCATTTCAGAGTGTTTTATGAAAATAAAACTTTTTTTCTCCCAAGTTTTTGAAGAAAAATATAATGCTTTGGTGAAATGGTATGAGCCTGTTCTTAACCATCCATGACTGTCAGTCCTAATAATTTTCCTAGTCTTGTGGCAAGTCGTGTCCTTAAAAAAAAAAAATCCATTTGCCTTAAATATGTGTGAATCTCACTTTTTACTTCAAAAAACTTGGAAACTTTTGCCCCTACAACTGCTCCTGCAGTTGTAGAAAGTTTTAAAAAATGTCTGAGTGTACAATTAAGATTCAGAAATTGCAAAAAAGACTAAAATTTATTTCCTAAAACTCATCATCTTAAAGAAATGTTGCAACTTGAGAGGAGGGTCAACTGCTGATTTATTATTTAGTGTATGATGTTAGCAGTCCTGCGCCAAGACCTTGCCCTTCTTCCTTCAAAAATTCACCATTTTAAATATTTTTCAGTAGCTTGCTGCATTAAGTGGTATGTTCTCTCTGTGCAACTTGTGACGGTTCTATCACTGCTTTCATTCTTCTTTTATTGGAAAACTTGATTTTTTGATAGCTTTTTGAAAAAAAGTGATAATATAAACCATGCGGGTGCAACCCTCTGCTCAACTCTTGCCCACTGCTTGCCTTGTGGTAGAATATATATATTCATCCTCTCTTACTGGAGCTGCTCCAGTACGCATACCGCCTGTGTTTGTATTACACTATACACTACATTCATTGCATGTATGTAGTGTATACAGAAATGTCTCATTTAGGGTCTGTGTGTCCATATACACAAACACACAAATACTCACAATACAGAATAACTGATAACTGATTCAGAGACATGAATATGGCCTTCTCACAGCCAGGTAAGTGGCCTGGTGACGGAACTGAGACTCCATCTCTTCTTCAGTATTTCACTGACTACGTAAGGTGGAGCACCTTGGGAAGCTAAGGCCATATTTTGCCACTCTGCATTTGAGTTTCTGTATAAATAAAACTTACTTAATTGTATAAACATGACAGAATCTGTGCAACAGGAAAGCAAGAGAAAGGTCTCATGCTTTGTACTTGCGGCTCTGGAGTTGAGTCTTCTTGTCATCTAACATCTCCATCCCAGGTTCAGTGCTTATGTTACATTCTCAACTGAAACTTTTCCTTCAGAATATTTGATCAAAACTGATGGATTAATTCCTCCAGGAAAACTAAGTTTCTTCTCATTTGGAAAACAAAAGTTGAAACAACTCCCAGTTTTTCAAGAGTTGGAATTTAGCACATAAGCCAATTAAATGACTTCTTGGTGAGAAGCCTAAGAGAAATAAGAAACTTCATGGGCACAGAGCCCAGAAGCAGTGTTAGATCCCAATTTACAATAATTTGATTCTAGATCAAGTATTGCTGCACACTGCAATTATGGTCATATGTGAAAAAGGAAAAAATGTCTAGCAAGTAAGTAAGAGCCAGGTCTCCTCTGATACACAGAATAAACTTAACACCTTAAAATCAATGGGGAAAATACTCCAAAACACAAATCAGAGTAACAAGCTGTTCCAGTTCCCCTGGAGTTGAATAGAGTAAAAGGTAGTGCTACACATATGCAGTGCTATTGTAGCTGGTATTTACTAAAAGGAGTCTGAAATGATTTTGCACCACTTGGTGAAGGAAGAGTTATTCCTACCATTGGCATACCATCTAGGTCTTTTTACTTCTTTTAATTACTGATGTCAGAACTGATTGCTAATTTAGCTTGCATGTATATGCATTCCAATTCAGATCTCAGATCTGATTCTTATTACTGAAGAAGCAAATGTTTCAGGTCTGCTTTCTGTTTTTTACTTATAGGTGAAACAGTCTACATTATTGCCTATTCCTCCTGCGTAGTTCTCATCCTAGGAATAGTCCTGTTGACTCTCCTAAAGATCAGGTAATTTGATAGACATATTAATCATTGGTTTTAGGAAATTGGAACAGCAGAAAATAAAATGCTTTGGCTTAGTTAAGAGGTTGGCACTGCGATTGTCTTTAAAACAGTACAGTATGCCCCAGTGATGGAAAGAACTGACATTGCTGGTGTCAGCAAGAAAGAGTGAAATACGACGCGTATCTACAATGCCCTCCATTCATGCAGAGATCCCAGACTTCAGGAGGTTTCATTTCCTGTCCCATGGCAGGGGAAGGTGAAATCTGAATTCTACCTTCCTAGCCCTGTAGCAGGCAGAGGTAATGCAGAAAGGAAATGAGAATATTCAGCATTATAACATATTTAGAAACTGAACCGTGAATGCTGCTATTGTAGTTAATAATCTTGCCAAACGCCATTTTTGCTGATAGGATTCTGTAAACATTCCCACACATGCAGTATGAGAAACTGCCCATACACCAATGCTTGGTAAGAAAACAGAAATGTGCATTCACTTAGTCAAATGAACATGGCCTTTTCTTAAATGACACATTTTCTTGGACCAAATTAAATGGCCAGATTTCAAGAATTATGCTGTCAGATGATAGGTAACAGAACATGATGTAGCAGGAGCTATATATAGTGGGAGGGATATTGAGTCAAATTTCATTATTAAATTCAGAGGCAGATCAAAGAGGAATCATGGAGAAAAATGCAAAAGGCAAGTCAAGGATATATGGGAACAGAGGCTTTCTCTTTAGGTTTGCAGTTACAGGAATATCAGCATATAAATAAAACTCAGATTTAAAGAATACAGGGGATGGAAGAAAAAACAGCACATTAATAACGATGAAGGGAATTATTTTATACCACAGTGTTCATCATAAAAAGAGGGGAATTTTGCCACTGATTTCAATTAAGCCAGAGTTCAAACCAAAAGCTGTATAGTTTATTGTTAAATACATGCACATTCTTTGTTTTCAGAGCCTGCAGAACAAAACGTGAGTCAAGAAGTCCCTCGCCAGACCATTCTTCTGAAACTTTTATGGTCCATTATAAAAGCCACAGATGAACTACTCTGTTGCTTATGCTTTTTAAGGCTATTCTTGAAAGCCAGCCTGTTGTACATATGCGATAATAAAATATATATTAGAAAACCTACTATAAATTATGGAATTTTGTAGTTGAGCATAAAAAAGATTTTTATATTTATTAACACATATTAAACCTTTAACAAGCTAAAAAAATAGAACAGCACTCTCTCTCATTTGCGTAGGTTCACAGATCTGTCCTGAGCTGCACATTTCCTATATCTTTAGATGCACATGACAACGGTATAAATGTTGTATCAGCATGAATCTGCCTAGCAGTGGAAATCTTTGAAACCCAACCCTTCTGATCTGAACTCATCTGGCAGAAAGGAAAAAAATCCACTCAGAAGAATTTTAGAGAGCTGTTAAAAAGTACATATGTGGTAGTTTTGTACACTACGTTCCCAGGTACCAAGTACCTGATGCGATATTTGTAAGGCGGCAGTCACAGGTAGGCTGCCTGTAGTTTGATGGTGGAGTACTTAGTGGGGTAGGAGGAGATCACGATTACAACCCATTTCAGTATGAAGAGGAATTAAACTCTATCTGGGCTAATGCTTTGACCCCAGTATGTTGTTGCTGAAAGTGTTTTTTCTTTCTCCTCCAATATGTTCAAAAAGAAATTAGTAAGCCTTGCCAATTTTAAAACAGTAATTTTAGAAAGCATTTTGTGATCTGAATGCCCAGTGGAGAAAGCCACTTGCTTAGGGCTGAAGTGCCTAATTCTCGAGAGAGAAGTTATGACCCGTCTCACCATCTGTGTTTCCTATTCATTGTCTCTAGGCAATACCTGAAGTGCCTAATTCTCCCCGTGCACTGTACTGGGAGCCATGGTCCCTAACACACCACTCTGGATCCCACTTTATGGCTATGAGTTCTGGATTTCTTCCTGTAGCTGAGTTGTTTTGCTAGCAATGAGTTGCCTTTGTTATATCTTTGTAACAATCTGGTTCTGGTCAGCACAGGATAATGGACTGGCATTTCTTATACAACTGTTACCATAAGTAGCATACATATTGTGTTGTTATAGCATTTGATGAATTAATTTTATTTTGAATTTGATTAATTTGAACTTTGTCTGAATTCCCACTAAACATAACTCACACAACAAACAGTATCAGGAATGAAATACTGGTTCCACTGAATTCAGCTCCAGTTTTGACCATGACCGATTCAGATCTAGGGCTAGAAATTTATGATGTGATCAGAAGAGCAAGAATATCGACTCTTCAATGTGACTTTTCTTCTGGCTTTGGTAGTTTGTGAAATGATTTAGTGTGAGAGAAAAAGCTTAGGTGTGCAATTCTATTGGGGAGAGTTTAGAAATTTTTAACAGTTATTACAACATGATTTTTTTCTTTCTTTAGGATCTCCATAAAACCAAAATTTCTTTCTTGTTTTGCAATCAAATGCATCTCGTTACTACATCAGCATTACTAAATTCAATCTCATTACTAAATCAGCCTTTGGACAAAAATATATCAGAAAAGTGCAAAGTTGGTTAGTTTGTTAATCAAAACAATCTCCTTTAT
This sequence comes from Strix uralensis, assembly GCF_047716275.1. Taxonomy (NCBI): domain Eukaryota; kingdom Metazoa; phylum Chordata; class Aves; order Strigiformes; family Strigidae; genus Strix; species Strix uralensis. The sequence goes on from NC_133974.1 coordinate 27,597,401, forward strand.
CAGTCCAGCAATTTGCAGCATTTAGTTTATCTCCCACCATGTAGGTATTTTGAAAGTATTATATTAATAGTCTTCATCTTAAAACTGTGAAGAGGAAAAAGTTCAAACTGAAAATACTGTTGAGAATATGTTCTCATCAGTGTTGGATAAAAAAATTTCTTTATATAGGAAATATATATATGAAGTGAACCCTGTGTTGGTTTTCAGTCTGACTTCAAAAAACAATGATGCAGTGCTGTCACTGTGTCACAAAATTTGAAGAGATACATTTATATTCAGACTTAACTAAACCTCAGTCACAAAAACATCTCTCGTAACTTTCTTAGAAACTTTTTGTTTTCTAATTATCTTATACTGAGATACTAGTAACTACTCATATATGTGCTTAGACACACACATGCACACACACGTATGTAAAATGTATTTGAAATTGAGGGTAAGTATGTGAGTTACTTTGAAAGACAGCAAGATACGTAGTGGCTATTGTGTTGCTTCTGTAATTTTACAGGCTTTCTTCATCAGAGCTGACTCATACTTAATGGAAAAGCACATTTCTTCCATTATACATGTAAAATGTATTCTTTTGCTCTATGTATGTCCTAGTGATGCTGTATTCTGTCAACAGTATCTAGGTGTTAATTATTAAATAAAGGAATTTCTGCTGGGATGATCTGTATTCAAGTGATCATGATTAGACTGCTTCATGAACAGTTTTGTGATGGAAGAAGTAGTATCTTTGTCAGAGCTTCATTAAAATCTTTTCCCCTGAAGTGAAACATCTGCACCTAATTCCCAGATTGGGAAAATTAAGTTTCATTGATGACTTGGGATTCCCAGGACATAAGTCATTTTGGATAAGGATGTGGCATTCATCCCCCTTCCATTGGAGCTAGGACATCGCAAAGTGAAGAAACGAAGACTGATTGGGTTGGAAGGAGAAAGCATAAATTTTAGCCTTACAGCACTCTCACTTGAAAGGGGGAATACTGGATTCCAGCTTTTTCTTTCAAGATTGTTTATGCAGTTTATCTAAAGATTGTTTCAAATTAAATGTATAAAGAGTTTTTTGGACAAGTATGCAGGACTAGCTCTTCCTTATGTAGCAATGAAGCTGCAAGGCTGTAAAGTCCAAGTCTCCACTTCTCCTGTCTTGCCACAGTGAGTCTTGAATTCTTCAGAAGGAAAATCTTCCTCAACCATCTCACCTGATTGTGAGGTGAGAGAATGGGCTGCTTGGAGAGACAGGCGTGGACTCAGCCTTTTCAGGCTGTTGTGGGAATCGCGCACAATCCCTGGTACTCTGAGATAGATGTCAGATCAAGCTAGCAACACAGAAGAAGGATGGAAGCAGCACCAACACCATCCCCAAGATGGTGCCTTAAAAGAGTGGACACCATTCATTTCTTTCAAAAAAATTACCACGGGTGTCTTTCTACCAGGGAAAATACTAGCTGTTGGATTCAAGCTGGTGAAGATAACTAACTGCAGCTCACGCTGAGGCACTTCAACGGTAGCACAGGGTAGGGAATTTTGACTTTTCCAAGAAAGTTCCATGATCAACACGCTGATGTTTCAGACCACATGCTGAAAGCATTCAGTCTCTCCCATGAAGTGTGTAGGAGGGCCCAGATTTCTACTCTGCAGTGGAACATCTGAAGTTAGATAATGCCTCATTGAATTTTTTGACTCCTACCTCCATTCCTGGCTGTAGCTTTTAATGTTTAGTTAATGGAGGGAAGAAATGTTTCCCTAGTAACTTAGAAGAGATTTGTCATCTATAAAAGCACACAGGAACAACTGATAAAAAGGTAATCCTAAGAAAATGCACTCCAAATGGATTATGAGGTAACAAAGTCAACACAGACGTACATGTCAGAGTGACAGCTTATATTTGCTAATGCCGTATGTGTGAGCTGGTTAGTCAGGAGCTGCTGAATCTGGCGTAATACATGAGCATATCAGTTTCAATAAACACTGAGATAGATTTTATTTCAGCTTTAACACCATGTATTGCAAAATCACAAATGCATTTAACCAAGAGGGTGCATGACAATTCCTTAACAAACATATTATGTCTCTGACATTGGTTTCAAAGGACTAAGTTGACTTTGGCTGTAGTCCTTCTGCCTGCTGTGTTATAGCAGCAATGAAGATCAACACCACATTAGAGCAGGACCATTGAGAAAAATAATTTTCAAAAATATAACAAAAGAAAAGCATTGATCAGCAAGTCAAGAACTGGAAAGCAAGTGTCTTTCACTTCTTCAGACTGATTCTTCTGTTTAGTCAGTTTTCTAGACTTTTCACAATCAATACAGAGAACTTAAGGTAGTCTGAGGAATCACAGAAAAATTCAGTGGCAGAGAATGCTCATTTTCAGGTATCACAGTAACTAAACAATAGTTCTACCCCTTAAAAATAACTCCATGAAAAAATAGGCACATCTTATACATTCACACTAACTCTTTGGACAAGTATTATTTAATTTCAACAGCACTGATCCCAAACATAGGAATTTTACCTCACAGACTTGCAGTCTTCATTTTGTGACTCCTTATTACAATAATAAAAGTTTTATTAACTCAAATGACGCTATTAAGAAAGAAAAATTAGTCAAAGCCTCTCTGGACTTATTCACAAGACCAGCATATTCACTTCTTATTTCCATAAACTCTGGTTATACATGAAAATGAAACATTAAAGTGCTGGTCCAGAGCCAAGCTGCTCTAATACATCAAAGTTTAAACTACAAAGCAAGCTGCTGCTGGAAGGCATTAGCAGTATCCATGTACAGGATCCATGTCATTGCTGTCTTGTGAAAGGCACTGAAGAACAGTTATGCCCATTACTAACGGCACTGATCAACTTCTCCAAGAAAGCACACCAGCCATGCCTTTAGAACAACATAATATCTTGACCGGCCAAAGCAGCCAGTATTTGACTTTCTAGCTATTGCCAACAACATGGGAAAAACTACTGTGAAAGTATTAAAGAAAATTGCAGCAATATGACACTGGTCAGCTGTTGAACCTTCACAGGTTCAGACCAGGCTGCAGACCAAAGACTGCCCTAGGAACTCCATTTTGCATACTCCATGGCCCTGGCACAAGTAAGATGATCTCCATGTGTTCTATGAGATCTCTGCAGTGACTTGGATACAGTGAGCTACAGAAGAAAGTCTCCAAAGCATAGAAGTAAATATCTTGGTACATCTAATTTGTCTCCGATAAAACTCAGCGAGGGCAGTCAGTAACTACTTCTTCTCTCTCACATGCTCTGAGAGTTTACGCTATCCCCTTTCCAGCATTTACAGAGGATCATCAACAAAACAGGGAGACAGCATGTCCCCACATTCCAACAGTGTGATCATGATACTCAGCACTCTTACTTTTTCTTGACACCTTTTAACAAATATATATATATATATATATATATAAAATTTTTATAATGACATAGTAATAAGAACACCTGCTCATGGAAGCCAAACACCCGGATGCAAGCCTTCCACAGCCAGAAGGTCACTGCAGGGTGAAGTGACAGCAATGTACACAGTGGGGGACACTGATAGGGACTAAAAGAGCAGGCACCACTGGCAATGGGTCACTCTGAATATAAAGATTTAGAAAGTCAGAAGCGCTAGAGAGCAGTAGCAGCAAGTCGTGACTTGCCATGTTTTTGAAGGGATGTAGTCTCAACTGCTTTATTATGTGCTGAATTCAATGCTGCCTATGTGAGTGATGCATGCTCATGGCATAGCTACTGGATTAGCCCTTGATCTTAAGGGCAATATATGCCTATTTTGTGAAGCCAAAGATTAGGCTTTAAAATGCTCCACACAGTTAAAATGATGCCAGCTCAGGAAAGCAGAGCAGCATCACTTTATGTGCCTAACAAATTTTAGTAGTGAGAACATAAGATGTCTAGGGATTTTCAGTTACACTACAAGTAAAGAAGGATTTTATGGGGGTTGCTCACCTGGACCCACAGGCCGAAATTCATCCCAGGTGGGACTTTTTGGCATATAAACATTGGGGTTTTTTGAATCTGGCTTTATGTTTCTTCCTCCCTTGTAAAGATCCTGACAAACAATCTATTTGTCTGTGACCTCCACCCTGGATTACTATAACTCACTATGTGGTTGAAGCTGAACGTGCGGGTAAAGAATGGGCTCCAGATGTGACTGCTCATCTTTTCCAATGCTCACATCATTACAGAATAACAGGCCTGCATTCAAGGCTCTCCACAAGCTCCCAGGTAGTTTCTAAAACAGACCAGTAAAGAACCAAGGCATTTTAGGTTGTTCATTCCCATGATTTAATAGGTACCCTGTTTCAGTTCATAGGGAGAGTTAAAAGACTTAGAATTGTAATCTGCACAGCCCAGATGCTGAGAAGCCTAGGATGCACTATGCACAGAGGCATATCTGAAAACTTGTCCAGAGTGTAAGAGTCTCCTAGTGCCAAAGTTAGGAATCCTTCATGGCAGTTAGGAACATAGATGTCTAGAACTCCCAAAGAACTGAGCAAAGCTAGCTCTCTTATTCTATAGTCTATGTTCTACACAGGTATTTTATTTAATGCAAAAGTTGTGGTAGTAATGAAACCACTCACTTTTATCTAAGATGCTGTAGTCAGTATACTTATCAAATAAGTGGACAGTATCAGTTCATTTCCTCACTTGGCCTACAGTTGAAGCCCTCACCACTATCTTCAAGGAAAAAAATTCTTATCTGTTGCAGAGACATTTTCTTCTTGTGATCTTTCTGGTCTCAGGAATTTTGAATTCCACCCTACCTAGTGGCACAACTTCATCCAGATTTACTAAAAAGTGCATTCTTTTTCAGTTCTGTATATAGCCAGGTGGTTAAATCCATTGATTAGGATGCCAAAAAAATGTGCATTTGAATCTCCCCAGGCTGAGTAGCAAGCTAATCTCAGATCAATTGTTTAGTCCAACATTCAGGCTAATATTTAGAAGGTGATTTGCATCACTACTTTTTTTTCAAGGGGTGACTTCACTTTCATTCTTTGAGAAGCTCAGTCTTGCTTATGTCAGTTAAACATGCTCACAGGATCTTGGGTGGAAGAAAATTCATCAGGCCCTATGTAAGAACTGCAGATTTCAGCTCAAAATGAGCTAATTCAATGCCTGCACAGAAGCAAACTAAAGAGGAAATTATTGTTAAACATATGAGAAAATTTATTGCTAAACAGGGAAGTATTATAGTGTGGCTAGTCACCCTCAGGGGTAAATGGCACCTGAATTGGGGGGTTTTTAGAATGTCAATTCTGGCACCTCCTTTAGGCTTAACTACTAATTATTAGAATAAGTACAGCCTAAGTAATGCTGCAGATCCCTCACTTCTTCATTGGATCTAATTCATTACAGAATTTTAAAACCTGTGAATGGTTCAAGACCTGTTTTATTAAAGTCTGTGTTTTGATACATGAGCAATAGTGGCTTCTAAATAACAAAGCCCCAGCTGAAACATGGGAAAATGAGGACAGCATTTTCTGTGGTGATCCAGCTATGCATCCAGAGCAGGTCAAGAAAATCAGGGTGTTCACATCTTTAGAAGTACTTGAAAGTCTTCTTACTAGATACCACAGGAAGTGGTGCAATTTAGTATTTTGGATTGCTAGGCAAGGTATTTCCTGCCTCACCTGAACACATTTCTTTGCTTATTCTTTGAGTCTTACCATGAGAAGAGTGAAACAATGTAGCTTATATTAGTTTTGACTATCATTATGACATAAACAGGATACAGGTTTTATATCAGATTTATAGCTTTGAGTTGCCTGGCATGCAAAGTTCGACTTTCTTAAGCTATGCCAATTCTAAACTACAATACTGGCTAAAAAAGTTCACTTCAGAATTTCAAAGGCAAACTGAGACTCAGCTGTAACTTGGCAGAGTTGAGTTCCAGACAAAAATTATTCAGCCTTTTCCTTCTTTACATGTTATCTTTCACTTTCTTTCATCTTACCTTTTCCCAACCTTTCATATTTTGGAGGAACATGGAGAATATGGAAAAAGATCATAGTCCAGGGTTTTAGATTTTCATGTTAACAGGCTATGTTCAGAAAAAATATAGATCAAGGTTAAGTACACAGAGAGTTATAGAATTATCCTACATAAACAACCAGTTACAGTACTGATGTTTCAGACTGAAAAAATAACAATATTTTCATGGCACATTTGAAAAGTTTAGAGACAGGATAAGGCTCTTCTTTGAATTTGTCTATTATTGATCTAAAAATGACAATGCAGTTCACTGGCACCTTGCTGAACTAAGACCTGTAAAAAACCAGTATCACTAGCAGTAGAGCACAGAGGAAAATTGTTAAGTGGTTCCCTTTGTGTAAGCTAGTACAAAAGAATATTATTATCCTCAAAAACCCATGACTTATAAGTGAGAATGTAAATTCATAGACTGTAGAATAAAAAATCAAATTGTTCAATGAGACCTTGGACAAAAATTTATCTCCTTCTACACTACTATTACCCTGAATGATGGTTGAAAACCTTGCCAATTTTCAATGGGTTCATATAATTAGGTTATAATACAGTTGACGAAAAAAAACAACTACAACAAATTTAACATATGTAACAAATAAGGAAATTTGCATTAGATTTGGAGGATCTGGCAGACTGCCATTTACCACAAAGTCTTGGAACAAGATAAAGTCATCCATAACTTAACAGATGTTAAACAAAACAAAAATTAAAAAGTGCTATTGCTAAAAAATTCTTACGGTGAATTCAGATTTGGCTCCACATTTATAACACAACTAACTTGACAAATGAAAAGTAAAAGATTCAGATAAATAAAACACATAATAGAATGGCCACACACAGTGTGGGATGTCATAAACTACTGCAAATATTTGTACTATTCTGAAAGTCATCTTGATTACAATTTAACTATGTATTCACTGCTTCTATCCAGTTTTCCTGAAAGAACTAAAATTCAGTTTACAACATGGTAAAATGTCCTTGTGTTTTTTACATTCTTCTCATCTGTAGAAGTACCAAGCACAGGGTTCTGTACTACAGTCACTTATTTCTTACTTACATATCAGACAATTCTTAGTAAGACAGTACAGTACAACAACTCATCCCATAATAAAAAGTTATGTATGGGTTCTATTTTGGTTTTTTGCTGAAATGGTCTTTTTATATTTGTTTTTGTGATATAAATGTCCTTGGTCAAGGTAGATGACAAATGCAATTAAGCTGCAAAAAAACCCCATTTAATGGATAGTTCCAGTATTGAAGGAAGCTTGTGCAACCTTTGAGTTTGTTTTCTTGTTCAAAGCTGTACAGATGAAATTTCCAGTTTCCATCACTGTATAAAGATTTACTCCCTAAAAAAGAGGTGAAAAATGTTAATAATAATAAATGCACATGTTGAAAATGCTTAAAACTTCACCTTTTTTTGCTCCAGGGCCTAATTTTTGCAAACAAAGGGCCTGATTCATGTCATAGGTCAGTAACAGAGATAAGTAGAGTTACAGTGACTTACACAATAGCCACAGCTTCCAGTTGTTTGGAAGGTCTACCACTTTGAGAGTGATTTCTTATCCTAACAGCAGTGGACCAAATACTCGAGCAATATCTTTCAGACTCAAAAGAATCTGGAATACAGAACTGGAATAACAACTAGAAGAAGTTGGAAGAAAAATAGTACCTACGTATGAGCTGTACTTATTTATCACCCAAAGCTAAGAAACTTCATGCTTATAAATATCCTATTTGCAGCTCAGGAGAAGGGAGGAAATACATTGACAACTGAGTTCAGTGAGAAACGGGATCCTGCATTCTCTTGAATAAATATAATCTCCTTCTTGAAGAAGTTCTTTTCAATACAAAATAACAATTTACATGGCTAGCACAACTGAGCAAAACATTGCAGCTGCTTGATCTGCCCATGCTAAAAAAACATTCCTTGGGTTTTAACTAATATAAGATACATATCAGTATTGCTTGATTGCTAAAATGGAATCAGATCACCGATTAAAGAGGAAAAACGTACATCATTATTAGTCTCCTGGATTACTCACGTATAGTAAAAGTTTTAGTTACATCATACAAGTGATGTAAATATGTCCTCCAAAGATTGGAATTTAGAAGCCAGTAAAGTTTCTGTAGAAGGGACGCAAAAGGGTACTTTGAACTACCAATACACTGAGCTGTCCCAGCATAAAACTGGGAGAAGTGTGTCACTCAACATTAAAGAGTACAGATGTATTGCACCAGAAATACATTTTCCTAACACTTATGGATTTATGCACTAAAGTTCAGACTAAAACCTAATTTAGACACTTAATCTTTTAATTGGATCTAGCACTTATTTCCATGTTCTATGGTAAACTTTGTCTTTTTCATTCTTGGAATTGGCTAAAAATCTTAATGAGAATAGAAATTACTTCACAGAAATGCAATCAAAAACATTTTTAATTTGAAAAAAACCATGCTTCAAAGATTCCAATCAGCTCTAGTATTTAGTACCATTTAAAACACACTGTTCAAAGACATCCTTTTATAACTGTCTCTTTTTAATACAGTTATAACAAGGGTGATTTCAGTTTATTCTGTTTATCCTTTATTGGTCATTACTTAGGTTTAGTTTGTAGAGTGCTATTGCACATAATGCAATCTAAAAAATTCTTAGAGCATCTGTGGTTTTTTACTAGGAAGAAATACGAAACATACCACCATAGACATACTTGGTAGTTAAGATTATGGAAGATGGCAAAATAAAAACCCCAAACTATACAAAATTCACATTTTCGGCACTGTAACACTGCATAATGTGATATGTGTTGATAAGAAACATGTTCACAGTTCACATTCATTAAATGGAATACAAGCATCTCTGACTTTTAAATAGTCTTTCTTATATAAGTGTTGTGAACCAAAGAGGATTACCATGAGGGCACAAAACCCAGCATTCATGAGCCTGACTCACAGATGCGGATGGGAAAAGAGTAGTGACAGCTGTTTGTAAGGTTGTTGAGTCAAAATAATATGTCTTCAGATAGATACTCAGAAATGTACTTAAGTGTACTTGGTAACCACTCCATATATCCAGGATTATTCCTTGACACCAAGGAATGAAACCATGAAACACAAAGACAAGTACCTCCAATAGTATCTATGAACTTGGATAAGTGCTTTAAGTCAGAAAAGCTTCTGCCAGAAGGTGAATTTCTTTAACTCCCATTGACTTTAATTAACCAGTTCTCATTCAGGTCTGTTATTTCTCTGTACTTTGGTTTCGGGGTCAGTAATGTGAGGCTAACAGTACTTAGTTGCTTCTCAGAAAGGCTTATTGTTTGCTATGCACTTTGAAGGCATCGTAAGAACAAGTAATTACATAGGAACTGTAATTACATAGGAACTGTATAGGAACTATTTTTATAGAAAGAACACGTCTCTCTACAAAGTTTCATAAGCATTAATGATCTATGACATAATTATCTATCCATCACCATGGTACAACCAATAAATCTCTTTGTAGATGGGCTCTGCAAGAAAATTATTTCACATTTAGCCTGCTGGAGATTCATTTCATGCATCACTTCTTGGTTACATGTTCTGAAGAACAGTATAGAACAAGCATCAATTATTATTTTGATGTATCTAGTCAATCTGAACTCAATAACGTACACTTAAATACTGTCCATCCTTTGGTTGACACTTTAAGTGACTTCAGTCAACAAAATGAAAGGTTTAGTGCATAGCTGAGAGGAACACAAGGAATCGCTCCTTGAAAATGGACAGCATTAGCAATTATAATTTCATTTTGTGCCATTACACCAAAAGAGACATAATAAATTTTTGTGATAATGTTTTTACAGAATTGGCCATGGTACCAAAACCAACCAACACTGCAAAGACCAAAGCTCATATATTAAATTAATAATTTTGAGGCTCCATGTCTCTCAGCCAGTAAATCACTCTTTCCTTAACGGACCAGAAAAGGGTCAAGAAGCAAAACCTTGTTTTGCTATTGCTTAATCTAAAATTAAAATAACAAAAGGAGAACTAAGTGTTTCATGGTGAGATTCTTATCTCCATGGGATTTGGTATCAACCTTCAGAACAAGCTAGAGTCCTACTTGGACACCAGATCATTAACAGATTAATAAATCTTATCTAGAAGCCTGGAACAAGGTCTATTTCATTTAATCAGGGTATTTTTATTTAATTGATTCCTTTTGCTATGAGTCAGTTGGAAAAGTCAATGGGTATTTTATCCAAGGAAAGACTATAATGAAAGCCTAAGGTGCACTGCAATGTCAAGTGAAATGCGCACAATTTCTCCTCCCTATTCCAAAGAACTGTGTTGTTTCAAAAGAATAATAACCCTCTTTATGAAAAAAGAGATCTCAAAGCAGGTATGAACAGTTCAAAACAGAGTGCACTTGTACAATGGACACTTGTGATTAAACCTCTTCTAAACAGTTATCTGACATCTATCCAGAACTCCCTAAGAAGTACATGAAAGCAGACAAACATTACAGTGAACTCTGAAAGGTACTGAATATGCTTTAACAGTGCTCAGGGGATGTACAATTCAGAAACAAGTTCCATTATATTTTTATGTGATATTTTATGATATTTCATGATTTTTATTATATTTTTATCCACACTGAACTGCAACCTACAGACAAGTGATAAGCTCCCCAAAAACTCAGATCTTTGTATTTCAGGCAAACCACATACACTGCAGTTTGGACAGCTCTTTATATGTTCTCCTTTGAACTTGTGTGAGAGACTGAAATGTCCTATGACTGCCTCAAAGCTTGTTTGTGTCTGTGCAAACCTCCAAGGCAAACTGCTGCGGCCTGTGAATTGGTCTGGGGGATGTCACCCAGAGAAGCGGGAGTGTATTGAAGGATGCACCCCCCCACTTCTTTGCGGTTGCATTGTCCGGACTCTTTAGACAAGCCTCAAAGGGTCAGAAGTGTGCTGAGTTGCCCCATCCTGTAGCCATTTGTGGCTCTATTGTGTAGGCCAGAACCCATGCCTGCATTGCTAATGAACTGACAAGAGGCAGACGTTCCTGCCCTGAAGCCAGATGCAACAAAACCTGTTGGACCAGAGAAAAAAAAAAAATAAAGGCGAGCAGATATGTTAATCACCGGATACGATGAACTTAAAAAGGCAGCAGAAAATTTTCTCAGTGTGCATCTACCACTGAAGCTTGATTCGTGTTGCACCCACCACCGAAGAACTGAAGACTGAGGACCAACGGGACGCCGCTGGATCCATGGTGGTGACTATTCTTGCAGTCCTATCCCGCATCCTTGCTTTATTTCTGCCTTTTCCTTCCATTCTGTCCTATTGCTACCCCTCTTCACTTCTTTAATAATAAAAAAACCTGTTTTGGGTATACAGCATTTGACCTCATTTGTGTCTTAATCTCGCTCTTGGGATCGTATCGAAACCTCCCCCGACATTGGATCGGGACAACTTGACTCTCAAAGTCTATGTCTAAGTAAAGTCATTGTACTGTTGGAGTTAGTACAAACTCATTATGTCACATTTCCAGAACAACGATAACCAACAGGAAGACCAAAGAGCACATTCTCTGGACAAGGCAGCATTACTTGGTTCCCAGGAATACAGAATAATTAACATGCCAGCCAAGCCAGGGATACTAAATGTGTGCTCTTGAAGTGTGGATGCTCACTGGTAAGGCTCATTAAAGTGCAGCTCTGTGCAGATAAGCTGCTTTGCCCTCTACTCCAAGAACAGGGCTGGAGGTAAAAATGACTGTGAAGCCTAGTAACCAGTAACAGATTTAGTACAATTTTGAAATATATTAAGTGGATACCTGAGAAATAGCAATGTCCTGTGCTTGGACTCCAAATGCCACGATTTCTTTCTACTTTGAAGCCAGAAAAGTTGACAATAAATTAATAAGCACTATGAACCAAATCCAAAGCTCTGTGAAAAAAGTTGAGGTCCGTTCAGTCTTTCCACTGTAGACCTGATTAGCCTTCTGGGGCAATGTCTACAGTAGTGATTTTTTTTGTGGTTACTGAGGCAGAGCAATGACTTGCCGTAGTTGCGAGACTGAGCTCCTCATAGCTCCAGGCAGTGAGTGTGGGGTTATTCAAACTCCTGTCAAATACATAAACAGGTTCTACTCTAAATTGCTAGTGAAGACAACATCATTTGTGTCATGTGTCAAGCCATGTTAAAGCACTGAGTCTGCAGAAACTATTTGCTCCCAATATTTTATTGTACAGCACAAGTAATTGTCAGGTATGTATCATATGCTTTCTAGAAAAATATTTCTGTTTTTCTTGAAGTCTTAAGTAGAAAGTAAAAATATCTTACTGTATTGATCCCCAGACCATTAAGCATGTATATCACATCCTCTGTGGCTACATTTCCAGTAGCACCTTTTGCATAGGGACAACCGCCCAGGCCTGCAACTGATGAATCCACTACAGCAACTCCCATCTGGAAGATAACAACACACGAATGCAACATCAGCACAGAGTATTATTTACAATTATTCATAAATAGCAGGCTATACATATTAGTTACCATGGATAAAATACACATTTCGCCACAAATGGATGTGTTTCTCAGAGGAAATTCCTTATAACGGTGTTAGTCGTGGTATCTTTATAAGGTAAGACTCTTCAAACACAGGATGTGGAACAGAGAACTAATGGTCCATTACATGTGATTTTGGCAGATAAGATGACTGCTGTTTTAGAGCCAAACAGAGTTTTATGTCTTATTCTCTCTACATGTTTTTAAGTAGCTTGCAACTATTCCTGCAAAGACTTACATATAACCAAATACAATCAATGTGTTTATTCAAATGTGTAATTTTAAGCATATGTATAAGTCTTTGCAAGTTGTAAGTCTTAGTATTAGCATCTGATTTATGTGTCATCCAAATATTTTGGGACATCTACACTCTAAAATGTGTTTTGTATTAATGACTATTCTTCCACAAAGACCTTCCTTCCTAGCATTTTCTCTTTTCCCACTTTCTTTTCTTTCCTCTTTATTAGAGATCATGAAAACACCATGTAAATAATTTTTTTTTGTTCCTGTTTTAGAGGAAGACTACAAGGTATTTTCATCCAAATTGGACACCACAATGTAAGGAAGAATTAAATTTTGGCAGATCTGTTAAAGATTTCATGAGGTTAAATCAACTGGAAATAAAAACTTAAAGAACTTTATCCTGGTGAGTCTGAGCCATTCTCATATTCACCAGTCTAGAAGGAAACACAACCCCCAAAATAAATAGCAAATTTCACACTCTAGCACAGTCCTGGATTCAAAAGCCTAGCATTCAAAAGCCTAGTTTTTAAGGTGCTTGGAATAACTGAATAGTTTGGATATCGTGGAAGTTCTCCATAGATATAGGTTCCAATCTCTGAATATTTTTAAGGGAGCACTTGATGCCCAGTGTTAAGCTTTCTCATTTAAATTAAGACTTGAAAAAACAGTCAGCTGTCATAAATTCGTAATTCTCTGATTGTTATTATCTTCATACTGCATCCAAGCTCCTTCTCCCTCCTGATCCTGTCTCAGCATATTAGTGATACCAAATAGTAAACTAGTAACCAGCTCTGCTCAACAGATATTATTAAATTTCCTATGGGATAAAGCCTTCCCTGGGAGATTGGTCAGGGAGGGAAAGAAACTGAACCGGTGATTTCCACTGATCTGTTTAGTAAGCTCTTGCATCTTTTCTTTCTGTGATCAGATTTTAAAACAAAGCTGAAATTGGGAAGTATTTTTTTTTTCTGTTTTAACATGTTAGGTATGTGATCCAGGACACTGGGTCTCCCTTGTCAGACAAAAGCTCTTCAGCCTTCCACTTGAAGAAGATTAGATGCCTTTGGAAGCATTCAGGCTCTAGAGATAGTCAGAGGCAGGCAGTGGTATTGGGCAGAGATGTCATGAGGTCTTTAAAGACACCAGCTTCTCTCCACCTTAAGCACACTTGAGGGTTCTCCCCCCTCCAAGGCTAATTCAGGCAGACATACACCAAAAGTTTAGAAGCAGAAGTCAAGCCGACTGAATCAGGGTGCAACCACACTCAAATTCTGGACAGGAGTTCCTGTGTTGACATAACTTCTCAGTACTCCAACTTTGACTTTGGGTCTGGAGACATTCAGAGGTTGAACCATGCTTGTTACTCACATTTGCAAGTCAGTAAGATCAGCTGAGAGGCCTGACTGCACAGCAAGCTGATTTCTGTTGGCTCTCCTTCTGAGGGACCTACCTGTCCCTACAGACTAAGCTGGGAGACTGAGCTTCTCCTTCAGAGATGTGCAAACAACTAGCTGGCAAGGTAGGCAAAAGATCATGTCCTGCATGTTGCAGTTGCTAAGTCCCCTTTCTGAATATACCCATCAGTGGGTTTTTTTAGTTCTGAAATAAACCTCCCTAATGTTTTGTTGTATTTGATTCTAGTTTTAATGGTGCTTTCGGTATTTTTATCATTGGGCTTACATGCTCTTTGAAGCTCCAATGTTTCTGGAGGGCAATAATAAAGAGTAATCTAACAAAACTTTGTCCCAGGTCCTATTCTCAGGCAGGGAACATTATCTTGAGCTAGGTAGCTGCTCAAACCCTGTAATAAAGACCTCAAAGAAACTGAGGTGCCTAGCTATGACAGGCAAGACATACTGTTTAATATTGCTCACACAATGAGACTCTCTAAGAAGGGATATTGTACTTTAAAGTACACTAATCTGTGAATTATGGAGTGAATCACCAAAGTACATGTTTCACATTTCAGTCACTTGTCACACACTTTGTTTGTGTAACCCACCGGTCAGAAAATGTGTTATACAACACATCTGTGTCCAATACACAGAGGACAGGTGTTTATGATAGTTTTCAACTGGAAATTCTGTCCTTTTTTGCACGAGCTGCTAAGATTCATACATTTACTCTGGAAGTCATTGCTTCAAGCTCCACAGTGGCAGCCCTGTCTACAGGGCTTGCAAGTGTCCCTGTAGAAACAAACCTAAGGCCTCTTAATGGAAAGACTTAAGCTACGGTGAAGGTCTGGGGAAGAGAAAAAGGAGATTCACATGTAGAAATGCTGGTATGATACAAGCATGCATCCCACTGCCGTGCCTGCTCTTTCAGGCTGATTTTAAGAATTTTTTCAGAAATGGTTGTTTCAGGGATGAAAAGGTAGAAGAAAGCATCCTTCATGGAGTTTCCCGCCAGCTGTCAGGTTATGTCAAAACTGCTAGAGCATTCTTCTTGATGTACTTATTTTCAATAACTTTAACATGGGGATAAAAGCTATAGGAAGATAATGTGCTGAAGTACATCACAGCTGTTCAACTCATAAGGAAGATCAACAAACTTAGAAACAGCTTTAGTAGCATATAAGCAGCCACTTTCTAACCCCAGTGAATTATCTCATGAAACACTTGTCCTTGTGCAAAAATGGGAAAAATATCAACTAAATTGTATTGGTAACAATTAAAGTAGCATCTGAAAACAGCCAGAAAAGTCTGCCATTTCAAAGCTGGGGAGAACCTCCTCCTGTGGGGTGTCACCTATATTACTGTCACTAGCCTGCTCCAGTGCTTCACAGGGCTCTCACTGTGAGAAAAACCAAGAAACAATACACTGCCAGCATTAAAAGGGTGTGTCTTCTAAAGGCATTGGATATATATATACATATTAATTTCTTGATATGCTTGTACAAACACTTGGGATGCCCCCATAATTCTACATTTGCAGTGCAAGTCTTGTAACACTGGGGTACATGTTGCTTATTATTGTCTATAGAAAGTGTTTGTG
This sequence comes from Strix uralensis, assembly GCF_047716275.1. Classification (NCBI taxonomy): domain Eukaryota; kingdom Metazoa; phylum Chordata; class Aves; order Strigiformes; family Strigidae; genus Strix; species Strix uralensis. Next base: position 27,613,216 of record NC_133974.1, read on the forward strand.
AATACATGGAATGGTATGGAATACCACAGCAACATGAAGGTAACATGAAATACATAGCTTAGTCTAAGCACATCCTAGCATTCTCAGGCAGCCTCATCTGAGTTAATTCAAACTACTGCCACTGGAAGCTGGAGTAAGCTCCATTTACCCTAATGTAGATGCAAGAGCATAAAAAACAATGACTCCTGCTGGCTAAGCAGTGGGAGCAGTAACCTCCAGATGATGGACAGTGATAATTGTTCTGTCTTTTAAACCATCAACTGTTACGTCTAAGAAAAAGAAGAAAGTCTAGTCACAGCTTTACATTGGTAACATCCTCGGTGTGGCGGCTTTCACCCTAGTACAGGTCTCTTAAACCATTATTTCCCAGAAGTAGTATATAAACATGTTTGTCTCTATAATTGTATCTGCATCAGGATAGATTTGCCATTTTAACATTCAACTAGTTGTAGGTCTTGACACAGCGCATATAACACAGCAGCTCTGACTGACCTCCAAATCTGACATGTCTTCAATCAGTGTTCTTAATATGCAATGAGTGGGTGTCTCTGCCTTTAAAATAATTGTCCTTTAAAGTTCTTTTCACAACGCTTCTGATGTCTACTGCAACATACTGCTATTTCAGCAGCAGGCTCAGCTGCATCTGTCTGCTCCTGTACGTTGCACAGGCAAATATGTGTCTCCTGATTCATGTGCAGAATCACTGCAGTTCATCTCCAGTGTGGCCCCGTTCAAAAGTCCTTAAATAATCCATACTCCAAGCTCCATTCTAACAGTGCTAAAAACAGATGTTGGAAAACATCCTTCAGCAGCACTACTAACTAATTTGGAGGTTAATATTACAGCCCAGCCTGTCCAAGCAGAGTCTGAAATAGCACCTAATAAATAACTTCTCTGCAAGTTTGAGCAGCTATGAAGCTGTTTTGCTTTTGCAGCCATTAAAAGCATAAGGGGCTCTAAAAGAAAAGCTAAAAATTGACATAATGTGTAAAACAAGGCATCTTCCTTTATCACATGTCCAATATTTGTCAGGCTTTTACAGGAGATAGTGATCTTAAAGCCTTTCAGCAATTTGAGCTTGCAAAACACTCACTGTCAATATGAGATCTTTAAAAAGCCCAGATTCTTGTTGTCACTTCCTGACAGGCACTAAACTGTGCTGAGATTCATCAGAAGTTGCACTGCAGCTATTTCACAGGATATGTCCTAGATGACCACTCACCAAGCTGCTTAGGATGTGTGTGGGGGTGAACAATGGCTTGGCTTCCAGGACACCTTAAGTGCTCCAATCTTTTTTGACACTTGCAGAGTTTTGATAATCACTAAATTCCTGACAGTGGTTCCTGAACACCTTCCAAACTTTAGCTTTGGCTAGCTTTAGCTTACTCTCTAGAGAAGGCAGAAGACTTTTTGCTCCTGTCCCATGCTAACTTTGTAATTCCCCAACAAGAGAGCAAGGAATTAAATTAATCACCTTTGTCAAACAGCCAGTTTTAACAGGAAACCATTATTGCCAGTGAATAATAAATGCTTAATGTTTCTCAGTTTGCTTTACTACCTCCCCATAATTTCTTGCTGGGACAGTCAGTCTCCTTCCTTACTGATCTTTAAACCTGGCTTCATCTGACCGAAGTTCAACTTTGGCCATCTCTTAAAAATGGCAAGGTCAGCATCAGTAACTCCAGGGATGCATGAGGTATAAATCAGAAGCTATAAACCAGGTCTCTCATAAATTAGGATTTTTTTTAAACTATGAGATTTTGAAACCATAATATCAAGTATCCCAGGTATGAATTAAACAGGAAAAGATTTGTTGTCCCACAGCATTGTGAAGTTCAGTACCTCAGTTCCTTAAAGATAGGTGCATATATATATGACAAATAATCACTGTATTAGTTCAGCATTTGTTCAAGGAAGGGAGAAGGAAGGGAGGAAGAAGTAAAGGGAGGTCAAAGGTTGTCCACACAAAAGGCAGCACAAGACTAATACTGTTTAATCCTGCAGTTCTGTCAGCACCTCGCTGGCACTTTTGGCATGGTGAGGTACTGTCATATTACTGTGTCTCTCTGGCATCAGTCTGCTACCCACCACTACTTGGTACGCCACCAGGAAAAACCCCTTCTCCTGTAGAGACAGAGATAACCATAGAAATATAAATAACTATGCCAGTGATGCTTTGTAAGGTGGTTGTGCCCACAGAGACCCTTCCGTGAGTTACATTATCAAGTTGTCTAAAAATCAAGGCTTGTCATCCCCCTCTATGTCAATAAAACAAATGTATGTAAATAAATATTATTTTAGTATTTGAGCAATTAGAAGCATAATTTTCTACATGTAAGACAATAAAATGGAACAACATCTCTCTGTGGAAACCCCTGAAACTTACCTGCATTTTCTTCCTGCTTCTTTTTCTTTCTGTTCGTGCTAAAGGTGCATCACAAAAGAAAACACTACTTTTCAGAGTTAACTTCATCACTACTGTCCACTGGGTGTCACTGTTACATTAAAATCTGTAATTTCCCATTTTATTTAGTCAGAAAATTAATACATTCAAAAAAAAATGCTTTTCTCCCAAAACATATTGAGATGCAAGCAATTTGTGGGCAGACGTGCTGCATAAAATAGGTTAATACAGCATTCTTTTAACTTATTGCACACATCTTTTCCTATTGCTACTGACACATTTATTATAAGCAAAGCTGGCAATGACATCTAGAGTTAAAGTTCCCTAACACTTTCCATCACAAGGCCCTACTTTCAGTTGTTTATTACTTTGTCAGCCTTTAACTGCTGGAGCTTATATTTTCCATGCCTCGTCTAAGCCTCAGGCTGGACTGTTTTCGAAAGTCTGAGTGAAAAATGGGGCTGGCCACTTCCGAGAACAAGTTCTGGGGAAGAAAAATGCTTTGTTATGCTAATATTCAATAATTCTAACAAGCTTCTTGGAGATACTCTTGTAGCTTTGCACTCTCAAATTTGGCACAGGAGGAATACTGTTTTTAAGAGATCATGCGGTCTGGACTTAGTTACAAGCTTAGGAAAGTTCCACCCCATTGTCAGGAACTGGTCAGTCTGGTAGCTAAAATGCCCGAGCGTCAAGAGAGCAGCAGCTGACCATGCTTTTTCCCTCAACCTCAACAAAGAACTGTGAAGCAACTTCTCTGAAACCGAGTTGAAAATCTGTGTCTCTGGCTGACAGTGCATCACCTGCACAAAAAACCTCTCACCAGCAGGCTCGAGCAGCTGAGATCTGTGTTGCAGATCCAGTTCTTCAGAGAAGGTTCATGGACGTTTAGCGGGAATTAATGCCATTAAACACGAGACTGGTTTTGAGATTTCAATTTAGGAAGTACTAATAAAAATCCTATGCCATAAAAAAATTAATATTGAGAAGCAGATGCTCACAAATCACTATCAGTAGGCTTATTTTGCTCCTTTTTTGAATATGTGCACTCCTATTTACAAGACACTAGGGTTTGCTAATTCGTGGTTGTACACAATTCGAGCTGCTCCCTTGCTAGGGATCACAAAACCTGCAGGGGGAGCGGGAGACACATTTCAAGGTCTTGTCGAAACCCATGAAGATGCCATGACCATCAGAGCACTGAGGGAGTGACTTCCCAACCCCCTTTCTTGCCCCCCCCGCTAAAGCAACCCAGGGCATTGCCAGATTTCCCGACTCAGCTGTTGCTGATCTGAAGTAGTTATTGTCCCAGATGCTCTCCAGCAGAAGTTGCTGCTCTCAAGCAAACTTCTGGTAGTTTAACAGTTTGTCTGCTTGCTATGTCTTGTGAAATAATCTGATCTAAAAATGAAGGTTATTAATTTTATAGATTTAAGTTAGGACACAGTGAGAAGACCAGTGAAACAGGTAGAACAGAGAAGATAATAATCGTGGGATCTGGAAGGAAAGGGGAACCAGAGAGGAAACGCAAAGAGCAGCTTTGGGGTAGGCAGAGAGAGATCCATCTAGTCCAGAGGAGCAGCAACCGCGGCAGGTTGTTTGTGCCCTACATGCAGACAGGTGACAACCAGGTTTTTCTCACGTGCTACATGCCAGTGTAAATGAATAAAAATAAACCTGAAAATAAACTGAGGGATTTGAATGGACAAGGAGGACAAAAAGATTACTTAACTTGATGGTATAGTTACTGAGGGTTGCTCTGGGAGAGGAAAATTTTTCTGGGATGGAGAGAGCATGTTTGGAACTGCTTACAGTGAAGAAAGAAAATCCACTCATTTTGCAAGGGATGGCTCACAGAGGATAAGCAGAGGAGAGACATACCCACTGAAATAAAATGGCTGAATTATCATAATGGCTGAATTATGGAACATCAGCTGAGAATGGGTTGAATGAAGAATGGAATCATAGGTAAAAATCAATGTTCGAGATGAAGGCTGCAGAGAGAGCACTTCACTGTGAGTTACAATACTGAAAAAAGACAGTGTTACTATGGAGAATCAGGGAAAGGCACTGATCTAGTATTTGAAGTGCATGTGGCAAAAGTGGAACGTGTGAATCCATCAATGAAAATGGCAGATCTGATGTGAGCATCATGGTATCTGAAAAGGCTACTTTTTCCTACATTCAGGGAACACATAACCTAGCTCATCTATCTTAGGTACCCCTTTTATTGGTGTCTATACCTTATAAAGAAATTACAAATTTCTCTGATCTTGTTCTGTCCTGTTTAGCTTCTCCCAACTTGTTTAGATTCTCCCAACCCTTCTAGTTACTGGAAGACCAATTTCTGTTGATTCACTCTGTGGCTTAAGCTGGGTGGCCAAAACTGTTCCTGCAGGTCTAACTTCCCTGACTTTGTACAAAGAGAACACTTTCAGCATGATGCACCAAGTGGCAGAGGACACTAGCTTGTACCAATGTAAGCAAACAAAATAGGTGGGGGGGCAGAAAACACCTATTTTTATAAAATAAATTTGTAGCAATGATGGCATTTATAAGAAAGCCAGGAAACAGAGCAGAACTATTTTCATTCCATGGTAGTATTATGGTATGTCAGCATCAGGGTACCTAAAGGAACAAAATGGTAACAGCATTTAAAAATCTCATCTGACTCCAATTCAGCCAGAGCCCTCACACAGTAGCACCCGACTCCCCTAGGGCAAGGAACATCACCCACCCACAAAACCCACTTTGTTTTGACTTTCATTCCCTGTATTATCTCTGAAATCACACACACCTGACACTCAGCAAAAACAGGGACCTCCCACACATCCCCAGGACTCATCTCCAGATGTGCTGTGGAGTCCTACAGAAGTACCAACTCCTTGTCTGGGGCTGATCACCCATACAACATGCATGGTCTTCACAGTCTGAAAACCACCACTCCTTGGCTCCTTGGCATGGAAGCTGGGGAAGCTCAATGGATCAACATGCGTGGAGGGACCCCAACATGACATCAGGAATTCTAATGGGTTCCTCAGGTGCCTGAAAATGTATGCTAAGGTCAGTCTGTTCTCTGTCTTCCTCTGTGTAGCTTTCTCCAAGGAATGCTAAGGCTAACAAAAGGTGAGACCCCAGTTTAAGTTGTTGGACACTAAGATTGATGCCTGTTAGTTCTAGTACAGGAATACTTTCTTTCACAACTAATTCAGCTTCACCCAGTGCTTTCCGTCTCAACTGCATAGCAAGCTTCCACATTTAGAGTGAAAAGACCTTTTCAGATATTAGTGACTTTTACTATTGCTCCCACTCACACCTTGTCAACTAGACCTACACTTGCTTCTCCTGGATGCGATGACAGATAAAGCGAGGGAGCAGTTGGCAAATATCCTTCAGTCCAAGTCTCCCTTGTCTTTGCCACATACCAGCACGTCCACTGAAAGTTTTGGCTACTATCCCAAACATGATGGCAGTAATGACGTATTAAATGATCTGTTGCATATTACAATTTAAGTAGATGACTACTCCTATCTCATGATTCCAAGGCTTTTCCTCTGATGACAGTACCTATGCTTTAAAGGAAGCTGCTCAAGTTACTCTTGTAACTACCATAACATCTTCCCTCCCATTTCACCTATTTAATAGGAATCAAGCTAGGCTATAGTCAAACTTTTTTTTTTCCCCCTCTCAATAACCAACCCAGAAAGATTTAGCTGACTCAGAAATGCAGTAGATTCAGCAGTGGAGCTAAAAAAACCCACACATGCATCCAAATGCAAATACATCCAGTAGTCAAGTGGAGGCATTATCCTACTTGGTACTTGGGTTTTTTCTTCACCTTCCTTCTAAATAAATGTCCTAGCTATTGGGTAATGTGGGACACCCAGGCAGTGAACCACAAAACTGCCTATGGCTTTTTTCTCCTTTCAGACCCAAGCTGCACTGTGCTTCACAAACACATGACAACATCTACATGGAAGATCCTGCTGAAGCTTAAGTTTTCAGCTACCTGAGAAACACCAGGATGGTGGTATGTTCTGTGCACATCCCTGAGAGGTCTAGCCCCTCTCTAACTTCATCTTTGCCCTGCCACTTTTCAATCAGATTTTGCTGTGCTTTTAACCTCCTTATGCAACAGCAAGATATAAAGCCCTAGGAGCACAGTTCCACTTCTTAGAAGAGTCTGGCATTTTATACAGACCCAGATCTCTTGAAACTCTTTAAGTACACAAAAGAAGTGGACTGGACTAATTCTTACTTTACTGAAATTATTATTCACTGAGAGATTGTTTGAGCAAGGGCATAGACTTCAAGACTGTATTATTATTAGTTCTAACCTGAAGTTGGAGTTCATAGATTGATTCATCTTGCAGATCTCAATAACAATCAATGAAATATCAGAATTCATTAGTAAGTGGGCAGAAAGAAAAGGACCCGATTGTATCAGACAACAAAGGCCTGTTTTCATATTTTTAACTGTTGTTAGGTTTTCATCTTTTTTTTTGGGGGGGAGGGGGGGGGGGGGGATGGGGAGGGAAGCTCTGTTAAATCCTGAGGCTACTTATTTTGCAAAAGAAGATACTTGGAAGTTTTCTAAAGGAAGTCACACATTCCCAACAGGGTACATGTATTATAATGATATAATTTGCTACTTAGAACCGGGAAATCACTTTAACTTTCACCAAGTGTATAAAAGTGTTATCTTTACACATTGTTTTAGTTGTTCAGATTAATTTAAAATGTACTACAAGGATGTGCAGAATTTTGAATTCTGTTTAGTTTTTCCATAATCCATGGTATCTTTTGCATTTTATATTAATATACGCTTCATACTTACAATACACAGTATATGCTCCTAGCAGTTATTTTCTAATGTGCAAGATACCTCTTCTCATTTCTGGAGATATATCTCACAACAGAAATGAAGAATTGTGCATCCTATCTCAAGCTGAATAGATGTTTATCTCCATCATTCACTATCACTCCATATTAGATTTAAAGTCTAGGCCAAAAATAATTTGTACAGTTAACGCTGTTAAATAAAACCTGCACTTTTTAATCAGACATAACTACTATTTTGAATCTCTCTTAATTCTATTTTCATAATCCCCTGAGTGAATCAATACTTCATTCTATTTTAGTACATAGGATGTAAGGAAGTTCAGAGATTCTGCTCCCCAATATTCATTGACAAAACACACTCAGCATAGAGAAAAGTGGATGGCTAAGACGTATGGTAAACTACCCTTGGAAAAAAATCTCCTGGCATTTATTACATCATCTGGATTACACAGGTGCATATCCATCTTCTCCCGTATTTGGAAAATAAAAACTGCATTCTCCATTCAAATGCTTTTAACTTATTTACAGCTAGATCTGGAGACTTAATATTTATCATCACAAAGTATAAAGCCAAATGTCCTTTTTCTTCAGGAGCAACAAAGATTAACAGATTAGAATGTTTTCCACATGTCCATTTTACTGTCAAGAGAATATTAAAGAAGTTTTCCAGCTTCCGCAGCTCAGCCAGATGTCAATGGATCCCACAGTGAAGCAAAATTGGCAGAGTAGCCTTCTCATGACCCCGGCATTGTTTTATCAAGGATCAGTTTAAAAGTATAAAAGGCCATTTCTTGCTGAGATCTGTAATGTTTTTCAGCCCTTTTCCCCTGCAATTACACAAAAGTGCTGACTTTGTTGAACTACTGATATGCAGTAGTATTTCTTATGACTCCTCTCACACTGTGCTGTAATTGCTGTTTGTGTTGGCACAAGAAAAGTACCACGTTTTGTTTCCACTGTACATTTCCGGACTCTGGTTTCAGTAACATCAGTGTAGGATATTGTACTGGGCATATGTTTTGTTGTGTAAACATTAACTGGTAATTTACCCTGTCAATCTACACAGTATGGCCTCTAATTACCAGAGGTTGAGGGGCTTCAGATGGACATTTTATAAAATATTTACAGTAGTTATACTGCTTATTTTTTTTCTTCACTGGTATCTGTGTTCTGAAAATCATTGCAAAGGAAAAAAATGCAACATCAAAAACCATAAAACAAAACCCAACAACAAAACCAAATGTATTCATTCTTGCACACTAGAGGATCTAAAGACTAGGTTCCCAATTAGTTAAGCAAAAGTTATGGCAATATTGCAGTAGACATTACAGTATAATAAAGTATTAGATATTTCTGTTTTCTTTCAATTTGATTGTTCCCTTTTACATCTTTTGTAACAAAAAAAATAGTATGTTATTTCTGTCAGTACTTTTTTTCTTAATTCATTCTCTCTAAATAGCCCCTGAACTTGCAAACTGCTATGCACATGCTTAATTTGATTCAAGACTCAGACAAATGTATTTAACAAATGGGACCACTTGTTGGAAAATGTAGCATCTACTGCAAAGATTCAGCACCAAGGAGCAACCTCCCTTTAAGAGCTCTGGAATACTTATTTTAGTCATTCATCTGTGTAATTTCAAGGAAGTAGAATTTTCTATTTTATGCTAAAATATAATGTCCTGAGTAGAATTCCAGGATGAGTTTAAACAGTTAATAATTACAGTAATGTGACCAGAGAAGATGCAATCAAATAAAGCATCTTCTTGGACACCATAGGCAGAGTGAATCTTTATTTCAAATGACGTTTTCACCATGATTTTCATCATAATGCAGGAAACTAAAAAAAAAAGTGTGACAGTTTCTCAGCTTCTACCTGGATGAATTTTGCATTATTCATCACATTGCAATACCTTATCATGTTACAATATCTCCAAAAGAATCTTCCCTTCCAGTACATTGACTATTAAGTGGTAGCACTAAGGTGGGGAGACACAAAATAATCTGTCTTGCAATTTTTTTCCCTTGCTCTGAATAAAGCTCCTTTTTTAAAAGACAAATTGCAAATTGCTCATCCACTATATCTGCCAACAGTAAAGCCTGAACATTTCTTGTGTTTAAAAAGGCATTCAACTTAGCATCTTATCTTTTGCTATAGATGCACATTATATTGCCTTGCTAAGGCTACTTTCATTTTGTTTGCTCAGTTTATTCTTCAGAGGAAAAGATACTGCATCAAATTAAAAATTGTTACCCATTGTTGCAACTCTCAGAGCAAGCAAAATCTTACTGTTATGAACACAGATCAGAGAAAAATCTTTCTTTCTGTAACTGTTTACTTTATGCATTTGAAAGGACTCTGTGTCAAGCAAATCACATCATTTGCCTCTGACAATCTGTCACCATATAGCACTTGCACTAAGCAACAAAGAAGAAAAAAATTAAATAAACAGGAAAACATGCAAGCTGGCAAAAATTATAGTGTATAAAACTCATTCATTTATCTTTAAAAATGATCACAAAGTTCTTATTTCTGAAAGCCTGACTGTTTCAATTTGTACTGTAATATTTCAAAAGAAAAAAAAGATAAATGACAAATGAATTAACTCAGGAGACTGGTTCAGTGTTGCTTCAGCGCAGCACAGAAAGATGATTGTCATACTTTAAGTACTGCATCAGCTTTGGTTTCTGTCTTAACTGAAGAGTCATCTTTGACTTATTCCACTTATGCAAATGGTCACTTGTTCTCATACGGCTACAAAGATCCACCCAAAACACTCATTTAGAGTTCAGGAACTTCAGCCTGTCTGATCACAGTATCTCTGGATTTTCTCCAGTTTAATCTACCTTAGGATACACCCTGAGAGCTTGTTTAAAGCCACCTGATGTACCTCAGCTACAGGAAGTAACTCCCCCTCCTTCATTGTTTGCTGGATCATAACAAAATTGGTTCCGAGGAGCCATAAATATGCAAGAACGGCCAGAGGTTTAGTTCCACCCCCTCAGCACAGCTGTCTGTAGAGCTGACCAAAAAGGAAGGAAGCATCATCCTGTAAACACTGCACTTCCCTACTGGAGACACTGGGATTTGTGATTTCCCAGGACTGTTCCTGCCATGGCAAACTCCTCTGACCCTTGCTTGGTTTGAAAGTCAGCTTCCATGCAATACCCACTTTCTCAGGCAGAAACTAGAATAGACACACTCACAAATAACTAAAGGTAATGAAAAGAAACAATCATTTCCAAGCTGGAAGCACTGTAGCGATTCTGTCCTTAATTTACACTTGTTAAACTTTAAGAAAAACTACTTCAGGGTAAAAAGGGAGGGGGAGCCATTTCTATAGAGTAGAAAAATACACGTCTAAAAGCCATTTATCTTCTAGCTGATGTATATAGAGTCACAGCCTGATTAAAGTGCAATATGATTAGAGGGAGAATTTGTAAAAACAAGTCAAGCAACTCTTATAGAAATAATTTATTTTCAAAGTACCATGAAAATTGAATGAGTAATTAAATCCTGAATAAAAACTTGTTTTTAAAGGTACTTAAAATAATTATATCCTCACCAAAATTTTGAAATTTTTCTTTCATGATTGTTTTTAAAATTATGTTGAAATATTGTATGTTATTTCTGTCACTGCACCACATACCTTTTTAGTGTGCAGCATGTAAATTCAAAACAAAGAGAAAGTGAAAGGAATAAGACTGTACCACAGTCAATCAAGGAGACTAGCTGAAATCACAAAGCGTGATACACAACTACTGGCATACTCCTATGTTCTAGATTAGAAAGCATCTAAAACTATATATGCTAGAACCATCATCATAAGTACATCTTAATCACAGGAATGAATAGGCAGTCTAATGAACATGAACTTAGTATTAATCTAGAACATGTTTTAGATGACTATTTTTTAAATATAGTCATTGGTTTTTGTGGTGTATTTAAATTAGAAATTTAATTTAAATTGGCATGTTAGTCATGACAGTTACAAAGACTGGCCAACATTTTCCATATTCAGATCCTATGGTAAGTTGCTCAGAGCTTTGCCAATCTTTTATTAATCAAGCTGATATCCTGGGACGGCTATCTGCCCTGAACTACAGTGCTCTGGAAAAACTTCAGCTTTTCGGAACTTAAATGCACTTAAATGCATCACGGTAGTAAACAGTGGTGAATTCCTCAAGTTGTCATGCCCCCATGCCTTGAATCAAAGACATGTAATGTGAGGAGTCCCACCTTATCTGTGGAGACAGATGCAGAGTACAGATGTTTAAGGAAGATCTGTAACAGCTCTGCAGTGAAATCCCCAGAGATGCCAGCAGCACACTCAAGAGCTCACCAGAACCTCTGAATTTCAGCTCTGGAGACATCCTCAAATAGCCACTAGGAATGACAGCAAAAATTTCTCTTTTGTGCTATTAACAAACAGGAACTTGTGCTCTTTTGTGGCTATATATATATATGACCTATAAAATAAATGGCATCAGGGCTGGAACTCAGCTGTCCACTGTAACTCTTGCCATAGTCCCTGGCACAGCTTTGGCCTGGGCCAGGTAGTGCTCCACCAAACAATTTCTGACGCAGCCTGGGAACTAGCACCTTTAAGGGGTCATTCATAGTTGGTAGTCTGGAAGTGCTGACTTCTTGTTTTGGAGGGTTAGAATTTGATTTTTATGGATGCAGGCTTTTCATATCAATCGGCCTTAGTGCCAGAGAGGCCAGGAGGTACTGAGACTGGGAACACTTTAAAGGAGTGATATTGGTATGTCAATTGTAGGAGTGCAAAGTCTAGTCAGACATTCAGTCTCATATCCGAAGTTAATGTGACAGCTGATGAGATAGAAATTGATGAAGAAATGCATGCTGTGGGAGGGGTGCTGAGAAAGGAGAATGGGACAGACTTGCAAGGATGGAGCAGTTCTGAGATGAGCCAGTTGTACAGGATACTTATCTGTGGAAATCCCATTTCATTTGTTGTGAAAGCTGGAAGGTGTGTGAGAGACAAGCAAGACACCATAAAACCAAAAGGGACAGGTAACAGCTGTGGAGAACTGACTTGTCGTTCTGTGAATGACAGTGCCTATGTGATGCTTCATGAGGGACAAAAAACAACCTTCAGGCCAATGAAAACTCTTCATTTTCCAGTAATCTTGATAATCTAGATTTTCAGGAATTGAATCAAAAATTGTCATAAAATAACAGTTATTGGTTCAATTTCTGATTGCTACAGGCAGTCATCTCATCAAACCTACAGCCAGCCATGTAGTCTCATGTAAAAAAAAACCACAAAATACTAACTTTTTTATGCATGCAATCCAGTCAAGGCACAATAGAAATATGCATGGGCAATTTGACACCAGTGTGCCCTCACCATATTTTTTATGCATGCTACAGATGAGTGACTTCAGTTTTCTAGTGCTATATTTTCACAACTCCTAAAAGTACTAAATATTTATTTTAAATTGGGCTTAGCATTTTGAAAACTATTTTATACTAATTTGTTCTATAAACACCTGAAAACCTTTTTTGAAAAGCCCTCTTACATTTCCAGCATTTGGAAGTAATTTGTTTCTAGTCCAAAAAAATGAATGTCTGTCTCTAACAGAAAGAGCTGGATTACTGCCCAGTCCACTTCAGAACTGGATGATGCTGACTCTTAGCCATTTAAATAGTCAAACAAGACACAGTTGGGATGATAAAAGGAGGTCTGTAAAAAGACTATTGCTCTGGCTATGTGAACTTACAACTATCAAACAATGACTAGGAAAATAGTGAAAGAGAGGAAAAAATTAACATAAGTGCCAGGGAAAATATTAGGATTAGGTGAATGGAGGAGCATGGTATACATTCACATCATTCTACCTTCTTGCCAGTGAGCTGGCAGCAGGATATTTACTCTGCTTAAGCACTGACAGAGGCAAAGAATGGCAAAAAGGCATTACAAGGGAGAACAAAGAAGAGGGGAGGTAGACACTAACAGTCTGTATGGAGTATTATCGTCAACTGCACCTATAATCTGCTGGTTTTGTATCTAAATTATATTCTATGCTATTTTGTGTGAGCCTTGCTTGCAAGCACAACTTTGCAAGCCTCTTATTAGCTGGTAAAAGGTGAAATAAAACAGAATTGTCTTCTCGTATTCTATTAATACTAGTTCATTTCCCTTTTACAAACTGTATTTCCAGATATGAGAGCTAAAGAATGATGCAGCAGAACAGAATCTGTTGAAGACCAAAGAATCATTTAAAGTAAATTCTCTGAATCTGTTTGTTTTTGCATGGGAAGAAGTGCATTCACAAGAGGAGAAAGACGCATGGTAATGAAAGCAATACTAGAATGCCTTTTAGGTACTGGACAAGCAAATCAGTATGGCCTTAATACTTCTAGATTTAACGAATCAGAAAATTATGAAGGAAGCTGAAATTGGAATGTACCACCGACTCTAAAGAATGAAATGTGCAAATGAATGCCACTTACAGAATGGGAAACCCAGAAATGAAAGCATTTAAGATGTGATTAGGAAAGCTACAATAAAACAGCATTCAAAGAAAAAAGTAGAAGTATGCAAGGAGGATGCAAGCATGGAAAAAGAGAAAAGAGCATGGAATATTTGGGCCAAATAAATTCTTTCTATAAATCCACAGCTTCAATGCTATTAGTACAGAAATTATCTTTGGCTTCAAGATAGAAAACTTAAACCACTCCAGATTTTATTTCTCTAGGTGTTGCAGTGATCAGATTTTATTTCTCTAGTTGCTGCAGTGATTTCTCCATTCATATTCCATTTAGACCTAGGGTGATAAATCTATATGAACGTGCAGAGATATTAAGCAAGATGCATAGATTTGCATGAGAAACTCAAGGTTTAAAAATGTTTTAATAGACAGTCAAGGTGTGATTGTAAGACAAAGGGAAGTTGTGTGTACTGCTCCAAGTGAGCCCTAGTGAGGAATTTTCAAGATGAGAATAATCTATAACTGATGAAGGATCTCTTTGTCTGATCAGTATTCTGAAATAGTCTTAAGACTCAAGGTTTGTAGGTTCAGTAACTAGGGTTGAAAGCTCCTGAAATTCAATCATCATATTAGAGGCAGCTAGAACAATGTAGATTATTTGTTAATAATTTACAATATACTAAGTTTCATTTAAAATAAAAATCAAAACCACAAAATATACAGGCTACCTGTTGGTATATGCACATAAATATATCTTTGCCTCAGGAACTCTGACTGCTATTTCAGCATACAATAACAAATATATTCCCTTTCCTATCCTAAAAAGTTTAAAAAATAAAATTCTTGAAAGAAAGTCTACTGTTTTAACTTTTTTTTCTAGTAATAGTGTAACAGTTGTAATAATAGCAATGAGGAATTTATTTGTGAACTATCAGGCTATCAGGTTTTTCTGAAGCACAGGAAGAAAAGTCAAAAACTTTCAGCTCCTCAGAAATTGCATACTGTGCACATCCTGCAAAAAGCAGCAGAAAGCAATAAAAACAGGGTTGCTACTTCTTTCATACTAGTCTGAGAAAAGAGCAGGAGTGGTGCTGCCTGTTCATTTGCTTGCTTTCTTATTTTGCTGAAATAACAGGCAACAATGTAAAACCAGTACCTATAAAAAGGCCAAAAAAAAAAAAAAACCCCAAAGAACAAATACTGGAAAACATCTCGCAGATTTTCACTATGAATGCCTATGTTTTCATTTTCTTCCCATATGTAGATCTGATTTATTCATTTGTGCAGTATGTTTTTTCACTTACAAAAGTAACTATCTGACTACTTATAGTAGCAATATTATTTGATAAAATGCAAGTGTTTTTCTACTTTCCTAAAGCACACACTTTTTAAGTTTTCTTCACAGAAATCTTGCTGTCTGCTACCTTTTCACAATTCACCTGCCATCTTCCCCCTAACATCTTTTTTCAAATACAGACCTATTCACCTCTGTCTTGTTAGCTTTCAGTCTTAAACAATTCCACTCACTCTTTTCGTTCCTAATATCACGTACTCCTTCACCTCAAACATCTGATTTTTTTAGCTAGCTTTACCTAAGTGCTCTATCGTTTCTATGAGGAAAAGGGAATAAAAAGAAACTGAAACAAAAAAGTAAACTGAAGTTTTCTAAAGAATTTTGTGTTATTGCTAATGGCTCTTTTAGTTTGCTGACAAATAATTCAACTTTCAAACCCAGAGAATACCTGGTTAAGTGCCTAGGATAAATTAGTTCCCAGAGAAATCCTAAACTAGAAAGCTCTAGGAAGATGCCTATTTAAAAGGACAGGCATGTTGTCATAAATAATCTCTTGCTTTACCTAAAATTATGTGTATTCCTATACACTTACTTTTGATCCCAAACTTTTTCTTTTGCATGTTGTAGAATATTACACAGCTTTACACTTACACATTGTGACAGCTATCCTGTTTATCACAATGGAAATCTAAAATTTGAAAAGTTTAATTTCTACAAGTTAAATAGAACAACTACCCTGAACACGAGCATTATAGTATTGCAAATTATTCATTTAAGCAGGAAAACCTGGGATCCACAGGCCGATACTTCCACAACCCTGCTGATCGGTGCTTTCCAGCTTGAGGAAATTCTGTTTCATAACTCCATTTGTCTCCTGCCATTTAGCCAACTTTCCACTTATTACATGCCTCCATGCCTTAATATTACCTTCTAGTGCAGAACACTGTAAATTGTTTTCTGAAAAATCAAAGCATATGATGGCCACTGTATATCCTTTGTCTTCTTTGGCAGTGACTGCCTCAAAGGATTCCAGCAAAATATCGAAGCACGACCAGCCCTTCCTGAATCCTGAACAGCTATTCTCAGTCAAGCTCTGTTTTCTAATGTTTCCCTGTCTGAACCTTGAAATTATGCTTGGAGATCTTTGCTAAATCTTCTATAGTTTCCTAGCATATCTTTGTAAACAGAAGTAAACTTGTGAGTCTGCCGAAACCTTTCTTAAAATAGGAATGCAAAAATATTAACATTCTTTCAAGATCCCAAACTATGTGCATGCTTCATACGACAAGTCTTTCCTACCCTCATGTTGTGCTATATAAATACTTCAGAGTGCCAGGCTGTGCAGGGGAAAGGAAATGGAGTGTTACAGAACTCTGATAATTTGATTGGGCATGTATGTATTTTGATCACTTGCCCACTCATATACCTTAGCTTTTTTAATCTCAAAATTACATTCTATACCAAACTTAAAATATATTAAGTTTCTGAACTTCAATTTCAAAAATAAATTTTAAATCTAGACTTCATAAAAATAATTTGTACTCGTCTAATGCTCTTCCCCTGTAGATTTTTTTTAGCATTTCACAAACTAAAAGTGATGAGCCTTATTCCTGTTTTACAAATAAAAAATTGAAGAAAAGTGATGTGCACAGCGACATGACAAATCAGGAAAAGACAAGACAGATGTTATGGTTCCTGCCTCCTGTAGCTCATTAATTTCATACAATACCTCCCTATTGGCTTAAAAAAAACCTGTCTGCAGTACCGTGTCAAAACTATCATGACTATTTTTGCTCTGTTAAAAATTAGATTAGATGTAAGTACTTTCATTGCCTGGCAGTGGGTACCCCAGTACAACGCTGATAATAAAACAAAATCCTAGTGGTACTTAATGTATTATTCAAGCAAGAACTCTGTCAGACCACTACATCCAAGTTCATATCCTCAGTTACTTTATAACTCCCCCAAACCAGTATTTTTTTATTTGTGTAGCAACAGACAAATATGGCTAGACTGCCTTCCTCCGCTAGAAAGTTCATATTCACTGTTACATGAGAAATTCCTCGCTCAAGTCTAGCACAATGAGTACATGCAAGGCTTCACACTTTGTCATGGTTGCTTATCTTCTCTACTTTATAACAGAAGTGTCAATTTAGCTCTGAATGATTGTGTTTTGCAGGGAATTAAAAAGAGAGTACTTCTTACAAATAAAGAATTATAAGGTGTCTTTTTTTTTCCTTTCTTGATACAATCTTGAATGTTCAATTTTAGGTTGCTAATGAGTTGGACAGGAGTTTAGAGATGTAGATGTATAAGCAAATTTATGATCCTACTAATGGTCATTAGGAAGAAGTCACTGAAGTACCAATGATTAACATAATGCACAGGAGTCAATGGTGGATAAAGCTGGGAGACAGGACAGAAGATTTTATATCTTTATTCAAGGCCTGTGCATACACTTTCTTCTCTGTTTTACAGGGAGAAAGTGAAGGAATTCAGATGTTGATTAAACCTAGACTGTAGTCAGGTAAAAAGCAGTCCTAAATTTTGATCCTCCAAATTGGTGACCATTTATATCAGCACATAAATAAATGTGCATACCTGAATTAATGATGCTTTGATCAGTTAATCCTGTTTTTTTCATTCTCTTTTAAAGTCTGTTTTGTTACCCAGCATGCTGTGGATTTTTTGATTGCTGTTTCATACTTAGAAGATCAAGGATCCAAGAGTTTTTAGTTTTACTGTTTAATTTCTACTTATATCATGTCCTTATTGCTCTCTTCTAATACGGCATTTTGCAACAAAGCTTGATCTAGTTTTAAAATCTCTCTTAATTTTGTGGCCCTGTTCAAGCAGCCATCCAAAAGATCACAGCCCAGCTATGGTTTTGCATTGAAATTATGAAAAAGGGGGAATTTCAACATAAATCCAGAAGAAACCTGCTGGTTTTAACATTGTATCTCTTTGGAAATGAACTTCAAAGAAGAAATCATGACATAAAGCTCATGAAAACGAAATCAAGGAAAATGTGCTTCTAAGTTTTTACAACAAAGTTTTGTAAAATTGTACTTCAAAAAAATTATCCTGTTGATTCTTTTTAAATCAAAGAGATTAAACTGTGACTGCATAATGTTTATATGCATAACTCAGTAAAAAGGTAACAAATCACCAACAGAAACCCTAGAACAATTTATATGTGACTAGTATACACATGTATTTGCCTTCTTCCCATTCGGCCTCCCACCATTGCTATCCATACCTTTATGCCATTTTACCATTATGCTTTTTTATCGCTTCTTTACTTTATTCAGCTACTCTAACTTGCATGGTTTCTAGCTGTAGTCATTCGCTGGGATAAGGTAGCACGAGCCCTGCCTGCATCCTTGTAGACATCTACTAAAATAAGCTGGACAAATCAAAGGTGAAAGAACTGATTGCAGGATACAAATGCTAAGTGGATTTTCTAGTACAGAAATATTCTTACAGATTCTGTATTTATTTGGAGATTTATCATTATGGGTATATTCTTTTAGGTCAGTTAGTCACAGAAATACAGGTCTAAAAACAAGAGAAGAATGGCAGCCAAAGTAGTCTGGCACCTAAAAGAGATGTTTAAGTCCTGTAAGACACAGGCAACAATTCTTCAGGCTGATTTCTGGACTCTCTTTTTGACCCAATAGAGTTCCCAGTGCAGAACTGTTAGGGCTTTGTGTACAGCCAGACACCAGGAAATGCTTTCTGGATTTAACTGAGTATCAATATCTTGCCTCTTTGCAAGACAAAGCCTCCAGCTGAGCTCCAAGATCAAAGCGCATGAGACCTGCTAACTCTCACAGCTGCTGTATGTCCCAGCTCAGCACCCACTCCCACTACCTGCCATTCAGAGCCATCATTAAATCTCAAAATATTTGTTGCTAGTCTCTCTTCTAAAGACTTGACGGTCCCAAGCAGCAGCAAGGACAAACTGTTCATAAAGGAAGGCAAGCAAGGAGCCAAGAGTCACAGCTAGGCAGGCGCAGCAGCAACCTCACCAAAAAAGAGCCAGGAAGTTGAGTCAGCAATTCAAGGTCAAGATCAGGTCTGGAAACAGTAACCAGGATAAGTCACAGATCAGCCAGGCCTGAAGCTAAGCCAGTGGGTGAGGATGAGGTTAAGAATCAGGGAGGTACAAGACTGGGAGCAAGCACAATTGCAACGCTGCTGCAGAGTAGCTCAGGTGGGGGCTAAGCACAAGAGCTTCAGGTTTAAAGCCACCACCAAGTAAGAGGGGAAACCCCCACAGAGGCTCCTTAGCAGCAAGCAGCTTCCGGACAAGAGACCTTAGCAGGAAGCTAACCACCAGCTGAAAGGGGTCTTGACAGCCTGTCACTACAGGCAAGTTCAACAGCCACAAACAGCAAATCCTGTATTTGAAAAAAAAAGGACAAACTAGGTACTTACATCTAGGAGCTGGTTTTGTGTGGAAAATTCATTTCACCTAAGGCTTCACATGTAAGCTCACATGAATCATGGAGGGGAGGGAATTTTAAACACAGTCTTTTTTCCGTGGCTTAACTTAGGCTCTACCATTTCAGGCTGCTGGCCATTGTGAACTCTACTCCTGTAACACAATGATCCTTGTGAATTAATAAACCATGACCTTCAGCATCTACGTTCAGATTCCTCTCCTGGTTCTGGCAATTAAAACAGCCATATCAACACTGAGTGCCTTTGTGTGAACCCAGTCCTTACTACATAAGTAAACTGGATGCACAAAAATATGCAAGTTGGTTAGTCTCTCTAGCATGCACCAAAGGGGCTAGAATCTATTTAGTTAAGTGATGAAGGGAAGAGGTCAGCAGCCAACCATTTCTGTTTGGATTTTTAAAAAAAAAGTTTATTTAATCTTTAAAATTCAAGGATCTTAAAGAAATTAATGAAATACTATTTAAAATTTTGAATTCTCTGTAAGGGGATCTATTATAATGTTTGAAATGAAAAACCGTATTCACAAATTTGGATTTTGCAGTCCGAACCTTAAACCGAAAGTTTAAATAAGGCTTGCTACATTCTGTTTCTGGTATTGAAGTGTGGATTTCATTTCAAAATTCATGTTTTCTGGGTAAAGAAAGCACTAACAAAAAGTAATTTCATTTGGCAAATCATCAATCTCGTTCATCTCATTGTGTCCAATAAGATGGAAATTATTACACAAAGTGGTAAGAAACCTTGCCCCCTGTAAGTGATTGTCATTTTTTTTCTCTAAGTCAGGATTTGATCCCAGTAGTGTAGGGATCAGTTTATATTAATGAATTACAAGAGCGATTTGAATTTGATAAAAGTTCTATGGGATTACTATGTGATTGTTTCATTTACTGAGGTTATCACTGCCGGTCAAAACTCCTCTTTGCCTCTTAGCATATTCTTTCTTATGTTCAGGTATGTGCTATGAAAACAGACAAAGCTATTTCTGGCAACTACACAAGCTATGCAAGAAAACAGTTCTGTATCACTTCCATTAAAAAACTTCCTCCTTCTCACCTGTTCTGCACACACTATGGGAATCAATTGTCAAGGTAACTCAAATCTCCTCAGATCAATGGTCTACCTTATTGGGGCCTCTCCAGCATAGAAGTTTCCTGACCTGTCTTTTTACCCTTCTTTGTAGGTCTGCAACTATTTCCTATAAATGTTTTACTACTTCTTTGAGCTATATTTTGTGTTTGTCACATTAGCTAACCCACATATGTAATTTTACTCAAAATACCACAACCTCTAACTAGATTGCCACACCACTTCCTATCATCTGAATTTGTCTCTTTGATAAATTGTATACTCTGATATTTTTATATTAAACCATTTAACCAAGAGCCAGTCATGTTTCTACTTTAAATGTTTTGTTCTGAAGCATCACTTCATGTTCCTCACATTTTTACACAGAATCTCTCCATAAAAGAAAGTTAATTTCCTTTCTCCAGACAATGCTTTCTATCTATATAATTCACTTCAACAACTTAAAAAATTACTTACACTTTAAAAGTTGGCTAATCTCTCTCCCATCTTTCACTACCTATCCTTTTGCTAAAACAACACACATAAAACTGAATACTAAAATTACAAGGCTACTTCCCTGCTAATTTCTTATACAGATATGGCCTGTCAGTTCTAGATGACTTTGGATCAGCCCCAAACAAAAGAAAATACTCTGGGTAGTATAATCCTGCATGGAACAATGTGATCTGTATAAAAAATCACTTACTGAATCACCAGTACCTCTTTCCACTCCTAGGAGATCTCCCTTCGAAGCAATGCCTGAATTAGTGCAGAGTGATTTGTGGCTTTCCAGCTGTCATTCATTAATTTTTAGGAAATACAATATACAATACTATTCAGCCTGATGTTGTAGTCTGCAATGTGTTAGGAAAAGTGTAATTTGCCTGCTGAATGTTCTTTAAACTTGTTTTCAAACAATAACTCTAGCCCATTATTTCTATAACCCCTCAAACACATTTCACTCCTGATGAAATACCGTGTCACTTGCAGAGACCCATAAAGGAGGAAGGGTAAGGAATTGCGTCTGTGGAGAGTCTGGTCTATGAAATGAATGGCTGAGTTGAAGACAGGGGGTTATTCCAGTACTTTGCCATTCATGTATCTTTGGCAGAGAGGAAAGCACAGGCAAGCCTGACAGCGGGGGCTAGAAATGACCTGGGCACTCCGATCCACTGGCTTTGGCACTTTACCATCCGGCTGACCTGTAAAAGTTGTCCTGTGTTAGAAAAAGTATTGCTCAGCTATAATTCACCACTAGCTGCCTCATTTCTTTGACCAGAGACAGGAGAGGATGTTGTGACGTGCAAGACCCATTTGAGGATCCAAGAACCTGGGGACCTACCTTTAGAGCAAGCCAAGAAGCTGCTTGCACAAAGCCAGTCAGAGAGACTGTGTAATGCCTGCTTCATCAAGGACTTTTGGCAAAATCTATGACAAGTTCATCTCAGCCAAAAACACCACACCTTTAGACATGCACTGTAGCAGAAATGGAGCACACAGGGAAGTTTTCTGGTGGGTCTCAGGCACCTCTGGCTTCCCAGAAATCTGAGAAGGCTGCAAAGGGGTATTTTTTTAGGTCTATTGCTCTCTTGAACTTACATGTTAATTAGCCTGAACTGCACATTAGTTACCTAAGAGCTCTTTTCCCCTTTAACTCTCACACAGTTGATTTAAGAAATAAATAAAAAGATAGAAGAAGAAGGTAAACCTGAAACAAGAATCACTTACAACAAATACTGGGGTTAACAAAGCATAGCCATCATTCAGTGTTTAGTAGGCACCATGACAGCAATTATTTTAAGGAACGATTTGCAAAATAATGCTTCAAGTATTTTTATGGTGAACTCCTCCCATGCTCAAGGGTTTTCATGCTTTTAGCTATTACATCTGCAACTGAAGCTAACTGTGAAATTAACAATTTATTTATCCCATGGTACATACAAACACATTTGCAAGAGTAAAAGTGAGAAAGGTCAATAGTGAACACTGAGAGCAAACATTAGAACCCTTTTTACCAGATTTTGTCATCCCATATTTTATCAAATACATGCAGAGATTCCCATATTGAAACATTTTCCTGTTCCTTCGTGTTGCTTATATCAGTAATACTGTTAAGACTGCTATTATTTCTAAACAACATAATATGAGCTCTGCCAAAATAATGAGTGAGGACAAAGGAAAGTTGACCTTAAAAATGGCTGCCTGAATTGCAGGGAAGCAGAAGATGCCATTACAGAATCACAGACTCGTCTAGGTTGGAAAGGACCTTGAAGATCATCTAGTCCAACCATTAACCTAGCACTGACAGTTCCCAACTACACCATATCCCTCAGCGCTATGTCGATTCTACTCTGAAACACCTCCAGGGATGGGGACTCCACCACCACCCTGGGCAGCCCATTCCAGCACCTAACAACCCGTTCTGTAAAGAAATGCTTCCTAATATCTAGTCTAAACCTTCCCTGGCACAACTTGAAGCCATTCCCTCTTGTCCTGTCGCTTGGTTAAAGAGGCTCATCCCCAGTTCTCTGCAACCTCCTTTCAGGTAGTTGTAGAAGTATAAAACAGAATAAAGGCCTATGATTTGTAAACAGCTTTTGATTCTGCAACATTTAGTAAAAATAGGTCTCCTTAAGAATGCATGTACACATGAAGATATTTTTCAAGATTATATGTTTACAAAAACTACATTAGAACTTGTAGTCTGTTTCTTGTATTGTGTCCTATTCTTAAAAATATATAAACACAACAGGAAAAATATCTCTTATGGAAATTAACTTTTTCTGATTATTTAGCCACAGATTTGAAAGAAGATTAAATGGGATATAAGGTTGTTGATAATCTTATTTGGAAGGTATAATTGATACACAAAAAAGCATACTGAAGGCATGTTAACAGTGATAAAATTATCTAGACCACTCCATCTGTGTATATAATCACCAATAATTTATAGATTTATACATCTGAAATCAAGATGTAATTATGCATTATTCTATTGTATATTTAGACACCTCTGTAAAACAGAAATTTTAGTGTAGTGAACAATGAGCATACAGATGTCTCTAAGAAAAGTTGAATCTGAGACATCAGAAAAAAATTATATTTTATCTCCCTCATTCATCCAAAATCAATGGAATAAAATAATCATCACTGTTTCTTAGTGATTTTGTATGGAATTGAAGGTAATAAGTACATAAGAATTGACATTTTCTTGCTAAAGCAACAGCAATATCTGTAGACAATCGGTTATGTCAGCAATACTTTCTGAAAGTTTAGTGAGTGTCTTTCTTTTTCTAGCAATTTCTTTAAGGCTGGAATTTTTTTACATTGTGCATTTGAATTAAACTAAGACTATTACTATGACATCTATAAAATGAGAACCTGAGTTACCTGTATGGCTGTGAGGATATTGGCTAAAGCCTGGCCATAGGTGTCATGACAATGAACAGCAAGAGCACTCAGAGGGATTTCTTTCATAACAGCTTCCAACATTCTTTTCATACTTCCAGGAGTCCCCACACCAATTGTGTCCCCCAGAGAGATTTCATAACAGCCCATACTGTACAGACGCTTAGATACCTGATTAGAAACAGAGAAACATGAAAAGGTCAAGATGAAAGAATACAAAATAAAGAACATACATTAAAAAGGACACATTTCTGTATAGGTTTCAGGTTTTGACTCACTGAGGTGGAAATATGTATCAGAAACCCTCTATTGATTCTTGAAAATTGTCATCCAAGAAGAGCGTCCCATAGATCCTCTTATTTTAAATTTATAGTTCTGCTTCTGTACATGGAAAAACCAACCAAGCCAAATCCATCAAAAACTTGCTTTTTGACTCTCCCACAGAATCCAAATAAGCAAGATTTTACACTATGAATTAAGTTTCTGTCAAGCCCTTTCCCAACATTTTCCTCTCTCTGGGGATTTCCCAGCTGTTTGGTTTTCTCTGTGTACTTTTCAGCTTACAAGTTGTACAGGGTAAAGACCTGCCCTTTTGTTTGCTTATTACACGGAGCCAAGCACATGGCTGAACTAAGACAATAAATAATTAACAAGAAGCCTGATTTTGCTTTCCCTTGGCAATGAAAACATCAGTTAAAACTGAAGTTTTAACATGTAGTTAATATTAATTTTGCTTGCTTTTCATCAAATCAAACATTAAAATACTAACAAAGCTTAACTGTAACTTAACATTCTAGTCTTAAAGTTTTACAATTTTTCTTAATACCAAACAAAACCATATTTATTTATTAATATATTTATTTATGTAAGTAGAGCCCTAAATGTTTCTGGAATTACGTCTTTGAGTAGTTCTTTGTACGAGTAAGAGATTTGAGGTCTGGCTCCATAATGTTTGTATGGAGAGAGACAAACACTCGGAAGCACAAAATCATGTTTGCACCAAAAATATTGCTTTAGAAACTGAATGTAGGATCTTTCCATCTTAGTTCTGTTTAATTTATCTGGAAAGGGTTTCACCTTATTTTCAGTTTCTGAGTATGTTTGTCCCCTTTAGGATTCCCCACTGTGTATCAGCAATCCCAAAAGGCCACTCCACTGAAAGGAATCCCAGTCTGGAAATCAACTGTTTAGAAATGAAAAAATACGACCCTTTTCCAAGACATCTTCAGTTGCACTGCACTCTGCTGTTAAAGCAATTCCAGGACTTCATCAGTGGGATTGCTGTGAATACGTCTGAGGAAGCTGACAAAGTGCTGCACCAGCAGTCTCGGAAGTGCTGGATTAATATTGCTGTTCACTTAATTCAAAGAACAGCTGAAAAAGAACTTCAAGTAGTCTGAATTGCTCTTCTTAAAGCTTGGAAGTCCTACGACTATTGCAAATGTAGTAAAACTCTTTGTGCTTTAAAGTCAAAGAGCTCCTGGTTTGTATCAATGTAAATTCAATATACACTTTAAGAAAGGGACATTCACCAGATTGCAAAAAGGGATTCTATCTCACAGCATTTTTTATATCATCAACACATGGCAGGTGTTTCAACTGGACTCCTGTTGTAAGAAAAATAAGGATCATCTGCAGTTAGTGGTGGATTACCTCTAGTTAATCCCCAAACCTCAGTTTTTGTTTAAGATCAGGGTAAAGGAAGCAAACTGCATTTTTTTCTCATGTTCTTTTTAATTCATGATTCGAAGTTTTTCTAGATGAGCATTTCAGTGATGACAAAGAGACTGTATAAATTGCTAGAAATATTGCATTCACTTCTTTCCCTCGCTCAGTCCTTAGGTCTTTCAGCTTTCCGAAAGTTCTGAAAGATGAAAGAAGAGAGGGGGAAACTCTGCTAACAAGCTGAGCATCATCACTGAGTTGTCATGATCTAACCTTAAACTGACCCTTAAAAAGAGATCTATATTTAATTTCAAGAAGAATGTGCATGCTTGGAAGCTGAATGGGAGTTTTTCATGCCGAATTTTCTATCCTACCATAGGAGGAGGCAGCCCATTAGTTATAGTTTTGTAAGTTTTCAATGTGAATTTTTGGGAGGCGAGTGGGGGAGAACACACTGTTTTGTCAGTGTAATCAGGATGTGACTATGAGCTTGTAGCTTTGTTGATGGAACAGGGTTGTGTTATGCACCACTGAGCAGTTTTACTATGCATGAGTCTTGTGCTACTCCCCTATGACCCTGACACCAAGCATTGATCAAAATGGGAGTTGGTGACCCAGCACTGCAACCCTTCAGGCATGTGAACAATCCTACTGCTGGAAATAATATCTAAAACCATACTCTTAAACTGAATACAAAAGGTCATAATTGAGTTACAGATTATTTTAAGCAAACAACATTAAAAACACACTGCAGTCCTTGTGCTGTAAGAGCAACTTCATAATAATCCAACAGCATTCAGATAAGAATAGACACCTTTTCTGTAGCCTGATCAGCCTGTATGCTGGGTAATACTTACATGAATATACTGCTCTAGGTTAAAAGGAAGCTAAGGAGAGAAAGAAGCAGAAAAATAAAAACAGCCAAGTATATGACTGGAAGACAGTGGAAGAAAACTGGCTTCAAGGATATAAGGTGCTTCAAACAACTTTCAAGACTTATTTGCCTAAGGTTGAAATTCACAAAGCACAAGATGGTAAATGGTTAAGCAGTGACTCCATTTCAAGAAAAAGCAGAGTGATAAAAAAGGACTATGTAGTTTTTTTAAATAAAGAACCATATGGATGTACCAGATGAATTCTAGAAGTCTGAAGGCATCTGAAGTTTTAACTCACTAGGTTACTATGTGTAAAACAGTTACATACCCAGTAAGCCCGCAATGCCTGTAGTCTGGTTAATGAGCCACCTCTCCTAATTGGTTTTGCTTCAGCTAAAAAAATCTTTTGCTTAAAAAAAAAAAAAAAAAATTTGGTCACTGTCATTGACTGCAGAAGAAACAGTCTAAACCTTTCAATCACAGCTGCTGATCGCAGTGCACAGTCAAGGGAGTCACACACTCCCGTCCTGAGAAAGATGATGACCTGAGAGGCAGCCTTCTGAGAGGGTTTAGCAACACGGCTGGTATTTTGATAATTCTGATTCAGCAAAGGATGAATAGTAGTGTTTATGTAAAATCCATTAACAGCTAATCAGATGCTTCTATATAAACACCAGTGCTTGCTGAATCAGGGCCTCAGTAACTTTAATGAGGCAGCTTTTATACTTAAACACGTATCTGATGGTGTACAGGTACACAAGAAGACGCTTACTAGGATGAAGAGAGAAAATAAAATATCTGTGTGAGTGAAAGTTTGCAGATTTGGAACATTAAGGAGTACTCCCACTACAAACTGAAAAGGAGCTCTTCTGTGCAAGGAGAGTAATTAAAAAACAAGCAACACATGGATAGAAGCCTGTTGGGGAACATGATACTGCAGTAAGCAATTTACCAACAGCACAGCTGAATCTGTCATCACTGCTCTAACTAAAGCTGTGTAACTTCTAACTTTCACTTCATATTAAATCCAATTAATTTATGAGTACCTTCCAATTTAGTTATTTTTTTTAAAGAGTGTGAGTATATGTGGCTGCTGTAGGAGAACTGTTATCACAGGTTCCATCTGGAACGTATACTAGAAGATGCAGGAGAACAGGACCCGAAAGCCACACATGCAGAACACAATATATCAGACAAATGTTGACTAGCTGCTAGAGCTACAAAGAACAAGTGGGTTGGAGATTCTGCTAGTTCACCAAAACTAGGTAATTAAGTGTAACAGAGAAGTCTTTCTCCAGGAGGAAGGCCAGCATGTTCTGCCTTGTGACTCTTGAATTCTCTCCACTTTCTTCTCTACTGTCCATTTCAGCTTTCATGCCCTCTTTGCCTTCCTGAAAAATTTAACACTTATGCTTCACTCATCTCTTTCTCTGCTGGAAAAAAAAGGCTGGACTAAGACATCATCTTTCTTCTCCTTTATCCTAAATGAGAAAAGGGAGTGGGAAGGGAAGGTACAGCTTATTCCACCATAGCAGTAGAGTAAGTTTAGTAGTAGGAAATCATGTTGAGGATGAATTTTGGTTCATTCACCAGAAGCACAATGTTGTAGCAGTGGCTCTACCAGCCAGCAGCGCAGTATGCTTATGCCAGCATAAAATGGATTTAGAAGTAGATACCCTTTTCTAGAGGTTGTGCTGGAAATCACCTCATACAACATGGCCCACCAACATATGTGCTTGAGTCTATTTCCTTAAGCATTTCCTTACCTTCTTGTTGGACGAAACAGCACATAATATTTTTTCGGTAACATTCAGAACTTACTATTTTCCTTAGATTTGACTTCATATAGTTGAGTGAGGTTATGCACCCAGTTTTAGTATTAGCTACGTTTTGTGTTTGTTTTCCTTAAATTTTATGCATTAAAGATCTTTTTAGGATTAAGTAGAGAACATTATTCATAGACATTTTAAAATGTATTTTTGATTCATTAAAAAGTCAAGCCAGAAGTTCACTCTTACTTCTGCCACTTTGGCTGGTATGATGTTTCCTTCGTATGGGCATCCCAATGCACATGACACATACCTACGATAAAAATAACACACAAAGATACTTCTGTTTTATATATGTGTATATGTATCCATCCATGTTACATTAAAAAAAAGGTTAAATATAATTTTGAATACTTAAGCCAGTTGATGTAGAATAAATATTTGAATGAAAAGTTAAAATTACATCAGATTAAAATAGCAGGTTTATCAATTTTCTTTTTAAATTACAGAACAGGGATTTATAGCTTTATTTATGCTCAACGTATGTCACAAGTTATAAAGGACTGGCAATGCAGTCAAGCTGAAACTGCTTCAGAAGACTTCGATTTTTCTTGGTATTTCCTTCTGAAGTTGTAAAAGCCAGCTCACATTTTGCCTTGCCTAGCCCACACAAGGTATTCAGAGGAAGGTATCATATTCTTCCTTGTGCTAGCTACCCAGATCATAGAGAGCAACACACGGACACAAGCAACTTATAACAACCCCACCATCTCATAAGTCATTAGAATTGTGGTAGCTTTCACCCTCTATCTCTCTACTGGCATTTCTGTCCCAGTGCCCCAGAAGAATTACAGCTCCATTGCAAGCTGTAGTTTAGGTATGCCTTGAGACAAGAAGAAACTGAGAAGCCAGACTGTGTCAGCAGCAACTGACTCCACAAAGCACAAAAATTGAAAGCCATAACCAAGCCTCCATTGTTCAGTCTTAATGCTGTGTTAGCACAGAATTTGGTTTAAATTTCTTCTTATTAATGACAATTAAGAGCCATGAAATTCCAATTAAACTTCTAGTTGTTTATCTTAAATTGATTAGGAATAGGATTGAACTAACCAGAAACAGTCATTCAAAATCAAAAGAAGTGTGGCTGTAGAGGGATTTACAACAGATTCAGAGGCAGGCAGAGCCCCAGTCCCAGTGGGAGGTTGCTCAACTGCTTAACAGAAGAATAAGAGCCTTCAACAATCCCCCATCATTCCCTTTCCCTCAACACTGAAGGATATAATGTAAAAGTATACACTGTATAATGCAAATGGGATTGAACAGATGCCAGTTTGTACGTAGTCAAGGTCTGTAGGGTAAAGGATGTATTGTTTCTTTGCAGTTGAAGGAGAAACTGATTGATAGAAAGTGAAATTAGGATGAGTAACAGGCAAAAACAAATTGTGAAAAAAATGTCAACATTTCAATGCATAGAACATACTCCATTCCTTATATGAAGGTATGGTGTTGGCACACTGGAAGTAGCAGTAAGAATGAAGCAAACTTTGAACCTAAAAAGAACTTGATTAGCCTTCTTGATTAGAATTGGAAATTAATTTTGTTTCGACAAAAGTGGTTGGGTCCATTACAACCTGCTCATAGTTTTAGTCCAGATGCCTACTAGGCATGATTTCAATTATTTGTATGTCATTATGAAAACCAGGTTTTTGAAACTTGGCCATAGACTTCATTAAATATCACCCCCAATTTAGATGTCACTGTTTAAGTTTCAAAATCCTAAATTTTCTTATCTACATTAAAGATAAAAAAAGTGGCTACTGTTAACAGTTAAACACTGCCCTGCTTTTCAGTGACACATAACTAAAAAGCAATTAGGATAATTTCCTTATTTTTTTAATGCATACACGGGTTTTTAAATGAAACCAAGCACAAAAAATTTCACACCCGATGGACTGCTTTTTACATAACACTACAGTGCCTAGAGCTAGTGAATAGTCTTTTACTGAAATTATTTTGCAACATAACCCACAGCACTTCTTATGAAGCGAGCAAGAACAGTACGAAATACAAAGTAAATGCAAAACATACAGTATGTATGTGCACATTCCCTTTAATTACATATATCTTTACATGTTCCTAACAGCTACATATGTTAGATCAAGAAGACAGTGCATTTGGTAGTGATAATGTGGCATGAATGACATCTGGAATGGAGTAAGGCAAACAAAACTAAAAGCAGACCAAAAGGTATCTAGAGAACAAGGGAATACTCCCTGTGGTTCGCACCAGTGAGCAGAAACTCGCCTGAGCTTACGTAATTCATCTGGGCCTGCTGGGGTATGAAAGTATGTAGTGACCTGAGGAATCTGCCTACTACGATGTACAAATCTGTTTGAGATTATGAACTCCCTGCATGCTTACACCATGGTGACTAGACTGACGTTTTAAACAGAGAAAATATGATAATCTATTTGGGCATCTGATTTTCAATATTAAACTGGAGAAAATAGGGATTACTGAAAGAATTTGACAGATAAAGAACTTCCTACCAGAAAGAGAACAAAGTCCTGTGGAGAATGAAAGAACTGTTTTTCAGTAGAGTTCATCAAGGATGAGCTTGGCAGAATTTTATCTAATATTTTCATTTAATCAGCTGGCATAAAAACTAGAGATGTGGTGGTAACATTAAATTTCTTGGTACTGCCAATAGAGAAAAAAGCACTGGGATTCCATGGAGAAAGGACAAAAGCAACAGAAACAGGACTCACTTGATGGCAATGACAAAGAAAGTGAAATGCTTAAAATGAGGCTGTAAAAGAGTGAAATGCACTCCAAACATATCAGGATAAGCATTTTTAACAGAGGACATAAAATATGAATTCCATTTCACAAGGCCTTGCTATATTCTTATTGGAAACAAGAGATACAATTTGAGTCTGTTATAGCAAAAGTAATGCAAAGTGGAAGAGATGCAGGCAAGGATTGTGTACAGCTACCAGGGGTACGGAGAGCCTAGCATATGAAAGGAGAAAATACGCATGTCTGCGTGAAAGAGGGAAGATAATCATCATGTGTCTGCTCTGAGCATTTGCCAAGACATCTAGACTTAAGACAGTATTGGGCAGGATGCTTTGTAATTGCATTTGTGTGGTTCCAAATTAATAAGCTCAAGTGAGAGAAAATAGGTTTCGATAGGAAGGTAGATCTGTTCTCTGTAGATACGTTTGGCTGTTAAATTTTCTGTGTATGAAATAACTCATAAGGCATTAAAAGCACAACAGTCAAAGCAGAGCCCCAAGACCTCCAACCACACCCCTCCAAAATGGGAGACGACTTTGAAGAACATGCTGAAGAACTGCTCAGAAAGAAAAAAATTAACAAGACAGAGTCCCAGTAACCAACAAAAGACACAAGTTTAAAGAAGTCTGGTCAACTGCAGCAAACACTACTGACAAGTCAAGAAGAATGAGGATAGACTACTGTTTCTGAGATCTTGTCATCAGGGAGTTTGGTGAGAGCCGTTGCAGTTGCAAGCAAGGAACAGAAGCCAAAGTGTAGGAGTTATAGGAGGGAATCACAGAAGAGAGTCTCCAGACAATAATTATAAACAGCGCCTTCAATGAGCTTAGGAATGAAGAAGAGATAGGCAATGAGATATGATATGAAGAACCAAGTAAGGTCAAAAGTGCAGTTTTTAAGAGGCAAACGCTTGCTTATGCTGCAGTGGAAAAGAGCCAGAGGACAGTGAGAGGTTAAGAAAGAGAGTAAGGGAAGGGAGAAATAAGAGGAAGAACAGAACATGGGGTCACTGGGGCAAGTGGAAGGGGTACAGATGGAAAGTAGACAAGAAACTGCTGCTGCTCTGACAGTGGAAGAGAAAGGATTAGGGGAAGGGAGGGAGAAGAGAGTGACAGAAGGAAGAGCATACTGTATCTATTTTTCCTTAGGAGAAAAGCGAGATCCTATGTGAAGAAAAGCAGCAGAGGGAAAAAGAGGCAAGAGTTTGAGCAGTGAGTTACAGAGGCAACTGGGATTTAATTTGGGGATTCAATTAAGTTGGAGAATACAGCTGTTTTCTAAAAAGATGGCGCGACTGAAAGAAAAAAAGACTTCATAACGAAAAAGACTGTCTTGGTCTAAGGATATTCACCAGAGACACTCCACAGTATGAGAGCAGAAGCAAATATCTGGGAGTTCACAAAGCAGACTGCAATGGAAGTGTTTAATTCTAAGTATGTGCTTAAATCTCTGCTGAATCAAGGCCAGATATTTTAGTAGCTTAACTATGTCTTTAGCATGCAATCAAGAAAAGAGCCCATGCAACCAGAGGTGGAAAGAAGGACCTGCAATAAGTGAATGTATCTATACAGCTGCTTTAAGAACACACAGGTAAATGCTGTTTTGCTCACTCAGGTTCTGTGAAATCAAAACTCCTCCCTTTAATAAAAAGTGATAAAAGCAAGTTCTCTACTTGTTTCACCTGGCAGAGTTTAACCAGTCTCTTGCCTGTTGTACAGATTTCACTGCAGGTGAGTATCATTCGGTCTTCTCCTAAATTGTTTTCTATGCATATAAAAACAATTAAAAAAAACCTCAACAACTTTACTGTGTAATATTTTGGACAAAAATGCTGAACAGTCTCTGGGGACGGGGAGGGAGAAGGAAGAGGAAGAGAGTTTTCAATTTCTTTCAGCAAGCCAAAACCAAATTGCAGTTTTCCACGCATGGTATAGACAATGTAAAGTCCCCACGATCAAGGTCACTAGGAATGGTGATAATCACCACACCAGCCCAATGACTGTGAAGTGCAGGATATAAAACCACAAACACGGTAAATGAGCAAACTTTTCATAACCAAAGTGTGTTAAAAGGAAAATTAATCCAACCAGAAACTGAACTCCATGTTGTAATCAGCCCTTTGTCAGCTTGTTTCAGCAAGAGTTCCAGAGCCAGATCCACAGCTGCTACCACAGCTGGAAGCACGGAGCCTCCTGAGAAGCCAGTTGCAGACTCAGATGCTGCTGTTTCCTGTTTATTATTATAGTGTAAGTTCGCATATAATTTACCATGTTCACTGCAGATGTATTTATTTTTATTGGATGTTCGTGCTAAAATGTATATGCCTATCATTTGGTGAATTCGTAATATTAAGGTTGATATATTCTGTCTCTTTGCAAAGGAAGCCATTTGTTAAAAACAGGCAATCTTAACTGTAAGGAGAGGGGAAATACAAAGAAGAGAAGAGGGAAAGGAGATTCTTCCAGAAACAGAATCTTCAAGCCAAGCCCAAAGTGTGGAAATAAGGCCAGGATTTTTCTTCCACATTTGATTTAAAAAAAAAAAAGAAACAACTTCTCCATATATTTAGAGACCAGTTGCGAGTAATATATATACTATTCAAAGTGAATTCCTATAGTAATAATATTTGTTATTATTTTTAGAATGCCCAGAAAACACTTAAATTGTGAACTATATTCTAGACAATATCTTCTCTAAAAACAGAACAAAACTGTTACTATCATGAAGGGCCACTTAACCACTTAACTTTTAATAACTATCAAATTATCCACGGAGCAATCAGTAACATACTAGCAAACACATTGTATTGTTACCTTATAATTTCATACTAACATTTCAAGTCTGATTTTACACTACCCGTTAAGAAGAAACAGAGATCATTTTTACTTCCCACAGGTATCCCTCTCATTTTTTTTAAAAAAAATAAAGCACCTCTTCTCGCCTACTGCTATTTTCTATCTGTAGGCACAAAAAAATGGGTAAAAGTTGGTATAAAGTTATTCCTAAGGAAAATCTCTCCTTCTACATAGTGCAATCAGCCAGTATGATAGAGACAGTAAAATGGCTCCTACATCCTTTTGTTAACCTGTCCCCAGTACAGAGAAATGCACCAAGTCCCCACATCCCAGCAATCTCTGGCTTCTCTAACTTCTCCAGGGGACTATGACCCCTACACCTTAATACTGTGTAAACCTACAGATTTGTTTACCATTTGCATACTAAAATGTGTTGCTGCCAATTAGATGTTCATCTACATTTTGTTGTTCCCATAATCTCAAATATAGGCTCAATTCTAGTGACATGAAGTGTTAAATTGGTTTTACTACCTAAAGAAGTGATAATGGTTTATTATCAATATAATTCTGACTATGCTAAACTATACAGCGTAGTCTAAAAATGGGGGTTTAAAGCCGTGTAAAAAACCCATGTGCACTCCAGCCCTAAGTATTCCAGAATACCAAGTATAAGTTGAAAGTTTCTGTCTGTATTTATAAAACATACACAGCTTTAAACTGTACTGATTTGTGCAGAACTGATTTGCTGGAGTTTATCTCACGGTACTTCTAATTAGGTACATAAAATACAGTATTGTAAAGCCATTCAAATATCTGGAATTAAGGTATTTAAGATGAACTGTAATAAAAGAAAAAAAAGTGTTATTGAATTGAATTATAAAGATCAGATTGTCTTGATAATCAGAAGTTTCACATAATCAGAATGTTTCTTTATAAACAAAACAGACTGCATTAGTTTCCAAAATTACTTGTTATAAAGTATATTAAAATAAAATCGATGTGTTCTTCCACGTTTTTTCAAAATAAATTTAAATATCACTAGCACAAGATAATGAAAATGAATTCTTTCTCTTTAAATTTCCACTATTTAGTGTCGTACCTTGTGTATTAGCATCAAAGTGAACAATAACTATTTCCCATAATCAACAAGGAATTATATATGTTGTAACCTGTAACCTTTATTATAATAAAATATAAAAGGTAATAATAATAATACCACATACAATCATTTGTTTGGTATCTATTTGTCATAGCAAAAAATATTGCTATATTTCAAGTATATTAACCACTATTTGAATTCTATATAAACACAGATGTAAGTCAAATATTGATACATTTCAATATGCTTTTATGTATTGAGAACTTCACCATACTGCTCATTCTTAAAAGACACAGGACTATAAACAAAGGAGTTACATACACCAGTTTAGAATTAATGTGTGATTGCATGTGCTTTAATTTATGAAGCAGCAGCTTTGTAAGGAAATGATTCTAGAGTTATTTTACAGCAAACATTTGCATCTGTTTTTCTAACGCTGAACCTCTAAACATTTGCATACACATTCACATTTGCACATGCAAATAGCCCAAATGGCCTCAAAAGCGCTATTCACATGAAAATTTTTCAGGACTGGGACATAAATACAGCTTTCAATTGCTGGTCATGGAGAAATGTTTTTTAGAAGAGAAAATAAAATTACGACCTTTCAGCTCTTCTATTCCCAGTTAATTTTTATTAGGACTAAGACAGTTCTATACAGAACTGAATGTTTCAGAGGGAGATAGGTTGACTTTATTTCACTGTCACAGGACACAAAGTAGGTAGTGAAGTACCAATTGTGGAAAAGAGGGAAACACAGGTCCTTTCTTACTGTATTCTCTAGTTCTATTGTACCAATTGCAGTTTATTTCTGTGTCTTTTTAAATTTTGAAATACATTAACTTGGAAGAATCTACCTTAATCAGAATTTAAATAACATTTTCTTCACATGTAAATTAAAAATGCATTTAAATTAAAACAGTCCAAGTGACCACTTGCAATTACCATTTGCTACAGTTTTTCATCAATCCTGGCTGTTAGACTGAAAAAGATGTGATATTTTTAATAGTACCTGCATTATACATTAAAAGATGCAATTCTAAAACCAGTGTATATTGTGTCATTTCACAAGCAAAATATGCGTAGTAGTAATTAGCTGACCACACATTTTATAACAGATTTGGCTCAGTGTCTTCACAAAATGTGTCCCAGATGTTACTGTAAAGTTTTTATGCATGTACAAAAAAATAAAAATAAAAACCCCTTTATGATGCTAATAAATAGTCTACCTTCTAAGACCATACGCAAGATTTCAATTCTTCATAAACATTTGAACTAATTTAGTAAACATTTAGAGAACTGTGTACTGTGTTACAGATTTTAAATGTGACAGCTGACAACATAAATTTTCTGGATGATGATCGAGGCAATGTTAGTGCAGCTGTAGCAACATGCAAAAGCTTAAAGTTTAGTTTCAACTGTTTGAGTGCGTTTTTCATAAGATTCAGGATTGCCAATGATTTATGCTCACTACATAAATTCTAAATTGCCAGTAAAAATAGGAAATAAAATTTGAACCCCTTAAAATTATTTTTGGAAGTATTTTTCAACTGCACAAATAAGGAGTTAGGGCAAGGCACTAAATTATCCATTTCCTGCAAATAAATAACACTTTAAACAATAATAGTGCTTTAGAAAGGAAACAATCTGTATTGAAATTAATAAAAATGCAGTTTATGCATATTAATATTTTTATTACCTAAGTAATTCAAGCAAAATATTTAGCCTACAGAATTTATATTAGAAGCCAAAATGTGTAGTCCTGGGAGCTTGCTTGAGCAAAGGCTGCAGGTTTCAGCCACAGATCTTTAAAAGTAGACGATCTCTAAAAGAGTGATTAAAAACAAAATGTTGATTCTTGGTGCACAGAGTACAAATCTTTCGCCATATAGTCCACAGCTTCATTTTGTGTTACCTTGCAGCACAAACCCTATTAATACATTTCTTATATTTATTGCAATTTAATTATAAGGTCCTGATGCCTATGCACAGGTAGGATGGGATTCATCTGTTCTAACTTCTCTTATCAAAAATAATAATCTACAGCCTATGCTTTAGACAGGCCATCTCTAAGATGACAAACATAGGATAGGACCCAAGCTCCTTAGCAGCCAAAAGGATGGATCATCGGGAGACTGATGCATCTTATCCTAAGGCATGTACTTTAAAAAGCACATATGATAAATCATAGCCTGAAGGCTGCCTATCTACCTCTAGTAACTACAAGAAGATTTAGGATCACAAGCTCAGACTTGTGTGGTCATGCTTAGATTTGCCTCATGTTACAATAATAATTGTAACCAATATATAAGTATTTTCAGTAAATAGAAGCCATACAAGAAAATAAAACCTGAAAATAACTTCCCCCTTGAAATTAAATAGCTAGTCAAACCATGACCACCAGTTCTAAATACTGAATGTCCACTGACTAATTATGTAAAATCCCATCCTTTTGTTTCCAAAATGCCGGGTTTGAGGTCATTCAACAGAAACTCCCAAATTTAAATTTCTGAAACTGTCAGTTTCTGCCCCTGCTTGACTTGATACTTACAGATGAGGATATAAAGCATAAAGAACATGGCATAAAAAACAACTTGCCACAAGGCCGTAGGTGTCTCAGCATTTAGAGAATTTTGCATGGAATTGGGATACAGAAATACCATTTATTTTATCTGTCACTAAATGCACCTTCTTTAGTAGCAGCTAAATATGGGATCATAAATCAAGAACATAAATTGCAGGCT
This sequence comes from Strix uralensis, assembly GCF_047716275.1. Classification (NCBI taxonomy): domain Eukaryota; kingdom Metazoa; phylum Chordata; class Aves; order Strigiformes; family Strigidae; genus Strix; species Strix uralensis. The sequence continues at coordinate 27,650,901 of NC_133974.1, forward strand.
TTGATACCTAATTCTTTTTTGATTGTTCTATCTCCAAGAAAAAGTGACCTTGATTGCACTGAATATTTCTATGAAATCTCTGTTTAAGTTTTGCTTTCTGATTATCTTTTCCATGCCTTTTTTCATTGAGGAAGAGAAGTCCTGTGTTTTATATCATTAAATACAATGTAAAACTCCACAAGTCTTCTAAATGCACTGCAATGTTTGGGAACTAATGAACTACTTCCTCTCAAGTCCTAATGAATTCCTTGTAGCAGCTCAGGCTTTTGTTGGGTACTAGTACCAGAGAAAATTATGGTTTAGTCTTCTAGAATTCAGCTGGAAATCATGGTCTGCTTCTATAATCTTACTCCTCACAAGCAGCTACAATGCTGTAAACAGATGTATTTACTTCCTGGATTTGGCACTCACAGAATCCTCTAGGTTTGAAAAGACCTTGAAGATCATCCAGTCCAACCATTAACCTCACACTGACCGTTCCCAACTACACCATATCCCTCAGCGCTACGTCAACTCAACTCTGAAACACCTCCAGGGATGGGGACTCCACCACCTCCCTGGGCAGCCCATTCCAACGCCTAACAACCCGTTCTGTAAAGAAATGCTCTCTGCAACCTCCTTTCAGGTAGTTGTAGAGGGCAATGAGGTCTCGCCTCAGCCTCCTCTTCTCCAGACTAAACAACCCCAGTTCCCTCAGCCGCTCCTCGTACGACATGTGCTCTAGACACTTCACCAGCTTCGTTGCCCTTCTCTGGACACGCTCGAGTAATTCAATGTCCTTTTTGTAGTGAGGGGCCCAAAACTGAACACAGTAATCGAGGTGCAGCTTCACCAGTGCCAAGTACAGGGGTAAGATCCCTTCCCTGTCCCTGCTGGCCACGCTATTTCTGATGCAAGCCACAATGCCATTGGCCTTCTTGGCCACCTGGGCACACTGCTGGCTCATGTTCAGCCGGCTGTCAATCAACACCCCCAGGTCCCTCTCTGACTGGCAGCTCTCCAGCCACTCCTCCCCAAGCCTGTAGTGCTGCTGGGGGTTGTTGTGGCTAAAGTGCAGCACCCGGCATTTGGCCTTATTGAAACTCCTACAGTTGGCCTTAGCCCATCGCTCCAGCCTGTCCAGGTCTCTCTGCAGAGCCTCCCTACCCTCGAGCAGATCAACACTCCCACACAACTTGGTGTCATCTGCAAACTTACTGAGGGTGCACTCGATCCCCTCGTCTAGATCATCAATAGAGATGTTAAACAGGAGTGGCCCCAAAACCGAGCCCTGGGGGACACCACTTGTGACCAGCTGCCAACTGGATTTAACTCCATTCACCACCACTCTTTGGGCCCGGCCATCCAGCCAGTTTTTTACCCAGCAAAGCGTGTGCCCATCCAAGCCACGAGCAGCCAGTTTCGCCAGGGGAATTCTGTGGGAAACAGTGTCAAAGGCCTTACTAAAGGCAAGGTAAACAACATCCACAGCCTTTTCCTCATCCAATAAGCAGGTCACCATGTCGTAGAAGGAGATCAGGTTTGTCAAGCACGACCTGCCTTTCATAAACCCATGCTGACTGGGCCTGATCATCTGGTTGTCCCTCATGTGTTGTGTGATGGTACTCAGGATGAGCTGCTCCATCAGCTTCCCGGGCACCGAAGTCAAGCTGACAGGCCTGTAATTTCCTGGATCATCCTTCCGACCCTTCTTATATATGGGCGTCACATTGGCCAATTTTCAATCTGTCGGGACCTCCCCGGTCAGCCAGGACTGCTGGTAAATGATGGAAAGTGGTTGGCGAGCACCCCAGCCAGCTCCTTCAGCACCCTCGGGTGTATCCCATCTGGTCCCATAGACTTGTGTATGTCTATGTGATACAGCAGGTCACTGACCATCTCCTCCTGGATTGCGGGTAGGTCGTTCTCCCAGTCTCTGTCTTCTGGCTGAGGAGGCTGGATTCCCTCAGTACAAGTAGTCTTGTTATTAAAGACATTCAAAACTGATGCTTCTTATTTATGGGTATTTTTTAATTTTTTAACTAATTAAAAGTTTTAAGTCCACCTTCTAGAGCTTTGTTCAACTGCTAAGAGATCTACCATTAAGAAAAAGTCATGAATTCTGTATTTCTATGTTCATGCTCCTGCTATTGTTTTTCTGGTCTTCAGAATTTTACTCAACAAAGTAAAGCTGAAGCTTAAGAGAAAATACTGAGGTAGATGGACACTAAACAATCCTTTTTATTATTATTTCTGAGCAATCATGCCACCTCAATGCTTCCTACAGATTCCTGTAACTCTGCCACCATGAGGAGTGCATCTGAATGAGTATGAAATGCAGGAACAAGACTCAGTGTATCATGATACTTGGTAATTATTCTCTTGAAAACATTTGTCTAGACTCTGATCCATAGCAATGTTTTGTTTCTCATTAATTTTTCCTCCTCAAAATCTCCCTGAGAAGGATTTTTTAAAAGTCCAAACAGCTTGTGTTAACCAGTTTTCTTTTATCTTCTAACTTATTAGCATGCTCAGAATTTTCTTTTCAATATTTTCATATACTGAAATCCACGTTCAAGGGATGTTTTAGATACTCAGAATTATTAACTCAGGGGTTTTTGTTATGAAATAAGGCTCCATATTACATAATTTAGATTTTTAGCAGATTAGATACTTTATTATTGAGTTATATTCGATCCCCCTGGACAAATACCAGACAGTCCTCTCCTAAAATTTTTGATTTGTTGAAGTGTAAGGTTATCTTATCTCCTGATGCCTCAACCTCTAATTTTCACTGGATAGATTAGTTCCCAAGCTAATATCCTATGATGAAGATAGCTGTAATATAAACATAAATGTAGTTTTTCTTCAGTATACTTGTATACTTCAGTATCTCTGATTGGATTCTTTAGTTGGTTATAATCCCACAAATCGACTGATTCTGTCAATGGCTTCCTACTTCTGAATGATTCACTTTTCTTAGACCTGTAAGCCTCAGGAAGAAAGCTATAGCTGGAGTGAACTTACATCATTTTCATTCACAACTTTGGATCTGTTCACTTTGTAGCATACCTGATATTAAGCAGTCCACTGTTGAAGCGCTGTGTAACATACTGCACCTGGCATGACAGACTCAATTAAATTGTCCTGCGTGCACTCTGTGAAGTTTGCCTAGGTTTGCATACTTTAGTGAAATTACAGATTTTTGTACTGCATGCACAAAATAAGCACTTTTAAAGCATAATCTGATTGTATTTTCTCTATGTTCAATTATCTCGTTTCTCTTCACCTGTGTACTGTTTTTTCTGTTTGTTTCATTACCTGGTTCTTGATACTCCTCTCTTTGTATCTCCTTTCTGCACTTCGGCCACAACAACCCCCAGCAGCGCTACAGGCTTGGGGAGGAGTGGCTGGAGAGCTGCCAGTCAGAGAGGGACCTGGGGGTGTTGATTGACAGCCGGCTGAACATGAGCCAGCAGTGTGCCCAGGTGGCCAAGAAGGCCAATGGCATTGTGGCTTGCATCAGAAATAGCGTGGCCAGCAGGGACAGGGAAGGGATCTTACCCCTGTACTTGGCACTGGTGAGGCCGCACCTCGATTACTGTGTTCAGTTTTGGGCCCCTCACTACAAAAAGGACATTGAATTACTCGAGCGTGTCCAGAGAAGGGCAACAAAGCTGGTGAAGGGTCTGGAGCACATGTCGTAGGAGGAGCGGCTGAGGGAACTGGGGTTGTTTAGTCTGGAGAAGAGGAGGCTGAGGGGAGACCTCATCGCCCTCTACAACTACCTGAAAGGAGGTTGCAGAGAACTGGGAATGAGTCTCTTTAACCAAGTAATAAGTGATAGGACAAGAGGGAATGGCCTCAAATTGCGCCAGGGAAGGTTTAGACTAGATACTAGGAAGCATTTCTTTACAGAACGGGTTGTTAGGCGTTGGAATGGGCTGCCCAGGGAGGTGGTGGAGTCCCATCCCTGGAGGTGTTTCAGAGTTGAGTTGACATAGCGCTGAGGGATATGGTGTAGTTGGGAACGGTCAGTGTGAGGTTAATGGTTGGACTAGATGATCTTCAAGGTCTTTTCAAACATAGAGGATTCTGTGATTCTGTGATTCCTTGTTTGGATTTCTTTCTTTTTATTCTTAAGTATTTTGTGTGTGTGTGTGCTCTGCTTCTGTTTGACCATTTCCTGCCTCCTACTTCTTCCTCTCTGTACGTGCCTTCCCATCCTACTGCTTTCTTATTGCCACACAGTTCATCAGATAGTAGACAGTAAGTGTATGGGAATGTTGTAGAATCCTACCATGGGAACAGTCATTTCCATCACATCAGTGTATCAGTGCCAAAATAACTCCTACTGGCATATTACAAATGCTTTAGACATACAATCTGTGGAAAAAAAAGCAGCAGGTTGCCACTTTCTTAAACATGTGAAACTACTGCACAGAAGGTAAGTTAACATTTTAAGTTCCAACATCAAGCTAGAGTACACCACAGGGGCTTCTTCATCACCTGCAGTTTACATCTTTTGGATCAGTTGCAAAGTCCATTTGTCAACACCCATAGCTATCCCAAAACATATACAATGCATAGACCTTTGACTACTCCCTTGACGGTTGGTTGCCTCTATTGTGCCATTTGGTTGTATTTTGTTAGTGAAATACAGGAATATGAAACAGAAAATATTGCCTGACATGCCTAGACAGCTGACAAAAACAGAAAACAAAAATTTAGTGTAAAAATGTTCACAGTGCATAAGGTTTGTTGCTACACACATGCTGTCTTTTCTGCATCGGCTGCCTACTCCCTTATCCACACCTCTCTGGGACCTAAAATTCAGGCATTCCTGAGCTTAACCTTCCTGGAGAACTCAAATTCCCAGTTCTGTTCTCAATTCAGAACTTAGTTTCAGAAAAATGTGGCAAATAGTGGTGGCAGAGACCTTTTAAACAAGAGAGCTCTTATAAGAGAAGTTGCTCAGGAAGGCAAACCCTGACTCTACCTGACAGCAGTCAGGTAGAGTATTTAAACTCTGGTAGAAGTTATTGTTTCTAAATACAGTGAAAGTCCTTACTTTTCTATTCAGTGATTTTCCACCTGAAACATATAACCAAGCTAGGGAAAAAGGACACAAGCATTTATGAGCTATCCTTGGTTGAATGTGTGTGTGTTAATATCCTCGGGTTGGACAAGATGACCTCCAGAGGTCCCTTTCAACCTAAACCATTCTGTCATTCTGTGATCCTTTGAGGCTGAGGTATAACTAAAAGTCAGATCTCATTTTCTCAAGGCAAAAGCTAAACTACCACGCTATTGTGCAAAAAGTGAGCAGTGGCATTACCTCATCACTATTTCTGGAGGAAAGAGAGATCCCATTATTTATTACCAGACAAGTTTTCAAGCACTTAGTCTCTGAGGTATCTACCTCTATCTATTTTTCAAGTCCAGGTATTTTCTGAGCATGATGTAGTTTGAATTACTAGTAATCCTCAAGGAATCTCATTGTTGAGTTTCTCCTTGAACCTATGCAAGCCTTTTTGCATTCACAAGGACCTTCACAAATAATCTTAGATAAGTAGCTCTGTGTAATGCAAAAGAAAATGGAAATGAAAACCAAAGACTGTTCAAGGGCAAGGATTCAGGATTATTTCAAGTTTAAAAAAGGTACTCTAGAGAAAGATAAATAAGGGACAATTCCAGAGTTTCACACGCTAGGGACTCCAAACACTTCAACGCCTGGAGTTTTCAGAATAATTTATATAGAGAATATTTTTTTTCTTAGGAGTAATTTTGTTCTATCACTTTTATACCTTGACTCTACAGTGTATGAAGTGATATATTATTCATACTATAATAAAAGTATGCAGGGTATTTTTTAAGGTGCAGGCAACAGAGTTAAGAGTTCTCAGCAGCACAAAATAAATGTTATACTGTCATCTGTGATGATAAAAATAAATTTGTATAATAAAAGGATTATGTTTATACACACAGCTTTTTTTTTCAATTTCCAGAGAAAGCTAGTCACCATTAGTAGTTACAAAACACAGAGCAAAATTGATATATTCAATCTTTTAAAATAAAATCACAATAAAGACTAATATTTCAATTCATCTAAAATGTAAAAATCTGGTAATATACTTTTCTACCAGTAAAAAAAAACCCTGTAAAAGCAACTCAAATAACTGTATTACTTAAGAATCTTTATATTTACCCACGCACTGGAATATCCATATTCCTTGCAGATTTAGCAATTTCTTCAAATTTTTCTATGCTTTCTTCAATTGAACAATTAATATTCATTTTGCTAAAAGATTCAGATGCTGCACCAAATACTGAGACTTCTGTAGCCCCTGCTGCAATCTGGAAAATACATTTCAATAAAACAGAATCATAACACTGTATTAAAAGTTTAGATTAAACATATAATTCTGTACAACATTCTAGAATTTTAAAGCACATTATAAGTATATCAACCATAACTAAAATATAAGTTTCATTCCGATTTTTTTTAAATCTATTGCATACAAACAGATTGAATCAAATTTTAAGTTAATTCACTATGGCATATTTCCTTCCTCTTGTGAGCAATTAGGTAAACATATTTTTAAAGTGATAAATGATAAAGGTATTAAGATGTAGGAAATCACATGAACCAACTATGAAAGGAACAATGAATGACACTTATATTCATTTTTCAGAAAAGGAAAAGATCACATAACAGCTCTGAAATATCCATTCTCTGTACAAAGCCTGTTCCTCATGAATGCCAGGAAGTCATTCTCATGCTTAGGAAAGCTCTGTGCCTGCATGTGCCTACAGCAGCAACAATAACCAATGGGGATTTCCTTGTTACAGCCAGCTCTAGGATCAAGGGCTCCATTGGTCTTGGTGTCATAGTCGATACGGATAATATGGAAAATGTGCATGTGAGAGTCTGCTGAGAAAAAGTCTCAGAGCAAATACCAGTCTAGAAAATGTGTAAATGTGGTGACTTCACTGAAGGGGCAATTAGCCTGCGTTTGTACTCAGTACCTCAGTACTCAGTAAATCAACTAACATGAGGCAAACTAGAATGCTGAAAGCCAAATGATAGGAGAAGAAAACATTTACACTTAGGAGAATAGCTCATTAATTAATTCTCACTCTCTGGTAAGAATAACACTCTTGTTCTATGAAAAAGAACGGAGCTTTTCCCTTTCCTCTCTGCTTCTGCTAAATAATGTTTAAGCTTCAGCAACCCTTACAAGAGCAAACATCCTTTCAATCAGAGGGAAGAAAAAAAGAACTGCAGCAAGAAAGGACTCAGCAATCACCTAAAATTGTTTTTGCATTGTTTTCATTATATCACTAAATACAGTATAGAGACATAGCAGACTTAATTCAACTCATATAAGCTAGCGTTGTGGACAAAGTTGTGGCACTATAAATCTGACTATTGATAGTTAACTCGCCTATGTACAGGATTCTGTTTTAACAGAGATTTCATACACAGTATAGAAACTGAATTATAGACTACAGCACAAATGTCCATCGAGCAGTATGCTTTCCAAATACAGCTTGTCCTATATCAAGACAAAAGCATAGAAGCATGACAAATTTTCAGAAAACAAACAAGTGTAAAGATTTGACTGTCAATGTGTATGTTTTAAGAAGACTGAACTGCTCCATTTTCACAATTCGAAACACTTCAAGTCTATAATTTTGAATATTTATTTTGCATGAACTGAAACAATTTAAACTTTCAGACCCTACCAAAATGAAATGCAGAATTTAAGAAATCTAATACATTTCTATAAAGCATTTTAATTCAAATGACTCTTTCCTCATTTCTCTTCACTACTTTCCAGTAAGACACTCCTGAGAAACTTTTCTACGACCAACATATCAAAGAAGGAGAAGGAACTGTCTTTCTCTTTATACACAAGCATCATTTATAGGAACTTCCATTAAAATATGAATATATAGAGCTTAACATCACTCTGTGAATTTGCCCATTTTTCACAACGAAAAAGGTTTTTAATTTAAAAAACTATAGCTTAGTTCTAACAGGGCAGGATATATGACATTAAATAGCTAGTTTATAGTAGTGAACTGAAAGTATCTGAAACATGAAAGAAGTAATTGTGGACATCTATGAAGGCACTTACAGCAGAATGAAAACCTTGAAGATTAGGCGTGAGAACAGGATATTGGACTCCAGGATGTCGCTCAATGCCCCTCATTACTTCTTTGTGATCTGCCATCTAAAATAGATAAATAATTTGTACTTCTCAGCAGTTATTTTCTGATTTTATATAGCTAAGCAGAAATTAGCTTAGACTGTGGTTTTGCCTTCATTAGGTATACAGTTCATACAAAAAGTGTAACAACAAAGGAGTTAATGTTGTACAAGCACTCTTTTTTTTGGATTTCTTAACTTTTGAGTATTTGAATTGCAAGATTTCCCGTTCTATATGAATATAAAATTGGGGCTAAGATTTCTACAGTGTTTATTTTTGTGTATATATGTAAAAAACATAATTTGCATCATAAATTTATAGACTTGTGATCATGCTGATCATTAGCTGTTATTGCAACTTTAAACTTACCTCAATGGACTCAATAAGTGGAATTAAAAGAATAACTGACGTTTTAAAACGATCCAAATTCTGAAAACTTCAGCACTCTGATAAATGTGACTTCACAATCTTAACCATAAACAAACCTGAATTACTCAATACTGTAATCAGCATATTTGAAAAGACTAATCACAAGTCTATCCTTAAAAATATAGCAAAACGTAGCAAAATCCAGTTCTCTGCATAGTGTAACATTTTAATATACTTAGAATAGCAGGAAAAAAGGAAGGGTTAATAGAAACACATATGTGGCCAGTGGTTCATAGAAAACAGGTGCTAGGCTGTTACCAGTTGATTAATCTGCTCAGCAGCTGTTGCACTCCTATTGTAAGGTCACTCTGAGCTATTGACTTTTCAGCAAAGTCCTCCTGGTATGCTGTTTCTCAGGAAAGTTGATTAAAGAGTTTTATAGGTTAACAATGGACTAAATTGGATTTGTTAGCAACTGACATCATCTACCTGGATTGAACAACTGATGTCATCTACCTGGACTCGTGCAAGGCTTTTGACACTGTCCCGCACGATATCCTTGTCTCTAAATTTGTGAGACATGGATTTGACAGATGCACCACTTGGTGGATAAGGAATTAGCTGGATGGTCGCACTCAAAGAATTGGCTCAATGTCCAAGTGAAGAGCAGTGACAAGTGTCATTCCTCAGGGGTCAGTGTTGGGACCAGCACTGTTTAACATCTTTGCTGGAGACATGGACAATGGGATTGAGTGCACCCTCAGCAAATTTGCCGATGACACCAAGCTGTGTGGTGCGGTTGACATGCTGGAGGGAAGGGATGCCATCCAGAGGGACCTCAACAGGCTTGAGAGATGGCCTGTGCAAACCTCATGAAGTTCAACAAGGCCAAGTTCAAGGTCTTGCACATGGGTCAGGGCAATCCCAAGCACAAATATAGGCTGGGAGATGAGTGGATTGAAAGCAGCCCTGCAGAGAAGGGGTAGTAATGGATGGAAAACTGACTATGAGCCAGCAACGTGCGCTTGCAGCCCAGAAAGCCAACCACATCCTGGGCTGCATCAAGAGAAGTGTGGCCAGCACGTCGAGGGAGGTGATTCTCCCCCTCTACTCCGCTCTCATGAGACCCCACCTGCAGTACTGTGTCCAGTTCTGAGGCCCCCAACATAAGGACATGGACCTGTTGCAGCAGGTCCAGAGGAGGCCATGAAGATGATCAGGGGGCTGGAGCACCTTCCCTATGAGGACAGGCTGAGAGAGTTGGGGTTTTCAGCCTGGAGAAGAGAAGGCTCCAGGGAGACCTTATAGCGGCCTTCCAGTACATAAAGGGGGCCTACAGGAAAGCTGGAGAGGGACTTTTTACAACTGCATGTAATTACAGAACAAGAGGTAATAGCTTTAAACTCAAAGAGGGTAGATTTAGATTTGATATAAGAAATAAATTCTTTACTGTGAGGGTGGTGAGACACTGGAATAGGTTGCCCAGAGAAGTGGTGGATGCTCCATCCCTGGAAGTATTCAGGGTCAGCTTGGATGGGGCTTTGAGCAACCTGGTCTAGTGGAAGGTGTCCCTGCCCACAGCAGGGAGGTTGAAACCAGGTGATCTTTAAGGTCCCTTCCAACCCAAACCATTCTATGATTTCATGATTCTATGATTTTTTTTTCAAAAGAAGAAAATACTTCTTTATTATAGCAAGGGTCAAAGACCATTACTTTATTCAAGCATTTGTTTTGCTTAGTCTCCCCTCACAAAAGAAACTGCCTTTTCCAGATATTCTTAGACCTTTCTCACTCAAGTTTAAACATACTCCGTTTACTAATCAGGAAGATGAATCAAAGACTTACTTGTGTAATAAACTAGATTATTTAGACAAACACATTTTCTTAAAGAACAGGAGGAAAAATGAGTTTATTTTTTAATGGTGTGCATGCCTAAAAACAATACAGTTAATAAGACATATCCCTTGTATTTCATGTCCTACAGATTTTCAGTTTTAAAAAACTAATAGTGCATTTTAAATGTTCTTTAAATCAGCTCTCATAAAAGCAAATCTTCCAAGCAAACAGTATTAAATTGGATTTCTGATTCTTTGCACACTCATGAAAAGTAATTTGAGGAATACTGTATGAAAAGAGATATGAACTACAAAGCTTTTGTTACTCTGTATTTTCAATGAATACTTTATTGATAACTTTGCAGTACCACAATTCTAAATATGTGATATTAAATTATACCAGATTATTAAGTGACAAGACTACTGGCAACCTGGAATCTTCCTGTCACTGATTTTCTACTATTAAAATAAATGGACTAAAAATATCAGAAATATGCATGTATGCCTCCTCAAATATAAGTCCAACATGCATCTAAAAAGGAAGTGGATATATGGTATGAAAAGTGTCTTACAGTCAGACACAACTCACTTCTCATCAGCAAACAAGTGATGGCACAAAGCAACTTTTTGTAATTGCTTCTAAATCAGTGTGACCAACTAACATATCTGATAACCTCCCAAAAAAACATTTGGTAATGCCTTAGTTTTTTAAGAACAATTTTTCATTCCTTAATTTAATATAAACAGTATCTACATTTCTCAGGGCAAGGAAGAATGTTTGAAACCAAATGATTAATTAAATGGCAAATGCTGGAACTAATTCCACACTTTAAAATTATAGCCTGACTTAAAATATACTAGAAAACCAAAATGACACTTTTTCAACCAGTATAAAGCTGCCAGATCCAAATAATATATATTACATTTGTCCCATTACTATTTTTCCTGTAAGTAAAATCCCATTTTAACACATATTGCATGTTATAAGATTTTAAATTATAATAAAATATTTCTTTTCCGAATTTCTTTAAAAATAAGCTTTCCAACAGTAGGTATTTATAATTTTTGGCCGTTTAGGTTATAGGTGTGGGATCCTGTTTTATATGGCACCTCGCTACTGGGGAACTTTTTCTTTTAGCTCTTTTCAGTAAAAAAATCCTCTGCCAAAAAAAACAGTGGATGGGAAACCATAAAAGAGCTTTAAAATACTAAAAAAAGAAATAAGTGAATGAGTGATCTAAACATAACCATGAATTCTATTCCCATGACCTATGAAAAGAAAAAAGGAGCAAAGAAAAGACAAAGTCAAGACTGCACTCCCTATCAGAGCAACACATTCTTATCTTTTAAATTAAAAACATTTTAAACACAAATTAAGCCATTAAAGTAAAGTATTCAGACATGAATTTAAGATAAGAAGGGGTTGTTACTTTTTTTAAAAACCGACAAACCTGTGCTAAATTTGGTACTCGTACTGGCTCACAGGAAAAGGAAATAATTAAACAAGAAAGGAAGAAATCCACCTTTGCTTTAGACTTTTCCATCTAATGCTTAAAACCCAACACTATTCTCTTTGCTGTAACTGCCAAAGTTTGGTGGCACTTGGAAAAACTTGGTCTAGCTGCTTTCAATGGACGTGATATCATTGCCCCTGCACTGACCTTCTGCACTGTTGCTGTTCTCTTCCCCTTTCTATTATCCTTCCTTTAGGCCCTTCCCTGGCAATCCCGAGAACACTGAAATAAATCAAAGGATTCCCTCAAAGTGCTGTACAGTTTGCTCTGCTAACGCATGAATAAGTATGACTGTACTATGTTTTTCTCAAGAGGAAAGCCTGGGATACAGTCCAGGCCCAGGATGTATTGTCAGTTTAAACCAGACAAACTTTATATACATTTTGACAGATCTGCAACAAACAATGTTAAAAATGGAAGTATTTTCTCGAATGAATTAATTTCATGTTTTATTTTGTAAATAACTTGTGTGGTCCTTACTAAACATGTAAGTATTCAAATGCTTCTGTGCAAACAAGTGTGTAATTTCTTCAAAATTAGCTTAAATCATATAGACGAGTATTGACTTATTTCCTTACTTGCAGGGAATAATTAAGTTTGCACAAACAGGAGCTACACAGTATACTTCAGGACTAAGCCTGAATTAGCAGTGTTAAATCTCAAAAATGACAATGTAGTTTTGCTGCTGACTTCAGAAAGGCTAGGATTTCTGCTGAATTCTACCAAATGTAAAAATTAATTTTGGAAAAATAATGAGCAAATTATTATGATTCATCAAAACTCAGTACGGCTGCTGGTAGAGTCCTAGATCCGCAAGATAACTAATGCGCCTAAATACTACTACATATAAGATAGTCCCAAACTTAGATCTTCCAAATACACTTCCAAATGCGGAAAATGAAATTCATTTAAGGAAAAAGAAAAAAAGGTATGTTACCTTTCTTTTTTACATCAATGACTATTTGTTCTCAGAAGAGTAGAAACGAGGTAGGAACATCATTAAATTATGTTAATGATCCCCAATTCTTTAGTTACCAACTGAATGTTTACATAAATAACGAGGAAAATAAAATGCACAAGTAGTTTCTTTGACTCCATTCCACAGTACGTTAACATTGATCATAAAGAATTTTCTCTATATTATTAGCTGCAAAAGTCACTGCCCCTTTGTGAGCAAACTCAAAATCAGAACAGAATCTGCAACATCTCTCCTTAACTAGAATCCTTCAACATGTAAGCGTGTCTGTTTGTATGTGTGTGCGCTTATGTTAGTGTTTGGAAAAGGAGGACCGCACAGTGGATAGATACACAGAAAAGTTCCAAGTGCAGCAGACATTTAAAACTGGTTTGGCTTCAGGTAAGACTCAGTTTCCATGACTTTTCACACAACTCCCAGGCCTGGGAAGACTACTCCCTTGGTTTGGTGCTAGGGAGCACTCCTGAGAAGTTTACCCAGTTTGCATAAACCCTGTGCCTCTAGGTTTTCCTGACCTGTTTCTAGGTCTCTGAATTGGTGTTGCTTCTGCGAGAAGTCCCCTCCACCATGACTATTCCCCAGAGATCAGCCCCACTGCTATTCATCTGGATACTCAAGTTCAACACTCTACATCCCAACTGCTTCATATTCTCAAATCTTTATGTCTACACTCAGCATCCTATATCCCAGTTGCCCTTTACTCATGGTGTTCATCCATCATCCCCACACCTCTTACCCCCACTCAGCATCCTGTGACCAATTCTCTCAGTGCCCATTTACTGCTGTCCCTTGCACATACACACACATCCAAATTCCTACCCTCATGCTGCAAGGGACAAATCAGGAATCACCTGATAGATTATTTATGTTTGGAGGGCAATGACAACATTTAAGATTTCTCACACCCTATGTAGTAATCATGGCAAATTGTACTTCTAGCATTTGTGTTGATCAGAGCCTGGAGTGCTCCCCGCCTAAGAGTTTAGCTGCCTGCACTCGAGGCCAGCTCATTGATAAGAAGACAGTAACTTGAGAAGACTCAATCAGCCTTGGAGATCATCAATAAAAGCTAGAAAACAGATCAGCAGAGGCTCCCCCAGACAGCTCTATTAAGAAGTCTTAACATGGCCTCCCCTCTCTTTTCACTGAACTTCACAGCAACTTTTAAGCTGAGACACTCTCCCTGCCTAAGAAACAGCACAACTGCACAGCAGCAGCCAAGCCCATGCCTGCCCATGTAGCTTACTGACTGGATCCTGACTATGTCTTCCTGGCTTAATCTGGGACCTGCCACATCACTGCAGACTCACCTGAGTATGTGTACTCTTGGCTGTTCTGGTTACCCTCACCAGACCTGCTCTGCTCTCACAGACTGTTAGACTGCCCTTTGGTCAAAAAGGCTACAACCTCGGCTCCCCCTGTTATCATGCTTGGCTTCCAGTTCCCCTTCTCTTCTGGAGCAACCTGCTCCTGCTGATGATAAGTTAGGGATTTAACCCGCTTTCTGCACAGTTTACAGCTTTTCTTCAATTTTGACTACTTTTTAATAATTAGTTCAACTTCAGTTGACCTGAATAAAAGCATAAAACCTCAAAACTGTGTAAATGGTGTCTGACAACAGCATGTGATTTACAAATAAACAACATTATTTCAATTCCCTTTTCTTGTATAATTATAGAGGCTATACTACCAGAAAACTCCACTACGGGTAATGGTGTTTAAATGGAAATAGTTCTGCATGGTGACAATTTTACATACCTGAGGCACCCATTTGGATGAAACAAAACTGGTCACTTCTATTGCAGGCAGGCCTGTTTTGGAAAGCCGGTTGATTAACTCAATTTTGATATCAGTTGGGACTATCACCTATGGACATGGAGACATACTATAGTAAAGTATTTCATGCAGTAAGAAACTTTTGTAAGCAAAATGCTCTCAGTACATAAACAATACTTTTTTTTTAAACAATGAACTATACTCATACATTATTACTATAACTATACTGTTTCCTGACAGTAGGAAGCTACTGCATAAGGAAAGCACTAGGCAGTATACATGATCCTACTCCATTTTTTGTCCACCACAAAAGAATGAGGAAGCACTTCTGTGCAACTGGTTATAGATCTGGCCTCACTAATTGTTAGTAACCAAACACCAATGTAGCAAAGAAGCAACAAAGGAAATAGTAACACATAGTTTAACCAGAGAAAAATGGAGGGAAAAAAGCTCCACGGCTGAGGCAGAGTAATTCCATTCTGTTAATACTGCTAACATCTTTGATATCAGTAACAACAATGTATGTAAGCTTATCCCCCTGTTTGTGGAAACAGATGACTGTTTTGATACATGTACCCTATTTTACATAGTCTTTTTCAATCTTCCATGCTTCCCTACCACCCTTCAGGTAAATAATACTATCAGAAGAGTAATTTCTTTTTTTTCCATGCCTGTTCAGCAAGAAGTATGACAAAACCTATTGTACTATTCCTACTATAGTAGCACTGGTAGCACAAACTCTTATTATGAAGATAGCCAGTGCTTCATGGTGTTTAGCAATTATGTCGTGACAGAATGTTATTGACCGACAAGACAAATTCCAGAAAAAGAAATAGCACTTGAGTAACAGAAAGGCTAGTTAACAAACTATAGAAAGAAATCATATGATTAAACATCTGGCTAAATAGTAATATAATTTTATTCTAACATAGAAAACAGTTATTAATATGAAAAGAAATAAATATATTTATAGTACAAAATGGAAGAAACACAATTAGCAGGATGTATGTGTTTCACACAATGAAAATAACACTGGTATTCATGTCAAAATACAAAAAATAAAAAAAAATGAGAAAAATTACCTTTTCATTTTGCAGTCCGTCCCTTGGCCCAACTTCTACAATCTTTATGTACTCAGGCAGTCCAGATGCTTGAGATTCCTGAAATAAAAATCAATACTGAAACACAAAGCAATGAAGGTCACCAAGATCAAAAGTACAGCTTGTACTTGTCCTCTCATGATTCTGGGTATAAAGTCATATTGTCAACATTAAGTTTGCTCACTGTCTCTAAAAATCGGTGAGAACACGTTCCACACCTTGAATTAGGGAATAAAAGTTAAAAGCAGAAGTTTTCTGTGTGCATGCTCCACTGCTCCTCTGAGGCCACAAATGTGTATCATAAAAATGTATATAAAACTATAAATGAACATTGTGTTTACAGAGTGAGAAATATTCCCATTTCAAAAAGCTTCCCAACGAACGATCCAGTTCTCCAGACTTCTAACTGAATGTTCTCAATTTAACTGAACAGTTACTTCTCTGTAAACATTTGCAAGACTAGGCTATAAATCTGAAAAGTACAGAGCAGTCAAGAAATGTTGAAGAGATCATTAATGAAAGATGAAAGTAATATCTCTGCCTGAAGATGAAGGTTTTAAAGAAGGATTTAAAGGAGAACAAGGAAGGCCTCTGGTAGACAAGAACAAGAATTTCCAGGTGTAAGAGCAGCTCTGGAAAGGCAGGAGGCTGACAGTGACAGGAGGGAAGGAGGGCAGCAGTAAGGTCAAAGGGCTAAGGAGAGCACGGGGAGTTGGAGAGGGAGGAAGGAGAAACAAGAGCAGAGAAGCAGGTGAAGGGAAATGAAACTTCCTTTTTTATTATTTAGCTGTTCTGTTATTGAATCAAGTTGACAGGTGTGGCAGTAATGGAACCTGGGCCTTTAAGTCCTGAAACACTTCAGAGCAGTTGCTCAGACTGACCCCCAAAAGCCGTGTGACTTTAAATACACATCAAATGGCCAACTTGGGGCATGCTGCCCACACCTGGGGAAGCAGACAGGAGGGATGGAGGCAGCCTTGCCAGGAGCTCTGGAGATGCCCTGTCTTCTGTATTGCACTGAATACAGAATCCAACCCAGTGTCCCCATTCCAGTATTGCAAGCCCATGCTGGGATTAGCACGAGCTACCTGCGAGATGGCCGCTCCCACTGCACCCATCACCTCCCCTGAGAGTTAAACGCCACAGGAAGGATGACACTGTAAGACCAGGCGGGAGCCACAGCTCACCATGAGACCAGAAGTCACTTCTGCAGTGTGCAAATATGGACACTAATCTCACATCATCCACAACCAGACGAAAAACCCATTTTTTTGTCCCTCTCTGGCTAGTATCAGGGTTGTTTCAACCAAATGGCCGCTAATTTCTCCTCACGGTAACGAAAAATGAGCATTTCTACAGCACCTTTGGTCTCTCCCTGCATTCTCAGTGCCCATGAATAGAAGTAAATTCTCTGCAGCACTAGCCAAAATACAAAAAACATATTTCAGAGCCTTTACTGTGCATTTATCTGAGCCCAGTAAAAAGAATGCAAAACAGCTGTATAGTATCTATTTGATCACGTGGAACATCTGGTAAGTTAAAACTCTGTCAGGCTGTGCTAAGCCCACACTCGCTGACAGTATAAACCTACTTAAATGTGAAGGTAAAACCTTCACATCTGCTGCATATTGTTTCTCTTTTTTAAGTTATTTTCACAAATATGGCACCGCTTCAACACTACGGGCATAAATCTGGGTTATTTCATGACTATCAGATCCTTCTTGTTACATGACAAATGCCACAGCTGCACTATGAGTAAAGCTGTGATTGGGAAAAAAAAAAAAAAAAAAAGGAGCTAAAATAAATTAACTAAAGCTTAATTTAGAGCATGAAAAATGCCCATAAAACTTCTGTGGCAAAAATGTTCAATTTCTAGGCCAAATCCTGTAAATCCTATTCAGTTCATACTGTGGTTAGAACTTAGCTGATTTCAAAGAGCTGTACCTGTCTTTACAGAGCAGTTCACACAGCTACAGCATATGCAGTAGGCTGTTCACACAGCTGTTCAGGGAATGTCTGAAGCCCTTGGATTTCGTAGGGGACAGAAGTTTGGAAGGGCACTGCAGAAAGGCATTCAAGTATTGATTTTTATTCTCTATCTGTGATATTACAGGCATGCAATCTCTGAGCTGTAGTCCAGGTCTCTCAGCCCCTGATTTTCTCTATAGACTTCCTGTCCACTAGTCAGTTCCAGCTTGAATTCACTGTTCTTGAACACAACACTGAGAACCATATACAGGATGACTCTCACAAGGGCCACACAGTGGAAACTCAAGGCAGTACTACAGACAAATCCTTACACTCTGAGCTGATGAACTAACAGCTTAGAGTAAACATCTTGTCTCTGAGTCCAGAAGAGTCTTGCTTTGCACTGAATTTTATATAGTTTCATCTATTGTACATTGATTGCTCCTGTCTTCGAGGTCACTCAATTCCTCCAGTGTGGTACTGATAACGTCCCATCTTTCTGTCATCAGCAGATCTCACCACCTTGATATTTTCTGGTGAAAACATTCAGACTAACATGATTACCTTATTTTAACACAAACATATATTATCTCAAAAAATTTGAGTTAGTGCTATAGAAGAAACACGTTTTTAAAAAAGACCTGAGGAACTCCACCAGCAATGTCTCTTTGGTCTAATAAATCTGCTTTCAACATCTCTTATTTCCTCCTCAGCCAGTTTCTTATTCATCTCACAAATTCTGTTCTGATCATCCTTCTCCCCAACATAACTAATAATTTCTCTCTTGCTGCATTGCTGAAGCTCAGATAACATGCAAGTAAAGGAAAGGCAGAATACTTAGGTTCAGGCCCCTGTATACTATATGCATTTTACAGTGCATAATCACTGGATAAAACTCAGAAACAAATTAGAGACTGTAAGAGTACATGTACCATCTTCTGCTGACTCTAGCATTTTTCCATTCTGTGGCCCAAGCTGAATCAGAGGAGTAAAAGGAGTACCTCTTCACCTTAATCTCACCTGTCCTATGAATGAATACTCAATAACTAGCTTTTAGGATATTCTTCCAAGACGATGGAGATATGTACTTGACAATGTTGTCAGAAGAAAAAAGAGACTCCCTGCTTTCTTGGGAAGTCTTCTGATCACAGGGTCACACTTGCAGAATATTTGGACATCACTTGAAACACAGATGAAGAAGTCACGTGAGCCACCAGTCGCATTCTGTGCCAGGCTCAATGCTATCTGCATTCACTAGTCGAGCTTCAAATCCACAGAACAAACTGAAGTCTTTAAGAACTTACACAGAGTTCAAACACTTCTCTGTTTACTATCTGGATGGCAGTAGACCTTAACCAGGACTTGGGCTTCACGAGCTGAGGGATGGAGTTCCCTGAACTCTAACTGGAGGATTCCAAATGTGCACCATCCTCTTGGGTAAAAGGAAGGATTTTCAGAACCAACAGTGAGAAAAACTTAAAAGAATTTCAACACTTTCAAGTATGGCATTAAATGGTCTACAGACAATAAATAGAAAATATAAATAGAAATAAATCAAAAAATGAAAAATAGTTTTTATATTTTAAGAGAATCAAAAACAGGTGAACCTTACAGAAATACACAAGTACTTACATTTAACACAAAGTATGTCAGGTAAATAATTTTGTTTCAGAAAAAAATATTTACTAAGTTGTATTATATTAAGTATTTTTATGTAATGAAGTATAAAAAGTAGTTATGGTAGATACTTAGAGGTAACTGCTTATTGAATTATATAGTGGCTCTGTTAAAAAGTAATGACTACCAAAGTACAATGTTTGAAATATCAAGAAGGAAATAGTTGACATAAAAGACTAAGAGCCTGGAAAATTTGTTTTTTCCATGTATCAAGCCTTGCCAAGAGAGAACAAAAAGCATATAAAACCACAAAAAATTGCCTCCCTCAAAACAGAATGCAGCCAAAGAGTCTTTTTAAAAAAATTAGAAGGAAAACCATACCATTCAGCTTGAGACACTGAATGCCAAATTTCTGTATGGAAACATTTTCCCTGAGCTATAAATAGCTGAAAATTCAAGTTTACTATAGAAAAACCTAGTAACCTTTAATTAGAGTAGTATAATCTTCTTAACATAACCATAAATGTAATCAAATTAAATAAACACACTTTTTTAAGCTCTGTTACTGCTTCAGTACTTCTAGTAAAGGTGCTAAGGTTCCTTCAGCCTTCTGATTTTTATTCCATGCAGCTCATTCATATGGGCATTAATAGCACTGGCAAATATTACCCAGAGCTGCTCAAAAGTAACTGAAAGGACCCAAAAGTAAGGGAGAAGAATCTGGAGGTTCAGGTCTTTTCAATCGTTCTAACCAAGCAAAGATGAGGCTCTGCTTTCCTTTTCCACAAGGTGGTGTTCTGGCACAGAGGAGAACTGAACAAAGGTAGGTCCATGTTGTACAAGGAAGAATTATTCAGGAGAGCAGTTTTTATATGCAGTGACATGGACAAATGCCCAAAAACTGGGAGAAGGCTCTGAGATAAATAATACAATTGCTGGAAGTAGAACAAAGAAAACAGTGGTCAATCTTCTGAACACATACATGTGTTTAAACTTTACAAGACATAGAGGAAATAAACAGGAAGAAATTAAAATCTTAGTACATAATCAAGTAATGATTGAAGTGATATTGCAGAGACTTGTTCATATAGTTCACACTACTGGAAGGTAGACATAAAACATATTCATTGCCAAGTTAACTAGGGGGAAAATGGAAAAGATTCACCTGTGAGATATAAATAATATATACAGATATTCAGAAAACAGTGGGACACACCTGGTAAATGTCCCTCAGTAAAGACAAACTGAGTCTTTGTCCTAGAACTTCTGACGTATGCTGCTGACATGACCACTGGGAGAACAGTAGCCAGGAACAGGCCACGACTAGCAAAAATACTCATCAGTCCTTGAGAACCTTTCATTAAGTAAATCTTTCTTATGGTATCACTGCATATTCATGACCTGAATTATAACACAGAAATACCACAAACAAAGGAGCTGCAATTGCTTTAGACAACAGAACTGGAATTCAAAATTTCATTGACATACTGGAGAAATAAATATGACACATTTCACAAAAAGCAATACATAACACTTAGGACTATCCTTATTGTATCTGATGCTGACTGATTAATTAAAAGAATTTTTGCATGTTGTCCTTTACAAATGCTATCATGCTTATTTCTCCATTTCAATAATTTTGACCCTCCAAAAAAAGATTTTTGTAAAGTAGAAGATAAAGAGTACCTGACTAAACAGTTCTACAGGAAAGGACTGGGATATTAAAATGAATAACAAACTGAATATAAGTCAGTAACATCATGCTCTCAAGAAAAAAAAAAAAAAAGAAAATGAAGTAGCAAATCTAATCCTAGGCTGTAAACAGGGATGTCATAGATAAAACAGTGGATACTGTGTCTAAGTTTGGACTTCCTACTTCAAAAAAGAATTCACTCAACTGGAGATCTTCCATAGGAGGGCAAAATATAAAATGCAAGTAAATCATTACAGAATGAAATTAGTTAAATGCAGAGTTAACTTATCTGGAATAAACCAAATAATTGTTGAGGTCAGAAAGGACCTCTGGAGATCATCTAGTTCAACCACCTCTGCTCAGAGCAGGGTCAACTAAAGCAGGTTGCCCAGAACCATGTTCAGTTCGTTCCTGAGTAGCTCCAACGATGGAGACTCCTGGGCAACCTGCTCCAGTGTTGACCACTCTCACAGTAAAAAAGACTCTTCTCATCTTTACATGGAATTTATTGTACTTCAGTTTGTGCTGACTGCCTCTTGTCCTGCCAGTGACTTTGTCTTCTTTATTCACCCCACTAGGTATTTGTACACATTGGTAAGATCCCCCTGAGCCTTCTCTTCTCCAGGCTAAACACTCTCAGCCTCTCCTCATATGACTGATGCTCCAATCCATGAATCATCTTCATGGCCCTTTGCTGGATCTGATACAGTATGTCTACATCTCTCTTACACTGGGGATTAAACCTACAGGTATTACTTTAGTCCACCTCTTCAAATTTAATTTGAATGTGCTTACAACTTTTATTAGAGGGCTTGTGTAAGCTCATGAAAGAGTAGTGATTTACATATATCAGGAGATTATCTGAACTGACTGAGAATTCACTGTAGGGATTTCTATTGTAAAGTAATAGCTCTAACATTTCTACTCTTATGTCCATTAATTACTAAATTCTAATATAGTCTGCTAGTACACTTATTAAATTGTTGCAGGGCTGTTTACAATAAAATACAAGTCATTCATATGAAAACAGAAGAAATATGACTTTAAACAAAGGAGAATTCAACAAAACTCTAAATGTTTATGCTGCTGGAGTAGCCAGTTGTTTATCTAATCCTGTTTACAAAGAGGACTTTGATGGTAAAGACAACTGCAAATAATATTAACTAACAGATAATAAGGAAAAACTATGACTTTTTCTTTAGAAATTATAAATTAGTATTTCATAAAAAATAATTCTATCAAGTGAGCAGAATTCTGATGAACTGACAGTTCAAAAGGTAACAAATGACATTAATAGGGAATGCTCCAGAGATTATAAAAAAATGTTGCTGTGTTAAGAATAGTATTCTTACACAGAAATAGAAAATTCAAGTCACACTTTTAACTACACTACTCATGGACATACAGTTATAAATTTAAAAAAACAAAATACCATCTGTATATTACTATTCCTTTTGGAAATCCTTTAGAATAGGTCTTCCAAAGCTACAAAAGATGAGGTTTAAGGGTGGTAATCTGCTCAAGGTTAAAATACCTCAGCTCATTCCTGCTGTCTAAACATAGGTACTTGGAGTCATTCTGGATGACGTATGAGTTCTGGTCTCCAAGTGCTGCTGCTCAGGAAGGGCATGGGTCCCACTTCGCCCATTTACTGTAGGTCTCATTTCAAATCTATCAAGGTCTCTATACACTGCAGGGCATCTTAAATGGCACTAGACACATCCAATAGGCAACTGAATTGAGCTTCTAAATGGTTCACCCCATGCAGGTGTGTAAAGGCATGCTAGATGTCTAAATTCACACTGCAGCTGAAGGAGCTTTATTTAACATGACTGATGGAGATAAAGAACAATTCAGGCCATCCTAAGGTTCACACCTAGTGGCCGATTATCTCAATCACCAGGTTTGTATAACTGCTTGGGGACTGGATGCCACTGCAGAAGAAAATAGGTCTCGTGCATTTTACAATGTACAGGAGGATATGACTACCCCATAAGGATGTCTCCATATATCCTATGTGTTTCAAATGGCACTAGGCATCTATGTTTAGGCAACTTGAGTCCTGTCCTAGGTCTGCACTGGCTATCACAGGATTTTCATCTGCTGTAGACACCTACTTGTGTCTTAATTCAGATGTCTTAATCCCAAACAGACATCTGCCTCAAATGAACTATATGTCATCTAATGAGTTATCAAGAGAAACTGGTGCAACTTCTTTTGAGTTCCTCCAAGAGCTCAGTAGGCGATGTATTCTTTTTGTCATTCTAAATTAAGTTTTCACCCTTCCTTGCTGACATGAATCCCAATCCATCCTGCTGTCACATTTCATCTTTGCCTCTAAGCTCTTCCTCACTGAAAAACTGGAATACAGATAAATACATAGGAGAGAGGAAGTAACATTACCCCTTGCAGCAGATCAATTCAATCAAAATATACCCTCAGCAACTGATAGCTTACACATCCACAATTTTCCAGGTATATGAAAGGCAACATGTAGCACATAGAGATTTAAGCGGCATGAATCCAAAGAAGAGGATTCTAATTCCTTTTTCAGAGCATCTCTTTGGAGCAACTGGCATGATTTCTATTCTTCTGCCCAAGTTACATATTAGAAGCAATTCAGATGAACTGAATTCTTGCCTCCTTGTTTTCCTGTAACTCCTCTGTAAACAAAGCATCCACATTGATCCAGACCTTGACCCACAGACTGACTTTCCAGTTTGACCTTGGACCTCTCTCATCATTATGGACCTGCCTGATGGCCACTGGGCTGCATGACCAACCCTGACTACCATCACTGGACTGAATCCTGACCGTGACTCACTGACCTGCACTCTCAGTTCTAGCCTTGGTCTCCCCCTATCACCACAAACTTGCCCAATGACCTGGACTCTTGATTGAACCCGATTACCACCTCTAGGCCTACCCTGCTCACCTCACTTTGCTACTGTGGGACTTGGCCCTGGCTGGTGACCTGTCAGCCCCGTTACCACCCTCAGCTCCACTCCCTTAGGGAGCTGTTGGCCCTCACTGATCCCTGACAATCAAACTGAGAGAAATTTCTCATTTTAGAGTTCACTGCAATATCTGATCCTTGCTCCCTGACATCCAGTTGAGCATTTCTTTACCACAAGACATACATGCTGGGAGTAGAATGTAGCCTATTTCTCCCTCTCTTTGTCCCTTTCTATCAGGTGTACCTAAAAAGAAAGCGCAGTAGTTGTTTATGGCTAGCGCTGTAAGTAGAAGCTTTGTTGATGGAGGTCAGTAATATCACAGCAGTCATAAACTACGTCTGAAAGCTACTGCTTTGTACACTGACCCTCTCTGATCCTGCTGCACCATCTCCTTACCCAGTGAAGGCTACAGCTATCAGATGCTGTGAGAGTAATCCCAAAGGATAATGTCTTGTTCAAGCAACAAACAAGGGTCTGACATGAAAAAATATACTAAAATCCAACTAACAGTAAGAGAGCTCTGTCTAATACACAAATACAACTCCGCTCATAAGAGAGAAAACTGAGGGATGATATGCAGTTGTGCTAAATCACTGCACAGAGAATCACCAGAGGAGTATTAAGTGTGCAAACCAATTCCACAGCACAGTATCTCCCAGGTCTTAGAGAACTGTAACAAGATGTAGCAAATCAAATAAGTAACTCCTTTCTATATGAAAGGACATTTCTTTCAGGCCAAACACAAAATAGCACATTTTCCAAAAGAGTTAATAAATCAATATAATCTCTGTCTGCAGGAGTCTAACAGAGGAAATAAGAGAAGGAATTCCTCACTTCTCAGGCTATTTTCCTTTATACTAGATCAGAAGAGGTCAGCTCTCACATACTTTGTGTGAAACACCTGCTGAATATTGTTTTCTATGATCTGGAGTTTACAGTGGATGTGCTTAGCCACTCAGAGACGCAAACAAAACCTACAGCTCCCTCCAACATATAATTTGGCTTGTATAACAAGTTCAAGTGAACTCGGCTTGAACTATGAATTTACATACACTGAAACCCTGGCTCTTTCCATTTTGTTTAATTGAAAGGGTAGTCATATATTTGAATACTGCTAGGAGGTGTCTACTTTTCCTTTTATTTTAAAAGCATAAGAATAAACTCTAATAATTTATTAATACACTTTTAAATATATGACAGGATGAAAGTTGTTTTCTGTTGTACTTTTCATATCACATCAAAGATTAAACTGACGTTCATTCTTCAACTACTCCCCATTTTCCCCTTTCATGAGGAAGTGCTGACTTCAGGAGTAATAAACAGGCTTGAAGATTCCTCATTGTTATTTTATCATGTCATGGGTGTGGAATGCATTCTGAACTACTCTTAGTCAAACAAATTACATGGGTTACCATACCGATCTTGCAACGATATTATCCTGTACTTCTTTAAAACCTTCTCAGTTTCTTCATAAACTAGATTTTCTTCTTGATCTCTCCATTATTTGAAGAGAACACAGAATGTAACAGTATTTCTTCCAAGACTGAAGAGCTACACTGAACTACTACACTGGGCATGTGTTTTTCCCAGTAGCAGTATATAAAACCATGAATAGTTAGCCTATATTCTTTACCTTCAGTTCTGATTAAGTCCTTGCTGTGTAACTTTTAATATGTTGCTTTCAACCCCCAAAACTGTGCAAAGCATAGATACAGTGAAATGATAGAACACAACTTAACCAGTGGTTTTATCTCAAGTACACGGTAATGGCTATGTTGGATAGAAAACGAATAAAAGCTGTATTTCCCACCTTACATAATGATAAAGAGCAAAATCTATTAAGACCACCTATTCAAAATATAAATATTCATGAATAAACATACATAATATCATTATTACCTAAAATACAATTCATAGTATTATTTCAAATATTAGAAATAAATATATAGAGGAAATACAGGCATATAAATATCAACATTCTAGACATTAATTTACATATTTTATTGGGCTTTAACCTTATTTTGATACCCCAATTTAAACAAAGCCAGTGGAAATATACTGGAAAATATGTATAAAAATGATCATGGTATGAAGATAGTTAAAGACCCCTGGAAGTGTTTCCCTTTAATAAGCAAAGGTAAGAAATGTGAACATTTGAATTACATAAAGTTACTCATTTGAAATTGTGATCATCAAAATCATAACAGTCCATGCTACATGCTAACTATACTGCCAAGGACAACAACTCATTACATGTCAGTAGAGAGTCACACAAACATTTCTGTGGACATGGCTTAAAATTGGCTGAATGTGAGCTCCTGTGGATCAGAAAATTCCACAGGCAGATGCAGGCTACTGAAACTGCTGTTCTGACAGCCCTGCAAAAAGGAGATCTCGGGAACTGAGGATTGCATGTCTAATAGAAGAAGTAGCTAGTTCTAAGAGCAACGGCATGTCCAGTTCTCTCCCATGATGTTGGATGCTCTGAAAAAAAGTAGAAGCATTAAGGACAAATACTCAGAAGAATAAAAACAAGCCCAAAGACTGATCACAATATTTGAAAACAAAGAAATTGCTTTTTTAATATTCATGTCTGTATTTTACATAAAATCATTCACAACCTGACAGAACAAAAAAATAGATCAAATCTGTCAAATAACAGTCTCCTGGATGAGTCTGAACTTTCTGAACTGTCACAGACAACTTGACTTCCCACCTTCTAAAAAATGTTTGTTGTTATTTTCAACAAATGTAGCGCACATGGAATCACAGAGGTTTGAATAAAAGTGTCAATTACAGCTAAAAGTTCATGCAACCTAAAAGCAGACAGATGTGCTGTAGTCACAGATAATCTGGGGTAACTTGCAAAATAATGATGAAGAGAATGTATTACTACAGTCAGGTAGTAGCAGAAGCATGAACAACCATAGTTAGACTTGTGTTACAATGGAATCATTAATAATAAATGGCACTAGAGGCCTCTGTTGTTAGTAAGAGGCCAACACAGGCAGTCACTTCAGCAAAAATTAAGAATGTATTTTCAGGACATGGTGTACACATTACCTTTTTCTATTTCCCTAAATGCTTCCCTTGGCTAACAAGCAGCATTTCTCCATTAACCAAGCTGATTTGCAGCCAACTCACTTTCATCCATATCCCTATCTTGGTCAAAGCCTGGAAAAGCAATTATACTCTGCCATCTGGGCTGGATGAAAAGGATACAGAGAACAGAGATCAACAGCATACTGATGACACTGGAGCCAAAACCTCCCACACTTTCCTTTACTATTATTTATGGTAATAGTATTATGGTGTGTATGGCGTTTTACAGGCAAGACTGAAGACTGAATTCTAGAAGGCAGAAAGAGTGGTGCTTTTCCACACACACTGAAAGAGCAGAAGCATGATCATCCTTACAAGACCAACATGTGAAAGTAATTTGCCCTTAATAATGCTTTGGGATATCAGTGGGGGAAAAAACGAACACATTGACAAGCCAGCCCATCCACCCAAGCAGGTAAGTCTCTTTACCTCATTGTCAATAAAAGTGAGTTATGCATAGACTTTAAGAACTCAAGTAAAAAGTTGGAAGTAAATCAACTGATCTCAATTATTACTGTCATCAAAATCATCTTCTGTATCCAAAGGCAGTGCCTAAAAGATCAAGGAAATCTTTAATTCAAGTACAGCTGGTCCACCACTGTATTTTCCATAGCTCTCTTCCCAAAAGATACTGATAAAAATAACAGTAGTTTAATGGTTATTTATTTAGCCACTGTTGGCAACTCATCCTTCAGAAGAATTTAAAATTTATAAAACTCTTTAGAAAAATAGTATCTGCAAAATGTTACCATAATAATTGCCCAATAGTAGGAAGGAAATTATGGTATCTTGAACTACACCATTCTTGATGTTATAAAAATGTTCTATTTTCACAATTGAATCAGTGAAATGTGAGCATATTTAAAGAATATAATTGTACAGCCATTTAACTGACAATAATCAAAGCTATTGAAAATTTTCCTTATATGAAATTTAGAAAAAAACCCAGATGTAATCCCTTATTTTTAGAATAAACATTTTAAAAATTATCAGTTTTTATGAGCTTATTAAAAAGTACTCATAATGATATGTCACAGCTTTTGCTGAACTGGTTAAATTAAATAGTAATGTAATAAGATTTTAACATGTTCTAATGATACAAACCTGGAAACAGTGGATTGGAACAAACAGAAGAAAATTAACTGGTACTGGAGAAACTATGACAAAGACAAAACCAAAATGGGATCATATCACTTCAGACTATTTGAGAAGATTAAGGATAGTCATGGCAAAAGGAAGCATGACATTTCCTAATTTTTTATTGCTTCCACTTCTAGACTTCACAAATTTATAAAGATTATTTTCAACCTCCATATTCTGGATAATAAGTTGTACAACAGATGAGAAAGGAATGTGCATGGTTGTAAAACTGGTAGTAGTAAGACCAGTGGGTCAGTGTTAACTAAGCATGAAATAAGTAAAAAAACCTAATAGTACCACCATTAGGTGTACTTTCATTTTACTGTGACACATAATCTTGACCAAAGGATTGTTCTAAACTCTGATGATAGATAATAATACTTAGGGACTAAATGGCATTCCAGCCATAGCCCTCACTAAGCTCAAAATGTCCTGAAATGTTCTTAATGGCAGGATTCAATTGAACTGTAAGACACCTGAACTTAGGTATCTACACATTTATGTCTACAGGTGTGCAAGGTATGCCAGTACAGTCAATATATATATTCACATATTATATATCTTAAGGTTCACATATTACATATCTTAAGGTTCCCTAAACACATGTAGGACACAGGACCTGTGCTTTTTTTGGCAGCTGGAGGTAAAGTAGGATATTATAGGACATCTTAAATGGCATCAGCAATAAAGTGTGGCCAGCTGAATTAAGCCATTTCTCAGCACTGTCAGCAATGGCCAAAAACAACTCAGCCAAGTAGTACAGGCACAAGTCAGATGGCTAATTACAGCCACTAGTCATTTAAGATGCATCACACTTGACTTCCAGGCTACCACGCCAGAGGGCACAGGTCTCACATAAATCCCATTTGATATCTGCCAACCCTATAAGCCATCTCAGCTACCTTAAGGCATCTCACACGGCACCCAACAACTGTGCTTAGGCAACTGAATCAAGACTTAAATATCAAAAAACAGCAGGGAGACAAGAGACAATTCTCAATCACCAGTTGATTCCTCTCTGTATAGCCAACAGCCAGCTGGCTTAGTAGCTTAACTTTCCGTCTTCTTCATACCATGCAGGCAAAAATGAGATACGGCAGGGCCAAGGAACTTGCCTATCCTCTCTCTTCTCTTCCCCCCAATAAATTCTTCATGTAAGCTGTTTTGCTTTATATGAAGCCAACATATAGTTCAATTCAAATTATGTTTCCAGGCTTTTAAAAATTCAGCTGTGATCAGCTGTGGATTCTGTTAAATCTTTTTCCTAATCCCAGTGTTCCACATGATGTACCTTCATCACTTACCTTGCTCCCTCATTTCTCACATACTAACACCTATATTTAATCTCATCTTAACTACTTGCATTAAAAGTAAACCCTAAAGCCACATACAGTTCCTTTCCAGATGCTGCTGTTGAATTATTTCCCTATGGGTTTCACCTAACATTCCACCAATGTCCTCTGGCGCTTCAGTCCACACATCTCATGCATTCAAAGCCTTTAAACTTTTTTTTTTCCGAGAAACTCATAAACTAACACCTTTATTCCCATACAAAACAGCTAACATCTGTGGACAAAAAAAACCAGCCAAACAAAGAATAAATGTCTACCCAGCACAGTTTCTTACCCATGCACCTTTTAGCAGATTTTTGCATGTAATAAATCTGGGGTTTTGTCACAAGAGCTGTTGAGAATTACTCTCATAAGTATATTTAATCCACATAACAAATTCAAATGTAATGTAACAATTGGGGTAACTTTCATTCATTTACACCAAACCATAAAATAAATCTCCATTTAACAAGGGAATTATCTAAAATCAGTATCAGCTACAAAAACCTTCTGACAGTAAGCATAATTTCCTTATCACCTCCAGCATCTTTTTCATCTTTGCAACATTAGAATTTTGTCCCAAACTATGATCGAAATCTTCACCATCAATTATTACGTCTAACCTAGTAAAAGTCTAAAAAGTCATTAGCTGATTACTTCCAACTCTAATACCTTAAGATTGAAAAGCAACCCTTAAAACTACCCCTGAAAATATTTTCCTGAAATGTAAATCATGCATTTATCTGTTTTCTGATTTCTTTGGAGTGAGAGATTGATTAAAAGACCAGATAGTCAGAAAAATAAAGTCTGTATCTCATTCATAATCTTATATTTAATAAACTCTTTATTATTCATTACAACTCATGTCACTATCAACATACTACAAAACAGAAAAAACTTTTATTTCTACTGCACTTAGTTTTGAAGTGTGCGCACCATTTTGACATTTCTGCCCCCAAAGGGCTATACAAGTGTACGTTAATACAGCAATAATAAAATATTTCCCTTTTGCTGAAAAGCAAAAACACTGAATTAGTTTTACTGGTAGTTAGCACAGTATGAAAGCCTGACTTTGATGATGCGAGCTACAGGCCTCATATTACATGCTCTTATCTCAGAAATTTCACATCAGCCAATAAAGCAACTTTTCTCATACTTTCAATATCCTGATGAGTTTTTCTATGCGACAGAAGATGGATGGGTTAGACAGCCAGAGAGAACCTTTTCCTATAAATCTGTGCCTGATAGCTTTTTATTCCCATACGTGTTCCAGTTTTTTCTGAGGTTCAGTTAACTGATGAGCCTCACTGAGTGCACAGTACTTCATTACACCGTATGTCAAGGTCCACATATGCATTATGGTGTGTGCTGGCAAACATTGTAAGGTGGTACACATTCCCCAGCAAGTTCACAATACCACACACCATCTTTAATATGCAGTTCTTTTTCATACTTCATCTATCTTTTTAAATACACATTTGGGGGAAAAGAATGCTAAGAAAATATTTCAGCTTTGTTAAATGAATGAGAGCTAAACAATAGAAGAGAATTTAACACAGCCTGAAGTACTAAATAACTATTTCTCTGACATCCCCCACTGTTTCTTTAAACATAACTTCTTCCACATTTGACACATCAAAGGATCTCAATAACCTTCAACTCCTAAAATTTCAGAGAATCATCACCTTATTTAAATGCCTCAAATATTTACATTGTGAAAGAGAAGAGGGTGACAAGAACTCATTTCAGCTTTATCTCTGGACTGTACCTACACTGCACTGGTTTCTCATTGCGTGATAACCCCATAGAAACTGAAATTCAAACACACACTTTCATAAACAAGTCAATCTTCCAACGCAGATGCTGCAAGAATTGGAGCTACCTTTTTCCTCTGAAACACACACAAAAAAAGGTCTGATCATTAAAACTAAGAGAAAATAAGTTTAACTTCATTCTAGGTACCCAGCATTTCACCTTTAAGCCAAGTCTAAGTGAAAAAAAAAGTAACTTGTGACCAAAGCCACTATAGAGATGACTGTTGCTATTTATTAGTCACCTCATCAGACAGTTCAAAGATACAAAATTTGGTTAATTAGGAGCAGTAAATATCTTGCTTTATAAAAAATTCTATTTCTGACCAACTCATAAGTCTTACAGTAGTCTTATAAGGCACTTGTGAGATTTCCCTACCTAAACTAGAAGCTAGAAGATCCACAAATTGTAAATAAAATCCTTATTAAAACCTGAGACAAAGATAATATTCCCATTTATTTCAGTAGGAATTAAATTTGGAACTAGTTGATCTTAGGCAAGTCACTTATCTTCACTCTCAGCCAAGGCAATGAGAAAATGAATTAAGAATGATCTCAAGATGTATGAATTTTAAAATGATGATTTGACACACGGCGTGTCTGAAATTAATCTTTTTCTTTGAGCTGGCAGGAGAGGAAATGAGTATCACTGTGCCCATATGTAGGCTTTGAAGGAGGTGGAGGTGGGACAAGTAAAAAATGGGATCTCACCAAAAAACAGATGTTGGGTCTGAGTAGAAATTTCCTGTGCATTTTTTTAATTCCCAAATTTGCAGAGCAAGATCTGTAAAATCCTTTACAACATTTCCAGCTGTATTATAAAGTCCTAAACCCACATAATAATCCAAATATAGCATAAATCTGTATCAACTAAAAAGCTCCTGTTATCTTTCCACTATTTAAAAATCCAGTGGCACAAAAGAACTAAAAGCCAGTGACTCCATTTAGACCAAACTTAGACTTTATTGTCAGCCTCCTAACTTCTAACATCCTGTCCAGCATCTTTAGCAAACCAATTACTTAGCCTTTTCAGACTTCAGTTTTATCCACCAATGTTCTTGAGCTCTTATTCTGCAGTATATAAAGAATACCTGGCTGAAAAAATTGGCATGAGTCTACTGACTGGATCTTCTAAAGGGGAAACTCCTCTTGACTTCAAAGAAAATTTTGGAAAGAGCTCAGCATTGAACTCTCTCTACGTCAGTTAAATTCAGTAGGAGTGTGTTTTTGTGTCTTTTTTACCACCTTCAGTATCAGTATGTATCAAATGTCATTTATCATCTCCAAAGTCATCAAGAAAAGATACAGCATGCCGATATGAACTTAATAGTTTATAATTTAATTCTAAAATACATTTATAGTAATCCTTTCTATTTTTTCTTCCATTTCATTTTTTGAGTAACACTGTATGCTTTACATCTCATGAACATTAAGAAAATAAATGTTGCTTTGAAATCTTCAACAAAACAAAACAAAGTCCCATTCTTGTAATATATTTGTCAAGAAAAAGATCCATCTACTGAGTTCTGTATTGACAAGGCCTCCACATGTAGAGGAATAGGAAGGGCTGGAAATCAGGAATTTCAAAGTCTCTTAGTGATCAGTTATTTAGTCTTAAATTACATGAAAGACAACGTAAAATCTAAATCCCTTGGAAGTTCAGGATGAAAACACAGAATGAGGTAAGAATGGTGGGTAAAGGAGAGAGAAAAAAAAAAGGATACAAGATCTTTGCCCCATGCAATTAATATACTTTCTCTAGACTGATTTCATTAAGTATCTTTAAATAAAGTCATCCTTTCTAAAATTCATGAAACAAGAATTCTGCAATATAAAGCTCAGGACAACTAGCTTATTTTTTCTCTATTTAAAGTGTACTTTATATGTAATTTTCAGAAGATCAAAAAAAACCCGAATATAAATTATAATGTATTTCTTGCATATTGTAATTGTCATAATAAATTAATATATTTGCAATATTGTTGACAGCAAATTTTTATAGTACTTCTTAAACTAAACAAATTAAATAAAAAATGAAAATAGCCTAAATACTTATTTAAGGAGAGCCTGCAAATATGAATCTGTTCCTAGAATATATAATTATGTGGAGATAAAAAGAACATGAAATATAGTATGTCTCAAATCAGTCGCTCTGAGGTGTAGCTAAAAGATTCAAATAAAACAGAGATGCCTTCTCCTCCTAGGTAGCATAATACCATATGCCCTATTTTTTACGCTGTAATTTGAATCAAGAATCAACCATCAAATACAAGAAGTGGTTAAGACAAACATATATAATTGTCATATGGATCGTGGTTTTTGTTGTTATTCTTGAGTTACTTTAAAAATAAATTTGAGAGGTTTCTAGCATATGTTTAAAATATGATAGTATATCGCAAAATCTAAACTGGCAAATTAAAACCGCAAAAGTAAGACACTGTGCATCTCTTGATTTGAGTGTCATGCAGCGAGGAGATGAGGGAATCTTAGGCTGTGTGTTTTAGGTCTGGATGTTTAGGCATGTAGCGTATAAATCATTGCAACCTAGGCACTGTCTAAACTAGAGGATCCAAGGTTTTGTTCATTATTATATGTATTTAGCATGCAGAATTTGTGTTCCTCTCCAGTAACAAAACTGACAACAATGTACACTGTGCTTTCCAAAGATAATATACAGAACAACTGTTAATAATTCTGGGAGTTGCATCCCATGACAGCATAAATCTGTGACAGAAATCCTACAAGATAACATAGCACACATTAGCAGTATTTAGATAGATTTACACCTCCTAGAGTCACAGCCACATCCCACAGAGCAAGAAGCTAGAGTTTTATTTTTGACTTACTTTTGCTTTGCTTGTGGTAGATGTAGGCAGCCCTCACCAAACCATGTAACTCCTAAAATACTATACCTCTTAGTACACCTAGCTAGTGGTACCTTAAAACACAAGGGTCTAAGAGAAAGATGGTTATTGCTTAGCTATGTTTAGCCACTACCCTCTTGTAGTGTAGAATAGGAGGACGCACTTGTTTAAAGCAGCAGAAGATGAGTATTCACACTGAAGTTGACACTGACCTTAACTAATTCTACTTTTTCCAGAGTGCTGTAAGCCATGCAATGTAATTAAAAAATGGATTTGGAATTGTCTAGATTTTACATCTTTAAATATCTAGTCCTCTATTCCTTACTATATAAACTTTAAAATCTCTTAAGAATCCAATCATTTTCACTACTATGGAAACCACATCAATATAATCCTTTTTCTAAACCCAAACCATATAGGTTATTTACTCTCGTTATTTTGATGAGAAAGCTATTAAAGAATGTCACCAGTTGATACTTAACTTTGAATTTCTACTCTGCATTTAATATATGGACATATTATAAGCATTTGTTTGTGTGTGGCAACATATTCCTTTATTTTAAGCATCTCTTTCCTCTTCTTCCCTCCCTGCCTGCCCATTCCGCAGGTCCTAACACTAGATACCAAACAAACTCAAGTCATTTTACATTTCATCTCCATTTTCCTGACCGTTCCAGTGGTGCAAGACCTAACTTCTCCCAGCTGGAATTCAATTTCTTGAACACGACTAACCAAAATTGAAGAAGTCTCAGATAGAGTCTTCTGCAATGGCACTAATATTTCCCTGTTTGACTAGAAATACTTGATCTGATATATCTGACGACTTAATTTGATTCTTTTAACAGCTGTACTATACTGGCAGCTCGCAGTCCTCCTATGATCTGTCAGCATTCCAAAGTTCTTCTCTTCAATCACTTCTAACTGATAATGTCACCGTTTCTAGTTTGCATTACTGGTCTCAAAGCACCTAATCATTCTGTATCCTTGAATTTCATTCCAGTCTTTTACACCACTTCTTTAGCCATCCAGTTCTTCCCTGCCATGTCCTTAGCATATTCCTAATGCCTTAAAATTCCATTTTAACCTACATGAAAACATAACATTAAGTCTGTAGGATGAGACTCATGTCAGTTGCTCTCAGACCATCTCTCCTTCCAGCCAGAAGGTTCCTGCTAAGCCAGAAGACAATCATCAGCTGCAGATCAACAGCCAGCCTTCCTCCCCGCTGCTCAGCATGAGCCTTTTACAAAACAGAACACGAAGTACATCACAAATTCCAGTCAAGTGCTATGAGTCACCATCAATAGCAATTTCGACCACTGCGGAAACTCCCTAATACTGTCACATCTACTGCTACCCCCTTTCTAGGTAGATCCTAGCACATTTTACAATTTTGATATAAATCCATGTCTTTAACAAATTCTCATGTAGCTATAGCTCATATTTAGTAAAATTAATCAGACCTTTAATATTAAATTAATCAGACCTATTAATAAAAACAGTATACACTGGGGTAATGCTGAGAGAATGAAGCAGAACTAGGATCCCCTTGTAAGAAACATAAGACAGTATTTCTGAAGCAAACAAGATTAAGAAATTAAGAAAATGGAATAAGATGAAGATACTGCAACAGGAGTGTGGTATCCCACTGACCAGTACTAGCCTAAATAAGAGTGAAATAGATATTAGTAAATTCTACTAATAGCAGAAAAAATTACTTACTTTCTGTCTAGCCTTTAGTCCAACTACCTAGGACCTATTATTTTGCCTCTGATACAGCTCCAAGTGGTTAAACCTGGACCTTTACAAATTAGTCAGCACAGTATATAAACCAAATTTTTATACATTTGGGATTTTTTAGACAAAATTGAATTATTTCAGTTTTACAAGAGCCCTGGTAGCAACACTCTAATAACACCTCCATTTTACTTTGTGTTTAAAGAAAAATCCTGAAAAACTCCTGAAAAGATTTCAGCACGAAAATCAACTCCTTATTTTCATCAATCATGAAAGCACTAAATTATTTCTGAGAAACTGTTCTTGTACCTTAAACCCTTTCCCCTATCTTATTTCTTAGTCTACACCCCGTAACTGTCTTGCATACACTGGTCAAAACAAAAAACTCATTTTTTATAACCATCACTTGAGCTAGTATGGTTTCTAGATCACATAAAAAGGAACACATTTTTTCTTGAACAGGATTGGTACAGAATGCATTCAAGCGTAAGAAAAACCTTTATGGACTGTTTAAGAGAAATGAAAATTTGAACAGATTCATGTAAAGAAAATTATTAAAATCATCTAATAAAAATCACAGCGACAGCAAGGTAAAGCAGAAGCAAATGTTAAAATATTAACAGTAACCAACTCCGGACTTAATTAGTGTCAATGGGCTTAGTAGACTGTGCAGCTTACAGTCACATCAATGTCCACAGGGATAAGCAGCAAATTCTCACGTTTGCTGTTTACTGAGGAAGACACCTTTCTGTATCCTTGGAGGAAGAAAAATGGTGATGAAAATGAAAGAGCACTGCAAAAATGAAGCAAAAGTTACAGGCATCTATTACAATAAAGAAACACTTTTTTTTTTTTTTCAATCTATGACTTTCTAGGAAGATATTATCATTGCCTGTCTTTGACTTCAAACCCTCTCTGTTGCAAAAGCCCTTGAACCTTTCAGATGTTTTGTCTGATAGGGAGCGGAGACTGATGCAATCAAGTGGCATATCAAAGTATTTTGAAGGAATTTTTAAAAACCATTCATATCTTTTGAAAGAAAATGACACACCAAAATGTAGCAAGGGCACATGAAAAGGATTATCGTGCTTTGCTTCATGCCTAATGCACAAAAGTCCTTTCATTCTATTTTTTTTTTTTTACAGTAAGAAAACATTTTTCCACTTTCACAGAAACAACTGAAGAAATTATGTTTGGTTTTTTCCCCAAAATACAATGTTGGATAGACACTGTTCTCAGGGAATTGTGATAGCTGGAAGCTGTATGGAGCTTACCTATACAAAGTTCTGTGCTCCCAACAGTACTGCTTTGGGTATTCCATATATGTAGCTCAGATCATCTGAAGCAAAATTACAATGCTGCCAGCTTTCACGGCACTCAGAACATTGTATTTTTCACGATCTCCCCACCTCTGAAGTTACATTGCTACCTAATAATTAAATTTCACTTCCAGATGGTGAAGAAAAATGGAAGATTTACCCCTGGTACCTCTGAAAGGTATAGAAAACAGAAGAAAGATGCAATGAACCATTTTTTAAAAAAAATTATTTTAAAACCAATTTTGTTCTAGGCTTGGCTCATGTTTTTTAATGTTTGAATGTAATGACTGATTACTGGAGTTAGAATGAATGACAGTTCAGACACAATATGCTCCAACAATAAATGTGCTGTTATAGTAAAGGTAATGTCATACTCAGCATTATTTCCTTCTTTGAATACTTTATATTGACCTCTTCCTCCAATGGCCTTCCAGATTTATGCAGCCTCTCCCTAAAAGCCACTGGTAGTTTTCCCTTTCCTTCATTTCTTTCCTTCCAAAGCCATGATTAGGATAGTCATGGCCTATGGTCTCCATCTGGCTGCCTGCCCTCATGCCTCCCCATCTAACTCCCTCTCCCAGTCCCCAGTGTCTCCAGCCTCTCTCCACAGCCGTTCACAGCCGACACAGGACGGTGAGCAACCACCTTCACTCGTCCCTCCAGGACAACCCCATCAGTGCTCAGAGCACACCCGGCCAAAAGGAGGGTACAGCCATTCCCGAGCAGTTGACGGCTCTGCCTCCCCCACCCTTCCACCTGTAGTGACTTTCCACCCGACAGCAGATGGGCCCACCACACTCCAGTGTGAGAAATACAAGCGCCGGGGGGGGGGGGGGGGGGAGACGGGTGATACTGCGGCCTCGCCAAAATATGTGTCACCCTACAGTTTTATGATTTTTCTGACTGGATTGTAGTAGGGGAGGGGAGGCACAGATGAGGGGACTTCTTTAACATTGCCCATCCCTGCCCCCAGCGCCACTGGAGATGCCCACCTGCGTGTGCTCTATCATTCCGATGGTCTAAAACCAGCCGTGTTCTGAAATTATTGACCAGGAAAGGCCCAGCAGCGCGTGGGGATGAGAGAAGCCCCCACTGCTCCATCCACGCCCTTGTACTGGGCGGTGGCCGGCGAGAGAGCGGGCGGACCGGCGGGGCGGGCCGGCGGGGGGCGAGGGCCGTGCGCAGGCAGCGGCCGGGGCTAGCGGGGAGGCAGGGTACGTGCGTGAGGGGCGAGGGGGCGGCGGCGGCGCAGCCCTCTGCGCCCGGCGGGCCCCGGTCTCCCGCTGGCGGCCGCCGCGCCTCGCAGGGCCAGCACCACCCCACCCCGCCACCCCCCCCCGGCGATACCTGCCCGGGGTGCGGAGCCGCAGGCGGCGGCGCGGCCGGCTCCCCGATCCACAGCTGCTCTTTGAGGAGGTGCTGGTAGCTGAGGCAGTGCTTCAGCGCCGACGGCACCGTGCCCATGGCGGGGCGGGGCGCTCCCCGGCCGCCCGGCAGCCAGCCGCAAGGTCGGCGCGGCCTCCCGGCCCGCCGGGACCCCGCGCCCGCCGCAGCCACTGGCCGCAGCCCGGCCCCGAGCGGCGTCTGTGATTGGCGGAGCGCGGGAACCCGCCGCGCCGCAGCCCCGCCGCGCCCCCTCCCCGGCCGCTGCGGCGGCCGCCGCCTCGCCCGCCGCCGCTCCTCGCCTCCCCCTCCTCACCTTCCGGGGCGCTGAGGGCGGCCGGCAGAGGAGCCCCGGTGGTGGCCGCCCGCCTTTGGTGCGGGCTTGGCCAGCGCCACAGCAGCCTGCCATTGCGGGGCGGAGGTGGGGGAGAAGCCCCTGAGGGGACTCGGGGACCCGGCGGGCCCGGCGCTCGGGGGGGCGCGGGCATGGGGACAGCAGCCGTCCTGCCCCACGGCCCTCCTGACACCCCGCACGCCCGGGGGACGTGGGGCCCAGCCTGGGCTGTCAGTGCTCGCGGCAGAGGGCTTGAGGGGAAGGAGGGGAGCAAGGAGAAAGGGCAGGACTGCTTCGAGCCCAAAGCCCGCTTGCCCTGCTTGGGATCCTCGGGCAGCGCAAACGATGCGGAACAGAACCTGTCCCGCTCACCCCGCCGTTCAGGTGGCAGCAGGTCTTTGACAAGAGGCTTTATGCGCACGCTTGCATTTATGCTTTTCATTTGTGTAGCAGATACTTAGAGCATAGCAAATGGAATACTTCTTAGGTTTTAACGGCTCTCTCAGAAGCAGCAGGTTATATTTTGTCATCTCCTTCAGCATTCAATGTGTCAGCCAACTTTCCAAACTACTCTCAAGCAAGATCCTGTATGCATTGGAAATTGTTTCTGGATCATTCCTTTTCTGGGGTTTCAGGGATTTTTTGTTAAATTAACTAACCTTTCCCTCAGTCATTTTCTGCAAAAGATTATCAGGTTTACAGCCAAGTCTCTGTTTCAGTCAGATAGACGTGATGCTCTCAAAGCACCATCTTTTTCCCTTGCTCTTTTGCATTTCAAGATTGCTGTCCTGTGCATCCAAAACCCTCCCTGTTTCTGAGTGCCATTGTAAACCAAAACTGGATGCTGATTGATTGGCTGGGAAATTTTTATTTTTCAAGGATTTTTCAAGCTTTTCAGAAATAAAATATTTAAACTGGGACTTTAAAATTTATGTTAAAATAACACTGGTGGGAATCTGCAATTTCGAATCTGGCCACAGAAAAGTGCTAGGAGGTTTCTTTACTGACTGCGATCTGAGGCAGTTAGTATCTTTTCTGCCCTCTTCCAGTAAAATATTTGTGAGTTCAAAATTCTTACCTTTTCACGGGTCAAAATTCCACTAAGTTTCCATTAAATGCTGACTCTGGGTATTTGCTTTGGTCTTGTTACCTGGAAAGCTAGGGATAAAATGTACAAAGGCCAAAAAATCAAGCCTTTCTCTTTTGTCTCTCAGTGAGAGACAGTTTATCTGTTGTGCGGTTGGTATGTGTGAAGAGAAAAGCAGTTTTTAGAGGTAAATAATTTCATTTTACACTTTTCATTTCACAGCAAGTTGGAAATAGGGTGAAAATGCAATTGCGAGGAAGTTATATACCTCTCCTACCTACCCGACCTGTTCTCAAGTTACTCCAGTGCTGAAGTCAAAATTCATGTTGCCTTTAATCATCTTTCTTACAAATACCTCTGAAATTATCTTCATTATAACCTTCTGCAGGTAGCTTACCTTTCAAACTGCTATGTTCTCCACATTAAATCCCTTCTAATAGCATCGTTTCTTTGTCCATCACTGTTATTATAACTATAAAATGTACTGCAGAAGTGAATGCCATTTTTGTAGGGCTTAAAGCTTCAGTGTGCTCTTCCAGCCTAAGTCCACTGTGAACGTTTTCTGACACAAACCTGCTTTAAGACTCAGAATGCCACCAAATGTGCTGAAAAGGAGCTTCTTTATCTGAAATCGCAGTGTTGTGGGCAGAGGAGGAAAAAAATAGCAGTGGTTCATTATAAAGTAATCCCAAATAAACTGGGTTCTCATGCAAATGTCTCTTTTTTTTTCTGCTGTACTTCTCATTCTCCCTGAAATCAGAATTTGTTTTTCATCCTTGGCAGTTTAGCACTGAATTTTTCAACTAGTGCTTCTAATTCCATGTAAGCAGTTGTTTCAAAATCAAGAGATGTATAAATTGGAACACATTCATCTGAAACTCCCATGTTTCTTGGGAGAAGGAGGTGATAATTTATCTATCAAAAAAGCACTGTGTGTTAAAAGCCTTAGAGCTAAACCAAACTGTTATTGCTAAAGAGAAAGTGGTTCCAAGAAGAGTGCGTCTTAGGCAGGTGTAATCATGCTGATACTGTTCTTTGCTTGCAGGGGCTACAAAACTTACTCCATCCCACTTTGTGAGTTAACATGAAGGTAGATATGATACCATACGCTGTTTAACCTTGTCTGCTTTCACTGATAGTATATTTACTGGTAGCAGCATTTGCTAAATCATGTAAAGAATAATGGAGACTTCTGGCAGATCTTTCTGTAACAGCACATGGGCCTCTCGTGGTCTGGACCCTTATATGCCCGGTTCTGTTCCTTATTTTGATTCTGCGTATTTTCTGTTCAGCAATGGCATTTTGGAGCAACTTTAGTTTACTAGAACACATGGAAGGACTCAGTGTTTAGCACTGCATCAGGATAGTGAATAGAAGTGGCACATGACTGG
The DNA here is from genome assembly GCF_047716275.1 of Strix uralensis. NCBI lineage: Eukaryota > Metazoa > Chordata > Aves > Strigiformes > Strigidae > Strix > Strix uralensis. The sequence goes on from NC_133974.1 coordinate 27,692,400, forward strand.
CTTTTGGCTTTCCATCTCTCTCTTAAAACTATTTATCATTCTGATACTCCTCTGAATTTAACATTGTCATTGGCTCACACTGTATTCTGGTCAAAGGTTTTAAAACGTTTATTAAAATGAATGTTTTTCACTCAAATAAATAATCCCTCATAAAAGTCATGCCACCAAGCCTACCAGATGGGGAGAACAGGCAAATTTTTGTAGTATGCAGAGAAACTTCAAATATTACCATGGGAGAAGTTTCTGTGCTCCTTATTGTTCCCCTGCAATTACACAGGTAGTTGGCAGTCAGATCATTAGGAGTGGAAACATCAAGCTGTTGGATTTCCTGCAGTGTGACACAAAACCTTGGCCAAGAAAGGCATGATAAAAATAGGTTGATCGTTTACAAGCATCTATAAGAAAATAAGAAAGTTGTTTAAAGAGTGATTTGATGACAGCAAGAAGGACAGAATCAGAAGCAAGGGAGCTATTCATACCGCTGATAATCGTTAAGTGCCAAACTGGCAAGCAGCCAAGGTGCCTACTAGGCAGGGATCAAAGACACATATGGTGAGTCTCAAACAACAAATAAGCCATAGAATTCTGGCAAGCATTGCACAAATAATATGCTCCAGCCCTGACAAAGAAGATGAGGGCTAAAGAAAAAACAATGGGGCTACCAATAGTGGATCATACCTCAGGGAAAGCAAAGCTTTCATCATTTTGGTTTTATCAGAGAAAAATGCAGATAACTTCTCACATATGGTAGGTCTGGTTGATCTAAATTGATGGGAAGTGTAACACAATGTTAAAAAAGATTCTTTACAGTTGTGGCAGTAAATCAGTGTTCCATTAGCAGCGGCATCATTCAGAGACGGCATTCTTCAGAGAGTTAGTAATAGATATACTTTGCCAAAGTAAGACTACACCCCAGGTGATAGACACCTGGCATTTGAAACAGACACAATCAAGAAGAAAGTCCAAGTTACATCTTGCCAGATGTTGGATCCTGTTCTTTTTTATTCTTTCACTAATTCAGTCAGATGGCAGGTTTTTTTGCCAACTAGATCACAATGTAAAACACACAAACAGAAAAATTGAAACATTTTAATTTTATTCGCATACTACTGGACAGTATTAAATAGGAAAAGAAGGAAATTCTGTGAGCTTAGACCTAGTTTCATAGTCACAACGGTTATACACCTATACACAGAGTCATAAAAGAGAGGGATGTATCATAAGCTATGTTATTTTCTATTTATAAAGGACACTGCCTTTTACACTGGTGAGAATGGCAGCCTGCAGCCCTTTGGGTGATCTCCAAAGTACCAGCACTACATAGCTACCTATAGTTGTTATGGGGCATATCAAAGACAACAGAGAATTGTAGCAGTAAGTGCTTATTTATGGATAACATTTTCCATTTGAGATATTTCCATAACCGACAGAAATGTTGATGAACCAAATGTGTCCCTTGTCTGATTCCATCATTTAGACTGTAATTTCTTCGTCTCAGTGACCTGACCTGCCACTCGGCATTATCAGCAGAAACTATGAGCCCATTTCTGAATGGATTTTCAAGGTGCTATTATAATATTTAAGAAAATATTTCTTTTTCAGAGCAAGTATTTTGCCTACTGTTATACAGACTACATTTCCATCTCTGTTTTCCACATAAATGCAGTTAGTATCTCCCTTCCCTCTCCACCCAGTCTTTTCTGCCAATTAATACCGATGTGATTTCTTATATGGATTATAAGGTGCAATATGCAGTAACCTCTGATTTCCTTCTTCCCTTTATGTTATTAAGAGCCAAAAAAATAGTATGGATTGTCAGTGGGGCCAGTTTTCTTGCTCTTCAAACAAGTGACCCCTTTACATCATCTAGTACAAAAAGAAACTATAAATCATCCTTAGGAAATATTTACTGAATAAGGACGTGCTGGGACAACTTTTATGCTATACCCCTTTCTTCTCAAGCAGAAAGCATTTATCAGAGTCTAGCCAAAACATCACAAGATAACCACCTGGCAAGTGTACCTGCATGGCATTCCGGGGATAGTGCTCTCCCAACAAGAAAAACAGTTGAAAGACCCGCACCTTTTCTGTGTTCCCTTAGGGAGCAATTCTGCTGATTTATTTTAAACATGTGTTGTATTATCAAATGAACCATATTCTAATGTATGTATTTGTCTCCCCACTGACTATAGAGACCCTAGGGTAACTACTCAGATGTAGATAACTGCATTAGCTACATTTACTCAAATGAGTCCCATGCCAGCTAACATTATTAAGTCCATTGCATTGTCACTGCATTCAACTCTATACCTGATTTCAATCTGTGCAGACAAGGAAAGTCTCATACCAGTATACGTCACAAACTTGTTGCTAACTTCAGTGAAAAAGTCACCAAGGAAGCTGGAAGTGGACTGAAAGGGAAGGTACAAATGAAATGCAGTCTACAAATACGAATATATAATCTCATTGTACACTGGAAAAAATTTTTATCTGTTAAAGGTTACATGGTAATAGTTTTGAGGCAGGTAGATAAAGAGTTAACTAGAGACTGTGTCCCTCTGGCAGAGGAGGATGCAGTTTCAGCATTAAGGAAGGGGAGGGAAGAAAATGGAGTGGAACTGGAGTGTTTCTGGGAAGCATAGATTGTCCAAGGAACTGCGTATTTAGGCAATGAAATCACAAGAAAAATAGAGATTGATTAGTTGCTAGCTTGCTTGTTGGTGATTTTATTACAAAACCTAGGATCTAATATACTAATATCTAATATGCAATTTTTCTATTTCAATCTTTTCCACTGAGTGAAAATGAATTAGGCACTATCTAGTAACGCACAAATATATGTGGATGATATGAATCCAAAAGTTATATTTCTCTGTTCTTTTCAGTTTTATTCTTCTAATTGCTAAGTTAATGAACAAAAAGTATTTTGTGGGCCTACCAGGAATAACTGTTTGAAACTTTTTTTGGGAATTTGCCATATAACTGTCCTTTAAAAATGACATGGGGTAGTCAACTTCTGTGTCCCTGGCATTAAATTGTTCCAGAGCAATAGTAACAGTAGTGACCTGTCTGTCACTAGAATTTTTTCTGTCACCAACATTACTCAACCTAGGACTAAAAATAAATGGAGAAGTCTTCTGATGCAGTATAAACTTGCCTAATTTGGCAACCAAACAGTAAAAAAGGCAGAGGTATTACTGAACAAACAAAGCAAAGTTTATTTTTGCACAAAAAAGATGTGTTTGCCAATGTAGTCTGCTCATGTTTAGTATGGCAACTTGATGTTTTTTGAATTTACTTCATATCATTTTGCTTAAACAATGCATAATTAAAATGCATATCCACAATAACTGAATGCAGTTGTTAAATTATCAACACAACAAAACTTTTGGACTATATACTACTAAATAATGAAAAATAAATTGAAATAGTGTGTAATGTGGAATAAAAACAAATATCACATGCACCATAATACAAAGTAATCTGAGATCATCAAGTAAATGTGCATCATTTATTTCTCCAATTCTGTTTGTGTTTAACTTCAAAGTCAGATTGCAGTTTTCAGCTGTGTCTTGTGATCTAAAATCCTCTTTGGTAACATGCATAAGTTAGGACAAAGGATTGTGTTTTTGGCTTCGATAGCAAAGACTGAACCAAGCAAATGAATACTGTAACTCTAGAGGAAAGATTGACATAGGAAATACTGGAATGGTATTGATATTCAGAGATTTCCTTTTCTGCATAATGGTAGCAACACCATGATAAAGTGAAACACTTAGAACTCAAGTTTTTTTACAACTTCATTCTCTATCTTCATCACTAATGCAGGATGTAGTCACATAAAAACTAATGTGCCCTACTTCATGTTACAGTTGCAATAATAAGCACTTTCTTGAGTCCACAGCATCTCAAACAAATATATAAGCTTCATTGGGGGGTGGGGGGTGAGGGAAACAATAATACCTTTAAATTAAAATACTGATGCCATATTGTGAAGCAGAACACGTTATTGTTGTTACATTTAGGGACCCACAGTGTTACTTAAGCTATATTATGTGAAAGAGAACAATATTCTTTTTCATAAAAAGAATGTCATTTGCAGTATCAACCATTCCATGCTACCCTTAATGACTTCTTTCCCCAGTTTAAAACACAAGACACCTCCAAAGCAGATGTTTGTATACCAGGACAAGAAGGGATTTGTTTCACATAGTAGATCTGGTCTATGTATCAGCTCATAGAATCATGTGACAACACAAGAATTATCAATTTTCTTAAGAAAATTCACAATTTTCTCATCTTTCTGATTGCAAAGAATGGCTTTAAAATGTGACAGTGTGGTCCTAGTACAACCAGGGTATTGGTTTTGGCTGGGACGGAGTTAACATTTTTCATAGCAGCTTGTATGATGCTGTGTTTTAGATTTGTGATGAAAACAGTGTTGATAACACACCCATGTTTTAGCTATTGCTGAGCAGCGTCAAAGCCTTCTCTGTTTCTCACCATGTCCTCCCAGCGAGCAGGCTGGGGGTGAGCAAGAAGTTAGGAGGGGGCACAGCTGGGCTAGCTGACCCCAGCTGACCAAAGGGATATCCCATGCCATGCGACATTGTGCTCAGCAATAAAAGCTAAGAGAAGGAAGGAGGAAATGGTGTGACATTCAGTGTTATGGCGCTTGTCTTCCCCAGTAACAGTTGCATGTGATGGAGCCCTGCTTTCCTGGAGGTGGCTGATCACCTGCTTGCCGATGGGAAGCAATGAACGAATTCCTTATTTTGCCTTGCTTGCACACACAGCTTGGGTTTAGCTATTAAACTGTCTTTATCTCAGCCCATGAGTTTTCTCACTTTTACCCTTCCAATTCTCTTCCCCATTGCACTGCAGGGGAGTGAGCAAGTGGCTGTGTGGGGCTGAGCTGCCTGCCGGGGTTAAGCCACAACAAAGAGATACAACAGTCTGCCTGCATGAGACTGCAGAGGATTAGAATAGGTATGGACAGCATTAGTCAAACATCCTACTTCAGGCATTTAAATTAGGCATTGCAGCATTTATGAGCCTTTAGAGAGATTTAGGCTGCCTAAACTGCATTTTTCTGCAGTCGGTGGAGAGGGCTAGGTGTCCACATCACTCTCAGGGAGTTATTTGGAGCAGCTGTGCTACAGACTTGCTTCTCCACTGCAATGAAGGAAGCTTAGGTGTCTCTTCTAGGCAGTGCAGTACATCCACATGTTGAACAGGTAGCCACTGAAGTTTGGCCAGTAGGAAACATCAAGCACAGAGGAGTAGCCATGAAGTTCCTGGCTCAGAGTTTGAGAAGCCTTCAGAGAGTACTGAACCCACACTTCCCATTTCCTAGGAGAGAATCCTAAATGCCAAACCAAATGTTGACTCTGGATCACTGTACAGCCAGGAATTTGAGTAATAAAGAATTAAAAACAATGCATAGAATATTTCATTAAGTTCTATAGTAATACATTAATGTTACAGTTCTGACTTTTCTTTGACCTTTAAGTATTGCTGGTCCTAGTGCAGAGAGATGCTTAGAGATCTATAGTTTCCCTTGAGGACAACAGGTAAATAGGGTTTTGAACTTAAAAATATTCTCTATGATTTTTGTAAAAAGGTTTTTTCCTCTCCTGCACATATGAATTTCCATTAAAATTTTTAAGGTGTTTCATACCATGTTAAGGAACATAATTTGACCCAATACTTCAATTATTATAAATCACATTTGTGATTCAGAGCTCAAGGAGAGAGCTAAGAAAGATGTGAAGTAGCATAGTGTTAGTGGAGGTAGTTTGAGTTCTTATACTCCTTTTTTAGTGGGCCTGTTGAGGAACAAGAGAGAAGGGGAACAGGTCACCGTAGGGCACCAGAAGACCCGACACAGACAGAAGAGGCAGCGTTGTAGCCACAGAGGCAATAGGACTGCTCCAGTGCATGACAGACAGGAAGGGAAGCTTTAACTTTCTTTTGCAATTGGTCCCAGAGAGACTTTGGCTCTTCAGCCTCATTAACATCCATTTCCTGCTCCTTGCCTAGTGTTGTCCCCACACATGTTCATGAGACAATGAACCTGTGTTCCCATTGTAAACACAGTGGTGTTTACCCGTGGTGCATCTGTGACTGAAGTAGTGACCACTATATTTAAATTGCCAAAGCTTTTCCATTAAAAAAGTATGTCCACCTGTTTCTAAAAGCACAGGCATCTCCCTGTCTTGTAGCAAGAATTCTTATCCAAGAATTATTATCCAAGGATAGCCTGGAATCGGGAACTTGCCCTCTGTTGTCCCAGTGAATATCGATTTAATGTCTAAAATGTTGAGAAATGTAATTTTCTGGCTATGTTTTGCTCCTTTGTGTTTGCCAGGGGCTAACAGCTAAGCAGTTTAATATTCCAGTTGCTCTGAGCAGATTTTGCTCTTGCATGTTGCTCCAGCATGGGAAACAACGCTGAACCTACATCTGGAGCCCACATAACTCAATTCCTGCCACTGCTCCACAACAAACATCCTCAAAGACCAAAACTTAGTGAGACACTAACGAAGAGTTCTGGAATGAAAATAAAAACTTCATCCTTTAGGGCTTCAGACAATCTCTTAAGTATTAGGGTTTAAGATGAGACCTCCTTAATAGAGAAATAATCCAACATCTGCCTACTGTAAGGGTTTTTTGCACCTTTGTGTAAAACATCTGGTCCTGGCTACTATCACAGACAGGATGCTGCACTTCATAGATCACACATCTGATTCATATTTCTTTTTATAGTATGGATAGAAAGTTCACAGAATGCTAATTCGTGGAATGCTAGTTCTAAAGGAATTCAGTTGTACCTGTGGATTATTTTGTTTCTACTAAAACAATGATTTCCAGCAAGGGATCATTCAGCTAACGCGTATAAGATACTAATTATGACCATACGAAAATATAATGATACTTGCATGTTTGTCTTGAGCTTGACTGTATCCAGACGTAAAATAAAACATGGTTCCTATCCCAATTTATCAAAAAAACAAAAAAGAACTGAAATATAGGAAGGGAAAGCTAATCAGAAAATAATCAGCTTTTAAAAGCCTTTTATTGACAAAAAAGATACAAAATAGCCAGCCCTGTTTCTTTTAGACAGAAACAGCTAGGAAAATGCAGTGGCATGGAAGCTCTTGCTGTTCTCTGTTTATCTGTGTCATGACTAATATACTAATCTTATTAATTAGCATATTAACTACAAAGAAGCAGATGCATTGCTGAAAACCTTTTAAGAAAACCAAGAAATAATCTTTGTTGCTCATGGTTACATATCTGAGCGAATCATTGCTATGGCATTTGAATAGTGATATGGTACAAAGGCAATAAGATGAGCCCTTCTTAAATGGAAGGGAGATCAAAGTCAGGCTGTAGGAGTAGAGGAATAGGTGGGGCCTCCAAAGTTGGAGGTAAAATTCTAACCGGAAGGAACAAAATTTTAACACTGATGAAGGCTCCACCCAGAAAAGAGTTGTATGGAAAAGGCAAAAACAGCCGAAGTATCTTTTCTGCTGGAAAAGGTGAAGCAATCGGCTAAATTAAGGAGCAGATTCACTGAATGATGAACGATTCACCACCCTTGTTCTTATTAATCCTCTAGTCTGCCCAGGCAGATTTGGAATCCTTCTGTAGAAGCATAAATGGTCTGTTAAGAGTGGTAATTATTGTATTATATTCAAAATGTGGTTTATCTGGAATGTACTGTCATGAATTATTGCGCAGCTGGTACTATATACAGACATGGACTACAAGAATTAATTAAAGCTTTAAAGTAAAATGAAATTTTTACTGCTGGTGGGTCTTAACAGTCTTTATGAATAACACCAGATTTGGGCTTTTCAAAGCACAAATCAAGGTGGGAGTGAATGAATCTCAACAATCAATGAGATGCACATTCAGGATAAACTGGGTATCATTATCATAAATGTTCTATTATTCTACGTATTATGTAAGAAATTCTGACAAAAATGGAGACTTAGAAAAGAAGGTGTTTGAGAGATATCTTCATGAAACAAGTTAATATGTCTTGCTTAAATAGATTGTGTAGCTAGTCTGAGAGAAAAAGGGGAGGAGGGTATAATTGAAAACATATTTCCTGAAGAATGATATCTGAAAACAGTGATTCAGCTTTTAAAAACAAACTGCAAAATTATATTCCCATACCATTAAGAAAGCAAATGATTCCTTTGATTCTTAGCACATGTCATCATGACAAATCAGAAGAGTATGTCTTTTTATCCAAGGTTAGAATTAAGTATGTCACATTTTTCCCTTATAGCATAAAACCAAGGATGAATTTCATGGCAGGCAGAACATTTCAAGCTGATAAAAATATTCTTATTACAGTACATATTTAAGCAATTCTTGACTAGTGTGGCTTATTATCTTTGCAAAGATACCACAGCAGATAAGAGCTTAGAATTCTAAGGGCTAGTGTCCATATGCATGAAAAGATAGCTATAAAAGAAAGGTTAAAAAATATAACAAGTATTTACCCCATTGATACTAGGTGGAATTAGAGATTTTTACTTAGAAGCAGATTTAATTATTCATCACTGTCTGATTTCTTATAATAACCAATGGACTGCAGATCCTGAGACAGGTTACTTACTAGCTTGACCTTACACCTGGTGTAGTTGTATCTTAATATGTACATAAAGAAGTATCTTAATACATATGTCTGATGTAAATAAAACACATCGTGTGCACCAATATGTGATGTTATGTTTTTAACATGAATAGTAATGAAGTCATAATTTTAAAGGAAGACTGAATTGCTCCCTTTTATAGTGCCATAACTAAGACCTTCCATCTCTACCACTACAAAAGATAAGGCCATATACAATAGCTGAAAAGACAGTAACGGTGATAACCTGAACAACATTTACTCAGCTGTGATTTCACAATAGGTAGCATGTCACCTAAAAACAGCAATACAGGGGCATGAGGGATGATGTCAGAAGACAATAAAGTTGATGGATATGTGGCTGTGATTAAATCAGCTTTCCCCTAAAAAGGCTGCCTAGCAGTAATTATATAAAGAATATCTGGGCAGCAAGGAACAACTGACTTCATACAAGATATGACCCAAGACTTTGACAGCAGTTCATCTTTTCATGGTGGGCTGTGGGATAAGTAAGCAGAACATCCTATTCCTGGTGTCACTCAGTACTTTGCAGAAGGAAGAGAGCTGTTTATCAGCTGGTCTTTGGCCTGGCTCCCATTCTTAGCCATTTCTGGTGCACTGGTCTGTATGGAGATGTACTGTCAATGTCTGTTGTGCTGACCTGTGTTGCCAAAACACAACTGCAATGCAGAAGGAGTCATCTTGGCCTCAGAAGCAGACTTAGAATTTGTCCCAAGGGAGAAAAAGCAATTTATTTTCCTCATACAATAAGAAATCCTAAAATCCCGTGTAATGACAAAGTATTTGGCCTTTGTGCAGGTGTTGCGTGTAGGGTCTTGAGGAAGACAAGTTGCCAGATGTTCACTTTTGCTCTTAACCTGGCCTACCCCAATATGTCTTCACTGATATATTCATAATAGATGCAAAGTCCCCCTTTCTTTGAAGTCCACTATACTGTCACCCATACTTCCTCACCTATCACTGTCTTAAGAGCAGACATAGCATTTAACAGAGGAATTTCCTACATGAAACTTCTGCCACAGAAGGCTCAAATATATCTTACAATGATATCAGTGAAATCCCCCATATCTACCCTGGGGTTTTATGCTGCTGCCTGTTATTGCAGTGTTTGAGTCCTTTCTATATACAATCAGTAACAATAGCAATGTCTCTACTTCGGAAAAAAATTAATTCCCTTTGGACTGGAGTTTGTTCACGAGATGCAAGATTTTAGTCATTAATTTATATTTATATGGATATATTCTCAAATACTAACACTAGAAGTACTGCTGTGACTGTGATGGTCTAAGGATATGCACAAGTTTGTAGGCAGATGCAGTATCTTCAGTGGGATTAATCAGTATATTTGGAAAAAAACAGAAAATCCCCTGGGCACATTAATCCTTCCTAAGTGCATCAATTTTTTGCTACACGGACAAGGAAGTTGACTAGTTGAGAGATTTGGTGTTTTTATGAGAGAAGGACAAGTCAGGGTTATGAATATTGTCCTGCAGCAGTAAAGTTTCTTCAAAGAAGGATTTTGTTAGTGCAATGAGAAGTTTAATGTTAGGAGAAAAAAGAAATCTGTTTTGTCTAGTCTTACCAGATTATCTGGTAAGACAGATACAAAACTTGGTTCCTCTGGAATATGATCCTGTAGATTTCCATGTGTTCCTGTTAATTTAATGCCTTGTATGTACTTTTACAGCTGGATTCATGAGCTGAAGCTGTTAAATTTAATTTCTAGCAAGCTAAATAGCTTATGGTCTAGTTTTATTATTCATATTTCTGAACCTTAAGCAATAAGACATTGCCTGTAGGGATGTGTTAAACCAACACATGACTAATCTGCCCCACGAGAGCATGAGTAAAGGAGGGGCCATATATCCACAGCTGATCCCCAATGACTTTTTCTCATTATTCCTGCAGACAAAATAGTATCATTTTAAAATTAGTGCAATAATAGAGAATAAAGCTTGGTGACTAACCTGATGAACTGTTAAAAAAATTTAATAAAGCAAAACAAGACTGAACGATAAAGTGGGCTGGAAGGAGTCTTCTTGATATCATTCTTTACATTTGACAGACTCACCTGCTGTGAAAGGAGATAAAGGACATTTCCCACTGAGATGTAAACCTTTTAGATCCTGATCCACAAGTCACAGAGTGTGGAAACCAGTCTGAGGTGGCCCTTGCTCTCCAACTGGAATCTTTTTAAATCATTCTCGAATTTTGCAGACACATCCAGTTTTGAATACTCATATTAATCTTAATGATAAAGTATTTTTTCTCTAATGAAACACAGTCTTCCTTTAAAGCAAGTATTCTCTTTTATATTTAAACTCTACTTATGTATTTCTTAGCAAAATACAAGTTACTCATATTTTCCTTATGAAAAATGATGGACAAACTACGGTTCTGTTATCTGATGTACAATTTATGCTCCAAATTACAACTGCTTTCAATTTGATCCATTTTGTTTAAGGGAAAGCCTTCGTATGGGTGAAACCTCCCTCACATCGGATGAGTACTTCAGAGACTTGCTGCACAAGTTTGACAGAGCTCAGCGCATTTGGCAGGCTTTGCTCTGGAGAGGTGCAGGCCTGCAATAACCCTGTGGCAGATCTGAAACAAAGTGCAATGGGAAAGCAATACTGGAGATGGTTGCTTAGCACCTGTCTGCAATATATTTCTTTTTACCAAGGTGCAGCCAGTTGTTCAATATTGTAAACTGGCCTCTTACTGTGAAGCAAAGGAGACAAACCTGAAAACAGCAAAGCACCATAACATGTGAACAGTATAAAATTGATACCAAGTCTGAAAAGTGTATGTTTAATGTTACCATAATGAAATGCAACTGTATGACTGTGCTGCTTAAGGACTCTGTTTTGTGAGGTGCTGAGAACTCTTAACTTAAGACACATAATATTTTAAAATGAGGAGCTGTACAAGGCAAAACGAAAGGCAGTTCATTATGTCATCAGGTCTGATTACCCAAAATAACAGTGCTTGAGTGAACACCCCGATATCCTATATGCCAACTTTATATGAAAGCTATTGAAACTTAAAAGCCTTGCATCGATAGGTCCCTCAACCCCTCTAGTGTCTGAGCTGATTCAGTGTTATTACCATTTTGTTCTACAGAACAATGCTATGTTACACTAAAAAAGCATTAGTTACCTTGTTTAATGTAAATTTAGAAATCTAAATAAGTGTAGCTGTTTCTACATAGAAAGGATACCTATTGATCCCAGTTGGATTTTATAACCATATGAGTTGAAGGATGATGTGTAATGCATATTAATAACATATGTTAAGTTGGAAGAAATAGTTCCTTCTCTTATGTGTGAAATGTACTAGATTAGAATTTCCAAAAGTATATTTTCCAGGGAGAAAATTTGCACACGTGTATACACACACACACATGTGGAGATGTATCTTTTATTATTAATACTGACACATGAACTTGCACAGCATTCACATATAATTCTACTAGTATTTAAATATTGATGTATCTACATCTACCATATCTAAATTACACACAGGGTACTTGTTTACTCATGAAAGCAGCACCAGACATAGCCAGTGAACCATCTTTTATAAATATTTGCAAGGAACAGTTTCCCTTATGTCTTCTTCACAATTAGTTCATCTGGGCAGTGATTCAGGTTCATAAACATGGATGCCTGATATCTTTAAGCACTGTAGTTAACAAAACATTTTGTATGGGATTGGCAGCCATGGGACTGTGACCTGTCCCTTTCCAGAATGGCCGTGCATCTGCTATAATTGCCTAACCAGTGGTTTAAGGTTAAAAAGATAAGCAGCTCCAGGCCCTCCAGATTTTAAGCTCTGACTCATGCTTTGTCACAACAGCTTCTTTTTTTATTTTCTAATGAGCAAAAGAGAATGGAAAGAAAGAGCATCCATATATATCACCCCATCTCACTTATGCAGCTATGTGTTTTGCATAATGCAGCAAGGCGAAACAGCTTTTCTGTCTTGATTTCATGTCTTCCATGTGCCAGTGGGGAGTGTCAAAATCTATAAGCTGATAAAGATTCGATCTTCTCATTCTGACAATTGTCCCCGGTGTTTTTGTTTACCCAAAATTAACTATGTTGTTCTTTTGCAGTAATATATTCTGGGCCTGATGACTCCCATATTGCTACAGTGAGAACTGGTTTTGTTGGTTCCCAGCAGTGTCAAAAAGAAAAATAACTTAATTTTCTAAATTTAAAAAGATAAACCATAAAAATATTAAACCTATTTTTTTGCTCCACTATTTATATTTTGGAGGGGTATTTTATTTTTTTTATTATTTTCACAACAAAATATATCTAAAATACTGAATTTATCCACAACTTCAAAAGCCTAAATTTCAATTACAGCATATACAGCAGCAGACAGTTCAGAAAACTGGCCTTTTTAAACATTTCAGAATGGCTGGAAATATCTGCCAAAAGCACATGGAACACCTCTTAAACAGATGTAGATCAGTATGCTACAAAGGACACTGAATTCAAGTGCCCCTTAAAACAGTTATCCAGCTTTAAATACAAGCTGAAGTGAAAGCCAAAAGACATTCATGAGACTGAAACACCACAGCTTGGACTTCCTCAGACTGTGCTGAAGAAAAAGCTGGACTGTAAAAAGACATGAGCTGAGCTTCCATTGACCTTTGCTCTGCCTTCTTAAATCTGAAGAGTGCAGTGCTTCAGGACTGTAGATAACCGTAATCATGCTTCAAGAAGAGATATTCCAGATTCAGGATACCTGCTAATGTGCATATAAGTAGCAGAGGGGGAAAAAAAACCAAATCCTCAGTGGTAACATATTTCTACTGGGTAATTAAGCACAGTAAAGTGGCTTAGGAATAACATTTATTTCTGATAACAACTTTAAATTCATTTTTTTCAGTGGGTGTTCTCCTGTGTTGCCTTCACTGAAAAATTACAGGAGGCTTAAAGATGGAAAATGACCCTTATTTTGGCAGTCCAGGCTCTTTACTGTAGGTTGAGAGCACAATCTTGAGAGCAGTCTTGTTTCTCCAGAGCTCATTTTGGAAGGAAAAGTAATAGCGTGCTCCATTTCTAACCCCTTCTCCTTTTCCTTCCTTCTTTGCCCTTTTCCACTTACCAGTTGCAAGAAACTTGGATATGGCCTACCCAAGCTATACCCACTGTTGAATTACTGTATTTTCTACTGGTTCTGACCAGCAACAGCAGAAACAAAACTGTTATCATGATCTCAGGAGAACTACCTGAGCAATGTCTTGAACTATCTTCTGCGGTAACTAAAGATTTTCAGAAAACCAAGAAAAAAGTATCAGATACTGCTTTTTTGTAGCTTATTATTGATACCATCTTACCAGGTGCAGGATGGAGCCGCATATATGCATATAAATGTGTGTCATGTATGTGAAAGAGAAAGACTGCAACTTGAATGTGTGCAACTTAAAGTTTACCAACTCATGAACACTGCAAATAAAAAGGCAATCGTCTATTGACTCTTTTATTCAAAAGCATAATCTACTCATTTTTTAAACATCTGTCTTTCACAGCTCAGGGAGTGAAGAGCTGGACCTAACTTCTTCCTGTAACAAGCAATTTCCAGCTGTTGAGATTTGCGCTGTGCCCACACCAGTGAATCTCTGAAAAGCACTAGTGGGCAAGGTGTGGGAGCAGGAGCCCACCTTTTCTGTTGAAGGAGGACAGCAGTTAGGATTGCCAGTAAAATGATCAAGTCAGGAGAGAACAACTTTCTCGCCTTCAGCAGGTAAGGAATACAAGTCAGAGAATAAGAGAACCAAATGCTTCTCAGAAGGACAGAGTCACAGAAGGCTTCAGTCTCTCTTAGTGGCATGAAATGAAGATAAGAGAGCAGGTCAGAGAGCTGGGAATAGGTGACTAGTATTTCAGAAGAGCTAGGAAGCAAGAATCCCGCTGGAGTAAACATGAGCCACAAATATGACTGTTACATTTATTTTTCAAGGACACAGAAGAAATGTTGTGAGATACTTCAGAGAATACACTAAAGAGAAAATACAAGTAACAAGTTGTTACTGAAAGAGAGGGAGAGATGTTTTCTTTGCATGGGACAAGTGCCTGCGGTGGTGCTCAGTCCTGTGAATTCACATCCCTTTTGAGTAGCTCTGTTGAAATTTATGCCCCAGTGTCCTCATTCCAGATCCAGGGAAGCCAAAGACTTCAGTGGGCTTTCAGTTACCACCTGAGTTGGGGTTGGTGGAGGGAATGGGATGTTGTCAAGGTTGGGGCCAGTTCTTTGTATTTATTTTGTAAGCAAGAAGGTCCTGAGATTTTAAGATTTTGAACTGTGGAAAGATACAAAGAAGCTCTTTCTCATAAAGAGTCCATTCATGATATGCATTTCCTGTCAGAACATCAGTGAAACTGGGTTTGATCCCCTGCTAAGTTATTGGGGGAGAAGTTGTCAACACACATCAATCAAGAATTACAAGTATATTTTCTAATTTTTCGAACACAGGAACACACATCACAGAATCACAGAATCATCTAGGTTGGAAAGGACCTTGAAGATCATCTAGTCCAACCATTAACCTGACACTGCCAGTTCCCAACTACACCATATCCCTCAGCGCTATGTCGACCCTACTCTTAAACACCTCCAGGGATGGGGACTCCACCACTGCCCTGGGCAGCCCATTCCAACGCCTAACAACCCGTTCTGTAAAGAAATGCTTCCTAATATCTAGTCTAAACCTTCCCTGGTGCAACTTGAGGCCATTCCCTCTTGTCCTATCGCTTGTTACTTCGTTAAAGAGGCTCATCCCCAGTTCTCTGCAACCTCCTTTCAGACAGCTGTAGAGGGCGATGAGGTCTCCCCTCAGCCTCCTCTTCTCCAGACTAAACAACCCCAGTTCCCTCAGCCGCTCCTCGTACGACATGTGCTCCAGACCCTTCACCAGCTTTGTTGCCCTTCTCTGGACACGCTCGAGTAATTCAATGTCCTTTTTGTAGTGAGGGGCCCAAAACTGAACACAGTAATCGAGGTGTGGCCTCACCAGTGCCAAGTACAGGGGTAACATCACTTCCCTGTCCCTGCTGGCCACGCTATTTCTGATACAGGCCAGGATGCCATTGGCCTTCTTGGCCACCTGGGCACACTGCTGGCTCATGTTCAGCTGGCTGTCAATCAACACCCCCAGGTCCCTCTCTGACTGGCAGCTCTCCAGCCACTCCTCCCCAAGCCTGTAGCGCTGCTGGGGGTTGTTGTGGCCCAAGTGCAGGACCTGGCATTTGGCCTTATTGAACCTCACACAGTTGGCCTTAGCCCATCGCTCCAGCCTGTCCAGGTCTCTCTGCAGAGCCTCGAGCAGATCAACACTCCCACCCAACTTGGTGTCATCTGCAAACTTACTGAGGGTGCACTCGATCCCCTCATCTAGATCATCAATAGAGATGTTAAACAAGAGTGGCCCCAAAACCGAGCCCTGGGGGACACCACTCGTGACCAGCCTCCAACTGGATTTAACTCCATTCACCACAACTCTTTGGGCCCGGCCATCCAGCCAGTTTTTTACCCAGCAAAGCGTGTGATCATCTAAGCCTCGAGCAGCCAGTTTCGCCAGGAGAATCCTGTGGGAAACGGTGTCAAAGGCCTTGCTAAAGTCAAGGTAAACTGCATCCACAGTCTTTCCCTCATCCAATAAGCAGGTCACCCTGTTGTAGAAGGAGATCAGGTTTGTCAAGCAGGACCTGCCTTTCATAAACCCATGCTGACTGGGCCTGATCCCCTGGTTGTCCTGCATGTGTTGTAAGATTGTACTCTTGATGAGCTGCTCCATCAGCTTCCCAGGTACCGAAGTCAAGCTGACAGGCCTGTAATTTCCTGGATCATGGATCATCCTTCCGACATAAAACTATCCTGTCTTTTTCCTAGGCAGGGAAATAGATAAATAGAGGGAATGGTGGGTGGTGGGTTTTGTTTTGTTTTAAAATTGTATCCAAGAAGGCAGATCTTTTAAAATGTTTATTAAATTCAGAGGGTTGCTTATATATTTTCTGTAAAAATACCTCAAAGAGGAGTTAGGGATATTCCCTTTTCTGCCCTCCCCCAGTGCTACACCTTCCTTAAATTATGTCACTATACTTTGGAAAGGCTTTCTTCAAGGTTAGAGAGGGAGGATCCAAAACAACTATAGGTGAAGGTAAACTCAGCACTCAAAGTGAGTGATAACAGTGTCTGCTTTTAACATTCCTCAGCATCCTCTCTTCCCTTGAACTGAGGCCCCCCAGTACTTAATAGCAAAGTTGTTCTCTTCCTGTAAGCTACATCTAAGTGTTTGATTGCTTCACCATATTGAAGGCAAAATACATACTTTGAAGAAAGCACAGTACATATTTTAAGGTATTTCATCACTCAAGGCCACAGCTGGCCAATACCAAACAAGCAATGAGAGACTAAGGACTGTCAACAAAGAGCAGTTCTTTACATCACAGAATCAGACACATTTGCACTCAATTAACACTTTGCTTAAAAATAGACAAAGATAAGCCCTAAAGAGTGTGGTGCCTCACAACCCCATCATTATATATACAATAGCAATGCATAGCAGTAGTTATCATCATGCCTTACCACTCCATTTGCTTTAACAACAAAAACATCCACTATCAATTCCTTATCGTGTTTTG
This sequence comes from Strix uralensis, assembly GCF_047716275.1. Lineage (NCBI taxonomy): Eukaryota > Metazoa > Chordata > Aves > Strigiformes > Strigidae > Strix > Strix uralensis. The sequence goes on from NC_133974.1 coordinate 27,709,725, forward strand.
GATATATTTAGAGATATTATCGTAAAGCTGTCTCCATGATGTGGTTAAAGGGATGATAATCTAGTTGGTTTTAAAAGTGAAATTTATATAATCTTATTCTCTTTTACTTAAATTCCTTACTTAATGCTGATTAAACATAAGCCTCTGTCATGTATGGGTGGCAAAGATGATTTTATGTCACTTCTAGCATTCCTGAGGTTCAGCAGAAACTATTTTGACTGTGGTAGAAGTTAGCTCTGCTTCACAATTGCACAAATCTGTGTATAGACCTGAAGATACAGGGATCAGTGGAGTGCAGGAATGCTCTGGACTATGACCTCTTCAGGGAAAGCCCACTTCTTTTTCATGGCTAAAAGTCAGTTGGTACACAACTTTTCAGTCCTTTTCCATCACCACGACATGAGGATTCGTTCACACAGGAGAATTTAAGTCTGCATAGATCTGCTAGTCCAGCAGCTGTTTAACAGCACCTGAGTAGTGCAAAGCAGAGAGAGTTAGGCTGAGAAGAAAACTCATGTTATAGCAGGTCACAATTCAGTAAAGCATTCAGCGTCACCTCAAACATTTCCATCTGCAAAGCTGTATCTGGAGAAGGCATACAGCATTTACAGAGCACTCAACAAAAGAGTAAACTCTTTGTCATTTTCCATAGCAGCTTTCTAGTGAAGGAAAACACTTGTAGAACAACAGTAATAACTTTTCTTTTACAGAAGTATAGTTCACTAGAGATGGTTCCCACATGGAGAAGAAATGCCTCAGATTTTTTTTAGCATTTACTTGGCACTTGGGACCTATTTATTACTTCATATACTTGGATGTAATGGCAGTTAACACACAGTTATGATGGGGAAGTGATGTAGGATTCTAAAAGATACAAATTGCAGTACATATTAAACTTTAATTTGCTGCCAGTCTCAAGTCCTTCAGCTTTTTTAGGACTGCAGGGCCCCTCCAGAAGTGTGGTGGACATGAGCTATATTAGCTTTTAGTTAAACCCAGTGCTGCAGGCCAGCTCACTGGGGGAATAACATCAGTATACGCTCTGCTTGCTGCACTTCCCTGATGCTATGAAGATGTGCATTAATAATTGCAATTTTCATGGAAGCCCAAGTGTACAATACCTGGCTTCAGTGGTCACCTTACAATTAGGTGGTTTACAACATATACATTTGTAGCAATATATTCTCTAAATCCTTATAGTTTTACTGATTACAGTGAAAGTACAGGAAAATATCACAATTAAGTACAAGATTCAGGGCATGATTAAGACACCTGAATTTATGTGTCTACATGTAATTATCTCAATGTGTGCTAGACACATGAGCTTCAGTGGCAGCCAGTGAAGACTTAGCCAATGCAGTCCATGGAGCTAGAAAAGCAGTTCCCAGCTCCAGGTACAAAGAGAATTCAATTGCTCTCTAGACTGTGCTGATTAGATAACTGCTGTCACAGGAGCTTAAACACCCTTATTGGGATTCAGTTGCCTAAGCTTAACATGTCTGCTGACAAAAACATGGTGCCATTTGAGACACCATTGTCCTCTGGGTGCCAGTCTAGAGGAGTATAGGTCCTGTGACATCTGTCAAACCCGCTGCAGATGTCTTGGACGCCCCAGAGCACCTCAAATTAAAATGCTGTAAGTGGGAGATTATCTTCAGCTTCATCCCTTTTAAAGTTTTGGATACTTAATTACAGGTCGAAGGGGTACATCCCTCTGATGGTGCTTCACAATTTGGAAACTGGGGGCAATTTTTTTTTTTTCCAGGAATACCAAAACAACCAAGTACCTTCTTTTTAGCCAGTAGTCCAGTGGTAGTGGTCCATATCCTGCCTGAGTGGAGCTGAGCCCTTGTATTTAACTGCAGAAGTTCCCTAGCCATCACTATAGTTTTTCCATGGGTAATACCAATCAGCTATATATACCAATATATAAATTATATATATATTTATATTTATATATATAAAGCGCCTATCACCATATTGATAAACATTATTTGGAACCACTCTGACAGCAGAGGTAAGAACAGGAGTCAGCCTGAAGAACAGGACATGCCAAGCAGAACATGGAGTTACTGACTTTTTTCATCGCAGCCATTGACTAGAAAAAATTTATTCAGAAAATTAAAAACTTTAATTAACCAGAAGAGACTGACAGCTCCTGTTCCCTGAAACCTCTGAAGTCTGGTAGTTTAGAAACACTGTTAGATTCAGAACCTTTCAGCCAAAGGATGGAACTGAAGCCAGATTTCTCATCAGTGCTAGGTGCACTTTATGTTCTGGAATTCAAAATGAAATCTCTGCTCTCTGTAAGTATTAAGAGTGAGTCGTCTGTGGATATGCTGAGGAATAAAATTTGTGACATATGAGCAACTTTGAAATCATAAGCTTAAATACACAGGAATTTTATATACTGCAGTTAGCTGAGTAAGGAATCAGAAAAATCTGTGCTTTAGAGTTAGGCTTCTAAAGAGGCATTTAAGTATATAAATTCTGCTTTAATTTCAGTTTTTCCAGCTCTTAAACAACTAAACAATTTGGCAAGAAGGTCATTGTTTGGTTATATTTAAAACGCTCACAGTTTAAAAATCTTTGAACATCAAGTTAGAACTGAATTATCATACACATTATATATAAATCTGCTGTACATTAATATTTTATTTTTCTGTCTTGTACCTTAAATCATCATACTGCATAATGAAAAAATACATAAAACACAGCAGCAAGCATATTTTTCAGCAGTCTATTAGAACTTAAAGTAACTGTTAACTTTTGCTTCTAGAACTGAAATAAATGAATGTATCAATTACCACACCATAACAGGATGCATTTTTACATCTGCTAATTACATTATTTAATACTGAAGTATAAAACTACAAGAAAATGTCAGTGAGAGCTTACTGGGATGAAGTCAACTCATCACCACAAAAATAAATATAGATCGCAAACACAAAGGAATCTGGAAAGTAACTATGACTATTTTTAGATGATGTCACCCTTCCACTCCTTGAGTGATGACACAATAACTTTCAAGTTGGAAGCATATAAGAAACCTTTCACTGAGTCTTATGCAGCAAGTATAATCTCAAGAGAGGATAACATACGGAAATGTGGTTCTGAAATTTTTCTTTTGTCCTTCAGTATTACCTACTGGAAAATGCTATAATGATTTCTTTTTCCTTTTGATTCCATTTTTCTTGCTTCTCACTTTAAAATATTTATCGTTTTTTAGAAAGATGACAGAAATCAGAACTAGACTGGCAGTCTAATAGTTGCATTTGTGTTCATGAATACATGTATGCTACTGAAGGGATTCTCAGTGTTTGGACAGTATACATATTCAGTAAATTATTTAAATTTTACATATTTGTACTAGAATCATTCTGTGCTCAAGTGAAGAGACAAGGCTACTACTTACAGTCTGAACTGTATTTTACTCAGATTCAAATGATGAGCATTGTCTTTCAGAAAGGAAAAAAAAAGGTCTGTTAGCGCTCTTAGGCAAGAATGGCTTAATTTTTATCATAATCCAGTTTATAGAAAAGCATTTCCTCCCTTTGATGTGGTATATGCTAAGTGAAAACATCATGCTTTACCCATCAGAATCCTGCAAGTGGTCATTCTTTCTTTTGCACTGATGTTACAAAAGGAGATAGCCTGCATGGCTGGAAGGTATCCATGATATTAAACAGTTCATGGGGCTGTGAAGTGCTGAGAGCAATCATGCAGAGCAACAGGCCACAGGAATGCAAATCATCCACAAAGCCAAAAGTGGAGCTAGCAGGTGGCCTCTCCTATTCATCTGATGTCAACACACTGTTCAGATCAAGCCCTTTTAACATCTGGGTAGGCCCACTATTGCTTTTAATTAAATATAATACAGCCATTCAATGTTCTCGCATACAAGAAAACCACACAGCAAAAAGCATATCTTTTGCACATTGAGGGTCACTATAGTTATATAAATAAATACTACCATTTAACTTAGATTGTAAGGTAGTTTAAATTTCATATACTTTCCATATACCATTCAGTGTTCTACAGTTAGAGCCTCTTTGACATTTCAGTCACTGACCGTATTTCCATGGAAAATGTTCTTGCCTCTTCAGAGGATTTAGAAGGGGAAAAAAGCCTTATAATTAACTTTTTCTACCTTTGAAACATTTCCACTGTAAAAGATTTTGAACAGAAACATTTGTTCTCAAAATTAGTTTACAGAGAGAATTTAACTGTGTTAACGTATAAGCCATGGAAACTGTCATAATATCTAATTAAATTATTACTGACGTTCCAATCAGTAGCAAAAAAACATCTGTAACTGTAATTCTACTACAGAGAAAGTATAATTAAATCTATTCAGTAATGGGTAACAAGCTATTGCAAAAGTATACTGCAATGCTTTAGAAAGCTGGAATGCTTCAAATATCTTTTTCAAGTATAATAAACCTTTTTTTTTAAGTGGGAACATGAATATATGCATTCTTCTGAAGACCCTTTATTAGGATTTAATTTAAATGCATTTATGATTACATTAGATTTTCTGTTTGAAGCAGACTGCAAAAAATAACTGCCATCATTCAGAGCCCAGGACAGAAAAGCACATAAGCACAGTCTCTATCTATGGTGAGCAAACGGTAATGGCATGCTTCATTTTAATTTCAGGTGATAAGTAAAATAAAGCACACAGTGGAGTGTTTTCTTGAATGGAAACATTTTTCCAGAATTGGAACCAGAAACGTGTGACAATGCTGAAGTGCATTATTGTAAAATACTGGGAAAGTAGATGACTCGGGAGGAAAGTAATGGGTTGTGAAGCATTTAAACTAGGGTCACAAGGTCAACTGTTGGTAATGGACTGAGAGTTTTAATGTAAATGATGGCTGCTTGGTAGCTCTGTGTAAAGAGAGATAGATAGATGTCCAGCCCCTAATGGGCAGATGTGATCATCCCAGAACTCCAGCACAGTTGCCTTTTTTTCTTCCTCCAGTCAGAAAAGGCTGCATCCAACTGGAATGTCAGTCTATGATGACCTTACCCATCTGCACTGAGGTAGGCTGATGTTTGGAAAGCAGCTTTGCCTAAATTTGTCTACACTCTAATTATACACGTGACATGGATATTTGCTCTCCCTCCTCCAAAGTCAAAATTATTACTGACATGTGTAAGAGACAACAAAACCAGCAACAGGTCAAACTTCTGCCTCAGCCACTCTTAAATATAAATGCCAAAGGCTGAATTACAAGCAGTAATGTTTTTCTACTTCCCTGAACATGCCATCCATCCACAAATTCCATTTCATTAATTCAAATGCTCAATAACATATATTACAAATAAACAATGTCTAGTTTTCATTCATTATTCTGATATAAAAGCCCATATGTCTACTAACAGTCGTACCATGTACAAGAAAATGGTACCTCAATAGCACTTCCAGAGCAAACATCAGGTTTCAGCTGCATAACTTCTGCTGATTTGCAGGGGGTTATATGCCTAAAAGCCCTATTAAATGCTTTCAAAATTTATGGCTGTGTAACTTTTCCAGTTTTAAGTTAGTCTAACTGTAGGCAAAAATATGTGGTACAAATATGTGGCAGTCATTGTACAGATAAGAAGTTTATTGGCCTGCTAGAAGAAAGGAAGTTTGGAGAGCGTTGCTTCTACTGAGGTCATTGGCAAAACTTCCTTTGACTCCACTTGCCACAGAGCTGGGTCTGGGGAGAAAGAGATTTTCTTTTTATTTTATTTAAATTCTGTCATGGGTTTGGGTTGGGTTGGGAGTGGTTGCCTGTGTTGAAGAGAGGGAAGGGGGAGAAAACTGCAGTTTTACTGCTGGTAAGAGTCTTGACATTTCCGAAAAGCTTCAGGACAGGAGGCATCACACTGAGCAGAGATCTGCCTATTCAGCTGATGGCTATTGAAGAAGAAATATATGATAATCATGCAAATTAATCTATTCTGATCACCCAGCAGCTGTTATTAGGCAATAAGAGCCAAGAAATTTACAAACTGCATAGTTAAGAAACAGCTATATCTGGTTATACAGATCAGACACCTAGCACTGAAGCATTTTGGTCTTATGTAAACAGAAAAAGGACACTATACTATTTAATTTTGGTAATTGTATAAAATCTCTATAGTTTTCCATGCTGAAAACATCTGTTTTATATATTATTAAATGTTTCTTTTTGGACATAAGGGAATTTATATATATACTTAATGAGACATTTTATCAGGCGCTTGTCTTTTTAAGCACATTTTTTGTACCTGAATATGCTTTCCATAGTTTACAATCTCTTAGGAAAGAAGACAGAAACACCATCTGAAGTGATCAAATGGAAATAAGTATCTCTATAAGTATTTCCAAAATTTTGAATCTCAGAAAGACAGTAGAAGTTCCGAAAATTCCAGATTTATCTTAGTTCTTAGACCATAGAAGTTCCAAAAGTTCCAGATTTATCTTAGTTCTTAGACCAATCTGGCAATTGAAAACCTATTCAGAATTCTTCTGTTATGCCTTGTAATCAGGTGCAGTATTTTTGAAAATAAATCGTTAGAATAATTTTCATAGACTTTAGGAATTCATTTTAAAACCCAACTAAAATACTCTACCAATCTATGTCTTAGAAGTCCTACAGTCACATTAAAATAATTGGTATTTTGGAAGCCACATCTTCATGTTTTGTAATAATGTTCAGCTCTTTTTTTGGAAACAGCAGTCTGTCTTAGGTACTTCAATAAAATGTGTAGCGTTTCAGACTTATTGAAACCTCTACACGTTTCCTTTATTCATTTCATTGTGGAAGTAATTATGTTGTGGAGGTGTTATCTCTGTTAAATACTTCATGACCTATTGTACATCTGTCAAATCTATTTTTGCAAACACGATACTCTTTGGGGGAATTCTGAGGCACTCATACAGATTTCAGCTGGATTAAGTGCTGTAATGAAAATGCTGCCCAAGTGTATCTTATACTACAGTAAGTACTTATTTCAGAATTCAATTATACCTACAGGAATATATTCTGTGTCTGATTATCTGGGAATGCCAAAGATACACAGTGTTTTGGCAGAATGACTTCAATTCTACTAAGTTAATGCTTTTGAAGAGGAGATTGGGTGAAAATGTTACATACAGTCTGAATTTCCTCCTCTGGTCTATGAAACAACAGAATTTACTTGACGGAAGTGAGAACAAGAAGGCTACTCTCTGTGCTCCCTCTCACATGTGCTCTTCTTAGCTTTTCCACTACAGCTACATGATTGGAAATGTAGCTGTTAGACCTTTTTACATTGCAACTTAAGAAAAAAGGAGAAAGAGTATTGTGGTCTAGGATAGTACTTAGTAAGAACTAGGCTAAGATCCTCCCACAGTACAAACAAGAAAGAAGAAAAAAAAAGAAAGAAATTGTTAGGCAGAAGGATGGGCTACCTTAATATTTCATTCTGAATATATTTTGAGGAATAGCAATCTTAAATTCTTACCCTGTGTTTGAGTAACACTAAGAAAAATAACATTTTGGTTTAGATGTCTTGCTACCTACATCATCCACTCCTAAACAGAATTCATTGATATTTTCTTCCACTTTTAGTTCTAGCATGTTCTTTTGATGATGTCTTGATGTACGTTCAATAGCTGGTTTCACTTTTACTGGTTCATTGGTCTACCTGAAGACCTCATATTCAAACAAATTCAATTTTGCCATGAGTTTGAACTGAAGTTTGTTATTTTGTTTAGATGTTGGTTTTATGAGCCATTTAGGACAGATTCTATTGCTACTTATCTTTTTTTATTATCTCTAGGTGTTGAATGATTCTTAAATTATAATTTTGTGAAATAGTTTTTATCAAAATAACGTTACACAGTATTAGATATATTGCTGTTGTGTACATAACATAAAATATACGAAATCATTAGGACTGAGGATGTAATTACTGTTAAATATTATTATAATTTTATTTATAATTTTGCACCTTTTAAAGGATTAGCTTTAGTATGCATTACTTACTGGCCCTTCTTTTTGTCTTTATTAAAAGCAAACTAACACATTCCTTTCCCCAAATCTCCTATCTTTCTGACCTCTTGATACAGTGAAACGTTTTAAACTTTGAAAAGTTTTACAATGTGTTATATGACAGTTTCCACATAGAATTGCCCAGGCCTTATCTTAAAAAGAGTTTAGAAAACTCTATACTTAGCAGATATCCAAAAAGATCTTACAGACATGTTTAGAAGAATAGATCTCAGATTCAGATTCCTTTAGGCTGTGATTTTCAATAACACAGGGCAAGGATTTTAGGGGGACTGTAGGTATTTATTAGATCAATGGTGTTAGAAATAACAGATACATTTTTAGGAACACAGGACTTGGCTGATCTGAAATGCAGGCAGCAAACTTCAAGCTAAGTGCAGATTGATTAATAACTCTTCTGAATTAATTATAATGCTCTGACCATTTGAATAAAGGAGGATGTCAGCAACAGAGAAACTGATTGAGTTCTTCGTCCTTAAAGAGCCAAGAGACACATTTTAGGGAAGCATGTTCTCCAGAGGATTGTAGTTCAGAGACATATCTAAACCCATTCATTTTTTTTCACATTTTCAGCTCTCATGCTTATGCTGGAAACACCAATTTACAAGGTAGTTATCAATACTGGGATCCCTTGGGTTTAAACATTGTATTTGAGATATTACAGTCAACAACTACTCTCCTAAGATTTCTCCAACACCTCATTGCCTGAAGCAAAGCAATGTTTATGTCAGACAGGTAGTTAAAGAAACCTTTCTAATATATTCAGAATACCAAAATATCAGGTATAAGGAAAAAAAAGTAGTTTGGAGAGCAGTATAGACATGGCTAAGTGCATGCAGAGATGAGTGCTCTAGCTGATCCTCTGCAACCAGCAACTTGTGCAGTTCAAACTCTAGTATAGCGTAATGTGTGTATCACTTAGTATGAGTGATATTCTCTGGCTTGGGCACATTCTGAGAAGAGCAGTTGTGGCTTAACTACATCTGACTTGCAGGTGCCAGTGTTAGGAAATGGTATTTGTAACACTGAGTCAAGATTCTGCATTCTCTATACAATAAAATGAGAAATTTAGCTGCCTCAGGAGGGTGTGGATAACATCAGCCCACATAAGTATGAGGGACGCAGCCAAAAGAGTGTTCAGACTTCTGACACTTGCACATGCTGCACCTGCTCTGTAAGATGGATTCAGATGTTGAAATTACAGTCAACACCTAAAGTATCACATTTGCTCTTTGGATACAAATGGTTGGCCTGTTCTTCAGATAAGGAGTGATGGTAGTACTACCACCATTCACATAGTATTCTGCCACCTAGGGTATGAAGCCAAGGTCCCACCTTAAACTCAGGTGATTTGAATCCTTGTCTTCTTCCAGAAGATGAAAGCATTTATTGACTGTCCTGTTGAAGGTGCACCACTGGATTGTCAAGAACACAAATTGTGGAACCTAAAGAAGTTCTAGGACTTATAATAAGGCTGGTGAGGCACTGGAACAGGTTGCCCAGAGAAGTTGTGGATGCCCCAACGTTGGAAGTGTTCAAGGCCAAGTTGGATGCGTGAAAGATGTCCCTGTCCATGGCAGGCATTTGGACTAGAGGATTTTCAAAGATCCCTTCCAACCCAAACAATTCTATGATTCTGAGAGAGCTCTGTACATAAGATCAAGAACATACTTCTATACGCTTTACACTACATAAAGAGAATAAAGAACATAATCTTGATAGCAAAGACTAGTTTATTTTTAGATTATGCTGAAGGATCTGGCTAGAGAAATATTTCTTAGATCAGTGTTCTGATGCTGATTAGTTCCTCCATGTGACTATGCAGTGAACTTGACAAATACATCCATCATCATTTTCACTTCATGAAGAGCTGTGTTATAACACATATTACAGGAATGACTGAATACACTCCAGTTAATTCTACCGACATGACTAAAACCAGAAAATGTGAGATCATGTTAGACAAATTTCTATTCATTTTCAGATTATTAATACCTTTTGGTTTGTGACTATGCTAATTCTATGGAGAACAGTTTTGTTTAATTAAAGTTCTGTAAGGATTTGAATAAAAATTAGTAACAACATCAACTTGTAATACATTAAGATAAAAATATCTATAGTGTTCAGAAATGAATCTCGCAATAAAATGTTATGCTTTGACTAAAGAATTAAGTGTGTGACTTCAAGATCTTCTTAGCACTTCTCTCATTCAGGATCCTACGAAGTCCTCAAAATATGCAGAATGATATATTGTGTTCTGTTTAATCACAGAGCATGTGAATAGATGCAACTTTTTTAGATGGGGAAAAAGTACTCTGAACTATACTTTTATGGTCTACACTTCCTTACTCACATCTAAGCAAACACAGACGAGCCCAACATTATATATTCTCTTAGTGAAAGAGTATTATAATCAAGCTGATATTCTTCTCATTTACATAAGCATGGGGGTTTTTTTCCTGTTTGGAATCTTCTTAACTAACATAACCCATCTGTGACAGCTGCTGTTGATAAAAGCTCTCTAAAAGCTGCTCTGCTTGAAAACATCATGTGCTGATTTTTTGGGGGTTTTTTCACAGCACTAAAAATTGTTAAAAACAATTGATTGGATTTTCAGTCTGGTATTGATTTGTATAATGTAATTTTCTTCTTGTATGACTGAAGGAATTATTAATTTATTGGATTAAAGTTCAGGATACTTACATAAAGAAAATGTCAAATAAAGTGGGAAAATACCTAAGTGATTAGGTTCATTATTCATGAATGGCAAGTCTAGAAAGAAGGAAGGATCAAACTGAGGATTTTTTTTAGCAGTTGATTAAAAAATAATATTTGGCAAATAATAGAGAACTAATTAAAAAAATCTAGTTCAAGAAAAATTTAGAAAGCAGACACAGTAATAAAAGTTTACTTATTAGGAAACAGAGAATAATGCACATCGTGTTTAAGGCTTTTGTAAAAAAAATCTGGTTGTGTTTTATACCAATGCAAACTATATAGTATTTTCTATATTTATGTTTTATAAAATCACATTTTTAATATGGAAATGAGTTTTATTCTGGAATTTCCTAAATTATGTATATCTGAATATGCTATTGGATTACAATTCTTTTATGTGTGAAGAAGGTCTGGGTTTTTTCTTTTAAAGAAAATTAAAAAAAAATAAGAAAACAGTAAAGAAAAGAGAACGGAAACCTTATGTAACTGCTCTTTGATCTCCCAGTACACCAGACAAGAATTCTTCCACTTGAACAAATGAAGTAACTTGATAACACACTTAGAGTGGTCTTCTTCTTTGTTGATTATCACTAGAAGGGATAGGTCACGTTGTTAGCATTTGCTGATAGCAGTGTGATAGCAGGGAGGTGTTGGATTCTGGCTGGAGAAGAGTAGCTTTTGTAAGTAAGGGCTTGTCTGCCTGCTGTGATGGACCTCCTCTGCTCTTTCTAAGGTACTTTTCACCAATCTGACTGAATAAATGATTACGGAATATCTGAGTTTCACTACAAATACCCTTATTATTTTTTTCCACGCAGAATCTTTGTCCTGAAGGGGTTTGCATACTCCATCTGTCTGCTGTTCTGGTCAGCGAAGTAGCTCCAATTGGGCTATTGAATGCTGAGAAATATCAAAAAAATGGCTACTATGCATGCAGAGATCAGGAAGTGTAGTGAACTCAATACATCAGAGAGACCCAGCTCAGTACGGTAATTTTGGTATATCACAAACAAAGCCTTTTACATTAGGTGCACATATATACTGCACATGTTTTGTGACCCAAGGCTGAGTGTTACATTGTATGGATGCAGCCAAGTTGCCAGGTCTCAGAGCTAGAGGATGATCCGTGGCCCTTTTAGATCACTGAAAGGTGTCCACCAGCATAATCTGCAGTTAATGGGTATATTTGGTGAATGCATGATGCCTTGTAAGGCATGTCCTAAGGACTTGTAGAATAGGTGTCAGACACATGAGTTTTGACAGCAATACAGTCTGGAGCCCTGTCAATCAAGAGACGCTAGAGAGCAGCCTACAACCAGTTCATGTTCTTTCATGCAGCTGCAGCAACGGCAAATGAAGTTGCAGTTACAGGGCAGGTTGCAATTTCTGAGGTATTGACTTAAATCTCAGCCAGATTTGGACACACTAGAAGAGTATTCCCCTAGACTAGCAGCCACCAGTATGCCAGCCAAGCTGGCAGTCATACCTGCTACTGTGAAGGCATGAGTTCTCACCAGAGAACTGCTTTTTAATGTGGGAAAAGAAATGTACTGCTTGTAAAGCAATGTATTGATGTCCTTAACTTTCAGGAAACCACTGAAGGAGCTTGCCTGATAACTTCAAAAATAAGCACTTGCCCCTTACAATCTTCTAAATCTTGAAGTGGGCTGTTGACTTGAAACATTTCAGACTGAATAGTTAAATTTCAGCAACTGGAAATAAGATTTTGTAGTGGAATGTATCAGGCAACTTCAAATAATCAGAGCTGCCAGCCCTTCTTGTAATAAAAAATTGCACATACACATATGCATACACATGCACTTCCTCAAAAACCTCATTTGTGCCCAAGTGTCTGCTCCTGGACGGATCCAGCAGAACTGGCCAGACACAGATGGGAATCATAGAGAGTTACGAGATCAAGCATGAACTCTCTGGAGTCAGCCAGAAAATGAGGCTCCCACCACTGCAGATGTTGCTCATAGGTCTTGGTCGTCCAGCATGTGTGAGTGATAAACTCGAGAGCTCTGAGTAATTAGAGCAGTTTACAGGTCATATGTATGCAGACGTGACCAAAGGGCAGCAGCACAGGCAGGACACCAGTTCTGATGATGATGATATGGCGGGTGGCACCCTTCCTTTCTCATCAGCACTAAATCAGCTTCTCTGTAATATTCTTTGGCTAAATGAACAGCTGTCAAACAGGAAAACATCCTCCCTAAAATAGAAGTCAAGAGACGCACAGTGTTTTGTTGCACCCCTTGAAATCGTTCCCACTAGGCTAGCTGCCATAAAGAATGGATAGAAAAGTGGACTGTACTTCTTGGAAGGTGGGTGGCCTATTTAATGCCTACAGTAGTATGTGGTTATTAATGTACCCTCTCAAAACAGAGGAAAACCGCTGAAGCTGCATATTGAGGGAGTTTAGGGGAGCTCCCATAGACTGACAGCTTCAAGGAATGCCTTATAATAAACACAGGTCCCTAAGAAACAAACCGAAGAGTAATATATTATTAAAATTAAAAACACATTATTAAAAGAAGGACTTTATGATAGTGTTTGGACTATTTTTCAGGTTTCTTGGCTGACACTTTCCTCCCTGCTGTTCCAGACTTTCCCACAAGCATTGTCACAGCTATAGGCTTCAACAACCCTTCATCTGCTCTTGAGGTTCTTACAACTTTTTTCCCCCATTAAAAACTGCACATAGAGCTCTTTACTAGTGCCAGTTTTGTTTTCTTTTAATATAAAAATGTAAGTTAAACTGCGCAATCTTCTTTCTTGAAATGAGGATTGACAGCAACAAACGCTAACAAAGAGAGAGAAAATACCAAAAATATTCTTCTGTTTCTGTTTTGCAGACCTTTTTTTTTTTTCCCTGGCTTCCACTTATATTGCTTATTGTGTTTCGCTTTTTACAGTGGTGGGCTCACCTTCCTCAACATGCTGGTTTTCAATACCATCACTGATAACTACGTAGTGGAGGTCTACTATGGGGGAAAAAAAGAAAAAAAAATCTGGACAATAGTGCGATCCATGGCTCAGAAAACAATCCTTCTCTGCTTTGGGTAGTGCGGAATTAAGGAGTGGATAAGTACTCATTTGGGGTGTAGGTTCTATATGCTGGAATCAATAATCTGTTTACTAGTACTTACATTTGACTAGACCACAGTTGCTCTCCAAATAGCTAAGCAATAAATAGGGTGGAGATATATTTTAAACTTGTTCTTATATTTCATAAATAGTGTGGGAGACTGTTCTGATACTCTGGCACTTTAATAAATGGGTAAAAATGAAAAGGATTGTCATGCTAACAGACCTAAATAATTAGGTCTATTGCAATTGGTACTGCATTTTAATGTCAGTGGGCAGAGTCGAAAAGGGGTATTTGCACATATTGTGTCCTAATTATAAAACAGGGTGTCTTTTTTTTATTTCATTCTTCTAGAATTGTGACACAGTTAACTTTTTGGTACCTTTGTAAAAGACACTATAGAGAAGCATTGTCCACCATTGTCATGGTCTCCTGAAACCATTTAAAACAGCAGCAAACATCTAAACAATACTTAGGACATGGTTCTCATAAGGGTAACAACTATTGTCAGGTCATATCTTTCCAGAAAAGAATTAAGACATTACATTCACAGAGATCATGTCCAAACATTAAATTTAACCTTGTATGCCTGAATGCATTAACACTATAGTATAATCAAAAGTGCTAGAAGAGCATCTTAGCAACAGTTTACAGTAGTAAGAAGGTCTTTTTTTCCCCTGAAATGTTCAGTTTCAGTCACCCTAAAACTATACATTAATTCTACTGAGTTCATACAATAGTTTTATTCAGTTTCCTTCCAACTAAATTTTTCACAAAACTTCTGGTGTGAAGAGCCTTTCTCTGCTCTTTTTATCCAGTAGCTCAGGGGTTAAAGTACTAATCCAGAGAGTAGCTAATTAATTTTCTGGGTTAAAGGATTCTTTAAAAAGGGGCTTGAAAGTTAGAAAGTCTTCTGGGAACAAATGGGCAGACTCAGCTTCTTCTGTTGAAGCTATACTATTTTATGTAAATGCATTCCCACTAGATCAGGGACTGAAACACAAGCATCTACCAGTTGGGTGAGTAACTCAACTAGACCTGGTGCTTACATTACTGAGTATCAGGAACATAAATTAGCCCTGTACCATGCATTACTGGGTCTGGCTCCTTAGCCTTCCCCAGAGCCGTCACAAGACCATATTGATACTGTCCTGCAGAAATAATTTGGGCTTGGTAGATCATATTTGTTGTGATCGCACCTTATCTTCCAATTTGAAAACCACTGATCTAAAGTTCACAGCATTCATCTGGAGGAGGATGTCCAAAATTTAAATTTCCCTGATTCAGAGCACATATGGTGAAAGATAGGATAGTGTTGGAGGGTCAACTCTAGCTTGTTTTGAGGTATGTATCTCCTGTCACTGACAGGAATAAGGGAACATGTTCTTCATTTCTTGATCACTGAATTACTGGAGAGTTTTCCTGATGGGAACTTGTACCTTCCATACTGTGGTTTCAGCCACTTCCTTCTTGAGCAGCCCTTCTCTGACTGAGAAATCAGATCTTTTTCTTCCTCTTTGTTTATTTCAAATCATCCCACCAGGTACACTTCTTTAAGCTTAACACAGTTCATTCATTCTTTCTGGATAAACCATGTCTTCGGAATTGGATTACTCATTCTGCTGTCCTTTTTAATTTGAGCTACATTTTTTCCTGAAGTGTGAGGCCCAAAACTGGGCACAGCAACGCTTGATCAAATGGAAAGATTATTTAATGCACCTTGCAGTCTGTCAGTCTTGCATTAGAAAAGTCCTTTCTTGACACTTCAGAAACTCCTGAAAACTTCTTGCCCTACCGTGAATTGAGTCAAGCTTACAGAGACCTTTGAGCCTTCTCCCCATTCCTGCCACAGCTCCCTGCAAATCATGAGGGGGTTAATGATTAATTGAACCCAGTCACTTCGGCTTTTTCCTACATGTGATAATTCATTCTGTCACAGCAACCATGGAATTAAAAAAAATAAAACAGTCATTAAGAAACCAGGTTATCCTATGGAATGGTCAACAAGAAATAAGCAGTCCTTAAACCAGTGACTAACCCACCCAGAAAGCTTTTTAGACCTCCCCTACCCAAAACGTGGCATCAAATTTCTTTATTAACTCAACATAATGTATCCAGGAAATCATCACCCAAAAATTTAACATGTGACTGTACAAATAATTGCTTTTTCTATATGACTACAGAATCACAATATACGATACAATTCTTATTTCCTCTCTCACTGATGGAAGTAACATTAATTAATTTCTTAGATATTTTAGGATTTTAAACAGTAATTAACAAAGAGTGGCAGAGAGAATCATCGCACTATATTCTACAGGAAAAGGCTGAAAACACTCCAAAAAAGAAGCAGGTAAAGGGCTTGAGTAGGACATCTTTTAAGCAAATATCCAAACTGTCACATTATATCCTATATAACTATGGGTGTATTGACAGTGGAAAAAGAGGGTTATGAAGGGCACCTTAGACTTGCTGTGAACCAAACCATAGGTTTTAAAGCATTTTGAAATTTCTCATTTCCAAAATCTGTCTTTATTTTTCACTTGGTGGTAACAATTAAAGAAAATTCAAGTAAAATTTGCAACTGTTTCTGAATGACCTCAAATTGTGTTTAAGAAAAGGATAGGAAGGGGTAAAGATATTTGCTACTGGAAGAAAAAAAATAATCATCCAACTTCAGTAGTTAGACAGTGTAAGCAGAGCACACATCTGAGTCTCTATTCAAAGCAAAACACTGGAAAAAAGCTTGCAAATTTATCATGACAGTAAAATAAAAATTTAGACAATATAAACCACTTTAAACTACTATAAATAGTAACTTCTACTTAAACTCACATGCAGATGAGTATGGAGGGCAGGAGATAAAAGACGTTCTGCCAAAAAAAACAGGATTAAAAGATAGAGTTCAAATGTATATTTAGGGCTGAGATAGATGAGGAATGGTAGTGATTATTTTAGAGCTCCACCAAGCACCTTTGTCCAATTAACCAAATGCTTTCTTTTTCAGAACAGCTTGGAGGAGTCCAAAGCTGCTGGCTGGTCTATGGAGCAGCCGTAAATACTGCTGCTGGAGATTGTTAATCTTTATTGTCTTTAAATTTGGTATTCTGTAGAGTGAGAGACAAATGCGACCACTTATTCCAAAAAGCAGAGTACAGGTACAAAAACTGCATAAGCACAAAGTGACTTTGCTTCATAAGAATTCTGAAAATTGTATCTTTTCATTTCACCATTTTTTCTTCTCTCGCCTAGACCCTGAGCTTGAGATTCCTCATTCAGAAAAAAAGTTTGGGTCATCTCCCTGAGGGGCCTATTTCCCTGATTGCCTCAACAATCTCACCCTGGATGTCTATTTTTCTTGCATTTCCTACAACTTCGTATATGAGAGTTCAAATAAACTAAAATATTTTGGTTATTCTGCAGGGATCTTCAGAATAATTATTTTAGCAAATACTTTTTATAAAGCTGACCATCTTCAAATCAAAAAGATAAAAATTAGAGGGTGTGAGAAAACTCCATCCAAAGGTCGCTGCTAGCATCAGATAGTTCTGATAGGAAAGCTTTAAACCGTTACTACAGCTGAAAAGCAATGATAATTGGTTAAATTTTCCCTCTCCTTCTCAGCATATGTGAGACAAACTGTCAGATTAAAACATGGGTAGGCCATTCTCTAACTTTCCCATTGTAGAAGACAGTGGTTATTTGTATATCCAAGAATGTTGAGTCTTGTTGCTTTTTTTTTATTACATCAACTTCAGAGTACAAAGCCCACCCGAGGGGATGTCTCTTTAGTGCTAGAACAATTAACACAATGATAGCTGGACTGCTAGAACAGTTATTATCAACATAATAAGTCAGCCCAGTATTTGCCTTAACAAACGAAAGGGTTGGGTCAGTACAAAATTATTAGGTAGGCCCTTTTATTTAACCTCTTTTCACTTAGTTAAATTTTTAAATTAAAATATTTTCAAATGCAGGAATAAGCTTTAGCTTTTACAGTGCCAAAACAAAAAAGATTTTCCATTTTTGGCTGAAACTATGCTCTGAATTCATTGACATTTGCTAGTTGTTTCAGTCCTCATGAAACTCCTGTTCCGGATGAGTTTACAATGTCAAAATGTTTCACCAGATGTCCTTAAACACAGTAATCAAGTCACCACTTTGTCTTCTTTTGATAACCTCAGCATATTGAGGGGGTTTAGATGTTTTCTCCAGCTCTCAAATCATGTTGCAGCCTCTACAATTTCTCAACATCCTATGCAAAATGCAAACACCAGAGATGTCTACAATGTCTTTTAGTATCCATCCCATGGATGGATTTGGAAGGGAAAAAATCAGCTCCCTAGTGTGTCAGGAGAACAGAATAAGAAAAATATCTGAAGAGAAATACAAAGGGAGAAAAGATACTATGATCACAATGGAACTACTCTTCCTTTTAAGCTGAAGATGAGTATAGGTGGTAGAAAGACTATGGCTATGTCTGTGGACAATGAAGCAGCTTTTCTGTGAACAAGTTCAGACTGTCCTGCACACCTCATTGGAAGAAGTATGAAGGTTTGTAGAAGTTTAACCATTTTTACAGCACAGATTTCAGAAAGGCGGTGTCTGAGCTGGAGAGAGGAGCTGATACTGAGTAAGAAAGAAGCAGTTTCTCTCATGAACGTGATGGTGCACATCTTGGGTCTCACTGAGGAAGGAAGGGGAAGATACAGAAATGTGAATCTGCCCATTCTATTTGATCAAGCATATCTACTCCAATCTCTACATCCCTGTGGATTTGATTCAACACAAAGCATGTGCTGCCTTGAGGGCTCAGTGTGGGCTCAGTGGTATTACTTAATGGAAATGAAGGAGATGGCCAGGAAATCAGCACAGACTGAAGTTACTGGCAGAGGAAAGGGGAAGGGTTTAGTCTTCAGGCACACAGACTTTTGACAAGCCTGCCTCGGTCCCATCTTTTGTGGCTCCTTCAGAGAACAGCTGTGTTACAGGCATGAAAGCAAAAGCAGAGTCTACCATGAGAAGCACTCCAGCATTAATGTCCAAGCTTTCTCATCTCTGTAACCCCACTATATTGATCTTGCAGACAAACACATTCCCCTGCTATGGCCAACTTGGTGGGCAAGATCCCCACCACTGTTGTCAACCTTATCTTGGTAATTTTTGTCAGGTTTTTTTAAATTGTTTTTGACTGGCTTTCCTTATTTCTACACCCCTTTCTTATCTTTTGCAGCATGTTCTTCTGCTACAAATGCCCAGAACACCCCATGAAGTACACTGGAAAAATCAGTCTGTCTGGCATGCTCTGACAGATGAAAAAAGACCAGTAGAGAAGAATACAAATACAAATATAAATACAAATACATGGTTTCTTTAGCTTCAGTCTTTTGGAGTCGTATTAGGAGTTGCATTTTTGTTAAGAGTGGGGTACTTAAATTCTTAGACCATGACCCCACTACTGTGTCAAGTGACGGTGTCAGTTAAATCACACAAATTCATGGCACTCTGTTAGCTGCAGCAGACCATCCACACCAGCAATTTGTACCAGAGCACTTCCATTCCAAGAGGGGGAAAAACATCTCGGGCAGGACTAAAAGGAGCAACTCAAAGAGCAGTGGCCACTAGAGTGGAAACCTAACCCCGTTAAAGTCAATTAAGCATAGTGGGGCCAGGATTTCACCCCAGCCTCTTTTTCCTGCTTTAAGCTGTGACTTGGCAGGGGAAAAGTTCAGCTGAAGGCACACAGTTAGGCTATACATACAACAAAGAGGCAGGGAGGGGAGAAAAAGCAACACAAAGAATTACTTTAAAGTGAGACCTCAGCTCCTTTAGCTTTACACAATGAAGGAAAGCACATAGGTTTCAACAGGATAAAAGCAGACTTTATTTTGTAAAGAGATCTCAGGATGAAACAAAGGACTGTAATTGTACCTCCTATCTGCAAATCTGAGGTGGTGAAGGAAAAGAAAGTGGGTGGATGGTTAACAAGAATAGCTTGAAACCATGCTTTGTTAACAGAGTAAAATTAGCTTGCTGAGAACCTTTATTTTCCACATAACTTTTAACAGGAGCATTATTTTACATATCTCTATGGTAGAGAGACCGTTTACAAATTTGCAACAAATAACCACTGAACTTGAGCTAATTTTTGTCTCTGCTTTCTGTTTCATCTGCTTAATTAATGACAATACATTTGAGTTGGGTTGCTAGCACATCTGTAGCTAAAAGCCTGTCAGCGTTTCCATGCGGCACACCTAGGGCACTTTCACACTGTCTTAATTTCACCCTGTGAAATACATCCGATCAAACCTGGAAAAGGTTTAAAGGTAAAAGTATAGTCTGTTTTTCAAAAAATAAATCATTCGTGTAGCTCTGTTTGAAATGTGGGACGAACCAACTAAAATTAAAACAGAGTACTCGATTCACATGTGCTTTTTTGTTTGCTCATTTTTGAAAATATAAAAAGCCATGAGTAGGTCAGACCAGAGGCCTGTCCAGCTCAGCACCTGCCTGCAGCAGGAGTTAGAGCAGATGCTTGGGGAATAGTGATACCCCTGCCCTCTCCTACCATGCCTCCCAGCTACTGCCATTGTATTGTCCCACACATTTGTCATATAAATGAGTTGAGATCTGCAATTTGTGCTTTTATTTTTTTTTACAGTTATATTTTAGCAGATGTATACCATACTTGGCATCATAAAACCTGCTTCTAAGTACAGTTATATTATTGTCAGTTCATTCCGCCATTTCTACAAACCATCTGTGGTGGGGTGCGCGGGAACAGACTTTTACTCTTGAAAGTTTGTGCTTGCATGGTGCTTAACACCAAGGAACTGGTGAGGCCTGTCGGTGCTGCCATCTAAAACCAGAACTCACAAGCCTGTTTTAAAAATCTGGCAACTCCTTTCTTTTTCTTTTCTAACATTTTCTGTGATCTTGCATATGTAAGATGCAGACTGTCCCTGTCATTTGTTTCAAAATCTGATCGGTTTTTGGCTGGAAGTGCCCTCTACAACTCCACTCTCAAATTCAGAAATAGAGATTTTCCACTCATTTTTTAGGACTTTTCTACCTTGCAGAGTCAATTTCATTATGAATTATGTCATGGCAGGTGTTCATCTCCCCTCACCTTCTTAATGCAGGAAGCATATGGGGCATTACCCGCAATAATAACCCCACTGAATGTCTCTACCAGCAAAGATGACGGGAAAGCCAACTGGCCAGTCTGGAGTTCCCTTTCATAAGGGAAATTCCGTGGGAGTTATGGGGCTTGTATAATAATAGCCTTATTCTAGAATATTTTCCTATGTGAACTTCATGTTCAGGTTATGGGCTTGGGGAAACGTTTTTTAAAGAAAGGAGGTAACGTTTCTGAATAACAATTGAAGAACACATCTATTCCGATTTCATTTCAAATTGTCATGTTTGGGGGATTATAGATTCAGACTCCCGATCTTATCAGGCTATATTTTTCACTGGTTTCATTCCTTTTTTAAGTGTTTGAGTTCGTTCAAATTTGTTTAGCAGATCCATCTTTGGAGGAGGAAATCCCAACATTATTAAATTCAAGGACTCAAAGAAAGGAAGGTAGAAAAAGTATGTATTACTTGGAAAAATCTGTTGTTTAATACTGAAGGGCTCTCTAACCAATTTAAAATTATGATTAATCTGAATCTATATAATATATGGAAATTCATTCTAAAATTGCAACTTTAGAAACTATATTTTAGTCTTGAAAAGTTCAATTTCTTCTGCTACACCAAAGTGAATGTATATTTGCACTCTGAATGATACACATATTTAACTCTTATCCTCCAAATAAACTTTTTAGAGCATTCGTTAAGTCTATATTAATACTTTTTTAACATTATGTACCAGCACTTTTTGCAATACAAGGTTTGCGATATAAAAGTACAATATAAAACAAATCAAATAATCACTTAGCTACAGAATCATAGAATCATAGAATATGAGGTTAGCAGGGACCTCAAGGATTATCTGGTCCAACCTTTCTGGCAAAAGCATGGTCTAGACAAGATGGCCCAGAACCCTGTCCAGTTGAATCTTGAAAATGTCCAACGTTGGGGAATCGACCACTTTCCTGGGGAGATTATTCCAGTGGCAGATTTTTCTGATTGTGAAAAATGTTCCTTTTGTGTCTAATCAGAATGTCCCCAGAAGTAACTTGTATCCCTTACCCCTTGTCTTTTCCATGTGACTCCTTGTAAAAAGGGAGTCTCCATCTTATTTGTAACCACCCTTTAAATACTGGAACATAGTGATGAGGTCTCCCCTAAGCCTTCTCTTCTCAAGGCTGAACAAACCCAATTCTCTCATCCTTTCCTCATGTGGCAGGCTCCCCAGTTCTATGACCATCTTTGTGGCCCTCCTCTGGACCCTCTCCAGTCTGTCCACATCTTTTTTTGTACAGCAGGGACCAAAACTGAACACAGTATTCCAGGTGTGGCCTGACAAGGGCTGAGTAGAGTGGGGCAATGACTCCTTTATCTCTGCTGGTGATGCCCTTGTTGACACAACCCAGCATCCTTTTGGCTTTTTTTGCTGCTGCATCAGCACACTGTTCACTCACATTGAGTTGCTTGTCCACCGGGATCCCCACATCTCTTTCCACAGAGCTGCTCCCCAGTTGGGTAGGTCCCAGTCTGTGCTGCACTCCTAGATTATGTTTTCCCAGGTACAAGGCCTTACACTTGTCCTAGTTGAACTTCCTAAGGTTTTTGTTAGCCTACTCTTCTGGCCTCTCCAGGTCTTCCTGTAGGGTAGCTCTCCCGTCCGAAGTGTCCACTTCCCCACTCAGTTTGGTATCGTTAGCAAACTTCATCAGGCTACCCTTGATCCCATCATCCAGATCACTTATGGAGATATTAAAGAGCATTGGGCCCAGTTTGAAAAAGAGCTATTTACCACCACCACAGATAGATTTGACGGGTTTCAATATCTCTTGTTTTATTCTTGGAATATTTCAAAAGGATTTTTTTGCAGCTAGTTTCCCTTTCTGTCTATTTAAAACATCAGTCAATCTTTCTTTTCTTCTTCTATGGTTTTAGCTAAACTGTGCTGCCCAGTTCAGACTGTGTGGCACAGTTTATAATGTGCTCTCACACTGGGACACAGCAATCAGTTTCCCTGGTAGTGGGAAATACAGAATTTCCACCACTCAATGGAAGCACTATTCTAAAGCAAGTCTCTTGCTGGGCCAGATAATGCCACTATGCTGCACAACACCAGTTGAAGATTGGCCCAAATGCATAGATTTTGCAATGTTTCCATAAACTTTTATGGTAAACCCAGTCTAGCTATTCTCCTACTCTCCTTCTAGCAAAGAAATATTTCCTAAGCAATCACTGAGCTAACATGTGAAAATCAGAATGTGAAAGAGCAGGGATGAGTGGCATTCCTCAGGGGTTGGTATTGGGACCTGTGCTGTTTAACATCTTGGGTGGTGTTGTGGACAGTGGGATTGAGTGCACCCTCAGCAAGTTTGCCGATGACACCAAGCTGTGTGGTGCGGTCGACATGCTGGAAGGAATGGATATCATCGAGAGGGACCTTGACAGGCTTGAGAGGTGGGCCCATGCAAACCTCATGAAGTTCAACAAGGCCAAGTGCAAGGTCCTTCACATGCGTTGAGGCAATCCCATTCACAAATACAGGCTGGGCGATAAGCAGATTGAAAGCAGCCCTGCAGAGAAGGACTTGGGGTAGTAATGGATGGAAAACTGACTATGAGCCAGCAACGTGCACTCACAGCCCAGAAAGCCAACCACATCCTGGGCTGCATCAAGAGAAGTGTGGCCAGCAGGTCGAGGGAGGTGATTCTCCCCCTCTACTCCACACTTGAGAGACCCCACCTGGAGTACTGTGTCTGGGGTCCCCAACATAAGAAGGACATGGATCTGCTCGAGTGGGTCAAGAGGAGGCCATGAAGATATTCAAGGGGCTGAAGCACCTCCCCTATGAGGACAGGCTGAGAGAGTTGGGGTTTTCAGCCTGGAGAAGAGAAGTCTCCAGGGAGACCCTATAGCAGCCTTCCAGTACTTAAAGGGGGCTTACAGATGAGGAGGGACTACATCAGGGAGTGTAGTGATAGGATGAGGGGTAATGGTTTTGAACTGAAAGAAGGTAGATTTAGATTAGATACAAGGAAGAAATTCTTTACTGTGAGGGTGGTGAAGCTCTGGAATGGATTGCCCAGAGAAGTTGTGGATGCCCCCTCCCTGGCAGTGTTCAAGGCCAGGTTGGACGGGGCTTTGAGCAACCTGGTCTAGTGGAAGATGTCCCTGCCCATGGCAGGGGGGTTGGAACTAGGTGATCTTTAAGGTCCCTTCCAACCCAAACCATTCTGTGATTCTACGATTCTATGGAAACAACTATTTGTGTTCTCTTTTCTCAAGTGAAAGGACAAAAAATAAAGAAGCATAATAAGTAAATTATTAAATTGAAAATAAGTATTGATACCTACTCAGAGATATAAACACAGTTGAGGGTCTTAGAGCCAGAGACGGGGAGTTGGGGTAAATACACTACAGCAGAAAAGGAGACTTTATGACTCCCTGCTGGTACCATGCTCATGTGATGGGGAAGGCTGCACCACCAGACAACCCTCTGCAATGGCATTGAAGTTAACAGCCAATAAACTTGTGCAAAGGCTTACTTATATAAGGCTGCCTAAAAGTCTTGCTAGTGCTAGATTCTGTGCTTTCAATTATGTATAAATTTTCACCCATTGTACATGCTCAGGTATTGTAAGAAAGGTTTAAGTGCTATACTGGACGAGGGCTAAAAATACATTTTTCTTAAATATTTGGAAAATTAACCTAAACCTCTGTGACCCAGACTGATTATTTGGAGACAGAATCCTTTTAAAATGAGAAATTAAAGGGCCTTTGTATATGAGGAGAAAGGAGTAAAAAAATGAAACTTAGGAACTCTTAACTCCCACAGCATTCTCCTGGCGAAACTGACTGCTCGGGGCTTGGATGTGCACACGCTTCGCTGGGTAAAAAACTGTCTGGATGTCCGGGCCCAAAGAGTGGTGGTGAATGGAGTTAAATCCAGTTGGCGGCCGGTCACAAGTGGTGTCCCCCAGGGCTCGGTTTTGGGGCCACTCCTGTTTAACATCTTTAGGGATGATCTAGACGAGGGGATCGAGTGCACCCTCAGTAAGTTTGCAGATGACACCAAGTTGTGTGGGAGTGTTGATCTGCTCGAGGGTAGGGAGGCTCTGCAGAGAGATCTGGACAGGCTGGAGCGATGGGCTAAGGCCAACTGTATGAGTTTCAATAAGGCCAAATGTCAGGTCCTGCACTTGGGCCACAACAACCCCCATCAGCGCTACAGGCTTGGGGAGGAGTGGCTGGAGAGCTGCCAGTCAGAGAGGGACCTGGGGGTGTTGATTGACAGCCGGCTGAACAGGAGCCAGCAGTGTGCCCAGGTGACCAAGAAGGCCAATGGCATCCTGGCCTGTATCAGAAATAGTGTGGCCAGCAGGGACAGGGAAGTGATGTTACCCCTGTACTCGGCACTGGTGAGGCCACACCTCGATTACTGTGTTCAGTTTTGGGCCCCTCACTACAAAAAGGACATTGAATTACTCGAGCGTGTCCAGAGAAGGGCAACGAAGCTGGTGAAGGGTCTGGAGCACATGTCGTACGAGGAGCAGCTGAGGGACTGGGGTTGTTTAGTCTGGAGAAGAGGAGGCTGAGGGGAGACCTCATCGCCCTCTACAACTACCTGAAAGGAGGTTGCAGTGATAGGACAAGAGGGAATGGCCTCAAATTGCGCCAGGGAAGGTTTAGACTGGATATTAGGAAGCATTTCCTTACAGAACGGGTTGTTAGGTGTTGGAATGGGCTGCCCAGGGCAGTGGTGGAGTCCCCATCCCTGGAGGTGTTTAGGAGTAGAGTCGACATAGCGCTGAGGGATATGGTGTAGTTGGGAACTGTCAATGTTAGGTTAATGGTTGGACTGGATGATCTTCAAGGTCTTTTCCAACCTAGGTGATTCTGTGACTCTGTGATTCTGTAACTATGCTTCTATATAAGCCACACTCTGCTCAAGGATGCAGGTAAGCAGGGCTGTGCTCTGGAGCAGAACTTTCTTCTTTTTCCTTTTCCTCTTATGAACAGATCTCAGCAACAAGGCTATGAGACCAGGACAGGAGAAGACTCCCAGTGTTATATTTTAGTGTAGTGAATAGTTATAGCTACAAAGACTGAAAGGTATCCTGACACTAAATCTTAATCTTTTTTCAGATTTCAAATTTCACTTCTACTAATGATTTAACTGTTGCTTCATTGTAATAGTTCAGTAATGCACATCGAATATCTACAGGCCAGATGCAATAGAAATTTGCTTAACCTACTTTTAACACCAAACAGCTATGGATGCAATAAAGTAATAACTTTAGAAGGAATGGTAGATTTCAGAAAGCAGCATCAATAGTGTGTTGTGACTATAAGGATTCCACTTGACACTCTGCTCTCACACCTCTGTATGAATGATTCTCACTGAATTGTATTTTAAATTAAGAGATTTTTATCCCTTTGACTTTTCTGGATCGAATTAATGCAATGTGAAGCAGGATATAAGTCCACCACGTGAACGCCGCCATTTCTAACACTGAGTGGTCTTATTCCAGGCATGCAGAACAGACAAAATCAGGTTATCATCAGGATCAAAGGTTCTATGACAATAAGTAATAAGACACTGATTGTTTACAGAAGCTGGAATCTAAGGTGGTTTGCTAACTAAACACCATAGGCTTAAAACTAGCGTTAGGACTCAAAAATGGTAGCATACGTATATGACAATACCAACTCACTTTTGATATAAACCGCTGCAGAAGTTTTTGGTAAGGTCCAAAACACCCCGAATTGTAAGCAACTGTCAAATTGTCACACTGTCAGTTCTCTAACATGGTTTGGTCTGATTACTGTTTCTCAGCCAATTACAAATACTAGTGAAATAAATATGTAGTAGGTCAGAAGATTCTCCTGCAAGCCATCTATTAAAACAGTAAACTGGCTTATTTCCTGAAATGTGTGATGTTTTATGTCTCCTAGCATTCTAATCTGTATATTTAGAGCTTTACTAGTCTAATTCTTGGGTGTTAGAAATATACCAGAAGATGTCCAGCCTCCCTCGGATCCTGTCTCAATAAACTCTTGCAGCAATGAGTTCCAACCAGATAACCATGACTGATATGAAAAGAAACATTTCCATAGGTCACTTTTATATCTGCTGCCAGGAAATCACTCTGTTTTTCCTCCTTTCTTTCAGTCAGTTGATCTTCCCACTGAACAAGGTGATCCACCCAAATCTAGCAGCTGCAGCTTGCTGTGATTCACACGGTAAGGAATGTGGTGTTACTTGGAATTTTGTACCGAGGCAGAAGCATACCCATGGTTTTGGAGGGCTGATCTACAACACACAATGGCTTTCTTTGCAGTCAAATTCTGCAATAACCTGTAGAACTAGTTTACAATTTGAAAGTCGATGAGTTAAGTGCCACTGAGGTATTTTTTAAGTACCACAGGTATTTTAAAGTAAATGTCTGTATTCCTTTGATGAACTTTGCCTGAAGGCTAGTGACTCTAAACATTCCTACATAATAGGAGTCTTCATTAACAGATCTTCAGCGATTGTCTTTGCAAAGAAAAAAATGTACGAGAGCTGCATGGCTTGGAGGAAACACAGGCTTTTTTTTTTTTTTTTTTTTTTTTTTTTTTTTTGCGTGAACTGAATGTGATGATGCAGTGGCTGCTATATTTTTCTGTTCAATAATACTATGTGTTTAATATGCTCTCCGCAGTGACATTATGAAAACAATTAAGGTTTCTGTGACACGTAAGAAGGTACTGGGTTTGAAGACAAAAATAGGAAAAAATAGTTTATCAAAATCTGTTGGATGCTTTTATGTGCCATTTTTCTTTTCTTTTCTTTTCTTTTCTTTTCTTTTCTTTTCTTTTTCTTTTCTTTTTTCTTTTCTTTTCCTTTTCTTTTCTCTTTTCTTTTCTTTTCTTTTCTTTTCTTTTCCTTTTCTTTTTCTTTTCTTTCCTTTTTCTTTTCTTTTCTTTTCCTTTTCTTTTCTTTTTCTTTCTTTTCTCTTTTCTTTTCTTCTCTTTTCTTTTCCTTCTCTTTTCTTTTCTTCTCTTCTCTCTCTTCTCTTCTCTTCTCTCTCTTCTCTCTCTTCTCTTCTCTTCTCTTCTCTTCTCTTCTCTTCTCTTCTCTTCTCTTCTCTTCTCTTCTCTTCTCTTCTCTTCTCTTCTCTTCTCTTCTCTTCTCTTTCTTCTCTCTCTTCTCTTCTCCTTCTCTTCTCTTCCCTTCCCTTCCCTTCCCTTCCCTTCCCTTCCTTCCCTTCCCTTCCCTTCCCTTCCCTTCCCTTCCCTTCCCTTCCCTTCCTTCCCTTCCCTTTCCCTTCCCTTCCCTTCCCTTCCCTTCCCTTCCCTTCCCTTCCCTTCCCTTCCCTTCCCTTCCCTTCCTTCTTCCTTCCCTTCCCTTCCCTTCCCTTCCCTTCCCTTCCCTTCCCTTCCCTTCCCTCCCTCCCTCCCCCCCTCCCCTCCCCTCCCCTCCCCTCCCCTTCCCCTTCCCCTTCCCCTTCCCCTTCCCTTCCCCTTCCCCTTCCCCTTCCCCTTCCCCTTCCCCTTCCCCTTCCTTTCCTTTCCTTTCTTTCCTTCCTTTCCTTCCTTTCCTTCCTTCCTTTCCTTTCCTTTCCTTTCCTTCCTTTCTTCCTTTCCTTTCCTTTCCTTTCCTTTCCTTTCCTTCCTTTCCTTTCCTTCCTTCCTTCCTTCCTTCCTTTCTTTCTTTTCTTTTCTTTTCTTTTCTTTTCTTTTCTTTTCTTTTCTTTTCTTTTCTTTTCTTTTCTTTTCTTTTCTTTTCTTTTCTTTTCTTTTCTTTTCTCTTTCTTTTCTTCCAGAGTTTATTCACATTCTACAGATTTGCTGAAAGTTATTGTGAAATTTGGCTTAGTCAGTAGCATGGACTGTTTCAGTTGCTTTCCCGAGCTCTGGCCAACTAATGATATTAGTCTTTATTAAGTGACTAACAATGTTGTGGACTTTTATGAGCTTCTACCACAAGATATATAACATAGGTAAAATCATAGAGAACAGATTTATCCTGGAAAACACAACATACATGGCAAATGTCCACCTTGTACTTGAGACATTAACTGTGCATACATTTATTCAACATGCTTTGCAATATAAAGTGTCCATCGTGCTTTGCGATATAAAGTGTCCATTGTGTGATCTTTTGAAAGCTAACAATTAGATAATTTTTTCCAAAATATCTTTGAAGGTTTTGCCCTTTTGTCATTATGGAACATTTGAAGGAAAGAAGTGTGGAGTTTCTTTTTGTTTTCCCCTAGAAATAAATCTCTGTAGAATAGCCATTGATACAAAACAATTTTTCTTCATTCTTATTCAGGGAAAATTTTAAAAATAGTGTTAACTGAGTAATACGTGTAAAATGGAGCAAATGCATTAAAAATAAATGTATCAGAACATTCTGAAAAAGAAAAAAACATGAAAAAGAGAGCAGGAAAGATTTGAACTTCCTTTTGAACTTTCTACATAAAAGTGTTACCATTACAGCAATACAAGACATATTAGAGGTTTTTTAAAAATTAATCATTGATAATTATGTAGACAAACCTTTTTCTATATCTACTAATCAGCAGGAGTACAGATAACCCTCTCCCAATCTTTATTACCTTTACAGTAGTTTTGGCATGGTATCACAACTGCTGTCAGCAAAGCCAGAAAGCACACATAGCTGTTTGTCTCCTAGTGATACCACAGCAGTTACTCCACCTGATACGACCTAGCTTTGCTGGATAGAAACGATCTCTGCATGCCCACAAACTGCTATTGATTTCACCGTGCTCCTTTCTTAGCAATTTGACACTAAGGACTGCTGGCACCCAAATCTTTCAACGTGGAAGCTCTTTATCACCAAGGTAAATAAGGAAGCTACAGTCTCAGTAGCTGAAGCTCATGGCAGGTCAGCTTTTAATTATCTCAGTCCTTTAATGACTGTTAATCTCATCACTTTGAACTTTACTGTACCTGCTGGTCTCTGCTTACTCTACCTGAAAAGAGCCGTGGAGGAGTCTCCTCTTCCAAGCCATACTGCTGCTTACTTTACATTGTGGACCCATTGGTTGACTCCACCCCACTGGTTTAACTACACAGAAATGCTACATTTATCTACATTCTTGAAAGATGCTAAAATAAAAGTTATATTAGAGCTTTATATGTTAAACTAAGAGTAACCCATAGGAAGACTTGGCATCCTGTCTTTCACTGGTTAGAGCTGATTTTCCCTCAATGAATTCAAAGTTCATTTGCTATTTTAAGGGAATTCAGTAAGATTTTGTTCTGTGGGAGGGCGGTACAGTGAGGAAACAGTGAGGTTTGGCTTGCAGCCGGAATTAGCTGGAGAATTTCTAGTTTTTGGCTGCACTTGCTGTAATAGCAGATTAGTCTATGCTGAGAGATTTACTGGGGCCTGCACAAAATTAGAAAACCAAATCTGCTTATGGTGAAAACTTCTCCACCATGTCAAAGCCTGCTTAGGTATTCTCTGTGCAATCCACCACTACCTGCCTTCCTCAGACATCTGATGCCTAGATCATAGCAAAGCCATCTGAGAAGAACATATATTTTGATCCCTTGAATATGCTTTCTTGCACATATGAAAATGGAAACTAAGACAGACAAAGAAGGGAAAAAGACTATAATTTCATTCTTTTCATTTTTTCTCCATAGCCTAGCAACTATTCAGGAGATAAATGCCTGAATTTTAATATACATGGCAAAACATGTTTCCATGAATATTTGTGAATGAGCTACAATTATGAAATGGTTTTCCTGCCTCTGATTTTTTGGCCAAACCTCCTCCAAAAAGGCTATTGGTTGTCAAAGGAATCTGCAATGAGCAGCTTAAGCTTAAGCATAAGTTTAAGCTCATTTATTTTGGTTTGACATCAGTCCAGCTCAATTTAGGTCATGGCATTTTTCCTTATTTAAAACGGTAAAAATCTAAGCAGAACCTGACTTAGTAAAGAGAACTAAGGTCCTATGGATAGTTAAAATCATAGTTTTCTACCAGAAAAACTTTTATACACATCAATGTTACTGAAAAATGTTTCATGTCACAATACTTACTGCATAAATCTTAGTTAAATCTTGGTTTGCTCTAAACATCCCAATGTTTTCTTCCACGTCATTTCTGTAGTTTTTTTTTTCTCTTTGCTCACACAATTTCTATGTTTGTGTTTATACTGAATAACTTTTAACAGAGAAAAACTATTTGCATATATAAGTCAAATTTAGGAATGAGAAACATAAGAAAGATATTTCATGGGTTTCTAGCCTGATATCAGGAAACTGGAGAAGTAAACATTACCTCTCATCTATTGACCATGAGGTCATGATACACTCAGTTATGAAAATTTATAAACTACTACCTCTGTGGTTTGAGGGGGGATTCTTAGTTTGCACCTTGAAAATCATAAACCCAAAGGATTCACTCTTATGAGAAGAAATCTTTGAGTTATGTTAGTCTAGGACTGGATGCTGTTGTTAAAAGCAGAGTTTTCATTACTAAAAAAAAAAAGAAAAAAAAGCCACACTGGGACAGGAGGAACAAGTTATTTTCACTGTAGCAAGAAATCCTCAGATCAAGCAGCCTCTTTTCAAAGTGTGATTGTGGAATGTAACAGCTGCTCAAGATTCTGCTAACTTGTGGGAGATTCATGACCAGTAGATTAATTTGCTTTTCACCAATTATAATTTATCTTACATCAGGACTGTTTACATTTTCTCTGTCATCTACATGCATTAGCACCAGGTTAATGTGCAAACTATGTATTAAATTATGTCCTGTAACAATCTTTCCTGCTAAAACCACAGTCCTTGTCCTTACTTCCTGAGAATAACCTTTGATCTTCACATCAACAAAAAAAAATAATTACCATCTCTGCCCAACCCAGGACAAGTCATTTCACTTCTAAATAGCTGCACAGCTGGAGACAGATGTGTTCTTCTCCCTGGGTAGACCCTACAGGGTCTTCCACGAGGCTTTATATCATTCTTGTCATTCGTTTATCAGTGTCCAAATGTTGTACACTGGCAATGTGTGTAAAACATTCTCAGAATTTCAAACAATAACAAATCAGAATGGGGGAGGGGGTGGGGGGAGAAAGGCTGCAGGAAAAACCAGAAGTCTCCCAGCTGTGCAAACGTAAGTAGCTGTATTAGCAGAAAATGCACTTCAAAAGTAACATTATTGCCATCTTCAGCAAAAGTTAATTCAAGGAATGCATTGTCAATTTTCAAATCCAGTGCCAGGCTAATGAAAAAAAAGTTTAGAATCTTCCTTTAGCATGCAAAAAGACATCCAGACTATGGTATGCTGTTCAGAGCAATCATGGAATTTTTTTTTTTAGAAACTTGGTATTTTCTGATTGTGTTGTGGAACACAAAAGACTTCTAATATCTTTCCTTTTTTCAGTTAAAGAAGATTTTTCTGTCAAACATATGTCTCAGTGTTTGATTCCAGGTTTCCCTTAATTTTACCTTCATGTCTCTTTTAGACATTGGGTTTTTTTGTTCCTTAATCATATGAAAGATTGTATCATTTCTGCTACATTAGAAAAAAGAACATTGAATAAGCAATATGATTAAGGGAAATTATGTATTTCGAATATTTTTTTTATGATGCACTGAAGAGAAAGAATTTAAAGGAGAACAAAAATAGAAAAGGTAGATTAAAGAAATATTTTTAACATTAACTTGTGAAATTCAATATCACAAGCTTATTGCAATCAATTATATGGCTACTGATAAACAGTTTATTAGAGTTAAGCTTAATAAACAAAGTTGTATATCCTAGGAGGAATATAAAAATCTTCAAAGCCAATTTAATGAGCCAACTCATATTAAGGAAAATTTTAAAAAATCCTCTGAGATCAAATGTCATATGAATTTAATCCAATATGACATGTAACTTGAAATGAAAAAGGAACATGATGTTAAGCCGTCTGAATAATTAATCTTTTAAATATATTTTTTTCTTTTAATTCAGTAATCAGTAGGATTCAATCAGAAAATGTCTGTCATCTCTAAATGAGGTAAGAGTTACCCAATTAGACTGATATTTTCCCTCCACTTTAGCTATTTATTTTGTCATCAGTCTTCCCTGGTCTCTGCAGGAAGCATGGACAGTCCTGGGTTGCTGCTCCTTTGTTCACCACCACAACCCTTTCTACCTGACAGTGGAACCTCTCCCACCTCTCTTCATTTAAAACATCAGAGTAAATCAAGTGGGAAAGCAATCTGGAGGGGAAAAAAATTAAATGCCCTATTGTCAAATGGCCATGTTCACTTGGGTACTCTTTTTATACTCTGCTCTTTGAGAAGTCTGGACAGACCAGTCTTCTCTGGCTGAAACAAAGATCTCATCCCTGCTGAATGCTCTTTTTTGTTCTGGAGGTGGATCTATCTCTTTCTGTCAGTAGCAACTACATCCATACTAATGAATAAAATGACCCAGGGCTCATCCTATGGCTGAAAGAACAAATGGTTTGGCATGGTGCATGTCCATAGAACTAAATCCACTCCAGTCCCCCTATAAAAGATGGCCTCTATGTTCCCTATCCCATACCGTCCCTGAACTGAGCCTAGATATGAGTGGGTGCTAACTAGCATGAGCCAAAACTATGTCCAGAGAGAATATTAGCAATTATTGACCAGCAGTTTGGAGATGGACAACAGGGTGGACACAGAAACAAGATGAACCCATGCCCTGTCCTTGTTTAAGTTAGAGTAGACATAGTCAGAGTGATTTAAATTGCCATCCAGCTTCATGAGATATATTTATAATGTATAGATGAAGCAAATGGACAAAGTTTTTGTGTGCATTTGTTGTGCATGGTCTTACTATTTTTTAGTTATAGACAATTCTCAAGCACTGCAGTCACAAAAAAATTCCTTCAGTCACACAGAAAACACAACTTTAATTGACACTCATAGAACAGAACTAAAGCTAACAATGCAAGACAAGGAGAAAAAGCCTACTTTTAAGCTGTTTGCTGAAATTCAGTTGTATAAGCATTTCCTTTCTTTTCTGCAGTGAGATCCCCCAAAATTGTGAGCTGAGTCTAATGAAAATTAGATCAGCTACTATGTCTCACATTACATTCACTAGAGAAATGCAGGAAGCTTTCTTGGTCTACATCTCTTTAACATGTCTGTGAATGGGAGGCTTCACAGTGACCACAGGGTTCAGAGTCCAGATTATATATCCCAAAGCAACTGGGGAGTATCACATTCTGTATAAAACATTTTTCAGCTAATACAGCAAGCAATGATACTTTCAAAAGCTTCTAAGGGACTTAAAAGTGTAAGTCCCCTTTCCAGCCAGGACCCTGGTCTGTATAGGGTACGGTCATCAAAAAGCTGATCACCATAACCCCAATGGTTTACATATCTCACCATCCTCAACAGTGCTCAGCAAGAGTGAAGTTACTGTCTCTGGGGTCCAGAAGCTGAATGGAGAACCAACTAAGCTAATGAGCTGATACTGCTAAGGCAGTTTTGGAAAATTTGCCAGAAAAGAAGGCCCCACATAGCTGGAATTCTTGCCACAAATTCCTTTGTGAACTAATATTTTTGCAGTCTTAGACACAAAATGCTGTGTTGGTGGTAAAAGGTAATCATGTCAGTGTTACCTTTACGTAAAAAGCTGAATGTTAGACACCAAGATGTGGTAAAATTGGGTTCAGAGCAGCTTGATTACAGCCCACATCTCCCATGTGAGTTCTTCAGTCATTAAGGTAATGACCCTCATAATCATAAGCATATTTTCCTCCTACACAAATATTTAAGTATACTACTGAAAGAAGAACAATTCTATCAGACAATATTAAGACCACTTTATCCCCAAATATCCTTCAAAACAGAAAGACGCCTTGTAATACCTAGTTAAGGTATATATGGCTGAATGACAGGTTGTATCCCATGTACCTGGGAAAGCAGAGAGGACGAGGAGGAGCTGCAGGAATAGTCCATGGGTGGAAGATGACAGTGGCTGCCTAGACTCCCATAGGATGGAGCAGGCTGGACTGGAAGCACAGCTGGGTTCCAGGGAGATCTGGCAGTGTGTCCTTCAGTTCTTGAGTCACCTGCTACCACAGAGACAATTCTGGATGTGCAGTGGCTCATGTGATACAGTCAGGTGTTCATGAGCAAATAGAGACATGAAAAAGTAAAAGTGCAAACCTTCCACAGTTTAAGTGACTGGAAACCAAACCTTCATAACCACTGGGGTGGAGAAAATATATTCATTCCTGTGTTTTTCATGTGGTCTAATCCAGCATGCTCTGATGTTGGGTTTCCACTGCAGTTTGAGTTAGCTGGTTGTCCTGCCCACCCTTTGCTCCCACCCTTGCTACTACAGACTTGAGCATTTGACCAGCATTGTGTTGAGCCCAGTCAGCATGCTGAGAAAACAATTGCCTTTTTTCACATCCATTTTCTGTTGGATTTGCATGCTGAAGTGACTCAACACAGAGAGGGCCAAACAAACTCTGAAAGGGAGAGGTTGGGACTCTGGCAAAGGGTGGGACCTTGGCAGCCAATAGTTAAGTCAGGTTATGCTTGCACATGAGCCTGTTGAACCGGCCAAGGAAACAGGTAGGGATTGCCTGGGCTTTGCTGTAAGCATAAGGTGTCTAGCTACTAAGCAAGTGTAGTCAGTCAAGGGGAGGTATTTAAGCACATCCAGGGTACTTCACTGGAAGAAATTAGACTTTAGGCAACTTGAGGATTCAATGATGCCTAAGTTAACATTTTTCTCAATTTATGTTTGGACAAAGATGTTTTTTGTAGCAGTTAAATAACATTTGGTTTCCTAGATCAATTTAAGATTTCTAACTCCTGGAATCAAAGCTACTTTAGAAAATGTGATGAAAGTCCCTAATATGCCCAGGTATCTTTGAGGATTTTAGCCACTATATTTTCAAACCATTCAAGGATAATTGTAAATGCTGTAATAACTTCTGTGTTTTACAAGTGACTCCTGACTCCAACTGCAGCATAGTACTACGTAACATATTATGTAGTACTCAGGTAGAGCTGTCTTGGAAGACTGATTATCACTACGATTGTCACAAGTTCTCTCAGAGCAGTCTTTTCTGATAACTATTACTACTATAGTGCTAGAAGAAGTGGCTGAAAAAGATTGTTCTATGAATAATTTTTTAATTATATAAATCATAGTGCTTACTTTATTAACTTGCTCTCATACAATCTTGTTTCCTGTTTCTTAAGAAATAAATTATAAAAAACTCAATCTGTAATGTCTCATTGTCCATAAGACACTTTCATACAAATCTTGAGTAGATTTCTCTCAGTTTCTGAGATCCTCCTTAAGGCAAAGGCCCCAAGGAGCATCCAGCAAAGTTAGCAGTCTGCCATTCTCATACTTTTACCTATACTTCAGACCTTCATGAAGAAGTTTAAAATGCAAGTACAGCAGTCACAGCACAAATGTGGTAGCCAGAAGGGCAA
The DNA here is from genome assembly GCF_047716275.1 of Strix uralensis. Classification (NCBI taxonomy): domain Eukaryota; kingdom Metazoa; phylum Chordata; class Aves; order Strigiformes; family Strigidae; genus Strix; species Strix uralensis. Next base: position 27,746,159 of record NC_133974.1, read on the forward strand.
TAGAGGATCATATCTTTATGCATTTTCATGCATTGTAATTTGCTATTAACCACATCTTCCTGGGGGTGTCTGAGCCCTGAGAAGTGAGAAAAATCCTAAATAGGAAGGATTCTACCATCTCAAAATCTATTTCAACAGCAGTAAAACAGAAAAATTCATGGGAGCCAAAGAAGGAAAAGAGTTTATACTGGGATTCTAATCAGATTTCCATCACCTAGTAAAAGTGTGAACTTATATATAGCTTTTTATCAGACAACAGAAGTTTAGAAATCATAGAAATTAAAGACTTTTCAGTTGCCAGTACAGCCCATGGGACTAAAATCTGGGCTTTTTGCATCTTTCCATTATTTGTCATTGAGATATATGCTAGCTGTTGGATAAACTCCAGATCCATGTTTCCCTTCTGTGTGTACAGCACTGTCATAGTGTACTGTGACATGAGAAAGCTTCATTTTTCACTGCTGCAGTGAGATGAGAGTGTCAAATCTCCAGGTCATACCAGTCAAATATAATAAAGCTGATCTAAAATGCACCAGCTGCAGATCTAGCCCAAGGAAACTTAGAGTCTTATGCACAACATCTCAAAGCAAAGTAATATACAGTAGTAACACATACAAGCCCAAGCACTATTGTTTTCATGCAAAGACACTGCTGCCTTTTGACAATGTCACTTGGAACTGATGCATGTGGACCGAATGCCTGTGCTCAAAAGTCCCAAAATAAGAGCAAAACTTGTCTGAGGGAGGACAGGGGAGCTCTAAACCATGCACTATGTGTACAGTCCTTCAGAGAGAAGTCTTGTACTTTTGAAGACACTATGCTGCATACACTGTCTGGGAGAAGCCACAAATCAGCCAAGCACAGATGCATCGCCCAGAGACGTGGGTTTTTTTCATCTGACTTTTATCTGTTTTCCAAGGAATTCAAAAAGCTGAAAGCAAAATGTAGAGCTTGGGACCATCGCGTTGTGTTCTGGCTTTTCCAGCGGTATGTTGAGTCCATAAACCAATTTGTTGCACTCAGCAGTGCATTGCTTATTTGAAATAGATTGAGTGAAAAAAGGGCTAACATACTTTTCAAAGGCCACTCTGTATCCCAACAGGAGACATTTTCTTTATTTATACATGCAAATACAGCACAAGAAGAATAAACATCACATGGGAAGACACACAGATATGCAATACTGAGAATATATGCTAACAGTTATCTAAAACCATTTTGCAACAATAGCGTGTAAAGAGGAAAATGAAAGATGGCAGAACAAATGGTGGTTCTAGGAAGGGTAAAATCAGTAAAGGGAGAATTATCATGACTTAGAACATCTACCACATCTCATGGCTTAAAGTAGCATAAATACAGAAATAGATTTTCATAAATATTCTGGGGTATTTTGTCATTCATTGATCTGAAAGAACAGATGGTACTGTAGCGAAATGGACATCTGCATTGCCACTCTGTATATAATGAGAGATGATGCATTTCCTCAGCTTCATCCTCTGTTGAACTTTCTACTGCCCAAAACTCACCAGGTTTGCCTTACCTTTTCTCTCTACAAAGCTTAGCTTGAAGAACAATTTAAAGGAAATGGGAGGCAGATTTGTGGATCAGGTCATGGAGAACTATGATTAGAAAAGGTACAGAGATATTTGTATGAAAAGCAGGCAGTCAAACAAGGTTGCCTGCAAGGTTGGCATCTTAACAGCTAGCATGAGAGATGTGCTAAGAAACAAGAAGAGACTGGCCAGACAAATATCTGTTCAAACAGGCTTTAATATGGAAGGTGGTGATTTTTGATCACCAGTTCATCAAGAAAGTGACTTAATGTGTGCTAGTGCAATAAACAGAGGTGCAGATTGGAGACCTTGATGGTGGTGGTGGTGGGGTTGCACTTCAAGTGTTTAGAAATCAAGGGGATATGCATGACAGAATCCCTAATGTAGATGTATTGAATATAGATTACAGTTCATCAGTGTAAACAGGGTTAGAGCCTAGAAAGTTAAGAAGAAAATTAATACAGAAATGTTTCTCAGGGCATCTATGTTCTTCCTTAAGGGCTTTTGGTCCCTCAGGATGTTCTGAGTTTACCATTTATTGTGTAGGAGATGAAACAAATATGTATAGCTAGAAAGCAAAACAAGAACTAAACACATCTGGGGATATCACCTCACCAATATTTTAATTGAATGCACAGTCTTCTTGCTCCAAGATATTTAAAGATAGTTCTCCTCTTTCTCATGACCTTTTGGATGAGGTCTACAGTTAAACCTACCTTTCTTTTGGTCTGAAAATATATGAAGAAATGGTAGCAGGGAGTATTCTGATCCAGCAAGTTCACCATGATTTTGGAGATATGCTTTCAAAGTGAAAAATTGTAGATGGCACTGAGTGTGTGTAAGCCCCAAACCCTTCAGTTTCTAGTGACACTCAACAAATATCCCAATGGAGTTATACAGCAAAGAATATTACTGTAAATACCTGTACTTGTCTGGTTTATTCACTCATAGATCAATGTCATCAGGGAAATAAAGATCAACACAACTGCAACGTGTATTTAGGCATTTATTTCAGTTCTCTACGGCTCTGCATCTTGCATTAGCATGTGAGCCTCTTGTAAAGAGTTCTATAATGCAATGAATCATCCCACTATGTCACTAATTAGAGAAAAATCCTCTCAGTTCCAGTGAGCCATCAGCTCTGCACATTGTTTTTCTCAGATTTTTTCACAATATGTAGAAAATTCAGAGAACAAAACATTAACATTTCAAAGACTGAAGAAAGTCACTTGAAAGGAATCAATACCAAAAAAATGGATAGCCTGAGCAAATAACCTCCTTTGGTAATGACTAAAGGAGTTCTTTAAGATGGAGCAAACTGTTACCTTGAATTCAAGTGAGCACATCAGAGAAAAATTGGAAAAGAAGGGCCCAGATGAGTGACATGTACAATTTTCTAATGAGGAAATATATCAGATGGTGTATATATGCGAATAACATATATGCAATTACCTGACTACAGATGTATCTGAGTCCTCATTATTATTAGGGTATTTATCCTCTTAATTCTCCTGTGATATTGATAAATGTTATTATTGTATTACAAATGAGAACTGGATGAGGTAAACATATATTTGAAAATTTTGACCTTTCGTAAAAAGAAACGTATAGTAGACTAGAATTCAGAAACAAACCAATGACAGCACTATTTCTGCTCTTCTCAACAGATTTGAATGTCAAAATGTCTCACAAACTAATTAATTTTACTTGTCCTTTATAAATGCATGACAAATGCATGTAGATATGGAATATTTGTTTTCCAAAGTTTCATAGTGAATCAGTGACAGAAACAGGGGAACAATCCAGAACTTCTGAGCCCTCAACTTTGGTTTTATGCCCTTGAAACTGTACCTTAAGTTTTACTACTTTATATGAAATGGATATGTGACTTTAAATATCAATCCACAGCCTTTCCAAAATTAATTGACTAACTAATTTTATAGTCAGCTGCCAGTCACTACTTTTTTTTCTTTACTGTTCAGACAAAAATGGGAAGACCCATATGTACTAGAACATAGCCAAGACTTAAAGTAGATATGAAAATTATACAGATGAACTCATTCAGGACCATAGTTGCAAACTTTTTTGTTGATTTGAAGATCTACATCTTTGTGCATTACAAAGCAAAGGTTAAATAAGGTTGAAACTTTACTAGGTGGACTGTATTTATACTGTAGTAGACTCTTCAAAATATCTAGCATACAATCTTGACCTTGGAAGAGGCTGAGAAGACAAGTGCTGTCAGTGGCTCTAAAACACTGAGCCAGCATCAAAAATGTCAGTGGAATATTTTCTATTTTCATTTAATTCTCTCGTCATTTTCATTGGAAATGTGTGTACATTTCAATATCACGCTGCCAGAGTTAAGGAATTCTCAGTTCTACACAAATGATTGTACTGCTCAGTATCTAGTGCAGTTAACCATTTCACTATGTCTTTGGAGCACTGCATGAAGCAGGGGAGCAGTCACCTTTTTGTAGAAGTAGGACCCTCAGAGATGCAATGAACCAAAGATAAAAATACTTAGAAGTACTTCTGACAGGACGTTAGTCAGAAGATGGTGCTATTATAATAGAACTTACAAGGCAGCTGGAGCTCTACAGGAAACTAAAGCACAGAAGTCAGTCTCAAGAGAAAGTAAACCCCAAGTGTAAATTGAAAGTTGATTTCAATGCAAGTTGATGCTTAGCATATCACTGAATACACTTTACAGAAATGTACTCACTGAAAGACCCTTTGATTGTATGCCTTGGCTTGCTTGCACTGTTCACATCAAAAAGGAAATGCACAGAAAAACATACACTTTAAACTGCCATTCACAACCTTTTGCAAACTCACTTGGATCTTAGCAGCTCACTTCAGAGACCCTCGAATGATCAGCAACATTCCTATGTATTTCTACACCATATAGTGTACTTCTATATCAAGATATAGGTTCTGACTAAATTGCTGCTGGTATTGCAAACAACCTGGAAATATGCAGTAATACAATTGCACTCCTCTGGAGTAGGACTAGCTCAAGTATCCACATAGAACTGCTGTGTCACATAGAAGTAACCTTAGAAGCACTTCCTTTTCTCTTTCAAAGGGAAAAAATGGAGGTTGCCCAACTTTTCATAAACAGAATACTAAATTTTATGCAATTTAAAAAGATTAAAGTGTGACTGTGAAGGAGAAAAAGCTGATGTTGGTGTGAAAATGAGCAAAAAGAATATAATTACTGAAACATCTGGTTGCATGTAAATGAGTGCGGTAATTACCCACATAGCAAATGGGTGATTAGAAATGCATGAAATTAGAGTAGTCCACAGGAAAACTAATTGCGTTAATTGATATGATGAGTGAGATGGATTCTGCTGGCTTTGGGCAATTGTGGAAATTAGATTATAGACAGAAAGGCAGAACCATTAAGCAGAAAACACCACAGATGGGTTTTACTGTCTGACAGTTATCTTCCTTGTTAGAAAAGCCATAGTGTAATTTTTAATATCTAGAATACAATGAATGTACATTTACATAATGAAAATCCAACTGGGGACAGGTGTCCTCATCATCATTCAGGTATGTTAAGGGGTTACTATTCCTGGCTGCACTTCTTCTGAAGGATGTTACTGTATCGAGTAAACTTCTAGGAGAGCAATCTGTTTAAAAAATTGCAAAAATCATATTTGTGAGCTGAAACAGCTTGGTTAGCCTGACATTGATTGAATGCTCAAGCAGACCACTCTCCTGGAAGGCTTGATAGGCCATAGTGCTTGGAGTCAGGGCAGTGTAACTAATGACTGTAAGGAGAAGGATATAATATCTGTGTATTACATTTAGTTATGTAATTTAAAAAATGTAAATACATGCATGTCAGCTGATTCCTGCCTTTACAATTATTATTTGGCTCACTCATAGCTTTTTCAACAGCAGAAGTCAGTTAAGGGGAAAGATTCAGAGAAGTGAGAGGAAAACATTGTAGGAAGCAGTTTGCAATGCTGCTTAGTTATTCTAAAGTAAATCTAGAGAAAGACTACTGCTTCTAATGCAGTGTGTATTTACATCATGGGAAAAACTAAGAGAATGGTAAAAGACTTAGAGACAGTCATTGGAAATGGGGTGTAACATGATTGAGGAGAGGGGTCAAATTCTTTCCTGCCAAAAATGAGCAAACCTCCGTGAAAATGTCAGTGAAGCTTCACTCAGAAACGTCAGGAGAAATTTTAGCCAGTGTGGGAATTTCACAATGAATACTTTTCTGTCTTTGAAATAGAGCCATATCTTTAAGCACTTTTCTGATTAAATGCAGGCATGTTCAGAGGGCTCTACCATGCACCGTTCTGCAAGACACCTCTGCTGTTTCCCTGCCTTAGGTACAAAGATGCAGAGCTCCCGGAGAACCCCCATGTCTGGGCTGTGTCAGAGAAGGGAACCCTGCAGCTTCCAGGCTCCTTTCCACAAATGTGGGACCTTGCAGTCCCCTGGGCCGCTGGCTCCTCGTCCAGGTATGTCAGCACCCCATGGTTCCAGCCCCTGCCAGGCTGACGGGGCTTCTGCAAGATATGGACACAGCCCGGGCTCCCCTGCCCGAGTGGCCACTTCCACAGCACTGGTGTGGGCTGTGCATATCAGCAATGATATTTTAAAAAAGTTTTTAAAAGTGTTTATGTGATCTTTTTTAAAACTTCTAATTGAAGTTTGGGAATTTCCACATTCAGTTCAATTCTGAAGCATGAAATTCTTTCCCCAGAACTTTAAGCCATGACTTTCAGCCATTTTTTGTTGTAGATGGGTGAAAGGGTAAAAGCATAAGGGCTTGGTTATACGGAGGAAAAAAATGAGAATTAAGCAGTTAATTGTATTCTGACATGAATAATGTTCTCATTACCTCACTGTCCAATATGGATAAACAGAAAGAATCAGAAATATGTCTACAAGTATTTCAAGGGCACTGTTAACTTTAATAGATTTTGTATTTACATCAGTGTACCCAAGAATAAAAATCTGGTCCTTGGATATATGTCCTGAGGTACACAACATAGGTCCTGCTAGTTGGCCACTCTTTAACATTGACTAAATTAATAGATTTCAAAACATGAAATTTAACCAGGCTCAGTAGTTTTCTAAAAATTGTTACCTTAATGGGAATCCAAGTATTTTACTAGCTAAATCAATTATATTGTTAAAGAGGAAACCAACTATGGTATTTTGTTTCTTGATAAATGCATAAATATTTTTCACAGGAAGGTTTCGTGAAACTCTATGCATTACCTACATATCTTTATCCACAAAAATTCATACTAAGATAATAAGCAAAGAAAAATCCCAAACGTGTGTGAAAAAGAAAGCAAAAGTGAGCAAAAAGATTTCTCAAAGATTCACATCCCAATTAAACAAGTAACTGACTTGGCAGGTCTTGTCTTTGTTCCATCCCTGCAGCACAGTTGAGGAAAGAGCATTCCCTGTGGGAGCTGTTAGTCTTGAATAATAAAACAGATAACATGCAGAGAAGGCTGAAAAGAGCCATTGCAGAGGTTAAGGGAGAAACACTAATTTTGAAAAGGAATCCCAGTGGTGGATGTATAATTTGCCTGAATAAAAGGGAACACACTTTCTTGTGGCAAGTTAATGCGAGACAGTTCAGCAACCAAGAAAGTAATCAGGTGTGAAAAGCTTTGTTTTCCGATTAGATCAGTTTAGGGAGTTTGATATATGTGTCATGTTTCTCCACCACATCTTGTCCAACTTTTGGTCTCTGCAGTTGAGTAGCTCCAGGGTTGAGCCTGGATTTCTCCTTTGTGGAAGGACTTATCAGGGGCAAAGATGCCAGAAAGAGCCCCCTCCAAGTTTTCTCTTCACAATTTAATTAAAGAGCTTTCTCATGTTTACAAATGTTTCTGCTCACAAGTCCAGAAGAGACCAGGACAAGTTATAGAGAGAAGATCCTGCTCCCACATCTCTGCTTCAATATTATTCTCTGAGAGAGCTGTTCCCTAGGAAATATGTTGCTCTCATATCTCCAGCCAACATCTGCCCTGAGACCCCCTGCTACACAGATATTAACACAGTCTCAGTCTTAACGCATTGCTGAACTTCCCACTGAGCAGGAGGAAAATGTAAGGAAGAAAAGGGAGGGATGCATCACTGCCTTCAACTCTACTGGTGCAGATTTACAACGCAGTTGAAAAAGTGCCCCAAGATCAGCTTCAAGGAGATCTTGGTTGGTTCCCGAGAAGTAGCTTTAAAATATAACCAACCCCACATAGAAAAGGTGTGGTCTGCACCTGGCACATTCCCAGTTTTACCAGTAACTGCCCAGATTTCCACAGTTATGAAACTAGAAAACTACTTAGTAAATGCAAAGTATAGGTAACCCCGAAGATTGCCTATCATTCATTAAAGTTATAAGCTTCAGGGACACGAATGTATGGATCACTCCACCAAGAGTGTGGGATAGGGGTTAGAGCACTAGGATATTGGAGATCTTGTTGTCTCCCCTGTGCTGCCTCTCATCTGCTCTTCTCTTCGACATGTCTCTCCACTTTTCTGTACCTGTAAATTAACGATACTAATAACAAATACCTCTTCTGAAAAGCATTAACATCTGCTAAAGCAATGAAAGTATCTTCATTCATATTAATAATAATAATTGATGGTGCCCATCTGGAAGCAAAAAAGTGCAGGAACAGAACAGAAAGTATGTGGATGGAAATATAGCAGTCAGGAGAAGTGTCTGTGTCATGTGTTATAAATATGGAAAACAGAATACAAAAGGCCCATTTAATTCACATGAGATTACTGATTCCTCATGTACCACGTTTGGTGCTGATTTATTTGAATTAAGATGGCAAGAAAACCTCCTCTCTCTGTTTTCTGTTGGATTTTTAGTTTAGTTTTCTTTTGTTTTTAATCAAGCTCTTGCTCAAGCCATGTGAGTAAGAATTCAGTAACACATTGTAAATCACAGTTTGCAAGTTCTGTGACTGCAGATGAGATAGTAAAAGATAATGCTGTATAATTCACATGTGGCTTCTTCGTCATTCAGGCACCACATGTCAGATTCTCCCTATGCACAGCTGACTGTGAGCAGAAATGTTGGTAGAGATTGCAAAGTACATAATTTTAAAGTCCTGGTTGTTAGAATCCTTTAGTTATTGCTGAAACAATTCAGAAACTTATGAGTACAAGCCTAAACCATTTTTTAAACATCTTTGAGTCAAAATCAATTTAACATGAAACTGTTTCAAAAGACAAGCTGACAAACCAAAAGAAATACGCAGTCAGCAATCCAACCTTTTCCAAGTAAAAGGCAGAGAAAATTATATTCTGAAATTGAAGTGTCTGACATCCCATCATGATAACAGAAGATTTCTCAAAGTTTCACATCCCAATTAGACATCCCAGTAAAACTTTTTCAACAATGTAACTTTATTTTAAAGGTGTCAGGAATTGTCATTGACTACAGTTGCTCAGATAAGGTCTGTAGCAGAGCCATTGCCCCAAACCCACTTTGAGGTCTTTGGAGAGAAATAAGGGAATCGCAATCCAAAAGAGTAATCTCTCTATCTTGTCCCTAAAGAAAGTCTCAGTTTGGGTGTCTACAGTATAGACGTAACCCACAACACTCATGTATATACCGTTTACTAAAACGAAGCCCCAAATTGTCTGACAATTGACTCCTATCATAATATAAAGACCAACTACTGTTCTATAGTTCTGTAGGTGCCAGTATGCGAAATAAACAGCTGCATTCTCCTGTGCAGCTATAAAGGACTGGTTTCTTGTTTCTGAAGATACCTGAGCTCCTCATACGGCTCCATTTATATTACCTACCTAATCACTCAACACAAATGCATATTTACCTAAAAGCCTAAACAGGCCACTGCAGAAGGAAGAGTCATGGGGTTGTAAAGGACATGTCAGTCAGGACAGCCCTTCAGACAGATACACTACAGAACAAAGAATGGTCATCCTTTTTGTTTGAAGACATCCATGCTGCTATCTGCCTCAGATATCTCTAGCTGAATTTTTTTTGCCCAAGATATCTCTAGCTGAAATTGGATGTATTGCTGTGTTGTCAGCTACCAGACAGCTTTACAGGAATTTAATTTTTAGCTTGATCTATCCAAACAAGTATGTTTTCAACTATCAGAAAACATCTCCCACCCCTGCTCCCTAATTAATGAATTTGAAAACTTTAGCCAAAAATCAGAAAAACTTGACTCTGTAGACACTTTGTGGAAAAGGGCATCCAGATAAAAGAGAGATGCCCATCAAGTGGTCTAACTGAATGAAGGCTGTTATGTGGGTTCACAGCTTAGCACATCAGAGAATTTATAAATGCTCCATTCTTCAGCCAGTCAGAGCTCACCTTGTCTTGGACATCAAAATCACACTTGGAGAACAACGCGCTTCCAAAGGGAAATGAAATCCCTGTTGCAATACTATTCACCTTTCAACTCTGACTTCCACTGGGTGAATACTCCTAAGCAATAGAAGTGGTCACTAGTAACATCCTGTAAACATTTAGTTTTGGATCAGAATATGTAGCAATGGTATTAACATTATGAGTTAGTTAAAGACTAAGAAGCTCTAAGCCATAACATAACATTAATTCTGTACAGAGCTGCTTCTGGTTTTCTGGTTTTCATCCCTTTAGACTCTTTCCAGTTGTTAAGGATGCAGAAAACTTGAACAACTTTAAAAAGAACAAAGCTCTTGTGTCCTGAACGGAATGGTCTTTGTCACTGTAGAAATAGATATAGATATAGATATGGGTATATATTTAATATAATTTAATATAATTACATAAACATTCTGTTATAGATATGTGTGCATATATTATGTATAAATATACATAAAATAACAGGTATTTGATAGGACCAAGCAAAAGAACAAAAAGCCCTGTATTAAGAACTACTGAACAAGTTTACATGAAAACACACATATAAACACTTATCCAGAGCATGCAGAAGGTGTGGCGCCACTATCCTTCCTTTCAGACAGAGGAATGAACAGTTAGGCATTTATGGAGATTTTTAAGAACTATTTCTCCTTTGTTTTGAGAACTATTTTTGTTTCTCCTATTTTGAGTAGAGTATTAGCATTTGGAGGCATGATTTGAGGGCATGATTTTTATTAATATTGTAGATAGTTCGAAAGCTGCAGTTTAAGTAGTAGCAAAATAAAACTAATTTTGCAAAAATGAACTGCAACAAAACCTATCCATAATTATTGGTGATTGCTTTTACCTACCTTTAAAAGAATATACGAAATCAGTGTCATTTTACCATGTGTCTCAGAAACAAAATCACAGCAGAAAAAAATAGTATTACATGTTTATTATGTCTCAAAATATAGAAATATATTCCAACAGCATATTTTTAAGAATAAAATAACAATAATCTTCAGTTTCTTATTCTCAAAATGGTACACCATTAATAAAAAATATATTACTTAATGTACCCAAAATTTAGTTTCCATCAAATTCCATTTAGAATAAATTGAGTTCAGATAAGCATATCTACTTACCAATTTATACAGAAACCAGTAAATTTTTAAGACAACCCAGGATTTTAACTGTTCCAAAATGGTAATTCAGTTGGAGACATTATATTTTGCTACACAACCTTGTGCATGAACTGCAACTAACCATAGATATGTAAGTAATGTCAGTATAAAATAGAAATGCAAGTGTAAAGTGGAACTGGTGTATTAAGGTGAAATAGCTCCCAAGACTGAAAACAGAACTGTTATTTTTTTAAAAAAACAGAGTGCATCCATAAAAAGGATTTATGTATTACTCCAATAGCAAGACAAAATAAATTATTTTCTGCAAAAAAGACAGTTGCTTATTCACATGTACACACAGTCACACGCACATGCTGATGTTATCGGTCTGTAATAATCTGAGTTTTCTGAAATATGCTTTAAATAACCAGAGAAGTCAGAGTTTATATGAATAGACTGTCTAAGAAGAAATTGATACGTCCTATTCATTTTTTAACAACTCTCTGAGAACTGTTTAAATGAAGCATTTTTAATCAAGACAATTCATGATAAAAGCATATATTATAATCCACCATGTAATAAAGAGGAAACAGAGTTTCTATTTTCCCATTTTCATAACACTAAAACAAAGGGCTGTCCAAAGATATTAAATTAGCTTAATTCAAAATAAGAATATGGGTAGTGGTGGTGGGAATTATAATCTGTAATTAATTGTGCAATTCACAACCACAGGATTTCCTTTGAGGCCAAAAATTTAGGGAGATTAAAAATTATTTATATGGTTTTAAGAATTTTCAAAGTTCCAATAGTTAATGCTAAAAAAAGGGAAAGATATCCCATCTTAAGTCTCATGATTTAAACCAATCTCCACCAGACAGAAAAACAGATGAGACCAAAAGTAGGCTGCAAATTACCCAATGGCTCATTACCAAATGTGTTTTTCATCTTTGCCTGAAAAGTCACCATCAGGGACAAGATTTTCAATTCAACAGGTGACAACTGATGCATCCCCTGTGCCGTCCCTTGCACACTCAGAAAACCCATCCAAAAGTGGGAGCTAAGTAAAGCAAAGCTCTTCCGTAGCCTGTCTTGTGTATATTTTGTGTATATAGTAACTTGTGTATATAATGGGAAGGCTTGTGTGATTTTTTTTGTTTGATTTTACCTTGTGCTGTTATAAAAATATTTGCCAGAGCAATGTAATAGATAATAGACTGGTATGATTTGAGGTAAGAATGTTGTAGTTCAATTTTTAGTGTTAACTTGAAAAGTCAAAGATAGAGATGAGAGTGTCTCCACAGAATTCACGAAGCTCTTGATCCTTTTGCAAACTCTGCAGCCCACAAGCCAAGAAGTAACATACTACTCCAGTTACAGTCATCTTGTTAAAGAAAATAGTTAGAACAATTATGTGCAATCTTTTCACTTCTATTTTCTATCTACTATTTATTTACTTAAGCACTGTTCAACATTTCACTTTTTCTAATGGAGCAGAACTTCTAAAAGAAAAAATACGTTTAGCCAAGCAGTTTTGTTTAGTTTTTTTTCTGTGCCTTTTTCTAAATAAATACTCCGCCACAGTTTTCATTGGCACAATATGACCAAATGTATTTTAGTTCCTTTAACAATACGAAGCAGTTACAGGAGTTCTGGAGTTTCTAGCTTTAAAAAAATCTATACAAAGGCTTTACTTTAAAATACTGAAATGGAATGAAATAGATTCCAGTATGGTCAATTGAAAAATTAGTTTGGGAAGTTCTACTGTGTAGTCAGGTGACCCATAAAATAAATGGTTCTGAAATTTTGCTCATACAAAAGAAACTATACTTTTAAATAAATAAAAGCTACTATACACATTATACTGTACATTTAAATGAGAGATGACATGAAATGGAATAAATTTAGGACTGCCTTTTCATCAGCAAGGTTCCTATCTTGACTTTATTACAATTCTGAATAAAACCCTCTGCTTTAGATTATTTTTTTTATTCTAGTGACAGCCACATGAACGCACCACCATATTCCTGTATTTTTTTAAAATAACATTGGAACTGTCATCAAAGTAGAGCACGGAGATTGCATTCAGTTTTGTTGGTGCACAGCATGGCTTTGGTACATGATCAGGGAACATCAAGTGAACCTGAAAGACAGATAAATACATAGCTCATATATCAAACAGAGAGGTACAAGGGCAACGTCAATGCAAAACATGTCTTTGCAATTCAGAGAGTGCTGTGGTCACAGATTTTCCTTGGTTAGCAACTTTAAAGCACAGCTTACCTCCAGAACATTGCTCCAATTTCAATTGTGCAGGCAGAGTTATACAATAATAGCAGATGGAGAGATAAATGAGGAGGAGCAGCCAAGAAAGAAAGTTGGTTTTCAGATGAAATTTAGAAAAGAGTTAGGCAGCTGCTCAGGAAAACACTTAAACATAGTCAGTGCCATCTCTGCTAAGGACAGTACTTAACATGAAGCACAGGCTGAAGTCCCCGTCTCACTGGGACCCCAGCATGTGCTAAAATGCTTTCTTGTGTCAGGGTCTCAGCATGGAGGAAAGTCTGTTTCAGACAGCAAAGGCTGTGCAGGCAAAGGCTCGTACTGAAACCGTTTTCAGCCTATGAAATGGTAAGATGTGGGTTTTCAAATAGCATGAGTGCATTTTAAAGTCTTATCTAGGCATTCATGGATCCAATTTTACTTCCACTGAAATCAAAATCAATTCTAAAGGTCGGTGGCAGCTGGACAGAAGGTTTGGGGAAAGGCTGAGGCAGAGAAGGCTTTATGTTCACTGGGCTGAAATATATCAATGAAAGGTTAAAGAGAATGAAAAGAGTTTTGAACATCATCCCAGAATGAACAAGATCTAGTGGAAATATCTGAAAATGGGGGAAATACAAGTTCTTTATACTTGAAAGAAGGTTGGATGTAATATTCTACACATGCTGAAGACTTGGAAACTGGGGAGGCCATAAAAGAGGGAGTTGTAATAGAGAGGGCAAGAGATTATTAAGGCATGGATGAAGACTTCAGCAGTAATAGGTTTCGTTTGTACGTTAAGTCTTTGTAAATCTGTTAGAGCCATCTGTCTTGCAGTTGATATAAGCCCAGAGCCTTTGCCAGACAACAGAGAACAGTCTATCAGGAAACGATTTTTACATAACTGTTACCATGAGAAGGTCTTTTGAAATGAACAATAATAAATCCTGAAGTAGCAGTTTAGTAAGGGTTTAGACACACATTTAAAAACAGTTTAACAAATGAATAGCAAAGCACTAAAGAAAAGAATGATTGTGCCTTGTCTAGGCAGATGTTTGCCCTGCCATAACTCCTGGTCCCACCAGCCCCTGCCACCCCAGCTGGGAGCTCCATGGCCCTGCTAGCCCTGCACAACAGCGATGCTCACAGCATTTTCAAGAGTGAGCCTGGAAGTCAGTGCAAGCCAACCTGCTGATCCACTGACTCGCATGACCAGGAAGTCAATGCTACTCCAGCGCCTGTTCTCAGGGTGATGGGAAGAGAGAGAGGAGAACAAAGCTTATATAATTCATTAAATGCAGTCTGTCTTGTATTTATATGTATCATCTGTCTGCCTAAGTTCAGTTTCAGAAAAAGAAGAGAGAGAGAGGTACTGGCCCAGCATTTCTCCTATTCTTGTTACAAAAGAAAAAAAAAATGAGTCATTACAGTTTGGAGGGGTACCAAGGAAAAATCACTTCCCATCCCAAAGAGTGGGCTTTTTTAGAATGGTGTAATCAGTATGGCTGGGAGATGATTACATATGGATTAGGGTGGGGTGCATGAATAGTTGTTTCCCAAGCCATCCCCATGTGCACACCTTGTGTAAATCTGAATTTTGTATAATTTAAACCAGAAAGCATTCAACTACTGTTATCTCATCTAATTTATGTGCAGTTAAAATTTAATTAGCCTCATGATTTTTTGGCTGCACAATTGAATGCATGTACAGTACATGCAGAGGGAGACACACAATTCCAAAAGCGGCCATGAAAAGGAGGGAAAATTTAAGTATTCAATTTAAAAAATAGGACAAACTACAAATTTCTTAATAATGGAAAATTAACCATTTCTGGAAGGGATAGACACACAAGAGAAAGTAGCACTGGACCACGTCTTATTCAACAGTCCATAATTGCAGGAGGGAACTCTGACCTGGGGATCTCACTGAAACTGGCAACTTTTCTGGACAATGTTTGCATAATGTTAAACTATTGCTTTGCTGACCTATTTCTTTTCAGCTCATGATTGCATATATGCTGTTCTTCATTGTCTCCCAGGCACATTGCTATATTCCTTGCCAACTGGCACTTGCTCTTCCTTTCCACCTGAACCCCTTACCACACCCCTATTTATTTCCAACCTCTGACATTTTCCCTTCTTTTTGTAAATCTTGCTGACTCGAATTCTGGTATAGAGGAATAATGTGGCATTGGTGGCTGGACTTGGAGAAGGTGCATAAATTAAAAGTTGAACGGAAAGGAAAAGGTCTCTGCACATACTGAGGGTTTAAAATACCCCTCTCATGCAGAAATACTTGGCAATTTTCACAAGCAGAATTTGTTTTCTATCAGAAAGAAATCAAACTTTGTTTGTTTGTTTGTTTCTGTTTTTTTTCTTTGGTGTGGGGTTTTGGTTTGGAGGGGGTGGTTTCCCAGGAGGGTAGTAGCTGCACTCATTTCTGAAAGAGGAAATGTTTTTCAGGCTCAGATTTTTAATGTTAAAATCAACAAAGAGATCATCATTCATGGACAGACTCATCAGCGTATTCTGATGGTCAGGATACTTTCCTATCATCGGTTTAAAACAGAGGAAGCTTTAAACCCATGTTTCTTTAATTGCAGTCGAATTCCTTGACCTTTTCCAGGAACTAATCAGGGATGGCAACCCTTTCCTGTTCTGCTTTTGTACTCCTGCTCCCTCCTTGTGTGTCTCTCATTCCTCCTCTTCTTAATCATTCTGCTAATACTGATGCTGTTCAGAGTCAGTGCTTCAGCTGGCACAGGTGAAAAATCCTGACCAGACATCAGACTCACAGCATTACATTTAGGCATGGTCTAAAGGTCTTGATTTCTGTAGCTGAATGCTGCTGATGTATAGGAGGCTTAGCCAGCTGCTTCAACTAAGATCATCTTTTTGGCTGCTCCAGTTGATGCACAAGACTAACATAAGAACTAGCAGAGGCAGAAAGCTGGCTGCAAATCCCTTTTTACATGTACCAGGCAGAGCAACAGATCCACTTATTTATAAATTGCATTTGTTAGCCAGGCATGACTGAACACCGTTTCTTACATGCAAACGCATCTGCTTGCAAAGCTTCACATTGAATTACATTTTAAGTATCTCTGCCAACAGTTGACAACAGAGGTCCACAGAGTGGCCAAGTGTCAACATTTCTGGAAGGTATAGCATGTAGATGTTAACATGGAGCTTCAATAAGCTGCAAAAAACTCTTGGAAGTGGGACCAGGGGGCCCCTTTGGTTCCTGTCTACACAGCTCTCCAGTAATATGACAGTCTTCTCATGGGTTCTTGCATTTGAAATGGAAGGGAAACCTACCACAGAGGCCACTCTGGGCAGTTCATCCTCTCTCCAGCATAATCATCAAAACATGTCTTTGAAACAGGTTATCATTTACCCAGAAACAACCAAAATCTAATACTAGTAAACAGAGACAAAGAGACAGCTCCGCGCCAAGACACTTACAACTGCAAAATAGGCAACTACAACAGAGGCAGAGGCATACCAGAGTCTGAACAATGGCGTGATTTGTTGCATTCATGTGGGCATTGAGGGGGAAGGAACACTCTCCATCGCAGTAAAATGCAGCATAGCCCTCCGGTGCAATAATCCAATCCTAAAACAAGAACAAATAAACCCACTCAATCTTTTTTTTTTTTTTTTTTTATTTCATCTCTCAGAGAATTTAAAACTATATCAAACTAACTAAGACTTGTCCAAGGACAAAATGAACTTCAGAATGTGGCATGTTAAATTACTTTTTTTGCCAAAAAAATAAAAGAAGTATTTGCTTTGTTCATGCAAAACTCAGATGAAAATTAAATTAAATTTAGAAATCTGTACTGAATACCAACTAATGAAACTATAAGGAAAATTAAAGGTCCAAATATATTTGTCAGAATACTTTTGTTCCCAAACCAAAAATCTTGAGCACTTCTTGGTGCAAAAGTAATTAAAATGAATCCTCTTTCTTCAGCATACTCAATACCATTAATTGTATTATTGCGTGAGACTGAGGGTTGCTAGAGATTACCAGTTGGAATGTTGCCGAATCATGCATTTTGAGTATTTCTAGCAACACAGCATGGGGAAAACACCACAAGAGGGAAAATATTTTAAAATGTTAATGAAAGCTATGTGTTTAGTTTGCTGAATTCCTCCTTTGACAGGCAAAGGTAATGGAGGTGCTGTAGGAAGGGCAGACAGGATGAAGTGCCTACTTCTTGGGCTTTGTTTCTTTTTATCTCATTTCACCCTGAATTTCACTGATCAAATATTGTACAGGGTACCTTTGGATTTCCAACTGAAACTTTGAATTCTTCAAGTATTTTTTGTAAAAACCTTGATTTTCTTTTCTCTATGATCACCTTGAGTGACTGATCTGAGAGCCTTGCACATCTTGGGACATGTCAGAATTTACTGTTTCAAAAAATGAAAAAAATGATTGATACCTGGAAAAACCTGTGATCTACAGAGAGACAATGGCTCACTTGTTCAGTAGCCTGAGTTCAAGTCAATACCACAAGTCTGGTCTGTGGCCATGGACAGGGTGATTATGCTCTGCAGACTTGGGAAAACAGTCTCTGCCTACTTCTTCAGACTGCTGTGAGGATAAGTATACTACAAAATACCAGGCAGACTAATGAGGCCGTATGAGAATCTAAGCTAGATATGTAAAGGATGAGCTGTCACTAAAGAGATAATAGCACACTTTTTCTCCTCATAGACTTGTTCTGCTCATGGACAATTGTTTTGAAATAATTCAGAGAAATGCGAAATGCACAGACAGCCATCTCTGAGTTCTTACCTACCTATGCAATATTTCTAGGTTATAGGTTGCTGATGGCCTTCTTGTTCTTTCTTTATAGAGAGCTCCTTGCTTTCTGGAAAAAAAACCTACATTGATCTCTATTTTCTCATAATGCCTTGCCTCTCTCTTTATGACCTTTTACCTTCTTTTTTTGTTGCTGTATGGCAGGATGAGGTTTTTCCAGAAATTATATAAATTTAGCTATGGTGTTATAAAGACCACTGACCAGTGATCCAAGCTCTAGGTACCTAAGAACCCTACTCCAGTGAAATCTCTCTGACCTGCAGTAGACATCATTGAACCAGGGAGAATTCAAGTGCAAATTTCTAAAGTTCCATTGGTCAGTGTGGGGATTTTGTTTTCACTTACTGCAGATCTATTAATATCTGAGTAATAGGTCAGATTTATCTTTTTGTGAATAAACCCAGATCATAGAGCCATTAATGTATGCAAAATCTTTGAGAGAATAGCAGACAAAATGGTAAAGCGATAGTGATAGGGATTAATTACAACATGCATCTAAAGAATTTGTCTGTCATCAAATACCAATTACCATGAAGAAAACAGACTGTAAATAACAGGGTACTGTAAAATAGATTGTCCCGATTTGAATTGATAGGAAACAGCATTTATAATCATACCTGCCATCCTAAGTCTCGAAAACTCACATAAAGTTCATGTTTCTTACATGCTTGCTTTTGCTCACTTGTGTTATAATCTACAAGAAGAAAATAATAATAAAATATTTAGAAGCATTGCTAGAACTGACAACAAATAGGTATTTTTGAGCTCCTGACCAAGCTGTACAAAGGAAAGAAACAAACACACTGTCATTTATATTCCTAGGGTTGGTCATAAAGGCAATGTGAACTTGAAAATGCAGAATCAGCAGTGTCAGCCTGATAAAATTGGTGTACACAGACAAGACAATGCATACAGCGTTAGGGGAAACAGGTTTACAAGATGTCTGTTTGCTGGCTAGCTAGGTAACAACTCTGATAATATACACACAGGTAATCAAAGAAGGACAAATAAGACCCTGATCCAAGATATGGAGAAGTCATCTGTATGATGGTGCAGGTTTAATTACCAGGTAAAGAAAGTAACCCAATTCAAAAGATAAATTAACAATGATAAAAATTGTCCTGAAACAACAGAATTTCCAAGTCTGTTAAACATTAGCACATTTTGTACTCCTCCATTTTTTACCATATTTTCTGGAAATATTCACCAGTTGATGATCTTTAGTTGGTAATACTAATGTAAACAAGTAGACTAAGAGATGCTTTTTAAAGGCCTGGATGTTTTCGCACTGTTTGACGTGTCAGGATAGAAGGACACAGAGAACCTTCCATACATGCTTCTCTAGAGCAATCTTTATCTTGGAGAAAATCTAGTACTTGTTCCTTACTGCTCCTGAGTAACAGGAAAGGAAGGGAATACGGTCATGCCTTCACCACATTAGCACCCCAGAGTTGGTTTATAGTGCTATTCAAGTGATGCTATCAGTGAGGCATGCAGGAAGGTCAGGCTGTCTCCTCTGTTCCATTTCAAAAATGCTTAAAGTAGCTTTTTCAGACAAAAATAACCATTCTGGCAGGAAAAAAAAAAAAAATTGGCTAAAATTCACAATAGCAACAAAAAAACCACCCGAACAAACAAGGAAGACATTGAAAAAGAAACAAAATCTTCATTTTCAGGAATAGAATTTTTTTAGGAACAGTTTTTTAACATTAAGCCCAGACTTGAGGCTGGGATGGGAGGGTCTCTGTTGAAAAATTCCTGGAAAATTAAGAGAGAGGCCTTTTTCACATAAAATCAAAGGAAGTTCTACAGACTGTGAGAGAACTCTCTGTAGTACTTCACTATCCTTGCAGAAAACTCTTCAAATAGTTGGCCTAAAGGAGCTTTTCTGCAAATTTGTCAACTGCTTCTTGTCAGTTGTCCTGATCTGTGCTATCATTGCTTCTTTGGGTTCTCTCCAATTTATCTGTGTCTTTCTGAAGATGTGATGACCAAAACTGAACACAATGCCAAATAAAGTAAAATAATTATTTCCTACAATTTCCGGATTATATTCAAAGAGTATATCCCAGAACAGGAGTTTTGCAGCAAAACCACACTGTCAAATGATCAGTTTCAGATCCTTTTTCTTATAGTCCTGCCTAGTGTCTTTAGGATTATGTTGTATTTATAAAAATCAATGAATAAAGAACAGGTTGGGGGTGAGGATGTTGATGAGAACTGCAGAGTGATGGAGCTGCAGCAACCATGATATGGTGGAGTTAAAAGGTTCTGAGAGATGACAAAGATTAATCACAACATTGCAACCCTGGACTTCAGGAGAACAGTTTTCATCTTGTTCAGAGATCTTCACATGATCTTGTGGCAGACTGGCCTGGAGGGCAAAGGAGACCAGGTGATCTGGCTGATCTACCAGGACAACCTCTGAGAGAAGCACAAGATAAGTCCACTCTCCTGTGCAGGTCAAGCAAGTATGGCACAAAGCCACTGTGACTGAATAGGAAACTCCTGACTGAACTCAAATTCAACTAAGAAGTAAACGTAATGTAGAACTGAGATGAGCTACATGGAAATAATATAAACACATTGCTTAAGCATGCAGGGATGGATGTTAGGAAAGCCAAAGCTTATCTGGAATTGAAACTTGTAAGGAATGTGAAGGTCAACAAGAAGGACTTCTATAGGCATATCCATAGCAAAAGAAAAAAAAAGAAAAATATAGATTCATTGTTCAGTGGGGCAGAGAACCTAGTGGCAAGGTCTCAGAATAGGTTAAGGTACTCAATGACTTCTTCATCTTGTGTTTTACTGGCAAGATTTACCCTCGGGACTCCAAAGTCCCCAGGCCTAGTGACTGAATCTCTACCCACATTAAAATAAATAGAGTTAGGAACCACTTAAGCAAATTGAAGATAAACAAGTCCATGTGAGCAGGAGGGATGAATTTCAGGGTGGGGAATGAGCTAACCAACACCATTGCAATTGCCATTTTTGAATGTTCACAGTGACTGGAAGATATTTCTGATGATTCAAAAGTGGAAAATGTCACACCAATCTTCAAGAAGGGCAATCAGCTTAACCTCAGTTTCTGGGAAGTCTGTGGAGCAAATTCTCCTGGAAGATGTGTCCAGGCACATGAAGAACAAGAAGGTGTTTGGGAACAGTCAGCACAGATTTACTACTTCAAACTGTACCTAACCAACTTGATTGTTTTCTGTGATGATGAGCTTTGTGGGGTTTTGAAGAGCACTGGGCATTGTTCATGTTGCTTTTAAGAAGGTTTTTGATACAGTGTCCTATAGTATTCTTAGAGCCAGATTGGTCAGATATGGTTTAGATAGGTAAAGAATATAATGGGTGGAAACCTGGCTGGGCTGCTGGGCTTAAAGGGTTGTGATCAGTGGTACAAATTCCAGCTGGCATCTGGTTACTAGGGATGTCCCTAAAGGATCAGTACTGGTGCCAATACTGATTAATTTCTTTGTTAGTAATCTGGACAATAGAACAGAGTGTGCTCTCTGCAAATTCACAGAGGATACCAGATCCAGGAGGAATGATCAATCATCCAAATTACTAATAAAATATTCGTCTGAATCAGATCCAGAAGAGACTCAATGAGATGTCATTCAAAATACCCACCCAAATTTTACTCTTATTGGTAACATGTTCTTTGAATATGCTTTTATTTTTTCTTTTAACAGGCTATGTACCTACTTTCTGTTGAACAGACCTGGGGCCCCATATGTCTCCTGATACTGTGTCAAAAACTGCCCAAGTCAAGATATATCCATTTGCAGTACTAAATAACTTGTTCTAGTACCACCAGAGATGTTAAGTTAGGCTTTCTAAACTATAATACCTCAAATCCTCATTCCTTTTTAGAGGTGAATACTACCTTCTTTCCTATGGTATTTTCCTGGCCCTTCATGGGCTGATTCTCAATGATGGTCGTTAAAGATTCTCCACAAGCAGTTAGTTACCTGCTGCCATCTCAGATATTCTCAGTTGCCCCAGGGCATGTAGGGTCAAAATATATACCCACATCTGATGGGAGTCCTGTGTCTTTCTGGAATAGCCACTAGAAGCAAGGCAGGATACCCTAAAACATCACAAGTTTTCAAAAATCTCTATGCCTTTAATATAACGGAAACCACTTAGTCATACTTTGTGCTGAGTTGTCTGTGATAATCTAGTATGTTCTGCACACATGTTAGAAGTAAGGTGAAGGTAGTGGAAAGTAAAGGAACTTTAGCATCAAAAAAGTTGAACTATGTTTCACTGATCACTCTTCACAAGGATCTATATACTGATTTTGACTGATAACAGTGCTCATAGGAGCTAAATATTGAACTTTTCTGTTTTAGCTGTTAGTGGGAATTTCAAATTCAGTCATGTAGAATGCAAGTCACTTTGCAGAAAAAACATGACTGAAAAATGTGGAAAGATATGCATATGAGAAAGTCACAATCTGGTTTTAAATAGCACCCAAGCAGGCAAACAAATGAAAGCTGAAGACTGTTCTTCTGCCAGTTTTCCCTCAGTTGTGACATTTTCATATTTAAGAATATCTACAGAAGTTTTAGCACCAGAATGTAGCAGAAGTCCCTACAGTTAAAGGAGAGAGGCTGAATAATAGATGCCTTCATTGTCTCGATACTCTGTATTATTTGAATATAGACTAACAGGTGGATGATGAACAGTCACACCAGAACACCTGATAAGATGGTCTGCATTTCATATGCAAGCCACCTAGCCCATACACCTACAAAGAAAGTGAGACTCAGGCAAGTCTGTATTTCTTCTTTGAATTCTATCTTTTATATGAGACAAATGTTGTGTGTAATGTAAAATTTCATATAAGTATCAAATGTGACATTTATAAGATCTGGTGCCAAGGATTCAATTTCACATACTGTAGCTTCAAGACCCATATGCTTATTCTGTTAAGAACCAAAACCATAGGCTATTGTGACTAAGAAAACATTGTTCCTCAGATATTCAGGGACTGCAGTTGGGGTCCAAACCCCTACGTAGCAGAAAGAGCTGTGAAAAGAGGGTAAGAAAATATAAGAGATTTAATGAGGATTTTTTTTTTTTTTTTTTGCAAGGGAAATAAAGTTATTTAGACATGTCTATATATACTATCACAAAGTGCTATGTTTTTAATTAGTGGGACACCAACCAGTAAAATTCAGGAAATGCAGAGTTAACTATTGTTTTTGTTTTTATCTCACTACATTATGAACAAAAAATATGTAGCTTTGTTTTCGAGCTTCCTGGTGTATGTCACTATTCACTATTTAAATGTGAATATATTCTAGTGCCCAGTTACACTGTAACTCTTTTTAGATGATGTTAAAAAAAAAAAATAAATTAAGCCAGCCTTTGTTTTAAGGAAGAGTTACGTGATGTACTTTGGGAAATGTTGTCTTGTTTTGATTTGTTTTAATTATTTTTCCTTTTATCTACAGTTTGACAAAAATACAACTGGGTAAGTAATAAACAGTTCAATCCTCTGTGCATAGCAGGCAGGTGGAGTCTGAATGCTAAGTTTAATTCTGTCTGCCTTCACACTGCATTGAGGTCATCTTCTCTTGAAGATCTTAGCAACACAGGGATGCTGACCCCAAATCTGTCAACAGTTGCCCAGCTGTTATAATAACTGACAGATATAGATTTTATTTTCTTCACATTGTGTTTATGTATATCTTCATGGATAAAATTGTATTGTCCATTGGAAGGGAAGAACTGAGTTGGCCAGTGGGGCTTTCCTTTTTGATGTGCTGAGAATACAGTAAAGCTAATCGCTGAGGTCCAAGAACTTAAAAAAGAAGGAAAAACGAATAAGGCAAAAGACAAAAGGCAAGAGGCAAAAGAAATATGACAAAAAGCAAGGGCAAATGGAAGGAGAAAGAGAAAAAAGGAAAAAAGGGAAAAAAGGGGGGAAAAAGAAACAGAAAAGGAAGAAGAAAAAAGCAAGGAGAAAAGGAAGGCATGACTGTAGTAAAGCTGGGATTGATATGCAAAGAGAAGTATAATCAAAGACTGTGACATAGAAATGACAGCATACCTATCTGGGTCTGACTACATAATCTCTGGCTATGTAGATGAGCATTTTTCACAGTCAATGTGTGATGTAGGTGTTGTAGATACAAGATTATGTTACAAGTTCAGAAACAAGGACCTACATCACACAATGGCATTTGCCCATCGCTGTGTCATTTACGTCAACACTGTCTTGCATCAGGGGTTGAATGAGAACTGAGTATGGTCCACTGACAGTCTGCTATGCGGAAGATGATAGGCAGTATTCTTAGGGTTTTTCTGTGGTTTAAATATGATGAGATGAATTATACTTTTAAAGCACTGCTCATTACTGGGAAGCTGTAGAGAACTAGGAGAATCAGCCTTCTCCCACAAGCCTGCAGGATTTCAGCATATTCCCCAGTTCCTGGAACTGGTGAACAGGAGGAAAAGGGCATAGCTTTTCCGTGATAACAGGATCTCCCCATGGAAGGACTATATTCTGCAAAGACGCAAAGATATGAGAAATAAGGATGTGTTCCCTCTTCCATGTGTTTTTTTGCACACTGGAGCATCTGGATAGAATCTGCACATTGCCTTTGTAGCCATCAGCATGTTCATCTGCAGATTTTAATGAGTATTGTTGCAATAGTTATTAAAAGAAAATGTGTTTTTGAATCACTTATAGCATGAAGAGTCCCATCACTGATCATTAATGGCACCCAAATAAAAGGAGGTTTTTTATTTGTTATATGGGAACTGTTGAGGCAAACTGCAAGACAAGAGCATGGAAACTGATTTGCCATGGTGTGGGAACTACTCCTCTTTTGCTACAGAGAACATTGCTGTGTGAGGTTGAGGTTACTCGTCTGCCTTCAGCTTTGCCACCTGTTCCAGCCTGCCCATATCTTGATGCCTTCATCTCCAGCCAGAGGTCAATGCCCCTACCTTTGATGCAACTGCACGTACTTCAAGAGGTTAGGAGAAAATTTGTTTCATAATGCACATTTCACTAGAGATGTTCTGATTTTTGTTGTTTTGCAACAGCTCTGGAGCACGACTGAATGCACAGATGAGGCTGACTGGTCTTTTGAAACATATAGACAGCTATTCCTGAGGTAGTTCTCATGATGATGCAACTTGCTGGCATGTGTTAAGTGTGAGTTTTTCCCTGGTTAAACCATCAGGGAGCTTGTGTTCAGCTTTCCTGCTGTAATGAAGGTGGCTTAACAAATCTGTTCAATTCTTATTTCCTCATGGACTAGAATCATAAGATTCAATCTGAAAGTATGATATTTATATTTAGGTATCCTCTGTGTACCATGTACTTAGATGATTTTCCGTTCCCCCAAAATAATATGATTCTCAAAACTAGTAGACATTTTCAAGGAAATATGAAAAATCTTTTTTTAGTATTTTTTGTGCAGAGACATTACTTAGCCTTGAGATAAGAGATTGTATTTTGGAGTTAATGCAGTTGCACAGATCATGTTTGACCATATGTAAAAAAAACCAAAAAACAATCAAAACCAAAACCAGAAAAACCCACAAGAAAATGCTCATGTTATGTCATTCAATCCAAAGCCCTTTTATGAAAATAGGGACATGCATCATATGGTACCAGAAAAATAGAAGGAACAGTTTCTGCAGAAAAAAAGCTGGTCATTCTGGAACAACACAAAATGCATATTTGATTCGTCTACTGAAGTAAATGAATTTAGAGCGAGCACCAGCTAGCAAGCTTAACTGATGTGCACGTTTAAACCACATCTGAATTACAAGATGTTAAGTCAATTTTTAACTTACATTATTTCAAAAAAATCTGAAGAACTTTAAGCAGTTAATGGAGTGTTTAGTCAATATAACTTCATAAATAATGAATAATTTAAAAAATGCTGTTCTGCTATAGATTTTTAATTTCTTTTTTTACTAATAAAAAGCTGAAATTGTCCATTTTGGGACTTCATTATTTATTTATAACTACTTCCCTGCAATATTGACTAATAACAGGTTAGAAGTTAATTGTGCAGATGAGCTTTTGTTGTGTAGTCATACAGACTATCAGAAAATTTTAGAACACTCAAGAAAACCCCAAACAAAAACCAGTTGTAAACAGAGATCCCTGGTGGCTTAAGAAATGTCAGGGGCTTTTCATAAGCTCCGAAGGAACATACATCTCTAAGTCATGTACCTCAGAAAGAACTATGCTCCAGGTCCTCTGTGGAAACTAGAGAAATAGCTCAGTGGTTTTTCTACCTATACACCATATACAAATAAAATTGAGCCCACTACTGAAGTAGTAATAACTATTGCTGTGAATAAAAAACTTTTTTTCCAGGTATGTTTTCATACTAATTTTTAACCTTAAAGTGGAATGTTATTCCAGCAGATCATCAGGTAAACTTTAAAAAAGTTTAGAAAGATAAGTTATTAAACTAATTTCTATGATTTCTTTAGCAACTCAGTAACAGTTTGTGGTTGTTAAGGTAAAATTCATCCTTGTGCAGAAGATCAGGGAAAAGCTTATGCATTACATCAGAGAGGTCTCTAATCTGCCACTGTAAAGGTTCTTGAGATGGATATAAGTAATACATAATAGATGAATTCTACTCCAGGGCTGAATTCTTTACACTAAATACTAATTTGCTTACTTGTAGACATCCATGGGGCTTAAGAATAACATCTATATTGAGGTTTTCATGTGCTGATACTAGATGTGCCATACTTTTAGAAAGATGCATGTTCACACACTGTCCCTGAAAAGTAGAAATGTTTGTTCAAAAGTGAGAATATTTAGAAGTGACTTTGACTCCAGCTGAAAGGAACATTTCAGAAAAGAACGGGAGCAAAATTTATTCCAGGCTCTAACGGGACTGAAAACATTTTTACATGCATTATTGTCAGTACCTTTCAGGTAAATAAGGGATTGAATTCACTCCATTAAGGGATACACTGTGTATTTACATCAGTACGTGTCAGCTGATCTAAATTCATAAAGGGTTGACACTTTCACGACCATTATACCTGTAAGTGACCTGACTCACAGAATGTAAATCATGCTCAGGATCAACATAACAAAAGATGCTTAAGCAAAGCTAGAGGGGCAGGTAGAAATGGAGTGGTAACACAGTTTTTGACAGTTCAGCCAATGAGCAGTATCTTGTTGAGCTGCTGTGGCTCCACTGCATTTGAGCAGGTGCCCATAATTCCTATAAGCAGGCTAGTAAATCATAGCTTCATCTTACCCCCAACACTTGGCATCCTAGAAGACTCCTGATGACTACTGGATTTGTTGCGATTCTGATTTTTCCTTTTATTGTTGGCTGCTCGGACAGAACGGAAAAGCACTTCACTTGCCTTGAAGAATGCAACCATGAATGGTTGCTTTGACTGAGGCCCATGTCTTCCAATCAGGCCAGCAGATTTAACATTGATACTTCGACCTATAAAGTAATGGAAATGTTAAGTTAAAAGGTGAACTTCTACCCCTCCTGAAGCCACAGTGGGAGTTCAACTGCTGACTGAAGCATGGCAAGGATTTTGCCCATAATCCTCAATTTACATGATTAAGAATCCTGACCACATTTTGTTGAATGGAACTAAAAAGACAAAAAATTCAACAATTTACGAAAGTTTCGACAGCGTTAGTTTGTCATTGCATAAAATTGTTGTCTCTTGTGCACTATATAACATATTCATTACACAGATATCTTAATTCAATCTCATGTACACATTTATAGAACTGAAAAATAAATGAGCCCCATTAAAGTCTATAGGCTATAGAAAGGATAATGTAATGCGGTCATCTAATTTTTATGTCACTTGAGTGTGAGATGTGGAACCTTATATACCCAAAGCAAATCAGTAGCAAGTAGAAGTGTAGATAATAAATATACTTCTGCTTTAAAAATAAATATTGTGCAGTGTTACTCAAACTGATGTTCATTCACTAGTAAAGGTAGGAAGGCATTTAGTTGTTCAAGAGAACAGAGTCTGAAATATGTACATTATTGACTCTGGTTCTGTTCCCAGGGGATGTGCATATTTCTTTAAAATATTTGTTCAGTCAGTACTGTGTGGTAACCTCGCTATATTATAGGATCTAAACCTCACTGAAAGAAAAGAAAGCAAAACAAGTCACTTGAACTGCATCAGTGACATTTTAGCAAATAAACCCTTGCTCTTAACAGAATTTATTTTGGCAGCATAAACACTTTTGTGCGTACGTGTATTATGCAGAGCCCTTCAACCGTCAGAAAATGAGACAGTGTCATGTGAAGCTGTGCAGCTGTGCTGGGTGGGGGACACAGAGGTCCTTCAGCAGGAAGGTACAGGCACAGGCACCACTTGTGCTGTGCAGCATCAGGCCGCCTGGG
Organism: Strix uralensis; assembly: GCF_047716275.1. Taxonomy (NCBI): domain Eukaryota; kingdom Metazoa; phylum Chordata; class Aves; order Strigiformes; family Strigidae; genus Strix; species Strix uralensis. Next base: position 27,774,697 of record NC_133974.1, read on the forward strand.
GATCCCTCTACACCAACTGGAAAAGTTTGCTACATGGGCGACAAAGGAGCATCTGCCTCACAAACATATAATGCCATTAACTCAATGATCCTGAAAAAGAACTTGCAAATAAGCATAGGAGTAAACCTTATAGAAATAAGCATATAGGTTTCCTTTTCAAACACAAACTTACAGTGGCTGTACGCCAGAGTCTATATTTCTTAGAAAAACTCTATCACTGGCGTAAATGAAAGAGGCAGTTTGATTTGTGGTTAAAGTAGTTTCCATTCTACTTCCACTGTAACAAATGTATTAATTCAGCTCAGACTTCCTCCTTCTGGCAGCCCTTTTGCAGTAAAAAGAGAAATTAGAAGTTCCAGCCAAATACCATACCTTGAACTGACCCACTTCAATACATAAACACTTTTACAACATGTTTATTCAGGTGTAGCACTTTAAATTGGTTTAAGATGTTTCCAGTGACAGAGAGCCCAGCAAAAGCAAGAGAAGAACTGAGAAAGTTAGCAGTTATGGAGCAGAGTAATTGGCAGCATACTCTGAACAATTTTGATAATTACTTTTTTGACTGCAAGGGAAAAATATATTTGTTGAAGCTTCTGATTTCATTTTAAATGGTTTTTTAGTCCTGTGTTTCTTTAATTCTTCTTTTCATGTGATTGAGTTACTATTAAATAATTCAGTTACATTAATTTCTATATGTTCCAATCTTCTGTTGCAAGTCAGATATGAAAAACTGTACAGACTATTCTCTATTCATTGCAACATGGACAAACTAGCCTCTTACCACAAAGTTCCAAGTTTCCCCTCATTTCTAGAGGGAATATTTTTACTATTTTTCTTTAGTTTTTGTTCCAATGACTTTCAGAATTTTAATTTTATCTGTAAAAGATTAATACTTTACTAGTGGACATTTTAAGAATACTATTAGATTTATATACTGAGGGCTGTAAAGATGTGTGGAGGTTTTCTGAATTTAAATCTAGGTTCTCTGAATTTACAATGGTGGATATTGTGTGCGAAGCTAAATATCCTTCAAACTAATGTGAACTCCCTTTAAAATAACTTTTAATATTATTAAGTTTCCTCTGGGTTTCCTTTAGACTTCAGCAATGAGATGGCTATTAAGATTCCACAAGTTAAGGCTTACTTGGTTATTCACAGTATAGAGATATATGATAAAAAATTAATCCTGTAACCCACAGCCTTTTTACACACAGAGACATCTTATGTGACTTTATTCCTTGATTTGCTTGATCTTTTAAGCAGCCAACCTGAGTTTTTAGGATCCATTTGTTCAATTTATGAATGGTATATGCACTGGCTCTGCTTCTAGTGCAGTCAACAGGAAAACTTTTATTGATTTCTGTGAGTTCATCATTAAACTTTTCTCTCTCGGTTTATCATATGCCTTAGCTTAACTGCAAATTTCAGAAGACGAAGCAATCAAAATATACACTGCCCTTGAGACACTATATTTCTTCCGAGGAGGATCTATGAACTGTTTGGTTAGGAAATTCAAACCACATATGTTGTCTCCATTTTAGGTTGCTTCTGTGCAAAAGAAAGTTTGCATTTACAGAACTTCTATTACCCTTTATTTAAAAAAAAAAATAAAAGGGATGCATGTGGGAGATTTCCTTCTCTAAGAACACAAAGCTTTGCCCCTTCCTGAACAGGAGGTATTTCAAAGTATCCTGCTTCTGAAATGCATTGTTTTCTGCCACAGCAGTAGCTCCATCTGTGTGCCATGGTCTTGTTAGGTAGTCCTCACCTTTGTCCACAGTGTGGATTTCATAATACAGTAAGAAAAACCTTTCCCTAACCTGAATTGGCCTTATAGCAAGAAACATTCATGGGCTTCATTTTTAGTAAGCAGTTTTAGTCTATCATTTCTTGTAAGCATTTAGAAAACTCTTGGCTTCGATGACAACTGAAAAGCCAGGTCTCTCCAGCATGCATTTGTTCCATACTGTGGTATTAGAGCAATATTTTCTAAAATCAGCTGAATGACTCAGGCTGACCTGCTTAACTCCACCTTCCCTTGGAAATTGACCCACATGAAACTGGTAAAACCAAAACAGCAAGGTGTCTCTCTCTGCTTCTCTTGAACAAGAATTGAACGTGGTCAAGCATTCTGAAAAATGGGTTTGGTTTTATCCTTCCATCATATTTTTAATCTTGAGGATTTCAAAGCCTTTTCTGCAGCCTTTAGAAGAGAAGAAGAAGAAACTACAAGAAACCAGCAGTCACCTACCTGCTCCACTGAACCTAGCCACTGCAATTGCCCCTACACCTAACAAAAACAAATAAGCATAACAGTTGAACCTACTCTGGGTGGGGACAGTCCAGAGCCTTTATATTCCTCACATTCTCGCATGCGCTTCTCAGTCCTCCTATTATAATTTATTATCTCTTCTCCATATATTTGGAGACCAAGACTTATGTAAAGCATTATATTCCAAATCTGCTGAACTCCATAGTTCTTATTCATATGATTTTGAGTCTTTGGCAAGATGCATTTGTTTGACTTGGCATTTAAACTTATTTTTGGCTTTTATTCTATTTGATAGTAAAGTGCCCTTAGCAGGTTCGCATAAAAGCCTGTATGGAAGTGCCGGTTTGACTGGCTGAACTGAATGAATATTACTTGCCTTTTCACATTCTGTCCTTATAATAAAGGAATCACTGTTGCAAAAATAACTGTGAAGTTCAGTTTATAAAAAGGTCCTACCTCGACAATCCTGATGATTTTGTTCTTTTTCTTTTAATCCACAAGATAGGAATAACTGAACTATTTGCTGTACTATGTCCTCTTTTCTGCTGTCACATGCAGTTATGTCATACAATTCTTTTCACTGATCAAGTTCCATCTTAAAAGTTCATTTCCACCCCCCCCCCACCCCCCCAGCTGCTCCAAATGGAAATGCAAGAGCCCTTCAAGCTTTCAATAACAATCTGTCTCACAATCTGGACCTGGAGACCTCGCCTCCTTTTTCACGACATTCAGAAAGCTGACTTCTTCTGAGATCGCCAGCATGGATGCCAATGACAGTGGTAAGATTTGTGACTTGGCTGTCTCTCCTCGGGCAGTATATATTTTATGTAAGGCATTGAGCAGACACTAATTTTGCAAGAGCTTTCAGCCATTATGCATCTTGGCCAGATTTACACTGGCAACACGGGACAATAAGTGATTCCAAGATCCATTATTTTGTCCTGAGTCATCAAACTGCAGCAAACCACTCATTTTGTTATGAAAAACAAGCACTTATTTACTTTCAAAAATGTTCAACAAGCCACAAAACACATTTTACAGATTAACCACTACTGCTAGGTCACAGTAGTTATTTTGGTAATAATTTTATGCATTTGTAGATAGAAATGAAAACTTTAGTGATGCTGAGAATTCATTTCTGGTTTGTTGAAAAAAAAATTTCCGATGCCACACCTATGGTTTCCTCCTCATGGGGAGTGGTATCTGAAATAAGGATTGGGAAAGGCCTTTTCGAGAAAGACCCTGCGTATACAAGGTCCAATAACATCTAATATTTGAGCAAAAACTGTCCTGAGGCTCTGAGTCTGAAATCTTACAATGTAGTTTTCAAAATTAGATAGAAACTTGTGTGGTTTCTCATGTCTGGACAGTGCTCCTGAGAGCAATGGGACTTCACTGAAACAAAAGAATTGAGGTATAGTTTGGCTACCAAAGCTTAAATGAAGGCCTATTAAATAAAATAAAAGAGAAAACTTAACACAAATGTGATGGTCCATATATAAGACATCCTCAATGCTCTAACTCCAAAGTATTTTATACTATCCTTATTGTGTCAGCTACATAGACTGTTATGCAAACTTTTCTTTTGGTGGATACATTTATCTATATCAACACAAAATATACTTTTGACACAAGCTTCATGTGTTTTATTAACTCTTCTGCTCCCTGGAGTCTTTAAGGGATTCTGAAATATAGGTGGTCTTGGATGGTCTGCTCTGCATTTCCTAGGCTTCACAGCTTTAGTTAAAAAATAAAGATTCAGCTTTTGTTTTTAAAATCTTACATTTTGTTGTTTTTATTCAGTTCAGTTGAAGGAATTTTGTGTATCTTTTTGTGTTGATTTTGATCTTCATAAAGCTCTTAAAGAAAGCACTTGGGAACATGTTAGGAACCATGGTATGTTGTATACTGTGGCAGTACCATGTATGCTTACACAGAAAATCAGATGTAATCATATACAAATATGCTTCTAAGTACTTGATTTATCCTTTCAATTTAATGTACTTAAACTGTGAATGGTTTGTGGGAGTCCTAGGACTTTTCTGCACAGTTAAAAATGTGTTCAGGAAGACGATAAAACAACCAGACATTAGATTAATTGGTCATCCACCAAATAATAAAATGCATAAAAGCCTTCTGAATGAAATGAAAGACAAATGCCATTATCTTTAAAAGACTGGTGCTAAGAAGCAGATGTATCCTTCATCTGTCTGAGGAACAGGGTGAAGGGGTAGTCATACAGTTGTACAACCAGGACCTGTATGTACCAGTATGCAGTGGTGGCAGGAGAAGGGGCAGGAACCCATCTCACCTCCCTGACCCTCCTGCTTGCTACAAGCAGACACAAGAAAATTCTGACTGTATTTTTGATCCAGCTGGAAACGGGGGTTACACCTATCTGAATAAATTAAAGAGTGCCTAGGAGCATTCCCAGGTACTGGAGCAGGATCATCTGCTCTGCTCAGGGTGGGAAGGTGCTCCTGGTCCACTTATGTCCTACACCAGCTCCACCACAGAGTCCCCAGCACCTCAAGGCAGTGCTGCAGGGATCTCTCCCAGAGGGGCAGCTGCCATGATGTTACCCTGTTTCAGAGACTGAGAGAGTCATCCATCCAGCTCATTTCACACCACAGTATTCCTGATCATGTTTAATTTACTAGTGTAACTTTGGCCAAAGACAGCTCTGAACTAGAACTCATGTAGCTGTACTTAGGCAGTGCTTGAGCCCAAGCTAATAAAACCTGCTGAGGGGCAGGATATATTAGCTTGGGTTCAGTGCTGTGCTAACATGGCTATATGGCTTCCAGATGGCTCAGAATTTAGGCAGAGCTATTGCCTGCCAAAGTCCATATATATATCAATATAAATATATATATCCTAAATTCCCCCACTGTAAGGACACTAATGAAGGTGAACTCACTCCTGATACTTTGCCTTGTAAATACCAGATCCACCAAGAGACTTAAATGTAACAACTCAGCAGCATCCTCCAGAGTACTTGATGGCTACCATGGTCATGTAAGTTAGGTGCCAAGATTGACTGGGGGTAACCTTGGGCTGAGATTGATAACATTTAATGTCGTAAAGGTGAGGCCAAGGCCAATATGAAGTATGCAGCCAACTACCTGAAGAAGCCAGGGTGCTGCCACAGGTTGCTGTGGGTTGAAAACAAGCCAGCCACCCTTTGCAACTCAGAGAATGTGGCCATGTTGCCTCTTTGAAGGCTTCGTAGGAGAAAGAGACCTTGGAAGGCCTGGGCTGAAAGGAGGAGAGCCTAAAAAAGAGATCATGTGTCTCTTAATATCTCCCCCATCATTGCTGGAGAAGGACCTCACCAATCCTTCCTGCAGCATGTAGGATTAGGAGCCAAACCTCCTTCCAGGCAACATATTTCAGAGTGTACCCAAATACGTGCTGGAGAGAGAATTGGCCTTCCCCAGACTTCACTTGGATCAGGGAACCTATCTATTTCAAGTTTCCCTTTGTTCTGAGGAAAAAAAAAACCTGAAATAAGAGTCGGAGTTGAGGAGCTGAAGATTCCTGCTGCCTGCCCACCTCAAACAGCAGGAAAGCCCAAAGAAACCTTCCATAGGACTATGTGGTAATAGATATCACCTTAATCACCCTGGGCTTTTCAAAGTTACCACCAGTTTCTTCCTCTCTGATGTTCAGGCAGATGGAAAATAATGGAGCTGCAGTAATCTAAGAAAAGGCACAGAACTACATGGCTGTGGGGGCTACCCAGGATGTTGTATTTAGAGCTGTGTACTTGGAACATGCTTTATACTGTGGATCACTAATAGTCATTGTTACGTATTATCTCCCTCTCCCATTTTTTGTGGATAACACTAGATTCTCTTCAGCAATGATATAAACAGCAAGAGGAATGCTTTTGCAGCTATTTACACTCCTCCAGTACAAGTGATGTTCAAACCATTGCTAACTTCCAATTATAAAAATGTTAAATGTTAATACAAAGGTGTTGATTCACTGGAACATGTTTTAAGTCTTAGGAGACATATGGCATATATACAGGAAAAGCGTTGCATGGAGCTTTTCGAATTGTTTCTGCATCTGTATTGATTTTATGCTGCAATTCATCTAACACCCGCACTTCCATCAGTGTGAAAATGATCACCTCTCATTTTGAACACCATGGAGAGTTTTGGTGTCAAAAGGAGGGAATTGGCCAAAAGGGGGATGCTGCAGAATGTTGAGGAGACATTAAAAAAGAGAATCAAAAAAACCTGATCCTTAATTTACCACAGCCCCAGGGAAACAGTGCATTATATGTTGACAGCTTCCATATGTGTCATGCAAACCTTTATTCTTACTGTTCAAAATAAAATGTCCCATTAAGAGAAAAAGTCTACATTTCATGCTAAAATGAGACGTATGATACCAAATACTGTCTTAAAGAAAAAAGAAAACACATTCCAATGTCATGTGGCTTTTTGTACTTTTTCAGCATTTTCAAAGGGGGAAAAATATGAATTACAACAACCAGACATTCTTTCAAAGTTGTTTTTATCACACTGTTATATTAAATAGCTACAAATTTTTTTATTCCTCATGTAGACATTATTATTATATATGCACCATCTTCAGGGATCACCAAAGAAGTATATCTACAGAAGTAATTGCCTAAAAAGTCACTGAAAGATAACTATAAGAAAGATTATTGTTAATGGTAGTGATAACAACATAGTAGCACCCCAGAGTCTCAGTAATTAATGGCACCCCATTTTAAAGGTGCTGTATGAATAAATCTAAAAATTAGTATGTATTTACAGACTTGATTATCCAGCGCCCCGGTGCAGCACCTAAATACCTCAAACGGGGATCTTCTGACTTAATAGAATGCCATTTAGTTTAATGGTCTGTTGCCACAGAAAGGTTCAGGTCCTGCCATAAATGTCCTCCACTTACGGCGGCAGAACTCCTCTACCTTCCAAAAACTCAATGGACAGCTGGAGGCATGAAGAAATGTGCTTCAGACCTGCATGGCCTAAAGTTCACTCAAGCCAAGGGAAGGTTTTTTGGTTGATTTGAACCAGTCTCTGAGCTTTCATAGAAAACTGGTTGGAGGGAAGGCGGGTGGGGTTCTCTGGGCTACAAACTGAGTCCACTACATACTGAGTCATGTATAAAAATTCATGTTCCATCTGTACACAAACGTGTCATTCAACTGCTGGTGTTTCTAATAGCTTCCAGAAGTAACAGCAACCCAATAAAAATAATCAAAGCCTTAAGAGCAAAATTGTAAGAGCACGAAAGGATGATTTTCCTTATGCTAAGCTGAAGTGGTATAGTACAGGTCTTCTCTATAATTTTGAAAAATGTAGTCCCTAGAAGGGCACTCTTCTTGCATGAATAAACTGAAAAAGAAACAGACAGTGAGGGAAGAGGGGAATTCCCTCTTCACTCAAGGAGCTGTGTTGAGAAATTCAAATGAGTGAGGTGCAGAAAGTAAATCTGCTGTGTCTTTGGAATTTAAAATAGAAAATTATCTATCACCTTTCTGATCTTGGGAGTAGGACAGGGGAAATATTTACATAAACTATTCTTTTACAATTTTTTCTGTGTGTTAACCTAAAGGTTTCCTTTTACCCATACAAACTTTCCTGCTGTTTACTGAACAGATATAATTTTGAGGCTAGAACCAACAAATTCCTGGTTCCAGGGCTTCTTAATGAATGCCTTTCATGGATATTTAATTTTTAAGAATTTCTGTATTTGAATCTCCCAGAAAAAAAGTCAAGGATGGAGTTTATTCTGGAGCAGGAAAGCTGGCCAGAAGCCAGTCCACCTAATTTGGATGCCTGACGGAGGTGTCACCTCTCCAGAATTTTAAGGGCTTAAACATGGCCTCACAGAACCAGGCTGCCTAACAGAGCCACTCCCCATACAGCCCGAGCTCAGGTGTGGTGCCTTTGAAGGCTGGTTGAGCACAGCAACAACGTGGTCTACTTTGCATTGCTGCCTCCTTTTCCCACTGACTGTACTCTGACCATATAGACGGCATTAGGTGAAATGGTCGACTGCCCTGGTTCAAGCCTGCCAACTCCCTTTTTAAGCATCATGCCTAAAGGACAGTTTTTGCATAACACTCCAGCAGCCGAAACACTTGCTGAAAAAGTATGAGAGGCTTTGTTCACAGCCCAGCTGAGCCTGAGGGAGAATTCAGATCAAAAACAATGAGAAAATGTAGCCAGAACAAAGAAAGAAGAAAAAAATATTAATCCTTACACCGGGGTTTCTTCTGCTACTCATTAACATTATGTCAGCTAAGGTTTAGATTAACTGGCATCATAGATCCCTTGACCTCTGACATAAAAAGCTTTTTGACACAAAAAGAGCTAAATCTGAAAGTTTGCTTGTAAAGTAGTATGGATTAAGTGAACCATCACAGAAAAAACAGTATATAAGTCTCTTTTTATTAGTTTCTAAAGAAGTCTAGGTAAAGAACATTTCTTCCAAAAATATTATTTTGCATTGAGATGCATTTTCACTTTTTAATGAAGAGCATAACTGTGGATAATGTAGTAGCCCGGTAAATTTGTACTAAAAACCGACAGCTCTGATTTCAGTTTTGACAGTGTTCTTTCTAATTTTCATCTTATTAAAATTTTCAAGATTCCAAATTTTTAACCCATTTCAAGATAAAAAGTTTTGAAATTAATTTTTGTTCCAAAGTGATAGTAAACTAATTCCCACATTACCCTATTGTTAACCATTCTCCAACATCAGTACCAGCAGCCATGAGATACCTCCTGAACTGTCCTGAGGTATGTTTAAACCTTTCTCCTGTGCTTCAGCCCAGAAAGTTCTTTAGAAACTTTCTAAAACAAAAATTTTGCAAATCTTGAGTTTCCTGAATCTAATCATCAGTGGAAGAACATTAAAATGGAACTTAATTTTGCATTTTGTATGTAGGAACTTTTATCCTAAACTTAGTTTAATTTAACTTGATTCAATTAGCTTTTTAATTGCCATATTCTATGGACTTAAGAATAACAGAAAGTTTGCAAACTATAGCTATGGCAGGATAAGACTTGTGTTCTTTGCTTATAAACTCTCAGTGAATTGTCACCCAGTCAAGTTAAAAAACAACTGTTCAGAAAAGTTTCCTAGCAAGAGATGGCAAGAACATATATAGAGTTATGATCTACAATTATGATCTTACCGTCCCCAGTTTCAGCACAGAGTTGCAAGCCCAGATTGTTCTGTGGATTAATCACCCAGTGATTGCTGGTCACGGTAATGTCAAACACAAACCAGCCCACATCAGAAGCTTGAGCCTTTCTTGTGTCTAACAGGAACAAGTCTGCATCCCTAAGTTAAAGAAAATAGAGAGTTAAGGCATTCAAAAATTTTTATTTTTTGACCTTAATTTCCTTGCTGACAATAACTTCCTGGAGTCCAAATGAATAACAGTTTGACATATCCTCGTCATGACACAGTACAGCATGTGCTATAGCTAACATGTAATTGTTAGGTATAATACAGGTATTTCCCCTGAGACACCTTTCTGAAATTAGTCTTAGCATGTAAAAACTACAGCTCTGGAAAATCTAAAAAATCCAGATTCCTGATATAAGTACACAAAAAATATAATTGAGGCTGTTTATAAAGTATTCATCTTTCAGCACTAGAATGTCTCAGGAAGAATAACTTTTATAAACCATTCAGTGTAAAAACCAAAAAATGTCAAAATCACATTTCAATTTCAAATAAAATGCAAAGACATAGTGTTACTAAAACCTGTTATTAATAACATATGACAGCAACTATATCTTATGACAAAACATGAATAGATGACAGTTCAGACAGCTTCATATTAGTACAAATGTTTAGAAAATAAGTCTTTATATCAAATTAGAAATTATATATCTATTCAATAAGGTAATTATTACATTTTAACCCTCAGTTTCCTGGAATATTCTCAATTTTTTTCCCATGAAATCTTCTAGTAATTCAGAAGGGCTGCTCAGGGGAGTTAGTATAATTGTGTTACTAAATGTTTAGCATGGATCATTTATTTGTTCTGTTTTCACATATCTCCTGACACAATTGTTTCCAGAACCACATCTGTATCACAAATAATTTACTACAATGGCCACACTAAACCTAAGATATTTAACTCTCATCAGTTTCATTTTCCATGCTTCTACAAAGTAGCATGTGTTATTAAAAACTGTTTTCACCATCTAGCCTTTTAAACTTAAATCTATACTTATAGAAACCTATTTCTTTTCTGCCATAAATAGTAACCAAAACAATAATAAGCAAGAAAAAATATTTTATTGTAGATTTTGACTGTACAAGTCAACTAAAGACAGACTTGGCTTACACAGACCTTGGAATCATACTATTACCTTACAGACAGCATGAATATATGTTTAAAGAAGACAGACAGACAGAAATAATAGGTTTTGTGTATAAAAAGGGGATTTAAATTTACGACGGTCCTGTCACTGCATTCTTATGTTGCTTAATCGTAATGACATCATAAGAAGTTACTGTCTTATCTAGTCTAAACACTGTAAATGCACCTAGAACATCTGATACTGAAAAAAACATCTTGTGTAGCTCTTAAGACTGTGGTTGTTCAACACTTAGGAAAGTAAGACCAAATGAGCTATGACTAGCATATGTTTACTTACCTGTGGGAAATATCTACAGAATTAGGTTAAAGAGCTCAGAAATTATAAAGGAGGTTTTTTTTTAAAAAAAAAAAAAAAAAAAAAAAAGAAGAAAAAAGAAAATTGAAAGGGCTTTCTTTCAAGTCACCTTTTTTCCTTCTGTTAAAGGATAATCTTTTTCTGGGCTCTCATCACTTCCATTCTAGTAGAATCGTGCTAATGACCACACAAGAAGAAAACATAGATTGTCCCTCTGGAGCTAACATGAAAACAGTCTTACAATTCAAAAGAGCTTGACCTGCTATGCTAGCACTGAACAAATTAACAACGTACCACTAGCTCATAAATAGTAGTCTCTGGAGTCTTAAATACCAACTTTTTCCTCTAATAAGCAGTTTTATCAGAACTTTAAAGCTGAAAGTTTTAATTCTGAATGTGACAGCCTTTAAGATGTTTATTTATAAAGATTTCTTGTATCATTTCATAGATTTAATAGAAAACTGTAAAATTTTTTGCAATATAAAATATTACAATATCACAATATTATAATTTCACATTTGTCTTGTCTCCTCCTAGAATACATAACTGTTTTCCCATATAGGTTCTTTCAGCTCCAACCATTGCTGGGACTGATACGAAATGTTCTCAAAATTTAGGATGCACAATGTCTCATATGCCAAATCAGAATAGGGCGCTTCTAATGATACAGTCCAGAAATCCCTATAAAGAACAAAGTTTCCCCGTGGATCTCTCCTCAATGTGACTTTATTACTTTGTACTGCAGCAGAATCTCACACAGAAGTGTCTTTGGCATCGATAGGTCAATCTTCTTGTCTACCTTCCTACAAACATAGTGATCTGGTTAAGGTAATAAACTCAGAGACAGATTGTTCTTACCCATTAATTCAGCAAATGAACCAAAAATTAGTTGTGGGTACCTAGAGAAAACTAGAGCTGATTCTCGAGAACACATAGTAGAATAGAGAAAATGTCTCCAGACTAATGCTAATGATTTAGCCCACACAACAGCAATTTACTACAGAAATTCGAAGTATTTGTCAGGAATAAATCCAACTTTTTTCACAGTTGATACAAACATAGGGTGAAAACCTGATCCCTGAGAAGGCAGTAAGAGCTCTGGGATCAGGATTCCCCCATTAGCTGGTGTCATTCACTCATCACATTTTGTGACATTTTTATTTTTAAAATTCTCCTTTATTCTGTAAAAAGAAAAAAAGATCACTCTAAAAATGAAAAACAGCTGCAAATTTTGGCTCTAATCTTAAAAAATATTTCTATTTAAAAAATAGCCCACAACACATAATAAAAAAGTAAGGCATTATGTCTTAAATGGCCTGAAACCCAACAGTGAACACATTCAGGCAGAATACAGCTGATTGGCTTTACCTTTATGGAGGCAGTTTAAGTTTAGTGATCTCAGTCTGGTCCCAAGTGGCCAGTTGTCTACAGCAGAAATGCTACCACAGTCAAGAATTTCAGCAAAGAGGCTGTGGGCAGAACATCTAAGAAGCCCCACATCTCCTGGGTCACTTAAGGAAGTAAAGGTGGAATAAACCATCTACATGTTCCTTGAAACCCAGCAAAGTTTTCGACCAGATCAAATCACGATTTGATTTGTAATAGGCCATCCCCATAATACTGCTTCACCTCTCGCCTCATTCCAGAAAGCTGCTTTAGTATCTTAATGCCACCTGAGGATTCCCTAATGTGGGAAGAATCCTTGGGGTTTAGTTAAATTAGTGGCTAGCTGCCACCAGATCATGAACAAGGATTTAGCCTGTTGGACTACATGACTTTCGTCATGAGAAAAGATCCGGGTAGGAGTACATTGGCAGGACTGCATAGGAAAGTTTGCCTTGCCATGGGCTGTGCTTTATATGCTTCCTTAGAACAAATAGAAAACTTAAATCCCAAAGACTGTAATTTCAGCAAACTCCTAGTGAATTCAATACACAAACACTTCAGCAGCCATGCTGCCACAGAGACAGAAAAATGCCTGAGACTACAACATAGTCCTTAGTCTGCAACTCAAAAACCCTAAACCCTAACCACTCCTTGCCTGAAAGCATAGCAGGACTGTATTTGGGACTGCAGAGCCCTGTCAGACACCCATGTTTCCTGTTCAAAGCAAAGAAGGGTGAAGGAGCAGGGTCAAACTCAGCAGTTCTGCTGTGGTATGGCACTGGTAATAAGGGTGGGACAATATAGAATCCTAGATTTGTTGAATGGTTTGGGTGGAAGGGACCATCTAGTTCCAACCCCCCTGCCATGGGCAGGGACACCTTACACTAGGTCAAGTTGCTCAAAGCCCCGTCCAACCTGGCCTTGAACACTTCCAGGGAGGGGGCATCCACAACTTCTCTGGGCAACCTGTTCCAGTGCCTCACCACCCTCACTGTTCTCTCACCCTCACATTCTGCAGTTGCAGCTTCTGAAAATTTTTCACCTAAAATGTCATGTATGTATGTAGGACAAACCTGAGGTGACAAAGTCAAGAATAACACTAATGAAGTCTGGGCCCCAAAGCAAAAGCTATACAAAAGCTTTCTTGGAAAAAAAAAGAAAAAAGAAAAAAAAAAAAAAGGAAATATTATTGGGAGCTCTTCTGTCTGGAGGTATCAAGAAGCTAGTGAGAAAGTTCCTTGTTTCTAATTTGAAAAGTGGAGAGCTTGTGGTCTTCTCTCATCCTGTCCCACTGAGGCTTTTGCCTCTATATACTCCATATATGAGTAGAAACTAGCAAGATCAACAATAGGAAGGAAACAGAGTCTACATCTGAAGCTTCTGTAATTATACTGGTGAAACCAAATGGGTGGCATGTCGTTGCATGTCCCCCTTGCCAGCATCATGCTTCCAGTAGAGGACATGGCACTTTTATGTTTATAAATGGAAATATAAAATATAAATTTATGTTTATGTATTGAAAGAAATCAAGAGCATTCTTTAATGGATTCACAAAGACAGTTGTCATTGTAACAAGTCAGATAATATTAAATTGTGATCTTGCTTCAGAATAGTAAGCAAGTTTTACTTTCTCTAAAATAGAATAGAAACCACCTACTGGGAAAACATTAAAAAAAACAAAACACAACAAAAAAGAAAACATCAAATGGCTTAGAAAAACTAACTTTTCCCAGTAGTTCTTAACAAAATCTGTTGTGTTTTCAGGTGAAGAGGTTTCATCACCCTAGCCTTGACCAGTGCTTTTTAAAAAGATATGTTTTGTTCCTTCCTGTTTCATTCCTTCCTCCAAAAAGTTTCTTTTAGAACCTATGTCAAAAGAATTTGCAAGCTGAAGAGAGAGGTAAAAAAAAAAAGTCCTGCACTGTTTTGTTCATCCATAGATTTACTAAGAAAGCAGAAGTTATTCTGGAAGGATAAGTGCTTTCCCTCCTGTTGATTCTGCACCACTGATATAAAATGACTCCCTGTTTATAGCCATAAATATTTTATAACTTGTCAGAGATCTCATCTGGAAGCTTGTGCAAGCTCATGCTTCTGTGGGCAGAAAAGATATTTGAACTCTGGCCCAGCCTTCAAGCTAACTGGTGATGGGGCATTTTTCTTCTGCAATTTTAGGCTACCATTGTCTTTGCTTTTGCTAAACATGCCAGGATAGAAACATTTTATCTGTTCCAAGATGAGGGAGAAGTTTTTTTTATCTCAAAACAAAACTTCCCCCCCCCCCACTTTTCTGAAAAAAGACATAAACTAATTTAATTTCAAAACCCAAATTTTGGGCATATGTAGCTTTTCCCAGAAGCATCTTGGAATTGTTAATAGTTTTTGATGGGAATTTTCAGGTATTTAGCTACTTTGCCTGGTGAAATCTGGTCATTTACTCAGGTCTTATAGAGTCTTGGAAATCTGTCACACACAGAGCTCTACAAACTCAGAATCAGAGATTTCCTCATGTGTAGCATCATATGTGGGGACATGATTTAGTGGTGGCTTTGCCAGTGTTAGGTTTATGGTTACATCTGACGATCTTAAAGATCTTTTCCAACCTAAATGATTTGATGATTCTATGATTTGTTTTAATTTTCAGTTATGGTGAGCAGCATGTGTTAAGTGTGCATAGTCATCTTAAAATTAGTGTATGACTTTATCTTTTAATTACATTTTGCAGAGTATTAAAACACATGCAGAAAAGCCATGCTCCTTCAAAAGTAAACGAAGTTGAACAATCTATCTGTCTTTAATGAGCTAAGTGAATCTTGGCTTGTAGTACCTCAGTGTCAGCAAATGGTGCATTTCCCAAATCCAGACACTTAGACTCTGCATACAACTCCACCATTTGCTCACTGAGAACACAGTCCCTCACCCCCTCTGTGCATGGGCAAATTATTTGGTGACATTGGACATGTAACTCTCCATAAACCTAGAATAAATTACACTGAAGATAATTTTTATTCTTGCTCAGTATTTGTTGTCGTTGCCTAGGAATTAATACTGCAGAAGTCACAGTGATAGCAATGATGCTTTGCCGAGGGTACACTTATGATCAGTTATTTTCTCCTTAATTAAGATAGAAACATGAGACATTATTCAACATGTGACATGTTCATGCCAACAGGATACCTGTTTGGATACTCCTTGATGATCTGATATATGCTAATCTGAATGGTTTCATTCTCAAAGCGGCTGTTGCTTCGATCTTTGTATATCCGGAATTCGGCTGCTGTCACTGCCTCTCCATGCGGGATCTGAGTAAGGTCAAAGCGAAACTCTTTGTAGTGCCTTCGCTGGTGGGAGAAGTCTTTGTCCCTTTCAACTGTGAGAAAAAGAGTTGAATGTAAATTAAAGAGGTGAAATGAATGCCCATTTCCCATGATTAATGAAGCGTTCCCTGTGCTTGGGAGTAAACAAACAGGACAATATAAAACTGTGCAAATAATAAAACCACAAGCCCAGACATATTTCCAGTTAAAGGAAATTCCACCAGCCCAGTGTCTTCAGTTCAAAAGAAAAAAAAACCTCAGTGGCTTTTATACAAATTCCAGAAGCTGGAGTGGAAAGAATATCAAAAAAAGCTGAAAGGAGTCATATTGTAAAGTAACTAGAAATATGGACAAACTAAAAGCTGTGAAAGGATTTAGGACTTCAGTGTAGTCATAAGCACAGCAGTAGTAATGTCAGAGCCATAGATGACTTTGGAAAACACTAATTGCTGCTAATAACCAGGCAGATGAGCAGAAAGTTGCTCATTTCCACTCAAGGTAATAAATTCTGAGGTGGTACTAAAGTGCACTGCAACAACTATATATTTAAGAAGCAATTGCATCATATAAATTAACACATGTTGTACTCTAATGGTATAAAGCATCATCTTGCCAGTGGTCAGAAGAAGGAGCCATGAATCAGGGCTGAGTGGTTCTGGCACCCCGGCAGCAAAGGGAGCACACTCCTGGCTTGAGAAGTCCCCTCAAACCTGTTGTGGGTGGGCAGGTGCAGTTCCCACTGCTCTGACACTGCCACAGTTTAAAACCAAGAAAGTTAACCTCAACATTGCTTAATTCAGGATTGCACGGAATTTTAAGGGGGAGTAAACAGAGGATTTTAGTTTGAGTTTACAACTGATTTGGAGCTAATTCCACTGTCTGCTGCAGTTCTGACCCTGAGTTATGAGAGACTTTTTCAATGGAATACATGTTTTGATGTGGCAAGGGAACCTACAGGCCATAATACTGGCTGATGACCATTTTATGGGATTAATACTTCAGATTTTACGGGTGTGGAAAGGAAAATGATCCATGGTTTCCACTGCCACAGAGTACAACGTGTCATTGACCTGTGAAGAAGCTGTGCTTTGTGAGAAGAGACAACTCACTTAAAAGAAAGTCTACCTGCCTTGTGAGATAGGTGTTTTGTTTTACTGATGGTGGACAAAGCCTAAAACATTCAGAGCTGGAATTCAGTTTAGATAACCAGCTAAACATTTATGACTGCACCCAGCTCCACTAAATGCTCCCTCCTACAATCCCTGCTCTTTTATTGCATTTTAGTATTAACAGTCCTCAGATCTGAGGGAGGAACAATGTCAGTTCTGAAAAAGAGCATATTTAGATTACTAAATATTACATTTATAAAGAATAAAATGTGTATGTTATTACAATATATATGTATATTTATATGTAAATGCTCATGTATATGTGTACACCCAAGAAATTTTGTCTACATACACAATGTGTATGTTTGTATGTGTGTATAAATATATATATTTATATATAAACCTGCATATGTGTACTATTGTACCGTATATGGGGTCTTACAAAATAGAAATGCACTAAAAGAAAAAAAAATGCTTTGGGCTTGCCATACAAGGGTACAGTTCCAACATATTAAAGAGATAGCTATTGAAGAAAAAGTATTTACATTCTTTTCAGAGCAGTAGTTACTAGTTAAATCACCTGTGGCCATGTAACTAGTCCCTTATAGTGTACTTCCCTTTTACCCTTTCAAAATTTAAACTATCCTTGTTTTCATTAGCATATATTTTTTAAAAATGTACAAATCTATGTTGCCTTAAGAATCACAAAAAATAAAATATATAGGCTATAAGAACACTTTATCTTCTGTGAAAATTAATTTTCTCCTGGCTGACAAAAGGAAAATTGTCTGCTAACTCTGAGGTTTACTTGGCTCGAGTGCGTATTTAGCTTACATGGGTTTGCCATCATACACTATGTAGAAAAAAGTAAAGCAGAAAAGAGACAGAAGCATGTAAACTGGCTGCTCTGTACCTGAAGATGAATGGGCCGCTACTGAAGAGAAACAGGATACAGTCTATTTAGCAGCTCCACTGCCCGGTTCTAAACTGTGAGATATATACAGACATCTGACTTGAGGTTTGGGGCTTGTTTGTTTGTTTTTTTTTTAATGTCCATGTAAAGCCTTTCATTTCAGAGAGAACTTGGCAGAGATTAGCATATGCAAATGCACTGAAGAGGGGAGGATTTTTTCGAGT
Organism: Strix uralensis; assembly: GCF_047716275.1. NCBI lineage: Eukaryota > Metazoa > Chordata > Aves > Strigiformes > Strigidae > Strix > Strix uralensis. The sequence goes on from NC_133974.1 coordinate 27,792,605, forward strand.
GGAGAGTCTGCTGCAAGTTTCTAAGGTTATAACTGAGCATTTCAAAGCTGATGTGGAATAGATATGTCAATAACCTTCAAATGAAAAATATGTTAAAGGCAGACAATGTAGCAACCCTTTCTGATATCTCTGGTTAGTTTTTATTCAACAAGTATTTACCAGCATGAAAGAGTAACTAAGCACTACTCACTATGAGTAAGCATTGAGAATTAGATGCTGAACAAAAGGTTTAAATGCCAGTACTCCTGGCCTGTTTCATTTTTATTTGGGTTTGAGGTTTCCTTTTGTCTAGTTTCTTACAAGTATCTTCTATTTAGTGCTATTAGTTTGGAAACAGCAGTTCTCTCCCTATATGTTATAGTTTGGACAAAAACTCTACAATACCCTGAGACAGCATCTGTGGAGTTCTCCCAGGACCACTCATAGCTGCTGAAAGAATACTGATAGCCACATCTTGACAGGCCCAAAATTAATTATTAGAGCTCACACAGATAGTACTTATCTGTGATTCCATGTATACCCAAGGAAGAGACAACACTGCCATCCGAAAGAGACACAAGTTCAAAATTTCCTTGTGTCAAGACAGCATTTACAGACAGGCCAGGACTTGGGAGCTGCAAAAGCCTGCAGAAATGAAGGGTTGTAGGAAACAGCCACTGAACACCTGAATCCAGGGAGGTCCCACTCTCCACAATGAAGCCAGAAGTTCAAACTGCAAATTTCTGTTGGCCAATGCACAAAATATAAAAACAACTTTTACAAATTTAGACAAGTTAATTATATAGTAGACTGTAAAAAAAGCAGTGATGGTGATGTTGCAATAGTGACTAATGGCTAGAATGATAGCCAAGTTATGAAAGTGAAATGTTATTTAATGATATTGAGTATTTTAATACTGAAAATAATACACAAGTTTTGATCCCCTCTGCCCCGACAATAAATGCCTTGTCAAGGAAGACTGTGAATGCTCGGCAGGGTATCTCTCAGGTCCTTTGTCCTGATGAAATGGCACAAAGTACAAGGGGGACACCATGTCTCAAATATTTTTATTTCACATACGAGAGCTTTTCAACACTGGCAGCCCAGAAAATAGAAGTTAAGATTTTTAAGTATTGAGTTCTTCCAGAGCATTCACATGTCATTCCAGCTCTGCTCAGGTCATCTGCCAAAATGCATCTCTGTGGGACCGATCAAAGCATCTAAAAACTGGTTGACCAGAAAATCAGGAAGTCCTTTTTTAACCGTTGGAGGAATATAATTTTTCTAAATAAAAATAACTAGAATATTAGGGTCAATGCTGATTACAACTAAATTCTTCATTTGCTCTCATTAATCAGGATTCTTAGCATCAACTTTTTAAAATGTTATTTTTATACCACCTGAAACTAATATGTTCAGCACTATGGTTACATCAGACAAATCATGGGTCAGGGGAATATCACAAACACCTGTGTGTAAGATGGGAAAGAATGATATTTTCCACCCATGTGGCAAACCGATGAAATATTTATACTGTATTAACACTAAGACCAACTCTAAGAAGAATGAAGACAAATTTACACCAAAAAGATATTTTGGAAAAGGGGTCATCTTTTACACTAAGAGAAAATATCATGCACCAATTTTCATTTTAAAAAGTATTTGTCTTCTGGAAAAACATACAAAGCACATATATGGATGGACACTATAATAAGTAACCGATATTTTACAAATTCAACTACAAATGTCTGCTTAACTGTTGACTGAGCTTAAAAAATGCCAAAAGTGGTAGCAATGGCTTTAGGTCATAGTGCATGAGGGACTATTAGATGTACTCTTTCATTAGTGCTTAGCTCCCCACTGACATGTGCTTTGCTTTTGCTGAAGAGGTTGGTATGTGGTGACGTGTAGGGAAAGCGAAAGCTTCTTTGGCAAACTGGGGAACAAACCAAAGGTACGTTGTAATAAGCTGATTTTACAATGAAAAATCCCAAGATCCCAACTGGATTCACAAATAGCGAAGCCTCACTAATCAACTTAATGATGCTGTTTAACTACTAAATATACATGCCAAGGCAAAATGGAGGGTCTTACAGACCATGCGTAACTATAAGGGGCCATTTGCACTAATCTCACTGAGTTTCACTGTTTGACTCTGAATTCTTTGTATAAGCACTAAGTAAACCAGTCAGTTTTAATCACTTCAAGGTGATAAAGGTTACAGTAAGCTGATACACTACAAACGACACTCGTTTACATCTTGAATATAATGAAATGATAGTTTATCTACAGTGAACACTTGTGGTTATCTGACAAAAACAGGTCAAAGGTTCCAGGCGTTTTCTCCTGAAATTACTCAGTGCTGCCTCTAATGACTGATAATTGAAAGCAGAGGCTGGAAATATCGAATGTGGTAGGTGACAGATAAGCAACAGATTAATGCAAGTACTCTGTTACAGGACACTAAAAGGTCAGAGGCCCTAGGAATTAGCTATTGTGCTACTGTGAAAAGACAGACATCAAATAGCTGTTTACCTCATTCTTGCTCCTCTCTCCAACATTCAAATTCTAGAAACATGTTCTTTGTTCCACAATTAGACTGTTTAAAGTGACTCACTTTTTAGAAAACAAGGCAACAAATGTTTTGTAGGGCATGTGGATAGAAGAAAAGATGTGATCCTAGAGCAGAATTAAGGGGTTTTTTTTAAAAAAAAGCTACACTAGATGTAAATATTTTAATGAAGTGTATCGAAGAGAAGTTAAGAAGCATATTCATTTGAATATCATTCTTAGTTGAGGAGACCAGATAACAGATCTTTAAAAATATATTTTAAAGCTTTGTAACTTTGTTTATGCTGTTAACACTGTAGAAAATAAACATTAAGTTTAGAAACAGATTAAGCTTATCTCAGCAAGTATATCTTTCATCTTTTTATTCTGGAAGTCCTAAAAATGCAAAATCTAATTCAAAGTTTGTTGAAGTAAATGGCAACCTTTTCATTCTGCCCATTGGCCTCTGAAAGAGAACTAGAGTCTTCTAAAAAGGTTTTAAATCAAGTGGAATTTTAAAGTCCACATGTGATGAAAAATACTTTTCCAAAGTGATTATTAAAAAAAAAAAAAAAAGAAGCAGACAATGTAAATAATTGTCTAAGCACTACTTCTTTAATAGGTTTAATCTGTTTTATAGAATGGTAAGAAACCTGATCTAGACTCAAGAAATCTATTTTGAGTTAGACATTGAAATTGATAAAAATAATCACCTGTCCTGAAAGGATTGTTTCAGACACCAGAGACGGCTGCCTGATACAGTCAGTGGAGAGACACTTCTGTTTGTTAAGGGTCAGCTGTCTTGCACCAGCCAGAAGAACAGGAGTTTATCTACATTTCCTCTTTAGTCATCTGCAGCTCCAGAGAATAGGACTAAGAGATAGCTGTTGCTTAGTCAAAGGACATTTCAATCCCTATCAGCTGCTTTCAATGACTGTATCCTAACTGCTAGGATGCTGAGTAGCTCAGTAGTGGGACATCCTGTGCCACTGCACAGAAGAAATGCAGGGATTGAGGGTCAAAATGAGAACAAAATAAGTTTTTGTTTCCACATCTGATTTTTTTATTCATTTGACATTAGGCATTTCCTAGATAATCATTCAGCTAAGTGTTTTAACTACAAAGCTTCAGAGTCATACACTCATTTGCTTGCTCTCCTTTTAGTACCAAGTCTTCTGCATTTCTTTTTACCAGTTTTCACCATCAGGGTGAGAGAGGGCTGGTGCCCCCATGCATATTCTATAGACAGTAGTAAGGGAAAGTGAGATCAGGTTAGGAAGGCCAAAGCACTGGTAAAATTAAAACTGGCCAGGGATGTCAAGGACAACAAAAAAAGCTTTTACATGTAAGTTGGTGATAAAAGGAAGACTAGGGAAAATGTGGACCTTCTCTGGAAGGAAAAGGGAGACTTGAGAAGGCTGAGGTACGACTTTTTTGCTTCAGTCTTCACTGGCAAGGGCTCCAGCCACACCACCCAAGATGCAGAATGTAAAGGCAAGGACTGGGAGAAGGAAGAACAGCCCAGTGTAGGAGAAGATAAGATTCCAGACCATCTAAGGAACCTGAAGGTGCACTAGTCCATGGGACCTGATGAGATGCATCGATGGGTCCTGAGGGAATGGCAGGTGAAGTGGCTAAGCCACTATCTGTCATATTTGAGAAGTTGTGGCAGTCCAGTGAAGTTTCTGCTGACTGGAAAAGGGGAAACATAACCTCCATTTTTAAAAAGGTAAAAAAGGAAGACCCGGGGAGCTACAGGCCCATCAGTCTCACCTCTGTGCCTGGTAAGATCATGGAGCTGATCCTCCTGAAAAATACACTAAGACACATGGAAAATGAGGTGATTGGTGACAGCCAACATAGCTTCACTAAGGGCAAATCATGCCTGACGTATTTGGTGGCCTTCTATGACAGGGTTACAGTGCTGGCAGATAAGGGAAGAGCAACTGATGTCATCTACTTGGACTTGTGCAAAGCTTTTGACACTGTCCCGCATGACATCCTTGTCTGTAAATTGGAGAGACGTGGATTTCATGGATGAACCACTCAGTGTATAAGGAACTGGCTGTATGGTCTCATTCAAAGAGTTGCAGTCAATGGCTCAATGTCCAAGTGGAGAGCAGTGACAAGTGGCATTTCTCTGGGGTTAGTGGTGGGACCAGTGTTGTTTAACATCTTTGTTGGGGACATGGACAGTGGGATTGAGTACACCAATGAAGTTGCAACAAGAAGTCCAAGGGCAATTGAGAGACTTCAGGGCTTTGGGACCACTGGTTAAAGGATCAGGAGCACAAATAATATTATCCTCTATCTTTCCAGTTGCAGGGAACGATGAGGGAAGAAACAGGAAGAGCCAGCAGATTAATACCTGTCTCCAAGCCTGGTGTCACTGGCAGAATTTTGGGGTTTTTGATCATGGGTCAGTTTACACCAGACCTGCTAGCAACAGACGGGGTTACACCTGTCTCAAAGGGGAAACAGGTTCTTTGCACAGGAGTTAGCAAGACTCATTGAAAGAGCTTTAAACTAGATTTGAAGATGGAAAGGGATAAAACCAGACTCACTAGAGATAAGCCTGGGGACAGCAGACCAATGCTTGTGCAACAGTGTGCTGGCGAGGTCCTTTGATCTGCCAGCTCAGTGGAGGTAGAGAATGGAGATCCATGCCAAGGGTTATTGATGTGTTAGAAACTGTGGAAGCACCTGGGAATGGTCATGTAGGAATTAGGACTTGTCTCCCCAAAAAGGTGGTGGGATCAATAGCCCAGCTGGAGTACATACACACCAATGCATGCAGCATGGACAACAAACAGGAGGAGCTGGAAGCCATTGTGCAACAGGAAAACTATGACATAGTTGCCATCACAGAAACATGGTGGGATGACTCACACAACTGGAGTGCTGCAGTGGATGGCTATAAAATCTTCAGAAGAGATAGGCAAGGAAAAAGAGGGGGTGGGGTAGCCCCGTATGTTAGGGAGTGTTTTGATTGTCTAGAGCTTAATGATGGTGACAATAGGGTTGAGTGTTTATGGGTAAGAATGGCGCCTTCCCTCAGCCAACAAGGCAGATATCATGGTGGAAGTCTGTTATAGACCACCCAACCAAGATGAAGAGGCAGATGAAATATTCTATAAGCAGCTGGGAGAAGTCTCACAATCACTACCCCTGTTCTCATGGGGGACTTCAACTTACTAGATGTCTGCTGGAAATCCAATACAGCAGAGAGGAAACAGTCCAGGAGGTTCCTCGAGTGTGTGGAAGATAACTTCCTGTTACAGCTGGTGAGTGAGTCAACTAGGGAAGGTGTCCCACTGGACCTGTCATTTGTGAAGGGAGAAGTACTTGTGGGTGATGTGATGGTTGGAGGCCATCTGGGGCATAGCAATCACAAAATGACAGAGTTTTCAATTCTTGGAGAAGTAAGAAGGGTCAGCAGAACTGCCACCTTGGGACTTCTGGAGGGCAGACTTTGACCTGTTTAGGAAACTGGTTAAGAGAGTCTCTTGGGAGGCAGTCCTGAAGGGCAGAGAAGTCCAGAAAGGCTGGATGTTCTTCAAGAAGGAAATCTTAAAGGTGCAGGAGCAGTCCATCCCCATATGCCAAAAGATGAGCCGATGGAGAATAAGACCCCGGCCTGGCTCAACAGAGAGATTTGGCTGGAACTCAGGGAAAAAAGGAGAGTTTATAACCTTTGGAAGAAGGGGCAGGCAACTCAGGCAGACTACAAGGATGTTGGGAGGTCATGCAGGGAAAAAATTAGAAGGGCCAAAGCCCAGCTAGAACTTAATCTGGCTACTGCCATAAAAGACAATAAAAAATGTTTCTATATATACATTAGCAACAAAAAGAGGGCTAAGGAGAATCTTAGGATCTGATCTTTTATTGGATGTGGGGGGAAACAGAGTGACAAAGGCTGAGGAAAAGGTTGAGGTACTTAATGCCTTCTTTGCCTCAGTCTTTAATAGTAAGACCAATTCTTCTCCAGGTACCCAGCCCCCTGAGCTGGAAGACAGGAACAGGAAGCAGAATGAAGCCCCCATAATCCAAGGGGTAATGGTTAGTGACCTGCTACATCACTAGGACACTCAATTCTGTGGGGCCAGATGGGATCCACTCAAGGGTACTGAGAGAACTGGAAGAAGTGCTCACCAAGACACTTTCAGTCATTTATCAGCAGTCCTGGCTAACCAGGGAGGTTCCAGTTGACCGGAAGTTAGCAAATGTGACACCCATCTACAGGAAAGACCGGAAGAAGGATCCATGTAACTACAGGCCTGTCAGCATGACCGCAGTACCCAGGAAGGTTATGGAGCAGATCATCTTGAGTGCCATCACATGGCACATACAGGACAATCAGGTGATCAGGCCCAGTCAGCATGGGTTTATGAAAGGCAGGTCCTGCTGACTAACCTGATCTCCTTCTATGACAAGGTGACCTGTTTAGTGGATGAGGGAAAGGCTGTGGATGTTGTCTACCTAGACTTTAGTAAAGCCTTTGACACTGTTTCCCACAGCATTCTCCTGGAGGATCTGGCTGCTCACAGCTTGGACAGGTGTACTCTTTGACGGGTACAAAACTGGCTGTGTCATTGAGCCCAAAGAGTTGCGGTGAATGGAGTTAAATCCAGTTGGCGGCCAGTGAGAAGTGCTGTTCCCCAGGGCTCAGTAATGGGCCAAATTCTGTTTAATATCTTTTTTGATGATCTGGACGATGAGATTGGGTGCACCCTCAGTAAGTTTGCAGATGACACCAAGTTGGGTGGGAGTGTTGATCTGCTTGAGGGTAGGAAGGCTCTACAGAGGGATCTGGGCAGGCTGGATCAGTGGCCCAAGGCCAATTTTATGAGGTTCAACAAGGCTAAGTGCCAGTCCTGCACTTGGGTCACAACAACCCCATGCAATGTTACAGGTGTGGAGAAGAGTGTCTGAAAAGCTGCCCAGTGGAAAAGGATCTAGGGGTGTTTGTCACAGCCAGCTGAACATGAGCCAGCAGTGTGCCCAGGTGGCCAAGAAGGCCAATGGTATCCTGGCTTGTATCAGAAATAGCATGGCCAGCAGAGGGAGGGAAGTGACTGTCCTCCTGTACTCGGCACTGGCAAGGCCACACCTCAAATACCATGTTCAGATTTGGGCCCCTTGCTAGAAGAAAGGCATTGAGGTGCTGGATCGTGTCCAGAGAAGGGCAATGAAGCTGGCACAAGTCTTATGAGGAGCGGCTGAGGGAACTGGGGTTGTTTAGTCTAGAGAAGAGGAGGCTCAGGGGAGACCTCATCGCCCTCTACAACTACCTGAAAGGAGGTTGTAGCAAGGTGGCTGTTGGTCTCTTCTCCCAAGTAACAAACGATTTGGACAAGAGGAATTGGACTCGGGTTGCACCAGGGAAAGTTTAAATTGGGTATTAGGAAAAATTTCTTCACTAAATGGGTTGTCAAACATTGGAACAGGCTGCCCAGGGAAGTGGTTGAGTCACCATCCCTGGAGGTATTTAAAAGACATGTAGATGTGGCACTTCGGGACATGTTTTAGTGATAGACTTGTCAGTGCTAGGTTGGACTCAATGATCTTAAAGGTCTCTTCCAACCTAAATGATTCTATGATTCTCTGATCCTTTAAGTCAAAAAGGTAGGCAGAGTTTGAAAACAGGTATCCCCAAAATTACATTCCACACATATCCTGTCTTAAACATGAAAATCATTGTCAGAAACTTAACTCAAATTCTGATACACTTCCAAACGATGCAAAACTATTTCTGTAATCAGTGAGAATTTTGCTTAATTAAAGAGGGTAAGTCTGTAGAAAAATTACTTCTTTTTTCATTGAAACAGTTCTGTTTCTTAAGAACTACTTTATTGCAGTACTGTATATTTGAGTTTCTCTGTATTTATTATTATTAGACTGGCTGTCTTTAAAGTAATTATAGATTTACAGATGTGGTTTTGAAAGAATGATGTAAATTGCTTTTACATAAAATATACTTTCTTATTAAAACACAAAGCAGAAAACTTGATAGGTCATATTCTGAAGCAAGTTATACTGATGTAAATTTAGAGTTATTTCACTAAATTCTTTATTTTCAGTTCAGCTACTGACATCAATGACCAACATTTGGCTATTTTGCTTAACTAAATTAGGGACAGTTTGAAAATTGTTTGATGAAATACTGTGCAGTTAGTGGCAGTTTCAATAAATGAAAAATCATCCATTGTTTATTGAATCCAGACTTTTAATGGAAGAACATCCCTTCCATAATTGCACAGAATTACTGAACTGTATGAATTGCAAAGTAATTCAAGTCAAGATAATGTCAATGAAAAAAACCTGAGCAGGAAAGAGTTCCCAGGGACTGTATAACAGTGCCTGCCAGCAACTTTTATAAGCACAGACCTAAAGAAACGCCTCGACCACAGACACAACTGTGCTTGGCTTTTTCATGCATAATCTCCCAGGTGTTCTGTACACCATGAGATTACCTACGATGCCTTCTTGTTACTTCACACTAAAATATGGGATGTAATAGATGTTTTAATGACATTGCTGGTCTTCATTCAATAGCCAATATTTTGTTGAAAATTTCATTGGTAAACATGTGTTATTCATTCGATTTACTCTTCTTCCAAGACAAATGCACTTGCTCAACAAGTCAAAACAAGTGCTACACTGCAGCTGCTCCAGTAATAACTAAATGCTGGAAGGCTTTCTGTTGTTGATACAAAACAAGTGGAAAAGCAACACCCTGCTTTTCTTATGCTGGTTTGATCCTGGCCAATGCAAGAGTAGGAGGAAGTTGCCACAATAAAAAGATTGAGTTCTGGAAGTGACCAGAATTACGAGAGTATAAGTCTGGGTATTATCATGATCTTAATACAAAAGGTAGTTTACAAAGTGATTCCTCAAAGTCTAATTTTTCTTCTGGTTTCAACAGTATAAAGCACTGTATCCTTCAGTCTCCCAAATGCAAAACTTTCACTACAGTTGTTCAGCTGTATCACGAATCACAACAAAAGATAAACTGCATACATGTGCTTTTTAATTCTACCAACAGTGGTAGAATTAATCTCAGCTGAATCTTCTTCCATACATTTTAAAGTTGAAAGTCCAGCTGGTCACAGCTTCTAGGATTAACAGTAACAGGTTGTATTTGGACCTACTTTGTGCTTTCAGTAGTAGAGTGTGACAAAAGAGGGAAGCATCGTAACCAAGGGTCTGGGAGGAGGCAATGAACTAAAAATCACATGCAGTTTACTATTTTGAATGTGATAAGTAAGAACCCTGGATTTCTTCGTTGTTTTAAGTCACACTGTATTACAAAGGCATTCCAATCACAAATACCTATGTTAAAAATACATATCTGCTAGTTTTTTGGTTAATTTTCATCAATGATAAATCTTTACTTGAAAGAATAGAACAGATCAAAGATCACTGTATTATGTAGTTCTGAGCTAATGCATAGATAAATCAGCTAATACTTACACCACCATGCTTGAGGTTGTTAATTTTGTCTTCATTTTCAATGATGTCTAATTTGCTTGGGCTTTGGCAAAGCCAGTACATTTTGATACCATCTGTCAATTTTTTTCTCATATTTAGTTTTGTTTTTTCTCTAATCACAGATCATCACAAAGAAAACTAACAATTATTCCCAGGTTTCTGACTGTGTGTGAAAGTCAGGATGTCAGATCAACACAACCTCAAGGTTAACAAATGACAGAAAAAAAAGATCCCTCTTGGGTTCAGCTGCAACTGAATAGGAACAAAAGTTATACCTCTGAGATCCAATGGTCAGAAAATAGGTGTAAGTTATAACTGTTTTGACACTGTAAAAGTATACAGATGGAACATAACTTTTCAGGAGGGTGAAAGGGCATATATCATCATAGGGCAACTGGCAGGGGAGTAAAAGCTAAACATTAAAGCCCATTCTATCTTCCCACATCCCCTTAGTTCCTGCTCATGTTAACCCTCTGCTCACTTCCACCCAGAGGTGGCAAGTCACTCCACCATTTAGCATTCACACATGTCATCTAATAAACTCCATCCATTTCCTGCTGTGGACTTTGTCAGAAAAGCTTCCATATGAATTGTTTCTGCATGCCAAACTGGATAAAACTGGATAGGCACTATTTTCTGCTTATCCTGTGCTCACATCTTAGTATTTTAGTATTACCCATACCCATTAACACTGACCAGACAGTCCACAAAGAACAGTCTAGCTGTAAAAACAATGAGGAAGAAAACCCTCAAGAACATCTTGCTTAGAGAGCAGAAAAATGTTTTATTACATAAAATAAATTAAAAATTATTTTGATATGCTATATTATAGATAGGATGTTAAATACATTTATAAAAAATAGCTGATCACAGACCATGTGCTCAAATGAATTCAAAAGCTCATGGCTCAAATAAATTCAGAATTCCTCAGATTTATACTTTGTGTGCACAAATATATTCTGAACTAATTGCTGTAGTAACTGAGTCATCCCTTAAAAATTAAAAAGAGATTGGAATTTCATTTTATATAAATTTTTAGCCCTAATTTTGAAGGTTTGCTCTGTGCTTGCTTGCTACTGGCCAACACCAAGGACCCACCTAGGAGAGCCTAAGCAGTGGTGCTGAGAAACAGAGTTATGGGGCCAGAAGCACAGCAGAGACAGGCCCTCCCAGACATTATACCTGGGGGCAAACAGGAGGAAGATGAGGAGGAAGAGCAGCTAGGAGACTGGGCAGCCATGGTGAGGAGTGACACTTTCAGACAGCAGGTTTTAACAGCCAGTTTAGGAGCTGGCTGTGACTTTAACAGCTTTTTATACTGATTCAAACCTCACCCTCTCCTCTGCAGCTCTGGTAGTCTAATCTGATCATGATTTATTCTCACAGAGATTATTTCACCCACATATAAACCTCCATATGGAATAAGTCCCCTCAACAAGAAGGAAAAAACACCTGGACTTTTTTTTTCCTGAATGAAACTTAAATCTTACCAAAGTTAATGAATATTTAGATCCTCTTTCAGGGCAGAAACTCACTGACTGTTAGTGAATTAAAAGATCTCTGGATTGGCCATCCAGAATTACACCTGCACTGCCAGAGGAAAGGAAAAGCAGTCTTCAAAAAAATATTTATGCCATAAAAGATCTGAGATTAGCTCCAGGTAACAGAAAAATAGGTGGTGATCCCTCACAGTAGTTTACTTTGGACAGACTTGAGGAGAGATACACAGGAGTCTCAAAATTATATAAAAAGCAATAAAACAATTTCCAAAGTAGAAAGAAAAAGCATGACACTTTGAACACACGAAACTGTTTGTGCAACAATTGTCTGAGCAAGATTATCACTCCACTCCAAAAAAAAAGTAGCAATGATTGATGTCAATGTATAAGACAAGAGTAAGATCCTCCTTCTCTGTAACCACTCTACCACAGTCACAGAACGGCTGAGGTTGGGAGGGACCTCAGGAGGTCATCTGCTTCAACCTAGAGCTGGTCGCCCAGGACCGTGAACATGCTTGTATCATTCTTGCATTTTCGCTGTTATTCCATCTGGAACTGCATTTCTCATGTTCCTCACCAAATTACTTACAAACACAATATCCAGGTTGATTGTACAGGTATCTATAGGTGTAACACATCTCTAGAACAGCAAAGATGTTCTAAAGCTTGTATTACATGTTATAATACTGGCTTCTCTTCACTCTCAATAGTTGGGCTGATGTGTCTCTGACAAAATTTGGGTTTCTTTCTGAGCAGAGTGTAAGAATGAGCAGGGAGTGGGAACCTGACCAGTAACATAATGCTTTTATTTTAAATGCAATCTCTTTGGTACAACACCATTAAGAATATTTGGCATGCATTTTACAGCATTTGATCAGCCTTTGCAGATGTTTGTGCCAAACCTTTGTTTCTACTAGGGCTAGAAGTGACTACTGCCTTAATCTTTGGTGATAGGTCTGGTTTTCTTTTTCCAGTAATTTAAAACCATCTGCTGCCCATCCCCAAAACTGGAAGCATAACAGTCTCTTCTTTTGGGGACTTGCTTTCATTCCCATTTTGATGAGAGCACACTCCCTACATTATTGCAGCATGATTCAATGGAGTCCATGGTAAATCTCATTGACCCAAGGTGATATAATGTTAATAAAAGAAGCTTCATTACTGTCCAACAGTAGATGGTAATGTAAACACAGGATGAACAGGTCATAACTTATTTGGCAGCTGTGCCCATAGAGCCAAGTTTTCAATTCACACATGTGCCTGTTTCATTGACTCGAGTCCTGTGATGAACCCCTTTCACATTAGATGTCTCCTGTACACACCCATGTGCTAGTAAGCACATCCTTTGCATTTTTCCATTTCTAAGGAATACGTACAAATATGGAGAAAGCAAACCTCAACTGTTGGGAAACCAAAATGGGGGCAATATATTGTTAATTTTAATGACAGTACTCCCTCCATTCTGACCTAGTGAGTGCAACATGAACTCGATCTACTTGGTATTCACTTCATAGCATAAAATGTCTCTGGATTTTCCATTACTATATATAGAAATATATATGTACATACACTTTATAAAATATTATTTAAATATATTTCCTTAAATTAATTTTTTTATATATATAAAAATTAATCTCCTTGTAAATGTGATCTCATTATGATATATAGCCTCAGTAAACACAATTATAAATTCAACAGTTTATGAGGTGATGAAAAACAATATTACTTTTTGAAGACCCATAGTTGATAGCTATAAGATGACATTAATAAAGGAGCACACCAAGGAACCAAATAAAAGAAAGAAATTTATTCTGAAATAATACCTAATTTTAAACTACTTTGATAAGCAAAACAATATTGTGTCACACTACATATATCACTCAAAATTCTGAAAAATAAACTAGCCCTCCCTGAAAGTCATCATATTTAATTTTATGATTTCATTTATACTTACCATTGTTTAGCACCAAAGAGGATTTAAACATTATGATCTTTTGAATACCTTACTATGATATTGAGCAAATTGTGTGTTTTATTTGTAATCATATAAGTTTTAACTTAAATCAACATGTAAAAACCTTTTAATTATGTAAATGCAATTGTCTGTAGTTGAACTGTAGGTTTAACCTTTGGTACCTGAAAGACATAGTACAGACTTTTAGCTTTCACAACAATACTGTTCAGTTCATGGTGATAATCATACGCAGTACTGTGTCAGCGTAGTCTCACAGCACAGCACTTGTCTTTTATATCTAGAACATGATGCATGCTGGATGATAAACTATTTACAATAATGCCATAATCGTGTGTAGTTTACTACTGCAGACAATTAATTCTTCATGGCACTTAATTTCCCAATAACTCTAACTATCGGTGTTTTAATAAAATAAAATTGAAGGTGTATTCTTTTGTCTTGTGACCCTTAAAGTCTTGGGACTAGATTTTCACCTGGTATTAATAGTTTTATATTTCTATTCCTTTTTGCCTTCATTCATTTTAGGAAATCAAGTTTACTGTATTCTTATAAATCAAGTTTGTGGAAAGTGAACTATGGAACAACAACAGTAAAGGAAGCATATATATATATATGTATATCATCTTTAGTGAGAAGAGAGCAATATGGTCAAACCCATGTGTTTCAAAAACTATCAGCTATATGAAAAACATTATAAAATAAGAAGTGTTTGAAGTTGCTTTCCAAGCCTTTAGAGTGCCCGTTTTCAAGAACTGCATCTGTTTCTGGATGTTGATTTTTTTCATTTTTGTCTTTCTGCAACTACAGGGGGTAACTGTGTCTCTTCAATGAAAACTTAGATGTGCCCATAAATCATCAATGCACAGAAAATCTCATAGCACATATTATACAAGTCTCAAAAAGCTCATGGGAACTGGCAATTATAGGGATGCATAAGGAACTCTGAAGTTTTGGAAAATCACAGAGAGATTATTTGTAACAACAGAGGCTTGTCTCTTTTATATCCTCATATTGTGAGCTTCAGCTCTTGCAGTACTGTTGATAGACCTCTCACTCCTTCCTTGATCTCTTTGGAGAAAACTCCAAACTGAGATCGGAGAGAAGAAGCCCTTCTCAGAACAAAGAAAATTGTGTGATTTTATTCTCAGAAGTACCAAGGATCCTAAATGGAAAAGGACTGGTTTAAGGATCCAATTTTGCAAACAACTGGATAAGGCACAGCTCTTATTGACCTAACAACGAGATTACTCAGCACCTCATACCACTGAATTCTGCTGCTGTTTTAGTCTTCAGCTCTTTGGAGCAGATCCATAAACTCTCCTCCTTATTTCAAAATGTTACAACAGGATGTAATTAAGTACAATTAACAAGGAGGTCAAACGGTCATCTGATAAACACTGGCCCAAACAGGCAACTTGAAAGGTCAGGGCTGCTAAAGCTACATAATATTGATGGGAAAGCATATTATGATTTAAGAGGGAAAAAATCCCAATGACTAAAACTGAAGAGATTTACATGCTTTCTATAGTACATACACAAAGCTATGCACACAGACTGATACACATGCACACATGCCTCGGAGAAGCACAAATCTGTATTCTGAAAGCGAGAGCTAAACTAACCACACACCCTCACTCCATTGCACCAGATCTCAAATCTCAGTTTTGGTGCTTTTATTCCAGTGTTTCTTTTTCATTATTTTGTAAAACTGTCTGTTTTAATAACAGTAAATAGACTTGTTGCCCTTATAGAAAAGCTTTTTTTAGACCTTTCTAAAATAACACTTGAGATCACCATGAGGAAACACAAGGTGTTGCGACGCTCTTAGAAGAGAGGTATTTTACAGAGCGTACAGCCAGATAAAAAAGAGGCTTCACAGTAAGAAACCTATTCCAGTACTCTGCAAGTTCAAAGAATAAGAGTGCAGAGAAGGGAAAATGAAGACAGAAGTATTTGCCCATCCTCATTTTATGGATTGGAAAACAGGCACACTATTTTCATTCTCGATCTGAGGCTCTTCAGGTTTTTCCTATTTGGCTGCTCAGATATTTCACCCTCTGACTTTCATATTTAGGCTAGACTTGGGCTGGGACAGACTCACTGTAAAACAGTTGCACACATTTCATGTACAAGGTGGCAAGGTAACCTGGTTAGGAGTAGCAGATTAACCTTCGGGATCACTAACATGTTAAGACTTGTAGCTATTGACAGATACCCCAGCTGAGGTAACCTTGGGAACAACCTTCCCAAAGCTATGCTCCTGCTGGATCTCAGCCATCATAAATCACCACAAAGACTGCAGCTGTCATGGGGTTGTACATGCGGCTTGCTTTTGCTCCCGTGGCTTTATCATCCATGGTACTATTCACCCAGTCTTTTGATTTCTCAGCTAACGTTTTTGCAAACCATACAGCTAGAATCCCACAGCTCCAGCGTGCCATCAGGTTCCGTCTGCCCGCTGCTCCAAGATCAGACTCACAAAGCATTGTGTCTCTGTTCTTTCATATTCTGTAGTCTAGGTTTGCCAGGACAGGATTTAACAGCTCTACCTCCAAACCTGATGCCATCCATATCATAAAAGTCCAACACAGTATCATTCTGAAATTATTTTGCAGTACCTTATAGTTGAATACCCCACCCGTATTTCCCCCTCACTTTTAAAAAAGGGATGATTTATATGGATATGCCTAGACAAATTGTTATCAATTTATAATAATTACTCTGGATTATGGGTACAACTTTTCCACATAATATGAATATAGCTTCATTAATTTGACTACAGTCAAATACATGAGAATTAGAACAATAATTTCATTTGATAGACAGTCTACAAAGGGATAGAGTCACAGTATCATTCGGGTTGGAAAAGACCCTTAGGTTCTCATAGGGTCTGAATGTAATATTGCTAAATCAGATAAAGATAAACCTAACAGAAATTTCAGCTATTTGAATTCCTACCTCCTCCTGATTCTCCTCCATAAAGAGTTAGGTGGAATTTTGCTTCTGCAAAGCCACTGGTTGTCAGCTATGGATATATATCATGTACCAGCACTAGCTGTCCTGATTAGTTTTCTAGGTTCTGACTCATTAATAATTGTTTTCTCAGTTTGCCCTGAATTACAGCCGGACAAAAAGTAAAGCCACATTCTGACAAAGTACCGCAGATGTCATTGAGTTGTCTGATAGTGGTCAATAAAGCCAAGTTCTATTGCACTGGAGCAGTTGGTGAAAAAGAGCTGGTAACTAAACATTTAGATTCACCTTTTGGAGCATCCCTCAGTAATAGTGAGAAGTTTCTTATTGGAGAGCTGAGCTGTAAGAGCTCTCCTTTTCTACTTGCTTTATAGTAATTTTCTGTACAGAAACAAATTCATAATTTAGTACAAAACACAAACCAGCTCCTGCTTGGTGTACCCCACCCAAAAACTTAAATAATGTAGTTGTCAGGGTTGACAAGTTCTGCCTGCTGTAGCATTTCTGTGGTTTATAGGAAATTTTAACCAGGGGTGTTATTTTAAGAGATGAGCAAATGGGGAAACCCCATGGTGGAGCCAATAAAATATGAACTTTAGGTGCAATGGAGCACTCATAAATATGACTCAGAACAAGGGGATTCATTGTTTCTCCCGACCCCTTTTAGCTGCTCCTCTGATCTCAACCTCTCTGTGTGCGTCATGGCAGCCCTCATCCTTTAACCTGCGGTTTTTAAAAGCTAGGTTCTACATTATTTATGGCTGCAAATGTTAGTAGCCAGTCTGTGTACTCCTCACATACACACACTGAAGGGTGGGGGGAGCTACATTTTATTTTGCAAGGATGAAAACTTTTGCCTGGGGAGCCAAGTGCCTGGGGAGGTTGAGGTAGTTGCTCTGCCATGAGGGACTAAGAAGAAAACAGTTTCCATCACCTGCAAGGCTTACTAGGAGAAGAAACCCATAACGGGACTCATTTTCTCTTTCATTTGCACATTATCTATCTTTATTATGTTATTTGTCCTTTCTCTGTCTGGATGCACCTTCTTCTCCATACCATGATGAACTTTCCTCCGCTTTTGTAACTCTGCTGGCGTGGGAAATGCTCTGAGTGCTACAACATCATGCTCCATGTAAGGCACAGAGGAGTGGGACTAACTATCCCAGTAATACCAGTTCCTGCAGAGGCTGTTGTTTCTCTGTTGTGAACTTTTCCCATGCCCAGCAGGTCTGTATCCAGCCCCACAGGTTGGCTGTTGCCTACTGAGAAGAAGAGGGCTATCCTCCCTGCAAGGCTTGGTCTGTGCTTTGCCATTTTTCTCTCATGCCTGCTCTCATTCCTTCCCTCTCCATCTCCTGTCCTGTCGCCTAGTCTCACTGCTTGTCCGCCTTTAATCCCTTCTGCAGCCAAATGCCACTGACAGAAAATTAAAGTTCAGTGACCCTGCCTAGACGGCAGGGGTTAGAGACAAGGGAAAGGACAAGTAGAAGAGGATGGGGAAAAGTGTGGGAAATAATTATAAAGTCTGGTAGCAGCCAGAGTTCTTCTGAAGCCCTGGGGAGCCTTTCTTTAGCTGAGGCTGCAATTGGCACTTCATAAACTGTTCATTCTGTTATGTGGAAACACCAGATGACACCTAGAATGATCAGACTGTAATCAATCAATTTTCTGCGAAACTCTATTAGTTTGTGGGTAAGCTGAAAGGAACTGCCATGGTTAAAAAGAGAAGAAAAAGGAACTGCCCATGTCATAATTATCTCCATAACTCAGGCAGTAAGTAGGCAGGTAGCCATGGTAAAATTCTTTGCATAATTTAACATTCAGAGCAAATAATAACAGGGGCAATAAGTGTGGGAGATCATGTATGTGCCAAACTTGTCCTGTTATTTACACAAATAACCTGGGGTTTAGGAAGACAACCAAGAGGCTCTCCATCCACTCCATGGCAAGTGGATTCCTCCCCTAATATCCTCCGCACAGAGGCCTCTCCACAAGCCTCCCTCTCTGTCTTTCATGGCTAGTCAGAGTCACTCCAAGATTGTGTTTTCCTGGGAAAGTATGTACTGTACAATACATACAATCCCCACAACCCCACCCAAAGTCTGTGTTTAGTCTGGAAAGGAGCACTTTCTAAAGAAGAAGCGGAACTGGGTCAGCCGTTCTTCCCAATGGGAAAAATATTAATAATAATATATATTTTTATATATCCATACATATATATAGCTTTTCACCATGCACGTCTAACCATCTGCTAAATCAGTTTCTCTTCAGTTATCTGCAATTTCTTTCAAATCTGTCGGCAAGGAAAGTCAGACAGTTTTATACCCCAGTTAATGGAGAGCTTGACATTTTTTTGGCTGGGTAGATACAATAATTTACTTGGATTTAAAGTGTTAACTTTGGCAAAAAAAATAATTGACAGTTATAAAAACATTATTTTGTTAGATGATATTTATGGATCACACACAAACCTATTTTGAGGTAGAGCTATGTAGTTCATAAGGTTCATGTAACATGAGAGATTTCAAAGGAAGTATAAAATATTTCAATATAAAACAACAAATGTAGTGTAATTCCAAAAAGGAATATGGAGAATATTTCTTGCTCAAAATCAAACCCAATCCTTAACAACCTGCTCTGTCATCACACAAAAATTGGTTAAAACTGCCTAATGAATTGTAAGGATTCAGTGAGGATTTTTAGGGAATGTCATCCCATGGGTAAAGTCCTTTTGTTCTAGAAATAAATAAACCTATTTTGCAAAAAGCTGTCTTAATATTTAAATTGACTGTAGAAAATTATTTAATCATTAATAGTTATTTTTAAAGCTTGATTGCATACCTAGGTCACAACAAATCAGTTCAGCTCACTAGCTGGGTGACTAAAATTTTATTAAGGGAAAAAAAATTAGGATTTCAAGATGCCAGTGAGGTCTACTTTGGGTCAAGATTAAATGAGACCTGCTTGATCTATTTTGTTTTAAATTTTATGTAAAGAGTGAAAAATAACATCTTATTGACTTGGGGTTGTCATTCAAAAGAACTTTACAAATGTTTCCTCATTTTTTCTCAGTATTGATCCAACTCCACAAATAAAGACATGGGCTTTATTTGTTATTTAACAAGTTTTATCTCTGTAATAGCATCTCTCTGTCCAAGGCAAGATAATAGAAGTATTTCCATCACTTCAGTTAAGGCTGTGTCAATATTTTCATTAGAAGCCTGCATTTTATGGACTAAAACTGTACCACAGCCAAGGAAATTCACGTAAGGTTAAAATTAAGACAGCAACATCTGAAATCCAGTGGAAAAGAAAGAAAGAAAGTGTGCTCATTCCTAAGCCTTCAGGAGAGAAGTTAATGATCCTGAGGCCTTTTTGTGTGTATCCTTCAAACCCAGCTCCCTTTCCACAGCTCCTGGCATTTTATAGCTTAGCACTCCATATCCCTCGCCGATGATATGTTAGCTGTGAGTGGAAGGCTGTAGAAACTGAATTAGTTTAATTTAAGAAACTAGCTACTATATATGCTCAAGGTCTGATTGCAGTTAGGAATCCTTTCTTTTTCATGTGTAACGAAAATACATTTGTACAGATATGCAGTGTAGATTGATGTACTGTAGGTTTCTCAATGTAGTTGTATAAAAGTTGTTCTCTGCCATGTTAGCATTCTCCGATAAAGACAATGGGCTGTAAATCTTGTGAATTTATGTATTTGCTTAGTGATTCAGGTTTTTAAGAAGAACATAATCTTCAAGACAGTGTACAAACTTGGGGTAGAGAAGCTGGAGAAATATGAACAGTCTTCTATGCATCAAACAGGCAAAATTTCTTTTCATTTCAATATCTGATTTAAGAACTGATCACAACACATGTAGTTTGAGGATTATTATAATTAAGATTGCAGAATCACATTGTGTGTGGACAAGATAAGTTGTCTTTCTGGGGTATATTGGTTACTTTAAAAATCTCCATAATATTGTATCCTTCTTTAAATTAGCATGTGTAGGTCAGGGTCACAAATTTTATAGTGATCTTCACATCTGAGTTTTTGAAATGAATTTTATATGCTAAGAAAGAAAACATAACAGAAAATCACAAAACTTGTATATATTTATCCCCTATCTTATTGAAATTTCATATCAATTAATAGGAAAATATGGAGAAAGAAAACAAATGCACAAATCTATTTAGAGAAAAACTTACAGATGTGTTGTAAACAAATGAAAATACAGACCATTTGAATGGCATGAGAAGGAACACTTAAGTAGAGTGGATTTAATGATCACTTTGATGCTAATGGAAAATTCAGCCCTTGAAATTTTTAAATGTAGTTTATAAAAGTGCTGCTGTTTCTCCAAGCCTCAGTCATGTACATATTTTTTTATTCAATCCCCCTCTTTTAGTGAAAGGTGAAGAGTGGGAACACTAACATTTATCTTAACAAAGTCCTTCCCTAACTAAATTTTCAGTGAGCAGAAAAGTGAGTAGGACTACATGAGTATTATTTGTCTGTTCTCTGAGGAACAGGGTATCCTATATAAGTCATTTTGGGAGATCGGCCAAAAAGAAGATGCCAGAACTCTAAACAGTCAGGGCTTTGCAACAATATAATAAAACATAACAACAGGATAAAAAAACACCCAGAGAGGAAAACAAAGTCCTGAACTTGTAGGTGATACAATTAGATCTTTGAAAACCCCAGTGTATTTAGTGGAGGATTTATTCTTTGACTGCTGGACCAACCCCAGTTAACTCTTCTGTTACACTCATCAATATTTATGGAGAGCTGCCAACGCTCACAGTCTTATACAAAATACAGGACAAGACATAGTTTTTGTCTTGTTGTATCTTTGAAGAAAGAAAGAGATGGAAATTCTGGTATAAATTCCAGTATAAAGAGAAGGTGTTTACAATTTTAATTTCAGAAGTAAATGCTGTCTTGTTTTTCTCCTTGGTTGCTTGACAGAATTATAATTGCAGTGCCCTTGATTATTTTTTAAACATGTTTTTGAAAGTCAGGTATTTGCAACTCTTACAGGTTGATATTTATCAAAATTAGCATATGTTTCAAATTTTACTCTTTAATATAAAATTACTTGTCCTTGTCTATTTTTTTACTTTACTTTTAAATCTTATTCAGCCTTTTCAATCTTATGCTTAGTAATTCCTAACCAACATCTCAGCTACATATTTCTTGTTTTAATATATATATATCTCTTAAATTGTTATAACTGGTTACAACTATATACAAAAGTCTCAATTTAAAATATCATGGTGATTAATAAAGCTTTATAATTACACCTTATGTAATTAATG
Source organism: Strix uralensis (assembly GCF_047716275.1). Classification (NCBI taxonomy): domain Eukaryota; kingdom Metazoa; phylum Chordata; class Aves; order Strigiformes; family Strigidae; genus Strix; species Strix uralensis. The sequence continues at coordinate 27,814,388 of NC_133974.1, forward strand.
GTGTGCAAGTATGAACATGGTGAATACTATTTCCAGAGCAGATTAATTTGATGCAGGTTGACTGAGGCTTCAAATCTAAAACCAGTTGAGTTATTACTGTGCTGCATCAGCATTTATTGATTTTAAGGTACAGTGTTAGCATTCACTTATCACTGCATATTTTTCCCCATTGTATATTAAAAGAGCTTGCCCTCATCTGTCATGATTTTATACTGCATAAATCATATAAAATGGTTACTTGTTTCCATGATTTATTTCATTTTTATGTTAATTATACTGAAACATAGGATTGTTTAATAAAAACGTTGAAGCTAATCCATATTGGTCATCAATATTTCTTACGCATGTTACATGGTGGAATGCGCGATAAACCACAATATCCAACATGTATGGAAGGGCATTTAAAGTGAATTGGGATTTAGACTCACTTAATGCTGAGACACATTTTAATTTTACAAAGGCCAAATAAAACCTGGTATTTACACAGTAATCTTTTATATGTTAATGGTGTCTATTAATCATAATCGCAAGAAAAATAAAGCATGTTACCCCCAGATTTCACAGTTTAGAAACACAGGATACGCTTTAGCTTCTCAAAATTACTTTCTTAAGGCAACACTGGCTTCCCAACAGAATGAGACAAATATTAGAAACTTCCCAGTCAAGGTAAGACATTCAGTGGAAACCTGCGTGCTTCCAGAGACGGTTTTTGTCTGGGGAAGCACGGCAGGATCAGGCTAGGACATATCTGACACTGAGCCTTCAAAGAGTTTTCTACTCAGACACTGTAAGAAGTCCTCTTGAAATCAAAGACATTTTGAGAAATCAAAGGCTCGGTCCCAGCTAAATAGTCCTCAGAGCCACTGATGAAGTGGTCTGCAACATATTTACTGAGGGTATTTCTCAGGACACACAAGGAAAATTTTTGCGGGATCAGGGCCTTGACTAATGCTTAGGAGATCAGATAATTTCCTATTTTCCTCTATAACATTGCCATTTTAAATTCAGCTGATTCCAGATACTCTGGGTAAATCGAGGCATAAAATGATAACTTAAAAGTAATACACGTATAATATGTAACTCCTTAGGGATGAGGAACACATTTTCAAAAAACAGAGGTTTCTTTTTTTTCTAGTCTGCTATTTCAGGAGCAAGAGCAACAAGCAAATATATTTAGAGTTGTGGATGTATGTTGCTCTTAAGGAAAAGGTCTCAGAATGAACACCTCAGTATCTGCCAAATAATTAATGAAAAGTAATTTTATTATTACAACAACTAAATTCTAGGGTGTCATTTTCCTAGAAATTCGAGTTGTTGAGAATTTTAGTGTTTGGAAGCATTTTTAATCCTGCAGCAAGTATTAAAGACCTGGTAGACATAAAAGGTACAGAATGTGTGAGAAAATCTGAAGGTATTTTGGAACATATGCCGTTGCTTAAAAAGTTTCTATAGAAAGTATTATCCTGGAAAGCAAGAGTTCATCATATTTTCTACCAGCTTATGGAGAAACTTCAAGTTTTCAATTAAATCTCTTGCTATTCGGATCAAATGAGAAGGGGGTTTTAGCTAACTTTATGAGTCCTCCAGCATTTAAAATACTTATAAAAATAGTAAATACATTCCATGAATTATTTGCAGCTTTCTTAATGAGATTTAAGTTGCCTTCTATTAAAGAAATCTGTAACTGCTTTTTTAACCACAACATAACTGGTAAACATGTTTATTATACTCAGAAGCCAATATAATTTAGTTGTATCAGTTTTTGTGTCTGAATTGATATCAGTTTCAAAAGCATTCTTTGCTTGTATGCTTCTGATGTTTAATGCTCTACTTGTTACTTAATTTATTTATGACACAAAATAAAAACCATTGCAGACTCTGAGCACCATGGCAGTATAATAAAACACAGTCTGTGGTTATTAAATAGAAATAACAAAGAAACAGCAACAGATTATTTAAAATCCAGCCATCCAGCTGAAAAGATAATAAAACTCTGACTCTTACCAACAGCAAAAAAACCCTAAATAACCTAAGAATTTTTTTTTTCCAGAAATGGCTTAACTTTTCCCTTTTCATAACATTCTAGGCTTTAAAATATTAACAACTGATGTTTGTTCATGTCTGAGCTTTAAGCAAAACAGTGAGGGAAATAACCAAGCAATAGGCATAAGTGTTTGATTTTTGAGATTTAAAAAAAAAAAGGAGTTAGTTGGCCTAAGGCTAGAATTTTCATTACATCAATGAAAGAAAGAAAACAGAAGCCAGCAGAGGGGAGTTATAGAAACTGACTTTATATAAACAGTGAGAAAAATCTTTTTCCATGGCCACCTACAACGTAGCTACTTTACCATCAGTGCGACTTTTCTTTTACCGGTGGCACAGCAGCCTGGGCCCGATCCTGCCCTTTTAGAACCTGTTACAGTCCGGCCGAGGAGGTTTGCCCCTTGCAAGATCGGGCTAACAGTCTGTCAGAGAGAGCAGAAAAAAAAAAAAAATTTCCACGTACCTAAATTGACAAAGCTCATGACCATGTCAGCATCATTCAGAAAGTTGGTGTCATGCAGGCTGGCTAAGGGAGGATTCTGTGTGGTCAGGGGGGTCATGCGAGATAATTGTATTCTCCGCGAATATCCATTTGGAGAGGCAGGGTATCCTTTCCGCATCCCTCTGCTCTCCCCTGCCATTGATCCCTTTAGTGAATACTCCAGCTCCTCAGTATCCTCTTCATTTGTCATGGCATTGTACAGGTCCAGCATGAAGAGGGGTGCAGAAGAAGCCTGCTTTCCTGGTGAAAATGGTCTGGGTCTGTGAGGTAAACCCAGGATAGAGAGAATCTCTCTCTGAATCTCCCTTCTCTCATGGTTCCGCAGCCTCCTGTAAATAAAACTCGAATGGACATGATTGTCTCCTAAACCTCCCTGTGCGTGACCCACCAGAACCCAGCAATTCCAGAGCAAGCCCATGAAAGCTTTGAGCACAGTTAGGTTCATCTTTGAAAAGAAAAAGAACAAGGAAAAAAAAATTTTAAAAAATCTTTTCTCCTACTTGTTCTGAGTTCCTATGAGGTCTGCTTTCCCAGTGGCTGAAAAATAAAATTTACCTATTCTTCATGTCAATGTCATCTCTAAACGTAACATCTTTCGTGATTTCTCTCCCCCCACCCTGTTTAAATATTATGGAATGTGTCAGGTTGCAGTTATTTCTAAGAAAGCTGAAATTCAGACTTCCAATTTTCCACTGTTGTTATCGTTTTTTCTGCATTTATGGAGCAGAAGACCAGTATTTTGTCAGCTGACCTAGGCATTCCTATATAAACCTTAGATAACCAGGTCTTTGGTGGGGAGCTGTATTAGCAAGAGCTGTTCTTCTGACACATTGTAGTTCCCAGAGTTATCTTCCCTCGTTATTCTGAGTTCTTCGTACACCTTGCGCTCTTCCCAAGATAAAATCCTGAGTCACAGATTTGTCTTGATCTGTACCTTGGTGGTGTAACACATATTTGTCCAGCAGTCTGGTGATAACTTTAACATCTTTTGAATCGCTTGAGTGTAAAGTAAATCTAAAGCATGTACTAATCAAATTAATGTGTTGCCATGAATTTACTCGCAAAAAAAACCTTCTGTAAATCCATTCAACCCTTTTCAGCTTCTGAACTGTTATTTCCAACTCTAGCAGGCACAAATATAACAGCTCTCTTCAAGAGAGATCTAAAGACTAATGTAAGCACAACCCTGCTGGGAAAGAAGAGGCTTCTCATTGTAATTTGAAACGGGTATAGCAAAAAAGTCCTTAACCCTTCTCTTGCCAGACAGAGCTTTAAACCTCTCCCCCCCTCAATTTACAGTAATATACCCAATTTTGTCTGTCGGCTGTTTTTTTCCTAACAGCTTGCAGAATTAATTTTAACTTTAACAATTTTAGGATATATAGATAGCTAAAGGCATGGCGTAATGTGGAAGCCCTTGTGAGTCTCCTTATGAGTCTATGGTTTAGTAAACTTGAATAGGAAACTCTCATAACAGACTTAAATAGCATCTCATTAATTCAAGAAATGTTTATATTTTAGGTAAGTTTAGCAAACAAAGGTGACCTTTTTAATAAACTCTGTAGGAAATTTTGTCTGTGAGGCTTGATTCACTCTTCTAAAAATTTTGGGAATGCAATCTGAGTGAAAACAAATTTATTCAGCAAGTGAGATTTTAAGTTGTGCATAGCCAATGGTGTAATTATGGTTATAATCACAACTTTCATAAACTGTAATTTGCAATGATAATTTATTCAAAGTACATTTTGACTCATAAATTGCTATACTACATTCCTCAGTAAATATCAAAAGCTAAAATTTAATCCCACAGCCTATTATTAACTGCAGAAAGAAACAGCTTAACTGAAGAAATAAGAAATATTAAATAGATTTTAAAGCTGCTGCCCATGAAGTTAAGGTTCAGCTTAGAATTTTCTGACAGCCAGCAACTGGTGTTTTCCTCTCACTAAAACAAAATCACAGTGTTAAATTTCATATTGTTCAGATTACTGGTGATCATTTTCACCACTCCTATGATTTGCTTTTGGTCTTGAGGAGACTTTCCTTTGATGAAGGGGAGAAAAAAAGGACAAAAAAGTTAATACATGACACTGAGGAAAAAAACAAGTATATAAAATGCATCCTGTCGGGTTTTCCCTTACATGACTAGCACCTACTCAGCAAATCACACAGTTCTTGCGTAAGCTTGGGAGTGTGACAGCAAGTATAGTCACACCCTAAGAAGGCAGGAACAATTTATCTAGTATATTAAGCGCAAATGAGCTTTTCTCATATATTGTGAGTCCTAGCCTATATTTACAGTCTAGTCCAGCTATCATTAAAATGCAGCTGATTCTCTCTCATAAATCAGCACACGTAATGGACAATGCTTCTCTCAAGGAAAGATTTATATCATACTAGACCTGCTGAATTAACACTAAAATTAATTATGAGGCTATTTCACAGAAGTTCTGTTCTTCTCAGCAGAAGAACAGTCAGAATCAGAATGTTTTCTCTTGTCATTGAGATTTTCCCTCAAAATCCATTTGTTGTAAGAAAAACATTATTTCCCAGTTTTGTTTTTCTTTCACTTGTCCTGCTCAGACAGTTGCAATGATACATGAGACTTTACCATACATATGTCTTTTTTGAATTTGGCCATCATGTATCCTGCAACAAGGTTTATTTCTCTTTTCCAGCAATATATTTTCCTTTTTCCCCTAAGCATTCATAAAAGCCAGTGGATTGATTGCTCAGGGGATTTAAGTCCTCAGCCCATCAGTATGTCCAGCAATAGAAATTTCCTATATTATCCCACCAGAGTGTCTGGAGTTCCACATTTAGTTAATCTTTTGCATTTAAAAAGCAAAAAATGCCCTCAAGTTTGAGGATGCTTCTATGTAATAAACATTTTTCCAGACAGAAACTGAGTAAGAAAACATATAAGCTAGTAATCATATGTTTGATGAAAACAGCTTCTGTTATTTTCAGATGGAGTCACAACCAAGCATGTAACATAAATGCAAAGGATTTATTTTACATTAACCTACCCTACACAGAGGCACCAAACATCCTTAACTAGAACACAAAAATAAAAATAGTTTTTATTAATATAAACACAATGTCCTTTTGTAATAAACCTGTGTTCCATAAACAATCGTTAACATGGATATCTCATACATGGGAGAGATAGCTAGCTCTAAAAATGAAAGTCTTTGCTAAAGAAATGAAAAGGATCTGTAATATCTGATAGGTCCCATTTCATATTTCCAATATGAATCAATTTACTTCTAAAGAAAAAATACCACATACAATTTCAGCATGTCAAGATATTTTATTTGATAATACATAAAAATAGATTGGCACAGATATCTGGATGTAGTTTAGGTTAGGGTTTAGTTTCAAAGTCACCTTAGATCTAAGTTTCAAGTTTTACAACAAAAAATTATTCCGAGCTGTTTGCATAACATTGAAACTTAAAAGAAATGCCACGTTCATGCCATTTTTAGATGCAGTCAAATCTAAATAACATTTGAGGTCAGTATAAAGTATTGACCAAAAATCAAAACCAGGGGTTTGAACAAGATGCCCCAGAGATTCCAGTTTTACCCTGCCTCTAAAACTGAAATTTTGAAATATAAAACCTGCACACAAATAGATCTTCTTTCTTCCCCAGGTTCTTAACCTGGAAGCAACATAAGAAATTACCTAACCAGCCCTTATCCGGTCCTTTAAAAACAAAAGGAAAACTGAAATAACTCCAGAAGTGAGCTCCCATTAGGGACAGATTTCTGACAGTGGAACATGTAGTCAGCGGAGCACCTGGAGAGCAGGGTCTCAGGGGCAGGAGAGCAGCAGAGCACCGTGCAGGCACCCCTGGCAGCACGAGAGAGGAAGTAGTTGCAAGAATTTCTTAAACATTGTGGCATATATGTACATGATGAGTGAATTCAGGGCTCATTTTGTTTGTACTAACCTAAACAACGTTAAAGCAAATATCATAAGGGAAGTAATGAAACCCAGGAATCCAGATCTCACCAACGTCAGATTCCAATGGATCATAACATTGCAACAGTGAAAAAAGTTATAACTACCCAGCAGGTCACTGCAATCACTGAGGTTGCAATAGTTTTTATGGGCAATGCCCACTACTTGAAAATATATAAAATCAGTGAATGACTACTGAATGCAGAATCCCTCTGGGTTCTCAATATCACGTCAACTGAGAATGATTTTCCACAACAATGGTTCTTTGTAACTGCCTGACAAAATAGATTAAAATGCAGACCATCTCCAAGATATTTTCAGCTTAAATCTGAAACCTACACATGCACACTGAATGATTCTGCTGGCCCTTTTCCTTTTAATGACCAGCTAAATTTGACATTCAGATCAATATTATGCATAAATAGATGATCCACCACTAAAAATGTGTAAATCTGTCCTTGTTATCTCTCTGCAAGGCTATTGCTGCAAAAGGTACATGGAGAAATGCTTTTATGAAAAGGTTTCATGAAATCAGGAAAATCATTAAAGGTTAAAACTACAGATTGCCCAGCAAAAAGAAAGCAAGTCGTCTGAACTCTTCCTGGGACAGAAGCATTACACAGACACGGCATACCTGTAGCCAAGTCATATTTACAATGGTACAGACTGCATGAGGCGTACATTCAAGCCTTTGGACTAAGTATGTATATGTTCATATGTTCCAAATGTCCAATCTACAAAACATGTATGACATCTTTCACTCTTTTTTTTTTAAATTTTATCAAGTTGGATGTTGTATGATAGTTGTATTACTCTGCAAACATAAGAAAGAAACACAAAAATCTTTTTCTGTATCAATAAAAGATGTGTCTCCTAATACAAAGGGAATTCCATTTGTAACGGATACAATGTGAAAATTGGTAGAATTAGCTGCAGAAACTGGCCTTTGAGACATAAACCGAGTATGATATTTGTAAATGTTGCATATCCATATAAACGCCTTTTATTCTGAATAATCTCACAACATTTGCCAATTGATAGACAGGAATCATGTCAGATGCAGAAACACTATGGTTTTTGGAACAGAAAATTAGTTCAATGTTATTATTTTATTTAACTTTGTATCAGGACAGAAAGATAGCTGTCCTGACTGTGCTCCTCAGACACAGGGAAATTTTAGGGTAACCACTGGGGTTTTACCCGACATCTATACACTTTACACATATTCCTGGGGATTGTTAAGCATTATATAGAGTACTTCCATTTTATGCTGCAGGCAGAGGAATGCATTCCAAAATACTACTTGCTATGTGGAAGTGTTCAATACTTAGATTACCGTGCTATTTATTCAGTTACTATCAGTTTCCTGTAGCAAAAGAGTTTTTCATCCAGGATTTCAAAAGCTCAGGCAAAGTCACAAATCAGCCTAGGAGGTAAGTCATCAAGCATTTTATAGATTGCATTTAATAGAACACTTTGTTTAAAATTTACAGAAAGACCTCCAGCTTTAAGTATAATCATCTGTGAAGTTTGTTCTATTCATAGTACACGCACAATGTTGTAAAGCTATCAGCACAGAATAGTCTGTAGCATTAAAAATATATTCTAACATCAAGAAAATAGAGAAAAAATAATTTTGTAATCTGCCTGAAGACTTTTTTTAAAACTTATTGTATTGAAGGACTGAAAAAAAAAAAAAGAAAAACTTGTTTCACACATACTCCTCAGAATACATGAACCGCAAAATATACAATTAATAATATAATCCAACATCAGAGTGCTGTCATTTGCATAATTTACAAACCCAAAGAGCTCCCAGAAATCCCCCTTGGTTTACAATAAGATTCTAATTAGTTTAAAAGAAAAAAAAAAAGGAAAAAGGAACTGAGGCAAATACAAAACACTTGGACAAGAGCAACATATGTAAGTAGCAAAGCATAGCACTTTTTAAGAAGATTATTCTTGGCTCAGCTTGTAGAAGGGTTTTATTGTGCCCCAGCTGCAGACTGGTACCTGCTGGTCTCCTTCTCTGGCTGCAGCACGGCCTCAAGCATTTTGTGGTGTTCCCGGGCTGGCCCCAGCGCTTTTTCAGGGAATCTCTTCTGCCTCTTGCTGGCCGTCTTTTTGTTTTCAACCACAGATACGTATAGAAATTCATTCCTAAACGGATGCCTTCTAGGTAGCTACATTGCACTATTGTTCATGTCGTGAAATACTGTACATCTCTAAATATAAGAATTATTTCTTCCCTTGAGCATTTTGCTACTAAGTTCTATAGCCGTGGCTTTAGCACCTCTACTGGCAACTGGATGATGCAGCAGTCTCTCAATCTCTGTAAATTAGTTTGGGGGGTTTTACACCTTTTTCCTGTGTTTTGTGTTACACACCCCCCCCCCCCTCTCTTTCCTATACTTCCTCCCATTATAGGGAGGCTATAATTTAGGCTACCACTTGGATGTGCTGTCTCTGATCCCGCATGGACTTTCTTTTCAGCTTTTTAAACTTTTTTCCCCCACCATCTCCATTTTCACATTTCTTCTTTCCCTCCCCACATATCTGTAGACAGATGTTATTTTCTTCTTTTAAAATTACTTCCTTTGTTTAACAAAGTTTCCCCTTTTGTAAGAGATCAGCTGGCCTCTCGGGCAGTAAAAGAGGAGCTGCTGCTCCAGTACTTTCAATTAAGTGAGCACTACCATGAATCACACAGTCCTTGAGAGACCAGTCATCTCTTGCTGTTGTAGGAGGATTGTGAAACAAAAAGATGTGCATGGGACCATTGCTAGACTATGCACACCCTAAAATCTTCGATGTGTGCTGACTGATCTTTCTATATTGACTTTTTCAGGTGTGGGGATCCATCAGGGAGGCAGGCCAGTCCCAGCTGAGGAACTGGAAACAACCCAGCTACAAAATACTGTAAAGTTTTTACCGCAAGGCATTTTCAGGAAAACAGACAACATCAGAGTCAGCTAAGAATCAGCAGTACGAAACCAGGGATTTTGTGGACTGCCCAGTAATATTAGCAAATGGTGTTCTGCTAGCACTGTTTCCATACTAGCTCAGTCAGAAAGGACATTATTTGTCCTGTGTGTTTGTACTAAATTATCATCATAAGAACCCTAAAGATGGTAGCAAACAAGCTGCATTGAGACAGGCAAGTGTGTGAACACATCACAGAAATCATTTAAACTCTCCAGGGCTGAGTCTATTCAATTAGCCAACATGCAGTAGCAGTGGTGGCAATGGTCATAACACAGGTCAGGAAAAGTCCTTAAAATAAAATATTGGTTTCCTGAATTTCTCTCATTAGACATACTCCCTTCTAGCATGTAATGCCTTTATCTTGCAAAATGATTACAATTGGCCACAGCTGATGAAAATTATTTAATCAACAATGGGTAATCATTGCCAAAATTTAATACAACAGTCTGTTCAAGACAGAATTTGTTAAGCTGGCAAAGCAAAGAAATAAAGCAAAAAGCCAGTTTGTACTGCTGGCCTAGAAAACCCATTTGTTTCCTTCAGAACTACAGTGGTTGAGAAAGACTGAAATACTGGAGAAGGTATATGTCTACTTTGCACTAAAATCTGTATGTTGAAGTTGAAAGATCACTTTAGCTGCTAACCTAAACTTTATGTAACCAGAGGTCTGAAAACACGATCTGCATGATGTTAAAAAGAGTAATCCATGTTCCTTGTGAACCAAACTTAGGCAAGAGGATCATGATTTACATTGCAACCTTTGCATCTGAAACTGCATTGTAATCTAAACATGGCAGAGACACACAGTCCTTCATTTCTGATTCTTTAGCTTTACTACCTTCAGTGCTCCTTCCTTAGCATTCAGACCTTTAATTTGGAACAAATGGTATTTCCTGGAGGAATTCTAGTTAAGTCATGTAAATTATAAAACAGCCACAGATGCAGACTGGGACTGCAGAACAGTCTTTTCCTTTGGGAAGCAGATTCTCAATGATATTTTCATAGGTTTTATTATTTGTTGTTCAGTGCTACTCATCAAAAAATGTATCTGCCTCTCTAGAAACTCAACATTGAATCATAAAAATAAACTGGATTTTGTTCATTCATATCTTAGATTAGGATGATACATGGGGAACCTCTTTAGTTTACTCAGCTGTTGTATCAATAGTGGTCAATAGGTATAGTTTACTTCTGCATAGCCCAAGCACACAGGTGTACCTCCTCACGGCAATTTCTCAGAGCAAATGCCCAATACTTTCTGTGCTCATTTTCTCCTCTTTATCACCCTTTGGTGATAAAATGTGCACTGGGACAAATCAATGAGAATTTTCTATGACTTCTGGGCAGATATTTTCCGTATGCTCCTGTGAATGTCACTGGAAGAAGCAGACACAAAGGGCTGCCAGGAAAGCTTCGGCCTCAGCTTTGTTATCCACTTTTGAGACGTGTTGTCTCCAGCTCTGGCCACATCTTCCCCTGGCATGAGAAGGGGGATGGAAAGCCGAGGTCAGTCTCATGGCAGAAGCATTTTGCAATGATTTATTCTGAGGCCCAAGGTTAACTAATTTCTATTTGTTCTCACTTCATTGTAAGTGAAAGTTAATCAGTCTTCACTATTTCTGTAAAGAATCATGAAGTTTGTTTTCCTGTATTCATGGACCTTCAAAGAGCTAAAATTCTCTGCTTCCAAGCAATGAAGGATCCTCTTGAAGCAGACGAAAAAAGAAAATATGTTTATACTACAAGATGGCCAGAAAGCTTGAAAACCATAAAACTTCTGGCTTGTTTAGTGCTCTCCTAAAAAACATAAAGATGACCAAACAGATTATTTGTATTAAAAAAAAAAGAAACAAAACTTTTTGGTCTAAGAATTTCTTTGCCAAGTTTCAATCTAAAATTATTTTTTATGGCTACATTATAAATTGCTTAAAAATGGGGTTTATAATGGAAATGGTGACAGATTTAACTATGGCGGCACTAGCAGGCGCCAGTGTAATTACAGTCTTCTCAAGACATAACTTATTACAGGCTACGCAGCAGAGCCAGTATTTGTATTTTAATTAAGAAACCTGGATTTTGTTTGTAATAATTGACTGTTATGCCGCCCCTCTTGCCAGGACACTCTTGTAAAAGAGACTCTTGCCTCTAGTAGTCTTTCTTTGTTAAATATTTCAAATACATTTTATATTGTTGACTGGAAGATTACATGCATTTTATAGGTCATCATTAACTGTCTTTTGGTGACTTCAGTTGTTCTATATTTTTTAATGGAGATTTTTGTTCCTCTCATCTGTGACCAGAAGAGGTTTACAGTGTAGGTCTCTGAGAAGTATAACACTATAGCATCTCTGTTATCTGCCTTAATCTGTACCATTCAGGCCTTCCATAGGAAAGCATGTTCTCTGGCTATGCTCTCCTAATGCCCTAGGCAGGTACCACAACTCTGTTACCCAGTGACACCGAAACACTTAGACCATCTCTATGCTGCTCTGACACAGGCATCACCGCAGCTCCTGCCGTGTGACATCTCTGTTGAGATGCTATGGAGAATTTCTGTTCCTGGACACCATTTCATATTTACTATTTGCATACAAGCTCCTTTTTTTATATGTGGCTGGAATAAAAGCTACAGCACATAGTAGCCCAAGAAACATCAGCCAGCAGTGGGGGTGAGGGCCGGATGGGCAGTGAGGTGATGCTGCATGGGATGCTGTCACCTCCCAGCTCCCTCCACCTGCCTTGCCCTCACCCTTTCCCTCCGCAGCAGTTGCTACTACCAACATCCTCTGTCAGTTTTTGGGCTTTGCTTTTGTTTCTTGACTTCTTTTCAGTTGTTCTTCATGTTGCTGGAGTGTGTGTCCTTCCATAGCCAACAGTGACAAATGGTATCAGCTCTTTACGTGTACGCTCTATAAGCATTGGGTATCTAATTTTAACAGGAAAACTGTGGCGGTAATTAGATATTCAGAGAAGGACCTTGATATGCACAAAATTAAGTAGGTCACACCAGCACATGTGTAATGTAACATACTGTAATACTAGTACCACACAGGCACATACACAAATGAGATCAATAGAAGTGTTTAACATTTTTAACTGAAAAATAAAACATGAATTGAAGCAGTCCAGGACTAAAAGAATATGTTTCTCATTATTTTTTTTTTTTTCCTCTGCTGGCTGGCACTGGGTACAGCAAAGCCTCAGCTAAAAGCATTGCTCACAGACCCTTTCTTTCTCTCTGTTTGGCCTTGGAATGATGCTGTTCTAACAAACACTATTCAGTCATTTTCCCCCAGGACTATCTACCAAATGGAGAGATTATCAAAGTTAATTATGTCACTTCCTCTCTCTTCTCCAACACACTCCCAGGCTAAGAAAAGAGATAAAGGAGTCAGCCTTACCAGCAGATCTCTCCCTTCTTCCTCCTACAGAAGTTTGCCTCCTGCCAAGAGGACCTTCATCAAGTCTTTGCTGCCTCTGGATTTTCCAAGTGGAGCACAGGATAAAGAGCATAGGAGACAATCTACCACTACATGTTTTCAGAAAAAAAAAAAAGGCAAGAAAATAATGGCATTGTCTTGTGATTTTCTTTTGTGTCCTGAAACAGCTATCAGTATTACGTTAGTGAAGAGTTATAATTATGGCCAAACAGCTGAATGAAAATGGAAATAGGGTATTTGTTTTTATTTTGTGTCCCTGGAGAACAAATGCAAAGTGAAGAGAAATTGAAGGGAAAAATACACAGCAAGAAAATTGATAGAAAATTCACAGAAATTATACCACAGGCCTTTCTCAAATATCTATATTTGAGGTTTCAAATATCTCAAATATCACTCTTCACCAGCTATTTATTAAGTGGCATTGATTTCAACTGCATGAGTAAAAAAGGCTGGAAGGTATGCTTCAGTGATAATGCTCAGGCAGAAAAACTGGTGAACAAGCAATAATCTATAGGATGACTAGAAAAGCTGGAGTCTGAGCCTAGGATGCCCACATCTAGCCAAGGTCCAGTGAAGTCCCTAGGAAAAACAAAATCCAATTGATGGAGCAATGGATCATTTTCTGTATGTTGACTTGAACTCTGCTTTTAATCATGAGAAAGAGAAAAGCTTTTAAGGTGAGATTTCAAGTAAGTTCCAATCAGCTGATGCTATGCCAGGGAAGGAGCACCCTTGGCCGGGTTGTCCAAGGGGAGAGGTACCCAGCGCTGCTCAAGCAGAGCTGTGGAGGTGAAAGCAAGGAAGCAGGGTGGGATGCGACAGCAGGGATTTAGAAAAACCTGATAATGAAAAGGACTAAGAATGAAGAATTATTGCAGTAAGTGCTACTGTAGGTTCAGTTCCCTAAATTCTCTGCTTGGCTATATGCTAAAACACCTCTTTACCTGATCCTCCAAATACAGCTCAAGCAATATTTCATCACACAGGAAATGAGAGGGACCAACAAACAGACTGTGTGTGACAATGAATAAGAGAAAACACCAGCCCATCATCTGACTCTTTTATCCAAACTGACTAGACTGATTGCCTTGACATCATGCTTATCAATTCCACATATTTTGGGGGGTTTGGGACCTTTTTCTAATTCCCGGAAAAGGATGCCTATGAAGATGAAAGCAGAAACTAGTGGAGTCCATCTCCTAGGAGTATGTCTTTGACTGCAGCACTTTGCTATTCTGTGCTGTAGAAAGGAAGTTAATAAGGCCTTTTTAAAACAGCAAAAATATGAAAAAGAAGATGTATTTCAGAAATAAAATTACAAAAAAGGTGTGGAAGAAAAAGCAAATAAAAGAGGATGATTCTGTCTTCTACGGTCAACAGGAGAAACTTCATGGTTAAGCTTCTGTGATCAAGCTACAGACACAGAAGTCCTTGAAAACCAAGAGCTTTTCAACTTGAAGCATCTCATTATTGTCAAGATTTAGGCTATTCAAGAAGAAAAGAGAGATAACCAAAAATACTATGGGGAGTGATTGCTAGGTCTCACAAGAATGATACACAAATAGGAAACTAATGAAACTAAATCTCTGCACCAGATATCAATAACAGAAAAATATAATAAGTAGGATAAAAGATTAAGGGTTTCTATTGGAAATAAAATGCTACTTTTACAGGATTTGTCAAAACAGAACTTCCTATACAAAATGAACGAGAGCTAAGAGCAAAAGCTTAATTTTGTTTACCTGACAGGAAACCTTTTCTGTCTCATGTCATTGTGTAAATAGAAGGGTCATTAAATCTAAGAGCTCAACAGGAGCTGAGCAACAGGATTATGTGGTATCATTAGTTATTGTCAATCCATGTGCAGGTTCTGCAGTCATCCTCCATTTGTTCTCCAAACGAATTGTGGAGCATGACTGCTTCTCAGCTGGAATTGTTGTGGTGACTTCTGTCATAACACTGGAATGATAGGAAATGTTGGCCAAATCATGCAGCCTTTAGTCAGGCAGTGCACCTAATTAAGTCAGTGGGAGATTTTCCCTTCATGCAAACTGTGGAAATGGGCCTGGTTTCTTTATTCACTCGCAGATTATGATTCCTATCTTTTTTTTTTTTTTTTTCTTTTGTGCAGTACTGGAGAATGGTTTGAACACTGCCTGTCTGTTTAATGTGATAATAATTCAGTCTATGATGTACCAAACTCCATCCTGTGTAGGGATGGAGTCAGATTTAAATTTGTGTGTTACAGTGTGCAAGAAAACCCATTCTAGCTAGCAGTAAAAGGTACTCTGGTCCCATTCCAGCAGAACACTTAATCATATGCTTATCAGTTAAAAGGATGACTCAATTTTACTGCAAATTATGAACACGCTTTTATGCCTTATTGCATCACACCCAAAATGTTTGCACCTTTAGCCCAAATTAAAATTAAGCAGAGACTGAAAGAGATGAAATGGGGGAGAGAGGTTTAGAACGAACTGACATTCCAAGCACTGCAACACACAAATGTGATATTTTGATTTTGCTAATACTTTTGAAATGGTTTCTACAACCACCTGCTTAACAGATAAGATCTCTGATTAAAAACTTAAGTCTCTGATCTTCAGGTATACTATTTTTTTTTTAAATAACCTGGGGTTTAAGTCATCCCAAATCATCCCACTTGCATTTAAATTGGTGTCATCAGTATTTCAGCTTCCTGACCTGCATACTGAGAATGTCCTAAGGTCTTTCCTTTTTCTAAAACTATTTCTCTTATTTGCTGTGGGTGACACAGTATCCAAAAAAGCAGAAACACTTGCAGTTGCATAAGGCAGTCCCAGCTGCCTGTGGGTGATGACTGAGGGAGGTTACCAGCAGCGCTACTGATGAGACTCCAGTCTGGCACACCTTCTTTTTTGCAGCCACATGCTGTCTTCTGAGCCATGGGCATGCCATACTTTTACACATTGACCTTCTTCTAATGCAATAATACAAGAAGCCTGAGAGAGATTTGTATGATAAAGTAGCAAAGAAATGAGTGCTTTGTATGGATGATATAAGCTAAGTTGATTTTTAAATGTATCAAACCAGATAACTTCAGGCATTAAGACTCAAAAGACAGTAGCTACAGACAGTTCCAGTTGCACAAATGCACACATAAACAAGAAATAATGATAAATACTTGGAAAATTACCTCAAATGGGAGAGAATCAGAAGTCTGATAAAAACAGAAGTAGGAGAGCAAAAAAGGGGAAGGACTCCAAGGACACATAAATGAGAAGATGATATTGTGTAGAAAGTTTTTCATTGTAACTCAAGAAAATACAGGGAAAGTCTGACTGTGTAAATAATAGTTCAGTGTAAGTTTCTCAGGAAAAAAATAAATCACAGTTGATTTTTTGGCTCAGATCTTTCTGGTTACTATCACTCTGTAAATATGTCATCTTTAGATTACAAACCAATATTTTTTGTGCACCCTTGAAAAAAAAAGTTAGCAATAACCTGTAAAAGCAAGTCCCCACCATCACTTTTAATGGTAGTATGAGGCAGATGCTAATGAGAGTGTGTTCACTTCCATGCTCACTAGACATATTTATGAAAAGAACCAAGAGTAAAAGCAAAGACATCCACACACAATCTTAATTAACCCCATAAATGAGAAGTGAAAGAAAAGCAATTGGTTTTTACATTTATATGTGTGAATGAAGTTTGCACAGACACCATCATTTACTTTTCTTATTTCACCTCCCATTTACAGCACTGTGAAATACCTGCCATTTTATTTAGGTTAGCTAAATAAACCAATCTGCAATCTACAAGCATCTCCTCTCGTTTCATATGGAGGTGGCTTAAACAACTGGAATTGGATCTCTGTTATTTTTTGTCTTAACTTCACCATTACAGTGCCCGATTTGGTTTGACAGAAACAACCCAGTTCCCTGTTGGTGACTATTAGAGAACTTTGTAGGTCAGACAACAATGCCCACTGCTTCATTACCTGGGGGAAAGATGATTCTTGTCATTGGACCACCATCTCTCTGGCAATGGCCTGGAGTCATATCCACCCTGCCTAATGGCAAGCACTGCACGAGGCTCCAAATTATGACTGTCATAAGGCTAGGCTTTTCACAATCAAAATAGAGAAACAGGTCTAACCAGGATACATTTCATGCCTCCAGCATCCTCACCTTTCTCAAGAAATTACAAGCCACTAGAAATCTGTGCTCTGTAATTCTCCTAAAAGGATAGCACTGCTCCCCAAACACTCTTCAGCTTTTTTGTTTAACAGGAGGTAGGTGTGTGAATGATTATGTAAAAACAGTTGTGCATGGATTTCTATCATGTGACTCTTCAATAAATACAGAGAAAAGGGAACAAATGAAATACACCATGTCAACAATTTGCAGTAGCAGAAAGCATCTATCTATCTGACTTTATCCAATACATCTAGAGGTCATTTTCAACACACATGTGCCATTTATTGCTCACAGTACAAGTATCAATGCATCACGCTTAGCTAAAATAGCTGTGGTACACTTACAAACTGAGTATGTCCGGAAGTCAGAATAATACTGGAAATTAACAATCTCTCATAAAAGTCACTGACATTTTAATGAAATTAATTGAAGAAACTATTCACTAAATATCTCGGTGAATTATTAAACCAAATACATGAAATAACTAAAATCTATAAATAATGAAATTTAAATCTGTCAGATTAAGGGTTGAATATATTATATGATAAATATTATTCAACCGCACTAATAAATTTTCTTAAGCTATCTTAATCCTGCTTGCTGGTTTTGCTAAAGTAATATATGGCAAGCACTGGGGTTTCCCTTAGAGCTTGATTTTTTATAATAACTGAACTCACCTTTTTTAAAGAAACACAGATTTACTGTCAAGAAGACAGCTATATGACAATCTTGATAAAGAAGTTGGTAATACTGTGGGCAAATTTAATAAAGAAATAAATCAAACATTAAAATAATTCTCTGAGGAAACTTACTTCATTTGAGGGGAGAAATAAAGGTTCACCAGTAACCATAGTGAGTTCATATTATTGCCATTGTTTTTATAAGTTGTTGCCATGACTTTTTTGACTTTTGGGCTAGATTGGACTTAAAACACAACAGATGGCTACAATTATGTGTCTGTAACTTTTTTTTTTTTTTTAGAATAACTAAACAGAGCACAATAAAATAAACAGGCTTATATTCCAAAGAGACTCTCGCAGTTTAAGAGAGCTATACATGGTTATTAAAAAAAACCCCAAAACTCTCTAGACTGTCTATACAATAGGAATAAAGCATAAATGAGAAATTAGTTTCACAAATGTGCTGTATTCAGCAAGCACTATTTATTCCTATAATCTAATTTCTTCAATTAGCAATTTCATGAGCACTGAATAAAATTAAATCACATTATAATTCTGTGATTATTTGAGGTCCAAGTGTGCATTCCTTTCAACAGCACAGCTTCCACTGGATTTTGTCTCAACAAGAAGTGTTATCTTGGGCTCTTTGTAGGGTGGTTTTTAAATAGGTACAGTTTAATTATAATATTTATTATCTAGAATGAGAGTTGAAGAAGATGTTGGATCAACTGCTTTTTAGAAAGAAAAATCTATTTAACTGACTCATGGTACTTAGATTTGTGTGTCAGTGGACTTAGTAAAGGGCAAAAAGAGACTTTAATAAGGAGGAAAAAGGCATGGAAAGGAAGAGAGTACTGACTAAACACCCCACTAAATCAACAACACAGTGTGAGGTGAGCATCATTGTCTCTTTAAGGCTGTGTTAGGTAACATAGATTACACAAGGTGCTTTGAAGACTGTAAATGGCCTCAACTATTGCAAAAGCAGGGTATATCTGACATGAAAAATCAGCTTAACCTTTGAACTTTCTAGCACTAGTTTTTGCTATTTTATTTTTAAACAAGGCTGTTAATTTATTTCTTCTCTACAACTTTTCAAGCTATTAAGGCATTTATAATCATAAATTTTAAACACATGTGTAGGTTACTCAAGACTTCGGATATTATTAGCAATGTCTTGGTGATGCTCTGCATGCATAGGTTAGCAAGGAAACATCCGTGACATGGGAAACAGTCTTTCTGCTCCTGTGACACCCCAGGCTTCTATGACCAACCTGTACAGCACAATCCAACAGTTTAGTTGCCCATCTGAGGCAGAAGCAGTTTTTTCAGAAGTCACTGTTCAGTGACTATGACCATACCTGCAAGACTGACATGTCAAGCTGAAGTTTTGCAACCTAAAGTCAACAGTTTTGCCCTCATTAACAACATAGTCTAGCTAAACTTCATGACCTGTGGATCCTGTAGACAAATGCAGAGCAGAGACTTGGACAGATCAGTCTGAAGCACCCATGCTCTGTGCATGTCATCTATTTCTCCTAAGAAAAGTAGCCATAACTTGGCCAAGAAGAGTCCAGTGGGGGTCTGTATCCCTAATGGTGCAGTGTCTTCATTTATGCATGTCTGTGGAACTCTATCCTTATCCCTGAGCACATTTAGCACATTTCCAAAACCACCCAATAAGCTTCAAATGGACCACAGTGGAGAGTTTTTGACATGATGGTGGCAGCACACTGAGGGATAGAGAGAGTTTATGGTAAAATGCCTCCTTCCCTCAGATGGTAAGAAAGCAGTTTCTTGATTTTGGTCCTCTTGATTCAACAATTCTGATTGATCTCATCTTTTGTTTCTCATTCCTGCTGTACACTGCTTCCATGGGACACTTTTTGCTTTGAAAAGTGAAATTTTACACTACTTATCAAGAGCAAAGAGAATTTTTAAAGTAAGAAATTATCTAAGCTGTGAAAGCAAAGGTGACAAGCATGAAAAACTTAGAAAGCATAATAAAAGCATGATAAATCACAAGACACAAGCAAGATGTCTAGTTCAGCAAAGCCTTCCAGCATATGCTAACCTTTAAACACATGCTGAAATATACTGAGGCCAATTCCTCTTAAGTACTTTATTGGATCCAGGATAAGTTGTAGAATATAGTAACAAAAAAGGCCAACAGACATGTCATGTTTTCAAGATTTATTTCTATGCATTTACTAAAACTGTATACAAAACAAGGTGATTTTGCCTTCGTGGTGTCCACAACTTTCAATTTATTATGATATCAAGCTCACATTCGCTGTAGTGCTCTAATTTTAGTTAGAGTAAAATTCTTGATAAATCTAAACATAGACATAGAACCATAGAATCATAGAATAGTTTGGGTTGGAAGGGACCTTTAAAGGTCATCTAGTCTGACCCCCCTGCAATGAGCAGGGACATCTTCAACTAGATCAGGTTGCTCAGAGACCCGTCCAACCTGACCTTTAATGTTTCCAGGGATGGGCAACCTATTTCAGTGTTTCACCACCCTCAATGTAAAAAATTTCTTCCTTATATCTAGTCTAAATCTGCCCTCTTTTAGTTTAAAACCATTACCCCTTTTTCTACTGCAACAGACCCTGCTAAAAACTTTGTCCCATCTTTCTTATAAGCCCCCTTTAAGCACCGAAAAGCTGCAATAAGGTCTCCAAGAGCCTTCTCTTCTCCAGGCTGAACAACCTTAACTCTCTCATCCTGTCCTCATAGGAGAGTATTCCATCCCTCTGATATTTTTTGTGGCCTCTTCTGGACCCGCTCTAACAGGTCCATGTCTTTCCTGTGCTGAGGGCTCCAGAGCTGAACACAGTGCTCCAGGTAGTCCAGGTACTCTCACCAGAATGGAGGGGCAGAATCACCTCCCTCAACCTGCTGGTCATGTTTCTTTTGCAGGCAGCCCAGGACACGGTTGGCTTTCTGGGCTGTGAGCTCACATTGTTGGCTCATGTCAAGCTTTTCATCCACCCTTCATTCCCCAGCCTGTATTGATACTGGGGGTTGCCTCGATTCATGTGCAGGACCCTGCACTTAGCCTTGTTGAACTCAAGACCTTCACATGGGCCCACTTCTCGAGCTTGTCCAGGTCCCTCTGGATGCCATCCCATCCCTCAGGCATGTCAACTGCACCACTCAGCTTGGTGTCATCTGCAAACCTGCTGAGGGTGCACTCAGTCCCACTGTCTATGACATTGATGAAGATATTAAACAGTACTGGTTGCAGTACAGACCCCTGAGGGACACTACTTGCCACCAATCTCCATCTGGATATCAAGCCATTGACCACTACCCTCTGGATGCAACCATCCAACCAATTCCTCATCCACCTAAACAGTTCACCCATCAAATCCATCTCCCCAGTTTAGAGAGAATGATGTGGGGAACCATGTCAAAGGCCTTACAGAAGTCCAGATAGACAACATCCATAGCTCTTCCCTTGTCCACTGATGTAGTCACTCCATCATAGAAGGCCACAAGGTTGGTCAGGGAGGACTTACCCTTGGTGAAGCCCTGCTGGCTGTCTCCAATCACGTCCCTGTCCTCCATGTGGTTTAGCATAGCTTCTAGGAGGATCTGTTCCATGATCTTCTCAGGCACAGAGGTGAGGCTGACAGGTCAGTAGTTCCCAGAGTCCTCCTTTCTACCCTTTCTGAAAATGGGTGCAATGTTTTCCTTTTTCCAGTCACAGGGGACTTCACCTGACTGCCATGACTTTTCAAATATCATGGAGAGTGGCTTGGCAACTACATCAGCCAATTCTCTCAGGACTTTGGGATGCATTTCATCAGGTCCCATAGACATATATGCTCAGGTTCCTCAGGTGGTCATGAACCTGATTTTCTCTTACAATAGGAGGGACATTGCTCCTCCAGTCCCCGTCTTTCAGTCCATCCACTCGAGAGATGTGGGAAGAGAGATTTCCAGTGAAGACTGAGGCAAAAATCTTGTTGAATACCTCAGCCTTCTCATCATCTATTATCAGTTTGCTAGTCTTGCTCATGGGGCGGGGGGGTACGATTTCTTTGACCTTCCTTTTCTGTCTAACATACCTGTAGAAGCCCTTCTTATTATTCTTTGCATCCCTTGCCAAGTTCACCTCCATCGGTGCATTTGGCCTTCCTGACCCCACCCCTACACAACTGGGCAGCGTCCATATACTCTTCCCAGGATACCTGTCCCTGTTTCCACTGCCTGTGCATTTCCTTCTTGCCCTTTAGTTTGTCCAGCAAGTCTCGACTTAGTCATGCCAGTCCCTTGTCTTTCTTTCCTGATTTCTTATACCTAGGGATTGAGAGCTCTTGCACTCTAGAGAAAGTGCCCTTAAAGATCTGCCAGTTCTGTTCTCCTCCCTTGTCCCTGAGGACAGTTTCCCAGGGGATCTTATTGACTAACTTCTTGAAGAGCTGGAAGTTTGCTTTCCTAAAATTCAGGGTCTTGACTTTACTCTTTGTCTGACTCATATCCCTCAGGACTGCAAACTCCACCAGTGCATGATCACTGCAGCCCGGGCTGCCTCCAATCTTGATGTCACCGATTAGCTCACTTGCACTGGTGACCAGTAGGTCCAGTATCACATCCCCTCTAGTAGGTCTGTCTATTAGCTGGCTTAAGAAGTTATCCTCAATGCATTCAAGGAGTCTCCTGGATTGCCTAGAGCTTGTTGTGATACTTTTCCAGCAGTTGTTGGGGTGGTTAAAGTCCTTCAGCTGAATGAGAACCTGTGGGCCCAATGCCTCCTGAAGCTGGAATAAGAAGGCTTCATAAACAGGCTTCCCTTGATCGGGTGGCCTGTTGTAGACACCAACCACAAGGTCCCTTTGTTGCCTCAGTCACTGATTCTTACCCTTAAGCTTCCAATGTGCTCATGGCTCTTCACACAATTTTTTCAGTCTGGCTATACATATATTCAAAAATGCCAAGGAAAACTGGAAAAACAAATTTGCTGTACCACTGACACTTGTTTCAGAAGTGTCATGGAAAACTGCAAAGGGTGAGAGGAAATAGTACTGTTTAAGGCTGACTAGACCAAAACTGAGATGGACACTAATTAAGTTTAATCACTGATAAACACTGGAATTTATAACTTGACTGACACATTGTGAACATGGTTCATAGAAAAATCTTTGCTGAAGGATATTCACATACACTGTACAGAGTCATTTTTGGGATTCGCCATTCCTTGAATTAAGTATAGCTTTTGCTTAGTTTGGTTAATTTTCAGCTTAATACTGATTTCTAATGCATGGGACACGTTTTGTTTCTTACTTCAATAGTTCCTTTAAAGTAATCTCTTCATTTTAATTCTGGCTAGATAAATGTTTCCTAAGAATCTTTATAAGCAGTTGAGGACTACCAGAAAAAACACCAAGGATGCCACATGAAAAGGAAAACTCTACTTCAGTTCTTTCAAATCAAATTCCATCAGCTTCTGTTGAAATCATGAACTCACCACTTTCTTTACAAGAGTAAAGCTGACACTCATGAACCCAAACACTCTCCATAAGTTTCATTTTATAAGATCTGATGAAGGATGAAACAGTGAGGTCTTAGATTTGTTTAATAGGTGAAGAGATATGACCACACCAAAGTGTAAATGGGAATTGCCAGGTTGGTGCAAAGAGTTTGAGTTCAGTCTTGCAGCCCTATTTATATGAGACTTCTCTTCTACAAGAAAACTGATGGGGGAGTTTTCTACAACTTGCTCAAACACTTCATGGAAAGGAGATTAGTTTGGCTTTAATTTAACCAACTAAATTGAGTGTTATTACTGGAAACAGCTCTAAGCTTTTCAATTCCCCTAATGAGGTCCAAACTTCTATGGATGCTATCACCTGAGACTACTGTAATATTTTATTTGGATTTAAATCTCTAACTTGGCAGCACTGCTGCGTCTCCATGGACACCTCTCATTTTAGTTTTATATTCTCCCAGGTGGTTGATTACTTATCCCCGTAACAGGATTCCTTTTCATATCGAGGAAGCTCTGACCTCCATTCCAGCACCATACTGAAATTTTAGAAGACACGGGATGTTGTTTTTGTTTGGTTTGTTTTGCTATCAAGACCAAACAATCAATTTTATTGGATTTATTTGACAGATTTTTCAAGACACCTTTATTTGCTGAGCTTCTTTGATTCTTAATGTCATTTGGAACTAATCTCTTCTGTTAACATGAAAGCAAACTAAGAGCCAAGATTTTTATGGGAGGCAGGAAACGTATATTTAAAGGAGTGCTGTGTTATCTTTTACAGCAACAACAAAGGGAATATAGACCCAAATATACCGCCAAATGACACAGCTGATTTTTTAACTGGTTTCAAGTGTAAGTCTTCTTGGAATATTTATATGGTATCAGCAAGAGCATTAAAACCTGTTTAGAACCACAACCACAAAGCAGCATTACCAGCTACCCTAACCTGGCCAGAATTCTAGCGGGTCTCAGATCAGTTGGAAATGTCATAAGAAGAAGCTGTTTCTCAGAAGAAACTACTAACACTTCCCTTTGTTTAAAACTTTCCCTCTGTTTTATGTTTTATGAAAAGTAGAAAAAAAACCATCTAGGCAATCATTTTAATGAAATTCTTGAGATAGATATGTAAATAAATAAATAAATAAAACCAACTTTTCATACACAAGGATATTTCTAGACCATGATACCATTCTGTGTGACAGATCCTACTGGAACAGTTCCCTAAAGCAGTGTAGAGAGAAGCATTATACTGTCCAGAGAATCTTCTTCCAATTTTGGAATAAAATATGTTTATTTACACTAATTGGTCTCTATGAACTGTTGAGGAAAAGTTGATTTCTACAGTGCTATTAAGATTCTAATATAATAATTATTTCTTGAGATATATGCTTTGTGAAACAGTAGATCTAAAAATGCTATCTGAGAAGGCAAGGTTGAGCTCATTTAAGAAACATACTTAACAGACAGCATATTGCTTCTATAAAAGAAAAGAGATATCAGTTAAAACAAGGGAAACAAATTTCACAATGTTTATACTTTCTGCCTAATAAAAGGATGAAGGAGAGCATAAAA
Organism: Strix uralensis; assembly: GCF_047716275.1. Classification (NCBI taxonomy): domain Eukaryota; kingdom Metazoa; phylum Chordata; class Aves; order Strigiformes; family Strigidae; genus Strix; species Strix uralensis. The sequence goes on from NC_133974.1 coordinate 27,839,254, forward strand.
AACCCCAAACATCCAAAATAAAGGGCAAGCTCTAATAAGTTAAAAAATAATTTGCTTGTATCAGCACATGGTTTCTGTAGTTTCAATAGACTTCCTCAAACTATGCAATAGAAAGAAGGGTGTCTTTTGAAAAACCATTTGTGTTCTGTTCTTCCTTAGGCAAGGTAAGAATTTAGAAGTTTTGGGGTAAATTTTCTCAGCTTTATTCTGCACAAGACAATTTGTGCAAGAACACATTCTCCTTCCTAAAGCTCACCACAAGCTAGAGAGAAAACAGTTTAATTGAATTCCAACAGCATATCACTGTCCTGTCTTTTGGTAACTGTTTCCTTTCATCCAAATGAATCACTAACTCTTTATCTTAACAGAATAAAAGAGACTTCTTCCATTCTTAAACATTTGTGGTAATTTAGGATTTCTTAAGGAACAGTGAATTCTTATTCATGGTGGGCCAGCATAGTCCAAGCATGCCAAGGAAATTGCTTTTTTTGGGAACTGGGGGACAGGCTTGTTACTAAGCTGCAGAAGCTACTCTGGGGACTGTCCCTGATGCCAAAAGTACAGAGGTGCTTTTGGGTACTGTTAGAAAGTCTCCTCTGTCAAGCAAAACAAGGTATCTGAAACCAATTTATGCTGAGAATATGCACCCTCTTTATGCTCAGCCAGCCCATTTCCTTCTCCAGAACTGCATATCCTATTCTTTCACTGGAATCATCAGATCAGATTCATCCAGACTAGAAATATATATAACTCAGATAGGTTACCCCACCCAATGGCAGCAGCTCATTTTAAGAGTTTAAAAGAGGTGGTAAGAACTGTGCCTAAGAAAGCCTATACAGGGAGCAGCATGCTGCAGCTGACGTAGATGCAGATATCTGAAATGGGAAGTGATGAATTCACCTGGCTCCTTTTCCATCTCTGGCCACAGTCCCGTGGACTGGCATGTGCTCAGTTACCTGGGAAACGTTACACGGACCAACCTGACACGTGAAGAAACAGTGACAGAGGGTAGCGTTCTCATTCACGATGCAGAGATGCTGCATGCCCTCCCTGGCATAAGTGTGCTCTCTGGAGACATTCTCTACAAAAATTAAGGGAGATCATACTGCCTATGTGCAAGGATCAATTTTGCAAAGGTCTGTAACAGATTTTCCCATGAGTAGCAAAGGTCATATTCTGACTAAATTGCCTTTTCTTACCCATTTCTCCCCAGCGTAATTTCATATTCTAACTTCAGAACACCAGACAGCAAGAGTCACTCAAAGAAAAGATCCCAGATTTTTTTTTAAAGATGGAATAAATAACTCATTTTCTCTAGGCTTTCTTGGAAATGGCTGAAACTTCTCAGCCAAAAATTTCCAAAAAGTTCAGCCTGAGGTACAGCCAGGATATAAAATACTACCCTGAAGAAATGTTACAGTTCAGAAAATCATAAGGGGCTAAAAACTGGGGGTTAGATCTGGCAACATTAAAAGTAGAGGTGTTTCTCTTAGTCTCAATAACATACAATTTACATAATATCTAGGAAACATTTCAAGTCACAAGGACAAGTTAACTAAGTGTAACTAATTAAGGCAAACTAACTGAGCTCCAAGTGTTGTTTTATTTGGAAACTTTCTACTGATACTCAGCAGTTCATCTGTTCTGTGGATATAAAACAATAGGGTTAAGTTTTGCTGGAGTCTTTGACACCCTTTTTCTTTCCACTGAATGTTTTAGAATACATTATATCACCCTCAACCTGAGAGGTAGCTGGGTTTTTCAATGTTTCCAGTCTGCAGATGTTATTGAAGCCAAACTTGTATGGAAAACATTCGCAGTAAACAATGGCATTAGCAACTGCAGCATTGCCTGATGGTCAGAGAAGCACTTAGGGAAAAATAAGTCAAAGCATAGATACATATTTACATACATGTGTGTACGCTAGAGAGAGGGGGATTTCTATGTATATGTGCAGTGCATACTTGCTGCATTATTCAGTGAAGATTCCAGCTGCTGGAACTGCAAACGGTCTAGCAAGAGCTGACAAAACAAAGATTACTGCTTTGTCACGGTGTTGTACCAAAACCACATTAAATTGAGCATCCATGAAAATATTAGTGAAAATTATTACTAGGTAAAAAGCTTGCCATACAGCAATTCGATATGCTACCTAATATAAAGCACTTAAAATACATATAGTATATTATACATACAGTCTCAAAACATGATACACATTGTAATGGAAATATTATAATAATAGTATTTGCATCAGTTTCATTTCACCTTTGCAGCTTCTTTTGGGTTAGTAGATTTTTCTATGTATTTATGTCATGGAAATTTCTATAATCCGTATACAATTTCAATGTCACCTATGCACAGGAGAATTTTGGAATCAAACCTTTGTGATTTAATTTTGACATTTATTTGTAGAGAGAGTGGGCCTACATACTCAAAAGAATCTGGATAATGTATGACCAGACACACTTTTAATAAATAAAACCTCTGCAGTTGTGGGCAAAACACAGTATTTAAATCCAGTAATTGTAATTTTTGTATAAATGGCTGAATATTCTGGTCCAAAGTATCTTCTGCCATCTAGTGGGCAACATGTCTCATAGGCTGTCTTCAGGCAAGGTTCTTCCATGCTGCTCTGAGAGTACTGTAGTTGATCATTGGTTTTCCTCTTAGCTGGGCTTCAAAGGAATTTAATACCTCACATAAACAAGTCAGAACTGTCAGTTCTAAAATGCAATATATTATTGTATTTACAGACACAGTCACAATCCTGACCTTGAAGTATACCTTGGAAAGCTGTGCTGGGTACTTTTGTTGGAGGAAAGTGACAGGAATCCAAGAGAGCTCCTACAATGTTCCTCCACACTCCCAGAGTCAAGCCATAAAGGATATTACAGCTTAAACTCACAAAGACTGTGCACAGAGAAGGGCCAATGCTAGATTCAGGAGCCCTGAATTCAGCAGAGGTTGTTCTGATCTACATTGAATATGAAAAATCACAGTTCAGGCCTATCCAAATTGGACATTTTATCCTCATTATGTCACTGACTAGGTAGGTGTTACTCTTCTGAAATCCCTCACTGACCTCAGAACTGGGCCAAATTCCGGCCACAAGGACTCACGTTCAGGATCAAGGTGTAAGAGACCCTGGTGTCACAGTAAGGGTCATCAGGAAAGGGTATGTGTGGTGGGCTGGCCCCTGCTATCAGCTAATCTCCCACACAGCCACTCGATCATTCCCCGCCCCGCCCCCCCCCTCCCCGCCCCTCCAGTGGGACCAGGGAGAAAAGAGGACAAACAGAAGTGAGAAAGCTCATGGGTTGAGATGAAGACAGGGAGACCAATTACCAAGCACTGTCATGGGCAAAACAGACACAACCTAGGGAACTTAATTCATTGTCAGTTAAAACAAATATTTAATTATTGGTACAGGTATTGGGAAACAAAAAAGATAAACACCAAAGCACTTAGGGAAAAAACCACCCCTCCTCCTTTTCCAGGCTCAGCTTCACTTCAGGCACATCTCATCTCCTTAATCTGGTCTCCACTTCATTCTTTCCCTCCAGCCACTTCTCCTCCCTCCTTGTTCTTGCCACAGGTCACACTCCCTTTGGTGACGTGACGGGTGGCACAGGGGATGGGGGTCAGTGCATGGTGGTTTCTCTCTGACACTCCTTCCTTCTCTCACTTTTCCTGTGCTCCAGCATGTGTCCTCCATGGGCTGCAGTCCCTCTGGGGGTGTGCCTGCTCTGCCATGGAGAACCTTCTGCTCCTCTGACCTTGCTGTTCCCTCTGTTGTTCCTTACTCAGTTCCATCCTCCTCTCTCCCCCTCTCTCTTCACCTGTGTGTCCCCCAGTGGTTTTGCCCATTCTTAAATATATTTTCCCTGAGGCGCCACCCCCTTGGCCGGGGGGCTCAACCGTGCCCTGCTGTGGGTGGGTTGGAGCCGGCTGGAACCGGCTGTATCCGGCACGGGGCAGCCCCGGCCGCTTCTCAGAGGCTGCCCTGCAGCCCACGCTGCCAGCGCAAGGGCACCCCCCACCCAGTATAGCTTGAGATCTAGAGATTAATATTAATCTAGGTTTTAATTAGTTATTTTTTATAATATTGAAAGTAGCAGTAAAGGAAATAATACATCCTATATTGGAAGATTATTTATTACAGTAAAAATAAAATTAATACTAGAGTAAGGCTAATCACGCATGTGTTTGTTACATTATTTGTTTTCCCTCCACAGGGTCCCTAGTAACTAAAAGCATCAGGAAAATATTTATTTACTGTTCCTGTCTGGCTCAAACCCACCCTTTTTCAAGTGACACAATGGTCTAAACATTTACACTAAATCTAGCAAACAAGTGTGAAAACAACAACAAAATAAAACACACTCACTGACCTAATTTCTACTGGGTGATAAAATATCTCTGTCTTGGGTATGAAAGCAGTATCCAGCCCTCTCCTCTGTGGCCATCTTGTGAACTCCCTCTAATCCTGAAACAGAGACAAGAAAACACCTGAAACTCCCGTTTATGAACTTTTGTCTTAACTCCCCTGTATATGCCACAGCTGTTCCTCCCAGGAGCAATCCTGTTTCAGGTGGCCAGGTAGGGCTGTGGGGCAAGCGGATTCACTGGAGGCACACCAGAAGATGGCTTTGGTTAGCTTCGAAAGCTAGCAGTTAACATTCAGTTGAGGATTAGCCAACTGTCCTGCATGCCAAACGGAAAAAAGAGATGAAACAAACTGTTCGGTGTTCACATCTGAACTTCACATCATATATTTCTCCTAACAGAAAATGAGCAGGAGAGAAAGGAAGGGACAGCCAAAGTTGTATTAGCTTAGGTCTCAAAGCTGCTGTCCTCTCAAGTCACACAGGAAGGTACACTTTCCACTAAGGAGCTTCTCAAGCAATTTATAGTTACTGTCATTTACAGATGTAACTTCATAGAAAACACCCAATTTGTTAGTTGATCTCAAGCCTACAGACTTGTTCAGAGCATAATTACAGCCAAAGGTCAGCACAGAAATATTTGGGAGATGCATCTGGCATGTGAATACCTGCTACAGCTGGTACAGCTCATGCTTGATTTAGAGCAGAGACTCAGCTGCCGATCTTCCACATCCACAGTGAGTGTTTACTAGTATTTGCCATTTTTCACTGGCTGAAAAAACTAGACATCAGCTACCTAAGCAGCTGGCCTGAATTAGGATTTTAACTCCAGAAGAAGAAATATAGATGACGAGAGATCTGGATCTGGCACAAGCACAGCAGATTAGGAACTGCACTGCAATATTAAAGTTCTTTAAAAACATACACCAAGATGAATTTACAGCTAACTCTACTAGCAAAACATGAAAGGGAATCCAAGTTTAGCATTAAGCCTGAGGAAAAATTACTATTATTTTCTTTTTAATATTATCAGACTCATTAAGACTTTTATTTGATTGAAAATCCAAACACAAATTAACTGAACCACCTTGCCATTCAAGGCTGATTACAAATCTTTGACAGAGAAGAACAGTCACTATTACAGATAACATAATGAAGCAAATAGATTAAAAATATTTTTCCCCCTGAAAACTATGTAGGAACAAAATAATAACAAGAAAAAAAAAAAAAAAAGACGAAGAATAAAAACAACTAGTTTATTCCAAGATCGGAATGTTTTTTTCAAATGTGTTCATCAAGATTCTGGATGGACATGTCATTTCAATTTTCTATGTCTCTGAGACCATTGTTAAACATAGGTGTTGCGACCATCTCTGATATGTTGCAAAGCTTCATAAGATAATTTTAAAATTTATTAAAATTGACCAACAAGAAAAGGGTCAAAAGAGAAATCAAGACTTCATGGCTTCCAGCCTTAGCCTCTGTCCCAGACTAAAAGGCAGTTCAGCAAGAAAACAAAATGCATCATTTTATCCTTTGATTAATTTGTTATGACTGCATGGGTGTATTGGAAAACCACAGATTGCTGTCTTGTTTAAAAATTATAATGTGATCATAGAATTAATGTTGCAAATCATCCTGATGAAGAAGCAGAAATAAAGGTCTATAGCTGATCTTAAAACTGACATTTTTTCTTGATTCTTTTGCCTAATCAGACAGCTTTAGCTTTTTCTTACTTACATTTATAATTAAACAACTCTCAAATTTGTAGCATGGTCTTTTCCTTATTTTCCTGACTCAGCAGCAATCAGGTGCAAAGCATAGTTTAATACGGATAAGATAAAGCTGTCCTAGTGAGATGGGGATCTAGGGACTCTTCCTTCTTTCATTAGGAGGTGTATTCACTGTCTTCCCACACTTGTGCAACCATATCTTTATATCGTCATACACAGCAGGGACTAGCTTCCCTTGAAGTATTAATATCCCAAAATAGAATGTAGAAAAATCAAAACAACCTTAGCTTTCTGCAGCATGTGCCAAAATATTTATCTGTGTTGAAAATTACTGTCTTTTTAAGGGTCAGCTTTCTAAGGTGAATTTCAACCTGACTGCAGCTAACAACTTCAGAATGAAAAATAGGAAGAGTTTTTAAACGAAATTCACTACAAGTTTACTTTAGACAATATTTTTTTGTAAATGGACTGCAAGAAATATTTTGTAGTTTTTTTATTTGTGAAGTGCTTACTTTAGCATACATGTAATAAATAGTAATAACCACTCTAAGTAATAGCATAGACTGACCTTTAAGCTCCACAAGAGTCATACTGAACAAGAGCTGGTCATAACTGTATGTTTAATTACATTCTCCTTTTAATTACCATTTAATCAAACAAATGTCTTCTATAATACTGTCCACATCCTCTTAAGCAATCAGTGCTTTTTTTTTATATACAACCTTACTAAAAAGGTCACAACAAAAGTAAGCCATTAAGTTATCACAGATAAGCCTGGAAGTAATTATGTAAAGCCAAACAAATCCTGACAGAGGAATTAAACAAATCAAAGTTCATTGTTAGAAGGACTAGAGCCTGACCCGGTAACCTCATGTATTTGTTCCTCAGATTCCATGAGAAGAGAAAAAGACGTCCTCAGAAACCCAAGATAAGAAAGATTAGTATTAAACATGTTTATTAGCATGGCAGGCTTTCATGACCAAGGAGAGTTGGACCCCATTGTACCAGACACTGCAGAGGCACAGAGCAGCAAGTATAACACCATTGTCAGAAAGTCACTCTATTACTTTACCCAAAATTTACCCAAAATAGGAATCATCTGTTTAAAAAAGGCAAGTTTTTAAAACTTCATTAGCATAATTTTAAAAATTCAGAACCAATCCCAAAATTAATTTGGACATAGGGACTGGTCCATTTCTCATCAGACTGGATGTAATTGTGGGTGGGTGTAGACTGGGTTGTGGGAGGTGGTGTGGTTTTTTTTGTTTGCTTTTAAGACACTTGAGATTTTTATATACACTTCAGAAAAATGTATGCATTTAAGCAAGCCTCTTTTTTTTAACAGATTGACTGTATTTTTAGCAGGAAAATTATTGTATGATGTCTATCATGTGACAAATGTAATATGTGAAGAGTCAGTTTTACTAGCTTTCATAATACCATGATCAGCCTTGATCAACCCTTATGGAAGAGTTGAAGACATATTCTAAAGAGCTAATACAAACTCAGAGTTGCTTCTTACGAGACCAAATGAAAGTAAGTAATCAAAATCTGCTGTTGACCACACTTTTTTGGACACAGATGCAATTTAATCAAACTAGACATTAGAAATCAAACTTTTACTTGATTGAAATCAGTGAAATGTCCCCTAAAATCTATAAAATCTGGTATGAAGGTCTGCCCCTTGATTTTTAAACTTGTTTTTGCACAAGGTACAACCAATAAAGATATTTCACCTCAGTGTAGTGTCTGTCTTATTAATATAAGCACAATTTATTTTTGTAAGATTATGTTCATTTTCCTCTCTTAGCTTAGAGATAAAACAAGAGAGATATTTCAGTCACACAGGGAGCCAATAGCCCCTAAATGTGACTAGTCTCTGTAACAATTTAAATGTATTATTTCCATTGCATGAACTCACAAAGGTTCAGAAAACCTTTATAACACACTAGTATTGAAAGGTACAATAGTTTTCAGTTCATTGAGATCAATAGGTTGATTCCAGGAATTTCATTTCAAATGATGCAAGATTTTCTGCTCAGGGCTGTTAGATTTTAAATAGTAGACAAATTCAAAATTTTGTACACCAGATGGCAATGTATTCTTAAAAATGGCTGAATGAACTGTTTCACGGAGATCATTAGATCATTGCTTCTTATTTCCAAGTAGTTTATCTATAGGACTGTATTGATTAACCTGTCACTGGAAGTGAGACCAACCCAGAAGACACTGATACAATTGCTCTGATGAGCAGATCTGAATCTCCACCTGAAACTCTCAGCAGAGACCTTCTTTTCCACAGGGTAGAATTTCCACTTCCTTTTTAAAGGGCAATTTTTAGTATTATATACTCCAATTAGCTTATGTAGAGATTTCAGATTTGTATGAATAGTTGTATTGTAGGCACTTTTTTATTTGAGAATTTCTAAAACAGTCTAATGATAAAGTGTGCTCAAAACAAAAAGCCATAGCAAAACAGCATTAGTGTTCAGCTGTGCAAGTCTGCAAGTCTACAGGGGTTGATCTGACAACATTCAGCCTTGTACTAGACCTTGTCATCTCTATAAAGTTGTCAAAGAAAGGTGTCTAGAGACATTCAATAGAAGAAGAGGTCAAGGCATATGTGAAACCCTAAAAATCTCCATCTATGTAAGAAAGAAAAAAATCTTGAATGTATTTATTAGACTTTTCTTCTGAGAAGTAACATAGCTAACAGCTAAGCCACAGTGGCACACAACTTGCACGGTGATTGTGTGTTTTAAAATCCTAGAAATAGAAGCCTAAAAATCATATAAGTATTTAGCATACCACCATAATAATTAAAACTGTTTCTCATACAAATTCCTTTCTTCATCTCCATACAGTGAATTGGTTTTAGTCTTGTTATTCCAGTAGGGAAGAATACTGAAATGAGTCTTCAAACATAGTAAGAAAAACTACACCCTTCCCCATGGAAAGAGATCCAAATAAATGTTTGTTCCAGCAACCGAAGTTTCACCATCCCAGACACAAATATTCCCTTACAGTTTATGTGATCTTTGTCTCCCAGTAGCAGGGACTTATGTGTCACCAGATATCCAGTGTGGACCCAACCTCCCTTCCAAGGTCTTGGTCAGATCTCAGCTTTCTACAGTGATGGCTGGGAAACTTCCTGATGGTCTTTTCCAAAGGTCCCATCTTAGTCATCCAGCTGGAAGCCAGTATTAATCCTGCTTATCATAACAGCTCTGTTTCAGTGCAATTTCAGGTTCCTGCCTTTCACTACCTTTCATCAGCTCCACCCAGGTAGACCACAGCCTGGCTTGCCACAGATTTGCAGCTTCATAGAATCATAGAACCACGAGATTGGAAGGGACCTCAAGCATCATCTGGTCCAACATTTCTGGCAAAAGCATGGTCTAGACAAGATGGCCCAGAACCCTGTCCAGCTGAATCTTAAAAGTGTCCAATGTTGAGGAATCTACCACATCCCTGGTGAAATTATTCCAGTGAACTATGAAAAATTTTCCTCTTGTGTCCAATCAGAATCTCCCCAGGAGTAACTTGTACTCCTTACCCCTCATCTTTTCCATGTGACTCCTTGTAGAATGGGAGTCTCCATCTTCTTTGTAGCCATCCTTTAAATTGCAGAACATGGTGATGAGATCTCCCCTAAGCCTTCTCTTCTCATGGCTGAACAAACCCAAATCTCTCAGTCTTTCCTCATATGGCAGGCTTCCTAGTCCTTTGATCATCTTTGTGGCCCTCCTCTGGACCCTCTCCAGTCTGTCCACATTTTTTTGTATAGCAGGGACCAAAACTGAACACAGTATTCAGGTGTGGCCTGAAAAGGGCTGAGTAGAGTGGGGCAATGACTCCTTTATCTCTGCTGCTGATGCCCCTGTTGATGTAACCCAGCATCCTGTTGGCTTTCTCTGTCACTGATGCAGCAGCACACTGTTCACTCATATTAAGCTTGTTGTCCACCAGGACCCCCAGGTCCCTTTCCACAGAGCTGCTCCCCAGCCAGGGAGGTCCCAGTCTGTGCTGCACTCCTGGATTATGTTTTCCCAGGTACAAGGCCTTACACTTGACCTTGTTGAATTTCATAAGGTTTTTGTTAGCCCACTCCTCCAGCCTATTCAGGTCTTCCTGCAGGGTGGCTCTCCCTTCCAAAGTGTCCACTTCCCCACTCAGTTTGGTATCATCAGCAAACTTCAGTGTTTGGCTGCCAGCCGAGTTCAAACCACAAACTTTAGAAGATATTAAATAGTGTTGGGCCCAACATCGATCCCCGGGGGACCCTGCTTGTGACAGGCTGCCAGTTTGAAAAGGAGCTATTTACCACTACCCCCCAGGTTGGCCTGTCAGCCAGTTCCCCACCCACCACACAGACCTCTTGTCTAGACTGTAGCACATCAGTTTCTCTAGGAGGAGACTGCGGGGGACAATATCAAAAGCCTTGGAGAAATCCAGGTAGACAATGTCCACTGCTTGCCTGACATTAACCGAGCAGGTTACTTTATCATAGATGTCGATCAGGTTTGTCAAACATGATTTGCTTTTGGTGAATCCATGCTGACTCTTCCCAATCACGTGCTTCATTTGACTTGTGACAGCCCCCAGGAGGATACGTTCCATAACTTTTCCAGGGATGGAAGTAAGACTGATGGGCCTATAATTTCCTGGATCCTCCTTGTAGATGCCCTTCTTGTAGATGGGGGTGACTTTATCCTTCTTCTAGTCTTCTGGGATATCCCCTAATCTCCACGACTCCTTGAAGATTATGGAGAGTGGCCTCACGACAACATCAGCCAGATCTCAACAGCCTCATGTGGGTAACATCAGGGCCTATCAATTTGTAGGGGACAATCTCCTGTAATAGTTTGCATACCAACTCTTCTTTCACTGACGATGGGTCTGTGTTTGCATTGACCTGGATTTTTGTTCCCAAGGCCTGTTCTTATATCTAAGAATGTATAATTACCTCTTTTCCAAAACCCTTGAGAAAAATGTTTAACGAAAAGTAGATAGTCATGGTTCTAAGGCTGTGTGTGGGGTTGTTCTCTGGGTTGCCCACAATGTTTTATACGCTATGTAAGCAAGTTGTATGGGATGCCATCTCAGTTTCGCTAATCTAAGTGCTGGTTCTTCGTGCTTATTTCAGTCAATAAACAAATAACTATAGGTTTCATTTATATAAGGAATTATGTCTTACAATTATTGATCTAAAAATGCATTTATGAAATAAATTCTGTGTGCCTGAACAGTGGAAACTACATATTGGTTTTAGTTAATGTATACATATGTTGTCCATATGGCTAGAAGTTTTAAGCCTGTCCTGAACACTTACAAATATTTTCCAATAAATCCTCTGTGTTATTCACCCTCCCTACTCTTCCTGATACAAGGATTTATTGATTTTTATTTAAAAGTGAAATATTTTTTAAATGTGAGTTTTACATACCAGTCCCTCTATGCTGCAATATTTTTAAGGGATTTTGGATACATTTTTGGGTTTAGGTGGGCAATCAGAACTCTACCAAGACTTGAGTCTAGCTTCTGTTTTCACAGAATAACAAGTTCAATTATTCAAAGATTTGATTTTAATGGGATCATACTCATTGTAATATTCACTTATCTAGGTTATTTTCCAAACAGGGAAATAAACATCTATTAACAGAGACTGAAAAAACAAGTTACACACAGTGATCATTGTGTGCAAATTCAATACAATTCCACAGATTGTGAAGGACATACAAAGAGTTTAGGTCAAAGAAATAAAAGCTGTGACTATTTTTAACCCAGCTCTAACTTCTTTGCCCTTATGTACTTGCAGCAGCCCAAAATAAAATTAACCACTTACATAAAAAAGCCAGAGTCCAAACCAATGACATTTTCCTCCATTTTGGAACATTTCTGACCTGAAAACTGTTTTCATCTAGCCCTAACAAGCAGAGACAATGCTGCAAGTATATTGGGATAAAAATACCATATAACACACAGTATATTTTTATTATGCCTACCTTTACAGCTACAGGTAGTACATTCCTGAACCTTAACCACTCACGTACTCATTACAGTCTCAACGATAAAGACAGGGAACTTAACTTAGACAGCAAAACCTGGCTGGGAACCTGCCTACAAATGTTGGTACTGATTCATACTGCCATCTCTGCTGCTTCTAAGGCTGTTAACAGTACCCAAGTCAATTAGTCTAAGCAAGCTCAGCTGTGCCTGCACAGATAGGGTCACATTTTAATTGCATGAGGATTTTTAATAGTTTGACCATGTATTTTAGAAGTACTGGGGAATAACTGAAGAAATTGATGAATGAACTTCAGAAAGCTAAGATTGACAGGTTTCCACCTGCTATAGCATTTCTCCTTTTTGAATTTCACTCTTTATTCTCAGGCCTCCTCCATTTAGCTCTTCTCAGTGAGTAGGCTTTGCTAAAAATAGCAAAATACTCTGGCAAATAAACTTGTGAGCTGACATTATTAAAGAGAGTTATGGCTCAGGTAACCTCCATTTGTGAATAACCAATGCAGAGTATCATAAAATACTGATTTTCAGAAATTTTGTGCAGTTACCCACTCTTCCCCCTGCAAGTCAATCCTTTTAGGGATCTGAAATTGGTTATGAATCACTCCTGAGAATATGGGCTTTTTTTACTAGGTCATCCCAAAGAGAAACTCTGCAGAAGAGGTAGAAGCTGCCCCTTTAGAACGTGCCTGTATCTTCATTTTATAGCAGATGGTAATTAGGTAATTAGTCTGTACCAAAGCAATTACAATAATTGGCAATTTACCTCAGCTTATGGTGATCAGATAACGGTCTGCAAAAAGAGAAAACATTGTATTATTAAAATACATTATTTTAATACTAGAGTGAAATTGTTTACCATGAGGTAAATGAATAGACCTATGTATGCAGTGCCAGTTCTGGAAAATAATACTCAGCAATTTACATTTAGATCAAACAATGTAACATTTCCTAACTGATTAGCAAGGTTTTATTTATTTCAGAAATCAGATATTCAAGAAAGACAATGTCATATATTTAACACTAAGAAAGCCTGTTACTTTCCCAGTAAATTTTAGGAAATTATTTGAGGACTATGCTGTACCACACTGTGAGTTGTAGTTCATCTGTCCCAGTTCCTCTAAGCATTGTGTTTTCAAGGAGAAGGTTTGTAAGCACAGTTCGAAAGCAAGGCTGTAAGCAACTGACTTTATTGCTGAATGTTTTACCAACAAGAAAATTATTAGTGTCCTTTGAAGCAAAGCAAGAAAACATTTTGTTGTAAATTATTTTGCATGTGAAATTTAACTTAAATGATACTGACTGAATTTACTGCACTCTGACCTCCTAAGTTTGCATAAATCATGGCAGTAGATTCAAGTGCTTGAAAAACATCTAGTACGAAGTGAAATTCTTCATTAACTGAATCCCACAGTCCATGTGAATGTTGTAATTTCCCTCCCTTTCATTTCTACACTATTCTGAGTTCCTTTAGCACCTGCAAGAGATCATGATGCTTTCCTGAAGTGAGACCTTCAGGGAGGAAAATCACATCACCAAACTTCAAGCAAATATCTCAGTTTCACTAACATCTGTATACAGCTAATAGAGATAAACAGGGCCCTCCACAGCATAGTTCTGAATAGGCGCAATGGACTGACTCCTATAGTAGTGTCTCTTTTTTGGCATAGGAGTTGAATTTAATTTAAGCTTTTCTTTGAATTCCTTCCTTTCTCTTATGGTTTCCTATACATGGGAATATAAGGAGACTGCCCCTTACTTAGATATTTGAGTTAGACGCCTACAACTTGACAACACGGAACAAGCCACATGTCCCTCCCGAAACTCTAGTAATTTAGACTACCTGTTGCATTTTCATGGCTTCAGCTCAAGACACTTTCACTGGTTAGAAATATTATGACATTCTGTCACCATCATGTAAAGCAATATCTCATTTCCCTTTACAGGTAAAATAAGGCATTTCTTTGGTCACCTTTTGTCTTTATTAATTGTTAAATAAATGTTCATTTTAATGAAAAGTGAAAGAAGACGTCACATTATACTGCAGTCAGGTATATCTCTATAACAATTTCATTCTAGTCTTCAAAACCCAGGTGAAAAGAGTGACCTTCGTCTACTTCTACAATAATATTAGTTCTTGAATCTTCCTCTTAAAAATGTTTAGGATTGCTCTCCAGATATAACCTCAAACAACAAATGACTTGATATAATTAAAACCTAACTTACTGTGGTACAGAAAAAACCCCAAACCTCTCTATTTGTCCTAATCTTCTTTTGGGACATTGATGACATGAATAAGAGGATCTAGCTGGCCAAATTTTTTCCTACCTTTTAGGCACTGATTTCTTTAGTAATGTTGGGTTACAGTTCCCTATATCCTTAATTTGCTGCATAAGTAAAAAGCCTAAATTCTAAGCAATTAGCAATCCCAATTAAATCAGCATATCTGGTAAAGATTTTATTAACAAATAAAACATCTTTAGTAACAAAAGTATTCATCCTGATGCGCAGGGGCATGGTTTGATAACAACATCCCGTGATGCAGCTGCTAGTTCTGAACTCTTGGCCAGAAAAAAATTACCCTGAAATCTGCGACACATTAAGTACATCTTGTGGGTCAGACAGCAACGTTTCTATGTTGCAAACACAAGTGTTTAGTGCATAATATATTAACTGTACATTGTTAAACACAGAGCAGTGGAAACTTGCATCTAACCATGTATGGTAAATTAGAGTTTATATTTCAGTTCATTTGAAAAGTAAGGGGAGAGGAAGAGCCTACAATAAACACTTGTCCACTTTGTTAAACATCATCAATAAATGACCCAGCAGTGCAGTTCCTATTTAAGGGTATAATGTTATTGCACATAGTCTCCTGACAGAACAAAGTCAAATAAACTTGGGGCCACTACACACTTCTCTTGTCTGCTGTCACTCTTCTCACTGATGTCCACATATAACCACATTGGCCTACTGCTGGGAACACCTATTGTCCGGGGTGCGATTGCTTCCCAGTGCAGTACAGAAATCCATGTTATCACTCAGCAGAGAATGTACTTTGCCCATAACAAGTATTTAAGAATAGCAAAAGGAAGTACTTTTTCACACAACACGTAATTACATTTTGGAACTCATTGCCACAGGATGTTGTTAAGGCCAAAAGCATAAATGGAGTCAAAGAAGAGACCAGACAAATTCATGGAGAAGGGGTCCACCAGTGGCTATTAAAATATGACGGTCCAGATGCTGCCTCTAGCTCAGGAAATCCCTAAGCCACTGATTGCCAAAAGCCAAGGAGAGAGGAATGGACATATAACAGCAAGATAAGGCTCAGTACTGGTGTGTCATTCTTTTGTCTGGATACTTAAAAAAAAAAAAAAAAAAGAAAGAAATCAGTGTTATATGGCATACTGTCAGTCCTACCCACAAACTTTTGATCTCAAGGTAACCAAAAGTTAGCCCAATTTGGCAAAGAACTCATGAAGTTGGTGGAAATAGGAAGATCAACAGAAGACAGGTTTTTTTAATGCCTCAAAGTTGCAGCATCATCTCAGCTTTTATTAAATATCTACCCAAGACACAAGTATGTAGGAGATCTGACTGCATTGAAACTCTGTTCACAGAGCTATGTGCTATTATCATTTATAAATTTTGAATAACCCATTAAAGTAATTGCAATTGAGTGAAAACTGTAGTGAAGCATATAATGGATATCTACACTCAATGTAGATTTAAGGTCACATTAAAAAACCTAAATAATCCAAAACTCAGAGTCAATCCAGCTGCTGAAATGCAATCAATACATGCCATGAAATAAATAAAGGAGAAAAACCACCCTTAAAACCAATAAGAAACAAAGTTGTTTACATTTGATAGTCAAAATGTACATTTTGCATTACCGTTCATTTCTAGTCACGTGCCATAAAGTCACATCTGCACCAAATGTTCTACTCCCTCTCTTTGAACTCGTTTGAAATGTTTCCTTGGTCTTTTTAAAGGAGTGTAAAAGTGGACTCAGACAACTAATTCAAGATCTGTTTTGTTTCTTGCCAAGATTTCCTTCCAGATTATTAAGAGGGCCTCAAAATTTAGCTAAACAAAATAATAGTGTTGGAAAAAAAATTAGTGATTCATTTGAAAAAAACATGTTTCTTGGCAAAAAAGAAAGGAAACTAATAGGAGACAAAGGCAATAACTGAAGTACTTCCTTATAGAAATAAGCATGCATATATGTCAACACTGATTTCTTATAGTCAGCACACATGATATGAAATTGTATTAACTCTTTGTGTGTTGTACCATATATATGGCAGACCACTACAGACAAAACCATTTGAAAAAGCCAATGCTGGTTCATGACTTAACCTTTTATCCAGCAAAAAATCTTCATGGCATTCCTCAGAGAGCTAGAGAGTCTATAAAGGATAGAAATAAAAATCTGTCTTGTTAGAAGTTATTGCCCATTGGGGAAACTCTAAACCTGAACACAAAGCATCAGTATAGAAAGACTACAATGCTTGGCCGGGAAACAAGCATGCCTATGGGATTGCTTTTTGGATTGAATCTGACTTCAGTACATTTATTTCTGAATCTGAAAATTTCTGGCCAGTAATAGTCCAAAACCACAATTTCATCTTTTAATATTACATCAAAAGTGTTTTGTATACCGCCCAACTTACAGTACCTTATAAATGGAAATAAATCAATGAGAAAGCCCTGAAGACCAAACTTATTACAAACGGCTCAACCCTGAAACGTTTGCTTGTAGTCTCACTTACTTAAACAAGGCAGTTCATATGTTTAAGTGCGAAGGCTCAGAACACCCTGGGGAAAATGAAGAGTGGATAATTGTTTCTAACATATCATTTACATGTTATGGGCTATTCTCAACTGACCACAGGGAAGTCTGCACTAATTCATGGCTTCAGACACAGAGAGGTGAGGAGTCTGGATACTAATGTGATATTCAGGGAATATGGAATGCTAAGACTTGCTTGAGATAATAAATTATTATTTTTTTAACAAAGTAATGAAAACTACATCTGCAATTGTCTACGTCAGACAACCAATTTGTCAATACAAAGGAAACTTTTTTCAGTGGAAATGCAATACTGAAACTATTTTAGGAAAATAACCATCCCAGTGCCTGGAGGGCTCAGTGATCGTATCACTACATGTGCAGAGGGCAGACAGCTGCAGTCTTGTGCCAGTACCAGCTCGCTCGCACTTCTACACTGACAAGCTTACATCCCTGTCTGACTCGGTTAGAAAGAAATATTTGAATAAACCTTATGTCTATTCACTCCTTAATATTCAGCAATGGCAGTACTTAGGGGAAACCACACATATGTCGCCAAGATGAATATCTGCTAAAATAGTCCTGTATAATTTTACATTGATTTCAAAAGAATTTCTACTTAAAGTAAAAGCCCATCAATTTCCAGTTCTCCAACAATCATATCATTGCCTGATGTAAGCCCATTGGAGTCTACTGGAGTCTTTCCAACTGCTTTAATATGTCTGGGGATGAAATATATCAACTGAAGTGACTAGGTAGTAACACTAGGGCAGATTGCCTAGGACTCCAGATGAGCTTCCAGTCAGTTTCCCACAGCTCTTCTCCCCAAAGAGCTCTCTGGTTAGGAAATCGCAACAGCTATACTCCACTGACTTTGGATACAGCAATAAGGCTGTAACTACTGTGTGTATACTGTGAGTTGAAGGCTTCCTTTTGATAAGTGCTTGAAGGATAGCAGCTTAGTTATTTTTCAGGGGCTTATGTTAAGTGTGCAGAGGAAGACATGGCAATAAAATATATAAGTCAAAAAGTAAACAAGTTTTATGTAATTCTGTTTCTCAAATAAGACATCTCTCTAAAATAAAGGAAAAGATTCTCATTCTTTTCACTAATACAAATGGTTCAATTCATTTGTCCTCACATAGGCATCTGGTGCCATTTGGGATATGGAGAAGTCATTGTGTAGTCTTGGAAGCAGAGGAGTATTGTTCCTCTTGGCATAAATAATGCATTTAAGATAATCAAATTCTGAATTACAAAGAACAAATGTCAGAGTAATGTTTAAGTAAGTAGCATTATCATAAATAGGTAATCTAATCATAAGTACCATTAATTTAATACTGACCTTCCTGAGACACATGCCGGAGAAAAACTGAAGGTACCAGCCACCTGTACCTTCCAGCGTATTAGTGCTGAACCTGAAAGATAATTTCAACAGAGGTGATTTTGTAAACTATGTTTTAGAGTATAGAAAACTTCTCTCATTGCTGGACTTACCTGGCCAAGTATTAAATTTTACCCAACTAGTCTCTGTGTTCACGTAAAACAGCAGATCAGATAATGCCTTCAACAATTACAATACAATTTAATTTCACCCTCAGGAAATCTTCAGTTAATTACTGAGGACCCAGTTGAGGCAAAGTCATCTGAAGTACAGTTTGGGTATGAATATGTGAATAACAAGGGAAAGTCATCTCCACCAATAGCGAAGAAATATAAATTATGAAATTTTTCAGCCTGATGGGACTCCATACAAATATTCAAGCCTATATATACCCCTGCATGCATATGTAAACCTCTTTCAAAATTTGTCCTAAGATTAAATGCCATTGAATTTTAGGCTTCTAAATGTTTATGTCCCTCTTGTAAGGAAATAGTTATTTTCAATTACCATAACAGTTCATTTCAACTGTGCTTGCATTCTTTTTTTTTGTTTTCATCCCAAAGATTGACTTTAAATAAATATTATAGAATATTCATTGAAAACATTTATTAATTACAATCCCAAATACTCAAAATCCAATTATATATTTTCAGAGAAACAGACCTGTCATCCTCTCAATTTAAACTGAAGCAGCTTAGTATCACACAATGTAATCATTCTTGCAAAAGCCACTGATCAACATTAATTTTACAAAATTACTAAATAAGTATTGTATCTACATCTGAGAAAACAATTTTTCACAGGCAACTTAAAAAGCAAACTGAGAGATAAAATTTGCATTTTAAAAAAATTATTGAGGAATTTCCATTGTCTTAAGTCTGTTTCTGAATTAAACTGTGCTAAGTCAAAGAAGCCTGATCTTGCAAACTGACTTAAACTGGCAAAGAAGGACTAAATTATCACTTAACGCCTATACTACCTTCATGATCCTTTATGCGTTCTTTGGACCAGCTGATGTCTTCCCTCTAGACTAGCAGCATCCTTTAGCGTGTGCTGGCACCAGCTCCACAGATCCTTGTGCCTGCTCACATCAAGCCCTTCCATCTCACTTAAGCTAGGCACGTCATGGACTTTTACACAGACTACATTTTAGACTTCTGGGGTCTATTTGTTATTTCAGGAACTGTTTTCAGGCTGAGCTGAAAACCTCCAGTGAGAAGTCATTCAGCAACATACCCACAGGTGACAATATTGTGAACTTCTGCAATTGCACACCCTCCCTCAGATGTAGGCCTTCAGTTAAATTGTCTTTTGCTGGTCTGACCTCTCTAAGTGAGAAACATTTTAACATGCAAGAGGTAAACTATTCCAAATGTTGTGTGTGAGAGAACTACATGTTCCACTCCAAAATAGATCTCAGATGTTTTCTAACATGTGTGCTATATTATTTCTAGATAATGTAGGAGGATCGTGGAGAGATTCATACTGACAGGGTAGGTGTACAATACATATGTTTGCCCCTATAGGCACAGAACAATTTAAGATCACAGTGTGATCTTATTAGAACATCATCTCAGTTTGCCAGAAAACTATTATATTGCAATGGGTCCCTGAACCTTGTTAATTTTACCATGTAGAATGGAAGAAAATTACTCATCTCACTCTTTGCTTCACGGAAATACGCAAAGCCAGCTAGTACTCTTAGTTAAGCTAAGCATTTTTTCTTTTTTGTTTTTCCATAAGCATATGCATTCATCAGCTTCAGATTCCAGTTACATAGATCCATTCAAATAGGATATAAAACTAGAAATAAAACTCATAGAAGTCCACCAACTTCTGGCTGAATCAAAGTAAGTTTTATATAAATATTGTCCCAAACTATAAATTATTCTAAGTTTTGAACCAAGTCCAGTTTCCAGAGTACTTAAGACTTGGCCCCAACTCGATGGAACATGACCAAGAATCACCAAAAGATTGGCAAAACCTAGGGAACCTGGCCTGAGAATATAACAAAAGCCAAAGCCCAGAGAGGTTCACATTGACAAGGTGTCAGTACATTTTAATGTCACCAAGACAGTGACTGCTCCCCCACATACTTGCTTTCTTTAACAGATTGCAATTTGTATACACCTGAAAAACATTAATGGAAAAGGATCACTGAATCTTATCATAAAATATAATGTTTAATCAAAACAGGGTAAAAGTATTCATGTGATAAAAATAGGGTTTGTTGCAGCTATGACTATTTTGGTTACGAATGAAAGTGCCATGTTTGGAAATACGAGAAAACACAGCACATCTGGGATCTGAGTTACTTCTCTGTGCACAGCACTTTTAATGGAAGTTCTGGTTCCATCAGTTCCCACAACTCCTTCTGCATGCACCTCTGAGTGACCGCAATGCCCAAAGCAGCTGCCTGCTGCAAATCCAATGACTCAGATGTCTTTGCGGTGTGACACAAAGCTGCCGGATGTAGAAAACTCATTTTCTGTAGGTGTGAATTTTGTTAATCAGGTACTTGCATTACTAACCCATTAATATCTAAGGAGGTCATGAAGACATAGTGTAGCTTTAATAGTGACTGGGTCAGATGATGTCTAGAATACCTAGCAATTAAATGGCACTTTTTAATTCTTAGATTAGAAAAAAATCATAGATAGGTACACTGATTTTAGACTGAAGAGGGGAAAGTAAAGGTGACAGAGTAATTCCAGATTGGAAATTTAACCTGAATCTCTGAATTTAATGTCATGTGCTAGTCACCCATCATGGTTATGGATATGTTGAGAAAAGTATATATATTAGCAGAGACTCACTTTAACATAGCCCAGTAGTCAGAAGGACTGGCTGGTCAGAAGTCCCACTAATTTGGAAAAGGAATTGAGTCACAGTCATTTTAGTGTGAATTATTATCATAAAGAGCATTATTACCTTCACTGTTCCTTCATTATATATCCTTGCACATCTTTGAAGAAAGATATGAAGTCATTTTAATGCAAGAAGAGATGACATAGTCTCTTCAGTTTGGACAGAGATAGCAAAAGGGAGATGTGCCAGAGGTCCAACAAACCATGAAATATGTGGAGAAATTGAATAGTGCACTATTCACTGTTTTCCTAGAAAAATAATCAGAGAGTACTCAATTTATTTACTAGACAGCAAGTTTAAAACAAACAAAGGAAGTAATTTTTCACACATAATTAAATCTCATGCAAAATTAAATTGTGGAACTCATTATCACAGGATGTTGTGGAGGTCAAAAGTCCAAAAGGTCTAAAAGGCATTAAAAATTTCTCATGGAGAATAGATCTGTCAGAGGCCACATAGCATGATACTCCAGATGAGACCCACAGTTCAGGAAATGCTTACAACCACTGATAGCCATAAATGAAGAGCTCATTCCAGGGAAGCGAGCAGGTTAAGCATAGTCTATTTCTATAAATTTATATTAAGTTACTGGTCACTGCAAGGCACAAAATAACAGGAATGATGGACACATGATCTGATTCAGTATGGCATTACTTATGTTCTTTTCTGCTTGTTATTTATATGAAAGAAAATACTGAGTGATTGCCATTTTGACTTGGTAGAATATTAAAAATAAATCCAATTGGATAAAAGGCAATATGAGGTGCACAATGATGATCTGGTGCTCCCTGGAACACCATGACTAGAAGAGTGAAGAGTTCCAGTTTTCTTCTTCGTTACAGTTTTCCTATTGGTTTTCCTCAGAAGCAGCACATTTTAAATGACCTATGTATTTCTCTGCCTAATACCACATAATCAGCTTCCAAAAGTATTGTATGCATTTTTCAGTCTAGTAGTAAGGATGTGACAAGTTATCTATATCATTATGGATTGCATCATCCAAATAATTTTCTTTAAAAGCAAGTTTTCCTCAAAGATCCTGATGACACTTATGAAATACTGATGCATGTTGGAGAGTGCCAAAAAACTGAAGAAACAGACTTTGTTGCATATTACCATTATTGCAGGGAGTGTTTCAACTGCAAAGCAGTATATTTATAATTACATGTTTAAAAAGGACAGTATACGTGAACTTAGAGCACATCATGTTGAAGTCCAGCCCAAGGCTATAATAATGTATCTTAGTAAGCAAATTTCCAGGTTTTCTTACCATGTTTACAGAAAGAAGTGCTGTATTTTAACATTAAGCAGAAAAGTTAGTTTCCATAGGCAATGGCCATAGCAACAAGTAACAAGATGCATTTTGGTAGCCAACACATGTGGTACTTCTATTAGCTCGGAGTTTTCAAACAAGAATCCCCAAAGATCGGCTGCGCACAGGAGCTGCTTAATTTTGTGTCAGCTACATGTACTTTTTTCCAACTCAGCAAACTGCAAATACTTTGGCTAGAAATTAGACGGTTCCTGGCAATTTTAAGTGCTTGGAAGAACATATGCTAAGTAACTTTCTAGTTTGTTTTGCCTTCAATGTATTTGAACAATTAAAGGAAAAAAAAAAAAAAAGAGGAATAGTAGCAAATATTAGAATACATTACAAAATTATTTTCAGTGTAATAGCTAATAACCAATTCTGATGAGTAAGGTTATTTACAAGTTGTGAGTACTTCTATGACTCTAATGGTGTTCTGAGATCACCTTTTGATTTCAATAGACTTACAACATTGTCTTGCTCCTTCATGGTTATTTTGGAATAGTCTATGATGGAACTAGACTATGATGCAAATTCTTGCAAATTAGGTAGGATTCACTTTGGTTAATAATTAGAGGTATCAAAAGCAAATCAAAGCTTTCTGCTGCCATGTCACCAGGAAATAATTTTACTATTAGGATACCGGTTATTGCTTTGGACAACAATAGCTATTAGTTTCAGAAGTAGATCTGAGTATCCACTATATTTTCATTTGATGTCCTGATCTGACAACAGCAAAGCTAAAGTAGAAGGGAACTAACTACAGAATTCAGTGCAACCAAAAGCATAACTGGATCAACCAGTATCAAACATGAGCATGCTCCAAATAAGTTTGTACAAGGCCACAAAATATAGATGTTTGTAGCAGATCACATACCCCAAGGCTGTTTTGATGCACATTTTGTACAGGAATGCACAGCATGCATGGAACCATTCTAATTTATTTATTACTTGCCCAGAGCTAGGCTCAGTCTAGCCTTTCCTATTTTCCTCTTCTCTCCATTCTCTCAAGAATACCACACCTAGAAACTTCGATTTGTGTAAAAGAACTGTGCCCTCCAACAATGCAAAAGGTCAATAAAGGGAAGCTTTCCCAGTCTATCATCTCCATTACTTCTGCTTTGATTGGTGCAGTGGTGATGAGTGGTTTTATAACAATAACTCAGCTTTTCTGTTCCTACCCTTGTCAGTTGCTCCTGGGCATCTTTTTTGCTTTGGTTTCTGGTCCCTTCTACATCATGCTTTTAACATACCCAGTATTGCAGCCTCTTCATCAAATGACAGGAATCTATAAAGCATCTATAAAAATATACTTTTTGGGTACAGAAGATTAATAGGAAAGAATAGCTTCTGCCATCACATGAAATAGGAAGCATTGTCCACAACTAAAGGGCCCTAATAAAAATGCTGATCTTATGGATCAGCAACTTGATCTAGCTTCAAAGGTGGATTTAACATCAAACCTGGCCCTTCTTTGAGCAGAGACCAGATGACCTCCAGAGGTCCTTTCTAGTGTAAATTATTCTATGTTTCTCTATCCTGCAAAGAGATCCTGGCTACTAACATTCACTAAAAATCCCAAAGGAGAGATCCATTTATAATAACCACTTATTTGTATGCATTTCCATAATCACTATCTTGTAGGAACATACTCTAGACTCCAATAAGCATTCCCCTCTCTGTAATCACCTAAAGAAAACCATAGAAAAAAGGAAAGTGAAGAGGTAGCTGCAGAGGAGTTTCCTGTCACAGTTACAGAACAGGAAAATGAAGATCACAGTAATATGCAAGGACAAAAATGATGCATCCTCTATGTTTCATTGCAGACATCCCCTTGGCAGATCTTCCACTGCTTCTGTGAAAGCTGTGTGCAAACAGGAGTTCCAACAAACATAAGCATGTACTGATCAGGATTTTTTAAAGAGTGGGTCTTACATCTACTGAAAGTAGGTAGGAAAATAACATAAAAAATCCATTACAAGAGTTGCTGTTAGCAGACCCTCTCAAGAACAGCAGAAAAGCTTGAGAAGGAAGTAGGCAGACTGAAACATGAGAAATACATATTTGTCTGAAGCAGAAGGATATCTGGAAGCATGAAGGCTCTAGGTTATCTAGGGAATCTGAAGCAACTCTGCCAGGAGAGAATGTGGCTGCTCCTGGGGCAGAAAATGCTGCTTGCTTACCCCCAAAAGTCAAGGCCAATAACCGGTTGTTATCTTGCTAACTGGCAAGGAATCTACCCTACAGATTTAAAAAAGAATAGATAAATGCCCTAAGGACTCTGCTTCTTCTTTGTAGTAGTGCTTATACATTTCAAAGAGCAGTGCTTCTGGGACTCAGCACTGAGGAAGCTGGAAGAATGGATCTGCTGACTTGTGAAGTATCAGAAAGTGCCACTGCAAAGGGCCCCAAATCCACTACAGAAAAGCTGCCAGGCCTCATCTGAATCACAGAATACTCCACCACATTACTAACCCACATATGTACTGATGGTTCCTCTGGGACTGAAAGTGGTCAGATCAGAAATTACTAGAGCCAAAGGTTCAGATTATATTCTCCTCAATTCTTTTATAAGTATGAAAAAGCTAGACAACAACTGACCTCTTTGGATAATATGATGTATACACACACTTTCAGGGACAAAAGGACAAAATAAAAGCAGTTAGCAGAGGGGAGATATATATACTTTGGCTTCCTTCTCTGTGCTGCAGATAGACTGCTGCATAGAGATGGGACACCCAAAAAGAAAGGAAAGAAACTTTTTAGATATAGTCATCTGAAACTCTTGAAGAAATTCCAGTTGTTAAGGATTATTGATTAAGGTGGCATGAGAATCAGAAAAAACATAAAAGGTCACTTGTCAACTTGCTGAATACCTTACATGACTTCATCCTAAAGCAAAGAGTGCTAGCAAAATCTGGAAGCCTTCATATAATCAAAATTATGACCCAGTTGGAATAACAGATATTTACTGGATATAGCTTTCACGAAGATTTTACTTGTTCAGAACTAAAATATGGTAGGAAGGTCATTTAGGTGTTACCTGGAAATCATGGCTTGATACATATTCATGTAGGATTTAGGGTAGAGGGAAACAGTGACCACACTGCTGGTAAGGACAACAGTGGTTGTCCATAGATACCTAAAACAGTAACAAGAATCACAGAATCACAGAATCGTCTAGATTGGAAAAGACATTGAAGATCATCCAGTCCAACCATTAACCCCACATTGACAGTTCCCAACTACACCATATCCCTCAGCGCTATGTCGATCCTACTCTTGAACACCTCCAGGGATGGAGACTCCACCACTGCCCTGGGCAGCCCATTCCAACGCCTAACAACCCGTTCTGTAAAGAAATGCTTCTTAATATCTGGTCTAAACCTTCCCTGGCACAACTTGAGGCCATTACCTCTTGTTCTGTCGCTTATTACTTGGTTAAAGAGACTCATCCCCAGCTCTCTGCAACCTCCTTTCAGGTAGTTGTAGAGGGCGATGAGGTCTCCCCTCAGCCTCCTCTTCTCCAGACTAAACAACCCCAGTTCCCTCAGCTGCTCCTCGTACGACATGTGCTCCAGACCCTTCACCAGCTTCGTTGCCCTTCTCTGGACACGCTCGAGTAATTCAATGTCCTTTTTGTAGTGAGGGGCCCAAAACTGAACACAGTAATCGAGGTGCGGCCTCACCAGTGCCGAGTACAGGGGCAAGATCACTTCCCTGTCCCTGCTGGCCATGCTATTTCTGATGCAAGCCAGGATGCCATTGGCCTTCTTGGCCACCTGGGCACACTGCTGGCTCATGTTCAGAAAGTGGACAAAAGCTTTTGTGGGGGCAACCAGTATAAATATCCAGAGCAGAAAAGCTGGTCCTGTTGGGAGCTCTAAATTAGAAAGGGGAAATTAACACTTCTATACTAGTAAACTAATGACTTATTAACTTTCCCAGGCAAATGAGTTAGTGACTTCCCCAGACAGCAAGGTCAACCAGTATGGAGTTGGCTGTGTCTAATGTGATCAGCTCTCTTGGTGTCTAAAACATGGTGCCTACATGCACACGGCTTAGTGAGAAGGTCTCTGGAGTGTTTTCACTTCTGAACTGTACCTGGCAATTATCTGGGAGAAGATCAGTCATCATGCCACAGAGTTTTCCAACAATTCACTGACACAGAAACATTCACTGGCATTGCTTCACTTTCTAGTACAGATTCAGCCAGAGTGAAGGATTCATCTTGCCAGTTTTTAATATACCTCCAATGTAGATGCTACTCCCAACATAGTAATCCTTAGTATTCAGTAAAGAAAACCAGGCACTTTTAGAAAGGATGTAATCTAGCCTAATTTGGACATTTACTTTAAAATGAGAAAAAATCACAGCCTATTCCACTCTCCTGACTATGGACTACAAGTTCAGATATAAAAGTCTGCAATGTTTATGTCTACATATGGTCACATGAATTTCACACAGAGGAGAAGCAATCAAAGTGTAATGAGCAATTCTTGGATACAAAAGAGAATGACTGTTCTCTTATATTGGATTCCTAAAACAGGCAGAAGTGAGTCAGGATGAGAAGCTAGAAAACAATTCTTAGGGTGTCCATGAAATTATCAAGTTATCACTCATTGTATCAATTTCAGACTATTCCAATTTAGCAATGCCATTGAATTGCAGTCATGTTTTCTCTGACGTCTGTCAGTTGACTGTCTTCTGCAAACATCTTGTTTTTCTCCAGTGCCAAGTACAGAGCACACATAAAAATTTAGAAGAGCACCAGCTGTTTTAGAAGGGGAGGCTGGTTTCACCTCACTGATATGTCACCTTAAGAGTCAGCTACCAGAAACACTTTTTTGTTTGACTATAGCTCTCTGTACAGTTTTGTATCCACCTCACAGCCAACTATACTTCCTAATTTGTTCATGACAGTCCCATGGGGGGCAGACCAAAAGCCTACAAAAGACAAGTCGTATCATAAATGCTGTTTCCCTATTTCCATTAGACTACTTGCTCTTACAAGGAAGGATATTAATTTTCTTTGAGAAGACATTTTATTGACAAGCAATGATTTGCATTTTTATCAATTTACTATTTTCTCAACAAATAGGCCCCACTCAAAACTACTTTTCCTTCTATGTTAAATGTAATTTCTTTGCCTTTTGCCAGTTCTCAAGGATTCCCTAGCCTTCCATGAGTTTCCCAAGCACACAATGATTCAGAAATTGATTCATGTTTTTCCCTAAGTAAACTCCATAGTCTTGTATCATCCTATATTAATTTATCTAACTATTCACTAATGACCTTTCTCCTTTCCTGTCCCATATTCTTAACATTAATGATAATAAGGATTGTAATAAAACATTTTGGTTTAGCCAAATTTTCTACTAATCTAAGTTTTCCTTTTTGTCTCTTGATAATTTTAAGTCTATTTAAATCTTCATCTTTCTGATTCTACACCTGCACACTTATGCCTCACACATGCCCCATTTCAGAGCACAGAAATATGTCTGTTCCTGCTTTCAGTGGGATTTGTTTAGTTTTCCAGTCATTGAAGAATACTTTATATTTCTTGTATCCTACTATATTTCCCCTTTTCCTCTACATCAGAATATTATTAGGCGTATCTTCAAAGCACAGAGAAAACTTCTTATATTTAGAGATAAAATTGACATGTCTTAAATATATCATTTAAGCTATTTTATGCTGTACATTGAAATTCAGAAGAAATATGAAGGGTTTATTGTTCAAATATGTTCTCTGAGACACTCTCAATGCGTTTGACTTGGATGATAACATTAATACTTTATAGTACATGTGGACTGTGTAACACAGAAGTCTCAAAGTACTCCATGGAGAAAATCTTGTTTACTATTGTCATGCTTTCAACAAGTTTGTATAACTTAAAGCATGGCTTTGGGAGGAAATAGAAAAAATATGAACTTTCAAGCAAAACAAGATATGACTACACGACTGCCAAAATCTAGGCAGAAAATCCATAAAGAAGTAACTATGGAGTTTCCTGAGTAATTAAGAGGACAAAAATCAAAATGCAGCTACAGAAAAACGTAACAAGCACAGTGTACACTCAGCATCCTTGTAGAATGGAAAAATCCCTCTCCCTTTCCCCCAGATCTCCTTCTACTTTAACTTTACTGAGGAGAACAATTAAACAGGAGGACTCACTAAAAAAAAAAAAAAAAAAAAAAAAAAATGACTAAAGAGGTTTGCAGGCATGATAGAGACATTTTAAACAGCAAGTTAGGAACTTAGCAAAAGAAAGAAAAAAGTATAGACAAATAGCAGAAAAGGAGAAAATAAAAATAATTAAAGTAAGAAAGCAGTTTAAATAACTAAATCAACATCTAACCAGAGGAAAATATTTAAATTGTAAATGTAAAACCAGAGCAAGGCAAACAAAAATCATCAATAGCAGATAAGGATGATCATTGGAATGTAGTATGTCTGATTTTTCAAAGCTTCTCAGTAAAATTCCTTGCTAAGCTGAAGAAGAGAAACTATCATGCACTAAGAGAAAAAGTCTTCTAGGAAATTTGAAATTAGTTAAGACAGAAAGCTAGGCAGAAATAAACAAGCACTGAAATGGGAAGAATCTGCTCTCAGGTCTTTTTTCCTGCTCCACATTTTCAGAAGTTATGTGGAAAATGGAATAAATAATGAGTTCACAAATATTGCCAAGTTCACAGATGACACAGATGTACTCAGGATCATCAAATCTAAAACTGGCTGAATAGAGCAATAAAAAGTTTTCACTAGAAAGAGTTACCAGGCAATTAAATTGCCTGAAGATGAAAGTCATTATCCAGAAAGTGAAAAACTGTATGCAGGGGGGAAAAAACTCCTAAGGACAGATACAGAAATGTGCGTCTGAATTTCTTATTACTTCTCAAAGACCTCATAGTTATTTTGAATATATTTGTGAAAACATTAACTCAAAGCTCAGCCACAGTCAAAAGTCAAATATGATTTGGAATTACTAAAATAAACGAAGAAAACAGATTGAAAAACAGTAAACGTAATATAGAAAATGTAAAACACTGCATCATGCCATGACATCATGCCTTTCAGGATATCATACAACTAGGAAAAGCTCAGGGAAGGAGGCAATGAGAATGATATGAAAAGACTCCTGTACAAAAGACCATTAAGTAAATTAGAACCTGAAAAAGAGATGAGGAAGGATGTAGTAGTGATCTACAAAATCATAAAGAGTATGGAAAAGTTGAGCAGTTTAACTCACAGATTGTAGAAAAGATAAGTTCAATGAGGAATCCATATCCTGTTTGGAGAAAATTTGGAAGCTAGATGAGGGAATGAAACAGCTGAGTGAGAAATCAGACACAAGTAAAACACTCTTTGCAGTTTACATCACAGAAATTATATGTTTCATTGTCATACATCTCTCGTTTCGCCAAAAAAAGAAGAAAAGAAAAAGAGGGGAAGAAAATAACCCTCTCCAACTACTAAACCCAACTGTTTTTCATTTCATGTAGATTCTGTCTCATAATTACATTATAAGTAATAATTAAGTATTTATCTATGTAATTTCTCAGCTAGGTTTTTGTGCTATGTTATTTAACAAAAATAAGGCTTTGGGCCTTCTGACTGCCTTTTTTAAATATCTCCCATTTATATACACCTATGCATTTTATTTGTTTGATTATAATGGATTTATCTGCCTTGTTGTCTTTTCCCCGCGACCCCCCCTTTTCCTTGATATCTTTTTTCTACAAAAGCTTTGTTTGATTTTTCAGGAATGAAAAAACATACCAGGTTGTGAACCAAAGGAAACATAACAATTTAATAGCCCTTCAGGATGAAATCGTAGGAGGAATTTTATAGGAGGACAATTATAAACCTCAGGGTGGAGGTTTTTGTCTTTTATGTGTATAACAATTTAGTTTATTTGGGCCCAGGACCAGGACTGCAGCTGGCCCAACCCACAAAACAACTAATTGAATGTTTCAGTCGAAACCTACAATCCTGAAATCACCCTTCCCCAGCCACTGCCTGGTGCAGAGACCAGACCAGCCTCAGCGCTGCCACACCTTCTCTTTTGAAGTTGATCTGGTGCCCGAATTCAAGTCCTATCTTCACCATACATGCATGGGCATACCAAGAAGAAGGTTTTGGTAAAAACAGCCTTGCTGGCCCCACAGCAGGCTCTGTGCCTGGCCCAGCTACCTCCAAACATCTCAGGTGCACCTGGGGGGTTACCATGCTCTCAGAGTTCCCCACTCTGCCTCAGGAGTGGGGCAGAAACTCCCCCCCCCTTGACTGCATGTGTTGTCAGTTCAAATTCTGGTCATCTGGGAGGGAGCATAAAAGTAGCGGACTCAGCCCAAAGGGCTCGGCAGGCTCCAGGATGCAGGGCAGTAGTGGCAGAGGACACACCAGGAGCCCTCTGACACCAGCAAAGCAGAGAAACTTGGCACATGGCTTATTTCTCATCCAGGCAGGATTCCTGGGCTAGGTTGTCCTGTGCAGAAATCCTGCCTTGACTCTCAGTCCAGGATCGCCACTGCAGCCAGGTCTGCCACTCACAATCTCCTTCAAAGTGCGGCAGCCCATCTACAAGAGGTCTGCAGCAGCATCCAGCACAGCCCAGGTGCTGGGGGAAACATCCAGAAAACAGAAAGAAGTTTCAACCCTCTTGGCTTGAAGACACTCAAGGTCCCAGCCAAAACACCAGCTTAAAGACTATGCCAGAGCACTGTCACTCCTTGTCTAGCTCATGCTACTCTGTAACCATTTGCACCAGGGTGGGAGCCCAACACCATGGTGTGACTTTTAAGACATTTGACTGCAAGTACTGCAATCGGGTCTCTTTCAAAACCTGTTTCTGTAGGCAACGGGCATTCAAACATGTGTAAACTTCTCTGGGAGCAGGAGTAGGATATCCACTTTCCCACACACAACTTCTGGGTAGGTGCCCTGTAGCCTGAGGTGTACAGTAGTTCTCTTCCTCCAGTTCCTTGAAGCTCAATCAAACCCTTCAGTCTCGAGCAGGAATCAAATGCTCTCACCTATATTTTGGATGAGTGCTTTCAAAACTAGCCCACTTTATAGGAAAGGGAAATTACAATCATGTTGATATATATCAAGAGAAAATCTTCATGTGCCTACCTTCAGATGTGGCTAATGGGATAGATGCTTTGCTTCCCTCCTCAGCACTGAGAGAGATGCCTCCAGGGCAAAATCCAAGGCTGATCCCTTCCTAAACCTTTCCCTCTCAGCTCACTCTCAACAGCTATTTACTAGTTCAGGAAATCCAGGTACCTCACCAAGGTCTCTGAAGCCAGCTCTAGAGGCCACTGGCTATACTGGATCTGGCTCAATTCCCTTCCACCCCTAAAACCCCTTCATGTCAGCTCCCTGCATGGTTATACACACTCGCAGAGTGGTGTGGTGAGTGAGTCCAGAGAATCTGGATTCTATGATTTGGATGCCATCTTGTGTTAAATGAGCTTTCAAACGAGAAAGATATTGCAGAGAGAACTTGGTCATGTATATTAGCACAGAATATATACTTTTTAGAGCTGAATAAACACTGCTGAACTGCTCAGAAATGCTTGCACTTTAATGAGCTGAATCTGTTTTCTCTTCTGAATGAAATCAACTCTTAGATAAAGTACAAACACAGGATACTGTCTGACTTCTGTGCAGGACTGAACTTCAATCATCTTAAACAGTTTGAGAGGTTAATTTCAGTACAAAGTACATAATTTGCTGAATATTCACAAAGAGGTGAACTTTTAATAGAGTTGAAGCTGAGCTACTCATTCACTACCTTAAGCACAGTAAAGAGGAGACAGAGGTGAAGTCCACCTCATCAAATATCATTTTCAGGCAATGTGTACAAGTGCTCCTCATGGTACCAAAGTCTCTTGAATTATATTTTGTCTGAATGTATTTTTAAACAGAATATCATGGTTTAGATCATGAAGGAATTTCCCCCACAATCAGATAGATCATGACCACTTCTGGGAGAAGGGGAAGGAACTTGTTTCTCTCTATTGCATGGAAAATTGCTCACTAGAAAGCTATTCCTAGCTTTCTCTAGGAATGTCATCAAACAACTTTGCAGCTCCTTCAGACATCTAAATCGCTGACACTTTTTCTTATCCATACCAATTTTTTTGCTATGAATATTGTCCTGCAACATTAAGCCTTAGGCAGAGTGAGAAAGTAAAAAAGATGGCATTAAAAGATAGTACTGATAGCTGCATTAGGATGTTTTCCTTTGTTTTAGAAATGTTGTAGGAACGCAAATTCACTCCTTTAGTTTCAAGTAACTTGTCAAAGGCAGATGTCAATAATCTATGAACAAAATTCTTCACAAAACGTCAAAACCTACTGTTTCTGACCTTTTTGATTCTTAGTTCTATCATACAGGGTGTTTTCTATAAAAATTAGTACATAAATATGGCAAGAAGTAAAAGGTGGTTAAAGGTTGAGTCATTCCTAAAATTATTTGCCTCTTTTGTATTCTTTCATTTCAATACTTATTTCAGAAACCTTGTCTGAAGCCCACTGAAGCCTGATGAATTTGTAGCTTTCTTCAACACTGAAATCCTGTTACTGAGCACCATGTTCACTAGGAGTATGACAGTGACTGCTCTTTCCTCAGAAAAGATTGAATAACTTTGTCCTAGTTCTTTCAAAGCAAAATTTGAAAAAAATAAATTAAAAAAAAAAAAACACAGTAAAAGTTTACATTAACACTTAATATACAAATATATGAGATCAGCTCCTCATATTCTAGGTCACAGCTATTATATCTGTAAAAGATGGAAGCATTTGAAAATGATTTTTTCAATTCTAGAATTATTTAGTTTTCTGTTACCGATCTGAGTGATCTCTATATTGACCAGAAGTTCATGGTTTTATGTTTGTTGGTTGTTTAGGGCTTTTTTTTTTTTTCCTTTAGAAAAGGACCTGGGACTTAGCTGCGCTATCTAAATTGATATTTTGAAAGAAAAATATATTTTCATGCAAAATGTGATGTTTCAGTTATATCTGTAACTAAATATTTTCATGTAAGAAAGGCCTATATATGGATAGAATATAATTTATTAGTGAAGATCACATGATAATTTTATCCCAGCACAGAAGTTTGGAAGTTTGACAAAGCTGTTATTAAACACTGCTTCCTACGTACAACTCTTGGCAATATTTTTCCACTATTTAGAAGGCCACAAATAAGTAAAACACTTACACGTCTAGTTTGAAGCCCACAACTACTTCCAGGTCTAATAGCCCCAAGGACTTTACTCAACTACTTGCATGTACATATGTGGTTCACCAATTCAGTGATCTGATGGATGAGCAATAACAAAAATAAGGAAATGAAGTAATTTCTGAGGGCTCACATATCTGATAGCTCAGTGACAGACCTTGTTCCAGCCTCTCACACAGCTGCACACTGGCCAATATCCAGGTATCTGCAAGCCAACAATATACCACATACATATAGACATTGTATGCCAGCAAGTGAATTGAACCTCAGGTGGATCCTGGACTATATGGCTTTCTGAAGCTAAATAGATGTGAAAGACCTCCTGGAGGTCAAGCTGGTGCACCCCACACACACAAGAATTGCAAAACAAGTTAAGACTGACAAAGAAGACAGATCAGCTGACCCCACTTTTAACACAGATGTGAAGGTAGAGAAATCCTTCATTTGGCTTAGAATTTCTCCCACAGTCTTAAGGCAAATGACTCCAGAAAGACCCTGAAGAACTGGAGCAGGGGGCAAGTGGAGAAAATGTCCCCTTGTTATTATACATACAAGGAAAATGAGCAGATGAGGTTGTCTGAAATCAATGTGCCGAAGTGCACAAGCATGTGTCTTTCTTCTGATGATCCAGCATGGAAAATGAGATTGCTGACCATCAGGGATATTCTGGAACACCTCCCATAACCATAAAGGAATTCCCATTAGTATACTTGCTATAAAAATGAATTTCCATTTGTCAACAACCAGTGCACAGGGCTCTCAGGGCACTTTAACAGACGACAATTTGTTTAAACATTTGTTTTAAGCATTTAGATAGAGGAACATTTTGTTATGTATATATATGTTTCTGCAGAATCCAAATATTTTTACTGGAAACTGAAATTTCACTTCTTCCAAACACAGTATTTCTCTACTTGGCATATGGGTACAACAGATGGAGTAAATATGAGAAATTGCGACAACACTGAGAAAAGGTTCTTTTCAATTTTGAAGAGCTTGGAACTGATGTTAAGATCTTCCTGCTTTACTTCCTTGAAGTCAATGGTACGTAATACCATTAATGCATACACTGCATAATTATGCAAGGAATAAATGTTCGTATTATCTTCACTGATGTATAACAGAGCACTCTCCAGACATAGTAAAAGTTTCTCCTTCCCAGGCATTTCAATATTAGAATTAACTACTGAGATTGACCTATAGAGTTCTTTAACCTGGGATCTCCACTCAGGTGATCCATCATTCCCATGGTAATAATCTCTCTTTTTGAGTAGCTTGATATAGTGACTTTTTAATTTGAGGACAAGAAAAGAAACAACCACCCCACTATCTCTCAGATAACCCACAGTATCTGAAAGGCATCTGCATTATCAGAAATGACAGCATTTTAGGACCTCATTCCTAAAGATTTGTTTAAAAGCAGTAGAACTTAGGTATAGAATTGCATGTGAAAATTTTTAATTTCACAGAGATGTAATATTTCAAAAACAAATTGTTTCATTTTCAGGTTGAAGTTAAGAGTTTACAAATTGAAAGCACCAGCCTTTGCCTACTGCAGCCTCATCAGTACTCCAGGAACTGGCACGGAGAAGCAGAGAAGACCTTGCATCAACTGAGTATCATCATCAATTTCAACAACCCACATGGGAACTCAGTTCCCACACAGCTGAGAGTGGCTGGCTCTCTCTCTTTCTCTCTCTCTCTCTCTCACACACACAGAGGAACAATACCATTCTTCAACTGCTGAAGACCTTTCCATTCAGTTTCCATTTTGACAAGAGAGTTTATTTGAACAAACAAAGAAAAACCTTTCATTTGAAAATATTTGCCTACCTCTGCTCAGGAGTTTACTTTGGTACAGCTCAGTTAACAAATATTAGTAGAAGAAATGAAACAAAATGTACAAGTTCTGGAGAAAACCAGTAGAAGTATTTGTATACATAACCACAGGATTTACTCAAAGAGCTCAGGACTTACTCAAAGAGCTACGAGGAATTAGTAGGATCATGACATACACTCCTGGGTTTGTTCCAGGCATTTGTGGATCCACAAGCAGTGTTCATCACAAGAACAGTTATACATGAGGTGCCGGCAGCTGCCATAGGCTCTTCTGCCTAACAGAGGCAAAGCTATTGTCATTCTCCACTTGCTTTCCATTGCAGTTCACCTGTGGTCAGATTATAGCCACCAGCTCGTACAGTGACATTGTCCTTTGATGTAAGTATTTCTTTTTCCTCCCTACTGTTTACCTCATCTTATTTATAGAGGGCAACTACAGCTCTTTGCGCCATCTGTTTTGTTACACTAGATAGGCAAGCCAAAGTCTTTAGATTTGAAGTGATAAACACACTGTTGGATGTTGTATATATTGCAATCCATTAAATTGCACCTAGTTCTATCTCTAACCAGCTCTAACTTGCTTAATAAAAGAAACACCCAGCCTCAAATGTTAAGTAGTAAAGGAGGGGATACACAGTAAGGGTTTTGAGTTGTGTTCGCTCTATGCACAATGTAGGAAACTGAGTTCAAACAGGCAAGAAGTTTAT
Organism: Strix uralensis; assembly: GCF_047716275.1. Lineage (NCBI taxonomy): Eukaryota > Metazoa > Chordata > Aves > Strigiformes > Strigidae > Strix > Strix uralensis. Next base: position 27,875,552 of record NC_133974.1, read on the forward strand.
TCCTGAGAGTAACTATTTTTACTATCCAATTCTTCCAGCTCTGGTAACAGCTGCAAAGTAGAAAAGAACTCCCAGAAAGGTGAAGATTTCCCCTGTTGATATCTCAAAGCTCCTTCCCACCACACAGCTAAAGATCCCCTACAACACTGGATATATGAGTCCTTCTGCTAGCAGATCTGTTCAGCATCCGCCACCTCGTCCAAGCAGTTCTCTCCTTCTCACACGACTCAGCAACCAGATGAGTCACAGGGAGAACGATCACATAGTGGTAATGGTAACGCAACTCTCAACAGCCAGGCTACAGCCTGTGCATCTTCCAGTAACTCACTTTATACCTCAGGACCCAAGGAAATACTTGGCTTTTGCACCTCCTATCTACAGGACCATTGTAAGCACAGCAGAAGAGACTGAGGTAGAAGGAAGATGTGGATGAAGACACACAGACAGTGTGACACAAGGAAGGCAGAAATATAATTTAAAAAAAAAAAAGAAAATGAAAGTGAGATTAAAAAAAAAGTAATTTGCAGATAGAGGAAAAAACCAGAAGAAATATCTATCACATGAAAGAAATGAAAGAATATATTGTAGGATCTTGTGAATGGACAAGTTACACGTATGCCAAAGTAGATAGGCCATGGGTATGACCTGGGGGAGGAGAGCAGAAAGAAAGAGAGAGAAAGCCAATAAAAATAATGAAACTTCTATGGATTACACTTTGCAGGAGATCACCACACAGATATCATCTAGCCTTTAAATTGTAAAATACAAAAAAATCCCAACCCAAAATTCAGACTGTATCTCCATTTTCTTAGACTTCACACTGTAACAGTATTAACTGGATTAAATTTATCATTTCAGTAGAATTTGCCTCTCTCATTTTAACATTGTCCCTACTGACTTCTGCTCTGCTTAAAAGCTATGAGTTAATCTCTGAAAGAGATGATCTAGGTAGCAGTTCTCTTTTATCACATCAATGCTTCTTCTCTAATCATATTCCTATGCCACATGTAACTAGGACAGGAGACGAGAAGTCTTTAGTTATTTTTCTCCAGTTGACTTTGGTCAGCAGGACATACATTTCTACACCAGGTATTTTGCTCCTGGCTAGATGGCTGCACAGCACTCCCACATATACAGAGCCTACTGTTCCAGCTACACATATATCTATAAAATACATATATATATACAGAGGCAGAAAGATAGTCACCATTTATTGGCTGTTATCCATTTTTCAGTTGGTCTACAAGGTCAACTAGTTTGCTAACAATTCAGGTGAAAACTAACTCTTCCACAAAGAGAACACTTGTTGAAGGCAAACCTGTCATAAGCCAAATATGCATCAAAACTCTCCACATATAGCCTTGTCACAGAGCCATTCTTTGTTGTCAAAAACGTTTAACATCACAAAATGCTTAGTTGATACCTATTTTCCAGTTTACTGCTTTCTCCTTTTTTCCATTATGGCTGGGAACTTAGTTCAGCTACATTACCTTCAGCAGCAACAGCCCTCAGACTGTTGGAAAGTAAGGGCTCCAGCTCATGACAGACAGGAGCTGGACTCTCACCCCTAGGAGTCACCAGAACATTCACAGACATCACACTTCCTTAACAAGCATAGCTCCAAGTTACTTCTTGTCAGCTGATCACCAAGTAAACATTAAATATTGGCTCATTTACTCTTCATCCAACTTTTAATAAATTATGCTACAGTGGTAAGGGTTATGCTATCAACTTTTCAACCAGTAAAACTTATCATAATGGTTCACTAGTGAGTTACTATTGAAGTATTATTCCAAGGTTTCTCAAGCTTTTGGCAGTATGCATGTAATGCAAAGGCATCCTTAAGGCAATGACGTAATTGCGAGGAAATATGATATTAATCTACTTCTATGTCAAGCTTTATAAAATTTACTTTCTCATGGCAGATCCTGCCTGAGTTTATCCACCAAGCAAGTGAGTTTTCCTATTTATTACTGACTACCTGTTAAAGGAGCATTGATAGTAACATTTAATAGCTATTTAATTTGTCCGTTGGTACTTTGTGGGTATTGCCAGTAGCTGTCTGTGTATCAGTTCAGAGGTGTATATATATATCAATCAGCCTGTTGGTATATGGCAGGCACCTCCAACAAACACTAGTGTACACAAAAGGTTGGATTTATAATTTAGCAGCGATCTATTTACAGTGAATACTGTAAATGAATACTGAACTCTGTGTTTCTGCTAGCTTGAGTAGGAATGAACTACCCTTGAGAAAGCTGCTGGCTGCTGTAACAGATGCTCTGGTGCAGGGGCAAAAAAGAAAGTAGAGGGGATTTTATGAATGCCAGTTCAGCCCCTTCCTCGTGAAAGCAAACTAACTCAGTTCCCCGGCCCAGATGGCTTTGGATATTCAGTACAAGATTTATGTGACCAGAACACGCAAAGCCAGATTCTTTTTCTTCAGTTCTAGGTTTGGGGTTTTCTTCTAAGCAGCATTGTAAAAGGACTTACTGTGTGTACAAAAAAATCTCTTTAAACTTTCATAACACAAACACTGTTAAGTACTAGTATTTGCTTGCCAATTTCCAGAGCAGAAGTTAGATAATATCAGGGTGGGACAGTTGTTATGATCTCTTGGATTCTCATCCAGAACTTTGGTCCCAGCTGCCAGAGATTCCTGGTGCTCAGCACTGACACATTCATCTTGAACTTTCACCTCTGGGAGGTCTGTCACTTCATATCAAGGGGGGGTGTTACACCCACAGTGTACTTTCTCGTAATTTTTTTTGAGGACAAGGAGAAGCACAATTCATTCAAAACATATTATATTAGAATGAAGAAATAAAGTGAATGACCTTTTCCTTCTCATTCATTTGCTATCCAGGTCACCGTACTGTTTAAGCCAGCTTTTCCTTCAGGCTCTCTCTTGTCTACATTAAAGCATCCACTCCCACATCAATAAGAGCTTCACATACCTTGAAGAATCATGCCCCAGTTAGAAGAGAGCTTTTTTTTTTTTTTTTCTTTCATCTCTCAGGTAACATATTTTTCAACAGCTCAAGAAAGTTATTTCTTTGAAACACCGTTTCTAGGCATTATTGCCTTTTTTGCATTATATTTAATATGTGATTAATATGTGTCACAGAGATACCATGAATTTTTTTCATGCATTAAAAAAGGAAAAACTGAAAATAACAAATGGAACACTCTCTGGAGTTTAAGGGGTTCCAACATGAGAAAGATACTTTTTGCAGGCAATATGGACATATGATGATGTAACAGTCACATGGCTAAATCTTCTGATGAATTCTCACCTACCTTTTCCTTAAGTGGAATAATACTATGTACTTTTATCAGTGACAAGAGGAAACTTGTCAAAAAGTGTCAGAAAATACATACAGAGCACTTAAATAGTTCTTTAAGCCTATGGCAGACAACCAAGGAGTCTCCAACCTGCCAATATACCTTCTGGAGAGCTAGCCAAGTGGCCAGACACCACTTCTGGAAAAACATCTAACGGTTGCATCTTTTGCCAAGAAAGGAAAGAATAACACAGAATAATACAATATATTGAAACATCACCAGAATATTTCTTTGTTACCAAAAAGCACTTTATGCAAATATAGTAAATACTGGGAGGGGGAAGATGTTTGTAAAGAAAAAACAGGAATCACATAGCAATGATTTCCCCATTGTAAAAATGGTCTTAGATTCTTTAGGATATATAGATGATGTCCTCTATGAGAAAATCTTACTTATGCAAGAAGAAAATAACCCACAAATATTTTTTTATATTAATTCAAGTTTTAAACATTTCAGTAGCATCCCAGAAGACAATAGTTCTTAAAATGTTTTTCTGTCTCTGCTGAATATGCATTAGTAAGACGTATTTTGATTCATCAGCTATGTTTTCCACCTACAGGAAAATATTACAGTCTCTTTTCACAGGGATTTGATTCAATCTGTGTGAACTATAATGACAGATCCCGACAGCGTTGCACTGCCAGGACAATCAGATGCACTGATAAGGAATTTCACTTTAATGCACCTTGAGTTTTCTGACGAATGAGATTCTCTAGTTCTGAAAGATGCAGAGCTAACAATTCTCAGCTCCTCTCTAAGAGGCCAACAAACCTTGAAATATACTGGCTACACCTGAAGCTGACAATGACAGTGATAGTTCAGTTCTTACATGAAGACTAGATTTTATTCTTTTAGTTTTTCATTTTTCATTGGAAGACTATGATATCTTTCAGTTAAACAAATGAAGAACTGGAAACTATACATATACACATATATACACACACATACTGTATATACACATAAATATATATTCACAAAATAAATCTGCACATGTGGAAACCATCTGTGACATCTGGTCTTTTACTAAATTCTATATGTATATATAGAGACATCACTCCATATGTATTTACTACAAACTTCCCTAAGAAGATCATGATTCTTGGAGGTGCAAATTGATGAGCTCCATATACCACTAAGCCTTCATTAAGAAATTCAGTTCCTTCAGTAATACTTTGCAATTCTGCATCTTTACGTCCAACTACCTGCCTCAGTATCTAACAGGCAATAGTAATCAGTGACCATAGTAAAGTGATAAATTTTAAATCCATTTTACACAGAGATCTTGTTAGTTGAAACTGCATTCAAAATTTAGCGTAGTGAATGGTGGTTCCTCTACTGACACCAACAGGCACTAGACCAACCAGGAAGTATATTTTTTTAACGCAAGGTCACACAGCAAGGTGCTACTAAAAAAAGTCCAGAAATTCTTTTTGCATCTTACCCTCTGCTTAAGAATTAGCCCAAGATCCAGTTTTAAAGACTATCATCAGGAGAGTAAGTAAATGTCAGTTAACAGAGTTTCTCGTAACTGTTTCCAGGCAATATCTGGTAGTTAGACGGTGACATGTTTCACAGTGGGTTTTTTTATTCACAGCTTCTGATTGCAGATCAACACCCGCAATAACCTCATATAGTTTGCATGAATAGTAAATGAGAACATCTTTCCTGAGGATCATTAAAATGATAATACTCAAGTTTATACCATTTGTTTAACTTCTTACTTTAGAAATAGTTGAAGATCTGGGAAAAGTACTCATCTTCTCAGTTAAGTACTCATATTCTTGGTTATCCAATCAAAATATGATCTTGAACACACCTACATTTACTGTATAATCTCACTGTATCACATGAAGTCAGAAAATTAAATTATTGTGAATTCAGCTAAATTCTGGCTTGACAAAATCTTGTAAGGAGCAATAATCTAAATCACAGGTTCCTAGGCTACAACATATGCATTTCAGTGGGATGAAAGACACTTGCTAATAGTTTCTGGTTATTTAATCATATAAAACTAGGTTTTCAAAGTGTTTCTTTATTTAAATAAGCTACATTATTATTAGCTTTCAAAGAGGCACCTGCACAGGTGAGATGGTGAGCACTTCCTCTGGAAAATAACAATTTGTCAAATCGATTTTTGTAGAATTATGACAGGTTCACAGACTAATTCAGAGAAAAATACCAAAGATATAGCAGTACTGAAGCTCAAAGCATCCAAACAGCTCAGCAGTTAAGGCAATCAAATAGATTCAGCTTCAAATCTCTTCCTTTTGTGGATCAAGGGTCTGAAGTTTGTTTTACATTCAGTGAAGTCTCTTAATTATTTAGTTTTCAGTCTTTCTTGCTATATTATTACACAAAGTGGAATAGATTCAACATGAGATTTTGCTTTAAAGCTGTAACAAAGACATGCACTAGATGAGATTGTATTCTTTGAGCTAGGCCAGACTGAGCCACCTTAGATACCAGAAGGAGTAGAGGAAAATTAAAGTCTCTCTTTTATTTGCATAGACAAAGAAAAATAAAATAAAGACAAATGTTTCTTAGCTGCCTCCCAAGATGAGAACCAGAAGACCAACCACCTCAAGTGTACGTATACCAATGCAGCCTGGGGAACAAACAGGAGGAACTGGAGTTCTGTGCCCAGTCAGGAAGTTATTATATCATAGGAATAACTGAAACATGGTGGGACAACTCACATGACTGGAGGATCACAATGGATGGCTATAGGCTCTTTCGTAAAGACAGGCATGGAAGAACAGGAGGAGGAGTTGTGCTCTATGTTAAAGAGAACCTGAATGTATAGAAGTCAGCTATGTCAATTGTGGAAGCCCTGTCAAATGCTCTTGAGTCAAGATCGGAGAGATCATCTCCAAGGGGGACCTTACAGAGGGCGTCTGCTACTGACCTCCAAACCAAGACGATAAGGCCAAAGAAGAAGTATTTGGGTCACTTAAGCAAGCTTCGGGTCAACAGAATCTGGTTCTTATGGGTGACTTCAACTACCCAGACATTTGTTGGAAGAACAATACAGCAGCTCACATGTCATCCATCAAGTTCCTGGAATGCGTGGAGGACCTCTTCCTCATACAAATATCAGATGTGCCAACCAGGAATGAGGCACTGCTGGACTTGCTACTTGCAGACCAAGAAAACCTGATTTGTAGTATCTCACTTGGTGACAGCCTTGGCTGCAGCGATCACAGTATCATGGAGTTAGGGATCCTGCTGAGCACACTGAAGGTTAGTACTAAGATAAAGCTTTTAGATGTTAGAAGAGCAAACTTCAGCTTGGTCAGAGCTCAGTTGGGAGGGATTCCGTGGGAAGCTTCCATGGAAGATAAAGGAGCTAGCAAGTGCTGGGAGTTTTTCTAGAATGCTTTCCTAGAAGCACAGAAACAGTTCATCCCCTTTAAAGGTGGCTTAACTGCAAGCTTCTGAGTCTGCTCAAATCCAAAAGAGAAGCATATCAGAGATGGAAAAATGGACAAATACCTGTTAAGAACTACAAGGGCATTGCCAGGGCACGCGGAGATGAAATTACAAAAGTAAAAGCTCAGCTTGAATAGAAACTGGCCAGAGGTGTCAAAAAACTACAGGAAAAGGTTCTTCAGGTACGTAAACAACAAGCAGAAATAGAAGGAACTGGCCTGCTGTTAAACAGGAGAGGTGAATTAGTCACCAACAATGCTGAAAAGGCAGAGGTTCTCGACTTTTTCTTTACCTGTCTTTATCACCACTTTTGGGCCCCAGGCCTTGGGAACAAAAATCCAGGTCAATGCAAACACAGATCCCCTGTCAGTGAAGGAAGAATTGGTATGCGAACTGTTACAGGATCTTGACTCCTACAAATCAATGGGCCCTGACATTATTCACCCAAGGGTGTTCAGAGAGCTGGCTGACATCATTGTGAGGGCACTCTCCATAATCTTTGAGAAGTTGTGGAGATCAGGGACATCCCAGAAGACTGGAAGAAGGTTAATGTCACTGCCATCTACCAGAAGGACTTAAAGGAGGATCCAGGAAATTATAGGCCCATCAGTCTTACTTCAGTCCCTGGAAAAGACATGGAACAAATCCTCCTGGGGGTTATCACAAGTCAAATGAAGCATGTGATTGGGAAAAGCCAGCACAGATTCACCAAGGTCAAATAGAGGGAAAAGATCTGGGTAATACTAGTTCATCAGAGAAGACCTACGTGACACTTGTATAATATCTAAGAATTAAGAAAAATGAGAAGCTGTACAGAGCTACATACTTTGACTAAGTATCAACATCACTGAGGTATGACTGAGGTTCCTTACCTAGAATTATGGACATATTTCTAGAATGACACATTCCCCCTCAAAAAAGCGAAGCAGAGAATTACAAGGATGAACAGGGAGTGGAAAGCCTTTCAAACAGGTGGAAAATAAAAGGTTTGCTTGCCTAACCTACCAGACAAAAGGCTGTCAGGGAACATCAGTTTTCTAAAAGATGCCAAAAGAAAGGAAATAACTCAAGGTAAAGACATTATCGTAAGAATGAAGGTATATAAAATGGCCAATAGATGCAGACTGAAAATTACATATAGATGCTCAGTCATTCAGAAACAACCCTCCAATAGGACTAATGGGGTGACAAAACCACCACTACCTTTAAAATTGAAGCTTGATATATGTGTGAATTTGATCATAACCTAAATCATAACCTAAGTTACCAGACTGGCTAATAAATCAAGACTTTTTTCCTGTCAAATGCACTACATTAAAATTTTTATTCCTCTTGATAAAATTGAAATGTTTGGATATAGGATGAAATGTTTGGCCTAAATGAATGCAAAAAAAAAGTGAAAGATTAAAAAATTTCCAACTTTTCCACCATGTTTCTGATGTGGAAGAAGTATGTATGTTATTTTAAATTATAATGAAAACACGTACTGTGATTTTCTACAAGTAAGGAATTCTGGTTTTCTGTTTGTATTTGCTGCAGTCAGAGGGCTTTCTGACTTGCTCTTTTTTTTTTGGTTTGCTTCCTCCCAGGCTCATCAGTCACACCACCATACATCTTATTTGAAAAGGTGTCTTAAATGTGGATTTAAATTAGCATGCAGTGTGGACAGCTCGGAAAGCTTCTACAAACATGCTGGGATCCTTATTCCTTCCCAACCTAGCAACATGTTTCACTTACAGGTCTCAAAAAATAAACAGTGTGAGACTGAATGCAACAAAATAAGAAGTTTCTAGATTCTTTCTTCCACAAATTCAATCAATGCTTGTTCACATGAGCAAAGCCCTACAGCATGTACCGAGGAACACGTTTGGGGAGAAAACTTCACACAGAGCTTTATTTCTCAGGTCCGTACCAGTATCTTTCAAGAATCATTCGGAGGTTTTCAGACTAGGTTTTATGAGATGCTAATAACTGCACTCTGCTAACCACTAAGCTACCCACTGCAAGCCCCCTTCTGCAGGCCGCAGCTCTGGGCAGGCAGCAGCCCCTGGGCACAGTGCAGCTGGCCGCACTGGCACTCCCTGCCCCGCAGGCAGCAGGAGCCCAACAGAAAGGTGCTGATCCCAGGCATGGTGCTTTCTCCAGAGGAAATGAAAGGATACTGGGGAAAAAGAGCACAGCTGCAAGGTGGAACTATCCCTCCATATATTACAGGCATCGCTCTTTTCTGCGACATAGGCGACTCTTGCAATCGCTTATCAAATCACCACCAGTTCTTTACAAAATTTTATTTTACCTTGAATGTCAAGCATATTACCAAACTCTGATAGTAGGACAACAGAAAAAAACCACATTAGAAGAAGCCACTTATAAAGCATTGGTTAAGTTCAATACAAGACTCTGCCTTAATTTAAGAAACGGATTTTAAATTCTCAGGAACTGAGCCTTTGCTCTTTATGTAAAAGCAAGCAGTACACCTCATTAGCAAAGCATACAATGAAAATTACACATAGCTTGCTTAAAATGCAAAAGGAAACAGCATAACAAACATTGCAGCTAGTCAGCCAGCAGTTAGACCTTTCTCCTTGTAAACCTGCTTCTTCAATTTGGCAAATGCAGTCCTTGAGGAGAAACAGCAAAGGGTATATAACTTAATTATGCAGAACTGTTACACTGGGGTTGTGCAAACATTTTAATTTTTATTTTTGTCAAATCATAGCTACAAGCAAGCTATACCAGTTTTTCACTCTTTTTTTATTTTTTAATGCTGTTTTCATATAAGTTGAATCACCCACATGGAACCTTTTGACTTTTTGTTGCTGACATACCATCTTCAGTAAAACCTTGGCCTTTCTTGAGCCAGGAGTTCTACCCTTGTATTTCACCTTAATTTTTAGCAAAGAGTTGCATGGCAAATTAGGTGATATTACTTCCATAATAAGTCCAGATATTTCTTTTCATTTATAAAAATCTGATATATGCTTTTGCTCACAGAACACTTGGAGCTATGACATATGAAATGTACACAAGCCAATGAGATTCACACACATATGAAGTCAAAGCCAGACACATTCTTTCAAAATCAAATACTGTATATGTCGGCTGCACGTGAAAACTTTCACAGTAATTTATACCTGACCAATACCATTTAAGGCCTAATCCTGCTCCCACTGGCATCTCCAGCAATTTTGCAAAGGAATTCAGTGGTAACAGGAGTATGTTAGGACACTTAAATACTAAATATCAAATATTATTGTTAATTGTTTTCCTGTTAAAACTTATGATCTCTTTAAAAACACTTGAGATTCAATCAATGCAAGTTATACAAAAATTGTTGGAGTTTCTTTTCTAAAGGAATGTATAACCTTTGGGTTTATAATGCCAGAGGTACTTTTGTTCCTGCTTATGGGATTATTGCTGGTCGCCTTCCTGAGACTTGAAAGACCATAAAAGACAAGCACCATACCTATTTCTCTAAATTATTGTATCACAAATTAATAATTTGGTCCCTTTCTAAATGGATCTCTCCCCACAATTACACTAAAACATAGTGATGGGTCACAAATTCCAGGGGGTCCAACTGGTCCTGGCATTCCTGGAGTGCCACGATCTCCATCTTTACCGGGCTGCCCACGCTCTCCAGGACGTCCTTCCTTACTCATACCTGGCGGACCTTCAGGACCTTAACGATACACATGCAATGAACAAATACATTACAGAGTATTTTTATTAAAATGAAAACAAGAGCAAGTATCAATCCCTGCTCTTTAGTGAGTACACAGATAACGAAAACTTCATTTTCAGAAAAAGACACTTCTTGTCACAAACTGCTTGTATGTTTATACAAACAATATGATACCTTATTAAGATTTTTTTTTTTAAAGCAGGTGGAAAACACTTTAAATAAAAATAGTTTTTAAACGGAAATATAAAAATCCACTTTAGAACACTGTTATACTTTATCATATAATCTGGAACCACCACGGCATGAATCAGAGTCCTATTTCTATTCATTTCTCTGGCTTTGGATCAGGACCTAATATCTCTTCCAAACGCTCAACTTTGCATTTTGCATGAATACACTGCTGTTAGGAAGAACGTTTTCCTTCACTAAGCAATGTCACATGATTATATCAGGGCTCAGTTTTCAGATAGTGGCTGACTTCAGAAGCCATCTATCAAGAAACAGCAGTCTCAGGAACCAATCTCTGCAAGACCTGTCTTATATTAAATAATGTATTATATGACAATTTAAAAGGCATGCAAGAGACAGACATTAGCCATAAAACATATATGGTACTTAAGATGTGTAAAAACTATTGAAGTTTTGCAAATTATATCAAAATTTTTTCTGAATTACTTTTTTTAAAAAAGTTATTAGCATGTACTGAATCTGCACAGCTGAACCATCCCTCACCTGGAGGTCCTGGGGGGCCTTGGATCCCAGGAACCCCAATTCCTTGATTGCCTTTTGCGCCATTTTTTCCTGGCAGTCCTGTGAAATAGCAAACACATGTATATCTTTGCATACTAAGAATATTTTCATCCAATGAATTAGGAAGTCAGCATTTGATAATACTTATTGCATAAAAAATGCAATAGTTCAAAATCAAATAATGGCATGTAAAATAAGCATTTCCTTGTAACCCACACAGTATGACTGGTTTTTAAATTATCATAATTTCTACTGAATTAAGAGCTGATGTAGCACCTGTTAAGCAGACAGACACTATGAGTTGAGGGAATGGATAATGGGCAATTTAGAAATTTGCCATCATTGCCTTTCCATTGGCAAAGTTTTTAAGAAGTTATATGAAGGAAGTGTAAGGAATTCACCACAGCCTCTGTGGAATACAGAATACATAGACGATCTTCCACAACATATGGCAGAATTAAATCTCCACCAAAGAAATACTGAGAGGGGCAAAATATGTGCTCTCTTACACTAGTACAACCCAATAACTTCAGTTTCTTCATAGAAACATATACCTATTTTTCCAACTCTTTATGGAAGAGCCAGAACTGTTAAGTGTCAGCTCCAGAGGAAAACTGGACATTCTCCTGTTGCAGATGAAATTATAAAAGCACTACAGACAAATCATTACTACATCCAAAATTAATCTGATGTGCTAGGTGACAGTTAGTAAGTTACAAAGAATGTAAATATTTACCAACCATTTGTCTTGGCTACCCTTGGCACATTACTAGTTAGCTCTATTTCATACAGCTTTCCTGATTATTTTATTTTTATGCTATAGGAAACAGAGGCACTGGCTGGGACCAGTTACCAAATTATGGACTTCACCCTGTCTCTTGGTCTAGTTCCAGACTATGTATTCATACTTTAAGTTAAAGTCTGCAAATACATCACAGAAATTAGCTGGAATGCTAGGACAGATGAGTTACCTGAAAGCCTAAACCCTAGCTTGCCTAAAAAGAAACCAGAATGTTTAAGAAAAGCATAAAGAAGTAAAAATCCTTATGAAATAAAAACAAAAAAAGGAGAAATCTCTGGGAAATCAGAGGGAGAATAAAGGTTGTCGCATGCCACAAATCAGCCTATAAGGTAGCAGATAGTAAATAGCCAGTGAATAAATACTGTTCTTTAAAATAGCAGAAACAGAAGTTTGGAAGAAACCAGAAAACATGGAAATACATCAAACTCCATGTCTAAGCATATTTGATCTAAAAAAAAAAAATCCAAATGCAGTTAAAAACATTGACTTGAGACTAACAACTCTCTAAAAAGGTCAGAACAAAGTTTGACTATAGTAGAACTGAACACTAGCTATCTTGTTGTGTTCTTGTACTTTCTCTTCTTCTGACATGTGTTATTCATAAGCGGTGAAACATTCACATTGCACAGTGTCCTCAGTTACACTTTGTGATACCAACCCAGCTACTCCCTTACTCCACCCAGTGCTAACTCCATTCAAAACTGGAAGCAGAAAACGAAGTCATAAAGGCCATTAGCACTGTGACACATGCACACCATACCTCTTGTCCCACGAGCTCCAGGGCGACCCGGGATGCCCGTCAGCCCTGGAATGCCATCATTTCCCGGTAAACCAGGAAACCCTCTTGGGCCTTCAGGGCCTCTTGGACCTGGTGGTCCTGGAAGTCCTGGAGAAGCGCTTTGGGATTGACAGTGGTTACAGTTTTGTAGCCTTCCACTCTGGAGGATGGCAGGCAACTGGGCTGGGAGAATTCAAACAAAGAATTGCTTAGAGTGTTGTAACAATAAAATATAAAAGTATCGCCCCCTAGCCACTAATGCAAAACCAGTTTCCTCTCTTTAGAGAATATGATATCTTTAGGAAACAAGATGGTAAAGTATGGAAAGTATATTTACATACCTGTAGGAAAACAAGTGATAAATCAGCAATATTGATCTTGCTTTCAAAAAAGCCTATTTATCAGGAAACTTCTTAGCACTTTAAACAAGGAAAAGACAGTAAACAGGCTTTCAAACTTACTTCTCAGTACATCTGAACACACCTCTCGAATAAATTCTTCTGAAAATTCTCGTGCCTAAATTGAACAGAGTACGGTTAAAAAAACAGAGAACGTCCATTTGTTCGCAGTTTTTAAGGCACCCAAAATGACAAGTTTGAGGTCCTATACATACAGGTTTTCCATCTGATCCAGGTGGTCCTGGGGGTCCTCTATCTCCCGGCTGACCTCTGAGACCAGGAGGTCCAACCAAACCCTGGATACCAGATTCTCCTTTTTGTCCACTGATGCCTCGAATGCCTGGATCTCCTTTCTCACCTTTCTGGAATGAAAACCCACAAAAAGCCAACTGTATCTTCACAGACCATTTGGAAGCTAGGTAGCACCAAGCAAACATGTTCTGAGAAAATCTTCATTGATGTTCTTCATAAAATGAATAAAAGTTGTCACTGAAAGTTAACTTGAGATCTATTTTACTAAAATATACTGAAGTTTTCAGATTCTTTAGTATCTGTTTCAGATACAATTATTTATCAAATATGACTAGAAACAAATTACCTTTTTTTTTTTAAAACTTTAAGGACCCATTTTACTTACTAATTAATATAAAATAAAATAGTCTTCCTTATTAACATACGGAAGGAAGGCTTTATTCACTTTTTCATTAGAACTAGATAATTTGTTACAGTACATTAAAATCTTTAGAACGCTGGAAAAATTAGAAGTGAAATTCTGGCATCACTGAAGTTCTTGGCAAGCTTACTATAAAAATCAAGAGTTTTATCCTACGTCTGTAGTGCATAAGACAAAGGAAAAAAATTGTTAAATTTCAGTAAGGGTTTTTTGTTTTTTTTTTTCTGACTTCACTTATTCTCCATATGATTGATAACAACTGTAGTCCATTTGCTTCATTGGAAAAGGTTAAAATAATACTGGAAAATATGTGGATATGTCTTCATCAAAGCAATGGTTCTTCTATGTATGGAATTACCTACTGTAACAGTTCACATGGAACTCTTTCCCTATGATGGAGCCAACAAAACATCAGTGCAACATAATTTGGTACGTGCTCAAGATTAAAGTTAGTATACTATGTTTGCTCCCTGATGAGTTTTTTCCTTCCATTTTTGCACAGCTTTTGCATACTGTTATCAGTTGCTTCAAAATTTTCTTTTGCCCTTTCCAACCATTTTAGATGGAATTATGGAAACAAGGCAGTAGGATTACTATATATGACAAAACTTATTGGAGCACATAAGGCAAGTTTAAGCAGCATTCAGGCATACAGTCCTCATAGACTTACACTGAATTTTAAATTATGGTATTTATATTGTTTTGTATCATTCTATATAGTACTTATCAAATTTTTTTACATCAGAAAACTTCAAAGCTTTCTGGCTTGGTCTAAATTAGTAACAATGCCCAGAGTTCTCCACATGAATTATTACAGGGTAGCAAGCTTCAAATTCAGTACTGGATTAATAGTTTTATGCAGAGAGCTAGTCACTAAATAAGGCAGATAGTCTTTCGTCTTAAAAAAACAGAGAAATGAGACAAAATGTGAGAGATGTCAGCCAAGTGCCTAAGAGTCCTGCTGGAAAGATGGTCTACCAGTAAGATGCCATACATGAACTGAACAGCAGTCCATACCTTATTCCCACTACAAAAATTATACACTAAATCAGAACTGACTTTTTCTAAGGTTGTAATTGTATTTTATTTTCTTGATACTGTCAACTTGAATGCTGTAGTCATAGAGAATTGATACTCTTAGCTACACCATATAGATTTGTACTTGTTCATTTCTATTACATAATTACAAATGTTTTTTTAATTTAACAGAGTCAGCAAGCTCAGAGATAAACATATGGAGCATATGTTGCTGCCTGTGGCTATACTAGAAGCTATATGTGCAGGAATCTGAAAATTATGCTGTTCTTGTAGCTAGAAGTTACTTAATTTTGATTACTTTTATAGCTATGGACTATGTTTACATAAAAGACATCTGATTTGCAAGTTGATTTATTTCAAAGGAGCTAGAAAGCATTAAGAACCAGTGAAATATTGGGAAAATGGCATCTATTATAGGCAAACATTACAGGCAAGAAGCCAGTACAAAACCACCAGGACAAAACATTGGAAGCATCAGCACAACTGCCTGCAGAACTTGCCAAAAAGCAAATGAAACTGCTGAGGGAACATTTTCTGCAGTATATCTTGGTCTTGTAATGCTCAGCCACATCCCATGTGTGGCCTTGTTTGTTGACCCTTGCTATTGGCAAAGAAAATAAAAAAAAAAAAAAAAAAAAAAAAAAAAAGGAAAAGAGCTCAATAAGCACTAAGAATTCCAGACTGCAGAAACTTTTTATAGAGGAGTCGGAGTCTAACAAAAAGCAACATATTTTATAAAAATAGAAAATAAACTAATTTTATAGGTCTGATAAGTAATAACAACTACATCATTGTATCTTAGTGTATAGTAAGAATATTTTTTAAAGGATTTTTCAGAAGAAATGTATTGTTACCATGATTTACAATATTTAAAGAGGCTAGTTCAATAGTATACAAGGAATCTTTTACCAATTTTAGCAGTGATTTAGCAAAACACCTATAAGCCAAACTGTAATTTAAAGTATTTTATGGAACCACATCAGCATATAAGGCAATTTATATGTTTAAATGCATAAAATTATTTAATTATCAGAATTGAGCTTCCAGTTAATATGTCCAGTTACTGATATGCCACAATGCTTTAAGGAAAAAGGGTTGAACAAAGATATCTCTAACTAAAGGTGAAGGAGAATTATATCAATGGGACAGTGTGTCCCCTGATTTCACCAAATATTGGAATAAATAAAACATAACTAACAAAGTTGGTCTTTTAAATATCAATTTTTAAACAACATGCAATACAAAGATTAAAAGGTCTGGCCATAAATATATCTCTACATTAGCCAAACACAAGGACAAAAGAGCTGGGACTTCTAAAAATATTCTGGAGAGCAACAAATGCAGTTTCTGACAGACCAAGAGAAGTCTGAGCAGGCTTCCCCTTATGCCCCTCAAGTTTCAGGCTGAGCTGAATTAGTTCTGTATAAACTTACTAGTAGAGAGAAAGAATTCTGCCCTGCATTTTCTGATTCAGTCTCAAAGACAGAATTCTCTAAAAAAAAACCCTTTGTAAAGGCTTCGCCATATTCCTTTTCATTAGCTTTGAAAAAAAGAAATCTCACTAGTGAAGGTTAAAACAGACAAGACAAATAGTTTAGCTGTGGAAGTCTTTACCACAGACTTTTATAGAAGCTGAAAATACAGTATATCAGCACAGTTTAATAGGAATTAGGCAAATTCAAGATTTATATTAAATGGCATGGTCTTGATCTCTAGCTTAAATGCCCCTGATTTGTTGACTGCCAAAAAGAGTGAAGGTATACAAGGTGAAGGAACTTTGTGTATGGTGCCCCTTATTTTTGTATCCTGCCCTGCTGTTATTTGCTGCTGCTGAATAATATGGATCATTTTGATCAAGTATTCTGTATTCGTTTATGAATACTTTTTTTTCTTTAATGATTTGCTTTCTTCAACTAGCTCCTACACAGTTTTGTTTGTTTGTTTGTTTAATTCTCTTAATGTATATACTTGGCTTCAATTATTTTTTTTAATCTTTCATTTCATTAAATATGTATTCCACTATGTCTCTTTTTAACTAATACTTCTTTCTGTCTCTGATATTTCTCAACTCATTTCTCTTCTGTTACTTATAGAGATGTGAGTATGGAAGTAAGACTGTAAACATGCATTTTACAGATCACACAACTTGCAGAAACAAATGGAATAATTTTGTAATACTATATTTGTAATTACAAAATACTTACCTCTCCTTGTTCTCCACTCAATCCTTCTACTCCCTTTAGGAATTAATATGAAAAAAAAAGAATTAAAAAAGCAAGATGAGCCAAATTACTTGGAAAGAAAAAAAACTTTGTGTTCTAGTAAAAGGAAACTCCTGATTCTACCTGTTTAACACCGTCTTACTAGACAGAAATCAAGTTCAGAGTCTTTGAAATATAAACTTAGTTTGTAAGCAAGCCAGACTTTGCATGCTGGCAAAAGGTTTTGGTGTCATTTCTGCCAAGTAGTTCAAGGGTGTTATTGATCATTAAATTCCGTGACAATGTGGCAGTTCAATGCAGGCTTTTTCACTTTTCTCATATACTCCTATGAACAAGGGAATCTGTATTGTAACTTTGAGAAGTCCTGGAGGCTCCACAAACCTTGGAAGGACCTAACACTGTCTACCAGAAGTATTTGAATGACTCATTTTTTGGTTGCTGACCAAACTAGATAAGCATGGGAAACAACTTTAGATCAAGCCTTTATTATTTTTTCAGCCTTCTCCTAAAAAAAAAAAAAAAAGGCAAACAACAGCAATTCAGTTGCATCATTCTATGTGAAAAAAAAATTGTTTTCTTTCACTATCACTTTGCTTTATCTTATGATCAAAATAATAAATACATGAAAAATTTGTCCATTATTTGCAAAGGAAAAAACCAGAAAGTTTAATTTGCAAAATGTTAGAGTAGGACATTACATTTGGTTAAAATCAATGATTGGCCTTTTAGTTTAAACTATTTCTTTCCAAAACTATCTGCTCAACTTTACTACTGACTCCTGTCAACCTACATATTGCTGAGAGTGAAAAAATGTCTAACATACAATCTAGATCTCCTGTCCATGCTCCACTGGAATCAGCTCCTTCTGGCTAGACAGACAGCTGTATTGATGTCGTAATTCTGAAAAAAGCAACTGTGACTTCCTTCCAAGTCTAGTTTCAGATATGTACCTCTAACAAATACTTCTCTGTTTAGACACGACATAGATTATGAAGTTAACAATTATTTATAAATACTAACAGTTATTTTCTGTGGTATAACAAGATAGCCAACTATGACACAATCAAAATACATTGGCCCCGAGTTAAAGAGAAACAACTGGATCTCACTGATTTGCAGCTGAAACAGGAAACATCTGTAATTTATGAGCACAGAAGATGTCAATAATGACTCCCAGTACTCCTAGGAAGTAATGAACTACACGAAAGTGTAGCATAGTACGTGCAAAATCTTAGTATCTGAAGCATAATTCTTACAACCTTTACACAAAAGCCACTTTGTGCTGTTACCTGCATTTTATATTATTTGTAACAGTGTCATGAAAATTTTCCATAATTAAGGATTTAATAAAATAATCCAGAAAAATGTACTTCCAGTCTGTTTCTCAAGATTTAATATCCCAGAACCACAGAAACATGTAGGTTGGAAGGGACCTCCATGGGTTCAACTTCCTTTTCAGAACAGATACAGCTAGAGCAGGCTGCTCAACGCCCTGTCCAGACAGGCTTTGCCACACTCTCTGTGAGCAGCCTGCTCCAGTGTTTGACCACCCTCAAAGCAAAATGCTTTTCCCATGTATCAAGTTGGTATTTCTGGCATTCCAACTTGTGTCCATTTTCCACTGTGCACAGCCAAGAAAAGTGTGGCTCCATCTTCTCTATATGTGTTGTATTTGTTACTTTAAAACACTAAGGTTGTTTAAGAGGCAATTTATATAACTATGTAATCATGTTATACATAAATATATTTCACCTGATGCAAAGAACTATCCATGTTGATTGAAGTAATCTTAAGAAACAAATATGAATCATAGGTCTCTTGAACTAGGATCGCTATTTTAACAGTACCTGTAAGCCTGGATTTCCTTGTCTTCCTTTTTCTCCTTTCAGTCCCTTCAGAAAAGCACATTTTCTTAAAATATATATTTATCTGAGAGACAATTAAACTATCAAAAATAACACAGAGAAGTAAACCCTAAAATCTCATCCTAAACCAGGCCCAATCAATCTGAAAAGTTACTCTTCAAGAGGTTAGAGCAGAAACTGTGCAGAAGGATATAGTTTCTACTCTGAATAGAGAGGAGCCAAGTTAGGATCTGAGTAATGACATGATGCTCTTCTTTTTCTTGTAGGTATTTCCATAACTTTTAGATAACAAGAAGGAAAATCCCACTTGCTATAATACAGTAGGCAGGCAGAGGCCAGGTGGCAATACTTTGACTATGAGCGATTATGTGATCCTACCGTGCCCGGGGCAGGCAGGGACAGAACCCGTCCTGGGACACTGCTGGGTCATGTCCCAGCCCCCTGCAGCAGCAGCACAACCCGCATCCCTGAGCCCGCACCATTGCTAGGACCACACAGCTCTGCACCAAATGACAATAGCCTGCTCAGCCTCAGAAACGCAGCTGGGAATTCCTACTGGGCATACTGGGAAGTTTTCCTTGAAGATTTAGGGTTCACTGCTGCTGTTCTTCAAGCAAACCTTCTGTGGAGCTTAATCTTAAGAAAAGCTCCTGAATTAACACCTAAGACTTGTATTGATAGTGTTGCCAGATGATTTCAGTAGAAATAAAGTTGATATACCTGGATACCACTTTCACCTTGGTTTCCTTTGTCCCCCTGTAAAATATTAGAAGAAAAGTCTCCACTGTACCATGATTCATCTCAAAGACATGTAGTCTGTATTTTAACACAGTAAATACAAGAGAAGCATCTAATAGCTTTTATTTATACTGAATAAAACCAAATCACTTTATCCCCATGTACACAAACACTGAGAAAAGTACAGAAAGTTACACTAAGAGGGGAATTTGTCATAGAAAGAACTATCAAAAAGAAAAATGGATACTCATATACCAAGTTAAAATTTAAAAATACAACACAATGAGGTGGCAAATCCAGCAGGACTTTATCCACTCAGTGTATGGGAATGGAGAGGATGCAGGCAGGGAGGGGGGCAGTATTTCTGACGGGTTAAATTTCATCTGAATGCTAACCAGTAAGTATGCTTGCCTTTATCCACAGAGAACAGAGTATAAATAATTTCTGTAACACTTACTATAAACCCACTGAATGCAGAAGTTATACACGACACACCAAAGAAAAAAATATTTTAATCAGAAAAAAAATTATTTTTAAATTTACTCAAAACTGTGTAAGGACTAAGTTCCACTTCCACCCACTCCTTTTGAGCTTCATCGAAATGTTTATAGTAGATAAACATTAGTGGGGTGATTGGCAATCAGACAGTGCAAATGGTACTTAAAAGGCAGGTATCAAGGTTTATCAAGTTGTCTGAACATCACCTAATTGACACTGGAGAGAAACAGGCATCTCTTGAAAACCATTCATGCCAATTAACAAGAGAGGTATAAAATATGTACTACCAGAACATGCATATCTCTCTTCATTGACTGAAAAGGAAACTTAAAGTTATGGGAGATGGCTCCTGCCCTAACTCTGACCTCTTAAATCAGTATGATTCTGTTTAAATGGTCATGAATCAAAATGTTGGGCTGAGAACATAGCAACTCATAAAACAAGACAGATCTGTGGGGGAGGTACAAAACTGCATTTAATAAAGAAAAGAATTAGGTTGGAGATTTTTGGATCCATTTTGCCAGTCTTCTTGAAAGAGCCAAACATGTGTGTGTTTGGTTGTTTTTTGAGAAAGAGAATGTTTAGTTAAACACTAAACAGTAGTAAAGAGGAGATTTTGGCCATGGCAAATATTTTCCTGATTGAAAATCCCAGAACATAAGAGGGTATTTATGCCAGCTGTATTTGGTTGTATTGTACTTGAATGTAAAATATTTGGTTTGGTTTCAAGTTTTAAAATAAGCTATAGCTGATAGGCTTCACTGTCAGATGCCCAAATTGCACCTTTTTTCCTGAATAATTCAAGAGTTTGTCATACTTATGACTTATAACTCCAGTTAACCAGCGATATATATTCTGACTTGCATCTTTATATGAAATGAATAATGGCTTTTGCAAAGGCATCTTCAGTTTAAAATTTGGAGAGGTTCCATAAATTTAACAAAAATCTCCCTTCTTAAAATCAGTATTATTGTCTTGGTACATGTATCTTACATGACCTTAGATACTGAAACTGAATATATGGTGATAATGAAACTAACTGAACTATTGCTAAGACACTGACTTAAGTCACTCTTCCACTGGACTTCAGTACATTTTGAAAGACTTAAGCCAGGAAATCTTTGTCCTTATGTGCTCTGGAAATCACTGTTTTGAAACTGGTCAGAAGACTAATTTTTCTACATCTTGTCTTGGAAAATGGAACTCAGGTTCCATTATCTCATTTAGCTGAGAAAACCTCATCTAAATTTGGATCATTCTCTAGCCTTCACTGACCTGGGACTTGATTTAGCTGTCTAAACGTAGGCATTAAGATGCTCTAGGCAACCCAAGGCACTCCCATGTGTGTCTACTGACATACGAAATAGTCTAGCATACCTAAGACATCCATACATGGCTGTCATATATGACACTGGACATACAGGAAACCTGTGCCCTTCGGGAGCAGAAGCTGAAGTCTAGTGGAATACCTCTGCACTGGATTTTCATAAAACGTTAAATATAACACCACCCTTTTAACTTACTGCTTCTTTACCCTTAAATCTTTCTTTCCATAGTGAAGTACCTGATTCAACCCTATTTCTGTAATGCCCTTATATGAAGGGCTTCATCCTTCACAAGGTAGTCCTCTACATTGCTGGTAATACCACATTTCATTAATACCTATGTCATAGCATTTTAGGTTGACAGTTTCTGCATTTTGGCCATTCACGCCTCCCTATGAAAAATGACTGTTTTTCTAAAGAATGGAACTTCCAAATTATAGCAACTATTCTCTAATAATAATGATGCATTTAGAAAAAGGATTTCCTTTAATAATGATCACTTATAAGAAAAGCACTTACAATAAAAGATGCAATTAAGATAAAACTGGAAAAAATACTTACCTTTATACCCTGGGTACCAGGAATGCCCGGGTAGCCTGGTTCACCTGGAGCACCTGGTACTCCTAGTTCTCCCTAAGTAATACAATAGCTCTGTGTCAGTGATGTGCTTTGTGTAAAAACATATATTGCATGTTTTCTCAAGGTCACATGATAAGCTTCGGCTACGGTATTTTGAAATTTTGTAACTGAGGACGGTTGAAATGTCTGGAAAATTTCTGAGGGGATGTTGAATACAGAGAAGCCACAAAAGGACTCTTAATCACAGTCTTCCAGCATCTCTATTTTTTAATTGCCTTTTAATACAGTTGATGTTGATTTTTCATAATTATACAAATAAAACTATCTGAAGTAATGGCAGTGTTTGCAGGTTTGAACTTCAAGAACAGCTGACTTACATTGCCTAAAATCTAGTATAAAATTAGTAAGGATAAGCCATCAAATGGATTCTGATGCAATTTTAAGTTAACTACTGTTTTATTTTGAAACAAATTGCCTTGTAACTAATCATGGAAAATCATGGAAAATCAGTAAATCATGGAAAAGTAAATCAATCCCTTGTTTAACTAGAATACTTCCAGATTCATATTTACCTTGGCTCCTGATGATCCTGGTTTTCCCTGTATTCCAGGTTCGCCTTTATCACCCTATACAACAATGTAAGAGTGTGGCTGATACATCAGTATGTTTCATCCCATGTGGTATGACTAGCAAACATAAACAGACACTGCTGGGAAATTGGCTCTTAAAAACAGACACAGGTAGTGACTGGAAGGCTAGAGTTCTGTTCCCTTACAAGAAACCTGAAGTTTCAACTTCCTCTCAGGAAAGATGAGCTACTGATGACAAAATGTGATCTGCCAGACTCTGCTCACCTGTCCTTTCCCCACCTGCTGCATTTTCCTTGCCCAGTCATACCATGTCTATGTGTACTGACTTCACATTTCCACCATCTTATTTAATAAAACTCTGAGAATCCTCAGACCTGTCTGAGCCAAAATATTTATTTATGTTTTGGTTTTTACTGTAGCCTATGAAATTAGGCATATATTCACTACAAGGATTTTAATTAAAATCTAAGAATTATTGATTATTTCATGATGCTCTTCTGTAAGCACGAGCTAATTAAGAATGATTCTGTAAGAATCAGCTTGTATTCTGAATGAGCGATAAATATACAAAAGCAATTTTTACAAATGAAAATAAAGCTAATTAACTTTTTGTCATTTCATAGGTATTCAATCTTCTTGACCATAGCAAACACTGACCACTTTAAAAAATGTTACCTTCAGTATACAATTTTAAATAAGTACATATGTACTACTGGATATAAAATGACATATGGGTAGAAATGGAGCTAAATGTAAGTACGAAGTTCGGGAAAGGGATTCTATATTCTTAAATATTCTCTAGGACATACAATTCAGTGCTTACTGGCCAAAACTCATCCTGGATTAAATTAAAAGGTTACACTAACAGATCTGGATTTATAGTATCTATTTTAGTTTCTGAGAGCATGGGTCAAATTAATTCTTGCTGTAGCTGCAGTGCAATCAATAAAGTTACATCTGAAATAAATTTGGCTCCTTGGGTGGAAAAAGCAGCATGTAATGTTATTTAACACAATTAAAATATAAATAAATGTAACATGGGCAGAAAGTTCTGATGTATATACTGAGAATTATCTGGCTCCCAGCATTGCAGAACATTTTCCAGAACTGCGAAGCTGCAACAAAGTCTCATGACCATTTCTGTAACTGCTCCAAACCTCATGGGATGACAGGCACCATTTACTGAGCTATATTAAGCTCTCTTGAGACTGAACTATCATATAAGGTAATATAGGGAACATCATACAGCTACTCATCAATATTCAACGTACCAAAAAATTAGCTGCAAAATCCTGGCATTTTGTCATCTATAAAGCAGTCATTTATCAAAGTCACAAGCAAACTAACACAAACACTTACCTTAGGCCCAGGAGCTCCAGGTAGACCAAATGAGCCTTCTGGTCCCATCAAACCCTATTTATTTGTGAAAAAGGAAGAGACATTTCTGTACTCTGTAGAGGAATAATGGCTTCAGTATAGTGTATTAGTATTATTAGTATTATACTTCTATAAACAGGACAGGAAATATAATGTCCTTCAACATACTACTATACAGGCTGTAGCTCTGATACAGCTCAGTGGATTATTTAGACCTTCTATGGCCTTACGAACGGCTACTGTGCAATGGAAAAAAACATGCAGGAAAAAAGCACAGAGGTGTTATGAAATACTCCTGAGAGAAAAAATTCTGCAACTCAAAACCCCATCTGTATGATGTAATCTTTAACATATCTTTAACATGTCCTTAGCTATAATTCAAAGTGCCACAAGAGTTTCTAGTTTCCATTTAGGGTTCCCAGAAGCAGCAAAAGTGCATGTGGCATTTTGTAATTCTCTTCCTTCTTTCTGACTGTGTGTCCCTCAAAGGTTGCCATGCCTTGACTCCTTTTGCAAACTTTGTGGAGATTTAGGGAGCAGTTAACTTTGGGACCACACCTTTGCATCTTCTGCAGTATCTTCAGGATTGAACTGTTCATTCAAGAACCCAATAGCTTCTGCCATCTCAGATCATGACACTTCAGCACATGTACAAAGCCAGAGCATTGCCAAAACAGTCCCTTGGACTCCTCTCATAAAGAGGAGTTCGTAAAGGCATGTTTAGTTGTCTTTGTTCCGTACATAAGAGCTAAAGGGAGTTAAACCATCAAATAGCTGGCTTTCTTAATTTCTGTTTAAAGCTACTCTCAAGCATATATTAGAAAATAAATATTTTTTAAAATTGTACTTTCCAGGAAGGAATTCCCATTTATAGTATTTTCCACATCTGGTATTAATATATGTCTTTCTCACCACTTCATCTCACTTCACTTTGACTCTAGAACTGCATGCGTCAATAAAAACAATATATTATTGTTCTATTTGGACTTACATATATACTCTGAAATATGATCTGCTGTAAGAGCATACTTAAGACAGCATAAAATAATAATATAGAAAGTCAAACAATTAAATAAGGCCTGGAAATCTAACCTGTCAGAGATTAATTTTTATCAATGATTCTAACTGATACTATTTTCAAAACCTACTGTTATTATTGTTATTTAATCTTTGTTTTCATATAGATAAAAACAACTACCTTTCATTTATTACTAAAAGGAACTATTCAGTTCCATGACATTATCTCAGACCTGCTTCAAAAGTTACATGTGATCAAAAATAAAAGTATGTCTACAGTAATTTGTTACACTGATTGTAACTCAGTTTTGCCAAAAAAAAAAAAAATTAACTTTCTTTGCTAAAACTAAAAAGGATGGCTTTGTTTTTACAAATACAAGAGAAAATTCAGAATATTTGGAACAAGAAGTAATTCTTTGTAGCCAGGGTTTTCAGTATTTCATCAATTTTCTGGTGTTTCACCTGTGCTTTACTGTTAACTGAGGCAGTACGGATTAACTCAGGTTTCTTTCCTGCTCTGCTGTAAGAAAGTACTGGTCATCAAAACTTTCCATTAATAAACACAGCAACCTGCTCTTTAGGCCACATACACAGGTCTGTGAATACAAATAAATGGTATTAATCACAAGACTAAAACTTAAGCAACTTTGCTGCCAATTTTCCTCAGTATCAGACTTTTCCCATTCAGTCAACTGCACATGAAAATTCTTCTATTATACTTCAATTTCTCTAAAATAACTAATAATATATCAAATAATTTAAAACACTTTCCTGAACTTTGAAGATTAGATCTGCTTGTTCTTACCTACATAGAAAATCAGTAATTTTATTAAAGATGATACAGTTAATCTAGTGTAATCTATTGTTTTGTAAATAAAGGTGTACTATACCCTATGTAATTTCTTTCATAGTTTTGGAATAGAAATTACCAATTCCTCTCCAGCTGGAGTGAAGTTTCTGAGGTCTGCTTCCACCCATAACCTAAGAGACAGTGTATTCCCATTAACCATTTGCTTATGGTCTATATAGAGCACCAGCTTTGTTACAGCAAGCATAAGAAAATATTCATTTGGTTTTGGAACCTAACCTTGATTATATTAAGACTGTCTTAATTCACATGCACATTAGGCCTGCTTCTTCACTTTTCTTCTTTTTATTTACACAGCAAAGTAAGGTTTTATTAATTTTCATTTCACTGTAAGGCTTAATTCAATTTGGTTGTTTTAAATCAAATTTCATGTTACGTACTGACATCCTTACTTATGAAATACAGCTCTCTTCATTGTGTATTTTTTTTTCACTCCTTGAAAGCTACCTTCCTTTTCCAAAAAACTTTGTGAAATTATTATTTTCTTCTCAGATTTGTGTTCTGTGCTCATTACTAACATGTTAATCAGTAGAGAAAAGTAAGCACAAGTTTAGGGACTGATACTGGAAAGAGATGAGAAATGAGACTGGGGGATTTCCGTCTCCTTTCACATTGCCACCTCAGTGTAGCCCTGTGTTTCAAGTTATGTAACACACTGAGAGCCTACCCAATACCAGCTCCACACTAGACCACTTCCAGTTTATGCCCACACCAGTCCTTGGATTACAGAAGTGGTAAATGTTCATCACAAATGTCCTTCATTCATTTATCTTATACAAAGTGGAAATACTATGTGTACAGAATATACAGAATAGCTTTTTTTTTTTTTTTCAATCAGATGTGTGTACATATCCACATTGACCTGCAAACATATACTGGAGAAGGCAAATCAGAAAATATGTTTAGTGTAACTAAAGGTCAGGCATACATCTGCAGGAAAGGGAGAAATAAAACCCAGTTGTCCTGGATTCCTTTCTTGCACT
This sequence comes from Strix uralensis, assembly GCF_047716275.1. Taxonomy (NCBI): domain Eukaryota; kingdom Metazoa; phylum Chordata; class Aves; order Strigiformes; family Strigidae; genus Strix; species Strix uralensis. The sequence goes on from NC_133974.1 coordinate 27,902,512, forward strand.
TTCATTACTAGGCCATATTTAACGTATTTCATTAAAAAAATTACAGGAAGACAACTACATGAAATCAGTATACTGCAAGAAGAAAAGTTTCAGATGCAACATAGGAAAAGCTTGAGAACATAATCTGAAAACTTTGTCATGTAAAATTAAAAGAGAAGAGCAGGTCCTGAATAAAAATAAAGAATAATTCAAGGACATAAAATGTATCATTACTCCCCCATTTTCCAGAACGAACACTATTTATGTGGCAGACAAATTAATAAATTACTGATGTTGGCAATGTAATAGGGATAGTTATTACTGAAGAAGAACTTGTTACTGAGGAATTTTCCCAAGGTATTAATAGACCATCCACAAGCTTTCCATCTGTTTTTTCTGGAACAAACATATTCAGTGTGACTAATACAAGGAAAATCCCACTATCTTTTCTGGTTGAAATTCCCTAATGCCATATAATGTATTCAAATATCCCATGCATCAATTTCCTACTTATTTTATCAGGTGACAAAAGATACATTATATGAGTTGACAGGAAACATGAATAAATTAATTTCAAGTGTATCAAGAACCAGATGTTATTTATCTAAATAAAATTTGAGCAAAACATGGTAGGTGAATTACTTGAATAAATACGTACACTTTGAAAACCCACAAGGCTTTATTATAGCTGATGAGACAGCCTTCCCTCCGGCATTTTGTTCAACTTTGCTCAGACAGAAATGGAGAAAAAAATTTCCAGCAATAGGCAATAAAAATGCTTAGTGGCACAGGTGAGAGACCAAATGTGCATGTGTTAACTAAGAGTAGGGACATGTGAACTCCAGTTCAGGCAATGTTTTGTCTGAATTTGATCTCAACAACTGCAACAACTGGTTGTCAAGGAAATTTATTCTTTCCAGAGAAGATCTTTAGGTGGCTGAAAAAGTCCTTTAAGTTTATGAAAAGAAAATTAACCAGTGTACTCACTTTATATAAAAGGGCTTCTGACAGCTGTAATGTAGTGGTCATGCCTGTGGTAGAGTCAGGAAAGGAAGAGGTGCTGGGTGGATGCAGAGTAGCTGTATATTGTGCAGGAAATTCTGAATGTATTGGGTGACAGAGTAGCTCAGAATTTGTAAAACCCAAACCAGGTTTCAATCTTTCTCTCCAACCAGGACTGCATTGGTTTTAATTGATCATATATTTTAGTAAGGAACTGTGAGCATGGAAAAAGAAGTGAGCTCTTCAGTACATTTACAGACATTCATATGCCTATATATAATCTCTGTTATCTGGAAACCAGAGACAAGTTTTTTTTTTAAACTAGCATTATTCAGAGAGCAAGTTCAGGGCTCTCTCCTTTGTCTGTGGTTATCTACAGAGATATAAGAGAAAACACAAACCACATCCTTAGTTCTTCTGAATTTTCTTTGATGAAAAACTATAAAACACAGTGAAAAATTAAGAAAAGGAATAGGAAAGAAGATGAGATCTGTGGACTGTATATTTTTGAGAAGTCTATTTACAGTTTAACAACCTCCTCAGCTTCTTGAAGTGATAATCACATTTGGATCCCACACGACTAAGCAGTACTCAGCACAATCATAGCATGCTAAAGTAAAGATTTAGGACTCCTTTGTGGAATCAATGATTTCATCATCATTCTGAAAAATGCACAATCAAAACCAAAAGACCACCTCAAAAATGGTGAGGTTTACTCATGATGGGATAGATGTACGCTACTGGACAGACACACAGCAAGCCTTGATTTACAGGGTGTGTGAGCATTCCTCCCTTTGAAGGTCTAAACAACCTGATTAATTACAAATGAATTCTAGCACCTGATTTAAGTGTAATTCAGATGCAAGATCAAATAGAAACTTGGGAAGGGTCTGCAAATATATTCTCTCTGAAAAGTAAAGTTAGACTACTATTCAGCCTTAAGCACCTTATTCACCTTCTGACTGGAGAGAAAAGGCAACCTTCACAGAAAAATAGAGAACAAATGGCCAGTGAAAAACAAGTCTTCCCACAATGGACATAACATTCTATTAAATCAGATGCTCTCGCCAAATAATCCCATATAAAATGACAAAATCCCAATAAAATTGGGGCAGAAAAAAATACAGACATGCTTTCAGGGAGAGGGCAGTGGGAGTTACAGATACTGAAAGGACTTTAACTGAACTGATGTACATAATCAAAACTTCAACACCAAGATATAATAAAAAATAGCAAGGATAGAGAGGATTCAGATTTAGATAAGCCTTAGACCAAGTACATGTTCCACTTAGTCAGGTAGGTGTATATTGCTCTTATTACCAGGAGTAACTGGAGAAGAACAGGCTCTTTCTAGAAATAAAGAATCATCAAGCATCCACATGTGTTGTAACTGGAGTATACAGTCTTTTCTAAATCCTTTATTGTCAGATCTTCTGGGTGTGAGAAGAGCATGGGACACCTTATCACCAAGTTCAGAAATCCACAAACTCAAACTGTTTTAGCTGTCCAGATGTAGGCAAAATCTGGTAAACTGCATCTGACTTATCTTTTGATGATCCTTAAACAGCCACGGAAAAGCCATAAAGCATTATCTCTCTCTGTGACTTCAACTCCAGAAGTATAGAACTCTAAAGGAAAGCAGACTGTATTTCCAGATGAAAGCAAAAGAGACAAAATTGTTGAAAACACCATTCATTAAAATAACATCAGGAATAAAATATCCACTCCTGATTCAATATTCTGAAGTGAATGACAATGTCTGACATCATGTTCAAGACCCATATGTGACTCAGATATCTGAGAAAATAAATGCAGTATCTTCCCAGAAAAGAAGAAAAACCCTTTCATTACTTTGCTTAGGGATGGAAACAATCATATTTTCAGTCACTATTTGCTTACAGTGAGCCCTTAACTTGGGCTCCCCATAAACAAACTCCTCCTAAAGCTCCAAATTCCAATACGTCAATGTGTATTTTCTTTTTCTCTGGAGAAAAAAGACTCCTGGTTTTGGGTACCCTTTCTGCCTTAGGAGGGAAACACGCACCAGTAACAATCTGGACAGAGAAGTGCCGTACCCTGAGGAACATTCCAGCACTAGTATATAAATGACCCTTAGGCTAGCAGGTACCATCATACTCAGATGGTTAGTTTGGCATGCAGAAACACGTAGTTACACAAGACTGCACGTACCAAGATGATCAGAAACACGTGTTGCTAACGTCCACCCAAACAAGGATTCTCTTTAGAATGGGTAATGATGCAGCAGGGTAAGCTCCAAATAATTTTGATATCAGGTCTGCCCTTATGTACTGTAGAATACGGTAACTTTAACTAGGATTTTAGAGATTTAGCAAGAAAGACAGAGGATCAAAAGGTCTACACTGAGATCCTTGGCATTCTCTTTCTTCAAGGCTCCTGTCACCCACCAAAATGAGGCCCAAGCTACCACAACAACCTGGGTAAACACCACTGAAATCACTGAGAACAGAAAGGTCCCTGAAAAGATTATTCCTGTCCCGCAATGAAAGGTAGATCCTGACAGTAAGATGGCCTTAGCAGTGTGACAGTAGGCATCCTGATGACTGAGTAATGAACATCAAGCCCCTTTTAGAGAGCCACTGACTATCCTGCATTTGACCTTGCAGATATAAGTATTGATTTCTTTAAGTTCAGAATAAGTCCTCTCCCTTTCTTCTACCTTTCACACTACAAAGTGGCATCTGAAACTCCTTTGTCTTTTGGAACAGGTGGAATGGATGTCAAGAGGAAGTTCATTACTGATGAAGCATTTTCATAAGGAAAGACCTTGAAAACAGATGGGGTAGATAAATTGAGAAACAGACAAATTATGAAACTGAATAACACAATCTGTTAACTATTGCCAAAATCCAAGAACCTATAGCAATGTTCTCTCACCTGTTGCCAAAATATCAAGAAGCTTAATGTAATGGTAAGGGCAGCAGAGAGAACAGTTACAACTTTCACCCACAATTTCCACACTTCAAATATGCTGCTGGGCTAAAAACTTACATTTGCCATAGCCTTGTCTTTTGCTGCTGATAGTAAGAATATTGAGACTTCTAACCATAGCTTCCCTATTTTGGAATAAAATGCTCAGTGCCTTTTGTACCTACAACACAGGCATCACCATCTAAGATTTGCACTTTTCTTCCATTTCATGAATGCCATCTGCTTATTTCTAATGATTTTTCTGAGGCTCTATCCAGAGCTTTCCTTTTTTGCTGCTATTCAAATCCCTCAGCTTTGTTCAGATAATTTAATTTACTACTTCCTTTTACCCTTTCATTTCAGGCAGAATTAATTATCAAAAGAATTATTGCTCTGAGATTAATACTTGTAACTGTTTGTATGTTAGTCTCATATTTATCAAAGCAACGCTGTCAAAGCATTTATAAGAATCTGATACTTCAGATATTGGAAAACTGATCACTATTGTTATCAAAATCAAAATCACAGACAGAGTTGGACTTGGCGATTATTTATCTTCAAATGCTAAAAAAATTAAGCAGATCTTACAGTTTCCCATGTAATCATATTTATCCCAGTAATAACACTACAGAAATGCTGAAATTTCCCAATTAAATATTTTCACTGAACTGCTTTCTTGGCTTCCTGAGAAACTGAAGTTTCTTCTATTTGGACTGGGCATGGACAAGCCCCTTACATGCACACCATACAGTGAATCTCAAAATGAGGCAACAAGGCAAGAAAAAAGCAAGCAATCTTCTTGCCACACATTAAAACATTTGTATATGCCATTCAGCTACAGATCAAGAAGTGTTATCTAATTTTTTCCCTGACAAGTGTAACTAAACCTGTAGCCTGAATACAACTACATAAAATCTCTTATACTACCATATGACTTATATACATTAAGAATAAACAACAAATTTCTTAGAAGGTTAAAACTTTTTAGTCATTTAGTGCCCCGCTGTCTATAGAGATAACAGCATCAGTCTTAATTCTGCACTTAATCCTCTACAGTATTTACTAGCAGTAATAGTCTATATTGATCTGCTTGAGGTTGAATATAGGGTAAAACGTAGGTTCTTTAACTAAATAAAAAGTCACAGTAAACATTCATGTTGCTAAGCCATGTATCTCTCAGGAAAGTCAGACGCATTTTAGTCAGTAAAGAAGATAAAATATATCAGCAAAGAAGATCAAATATCTCAAGCATAAAATGAAAACTGCAAAAAGACATGTTAACAGTGCAGATGATTAATAATGGAACCATGTAAACGTTGTTGAACTTCTCAATAGAAAAGATAATTATTTTTTAAGGCAGCATATGTTCAACGAATGATGAAATTCATACTAATTAATGAAAATTCTCAAACTAGTTTTAAGCCACTGTCCCTTTTGCCTTTAAACTTTCCTTTTTTAAAGTCTATATATACTTGCACCAACTTTCAGAACAATTATTTTACTACTGTGATTTCTAAAGGATTATAAAGAACACAGACTCAGACAGTAACAAAGACATGGTAAGCTGGACTGTACAAAAAGAACTAATTATTTCCAGTTTCCTACATTCCAAAATAAAAATCTCTTTTTAAGCAGTTTGGGAACTCAGTGATCTCAGCTATTCTCACAGTCTTTGTCAAAAGAGCACTATCACAAAAGCATCCTGAAATTAATCTTCAGAAACCCACTGCACTCTATGACAATATTTAAGTTAATCTTAACTTTCAAAATAAATTTACTTGAGTACTTTCAAAGTTAATTCAAAGTTAATTCAGAAAGTAAATTCAGACTAATGTGTTTTCCGGATTTGTTTATCAAATGTACGGTCAGGAAATCATCAATTTTAAAAGAAAACTGGGTTTATAATATTTTGGGGGGGATTCAGACATTAGACTTAGTCTGATCATATTTGCCAACCTGAAAATGCTAGATTGCTACTGTATTTGCCATTGCTTTTTTGCTTATTACAAGTAGAGAATGACAGCATCAGAATTATTTGTTCATAATAACACTATTTTGCAAACTTACAGTATCCCCTGGTGACCCCTTTGCTCCTGGTTGACCTGGTGGTCCAATTTCACCCTGTATTTTTTACATAAAGATAAGAATTCTGTGATTAATGTATGTATAGTTAACAAATTTTTAAAATATTCTTTAATTATACATATCTATTTAGTTAGGATTATTTCTCAAAGTATTATGAAATTAACTTTGTTACTTTTAAATTAGTCATTCCTTCTGGAATAGCTGAAATAAAACCTAATGGGGGATTTTCAAACATGCCACAAAGAATTTGGAGCATGTCTCCATTCATTTGCAGCATGATTTGATGACCTAAATCCCCACTATGAAAATGCTCCTCTGAGCAGACTGAACGCTTACTTTGGAATGGGTATATATATGCACAGGTTTTAACTGTGTTTTGAACTGTTAATAATACCTTTTGTCCTTTTGCTCCTTGATTTCCAGGGATTCCAGGAATTCCCTGAGGGAGAAAAAGAAAACCTTTTAACGATATGGAATAGTTTCTCCAAAAGATAATATATAACACCCCCCCCCGTCCTCATACATTTAACATCTGCCACACGATTGGGGTTCAAAATATGGGCAGGAAATATAAAATTTAAAAAACCACATAAGAGAAAAGAGCTTCAGATGGAAACATTCAAACTATTTCATCTGGGGATGCAGTGAAACACTAATGTCCAGTCACTCCCCAGTGTTTTTGTGCCAGTAGTCCATGTCTGGTGCTGGGCAGGCTCACATGCTCCCAGTTGCCCACCAAGGGCTGCAATGCTTTATTGAAAACCCTGACTGACACAGGGAAAGAAAACACTTTTCAGTATCCATAAGATTTCCCACATAAGATAGAGCAAAAGTCCTGGTCAATAGGACCACGAGTATGACAAATCCTATTTTCCTACCTAAAATACAGTGATTGTAACAGAACACAAGAGATAGCTATAACTATATTTGATGTATGCTAGCTTCTACCTCCATAAATACTTGAAGATATCTGTCATTTCCTCAGCATCATTGCTCATTTAGCTCTACAGTATATCTCACAGTTTTCTTACAGTGATCATGTAATTGAACATAATTCAGTTGTAAAACAGAACTCCATATATACTTAAAACTGTAGTCTACCTTCAGTTAATCTGTTTTTTCTCTCAAGTAAAACTATTCCAATTTATTGGACAGACACTGTTCTTATTTGTACCATCATTAATCTCCAGCAACAATCTGGCTTACAGACTTTACATTTTAATCTAATATTAAAATTAATATGCTGCAGTGAAAACCAGAGGACTGTTCTAGACACCACCAAAACAAATGCATTCTGTGGGAAAAAAATTAACATGAATGTAACAACCAGGAATAACCTGATAGTTTCCATATGGATTACATCTGTACAATGTTGGCTTGGAAAAGATAGTTCCATTGTTTTGCAGTTTACACCCAGCTTCTAGTTAATAATGACCCCATCAAGCAGAAACAGTTCATTGGTCAATGGCACATGAGTTAACAATGACATCCTGAGCATTTTACAGGTCATCAAAATTCCAATGTACCTATCATTAAAAGAAGAGATCAAAGAATATAATAAAAAGAACTGGAAAACAATGTCTCATTCTGAGACTTCTACTCACATTGTGTAACATCACTCTTCTTGCTAAACTTTTGTCTAAAACCATCTTAGATCTTTTGCACAAAGAAAGAGATGAGAAATAGGGCATATTTATCATCACATTTAGGAACTTCCAGACCCGTCCATGAGTTCTCAGTATAATTATTAAACAGCTAATTTCTGTAGCTGTAAAATATAAAAATAAATATCTGTACCTGTAATACAAAACAGAATTTCATATATGCTGAAAAAAACCTCCCACTAGGCAGCAAACTTCTCATACTGAAAGGATGTACCAAAGCTTTTAATGGCTACATTTCTATGCTATTTGCAAGGCTGAGGGAAGATGGTTCCACATACTTATGCAACACAGCAAATGGTTTACCATTATACAAGCTCACCTAAGAGAAGAAACACAGTGTCCCACTAAGCTGTGTTGAACTTTCTTGGCTAAAAGAAATTGCTGATACAAGAAATTTAACTTTATATCAGTGGCAAAGAAGGATAAAACTCAAAGAATAATTGTAAAACTAAGTCATATTTCTTTCTTTCCCCCCCCTTTTTTTTTTCCTCTGATTGACTCTGCACTACTGAAGTACATGGAACTTAGGCTCTTATTTCAGTGGGAGCTGGTCCAGACCCTTAAATTCTCTTATGGCTCATTGACATTCACTCAGCTAAGAATGAATCTACACTTATGCTAATGTAAGTGAATCCCACAGTACATGGGGTGGAGATTTTCAGTTATTCTCCACATGTCAGTTGGCACAAAAGAAGGAGAATGAGGTGGCTAATTTGGTCACAAAGAATGAGTTTTTCCCACCAGAGTTACTTTTCTGTATAGCTTCCATGGTTCAGTAATTACAAAGACTAATTTCTGTAGTATCAGCTCCAGGATTAAATTTAGTTTCCTTCTCATTATCTATTCCCAATCTATTACTTCCTTTTACATGGATAATCTCTGGTTATGCCAATTAGAATTATTTGCACTTTCCCAGAAGACAAGGTTAAAAAGCAGTTTAGATATCCTGAGTTTCTCCCCTAACTTAGAGTTCAAAAGCCAAACCAAGCTTTGGAAACGTGTCTTGTCCCTAAACAGATTTCATATGCAGTACAAACCCTCAGAATCTGAGCACTGTTTTGTCCACCATGACTAATAAGGCATTTTTAATAGGAAGTAGTACTTAATAGGGTGACATAACACTAACTAAACTATCATAGAAACCTTACTCTAATTATCAAAAAATGTATTCTTTAAAGCATGAGGCAAAGCAACTAGTTTTACTCCATTTGTAAGATAAAATGTAATTTTTGTCAAGAGTATATTGTAACTAAAATTATCACAAATGCCTGTGTTTAATCAAAACTTAATATGAAACAGATTCATCATGCAATTTTCCTGCCACTAAGGGAAACACAATGTTTGGAACTACTACAAATGGGAAAACTGCCACCCACTGGGAGTAACAGAATCAATGCTATGGAATAATTCATGAATCATTGGCCTACGGAAAAAAATTGCCTTTGGGGATGTCCTTTGCAAAGCTATCAAGCAACATTTTGCTCATATGAAATAAGAAAAAGGGGCTGTAATTCTCGATAGTCTTTTCTTTGTCTTTCCAGAAAACTTCACTTTAAATGGTTTGTTTATCGTATATGCAGTTATAATACCAATAAAACATAGCATTACGTTTCTAGCCAGAACAGCTAAAAATCAAAGCATCTACTGCACTTTAGTGATTTCTGCCCTTATATGAGTCGGACCATCTTACACCTCTGAATGAGTTAATTTGTTCCCCTTCATGTTTTACATCAAATTTCATGTAAGGTTTATTCAAAGTTTCTTCATACTTAAAAATGAAGTTTTATTGCAAGCCCTACTACTGCCTTAGTTCTTTCAGCATCACCAATCTTTCTCAATTACCTTCATTTCATTGGAATGCTCTCCTCCTTTCTCTGAAATTTCCCTTTAAATGGGAAGTCTTCCCTTACCCCATAAAAGTCTGTAATGTTATTCATTATTTTGGCCTTAATCAGCAAGTACTATAATCACATGAAATTTAACACCAACAAGGTAGCCTTGTAAACCTAATACATTGGTTTAAAAAGGTATCTATTCTAAAGATTCTCAACTGCACTTTTATCACATCCTGCTGATTTTTTGCCTAAAAAATAATGTGAACATCAGTCTGGCAGCTAACCAAGATTTTTTATTGATTGAGACACTGCTGTCTTTACCCTTTATTCAGCCTCCTTTGCCTGTTTAATCATTTATCTTCCGCCCTGTGTTACCTATGTGTACCTGGAGAGGCTTTGCAGCGTAGCTCCAGGATCTAAACTGACACTTGAATGCCATGTAGGCAACTGAAATTGTCTCCAGTGTCATTGAAGGTGCTGTGGGATAGCTGATCTACCCTCTGAAAAAGATGCCAGTCTGCTCTAAGAACTGTGTCATACATGGCAGATGTTGCAGATGCCCTCATACATCTCAAACGGCTCTCGGTGCCAGTGCCTAAGTGACCAAACCCCACACACCTTGATGTCTCATTCTCTGGAGCAAAAATTCTCTTTTTTTTTCTTTTCTTTGCTTGTTTGTATATGTGTGGTGTGATAGGTCTTTATAGGCTCAGATAGCAAAAGTTTCTGACAATGTCTTCACATTGGCTAGGAATCACAAGACCTATAAGTATAAATTAGGATATGCAAAGGTAAGAGGAGCTATGGGTATGCTTTATTTGCAAGAAATAACAGTGCTTAGCCATGGGTCTCATAGCAGTTTTCCTCAGCTGCAGCCCCCACACCTGGAACTTCAGAACACCCAAAAAAATGAATTTGTTTCTATTGTGATGATGAGCTTCAATGATGACATTTATACAATTCTGTATAAATATTCTATTTTACCCCTATTTTTTAGCAATTTAAATAAATCTTCCATTCTTTGATAACATCTGGCAGATACAATGGATTTAACTGTAAAAGGAACAATCTTTATTGTAGTTTTCATTAATCATGATGTGTCTATTTTTGTTTTTTCAAGCTAGTATTATGGATATCTCCCTCATACTTAACTTTATGCTTGTGAACAGCAGAAGAAACCATGTACAAAACCTTTTTCCAGAACAAAACAAAAACTATTTTATTCCTAAAATGAGTATTTATTAGCCTACTCTATCCTTTATTTTCTGCTATTGTCTTTAATATTCCCCATCTCTTCAGCAGCTGGTAGGACTTCCTTCTTCAGTACTGGCTGATAGCCCTATTATGGGAAGTAGGAGATTCTAGACTACAGAAAACATACCCATTATTGTAAAATTCTACCTCTGGAAGATGCAAAATTATATAGTATTTCCAAAAGCTTCTGTTATGAGCAAACTGCCTTGCAGTAAATTCCCCAAGAAGATGGAGACAACATTAGTACAATTAACTTATTATTTTTTATTTTCTTACGGCAGGTATACAAAACTGTACTCTTTCAACATACTGAATTAAACAGGCTCTTCACTGAAGAGCCACTTCATCTGGACTTATTTTGTAATGTGTCAAATTTGTTAAATACTGTGCAGGACAAACCACTATGGAACAGTTTTTCAAACGATCCATTCTCCCTTCAACATCAAGACAAAAATACTTGAAATAATATAATTTTTCTCTATTAAAATTGATCATGATTTTTAAAGTTATGATAAAACAATACTTCCTGTTTAAACAGTGAGACCTTCTGAAAAAATGAAGAAGTAGTAAAATGTAAGGTAAGCATAGACCTTTTATTTCAGAGGCCACTATTTGGAGGAAAAAATTTACTAACTTCTCTACTACTAGTGTTGAATATTGGTAAATATTATGATTTATGGCTTAAAATAGTATCTGCTTTCATATTTTACTTTTTTATGAGGATGGTCAGTGAGGTTATTTTGCTGTGACTCTACCTTGTTTAAATTACATAAATTTTAAAAAAGAGATCCATTGAGTAACATTTAGAAACTTTTGTTAAAAGATGGTCACATTCTAGGCTGTTGTCCATTTACACAACAAAAATTCAAACTCTATCCCTAATGATCATTCATTTTTCAGGCAGTGACACAAGCCTCACAAAAGACACTGAGAAACTTTAATCAGAGTTTCAGTCTTAAAAAGTCAATTGGCTTTTTAAGAAGATTTCCAGAATGGTGCTAATTTTGACGCTACTCTTTATTCAGCAGGGTAACTGTCAATCAGGGTCAGCTGAAGGATCAGGTTTAAATAAGCTAAAAGTCATGACTACTGATAAAAAGATGTTTTTTCTAGTGTATATGAGTTCTCTGAATTATGTTTCAATCAAATGGCTCCTTCCACTCTGAAAAATCTGTGATTCTGATTCTAGGAAGATTCACAAAATATATCTGTCTACATAGATGTTCCCATGATCCCTTTAAACACCTGAAAAATATGACTGTTTATGTATTACTGATCCTTACTTGAAAAAGCATACTTGATGACACATGAGAGATTTACTGGAGGTATGTAAAAAAGTACAAGTCAAACCATAATTTGGATAAAACTGCAACAGTCAAGATACTTTTTTAAAGATTAGAGCAAATCCTTGATAATCCTAATAGAATGAAAGACACGAACCCAATTTAGACAACGGATAAAACCTTCTACCGGGGAACGTAGCAAAATATATGTAAAAGAAATTCAATGAAGCTGCATCTGCTACTACTGAGTAGTTGGAATTAATGACAAAGAAAAATGGGCTAAATACAAAGAAGCATTCCCACAGACATAATGAGCATCCACCGGACTAGCATAGCAGCTTTAAATTAAATGCAGGAAAGGAAAAACATTACCAAGATCTTTGCAGTTATAAGACCAGAGTTTGCAAACACTTTTTTTGGCAAATCAGTTATTAAAAATAAACCACACATATGTTAAATGTGGAACACAGTGACCCCTGTTGCATTGCCAACAACACAGACCTTGGAAAACTGTAATTTGAAAGCTGGAAATACTAATAGAAAATGAATACTGTGTATATCCTGTCACAGGCAGAAACTGGTGTCACTGTTCCTTGTAGATACCCTTCAAAATAGTATCAGACTTGTCAAATCTTTGTGGATTCAAAGGTGGCCAGACAAAACCCGAGCCCCAGTCCTGTTAGATGACACTGCGATGCCCTCCCTCTGCCTGCAATGCCAGGCACCAGCCTTACAGACTGTGCAAACCAACATCCAACCTGTCTAAAAAGTTTACACTGACTTCTAACAGCTAACAAACTGACCCAGGTTTGACACTTACATGTAAACACACTGATATTCAAGCAGTTACATGCCTTCAAAATATTTTAAAATTTCTCGACTACTTAAATTATGGACAAAAGCTTGTGATGGGTCACCCAATTTGAGCACCCTGCACACATAAGAGAGGGCAGGCTGAGGACAGCAGAGCCACCTCGAAGAGCACTGACTGCTGCTCTGCTCCTTGCACCCAACATGCCCATCTGTCTGACACTACAAGAATCGCAGTTCTGTTCACACAGGTCATACTGATGTGGAAGAATGCAATTTTCAGACATCCCCCTTTCCTGTAGTAAGAAGCCACTTAGTTAAATTAGCAGTGAGTAGGTTTAACAACAAATCATGCATTTTTTCCATATGGTGCATACCGTGAAACTTGTCACAGGATGTAGCAAATGAAAACAGTAAAACCATGTTCCAAAAAGGACTGTAAAATTACTAGAAAATTGGTCCATTGCTGGCTATTAAGTAGGATGGGCCAGCATGCATTTTTGTCTAAGGAAGTCCCAAAAGCTCTGAGAGACAGAATCTGGCAGTAAATGACAGGTGAAAAAATAATTTTCTACATACTCCTATCCATTGTCAGAGAAAAAGTTCTGTGATAATTCCTTTTCTCTGAGTCTGCTTGGCAGTTCTTACTGTTTTTAAGAAATAGCTAAGAAAAATTGGTGTAGAGACTGGGATCAAACTCTTCCAGAGCACAAAGAAGGAAAATCACATCATGACCCTCACAGCAATCACTAAGACTAAATTTAATTACTAAAATAAAAATTATTTTTTGCAGTAAGAGTCAAAGGTTCTTTCTTAAATGGGTTAATATTTCTATAGTACATTTATCTATTCTTGGTCTCAGTGTATCCAATAACCTTGGTTTTGCTGGTCCTGTAGCAATTTTTCCATATTGGTCCAATATGAGTAAAATGTGTCAAAATCCTAAAGTCAATTTTTTTTAAGCTTGACCTAAGAGTAGGATCCCATAAGCACTGCGTTCCTTGTATTTCATTAGCCCAGAGTACTATTTGATTCATGATATTTAATCCTTTTAGAACAATGTCTAATCACAAACATATAATATTTTTCAATTATCTATATGAAAAGAAACAAATGCTGGTCATAACACACTTCCAATACAACAACATGTGGTACAAATGAAAAATTATGTATTTTTATCATGGGGGGGGTTTTTTCAGTTTGGGAAGGAGAGGTTTTATACCATCATGGTATTTTAATTTTAGCAGAAACATTAATTAAACCTTACAAATGGATTTAAATTCACTTTGAATAAAGACTGTTCAGTTTTTGTTTCATATGGATGGGAAGCCAGCCTGTATTCCGTAGCTTCAAATCACTGTAATTTTAATACGTAGATAATAAAAATGAATACACTAACTGCACCAAATTTCCCCAAATTTGCTAGCACTGCATCTACCTGAGTGCCAGAGACTTGAGTATCAACTTCTCAATTTCAGGCTTAAAGCCCTTTGTGGACAGGGACTGTCCTCATCACTTCCTGAATACCGGTGAACCAACTGATCTCAGTTACAAAACTATCTTTATCACCTTCTTTAGAGCAAGAATACTGAGTATAAGCAATACTAACATCTGATGAAAATATTTTTAAGGCTCACAAATACTGCACATCTCCCTTACTTAAGTTCACTGTATCTTTTCCTCTTTCTACACTATCTGTAGAAAGTATGTGACAATATATCTTGAACAATTGGCATGACCATAACTGAGCACACTGCACAAGAATAATGCAATGCTATTGATCATGAAGGACACATGAAAGAAGCATAACAAGAAACTAGTTACTTTGACAGCCCAGCTACCACTTGAACGTAAAAATAACAAAGCAGCACTGTTTTGTTTGCTTGTTTTTCTCTTCCACATTTTCTGGAAGGGTTCAATTCAACTAACTTTAACTAATCTAAAAATCTAAACTGTCTAAGCCAGTTAAAAGAAACAGGCAACTTCAGAAGAAAATGACCCCTTCTATTTGAGACAAGTATTTCATGATGGGATGAATAATCCTGCACAGATATTAGTTTCATATCAGAGAAGAACTGTAACACAGAGATGGACTAACTACATCTACTTGACTATATGAGGTGAAATGAAAACAATTCTGGATAATTATCAGAGTATAGACTGTAGATTAGCTGCTCAGATGCAGAACTCAGAGCCCTGAAGGAGTTACAGCTAGATTGCTTCATATCACCACCCTGACCACAGTTCCTGAGGAGGCTGTTCTGAGGACACAGGTACAGCAAATATTTTCTCTGGCTTGTCCTATATGTTGAAGAATGATGACTAGCAAGAAAACTGGCTACCCTGTTACTACCCTGTTGAAGTTGGGTCAGAAGGAAAGTCAAACACCCTTTTGTAATCCTTTTTCTACTTGTTAAGTAACTCACCATAAACATGTTGAGAAGCACAGAATAGAACAGTAATGTTTAAGTGAATTCAACTGAAATAATACATATTCATGGCTGCTACATTCTAACTGTCATCTTCATTCACAGCCTACTGCCTTTGTTTGTTTCTAAGTCTAGCAATGAGCTGAGGGAAGATTCTCTTTGGTCTTCAGAGTCAGTGGAAACTCCAGCAGAAATTTACCTAAGCTGTAAATTAAAATGCTAATTCCTACTGTTCATAGTATATTAGGAAAGGAAGATAGAAATATTCAGGGGATGTGTTAAAGGCATTCAGATGTCTCTTCTTTCGACTATTCTCTACCATGAACATTAACAGAGACATAATTTCGTATCAAGGGGTCACTTTCCCTGGAAACCTGAAAACACCACATCCCTTTACTCTACGGAGCAACATTTGAATGTATCTAGGAATTTGTCCTTGAGCCATACTATTAAAATTCAAATCACACTTTATATCGTTATGTCAAAATGCAGTGATACAAACCAGTGCCTAAAAATGAAATATGAAATTGCACACACAAACAGAAATTGCATTGTGAAGCATTAGCTCCTATAGTATTGCCCATGACTACATGGAATTACTAATGTACAGCTTAAAAGTCTTCGTCTGAATTTTGCATTTATACACCATAAATAGGGAAAAAAAACCCTATACACACTCTGCTTTTATTCACCATAAATGATAATCTTAGAGCTAGAACTTTATTGTCTGACAAATATTTAAAGATTCAAAACATTTCCATCTTGCAGCACATGTTAAAACAATGGCAGAAAAATCCAGATCTATCTTGATTTTCCATAGCTTACTTCTGAGACCTGACAAAATGAAAGACCACAGTAAGCACAGTGATTAGTGACTTGCCACTTAGGACAGGCACATATTAATTACATATTCATGCATTTCACAGTGTAACATACATGACACTTTTTGCATGATATAGCTGCTAAGCGATAATCTTGAACACAGTTTCTGTGAATTACAGATGAAAGCAATGCAAAAATTACAGTCATATAATCTGGTGAACTAAATGACTATGTTCTATGCCTTGTATTTTTGCATAAAATCTACTGGATAAATGACCATTTATTATTGCTAAAAATATTTTTAATTCTACTAGTATAGATACTAGAAACTGAGGTATTTTATATCCTACCTCTCTAATATGTGTGAGAGTGGAAAATCAGCACAGACAAATACACAAATAATATCTTGCATATTACTTACTTGTAACTCCTCTGCCACAATCCACAAATGGGAAGTTTACACCACAGGTTGTCAAATATTTTCTCCTTTACAAAAGAACTTTTTTTCATTTTTTGCTCTTTCTTCCCAATAAACTGCAAAAATGTTACTTCAATGATTTAAAATAATTTTTCATATCATATTCTGATTAAAAGGTGATGCATATATGCCTAAATCAGGCCAAAACCATGTGATGATACTGTCACCTAATAGGGACTGTTGGGTACTTTGGCTGTCAGAAGTTCATTCAAATTCATAAGTATTTCACTATGCATTTATTTATTTTGCTGATCCTAGGCATAGGCATAATGTTTCTGCTGAAGAATATACAAAAAACATTTTGTTGAAGATGTAATTTCCAATGTGCTATCTATATTACTGAAGGATTTGACAGTGTCTTAAAGTGTTGAAAACTGGGAGTTAAGAAGAAAATTGTAAGGCAAGAATAATGGAGAGATGTTGCTGTTTCAAGATTAATCAGCACATGTGAAACATTGTTTACTGGAAGTATGAACACCAACTTTCCTGGCACTAAAATGGCAGACATCAGCCCAATACACAACATATACCAGTCCAAACATTCTCTTCAAGCATCTCCTACCTCAGAAAAGCCTTTGTTGAATGTATGAAATTAGCACACAAGTTCAGGAATGCCCTAAGCATTATTATTGACATCAGGTGGATCAAAAAAAAATGCAAATGAGTCCTTTTCTAAATATCACATGTCAAATGAAATGAATATTAATCACTTAAGGCATACCTATTTTATACCAGTTTTACTATATAACTTTCAAGATCTTTAGTGGTTATTCTCTTCTTAGCAGGGTGAATTAACTCATTATGCCTGGGAAGTATTAGACCAGATCAAATTAGATTAAACACTTAAGCAAACACATAATTTAGTAAACTTGCAGGGAAAGTAAAGAATGATTAAAGAAATTCTAAACTTGCTACATCAGATCAGCTACTCAGACAGAGCCAAACTGGATTCACACACACTCACACAGAGATTATATAGTTTTAATTCTTTAATCTTAGCCAATCCAGCAACCAATTACATTTTTAATTGAGATTTGGGAGTAAAGAAATTTCTGATGAAGAATACAGAATCAATTTACAGTTGTGTGGATTTGTCCATTCAACTCCTCAAAAATCTCCACTTGATCAAGTCCAGTAATTTTTTAGAATGCCTTCTTTTCAGTCCCAGTAGTAGTACATTAGTTAATAAACTTGAAATGTATCTGTACATCATTTGCTCAAAATAATAGAACTTATCAGAAATGCTTTTGAATGATGATCACTTATATTAAACTTTTTCCCACTTAAAAATACATTAGAAGTCAAATTATATAGCTATAATGTTCAAATACTGATAAACCATCTCTATAGAAAGGCTCACTGCAATATTAATACTAAGAAAATCTAGTTTCTTTCACTCAGAAAAAAAGGCAGTGATATTTGTAAGCACGTGCCTATTTTGGTCTCTGCAACTGATGTGGAGGTCCCCAGTCTCCTAAATGCACAAACATTTAAATGGGCAAACATTTATATGTATTTTTGAGTGATATTACCACGAGAGGGGATATCTGATGTGTGCTGTATACATGCATACTGTCAAGCTGATTCATTCTTAGTTTCATAGCAGATCTCTAGACTATATCTTAGCCAAGCTGAGAACATGACAGCTGAAGGCTGAAGCTGCAGTATGAAGTGAATATGATCATTCCCTCAGTGGGAAAAACCACAGGTGGAACAGTGTGTGTCACAGCTCTTACTCTACAGATAGTATAAGCTTATGCCAAAGCACTTCATCTGGAAATTAAAGCTCACTTTCTAGTACAGTTAACTAATAAGTATAGTATCAAGATTAAAGTCTCTACATGAAAATTTCCAATAAATGCCCAAAATTATTTTAATGCATAGAAGAAATTACACTCTTCAGAAGAATTTGTGGGTTTGTGTATAAAGTGGACTAATTCATTGGAATCACCTGTGGAATACAAATAAATAAGCACTACCACTAATTTTGTGCTTAGAAGATAGTTACTGCACTCTAGCAAAGTTGCACCTTCAGGTGTTTGCTGCAGGACAATTCTGTCAGAATCACACTGTTTTAACAGATTTTTTAATTTATACAAGATTAACAAATTATTAAGAAACATTTTAAAAAACAACAAGCATCTGTTTATTGTAATACAGCTCAGCAAGTCAGTAGCAAGATTTTTAATTGGTATAGTATATTGATCAGAGGTATTTCTATCTCTATATTTACAAACCAGCTGCAGTGGAAGAGGAATGCTGATATGTAATTTCTATCAGCACATGAATTAGTAAGAAAAGTGTCAGCATAGCCATAAAAAGATCACTACAGCATACAAGCATAAAACAGACTACTCTGAGTACTGTTTACAACTATTTATAGCACATACCATTCATGTCCATAATAGGCTTACAACTACAGCTGCTTTCATGTTTCCTTACATCTTTTAAGAAATTGCCTTTGTTAACATTGCCTCTATAAAATAGTCTTAAAGAAATGGCAGCAAGGTATGACACCTTTTCTCCACTTGATTCTCCAAAATTATTAAATTTGATATGATACTAACAGGAAAAAAAAAAAAAAAGAATACTTTCCTAAGTCTCTGTAGACAAAAGAAAAAAGATACTATATAATTATAGAAAATTAATGTAATTAATGTAATTACATAGTGTGTGAAGACAGAAATTTAAGAATTAGAAATCATGAGGAACAGACAGTGAGAATTAGATGGGAGAGAACTGTTAGTTTTATAACTTAGAAAAGCAGGCATTATTTTCTAAGTTGCATTAGGTCAGTGGGTCCAAGTTTATTACAGTATTTATTGTGGTCCCAGTCCAGACTGAATTGAACGGGAATCTTTCCATTGACTTCAATACGCTTTGGATCAGCAACTATGCTGTCATGTCTTATATCTTTTTGTCAATTGGGAATAACCGAATAGTTGCAGCCTAGTCTGCCTGAAGTTCCAGAAGTCTTTAATTACCTGTTTCTGTACAGCATCATTCTCATATTTATCTTCTTAATAGCAATTAACTCTGATGAAAATGCAGTATGGACTGAATTTAGTTAAAATAATTTGTCGGTCAGAATGAAGAAGATAACCTAGGCTGCAAATAAAGTCTGTTAAAAAGGTATACACCTAAAGTGGACCTAAAAGTTATAATTGACAGGAAAACCTGCACTGAAGTCTAAAAAATGTCATTGAGCTTACAGCAAGCACTGTGCAATTAAAGAACAATTACTGAAAGTACTGTGCTGTCAAAGCTGTCATCTCCCTCTTCCTCAAATGGGAGAAAGTCTAACAACATCTGTTATAGTACCTCCAGCAATCAGAAAGTCATCAGCAAGACTGCCCTGTCTACTCCAATAATTCAGAAATTAGAAGTAATAAAAAAACAATCACTAAAAAACTAATTCAACTAACCAAACCTACTTGTAAAGAAATAACAGTGTATAGCATATGTCTACCGAAGTCTTACTGCATCAGCTGTTTATGTAGAAAAAAACACCCCACCTGAATACCCATTTCACTTTATACATAAATGTATTTATAGGTCAAAGTCAGAATTTTCAACAAAGAAATAAGGTATTCTTTTGAAACCCACAAGACATCATTTGCAGAGCAAATACTAGTCCTTACTTCCCTTATGACTGTAATGCTGACACCTCTGAAAAGCAGGCCATCAGTGTTCAGAGTTCAGCTGTTACTATCAAAGCATCTCAGACTAGTGGAAAAGCATGAATATTAGATTTGAAGCTAAGAATTTTGATAGACTCAGACCGACCAGTTTGCTGAGTCTCCTGATCACTTTTCTCCTAAAGACTGTAAGGAAATAATTTCTTCTAAATATATTACCTATAAAGAGAGTGCTATTTTATAGCAGTGTGTGCTTTAAGGCAAGATAAAACTTGAATAAGTATTTAGTACGCTATGAAACATTTTCACAAGTATTAAATCCACACAACACATGAGTTTTTGAGCACTGGAAATACAACAGGATTTTTATGCTTTCATCTACTGAGAGATTGAAAATAGAAATACAACAATAATCAGACTAGATGTATTAAAAAGTAAACTAAGTAATGGTTTCAGAAAGATATTTTTCACAATAGGTATACTATAGGGTTTTTGGATTTGTTTCTAATTGAAGTATTTCATAACTCAGTATATAAATGCAGATATAAAATATAAATCTTGAGTAAACAGCATCTTATTAACTATAACTGGTACAAATCAACATAACATCAACATAAAGTGCATCAAGCAAAACATATCATTGTGATCACTGAAAAAGATATTTGCATGTAGGTGTGGTGTATTTCACTTCCACTTATCTCAAGCAGTGGTCATCATCTGTTTCAGTTAACACTAACACACTGTGCTGCTCCTTCTGTTTGTGAAATAGGAAGATAGGACTGACCTAACTTAACCAAGTTAAATGTACAGAAATGTTAAAATTACTTTCTGATTCTGCTGTAGACTTGAAGAACTTGAACACCTTAAAATTTGCATATCTCATCTAACTATATTAGACAATCTTATAAAAGATGTTCCCATTTACAAACCATTCATTCATTTCACATTTTTCACTCAAATATGGTAGTTGTGGTGTTATATTTCTCTCCTCAGTGATTCTCATGAGAATATGTACATGGCTAGAGGCATAAAAGGGTAAACTAAAGTGAAAGAAAATTTTGTTGTAGCAGGTAAATATAGGCAAAATACCATTTTTTCAGAATTTCCTCCATTCTCAAAATATTTGCTCATTTATATATGTTTATGAAATGACAGCTAGTGATATAATACGTGTAAAACTGTACTGAAAAAGCTGAAAGTTCATTAGCATCAGCTACATTTACATTTTAATAAGTAAATATAATTATTTCCTATATTATTATTATGGTTGGCTGCCAGGCATTTGTTCCAAGAACAGGATCTCTAAGGAACACTGTCAGTATACAGATAACTAGCTCTGTGTTTTGTGTCTGTTTTTTTCATAGTTTTCTATGTAAAGAAAGTCAAGAGAGGCAACACTGAACACAAGGCTATTTAACAAGCCGTGTTGTCTCAAGGTGCTGCACTCTAAGCAAATTTGTTCACAGGGAAGAGTTCTAGGAACCTGCACAATAAGGGAGAGGGGGGATTATTACATGTACATGGCACACAGAAGAGAAAAACACCAAAAAAATATTTCGTTCTGCATACTACCATATAACTAAGTCAGGAACCTTCTTTCCTTGGTTCCCGTTTCTATTAATCTCAGCATGGCTATAGATGAAGTAGAATTACATGAACTTTAGGTTTGCTTTCCAAATATACAGGCTATATGGTTATACCAGTTTCTATGTTGGATTTTAAAGATTTCTGCTTTATGAAGAAAAATACAGCAACTTCTCTTGGAGATTTCTATATCCTTAGTGTATCTTGAACACATTTCAAAAAGAATTCTGCTACCATACCCCAGCATAAAATACAAATTTTTCAGAGACTGCATTGATCTAGATCTGGCATTCCTGATGCAGTTGTAAGAGATCAACAGACTAATCAGGAGTACAGGTATAACAGAGGGAGTCAGGTCAGAAGCTGAAAGCCACGTTATGCTGCTACCGCTGGCACAAATGGGGCCACATCTGAGGTCTTGTGATGTGACCTAAATATTAAGGGCAAACTCTACCATTTTAAGTGTTTACAGCTGTATTTCTGAAAAATATGATTTCTGGAGAGTAAACATGAGCAGTTGCAAATGTTCAGACATATTACTTGTGGCAGGACAGCATATGCTAGGCCTAGAAGAGTGCTATGAATGTCCTGCCAGCTTCACCCACAAGCACTTACTTCAGAGTTCCCATCTGCATGACTGTAAACACAAGGAGAAGTCAAACATAGCTTCCACTGAAACCGAACTCTGACAAAACTCTACCTATGTTAAAAAGGACAGCCAGGCTGAAATTAAGGTCAAATAAATGTTGATTTATTCTATCCTTTAGACAGTTGGCCCCTCAAAAAAATGTATTTATCAAAACAGCCTGTCATCACTAAGACAGAAGACTAGCCATTAAACTATTCAAGTGACAGATGGCCTATTTTTGTCATCAGTAAAATCAGCTTGATTAATAGTTTTACTAAATGCTGTCTAAATTCTTCTGTCCATACTGTCAAATGTTACTCTTACACAGGGTGGGTAAGACTGGGCTGGCCTGGCTAACTTAAGTTCCAAATAGTACTGCTGAGGGAAAACAACCACATCACTTGGAATTTTTTACTTAGCTTTACAACCTACTTTTTCTTGTTTGTAAATTTGGGGATTAATAAGAGTAATAATATACCAGAAAGTATGTTGTCCAAAAAATAACCACACCTCTCAGAGGCTGGAGGCAATGGGAGTTCAGTTCAGCTGTGCTCCCCATCCTAGACCATTGCCTCTTGGATGCTGTCTCAAGATGCACCCATTTTGCAACTGTGCTCTTTTTATTTGTTAAAGCAAGAGGGATTTTAAGCTGCCTATTTTTAAAAAGACCAACTTTATTGGGTTTGCATGGCAAGGTTTGGGGGGGGGGAGGGGAGGGGCTACAGGGGTGGTTTCTGGGAGAAGCTGATAGAAGTTTCCCCCATGTCGGATACAGCCAGTGTCAGCCGGCTCCAAGACGGACCCCCCACTGGCGAAGGCGGAGCCCATCAGCAATGGTGGTAGAGTCTCTGGGATAACATATTTAAGAAGGGGAAAAAGTTGCTGTGCAAGTGCAAAGTGAAGGGCAACAGCAGCTGAATGATAGGACTGAGAATATGTGAGAGCAACAACTCTCCAAGGTCAGTGAAGAAGGAGGGGGAGGAGGTGCTCCAGGCACCGGAGCAGAGATTCCCCTGCAGCCCGTGGTGCAGACCATGGTGAGGCAGCTGTGCCCCTGCACCCATGGAGGTTAACGGTGGAGCAGATCTCCACCTGCAGCCCATGGAGGACCTCACGCTGGAGCAGGCAGATGCCCAAAGGAGGCTGTGACCCCGTGGGAAGCCCACGCTGGAGCAGGTTCCTGGCAGGACTTGTGGAACCATGGAGAGAGGAGCCCATGTTGGAGCAGGTTTTCTGGCAGGACTTGTGACCTGTGGGGGACCCACACTGGAGCAGTCTGTTCCTGAAGGACTGCACCCTGTGGGAGGGACCCACGCTGGAGCAGTTCGTGAACTGTAGCCTGTGGGAAGGACTCAAGTTGGAGAAGTTTGTGGAGGACTGTCTCCTGTGGGAGGGACCCCACCCTGGAGCAGGGGAAGAGTGTGAGCAGTCCTGTCCCTGAGGAGGAAGGAGCAGCAGAGACAACAGGTGATGAACTGACCAAAACCCCCATTCCCTGTCCCCTTGCACCACTTCAGGGGAGGAGATAGAGAAAAATGGGAGTGAAGTTAAGCCCGGGAAGAAGGAAGGGGTTGGAGCAAGGTGTTTTTAAGATTTGGTTTTATTTCTTATTATCCTACTCTGATTTGACTGGTAATAAATTACATCAATTTTTCCCCAAGTTGAGTCTGTTTTACCCGTGATGGTAATTGGTGACTGACCTCTCCCTGCCCTTATCTCGACTCATGAGCCTTCCGTTATATTTTCTCTCCTCTGTCCAGCTGAGGAGGGGAGTGATACAGCGGCTTTGGTGGGCACCTGGAGTCCAGTCAAGGTCAACCCACTACACCAACTTAACAAATTAGGCCATGTTTAACTCTAATGTGGCTGAATGGAAGAAATAGACTGTCTGAATGTATGTTTGTGTTGGTGGGGTATCCATGCAACCTACTGAGCTGTCCCAGGGCCACAGATGCATCTGGGTGTTTAACAATATGGTGTCATACAGTTTCAACAGTATCATCCAAGGCCTCTCTTGAGCTTAGGCAGAGGCTATCACAGGGAAGGCACAGCAAAGATCAGTCCCTCTCTCCTACATCAATGCCCTAACTAATAGGGTATCCCACCAGAGAAGATCACACTGAATTGCACAGAAGAGGAGCAGAGAGGAGGCGTTTACACGTTATACATCAAATAGACATTGGAGGAACAACAGAAACAACAGAAGCAGTAAATTGCACAAGACATCCCTCACAGCCCCCACAATCCAGTTCCCTTTCCATCAGATGAAAGCCTCTACTTGAATAGGGGAGCCTACATATCCCATGGCTGAGGATAGCTTTCATTTTGCACAGCCCAAGCACACACTTTTATCACAAAGCTGCTGCACAGAAATGCCCTTTGCTCCGCCTTCAGGCTCTAAATAGATGGGAGCACCATGTTTGCACATGCAGTCTGGTGCTACACCAGCAAGAGAGGCAGATGAGCAGTTATGACTAGGTGTCTTACATTTCCTACTGGTTACCTTGAGGCAATTTCCTGGTCAGCATGTAGACTTTCTGCTCTTCAGAAGAATATCCGCTGATTATAAATGAAGCATATAGTGTAATCTGGCTTGCTCTGTTCGGATTATGTAAATCTTTTGTAGTTGAATTATCAGAAGTCTTCCCCTATATTATTTTATGGTGATTTTAAAAGACTTAGTGATTTTAATGTCTTAAATCTGCCACTTAATTTCTCTTTAAAACAAAAGTATGGGACTTAAGTGGTAAGTTTACACTGACGTTTAAAGTGTTATATTGTGAAGCATTTATATTAATTTTAAACCAAAATACATTTCTTTAGTAGATATAGGCCAGATGTAACCAAAGGTATCAGATCAGAAAGAGAGCTGTTAAAGTATTAAAAACTTAGTTTTCCCTAGGTCAGAAATACCTTCTCCTTCCTATTTTTTAGATTAATTTAAAAAAAAAAATCACAATGACTAACTAACATTTTTTCTAAAAATTAAAAAAGAGACAAAACAAGGCTAGGGACAATAACAGAAGTCTTGTTATTATCTCAACCCATTTGTTATGGCGTACTAACTAACAATATATCAAAACATCTTCATTTCTATTTTATGGTTTTTAATTAACATTCACTTTCCATCTTTCTTATGTATGAAGATGCCATAGATTGTAAAAGGTTAATACATCTCACAGTTATTTGGGGCAGAAAGAGGAAAAAATAAAGCCAAGTGAGGAATTATGTGTGTTCTTCACTTAAGCCAGCCAAGTGGGAAGAAAGTCTCCTGGGAATGATTGCCCAGTGTTTGGCACTCTACTCAGTGTTCTATGAGGTTTTGGTGAATATATAAAAACTTTAAATGAAAGAGCTTGAGAATTTTTCAGCTGGGGGTATTATTTCCATCTCCTAGTTATCAAAACTCTATCAGATTTAAGTACCATGTAACACATACAACCTCTTGTTACATTCAATACAACAAAAATTTCTGAATGTATAAAGCTGTATCTCCTTATCTTACAATTCAAAATGTAACTCAGAATGTAATTCATCTGGAAGGCAGTGTTCCACCAACTGAGCTCCATTCACTGCTCTTGGCCTACTGAAGAAATACGGATCATTTGAAGAAGCTGGCTCTTGGCAGTCAAAGCTTTCAGCTATTTCTACAGATATGTTGGCTCCTCTGCTTCAAGCAAAGTCTGCTGGCCTTAAAGAGCCAAACAAGGAAACAAGGAGAACAAAGCCTAGCTATCACATATAAAGAGGAGGAAAAATGAGCTGCACTGAGGAGTTGCCCAAACACCAGTAGAGGAACAATGTCTCCAGAAACGAGAAAAACAAAAATGCAGCAGCACGGTCCCCAGAAGAAAGAAGAACAGAGATACAGATAACATGGACAGTGTAACAACATGCAAAGAAGTAAATGACCAATAAAACTGGACAAAGGAGAGGGGGGAGGTAGACAGTGAAAAAATAAACTTCAAGTGTGCATTTAACAACTATATGAAAGAAGATATACCGTGTTGCAGAAATGACACTTAACACGCAGAATCCTTCCTTGTGTAAGAAACTATCAATATCTAACCATACCATCCTATCAATAGGAAAGAAGTCAATAATGAAACAATTTTATAACATATGTACATATAAGTATACAACTGCAATATAGTTAATAATCTTTTCTTTTAAGGCATCTTTGACTTTAAAGGCTTGTTTATTTTTTTTGCTAAATCCAGATTTAAAGATGAACACCAGAAAATGAAAAAGCACTTTTACAAAAACTGACATATCAACCAATTTAAATCAACAGGGATGAAACATGAAGTATAACACCCATTAACTAAAAAAAACCCAACAAAACAAACAAATCGCTACATAAGGACATGTCAGCAATTTAATGACTTACAGGCTCTCCCCGATGACCTTCTAGGCCTGGAGATCCAGGCTGTCCGACTTCTCCCTTTAAAATAAAAAAGACTGTTAAATACAGTATTAAAAAAACAAACCTTCCTTTGCATAATAAAAATAATTATTTCAAATAGTAAGTTATTATTTTTAATATAAGTAAAATGTAAAACCAACACACATGGTCAAGGCTTCATCAAACAAAATCTCTTAAAAACACAGTAGGAAGTGTTGTCAATCCGATATTCCCTCATGCTGCATCCAACAGACAGCTGTCAAGCAGTTTGAAAAAAGAGATGAGTGACAATTGTCTTTTGAATCAGAACAGCAATTACTGGTTGAAGAAGCACATAAAACTTTAATAAATTGCTATTGTCCAATTGTTAGTACAACTCATAGCCTGAAAAATATTTCAAAGCACTCCAGAATATAGCAGTACCAGATATGATCAAATCTTTATATCCTTACTCAAAATATATATAATACCAAAAATATGCTGAGAATTTAAAGAATAATTCCAGAAATAAAAGCACTTAAAACAAATGCAAAGATCAATTCATATATAAAAAATAATCTGGTAATAATTAATTTAAGATTACAAAAACTGGACTTGAAGTAACAATGGGTAGCATCTGGGTTTCAAGCCATGCGTTTTTTCCACATTCTTTCCCAGAATGAATATTGTAAGAAAACAGGAAAGCTCCAGCAGAAATTTCCTTCAAAGACAGCCTGTTTGTTACTGCTCTGAATTTGATTACAGACCCAGAATGAAGCAACGTTTTATAGCAAGCAGATGTTGAAGTCAAGCTGACAAAATGTTTGAATGAAGAATATGGCTTCTGTTAACTATTATATTATAAAATGAATAAAAACTACTGAGTATGTCATATTTTTGTACTACAATAATTAAGAAAATAGTCAAGAAAGTGTCTTTCAGTTTAAATGTACACAGGTTCACACAACTAAGATACTGATTTATCTGTATATTGTTTACAAGCATAAAACCAGATCAAAATACTCTGCAAATTCATGCTTTATCAACATAATACTTCACTCTGAAGAGACACCAGTGACAGCTAAAATTTTATGTTGAACAACTGTGACTATTACTTGTCCATGTTATCAAATACTGGAGAAGAAAAAATCTAGTATCTAATTTTTTTTTTTACTTTCTATAGTACCAGAGAAGGAATTTCTCCACCAACTTAGCAGAGATATCTCTGTGTATATATATCAGTATATAGAAAATAAGGCTGGATTCATTTGAGATAAATTCATGGGTTAACTAAACTCCTATCACAGCCAACAGAAGTCAAGACAATTGATGGAGGCTTGATTCAACTGACCAGCCACCAGGAGCTCAATTTCATTGCCCACACACAGACATTTGATCGTATGTGACATACCCAAGGGTGTCTTGTCTGGGTCCCTATTCCCACTCCAGAAAGGCACTGGCTTTCCATAGGACTTATGTCATATTTGTCAGCATCCTTAGGATGCTTTGGACACTAATGCATCTCAAATGCACCAGACACTTTTATGTAGACAACTAAACTGGTACCTACAAGTCTGTCTTCTTTGAGGTGACTTTCTCCAGACTCCACTGGCATTACTGGTTAGACCTCCATTGACTTTAATGGCAGCATAGGCAGCTACAATGTCCATAGACACAAACTTAGCTGAGTGTTTTAAGAATGTCTGTTAAATTGTCTTTGCCTGACATATTTCCAAGTGTCAGAGACACATGCTTTTGTAGATATATATATATTAATAATGACAATTTGTATCAAGGGGATCACAGGTATCAATGGGATTAGATCAAAATTAAATGAATGTAGGAGTATTTAAAACTAAACCAAGTAACAAATAAAGAAAAAGTCCTTCAGTATCAGAAATAATCTGCTGTTGGTTGCTGAAGTTAATTTCACAAAAATGAGGAGTAAGAAAATATTTTTTTCCATAATTAACAATTACAACTTCTTTTACTAATGTATTTTAAGGGTGTAAACTTAGGGGCAGTTAAAAAAAAGCAGAACAGCAATTTGACATAAAATAAAGTCATTCCATTACCTTTTAGCTCAGTCTCATTAAGCTTTCCAAAGAGAACAAATAAAATAGGAAATACTGAGTTTACCTAGCATAAAAGTTAGATTTTAAACATACTTTTTAAAGGCTGTTATTTTAGATGTGTTCTCTTAATAAATTTTGAATTGCAGGATGCTTAGTTATACACTGAAGTTGTGCAATTTTTAGAATAACAGTGGCTGTAGTGTTGTATGTAAGTGATAACTCCCCCCTTTAACTTCAAATTAAGACACCTACGTGTGTTTTTCTACCTGAAGAGGTCTAGAGATACGTTAGTGATCTAAAATCCCATTACAGTGACAGTGAACAGGGGCTTGTTTCAGTTACCTAATCACAAATGCCTGGTGCTACCTGAGGTCCTCTAGAGCAGCCACAGCTTCCACATCGGGCTGGCAGGTACCACCTACAGAAGACCGGTGTCCTTCTGAAATGGCACTTACAGGTCACCTGGGGTACCCCAAACCAGCAAATAGGACTGGAAACTTATAAGTGATCTCACAAAAGTTATAGCAGTTAACACTCAGCAGCTGAATGACTTTAGAGCCTCCATTTATTATATTTATGAAGAGCTTGATTCAGTTGTCAACACATAGACATGTAGAGCCATTTCCTGTTGCAAATAAAGGTGAAAATTTTTTCACTATGAAGACAGTCAAGGATGGAACAAGCTGCCCTATTGTGCAGTCTCCATCCTTGCAGGTTATCAAGACGCAGCTGAGCAACCTGGTATGGATTTCATTCTGTCCCATTTGTGAGCAGGAGGATGGCCCAGGAGATACCCCAAAGTCCCCTCCAGCCTGAGTGAGCCTGGGATTCTGCTGGATCCACCTTCTTGGCAGCTGCTGCCTGGAGGGGTTTAGGTCTCTCACAGGCCTCATGCCATACCTCCCTGCTTCAGCAAATGTCACACATATGCCATGGTAGCCCCAACTGCTCTAGACAAGCATGGTCACAAAATGGAAGAAAGACCCAGATCTTCACCTACAGTAACAGGACTTTAGACATATCCACTTAAAAGTACACTTGCATTTTTGGACATTGAAGGAACGTTAATCTCGAGCAGCCCTCAAGCACTTCATTATTAAGAAAAATATTACAGGAACAAAACTGCTGTTAAAAAGCTTCTTTACATCAATTCAACTGAACGTTTACGTCACATATGAATAAAAAATTTTTCCTGTGAACTTAAAACTGATACTGCTAAAGTCCATCTTTTCACAAATTAGAACAGTGCAAACAACTGGGTATACAAAACAGCCAGTGAGCTCACAGACTGCAATTCATTATAGAAATAACAGATTTTGTTGTCTTTTTTACAGTAGACAGATACTTAGTCCACTTGAAAAACTGTTCTAAATTAAAGTGCACTGCACAGTAAAGAGAACACAAAAATAAACATGAATCCAATACTGAAGGTGTTTTCCCCTAACTTTCATCCAGCTCTCTTCAAAAGCAATAATAATAATTAGATTACTTCCTTCTTAATTGTACACAACAGGTATCTTCTGCAGCATATGCTTGTATATAAATTTCATTAACAGATTCACAGAGTTAGAGAAACACAAACAGGCTAAGGGAGATGAAGTATAAACAATCTCTGATGATCACTTATACACTCTTAATAAAAGCTTTGCTGCTGCTCACAAACTGAGATCAATGAAGTCTGCCCATTGACTGCAGTAAACTTTTAGCATTTCCCAGTAACACATATTTTTTAAATTTCCAGTTATTCTCCACAGAATAAACTGGGTATATTTAGACTAACAGCAATGCTATTGAAGACTTTGGCAAGATGCGAACATACATTTGTACATACCTTGAAACCAGGACTTCCTGGTAATCCATCTTTCCCACTTCTGCCAGGGTCTCCCTGTAGCAACAGTTAACAGTCATCAGTAGGTGAATTAACAAGCACAAGTTAAAGTAAAGGCAAATTGTCTTCACAAAACTTACTGATCGCCCAGGCATTCCTGGAAACCCTGTATCACCTTTCTCTCCTTTTGAACCCTGAGAAATACAGCAAAGGAAAAGTAGTGCTCAATGTTTATGCTGCAAATTCAGTATATTTAACATACAATTCACATATGTTATTTCTTATTTTGAACATGTATGGAAGATTTGTTTCTTTCTTAACACAGGTAGTGGTCAATTAAAACTACTCCCTGTTACAGAAATGTAAATATGCTCTGAAATATAGGAATGTGAACACAGACTGTCTTTCAAATTGCTTTAAACTCTAGACCAGTAAATACATGAAGAAAATATAAGGACAGGTGAAAATGTAACTGTTTAAGATTGAATGACCAAAATATGATCTCTGAAATATAAATATTTACATAAAAGCACACCCTGTTTTATATAAATTACAGATTAAAACAATATCTCTCTTCCAGGCAGCTATCAGTCTCACTCCATTTGTGTGCTCCTCTCCTCACTCCCCTTACTCTTCTCCCTCTCTCCCATTCGTTTATATGGTTCATGTACGTTTCTATGTATTAAAAAGCACAGACTACTTTCTAAATAATTCTTACATATACCCTATATTAAAGGCATAGACATATTTGCAAAAAATACATTTACAAGCATTTTGTGTTATGTTAAAATGAATTATGTCACTCCATTAACAGAAGGATGAAGAGAATTCTCAAAATACCCAAATAAGCAGAGCATGAGTTTAATATTACTAGACATAAATATGTGCAAGAACTTCAGTGGAAATGTTTCTGAGTTAGGACTGCAGAATTAAATTCTCTGGGAATACACCTACTGAAAAAACATAAATGATATTGTACCGGGTGCAGGTGCCCTTGCGCTGGCAGCGGGCTGCAGGGCAGTCTCTGTGAGGAGCAGCCGGGGCTGTCCCGTGCCGGACACAGCCGGTTCCAGCCGGCTCCAACCCACCCACCGCAGGGCACGGCTGAGCCCCCCAGCCAAGGGGGTGGTGCCTTGGAGGAAATATATTTAAAAATGGGTAAAAACATGACACAGGCAAAGTAAGGAGTGAGAGGAAAAGTGAGAAACCATTCTGCTGACACCAAGGTCAGTGAAGAAGGAGGGGAGGAGGTGCTCCAGGCACCACAGCAAAAATTCTCCTGCAGCCTGTGGAGTGGACCACGGTGGAGCTGTGGTAGCCAAGCTGCAGCCCATGGAGACCCCATGCAGAAGCAGGTTTATTCTGAAGGACTGCAGCCTGTGGGATGGACCCACGCTGGAGCAGGGTAGAAGTGTGAGGAGGAAGGAGAGCAGAGAGGAGCTGTTGTGGACTGACCACCCCACACTGCTCCCCATTCCCCATCCCATGAAGGAGTGAAGTTGAGCCTGGGAAAAAGCAGGGTGGGGGGAAGGTGTTTTACTTTTTGTCTTCATTTCTCACTATCCAAACCTATTTTAGTTGTCAATAAATTAAATTAATTTTCCCCATGTCTAGTCTGTTTTGCCCATGATAGTAATTGGTAGGTGATCTCCCTGTTCTTTTCTGGACCCAATAGCTTCTCCATCTTATTTTTTTCCCCCGTACTGTTGAGGAGGGGGAATGAGAGTGGCTGGGGGGTATCAGGCAGCCAGCCAAGCTCACCCCACCACAGATACCAATAACATTTTGCTTTATTTTATGATTATAAATTTACTTGCCTTTTTTCCATATATTCCTGGCACTCCTTGATCTCCTTTAGGACCCCTTTCTCCCTAAACAAAATGTGTGTGAATAAGTTAATTTTTAAAATAGAAGTCATTATATATAGATATATACACAAAGCATACATGTATAGCAGAGATAAAATAAAGCCAGCAAAGAGCTCCAATATAAAAAAATATGCTCAAGACAATAAATGCAAATCCTGAATTTTCCAAGCTTTCCTAGGAAAGAAGCCCAGAATGTCTGACAGTGCTGGTGAGACAATCCACAGCTCACAGGCTTAATGCTTCTATTTTCAATGGAAGGCACTTTGAGCTTCTGGTTGCTTCAATACAGGTAGGTACCTCAGTGAAAATTCAACTCTTTGAAAAGTGCTGCACTCTTCTGAAGACCTTATTTGAAAAGTTTAAGACACAAATTTTGAAAAACTAAGAAGTAAATTCAGTTGAGTATTAACACAGAAGAGCAAAAGACACGGTTGATCAAGTTTTGGGGAACGTACATGTGAAATAACCTCATTGGGTTAGACCAGAACTATCCTTCAAAATGCTGTCACTCAAATGACTTCAAGAAAATCATATAATTAATTTTTACATAATTTTTTTTGACACATTATTTGTGATGAAGAAGGGTTTAAGTAGTAGTAAAATCAAAGTTTGAAGCAATTACTATAGAATGCCATAGAAGAGAACAAAAATGAAAAAACCAGGCGGTTTCCATTGCTTCATATGTATGTAATGAAGTCCCATGGCATGTACCTTCCTTCAGTTTCAGCATTATAGCTATTCATTTTATGTTGTTCATCAAATGCACTGATATAATATTGTATATAAACGTATTTTTCCTTTAAACTACAGAGCAAGCTGAAACACATGAATATTGAAACAAGAAATACATCATTTCAACCTTTGGTGCTGGCATCCCATGTAATCCAGGAAAACCAGGTAGTCCACGGTCACCCTAAAAGAGCAAACATATTTTAAATCTTTATACTGAAAATAGTAGTAATATACTATAATAACATTCATAGTCTAAATGATCAACAAATAGTGGAAAGACACTTTATATCACCGTATCAACTACATAACATTGGTATGATGACTGGTTAGAGTGTGTTGTTTAAACAAGATTCAATATATAAAAGAAAAAAATTAAACAATCACTAATTTTTTTAGAATAAATTTTACTGCCATCTCTCAATAAGGCTTATGGAGGTTCAAAAGTAGCAATTTAGCTTTAACAAGAAGAAAAAAGCTTTCAAAAAGAGCTTTGAAAATCTCTGTAGGAGCTATGATAATTCTACCATCCATTCCTCATTCCTGAAGAATAAGGAAATTCCCTAAATCTGGGATAGCTTTGCTCCTGTCTCTGACTGAAAACATCAAAGACCTACTGACCTTACCAAATTTCTCACCTGCTTACTCTGGATGACTGAATTATTAAAAAATAAGGTATTAAGTATTTTCTCTAAAAAATAAACAAAATGAAACCAAAATACACTGATAAAACAACTTTGGCACTTTTACAAACGAGTTGTCATTTCAGTGGAAGAACAAACCCACTTTGGTAAAAGCAGTTGGCAATTGAAAGCAGAAGCTAAAACGTCAGTTAATTTTATTGTCCTCACAGGTGTCAGACACCAGGAATTCCAAATCTTTTGCCATTGGTACTGAAGATATTTATCTGAAAAATTGTCTGTAAACTCCCTTGAGCAATTCCAACAAGAGGCTAAACTATAACTTGGCACTACCTGACTTGAAATGTTAAAAACAAGCTTAGTTGCGTGTTTTAGTAGACAGGATCTACTTCACTCGGGACAAAGAGCCAATCATCAACTCATTTTTGGACAATCACAATGTTTTCTCTCTGTTAATATCTAACTTTATATTGAGCAATGTATTTCAATGTTTAATACATTTCAGTCATAAAGGAGGAACAGTAAATTATCCTTAGGAAGTTACTTTATATAATATTTCAAGTTCTAAGACAAAGGGTAAAAGAAAACATGTCTCTAGCACTTATCAAAACCATTCATGTCTAAGCAGATTTGAAGACTGTCACATATTCACAGAAGATAGGAACACGACTGCAGGAATGATAGCTTGTGGGTTAATCTATCAAAATATCTCTCAAGTAAGTTTTGAAAACAGGCAATGGAATGGAGCTCAAAAAATCAGCAAAGCTTATAAAATAAACACTCCATGTATCCATCGCTTCTTAATGAAAAAGAACAGAGCCTCGATTTCTGCTCAGAAGTGGTAATTCAATTATTGGATAAACTAAAACCCTTGGCAATGGAAACAGTTTTAAATTAGTTGCTACAGAAACTTTACAAGTAATGGGATGAAATTAAGGGATGAAAATTTGGGCTGAATCATCAGGAAAAAAATTCTAATGGCAAGACCTATTTTACAATGGAAGAAGTTTGCTAAAACGGTGGTGGAAGCCCTACTTCTTGGCACATTTTCAACAAGGCTGGACTGAGCGTTAGGAAATATTCTATCTGTCACAATCCTGCACTGCCAGGAGAATAGAGTTTTTCATCATCAGTATCTTATTTTCTGCACATGGCCCGATACTGACTGATCAATTAGATTAACATCTAACATCAGTCAGATTAATATGCCTAAAGCTCAGAACACAGAAGTACATTTTTCAGCTTTAACCATGCATTTGAGAATTCTGCTGAACAGTGATGAATATAAGGACCTGCTTTTAACACTGGGAATTTCAGAAGAAAGTAGTTTTACAGTAAAATCTGTTTGGAAAAAAAGTGTTTGTTTTATAAAAAAGGCTTTGAAGTTTTAATAAACAAAAAACAAAATACGTTTTTATTACAATGAACTCAGAACTCTTCTAAACATAGGGCAAAAGTGTGAGAGAAGGATGGACACAGATATTTACATATCAATGAGACTTGCCAATAGCCAATGGCATATACGGGAGATACAGATTCAAGCTTATCCTGATTACCAGAAGGGAGTTATATATAAGCTTTCACATCTGTCTGCAGCTCCAAGCTACTGGCTACACCTCAGCTAGAATTTTTCTGCAAAAAGCTTTGGTTTCAATTAGTCAGTGCCTTCAGACAAGTGCCATCCAAAAATTCCTACCTAGCTCATCTGGATGCTCACTTAAAGAGAAAAAGGATGAAAAGAGACAGAAAGTGACCATCCTGACAGATGTCTGTATCCTGCTTCCAGGTATCCATATCTAGATAGGCTTTCTAAATATAAATTATTCAGTGCAATAAAGGTGTCACTGGCAGTGCTAAACCCTATATAAACTTTATTAAATAAAGCAGACCAGATTCAGAATTGAAAGAACATTCTCAATTTAGGACTCTCATTCCTTATTACCTTTTTAGTAAACAATTCTCACCAAAGCCTCATGTGAAAATATTGATATTATTAACCGTACAACCAAAAATGATAGATGGTAGGAGTAAAATCTTTTTATCTATTACTTTTTTTTTTTTTTTTTTTTTACCTTAGTCCCATCTTTCCCTGGTTCTCCCTTGATACCTGGTAAGCCACGTGGTCCCTAAGAGAGAAAAATTGAAAACCAGCTCAAATACTAATACAGTCTGATACAGAATGGGACACAGAAATGTAATACAACATGACCCAGGGACTAATGTGTCAACTAGCTGGTCACAACATTTTGGTAACTGGATACAAAAGCAGAAGCAAGCATGAAATGTACCCAACATGTATGAATATGGCACACTATCATAACCCATGACTAGGAAACACCAAAACAATTCTTGGCTCTAACCAAGAACCACCCCAGGAAAAAAGGACATCACACGGCCTGTACTAGTCCAGAGATGTCCCCTTCCTTTCAAACGTCTGTCAGACAACCTTCACACATGTCATGTTGCAGGCTCACTCTCGGCCGCTCTCAGATACTTAATTCAACAAATTAGTAAGTCCTCGACTATCCAGACACATTGGATCATGGCACAAATAAAATACAGCACTGCTTTCCAACAACTGTCCCAGTAAGGGCTACTAAATTAATACAATGAAGAAATAAAAAGAATTTTCCTGGGCTTTATCGGAAACCTTCTTTTGGACATGTGAATTGTGGGTAATCAATCACCATGACAAGGCTTCAGATCACTGTTAATGATTCTTAGAAAAATGGAAGGAAATACTGTTTGGCTTCTGGATCAGGATGAAAATGTCTAAGTCCCAGCTGAGCCCTGCTCCTACAGGCCTTACCCAGCAATGATCAGATTTGCAGCCTAATTGTTAGCCCACTTACAAACCCCAAAACCATGCGAGTTCCCAAGCAATTCACCCAAGGATGGCTCCTGAGTTCATGACATCCCTTGAGCCCTTTTCATTCCCCTCACCTCAACTCTCAGTCACAAACAATGGATATTGGGAGAGATTTGGCAGGATTTGTCCCAGATTTTCAAATTCTAGGAATAAAACAGAAACTTACTTGAACCCCTGGAGTTCCTGGGATACCTGGCATTCCTGCTGATCCCTGATATCCCTAAGGAAAAGCGACCAAGACTTGTGACTTTTCATAAGTTACATTAACAAATTTCCAAACACCTATTTAATGAAAAAATAATCCTCCTGGTTACTAGAGAACTGTTCTCACAACGTTTTAGGTCATAAATTTTAGTAATTGCTATCAAAATCATACATTTGAGATTTAGATTTCAGCTTGCAGAAGCTTTCATCTCTGCATCTGAAGTTTGCAGCCTCCACGCTTTATGCTAAAATCCATTATTTTAAAATTGTAACATGAGAATGTAACAAATACATTGTTTTATTCCCCATTGGGGGAAAAAAAAAAAAAAAAAAAGAACAAATTAACCCACATATGTAGACACTTCTTTTCTCTCTCTCTCTCTCTCAAGAAAAATAGCTGAAAAATGCCAGGACTTTTTATTTCCAGGTACATGAATAAGCTTTAACAAACAAGGTATGTTCTAATACATTATGCAGCTAGTTTTATAACATCTCTAAATAACAAAAATTCCATTCTCAATACTAAGCACTTAGCTATGAACTTGAAGGTACATAACAGGCTATGCAAGTAAGAAAATAATTTGAATGGCTAGGACTATGAAAAGAAGGACTAAATAATTCATGAGTTGAAAAGAGAATTTCAGGAATGCTTTACTAGAAATGAATATATTGGCAGAACAAGGGAACCTTTACAGAACCCAAAATATATGCCTGAGGTGTTTTGGTAGATTGGATTCAATGAGTACAGCAAAGATGGCCTGTTTTTATGCAAGATTAACAAGTGCTTTAGAAGAATCCTTTAATAGAGGCAAGTAACTGAAGAATAGGAATTTTACCTAGCTCCATTAAAAACATGTCATTCCAATGGATAAAATGAGCTACAAAGAGGTTTTGTGGAGTTTTTTAGCAAACATATAAAACAATAAGAGAAACTGTCCTATACAACTCTGAGGCTATTTGGCTCAGAGCTTTCAAGAGGCAGCCCAAACTAAATTTGATAAATCCCATAAAATTGACTATCCAATT
Organism: Strix uralensis; assembly: GCF_047716275.1. Classification (NCBI taxonomy): domain Eukaryota; kingdom Metazoa; phylum Chordata; class Aves; order Strigiformes; family Strigidae; genus Strix; species Strix uralensis. The sequence goes on from NC_133974.1 coordinate 27,940,576, forward strand.
TCAAATACCCAGAATTTGATCTTGCTTTGAACTGTAAGAAATAATAATCCTATCTCTAAATGAGTTTCGGTCTTAAAAACTTAGCACAAAATTTAATGGGAGGATTTCCACGCTGGTAAAAAGGAGCTACTAGAACCTTTTCAATACAAGGAAGGCAATGTGTATGGCTGATTTCTTTAAATCAGTCAAAGCTTCCTGGGAATAATAAACAGAGCTAAAATTATTTGCTGGGTCAGATACAAGAGAGTACTTGCTGTGCCCTCTTCCCAAAAGACATTTGAGCAGATGCCCAATGAGCCAGCCGGTAATGTTTAGTATAGAAATAAACAGAATTCTAGGTCTCTGTCATACATGGATCCTTTATCAAGCATTTCACTGTTAGTGCTCAAGGCAATTCTAGCAAGACCAGCTTTAACTGTAAATGGTGTAGCATTCCCATATTGCTTATAGGCCTCCCGGGTAGCTGAAACAATTCACCAAGCCAAAAAATGCCTTTAAAAGTTTATTCCTTTATTTCTTCTCCAAAAAAAGCCAAAAAGTTTGTATGACTTCCTGTAGGATACAATTTTATATAAATAAAACTTTATTTTACATTTTAGATCTCTGAAATGCAATTTCCCTTCCTCCTCCTTCTAACTGAGCAGGGGAAGAAGTAGAGGAGGACAATTTCCTGGCTGAACTGAATTTCAAAATTCACAAGATGAATGGAGGAGGCAGAAGAGTTTTCAGGTTACAAAACTGCATGTTTAGCTCAGAGCTAGATCCTGTAATGCGATTCAAAGCAAATCAACCACATTGTCAGTGTGTTTGTTTAATGGAAAGCTGGAACAGAGAAGATTCAAAAGGAAATTCACAGGAAGTCACAAAAATCAGAATCACTGGTACAAAAAACTTAGTAATTGTTTGGACAAGTTAAAAACACCTATAAATTACAAAAACTCACTTTCATAAAAACTGAGCAAAGACAAAAAATGTCTTTGTACTACTATTCTTTTTGCAGTACAGATCATCGATCTATATGTTAATGCCTACAGGTTTTTTTGCACTAAAGTCAGCTCAAGATCTTTTTCCTTAATCTCAAAGCCCTCAGTAGGAGTATGTATGTAACACATATATATGCTCCAAGAACAGCTGTGCCATAGCTGACATTTTATGTAAAAGGGACAGAAGTAAAAATTCCCCTTTCAATTGACACAGATGAGTTCAGGACTGAAGGTTCACTTTCAAATAAGGTGAAAGCACTAAATTTGCCACCAAAAAGAATTTTTATTTGGACTTGTCTCATGACCAAATTTTTATTTGGTCTTCTCTTGTGAACTTCTCAGAAGACACACAAATGGTGTGAAAAGTATTACAGCTAACCCTGAATTTGGTCCTCAGTTTTGAATCCAGTTGCCTAAACATTGGCAGCTCCTGCCTTTTGAGATTTTGTAGACACCCACCCAGTGTTAGAAGATAGTGGCACAAAATATTTGGTAAGCATTCAACCTTTTGAAGCAGTGGTGTGGGCAAGACAAAATACCTTACAGCATAAGACTCCCACACTTCTTGGAGTATATTAGTTAAATATCTGTTGACTAATATGGAAACTTAGACACCCAGTGTCTCTGTACACATATAAACACTAAATGTAGGTGTTTTAAACTACAGTGTTTTATCAATGTTGTCACTCAGCACTACTCCACAGCACTTTGTTTATATTTTCATTGATTATTTTACATCAGTGCAACTGAAATCAGGATTATACAAAACCTCCCTCTCAATCTGTTGTGGGTGGGAACAGTACTGATAAATTTCTAGTGCCAGAAAATCTGTAAAGGCAAAGTGATAAACAACAAGATACTGAGACGCTTAGTTTTGTACCAGATGGCTAGGTATTTTAGAAAATCACAGATAAAATGTAACTTTTGAATTTAAAGAAAATGGCAATAATTTACAAATAATTCTAACAGAAAAAGTTGAACAGACTTCTTAGGCCAAAGAACTTACATAAAGGACACAGACAAATTAGCAATACTGTCATCATCAGTGAATTAAAAGCCTTGCTGGAAAATGAAAGTTAGTTACCTGTAAGGGAAAAAATTGAGCAAGAAGGACATATGACAATTATTAATTCCAAAGAACTTTTGGGTGTAATAGCAGAGTAAACCTCAGAAGTGTATCTTCAATGCAGTTGCATGCCTTAAGGACAGAAGTTCAGACAGCATTCATAGGTGTATCACATCAGACAAATATAAATTTTTTAAAAAAACAGAGGATGTACTGATAAGTCAATGACAACTGCCACTGCACACTTCCTTACTGAAAAGCTTTTGGAGCCACCGAACAACATAAATGACAAAGGCATGGCAACAGGACCACTTAGGAAAGAGAAGGGAGAAGTAAACAAGCTCAATTTGGCTAGGAAACAACCAAGGGTCAACAGTAATGGTCTAAAGATATTTCGGGACTGTAAACACTAAGTAAACAGAACTATTTAGGGTGATGTAGCTAAGCATAATGGAATTCAACTGCGAAAGAAAAATTTAACTTGGTGTTAGGAAAACATCCTGACAGCGAGGTCTTCTCTTGTGGAAGTCACTTGTGGAAGTTCTTTAGCACATTTAAAACACCATTACCTAAAGCATTAGAAGATAAGTTTTTAAACCCTCTTCATAAAATACATTACATCGTAAAGGACAGAAATTCTTATAGCTATTCAGACACATATCCATGCCCACACTCAAATTTGCAGTCATGCTATAACCTTCTCCCTCACTGGCAATATCAGTAATTAAAATACTGTGAGGCAACAGAAATGTCAGAAACTACCTGATGTATTTGAATTAAGTGTTTTAGCCTTTGCCTAAGTTGTTGTTTATCATTTAATGTTTTTGCCTCAGGTCCTTCCTCCTCCTCCTTTTTTCCCATCCTGCCCCCTAACAACCTTCTCTAACACCTCACTATGCCTGTACTCATCTGCCTACTGTTTCTCTTTATCCTGCCCCTTTAGACATGTGCATAAGTCAGGTGGTCCTTTCCAGCAGGTCTCTTTGGAGCCTGTGCCTTACTCCTTTCTCTGGGACTTTCTTAAGCAGTGGGAACTCAGGAGCTCAGAACAAGTGTCATTTCCTCTTCCCTCCCTCTGTTAAATAGCATGGCCCCATAGAAGGACTCCTCGTGGCATCTGCTTCTGCAGGCTACAAGAACTGTCTCTGCAGTGAAGCCCCTCTGTCTACACATATCCAAACATGAAAATGAAGAGCAGATCCAGCATTAGATCACAAAGGTAATTAAATGCAGCTTTTACCCTCCACCATAAATTTGGGGGTGACTCCTGACCAAATATTTGTAATCACGTCAACATTATTATGGGAAAAGTACAGAAAAGAGTTTTCATTGTCTTCTCTGTTGCCTTTTTTGTGCTTTGTTTTGTTTTGGCCTGTTTAATTCTTTCTCTATTTGATTACACTTCCTTCCATTGGCTACTCCATCATCTGCCAAGGCTTTCATAGCTCAGAGCCACTAGCAGTATATTTTGCCTCAACATGATGTTCTGGGCTCAAATACCACAGAGGAAAAAAAAATCCATCAAGGTTATTAAATAAAAGGTCATAAATCCAGCTTAAAAAGTTCCCGAGCTTCAGTCATCTGGGAGATGGGACGATGTACCAAGGGAGTGTATCTTCCTGCTCACTGCTTAGATTGTTCACCCTCATCACCTGCCCTTGGCCACTGCTGAAGACAGTCATAGGGTCTTTTGTCTGAAATGTACAGCTGTATGCAACACAAGTCAGCATCAGGCATCTCCCTGATTTCAAAGCAGTAGGTCTCAGTGAAGCCATGACATGACTGTATTAGTCAGAATGGAGCAAACATACTTCCTCGAAGAATAACAAGGCCATAGTGTTGCCGAGGCATATGTATTTTTCTGGAATTGAGAGCAGCATTTTACAGCTGAATTATCAACTATATCTGTGAAAGTTTCTTGAGAAAATTAGCTGCAGAGTTTATATCAATTTAAATCCCCAGGCAAACCATCCAATAGCACAGGTAATGCTATGTATACATGAAACTATTACCCATTTTTCTTCCAAAAGTACTGTTGATATAGCTGGCCATTGCCATTATACTAAGTTCATCATAAAAGAGTCGGCCTTCAGTTGGTCACCAAATATTATTAAACTCAAGGTAGTACAGCTGTAATAATGTTCTACAGTTTGAAAAAAAAATACTGGAATGATCAGAAATTACTTATTATGCAAGGCTTTGATGCCTTATGAACTCTGTATCTGAGTATATCAGTAAAGTCAGTCTCACCAGATTATTTTAAAACTGCTTATTACTTGTGGACACTGTAAAGACAAGGCAAATGTTTCCAAACTTTCATGAATGAAACTAGATGGAATACTGGAAAATTGTCCAGATTTGCCAGCTGCGTGGTTCAAAGTTCAAAATTGACAAATGACTGCATTTTTTTCATTTTTTTCAGCAGACCGATAACCTATCACCTCTATTGACCACAGGTGATCACTACATAGACTCTGTTCATTTATTGTTCCCCTTGAGTTTTTCCCCAGTATGTATAAAGTATCCTTTAGAATAAAAAATGGCTTTGTGATCGCACAGTCAGGCTGCTGAGCATTCTCAGGGCCAGCAACCACTCCAGCTGCTTCTTTCTGATGAATAATGCCCATTAAAATGAGTTTCAGTTCAGATTTAAATACTAATTTTACTATTGTGCTTATTTACTGGTGCTATTTCTCCTGACAAGACCATTTAGTCATTTCAGGTCCCAAATTACATTTCTGATTGAAAAAAAATGTAATTTCATTACTTATTCTGCTTCTCACTTTTGTGCTTTTCTCCAGTTACTTCAACTGATCTCTTCTGTATGTATCAAGAGTATGGAAAATAAACAGAGGTGGCAATTAAAGGGAAAAAACAAAGAACATATAAACAAAACTATTTAAAAAAATATTAAAGAATGACTGAAAATGAGTCATGTTTATGTTCGCTTCCCCAAATATTACAGCAAACAATTTTACTGGGTAACACAAAGTGAACAATAATTTTCTGGTAATATCGAAGATATTCATGGTAATCGTTTTGAATTTTCCTGGACTAAAACTAACTTTAGGTACTACAACAATCTAGCCAGCCCACAAACAATAAATTAAATTTTCTTTGATTTTTTACTTTAAAAATCAGTTACATACAGTAACATATATGCATGCTTAAAACCTTTCTCAGAGGAACAAACATTTTGTTGACCAGCTATACCATTCCAAGAAAATGAATACCAGATAGGCAAACTGGAATAACATTAGAGAAGAACATAAAAATGTGTTTGGGAACAGAAAAGACTGACTTTCCAGGAAAAGCTTTTCATGCAAAAGCCATTTGTTTAAACAACCCTGACTACACAACTACCTGTAAGCCTACTGTCCTTATCTCAGTTAAGAGCTTGCTTTTCAGAGTTCCCCAGGGGATTCAGCTAAAAAGATTCATATGAGCAAAGTTATCTCAAAAGAAAGAAAATCACTGACAGCACAGAAAACGCACAAGTCGTATTAGCAAATAAGTAAGTAAAACAGAAAGCAAAAGACAGAGGAATCTGTTTCCCGCACAGTGTATCTAAAGGGTCTCCCATCATTCATGGCTAAAAGCTAGCCTGGAAAGTACTCAAGAATCTACTGTAAGGAACAGTAATGTACTGGCCAGAGCTGCAGATGATCTAATAGGCTTGCAATTATGTCCTTACAAAGAACAAGTGCAAAAAGCTACAGCTGATATTTAAAAAAAAAAAAAAAAAAAAAAAAAGGAGTCAGTTAATAAAGCTATAGGATTTAACTGTAAGCACTTCAAATAACATATAAACTTCAGTTCAGCAAAATGGTAAAATCTGTCCTTTACGGACACTTTCTGATTCTCTTCCAATCGTCTGAGATACTTTTGTTAACCTTTTTTATGCTCAGAGAATGCCCATCTATGCACATTATGACTCATTCACAGGAAAAAAACCAAAACTGCCAGGTTACAAAGTTACAGAAAGACTACAGTATCAATTTATTTCTCCTTCATGATTCACACTGTTGTAAATTGCAGTGCTTATGGGAAGATATATAGCATTGAAGTGGAAATCTGTTAATAAAAGTATGAAAAAGTCATAACAAACTGTTTCAAAAACAATGCTGTTGCAGATGACTGGACACTTCAGAAATAAAGTCTTAATCTATTTTTCAAAAGAGAGAATGGAAACTGACAGTTCCCTACCAATATCCAGTCCATTCCGGCTTCACTAAAGCTAGTACAGTATCACTTTATTTTTCAAAATATCAGAGTTAGCTGGATTAAAGACAGCTCTGCTACACTTATCCATATTGCAAGTCTAATTCTAGCAATTGGCATGGTCAAACTGTGATGGACACCTTCTCCCATGCAGCTCTGGGTTGAGACAGTTTGTACACCTGTCTTTGTATAGAAGAACAGGACTGATCTTCAGAAGCTTAAGCACCATCAATAATCAACTGAAAAGTTATTCTGATTAGATCACACTTCCCCAGCTCAGATTCCACCCATTCCTATTTTAAAACCTGTATTTTCATGATTGTATCGAACCAAAATGTAGTATTTTATAGTACTAACAATTTCAATTCAGATTGTTTTGTCTATTTCAAGTTCCAAGAACCTTTGAAGATAATAGCTATTAAAAGCTGTTTAAGACAAAAACAAAAGTAGAAAAATGTTTTTATATCACAGGAAAAATTAGGATCTTTGCTTGTGGAACTACTGACAAATTTATGTACTCACTGCTCTCCTGGGCCATTAGGGCTACTATGGCCAGGTATCAAGTCCCGTATTTTAAAACAGAGAAATTTTCAATTTTTAGAAACAGTTGCATTTCTTGTTTTCAGTGCCTATTTTTTTTCCTATCAAACTAACTCTGCCTCCAGAAGGAATCACCACAGTTAAATGAACCAGCTGCTATCCCTGAGAAAAGGCCAACATGTAACTAAGCAACAAAATAGGAGAAATGTGAACATTTTATAATGTGTAGCATGGAGCTTTCTCTTTTTAACTGGTAATATTTATTATCCTTACAGCATACACACTTCCAAGGACTTTCAAGCTCACTGTTTCCATCTTTAGCTGACACAGAAATGAAACGGGTTACTAGTATTAAAAATTCTTAACAAAAATAGAATGTTAGATGTTTTTATGCAGACATCAAAGTTGGTGGGTAGTGCCTTTTTAGTAGGAATAACATCCTAGAGGTACCAAAATTGATAAGCAAGGGCAGATTTGGAAAGGATTTGTGATTGCTTATAATATCCTCATGAACCCACAGGACAGAAAATCTGCTAAAAGAGTGAAGTTGAAAGGTGCAATCCAATCCTATGTTGTGCTTCTGTGAAGTTTCTCAAGTTTGTCAAGTGTGGACCAAAATGGCCCAAAATAAGTTGCAACTCTCAACCAAACCCATAGACTATTAGTTCCTCAGTCCATAATCCAATGTTTCTTTCATAAATGATTTCGTCTTCTCCTCACTCTCCATTTATATTTTCTAACGTTTTGGGACATCTTCTTGTATGTATAGTCTCAACAGTATTTGGGACTCCTCCCTAATCGTATTTTCAAGACATGATACTTACCTTCTCTTCTCCTTCACCGTGGAGATTTCAAAATAACACTACAATATAAGGACTCAACCATAAAATTTAGTCTTCACAATAAGAATGAAAAGCTACAATGAATTAACGATTTCTAGTACGTGCATGCACTTTCCTTTTCCTGCTTTTGGTATCCAAGCAGAGAAATTATCCTCTTTCCAGAAGCAAATTATTTTTAATGCTCCCAACTATCTTTTACTTTTCCTTTTTCTTTTTTTTTTAAAAAAAATCTAAATAAAATAGCTTTTATTACTAAAATAGTAAGCAACATCAGAGGCCACATTCTTGGAAAAGAAACATAGGTGGTCAAGTCTCCCAGCTTTTGCTTGCCTTCTTTTAACACACCAGAGGCACATGCACACCACCACTTCGGTGATAAAGAGACTGTAGGCTGTTAATAAAACCTTACTCAACAGAGAAGCTTGGTTGTCAATATCATACAGGCTTCCAATTAGATTCAGAAATCTAATATATTTTTCAATGAAACCTTAGGCTATTTTTATATATTTATTTGATTTTATTAGAATTTTATTACACTAAAAAATGTTATCCATGAATACTAGATGATCCATTGTCAAATCTGTCACTTTTATTTTAGGGACATATGTTATTCATCTACTTTCTTCCAGTCTTTGCCATCCATACTAACGGAATGCCAGCTTGAAAAGTAAAATCTAGGGTAAGAGAAATATACAGGTATTTTTAGGATGTATGTTTTAACATATAATGTTTAGAAGTGCAAAATATCTGTATTTTTAACATTATATATGCATATCTACATATTTTGATGGACTACTTGAGGCAGCCTAGAAAGAAATTAAATGAATCAAGCTTAAACATGAGAAGCAATCCCTAAAACAAAATACACAGGATTTTAGCTGCCTTAAAGTGCTTTCTAATGCAAACATTCTTGAGTAGTAAAGATTGAAGGTCAGAAGGTGATAACTGCTGCAAACTGATGCAAAGGCCAACAGGAGCACCCATAGCCTGTTCTCTGCTTTACGACAGTGCCTACATAACTCATGCTATCATATTTACAATAGTTAAGCTGAAACAAAAATACTGTGATTAACATATTCACAGAATTGTTACATTCAGATAGCACTTAAGTGACATTCACAGTTTCAAAGAACAGAGACAAAATAATCTAAATTTGAAAACCTGATATCAACGGTACATGTTTTTTTCTCCTGTTAGCTTTGCATTTACAATGTATGACTAAGTTTTTAGTACTCACAGGCTTACCATCTGGACCAGGCTGACCAGGATAACCATGATTCCCGGGCTGCCCAGGGTCACCCTATAGAGAAGCAGTATGTTAACACACAAAAGATGTGAAAGAGCATTTTAAAATTAGTCCTAATACATTCCACAAAACAGTGGCTGCAAGCCCAGATACCTGCTATTGAGGAGCAATTCCTACAGCAAAAAAGAACTGGTCTTGTAACACCCTCCCGTGGGAAAATTCTCCCTAACTTCTTGTGCCAGACTTGGAGAAGTGAGCCCATGCTCAGTTACAGTACAAGTTTGGCCCATCATCTCAAATGCTTTCAAGCTTTTTAACATCTTAATCAATAGAAATAAAAACACTTTTTAGCAAATAGATGAAAAAAACTTTATTAAAACCTTGCTAATTTAGTAGTGCTACTCTGAATAAAACTCTCACCTGTTTTGGCTGAGTCTACTTCTTAAAGCAAAAGCACTGGAAAGGCAGGAGCCAGGATTAAAACCGGGTAAATACTAAACTCTCCACACACTTATGGCTGTCTAAAAAGTATAATTCTTTTAGATTTCTTCTTCTAAGGTCTTTGCAATTATTTTTATAATCTCTGTTATGACCATGGTAAAGGAAAACAAAAGTCATTCCCCCGGCTTCATGTTTATGGTAAGAAAGGAAGAAGTTAACTTCTTACTCAATATATCCTCGTAGTATTTTAAAGTTCTCTGTTTATTTTACTAAAGGATTGATTTGAGCCCAGCAAGATCCAGTAAGACTTATCTATAAATCATTTTACTTCTACAGGAGAGTTAAGCAGGCACCACTTTCTTCATCCTGAACCATCAACAGACCTGCGGGACAGTTACAACTGCAGAATTGTTATAAACAAGGAGGACATTAGGAGGGAAATAGGAAACTAGCTTTCAATGTGACTGAAAAAACATCTTTTCACATATAAACCACAGAAATGTAATGCAGCACTAAATGAGAAAGGATACAGAATAATGTCTCTTTAGAAAAGCGTAACTGACAGTTATAATTTTTTTAATTAATAATAGTTATCCAGAATTATTATTGTCCAAATTAAGAAGTCTAGGTTTGAGATTTGAGTGAAAATAAAATTGCTTTCAAATATGCTATCTAAACAAATGAAATTTTATGCCTTTTACTTGAAAAGGTTAAAATATCAGTTACTTGTTATTTTTAAATTGTTTTAATTAAATTCATTGTACTCCATTAATATCACAAACACACAAATTAAGTTTAAATTTATATGGTTCCAAAGTCCAGTATTCAAAACTTAAGAAATGCTATAACTAAAATAACCTATACAATCTTAAATTGGCTTCCTTTTTCTACAGTCTTTTGTGTTAGGCACCATCTTGTCCCCTGTATTATTGAGCTTTCACGAAACAAATATTATACTGCAGTGCAACTGAAAGATTGCACATGAAGCAGGGATCTAAATAAAATTGTATAGGCTACCCTAATTCTGACATTTCATACTCCTTCATACTTCACAGGATGTGGCTTTCAATTTTTTTTTAAATGATAAATATTTCTTCTCTCTCTTTTGTCTGATATGCTAAAGAGAAAAAAAAAAAGGTAAAACACTGCAAAAATTCTTACATGAAATAATAATGATCTCCATCTTGTGGATTCCAATTCCCTGATTAGAAACCCTTACCACTGTAGCAAAGAGCCCTTTGACTTGAAGCACCTGCAGCTGACTGCTGAGTCCTTATATAACGAGTAGAATTTTTTTAATCATTTGCTTAATGTAAGACAAGAGGTTTGGGGTTTTCTTATCTGACCTTATAAGGCAAGCTAGTAATTCTGGAAGCACTGCTTAGCACAGTTATTGAGAAAGTTGGTACAGTAAAATACTAGAGATTTGAGTTTGCCATGTTAAACAAGTGAGACTCAAGTCTGGTTCTCATTTTAATCCTTCACCAACACTGAAGGGAGTTCATCAGAACAGCTAATGTGGAACTCTCCCAGTAAGTATCTAGTCCATTCTTTAACAAAGAAGGCAAAAAAACTCTCTCCATGAGAAGACTTTTATTAGCAAACCATTTCATTCTCAAACAATTCACAGTGCAAGATCATTTGCTGAAGAGTAGCAAGGAAACACAATTTTACATCCACAGGCATTTTCCTTAATTAGTAAAAGATATATTTGTGTTATTATGAGCTATGGCACCAAAACCTGGGCTTGAGGATCCTAATCACTATATTCATGCACTGGAAACCAGAACTAGGAGAACCTGTCCCCTACTTTTTTAAGCTGTCTGACTATGGCTGGCCAACTTAAGATTTGGGGGGAAAAAAAAAAAAAGAAAAAAGAAAGTTGTGTACACTCAATAAGTCAGAATGGAAACTTACTTTGGGGCCTGGAGGTCCTTGTTTTCCTGGTGGGCATATGCAGGGGGCAGGCGTTGAGCCTACATCACTAGGACCATTCATGCACTACCAAGAGTGAAACCAGCCATCAATACACATGCCAAAAGCATTCAACAAATGTATCCTAACGTTATACAAAACTGATTTTCCTTAGGTTGCATCAGTCCTGGCTTTCACTCCGCTTTTCAGCTGGAACTTCTGCTTACCTGAATATTGCCCTCCAATTACTTTGCGTGCATGAATTTATCATTTTACCCAGAAGAAAAATAAATAAAAATTAAGTACCAATACTGGGCTGATATCTGAAACTGTTTACTTTTCCACAAATATTGTGTCATATAGTTTGATAATTTTAAATTTGACAACATGTAAAACTCTTCCCCTAAACTAACTGATATTCATCATTTGAAGTGTGATCAATTATCAAATATAACTATTTAAGTTTGTAAAAAGAATCTAGTAAATATTATGTATAGCATAATGACCACAACTGATGTGCATACTATCATGTGTAGAGAGCCTGAAAAGAACATAAAGACCAAGTCTCCTACCTCCCGTGCATGTGTCCCAACTACAAAGCTACTTGAGGGAAGGCGGGGCATGGCTGTTAGCACCAACTCCTACAAGTCACTAGTCCTGGCCCCCAGGGTGCCCAGCCTCCAAAGACCATTAGGTGACCTCCTCCAAACTATGCTCCCTATACAAACAGCAGTAAACACTAAACCTTGGCAGATCACATCACCCTCTAGAATTTTTGGGGGGTTTTTTTAGGTATTTACTTCTCACCATTGAGACCACATGATACCCCAGTGTTTTACCAAGGCAGGCAAGAGGAATGATACTAGATCAAATCTATTTGCCCAAGGTCAGCCACACAAAATTTAGGTGCATCTGTACTAAATCTATATGCTAAAGTTAGATTCAGTGGGTTCTTTTTCACCCACAAAGTTCTTAGAGATATGGGAAAGCAAAAATTTAAGAATCCAAGACACAAAAAAACAGATTTTGTATTTATTATCCAAAACACTTTCTATAACATTTTACTCATATTTCCTAAAGTAATGCAGACTTTTTACAATGTTCTATGAATGGAATTCTTTCTCAGGGTCAAATGATTGATCAAAACACAAATCCACATTTCCGTTGCAATGGTACCAAGTGGAGTTATGAAGATGGTTAGGGAAGCTATCATATTAAGCCTTCAAACAAGCTCCCATTCAGGGAGCTCCCATTAGCATGATGCAGGTAACAGCTACCTGACTGTGTATATTCCCATTCACTTTGCAACAGCATCCAGCCCTGCAAATAAGAGCAACTGAATTGAATCAGGGGAAAATATCAAGCCATTTATCCTAACAAACATGGGTTTCTTTAGAAAACATAATTTGTCTACTGACTAGAGCACAAATTATGGAAATCCAGCATTTTTAAGCTTAGCAAACCTCTATCCATTTTTCAAAACAAAGTGTACATTCCCTAGAATAATAAGTCAAATACTACCTTAAACTGAGTTTGAGCAGTTTAGGATTGAGCCTACCTCTCCGTTCTGAAACAAGAAGAAACACAGTTTAAGAGTACAGCAATATTTGTAATAAACAAAATCCATTCACTTGTAAACACTACCAAAATCAATCATAAATTTAGGGCTGTAACTGTCAAGGAATTATAACTGAAAAATTTAGACTTTCTCAGACTTACGTGCAGCCGCTATCAATGTATATGAATTTCATTTCATTTAAGGGTCTTTCAACAGGAGCTACCAGTACCAATTTTTAAAACGCAATGCCAAAACAGAAATTAATACTGAACTGTGTAAAAATTTACACACTAGAAGTTTAGATTTGGGTCAAACCTTTTGCCAGGAGTAACCTCTCATCAAAAAAATCCTCTGCTTATTCATTCATGTCAGAGAATGTACCAAAATATTCCTAAAATCTCTGATCTCTGCCTGAATCCAGTATCTGGGAAAACATACAGCAGCACAGAGGCAAGGCTGGCTTTTTCTCACTTTCCTGTGTGACTGCATTAGACTCTGCTATAAACTGAATTGAGTTTTCCAGTATCTGCAACACCACAGAACAATCCATCCCCAAATATTTCAGCATATCAACCATGAATTTGTCTGTCTTAATGGTTTAGTAGCAACCATGTACAGGAGTTTTCTAATGCACACAGTCACCACAGACTTCATACACATTCTGTGGAGAGAGACAGCTTCTTCTGTATTCTTTTCATCTTAGGCAACCTCTAGAGAAGGTTACCTTTCTCCACGGATCATAGAGAGAGCTTAAAATTACTATGCAGCTAGGTATCTCTGGGAAAGGGGATGAATTCAAGCTGTAAATAGTACATACAGCCTCTGCTTAGTTCAAGAGCTCTGATGACACAACCACACTGACAGAATACAACCACAAACCACATATTCTTCCTCGGAGATCATCCAACATTTTTTATTTTCTGAAAGAGTCCAGAATTTCATGGATAAAGTCCAAATTTAATTTACAAAAACAGCAAGTGAAACTAAACTGGCAAAAAGCAATCTTTTTGCTTGGACTTCTTGCCAAATCACAGAGAATGCAAGATATGATGGACTTCTTAGTGTTTGCTTTCTTGATGCAAAAATTTTTTTCATTTGTTTACTTTTCATATCCTACTTCTATTTTTTAAAGAGCAAAAAGATATGTGGTGCAGTTAAACAGCCAAATACTAAATTTACTTGAGGATTTAAAGCTAACTTTACAAAAGTGTTCCTGAACCCATTAGTTCTTGACACACACAGTCAGATTTCAGAACAGCTAATAATCCAGCCACCTACTCGTTGCTTAAATGAAAGCTGTGATTGCAATAGACACGCTGGCCCCAAACAAGTAGAAGAAAAACAGACTAGCTGGGGGTCTGTGCAAGTCTGACAAAAATAAAATATCTGGATGTTGAAGATTCACAGGTTCTATTTTCAAACTGGCAAAATGGTCCTAATACTAAACCACATCACTACATGAAGAATATGGGTTTACACAGTAAGACACTGGTGTTTGATTATCTTTAGTTCAGTTTGTTTTAGACACCAAACACAGGAGGACATTTTGAAGGAAACTGTATGTATAAAACGATCTCTTGCTTATATTTTGAGATGGCAGCTGAATACTTTTGAAAATCTGGCTCCAACTGTGTGTCATGAATGGTTTCCAAATTTGTTTACATGTGTTTTACATTTCATTGTATAATTAACTGTAAGTAAGAGGGCAAAGGGTGGGTCAAAGGATCCCCATAAGCTTCCTAATAGTGTACATGAATCATAAAATCCTGAACAGCATTTTATTTTTGTCTTATCCATAACCTCATGAAATCTTGGCAACATATCAGTTAATGGGATATTTAACAGAGACATCAGTATAGATACTTCTGATAGGAAAAGGTGATTTAAAAATACAGGTTTGTTGGTTATGCACAAGAATTTCAGACATTATCTGACAAGATCTTATCACCTGACAAGAAGTATATCAGACAAGAAGTATATGACCTAGCAAGGAGTATATCAGAGAAAAAAAGGAATATTTAAAGTATTTTACACTGCCGTAACCTAGAAGTTTTACTAATTTATAATGTTTAAAATCTTAAATTGTAACAGAAGATTCTGAGATTCTTCTATACTGCTGTCAAATTTCTACCATCAAGTATCTAAACAAAAAAAACTTTTAAAATACTTTTGTGCAAAAATAAGGTTGAAAAAAGATAAGTTTTGTGTCACTTGATATTGTACAGGTAACAAGCATTTGTTTGCACCAGCTGAATCAATGTAGTATTATTTATTTTAAGAATTCATTGAGTCAGCTTTAAACAGTGATTTGTAAAATATGTCAAGTAGTCCTCAAAAGTTCATCTACCATACTCACAAATCCTGGGATCTCACAGACTGTTTCTCGATTATTTTGCTCTGGGTCACAGTAGATTCGCAGTTTTTGTATATCAAACTATAATTCAAAACATAAAAGACCTTCTTTAGAGAAAGTGTTAACAGTCTGACACTAAGTTAGTTTATACTTTTCTGAAATTATATAATCCACAAGCTTAAAAAATGAAAAAAATATTAAAAAGCAAGAGAAACTGGAAGTGTGTCCAATAGAGTTAAAAATGAATTAAAGATGTAGAAACATTTTTAGTCAGGCTACTCACAATGATTAACACATTCAACCAATTAAACACTCTGTAATGGAATTATTTAAAGAAAAATAATCAATCCAAGATTTTCTTTTCCAAAATAGTAGAAATCACCACCCCTAATTCTTGACAATAAATCCAAACACGCACAGCACGAATTACACCGGCTGCCAATATCACTGGGAAACAAGTTACAACAGCACAGGCAAAACCAACCTTTTCCTTTTAACCTTAAGAGTCACGGGAAGACGTTTCTACACTGACCTGTCTCTACTAGATATAAGATTAGTAAGGTTTGGTAAAGCATCAGAAGGCATCCGTGACACTTCAAAGAATTTGGTTTAGAGTTTAGCTGTATAACATAAAGCTTTAAAAAGCAACCAATAAAAACACTGGCACCAGGTAAGCAAAAGTTTGTGCCATTCTGCTCTGTCGCTATACCCCAGAAAAATGAAACCACTGAAATCAGTTTTTCTAGCATAAACTATCACGACTGCAAAGAGAAAAAGGCCCTGTTACACTTATTTGAAATCACAGACTATAAATTGGACTAGCAGAGGAAGGAAGCACAGAAAATGGAGTCTGTTAATACCATGCCTAGTAATATGTGTTTTCAAATTTAAAATGTCTTCAACTCACAACACTTAAGTATGTACACAAGTTTATCATCGCTCTACTGGAAAGCACTTCAGCCAGTAAGATACTAATCAAATCGAGAACACTTGCAAAATATCACTAGGAAACATCTGAATCAGAACACAGAAAGAGAATGAAAATTCACCAAAGAATCTCTGAAGAAGATTCTTGTATCCAACTCAAATTGATTTCTTTCTTAAAGGATTTCAAAATACCTTTTCACTGAAAGGTGGTATGCAGATTCATTAAAATATTTCTCTATAATCATCGTTTAAATAGAAATATGCTGGAAAAGTTTGACTGTTAATGCTTTGCAAAATGCATCACAGTCTGAGAAAATGGAGAAAAGAAATATCATTTTAGATTATAGAGATCATCCGCAAATACAAAATTGCTACCTGAGGCAGATTTTCTCCTTTTTTTCTAGCCCACTATCAGAAAAGGATCTTGTACAGTTCAACATTCCTAAAACGTTTTCATTTTTATTTTAGATAACATCTTGCTACTAACATTCTTTTACTCAGAAACTGCATTACTGAGAATCTAAAATTTATAAAGTCCCATTTCTACAGTGATTTAGAGGAAAAAAACAGACACAAAAACAACAAATCAACCAACCCTCTAATCCTAGAATGCACAAAACTATAAAAATGGGATAATACTGCACTGACAGAGAAAATGCATGAGACGATTGATTACAATTCTGAAATCTCTACTTTCCTTGCAATAAGTGCTTGAAGCCCTATCAGAAATCTGTGACAAACATTCAGTAGTTTTCACAAAGGGGTACTTTAGTGTACGGACAATGTTACCACGAGAAATGCTGAGTCACACACAGTGCATCATCCAAGTTTCCATATACACTTTTAGAATATAATAATAGAACTGAAGCTTGGCTACAAATACACAAAATTCAGGAGTAACTGAGTAAAGACATCTGAAGATGATGCAAAACACATTAATATATTTTAATAGGAGCAGTAAGGATCATGAAATTAGCGTACAAAAAAAGCATAGCTTTCAAAATAACTAGAAGTAACATCTACTTATGTAATTCAGTATTTCATACAATGCTTTGGCTTGGAAGGGACCTTAAAGATCATCTAGTTCCAACCCCACTGCCATGGGCAGGGACACCTTCCACTAGATCAGGTTGCTCAAAGCCCCGTCCAACCTGGCCTTGAACACTGCCAGGAAGGGGGCATCCACCACTCTTCTGGGCAACCTGTTCCTGTGTCTCACCACACTCACAGTAAATAATTTCCTCCTTGTATCTAATCTGAATCTACCCTCTTTCAGTTTAAAACCGTTACCCCTTGTCCTGTCACTACACTCCCTGATAGAGTTCCTCCCCATCTTTCCTGTAGGCCCCCTTTAATTACTGGAAGGCCACTATAAGGTCTCCCTGGAGCCTGCTCTTCTCCAGGTTGAACAACCCCAATTCTCTCAGCCTGTCCTCATAGGGGAGGTGCTCCAGCCCCCTGATCATTTTCATGGCCTCCTCTAGACTCGCTCGAGCAGGTCCATGTCCTTCTTATGTTGGGGACCCCAGACCTGGACACAGTACTCCAGGTGGGGTCTCACAAGAGTGGAGTAGAGGGGGAGTATCACCTCCCTCGACCTGCTGGCCACACTTCTCTTGATGCAGCCCAGGATACGTTTGGCTTTCTGGGCTGCGAGTGCACATTACTGGCTCATAGTCCAATTTCCATCCACCAACACTCCCAAGTCCTTCTCCACAGGGCTGCTCTCAATCCACTCATCCCCCAGCCTGTATTTGTGCTTGGGATTGCCCTGACCCATGTGCAGGACCTTGCACTTGGCCTTGTTGAACTTCATGAGGTTTGCACAGGCCACCTCTCAAGCCTGTCAAGGTCCCTCTGGATGGCATCCCTTCCCTCCAGCATGTCGACTGCACAATTTCTTAGAACTGTTTCCATTACTATGTCTAATTAGTAATGTCATTACCAGATTGTTGTAATTATAATGAAACAATCTATTTAGCCAAGATCTAGCCAAGATCTGGAATACTGTCAACATAATAGTCTTCACCACTGGTTTACACAGCGTTTACTTATACAGCCTGAAGTTTTAACCAGCTTTTTGGCATCTGCAACGAACTGAAGGCAAAAGGACTTTAATGTTCCTCAGAACAGAGGAGAACCTTGGTACAGGGATTTTCAGGGGGGTTTTCCAGCACAGCAGAATCAAACAGTGGCAGTTTGAGTATCAAATATTTGCAGTATGACAGAAACGGAGTTGATACATCCTGTATTTTTGTGATAGCTAGTGATGAGAAATTTCATCAAAATTTTGTTCTCTCCCTCTTTTACCAGCATAACCCATACACTGATGGAAGGAAATGATATACAAGTGTCAAACACAGAGGAAATCCCCTGCTTTGAGACACTGTTTCCCAAATTTGGGAGACCCCATTGCATAAAATTTGTGTTTCAGCAAAAATAAATGCCCCTTGAAGTCAGTGAGACCAATTAAGCACCCACCGCACAGGATCTATCAGTTGTGCTGAGTCCTCTTGACCATATATGTTCCCTCTTAACTATTAAAATTTTGAATATTAAATTTCAGCCTAGTGTAAATTAGAAGAGTAAGTTCAAGAAAACAGAAGGTGCCAATGCAATGATAACCTACAGTAGAATTTCTGAGTTATTGTGGTTTTAGCATAAGCTTACCTGTACAGTTTCTTCCTTTCCAGAATACTTGCCTATTTGGGTTAGGCCACTGATGTAAATACCTAAAACAGGATGTAATGGCTTCATTTCAATTTCTTGGCCATCTATATACAAAGTTACAAAGTCTTCTGTTACTAAGAGACGAATTTGATGCCAGCCTTCATCAAACAATGTCTAAAAGTGAAGAAAACAGAATTGTTTAAAACAAAATGTCTTCAATTTAAACAACAATAAAACTGCACTTCAACACCTTACTGCTAATGCCAAGTAATATTATAACTGAGAAGATGATATTTGGTAATAATTAATCCCTATTTCAGAATTATTTTATAACTCACATAGATTTTTTTAGTCTGTGATCTTCAACACGATCAAACCTGTAGTTGTTAAAAATATGAAACCAGAGGCCTTTTTTTCAGCAGTGGCATAATGTCTCAAACACTTCAGATCTTAAATCATGGTGAAAATGAGTTGGTACCTGAAAGTCTTTCTACTGAACCTCTTATGAAAAAAAATCTTAAAGACGACATGATATTGGCAGAAAGAATCACAATATTGCAATAAATAAACCAAATATTACATTCATAATCTCACAAAACCTCGGGTTTCTAAAGCTTAAAATTTAGTTTAAACGAACAGCATAGTTTTACAAGTAATAGAAAATGAGAGATATCTTTAAAGAAGTATTTATCTCACCTACCTTAGAAATTAAATTTAAGATAGGAACCTTCTTGAGCCTATCCATTAACTTCAAAAACAATCTAGCTCTTTAGCCTAGCCTAGATGATTATCTTTTATATATCTAAATTTAATAGAGATTAATTCCACACTAAATTGGTATACATAAAACTGAAACATACATCTTTCAGTATGTTATATATCTTTGTTACCTTTTGAAGATATAAACAAAAATTAAGTTTACTTCACTTAATAGTATACACCCTTAGATAGCACCTCTGTTTCTATTTTATTTTCATTTGTAGATTGGGTTTTAATTTGTTTACATTGGCTCTCATTACAAGATAAAATAAACAACAGATCGGAAAATATAACATATCCATTTTCCTGAGTAGAAGTGATAAATTATCATAAAAGTTTATTAAATAAAAAGGTTCATTAAAAGCATGGTGACATTTAGAGTATGTTTAGAGATATACAACTCTAAAAAGGGCATAAAATTATTGTTCTCCACAACAGCAATACAAGCATGGAGAAACACAAAAGAAAAAAAAGCAAAAGTCTTTTCATGGTGAAGTTTATGGATACCTGGGACTGCAGGAGTAAGATTGATCTGTCAACTGTAGTTGCCAGAAACAATTAAATACAAATTTTCAGATTGACTTGAAACTGAATTTTCTAACAATTTCCAGTAAATCAAGTTTAACTGCTTCTTAAAAAAAAAGTAAAATTATTTCACCTACAAAGAACTGTAAAAAGGCAGAGGAAATCTGGAAAGAAAAAGTAAAATTCTCCATCCAATAACAGAAGAATAAAATACCTCTCCCTAGCAAAAGCTTAGTAGTTAAGACCTTCTCTTGGACACGAGTTCCTCCTTCTCGGAGGATTTATATTTCAAATTCCTTCAGCCTGAACTGGAGTAAGAATTGAATGCAGGCCACCGCTTCCCAGAAAAATTGAACCCACTTGACCATGAAGCGCTCCAGCAGTAAATCTTACCCACTCTTTGTCTGCTGAAGCATCCCTCTTTGTTCATTTAAATAACAGTCCCTGTGGTAGGAATGGGAATCTCTGGGTTGCGTACTCCTATACTGCTACAAAGGCAAGAGTAGAGACATTCAATCTCCTCTCACCTACAACCAAGACAATCTTTCTTACAAGAATTGAATACTTCACTGGAAATTACGGAAAAAAAGTTGCAAGAGAACCTTCAGATTGGACTAGGAGACAATAAAATTGGTTTGCACAAAGAGGGGAATCCCTTCAGTGAGAAAAATAAGTAGGAATTTTTATTTAAGAGAGAACTAGACAAATCCAGATTGAACTCTTGTTTTGTAAACTGCTATTTACTCTTCTCAGGAAGAAAGTAACTTCAGCCATTATGTATTTTCAAGGAATTTAGACACTTAACAAAAACTCTAAAAATGGAATATTTTCATTCACATTTTCTAGTCTCTACATTCAAGGCAGAAAATACTTCCCAGCATATGAAAAAGTCTCTGTGATCTTCACAATTACCTGCTGGAAACTACTGAGTAGAAAGCACCTGCAAAGCATTTACAGTGATGATCACTGTGAACACTCTAGAAACACAGAGAAAGTACCCCCCATCTATTTTTAAATGCCTAAGCAGCCAAAAATAAGACCATGCATTTTTTAAAAACATAAAGAGCAAAGGAATAATGTGTACTTAAATGAGTATTCCTTACTCCTTACCTTTACATAAGGTGAAGCAAAAGTAATAACCTGTGTGCCATTTATTAAACTTGTTGTAGTGAATGATAACATTTTCTCTTCTCCATTAATAGTGACTGCTATCTGTGGTCTCTTATCCAGACTTAGAATTCTCCATAAATCCCATGTCTTTTTTACTTTAAATCTTTGAGTGGAAACAAACACATAGGATGGAGGCAGACCTTCTGGAAACACATTCCTAGATAGGGGGGCAGGGGGAGAATAAAAGACAGTACTTGAACTTTTGTATAAATCTTAAAATAAGTCTCTCTCACTTTAAGAAAAAAAAAAAAATCTTACTAAATTTAGAAGTGTATTTATAACTTTAAATACCTTGTCAATTCTGACAGGTCAACACGTGAAGTTACTTCATAAGCTTTTGCATTAGTGGTTGGTATTTGAATCCTCTTTTTAACCTTTTTCTTCACACCTAATCCTACAAGAATGTCAAATCCTTTTTCATCTCGAGCTGCCACTGGAATTCTTGTCGGACAAACAGATTCTGCAAAGTAATAAATGCAAGTATAGTTCACAATATAACTTAAAACTTTCAAAAAATAACCTCTCACCTACCTAATTTTTTTTATAGCTGCCTTTTGAGATGGGGATTGAGACTGCCAGTTAAGTGTAATATGAGAGAAGTGACATGCAGAATCCTCAGAGACACGAAGCAAGAATACTGAGATGTCGTATTTTACTGCAATTACATTCACAGACTATTTTGAATTATCACTAATCATAGCTAAAAGGTATTAGATCTGACTAAAAAAAAAATTGAATTTATTTTCTAAAATTGCATGGTTTCAAAATGCTACAAAATTATACATGTTAGTTTCCACAATGCACTAACAATTTGGATTAATCCAGGCATCCCTCTCAACTATAAAATTGGGTTGAAAATGGGCAAAGGTAGAATTATCTGCAACTATTTTTTTCATCTTCTCTTGCTCAAAATGGACTCCGATCTATTTTGTCTTACACTGAAATCTGCTTGAAGCTATTCTCACTGGACAAATATTGTGTGATATATTTTCTGTGGAAATTAAAGTTAGCTGAATGTTATCTCCGTTTAATTGTCTTTACACATAAACAATACTAGGCAGTGGATCTAAGTTGTCTCAAAAAAAAAAGTGAGATAGAGTGAAATTTAATGCTAAAGCCAACGTTGTATAAGAGTAATAAATCAATTAAAAGAAAGCAAACAACTTATTGTTTTATTAAAATTATGCTAAACTATTTATAATAAATACATTTTCATCATTCATTTCCTATTGTTTCTTCAGAAAAGCATCAGTTCATAGAAAGGGAAGAGGCTAGAAATACATTCCAAAGAAGGGGTGGAGAGTTCTCTCATCTCCATCTGGACCAGCCATGGGCTGGAAAACTCATGCTTCAGTGCCAGGGAATTATCAGCTCAAAGGTCTAGACTGGCTTCTCTTTGTAATATGAGAAATGCTGCACAGCTTCTCTTTCTGACAAACCCAGAAGCTACCCCGTTCTGGTGGGGAGGCAGGATATACAAACGCTAAGAAAATTCAGGGGACGTGCCACAGGTATTTGGGGCAGCAGCAAGAAGCCACACACATTCCCCTTAGTTTTCCTCCCCACAGCGAAGTGTCACCTGTCTCCCACATTAATAATATATGAAAAGTTATCTGTCCAGTTCTACAAGAAAGAATTACACGAACTCTGCCTACATTTTGGAAACTAAAATGTCTACCCTCTGAATGCTTAAAAAAAAAAAAAAGAAAAATACAAAGTCCAATACAACTTTCCTTCTCAAAACACAGATGCAGGATTTAAGTCAACATACTTTGATATTAAATTAGAGTAATAACACTTTATTTTTTCAGGTTTCTTCACTGTGCATTCTTATCATGGAAATACTTTCCAAACTCATTTATTTCAAAGCTGAATAATGGTCATATTGCCATTAATACAGATTACATACACTGACACGAAAACGAATGCAAGAATCTTTTTTCAGCTACAGTACTAGAAATTTGGTGTAAAATCAAAAAATAAATGCAGAAATAGGATTACTTTATGTCAGAGGGCCATTACACTGTATCAACACCCAAGTAACTATTCCAAACCAATATGAATTAAGCATGTGTAAAATTATACATTAGGAAACTATTCTTTCCAATGGCACATTGAAGAAATACATAAAAACATTCCCAGAAAGTTTAGTCATTATACAAGATGCAGAAGTCAGTGACAAAATTAAGAACTGTCTTCTATGGGAAACAGTGTTGTGTTTCCAGTCCATAGTACCAGTCACAGCAACTTTCCAGCCTATACTGAAATCTTGTTCCCTTTTAGTGTTTTGATATAGTTTTCAGATGCTTTATTTTTCCTTCCTGAAGCATGAAATAGCTTTTTGATGTTAAATCCCATTATCTAGCACAAAGGAACTTTTCTCAGTGTCCTCCAGAAAAACCTGAGGTCTGCATTGAGTATTGTTTTTAAATGCATTCCCGACACACAATCTTTTCTAGATCTTTGCTAGAAAACAGTAATACTATAGGAACGTTCGACTTTCAGCTAAAATATGAAATATTAAATATTCCTTAATATTTGGGGACTTTTTTAGCCATGTTGTCCTTTCTGGATGACAGGTTCAGCAGATTTTTTCATCCTGCCGTGCTCTAAAATGAACGCTAGAGTTCCCAAAAGACACAAGAGCCCTCCATCTGCAAGGCTGTTAATAATAGCACTACTTGCTACACAAACCACCAAACCTCAACCTCCTTTTTCCAGAAAGAAAATACTTCCCCTATACCCTTATATCTATGTTCAGATAATAATGACGTTAAAAACGCCATAGAGTACAGGCTAGCATTTTTTTAGACATTAATACAAAGACAATCAAGAGAGAGTTCCAAAATTTTCAGGCAGTCTGATGTGGTTGATCACAGTCCAAACCATTGCTTCTTTGCCCTCATGGAACTTCCCCTCCCAGAGTCAAAGTGAATCTTAACAACATAAATAAAATAATCCACCATTCAGATATAAAATTTCCAGTTTACTAGTCTTTCATTTCACCTGCTAAAGACATTGCAGTTAGAAATGAAGCTGCCAGCTGGCTCTGATCACTCTTTGAGAGAGTTATCTCAGTGCTAACATGAGGGAAGAGTGCAGTGTAAGAGAGTGGAAGTGTGGGTCACTTAAAGTAAAACAGTTAAGTACACTTTTGTGTATGTAGTCAACATTCACAGATTACTGCTGTAAAAATGTCAAATATCGCAGCTGAATTTTAAAGGATACTAGCTAATTCTGAAAGCAGAAAATCCATCTTGATGAAATATAATGTCACTTCTAAACTTTATTTAAGGAAAACATTGTGTTTATTTTGGGGAATTTCGCCCTGCATGAAGTTTTATTAAAGAATTTAGCTGCACTTAGCTGATTTAATTTTTGGACTGACCACCTTACTACATTAGTCACAAGGAATTATTATGATTTTCATAAGTGTATCAAGAAATAAACACCATCATCGTCAACGTAAGTATCACATTTTTTCAATGAAGTCCATAATCAAAATGAGAGCAAATGAAAACTGTTTTTCATTCTTACTAAGTACAGAGATATGGTACAACTGAAATATGACTTGCATCAATTCTTGGTAATAAAACATGTATAAAATAGCACTGATAAGTATTCACTGTATAACAGAGTCCTGAGTGATATATTTTAGAAGAAATTTGCTATCTTTTTTATATATATGGGAAAGCCATTGTTTTACAGTTATCAGAAAACTCAATGCAGTAATGCTGCTAGCATTCTAAAGCTAAAAAATCATTTTACAGTGTTGGTCTTGGCAAATTCTTCTATAAAATCCTTCTAAAAAAGATCATAACAGCTTGTTACTATCCCAGGCATTTTTGCCAAGAGTCTTTCTTCTGGATTTTTCAACACACGCTAGCAGAAGAACTCCTGTTTGTAATGATAGGTTATTTGTAATGATAGGTCATCCTCTTAACTGTCAAGAAGAAATGCTAGACTGTGGAAAAGTATCAGCCACACCTAGGAGAAGGATAAAGTAGGCCCTATATTCTCATCTTTATGAGAATTGCTCAACTATTTTAGGGTTTTCAAACTTTATCAATGCAAAAAATGTGAGGCTTAGGGCAAAATGCTACATACTGAAATTAAACACACATTGTGTTAAACCACCGCATCTTTCCCAAATGCACCTCTTTCTTTAACAGAGAAGATAACATTTTGGGAGTGATTTCCACAAACAAGATCAAAATGAAAGAAGATCATAGTAAAGATTATCAGGTGCCTTAGGTTACATTATTCATGCATTCTGCTTGTGAAATAAAGAAATATGGGTACAGAACTACATTCTGCACATCTAAAATATTTTATAATCAATTAATTACCTTCACAGAGTTTCTGCTTTATAACTTCTTTAATTCTTGATATTGCAATATAATCTTCAACATAAAATACGTAAGTTGATGAAGGCCTGTTGGCAATAGCTTTAAGTTCATCTTCCTCAATTTCTGAGCCAACACCAATAGCAAACAAAGTGATTTTGTTTTTCCTTGCTTCTGCTGCTACATCTTTGACTTCATCTTGGGACTTTCCATCAGTGAGAACAACTGCTATTTTTGTTAAAAATCTTGAAGATTTTGCAAAAAGATGGTCAAAGGCAAACTGAATAGCTCTTCCTGTTCTTGTATTTCCTCCCAAATAGTGTATGGACTCCATTTCCCTGATAAGGTTCTCAGTGGATTCATGAGTTCCGAGGGGAATTTCAAGTACAGGGTAGTCGCTGTACTGGACAACTCCAACTTGAATAAACTTTGGCCCTATGTCAAAATTTCTTGTAATATTGACAAGCCAGCTTTTGATTATTTCAAAGTTTTCTGGGCCAACACTGTAAGAGCCGTCTAAGATAAAAACTAAATCTGCCGGAGCCGTTCTGCAACCTAAAAAAAAAAAAAATCAAATATTTTAATGAACTCTTCCACTTCCTTCTTCCACAGGAAATATCTTCCATATCAATTACTGTTTGTATTAGAATCTATATTGACAAATACTTTCCATTAAAAAAAAATATCAGCAGAGTTTATCAGAGAAAACAAGACTGTTTCTGTAAGCCACACAGATCCAACTTGGTATCTGAAAACCACACCATTTTCTGTTTTTTACATTATCACCAGAAACAACTATGAAAAATTCTGGAATCCAGTTCCTTAGCTGTCATTGGCATTTCATGCAATCAGCAGAGAGGAATACATTTTGGTTTTTTCCATATCTCTTTGCCTGCAGAGATGATAAACATAAAAGCTCATTTTTGTTTGCAAACCAAGCGCACTACAGAAGATGGCTATATTCTGAATATTCCAGAATTCAGCAGTAATATCCAGTCCTCTCACAAATACATTTCAATTTACTTCTGACACTGTTACATGGCACTTACAGAACTAGTTACTATAAAACCCTGATTCTTGGTTGAAAGTTGCTGGTAGCATATTCTATTTTTATTAGAAGAAAA
Organism: Strix uralensis; assembly: GCF_047716275.1. Classification (NCBI taxonomy): domain Eukaryota; kingdom Metazoa; phylum Chordata; class Aves; order Strigiformes; family Strigidae; genus Strix; species Strix uralensis. Next base: position 27,967,261 of record NC_133974.1, read on the forward strand.
ATGCTCAATGAACAAGCTCAACCTTCAGAATATAAAATCACATAAGCATTTAACAAATATAATGTAACTGCATGATGACTTCAGCATGGATTCAGCTCTCCTAGCTGTAGCCACTTATAAATGGTTTAAACTAAATTGCCAGCTACAGGCCATGAACTGACAGAAGCATTTCTATAGGACAGTCCTATCCATTTATATGCACATCCTGAGATGGAGGGAATAATTCTCTAGAGGAAAGAATCACCTTCCATTGACTGTGAAAGGAGCTTAGATAACTGATATATGAGGTGCCAAGGAGATGGCCAAAACCAGGAGAGATTATTTAGATCCTATGGCACATGGGGTCATACGGGTTGCTGTGCATTATTGTGCTTTCTGTTTTGTGAAAGGCTGCGGCTACACTATGGGAAGGAAAGCTCTGCCTTGTCCTGACATCTGCCTGCAAACACTTCTGGTCAGGTCAAGATTTAACCTTCCTTGAAAGCAAGTGATGACAGTCTGCAGTAGAGATGCTTTTGCAGTACCAGTAGTGGTGAAAAGACATTGGGAGAAGAAGCAAGGGGAGAGCAGAGTGCATCACTCTGTGGTCCAGGGATAAGAATCACAGTAATTTCAGCTGGAAGGGACTTTGGACATCATCGGACCCTGCAGAAAGCAGGCCCAGCTTAGAGCAGGTAAACCGAAAAAAATATATCTTTCTAGAGACCAAAAGGAATTTTATGGAGTTTGTTGTAAAATACTGAAAAATGCTGAATTGAGAGAAAAACTGGAGGAAAAGACCTACCCTGAAAATATCATCAGGGCCAGAGGAAAGTTTTCTACACTCTTTTTATTCAGCCACTTTTGTCTTTCAAAAAGCTACCTTGCTTTAACTTTTTTTTTTCCCATAAACCAGATTTAGAGTATGAAACTTGGTTTGGTGGGGTTTCAGATGCTAATTTGAAGAATATGAAGAAAGCCTGTCCCAGAGCTGGGATTATCTCAGCTTCCTCTCACAGAACCTTTATTTTTCTTATTTAGTTTCTCACATAACATTAAGCTATTTAAAACATGACATCTGAAGAAATAAAAATATAAATACTCAAGACACAAGTTTAAATGAAGACTGGAGCTCTACAGTTCTATCTGCCCCCTTGGGCATTTCCAAGACACAAAGAGAAATCAAGATACTCCCTTCTTAAAGGAGAAATAAGATATTTAAGTTACTTATCACATATTATAGGATTTTCACCAGGAAAATTATACTGGAAAAAAATCACCATCAACAGAATTGTACATGTGGACCTGAAAATGGATACTATAAATTCAAGGCATGCTTTGAAGTTGCCCTTATCTGAAATATAAAAATTAAGACTTACTTGCTCTTGTTTCCCCATCTTCAGCTGAGATGTAATCATGAAGTAGCAGAATTAGTAGTATCTGAAAAAATGTTATGAGCTGTGCCATGTGTATTGTATTTTCAAAGTCTTGAGATTAAACTAGATGGGGAGGAAATGAAAATACCATATTATTATATTACGAAACAAATCCAAACTTCTGTGCTTTAAAACCTGTGCATGAGGAACAACTTTGAATTGAATCTACAAGCCCAGATGTAAGTCCAGCCTGCAATGGACCACAGACCCAAAAAGTAAGCTCAAAATTGAGATTCTAAACTCCACAATGCTCACCAGTCTTTCTGTGGAAGCTGTTTTCACCAAGGCACTTCTGCTAGGTACTTACGTGAGTAGGTTATAGTCCCAGTGCCAGTCACACTTGTGCAACCACTATCCACTCTGCAGACATTATCCAAAGACTTGAAAGCTACTGCTCCAAAATATGGCATGTGTTTATGTATCAGGTACTGGTGGGTGGATGCTACTTCAGTTTCAACCCACACATCTGGCTACCTCAGGGAGTCTGGGACACTTCTCACTCCTTTACCCCTGGGCTGAGACTGCCACCAGGAATCAGGATCTCAGCGAGCCTCAGCCCTCTCACAGCAGACCCATGTCCTGCAGACTGTGTACCAAAACATCCAAGGTTACATAAGTTATTTCCATCTTCAACTTTTGATTTTTTCCTCTGTTTATGTCTCCTTTGTAATCATGGTCTCTGAATCATATCCCCAAAAGGGTCCTGAAGCAAACACAACTTTGGTCTCATGTTGCTGTCACACATATATTATTGGACAAATTTACTTAAATTGTCATATTTATTACTCATGCCTATTGCAAAAAAAACAGAATCATAATGGGAAAAGATACATTTTTGGAGTACTGTACTAGACATCCATACATTTCATGACTCTGAAAAAGAAAAAAGTATACTGAATCTCTTTTGTATTCTGTCTTCTCATACTCCAATGCAAAATGCAATCTTTCTAACTACATTTTTATCCTCCACTACAAAACATGAACACCCTGACAGAAAAAGGGAGGATTAAGTGCTGGTCTGAGTAAGTGCATGCACTGGTGACAGAACTGGCACGAGATGCCCAGAAGGGCTGTGGAATCTCCACCCTTGGAGATAGTCAAAAGCCTTCTGGACATGGTCCCGGGTAACTGGTTTGGACCAGATGACCTTCAGAGGTCCCCTTCAACCTCAACAATTCTGTGACCCTTTGATTTCTACTAAACTATGTGAAGGGGTACTTGTTCATGTAAGCAGAGATTTGGGCGATCAAATGTCATGAATATAACAAAGGACAGAATTTTATAATAACTATCTTTACATATTTTAACAGAAACGTTTTTCCTCATTATTTGGTTTGTATTCAGAACAACATTGTCTTTGTATGGCTCAGTAATTGGCCAACCAACCTATTGCTTTTAAATTTTCCCATATTTATTGGAAGATCTCTAAACCATGAAAAAAAAAAAAAAGCAGCTAAATTCATGAAAAATTTTTAGTAGCATTTCAGGGCCAATTCATCGCACTACCCTTCAGTGTCACTAATTTAAGTATTTTACATCTAGCCAGAAGACGACATATACCTCTTCTCTCTACAGACTTTGCTTTGTCAGTCATGTTAGTCTTTTGTCTATTACACGCTGGTTTATCAGTAACATTCTTGCAGTTTTTTTCAGCCCCTTTCCTAGAATTTAAATGCCTTCCTTGAATAAGGCCAAGACTCCTTCCCTTTTCATATCTTTTTCTTCTAGTCATAAACCTTTACTTATGCCCGCACCAAAATGATCTACACACTCACCTAAAAGGTCAAATATAAATTAAAATATTTATTACACAACAAAACTAAAAGTCAATATATGGGGGGGGGCAGGGGGGGGGGATGAAAACTGTGTGTATTTGTCCTTTTTATATTGCTAATCTTTCATTTTGAACTCTGCAGGGTAGACAAGGTGTCCACCACATACCAGTAATAAGATACTGGCAGATGTTCTGAAACTTCTGTAGTGCTGGAAAATACTCTTCTCCAAAAATACACCAAAACTACTGCAAGTGCCTCTTAGGAGAAGAAATAGGTAAATAGAAATAAGTAACTATTTTCTTTTGCAAGACTAGTCAAGGAAGTAAACTGACAAGAATGCTATATAATCACTATAACATATTGAGCAGTCATCAAGCAGCCAGTAAGCTGTTATCTGCAACAAGATTCTACAGCAATTAAATGCAGACCTTTCTCTCTAAAGATGTATATACCTCACATGATGTTTTTAGGAAAATTATATGGGAAAAAGATTACAGAGTTGTGGGGGCAAGACAATAGTAAGTAGAGAAGTAGTAATTTCAATGTCAGGTTCATTTCTGGTAGATTCATGAGCTGTGTTTGCCAAATAGAAGACGTGCCACAAAATCAGTAGGTTGATTTACTCTGGCTTTTCAGTCAGCTGCTTTGCTTTTTCCACTGCTTATAAAGCACTCATTCCATTAAGACAAAAAAAAAAATTATCTCCACAAACAACCTCAAGAAATGCACAAAAGCCAATTTCCAGGAAATGCTACTCCTATCTAATATAAACCCCCAAAATTAATAATGCAAAAGCATAATTATTATGTTATTAAATATCACCTTCAGATTACAGATAATTGCAAGGTAACACCACACTTTGTTATTCATATTACCTTGAGTCAGAATGGGTGAGAAACCACATGAAGCACTTTGGGGTCTATGGGATAGGACGTAAGATGCACTGTTCCAGCAAGGCTACACAAATACTAGGATGCCAACTTCATTTAAATAGATTAAGTGGCAGTTTCTCGTCCCAGTTATTTGAAAACGGATCTGTTTAAACTATGAAATTAAGTGTCTAAGTAATAGGCATGTAATATGTGAGGAAATCTTACCATAGTAGAAGTGGACAATTTACACTGATTATTTCAGACTTGATGGTTTGCAAGATTCATAATCTCAAAACCACTTTCAGCCTTTTCTGTGGCAAGTGTTTACTGAAGGGTAAAACACATCTCTCACGAGGCCAAATTGAGCAATACCAAAGAAGAACATATGAAATTAAATCTATGTGGGAATCTGAACAGCAGGTAACCAAAGAAGGACAACTTCATTCTTTGAGAACATCAGAAAAATGTCAGCCTACAACTGAAAAAAAAGACAGACCACTGTACAGAGAGTTTATATACATATATATCAAAAAAACACAATGCTGGCCCCAACAAATTATAAAATCCTATATATTCCTCCCACCAACAACCCAAAAATAAAAAGGTCCAAAAAATTGATAAGGAATAGTTGTGAAAAAGATAACTGAGAAAAATATCACAACAGTACATTAACTGATTTTTGGTGTTTGTCATTTCTGTGGTTGTCTAAACGGTTATTTATGTAAAACCCATAGAATTTACGTAAAAGGAAAATAAAACCCAAGCAACTTAGTGAATTCACTGCATCAGTCTTCACTAAAAAAGGTACAGGAACTACTACTATTAATATTGCACCTTTTTTTGAAAATAAAACAGCACACTAAATCTACAAAATTATTTTAACACACTCCCTGCAGCACAAACTTGTATGTGCTCCGTGCCATAAGCGCAGGCACTTCAGGTCAGGCAGGGACACCAGGATCCTGCTCGCTGGCACAGCTCTCCTTTCACGAACCCCTGCAGAAGACATTAATGCCTTCCTTAAACTGCACAGCTCCCTTTCATCTCTGCTCATCCTTCCACAAACATTTACCCACTGGTACCTCCAGGGATGAACCCCCCAGATCAACAGCAAGGAGAAAAGCTACAGGGAAGAGGAAGATGCTCAGAGCTGGCTGGGTGGGAAGGGGAGAGCAGGGGGCTGCAAGGAAGCCCTGTGCCCCCAAGGGAGGAGGTGCTCCACAGAAACACCAATACCTCACCATGGGAGAGGTACATGTGAAAGCAGCATTTACTGCCTGTCCTGGAGTATGGAGAGTGTCAGGGAGCCTGGTTTAGGAGCAGAGGGGAAAGATCATGTCAAAACCACTGCAAATAGGAGATGAAGGGTGTTAGAGGGGAACTAGAAGTAAGGAAAGGAAAATTCATGGGGATATGCTGTGGTGTGCTCCACTCACACATCCAGCAGAAATGTGCTGTCCTCTGAATTTTGCAGTTGTGTTCTTCTTTCATTCATTTGCATTCATCTCATTCATGTATATGTTTTAAACAACAGGCAAAAATGAATGGCACACCCCTTGTATGACCCTGCTGGTCAGCTCTCATCAAGTTGTCCTAAAACTCTGCAAAACAGGAGTCCCAAAAGAAAAAAAGGTAGAACAACAAAGAAAAAATGTTTCCAAGTTCCTCCTGGCCCCAGCCCTACCTACACAAACAGAGAGAATGCTGTTCACTGTGCAGCCCTGGCCTCACATGAGGGGCATATCCAAACTCTCTCTCAGTCCACTGGTAAAAGAAATAATACCGGGAATACCTTCACAAGCTATCAGGCATCAGCGTGGGGGAGCACAAGAGGGATTTACAGGTCAGGAATCATGTATGTCTCACTTCTCACAGTGAAGAATTTCCATTCTTCACTAGTGAATGCTACAGCAGCCTTCAATGTACATCTTTAATCTTGAAAGACATTAAAGTAATGAACCTATCACATCAGAGCAATATTTCTTTTGGTAAAAACCATGCTCCAACTTATATTTCTTTAAAAGAATCAGTAAAATAACTGGAAAAACAAGCTTATCTGATTTGCAGAATCAAATTGTATTCCCTCAATGGATCAATTTTTCCATCTATTTGTGAGAGTCCTCCTGTATTTCATTTACAACAAAGCCTGAAAAATATGAGATACTGAACTTGAGAACTTCATTGTAAGTATAAAGTCAAATAACTGTTTAGTAGGCCAAAATGGACTTATTAATAGCAACCAAAATTAAAAGGATAAACCCAAGACTTAAGCAACCACCCAATGAGGATTCCAGGAATTATCCAGTGTTCAATTTATTTGAAATAATAATAATAGCACTGCACTTTAAACAGTCAAAAGAGGTGCCAAACCAACAAGTCCAGAGACCAAATTCTGTGTCTTGTCAACACAGTAATTATAGTACAGGCAGCAGAAGTGTACTTGAAATTACTTACAGAAAATACTTGCCCAAGTGCCTTATTGCTACCATGGAGAGGCCAGCATTAATATCAGCCCAGGACCACTGACATTGCCAAAAGTCAAAATTCATCACTGCTGACCATGTTCTTCCTATCTTCAGGTTTTTAAAAAGAAACAGAGAAAGTTGTCTCTATGGTGGTCCATGGAACTGTTCACTGCTTTCTTCTCTGCCCTTGAGAGCTCTGCTGGCTGCTATGAGAAGTCAGGGTCCTCGTGCCAAACTTCTGCTGCTGGAGCTGTAGCAGCTGGGTCAAATTGTGCAGGGAAGTGCTAAGGGATGGTAAATCTCTCCCAGCACTGCACAGGCAGAGGGACACAGGATTCACGCTTGCTCCTTATTTCCTCTCCATCTGCAAACGGTAGCCAGGACTCAATGATCCTTACAGGTCCCTTCCAACTCAAGATATTCTATGATTCTATGATATTATGCTAAGCTATGTGAAAAACAAAAAATAAAAACATAAAGGAATATTTTAAATACAACTTTTAGCCCCTGTCTTTTTCCAAATTATCTGTTGTGATTAGTTTGTAGTTTACCAAACATAACCAGGAAAACACATTTACCAAACTGCTTTCCCGCATCTCAGTTATACCAAATCTCTTTTAGTATATGGAGGCTCATGGAAGAGAAATCCATACAGGGTTACTAAATAAGTACACAGACGCTGCATCCAGCTCAAGTAAAGGGTTGCAGACTTGAGAGAGTATTAGTGGAGAAATAGCGTTTGCGTTACTGTATTTTTCAAGGCATCCCCCATGGTTATTTCATTTTTCCACCTTAAATGGGACAGCGCACTGCACCCAGAGGCTTTGTAATTCTGGTGATGCACAGGGTGGCAGGCTCAAGCCTCTGGCTATCTCCCAGCTTCACAAAACTATTTAAATTAAAGCCACCAGGGCTATCAGATATTAACCGAGACAGGATACTGGGTTGGGTAGACCTTCAGTGTGACTCATTATGGCCACTTTTCTGGTCTTCACTGTATGCTTTTTATCTTTTTTTTTTAATATGCACTTCGATAGCAAATGGGATGTTTAGAGTGAGTGGAAACAGTCCCCTGAGGTAAAATGGTCTATCTTGCACAGAGGGATCCCAAACAGGTTGTGTAAAGGCCTCTACTCTGAGCCCCTGAAATGAGGGGTTGCAGAGTCACCACATATTTTTTAGTATCTTTGAGACTCGCATCAAGACTCAGGCAAGTTTCTGTGCATCCCAGAGTAAACGAAAGCTAAAACCATAGCAGTGCTACTAAGCATCAGGCCCTTGAAAAATGGCTCACAGTGCAGCAGTATAAGACCCTGCTCACCAAAGCAAGAGTTAGCAGAGTATTACTTCTGTCTTCACCAAGGACAGGAGAAGAAGAGTAAAGCTTGGCTGCATCAGCCCATGCCCTGTGAGTGCATGGTCAGAGACAGATAAATTACAGCCTCCCCAATGCACATTCAGTTTTTGTCACGTACAGGAGGAAAACTCAGTGAAGTTTGAAAACTGGTGACATATTGACTCATCTACACGCTGTGTCATTTTAGGCAGCTTTAACCAATCGGATTGTTCCTGCAACATATTTCTTGCTTTCTTCTGGGTGCTGCAATTTTGCTGTGGAGCAGCATTTGCACAAACAGGGCCACCGAACACCTCCGACTGGGATGGAAATTGAACTCGGGTTTCCTACACAGTGGATATGTGGCATGGCCATCACTGAAACCAATAGCCTCTACTCGATTTTTGAATGAATTCAAGGCTGTCAGTGTGTTAGAGATGGCAAAGGCGTGCCACTCCCAGAACAGCTTTGCTACACAGAAGTGCACAGAGGTTCAGATGGCAGCATCTGCATGCACGCACAGCAGAAGAATTTCACATCCAAATTAAGTTTTCAGCAGGAAAAGTAGGTGCCTAAGCAGGTTAGGCAGTATTTCCACTTTGTTTTTAAGATGCATAAAAGCAGCACTTTCTGCATCTTCAAAGGCAGTTTACTGATGCAGTCTTTCCATATCCAGCTTCCCAGTGCCCAGATAAGTATATCATTTTACTCTTCCCAGGAAAATGCTCTGAAGAAACTTTCCATTTAGAGCAATTTGGAATCTTCCAGAATCAAAAATATTTGCTCCTCAGTGCAGTTTTGTCACTATTCAAACTGGGGAATGGAGAGAGAGAGAGGTATTTTCTTTCTCTGAAAACCCTGGCTTCTCTGCTGCATGAAGATTTCTTGCTGAAGAACTACAATGAAGAAATATACTGAAAGAAGGAGTTCCTTGCTTCACTTCTTCCCACTACTAGTTACTGTCTAAGGAGGAAGACAGGAAGGGTATGATTTTAACCTTTTCCAGCATTCCAAGAAAATAACCAGACTAAGGGTTATATATATTATCTCACCTTCCAAGTATAAATTAACACTTCTCTCATATTCCATCATTGTATAAACATCTCAATTCAAATAGAGATCATTAGGTTTGGTCTACAAAGGAACAAATATTAAAACATTACAACAACAATGTTTGAAAAGACATTCTTTGCATTTACAAGACTTATGCGATACTACAGAAACTGTACAGCAAGAGAAAAGCAACCCTGAAAATCCTGACTTAAATGCAGCAAATAATGTGGAAATGCAATGCAATATGGCATCGCCTTCTTTTTACACTTGTTTTCTCTGTTTTCAAAATTAATGGGTTTTACAAATAAAATATTAGGGCAATTCACATTTAACTACTTATTCCTAACTCTACCTTATACTATCAGTCCTAAACATTCAAAGTCTATGAGGTTACTCCGAATCAGTTACTTTTATCAAGTAATACATCTGAATATGTATTGATTTTCATTTGGATTTCAGTCCCACCCTGCATTCATGTTTTCCACACATTGTTCTTAATTTACCTTTCTTGGTGGGCACAACTGATGGGGTTATTATACTTGAGAACATTTAAAAGAGTAACAGCATGTCCTGGGAAGGGTGAGCCTGTGAAGGAATCATTAATTCAGGCTCGGTTTACACACACGTATATGCACATAAATGTAAGAACATATATAAATAGATAAAATTCCTACAGTGATACCATTTCTTTCTATTTCTATGTTGGAATGACCTATTCTGGCATAATTACATTCATATCAGGAGTGTTCTACAACATTAAATACATGATTACAGAGTAGTTCAGATGAGCTTTTATTAAGAGAGGTCAAGAAAGAAAATTATGTGTTTAAGTTACATTGTTAAAAAAAAAAACCACTCACAATACGTAAGTACTAGCACAATGAAATGTAGTTGTAAAATGGTTCCATTCTGGCTAAGCAGTATCTGTACTTAGTTTATGTAATATATAGCTATACAAAGTACACGGTTAGAGTACACAGAGATATTTCAGCTCCTAACTCTGAAATCAAGCAGAAAGCATTGCCTTTGGCTAATGGAGCTTTTGCCTGGGCCTTCCCTCCCATTCCCACCACCTTTGCTGTCTTTCTTTTCACAACCGTGGCAAGGGTAAGAGCCACAGCTTTGTTTCTCCTCCTTCTAAAAATCTAAAAGTCTAGACAACAGACAGACTAAAGAACAGAGATCTCCAAACAGTGCTGGAGAAACACATGAAAGAAGTGAGGAGAAATGCAGGCAAGGACCTATTGCAGCTGAGTAAGTGAGCTGCAGCAATGGTAGCTGTGCAGTGCCAATGGCAAAGTGACCTGGGTTAGCAGAAGGTGAATGTCCAAGTGCCTGCAGAAAATGAATGATTATTGGAGACCTCAGAGAAACAGCAGCATCACATCTCATCTGCATTTTCAGAAATCAATCTTAACTGACTCTGCATGTACCTCTGTGGTCCCTTAAGTATGCCCAGTGTGCTCTGTTCCTGCTGCTCAAACATTATTTTGGATTTGTCCCACAAAGCTCAGTAAAGGCACTAACAACTACTTCAAGTTTATGTTTGATATTTCATTCATTTGTGACACAGCCACAATTTAAATCTCTCATTAAAAATGGTTGACTTCACAATCAAAAGAGCATTGCCCAAACTACTGACAAAGCAAACCACTTCAATCTTCACTCCAAAAGACATTTTAGGGATAGGTAAGAAAAAACCCCAATGGACTGGTAGTTTAAATGAAACTATTCTGCAACATGATGACAATTTCTACTATTAGAGTATTCAATATAAACAAAATAAACCAATAGGAATTAGTACTACATGATAAGATTACACTCCATATTTATAGCTTTGATATATATAATATAAAGGAGCAGAGAGGATTAAAGAAATTATATTTTCAGCAGATTTCAGAAAGAAGGCTTTGTATCAACTCTATAAAGGCTTTATACAAACTTCGAAGCTGTACATCAAAGACCAAAGTAAGCAGTTGATACATATTGTAACCCAAGCAAGAAGATACGTATTTCTGAAAAGCAAAGAATCCTCTTAAGTGGGATGGGCTGACTGTTTATTTTTCATATGATTCAGTAAAGCACAGCAAACCCACAGACTCCTCCAGTCTACAGCAGAGTAAGTTTATATTCAAGCTCCAACATCTGAAGTCACAGAAAGCTTGTATTTTAAATCCAATTTATTCTGGCACTTTGCGCTTTGTTGGATTTATTCCCACTCCAAGAGAATGCTGTGCCAGGTGCCAGCAATTAGTTATAATGGGTTAAAGAAAAAGGAGGCTTACCGCAGCATTTGAGCTGCTGGACTGATACACAACTGATTGGAATACAGTATAGGATGGGCAATTTATGTAAGCAACCACAGTTGGCAGCTCAGCATTCTGGCTGCAACAAATGAATTTGAGGTCTCCCTGGAAACCATGATTTCATCCCGTTTGTGAAAAACCCATGCTGTTATTTCTCTTTTTATCAAGCAACTTGAGATTCCACAGAATTTTCCCTCCTTGGACAGACCCAAGGAAAACAAAACAGCTAATCAATAGGATCAAATCTGACACTCAAATTGTACAGTTGAAATTAACCTAGCATACAATACTAGGATTCTGCATTAGAAACATTTGAAGCTACTCCTACAGAAAATCCAAAAGTGCAAATTTTGAGTGCACACGTGTATATGTATCTGTGTTACCAAACAGGGAAACAGAAAACAATTTAATACAAATGACTACCTGGAACAACGGTTTGGGAGACCATTTTGTCTGAGCTAAGGCATGTACAGTTCAATTGGGCCAGTGACAACTGTTGGTAAACAGAAGCAAAACAGTCATTGGGGCACATAATGCAATAACTGGAAATTATATATAATAATTATATATCATTACATATAATTATACATAATTTAGCCATGAAACCACTATGGAAATTGTCTGAGAGAAAGGTGCAACAATTTCTAACAACAAATGTTGCTAGAAAGAGGCATAAAGGCAACAGAAAACCAGAACCAATCCAAGTAAGAACTAATGCAATTTAAAGACTATGTTAGGATCATGCCTAGTTGACCACAGATACACAGAATTGCTCATCCATTACTGCTGTGGTCTCAAAATCCTCAGAGAAGCAAGCCAGCCGGGGATTCAGAAACATTGTCAGTGCTACCAAATTCAGCTAGGTCCTTCTATGTCTGATATGTCAGATACACATTTCTGCCAATAGCTCCTCACTCCTTTCCTTTCCCCTAACATTTATTTTCTTTCCATCTTTTTATTTTTGTTCTCCACTTTTGAAAAAGGAAGGGTAGGGTTGGCTTAGCTAAGATGTTATTTGCAATGTAATTACTGCAACATTTGCTGTGAAAAGAAGAGAGCAGCAGTAAGAAACACACAACAGGTGATTTGAAATGTTTGCTATGTGAAGGAAAGGATAAGTGTATGGGATCTGTTTGCCTCCTGCAAGTAAGGGCCAGCATCAGGAATAGAAGTTACATTTTCTGTCTTCCTATCTTTTTCTTCTATTCTTTTGCCTTGTTTATCCCTTAAACAGGTCTGGATTTCAGCATCAAGAACAACAGATCAGGTCCATTAGTGTTACGCATTGTCTTTTTTCATAAATTATACTTAATGCTCTTCTCAATGTTAAGTACGGTCAAATGCTGGAGGGGATAAGAATGATGACACAGACCCCTGCTTTAGCTGAAGGTTTCAAAACTATATCTGAAAGCTTAATCCTTTCCAATTCCTTTAACTGTCATCCCTTTTTCCCTCATTTCCAGAAACATTCAATAAAAGGCAAAACAGATTTTTTTTTTTTTTTTAAATAAAAATAGCAATCCATAGCCATGGGAAAAGCTGGTTAAACTCTCCATTCAAGGTTCAAAACTTGATTTTTTAGTTTTACGCTGTAGAATGAATGGGTGTTTATTCCATTTAACTTAGTACAACAGCCTTTAGACTACATATAAATGTATCATGAAGTAGACTGGCCTTTACAACATTTGATTATATGTTAGCAATTTGACAATGATACATAAACTCACTGACATCAAATCAAGAAAAATTATATGAGGTAGACAAAAAAGAATTTTAGGGTTTCCAATTCTACATTTTTTAAATGACAGGGTTTTACTACTTTTGTTTTTACTGAAAATATTGACAAGTCATTCAAAGGAGGCTGTGATTACTGAAATAAAGGAAATAGTAGAAATTCTAGAGGAATTTAGGATCTGAACTATTGAAAACTTTGAAAGAACTCCAGTTGTCTTCAGTGGAGCTAAATCTGACCCTTAATATTTTAAACAGCTTTTTGAAGGAAGAAAACAAAAATTTAGCACATTCATGCTCAAAGGGGAAAACATAAACATTTGCTGTTTCAAGTACATCCAAAATTTGGTACTTTGAGAAACACTCACAGTTCCAGATCCCAAGCAAACCTTAAAACCATGCAAAATTTACACGCTTAGCTGCTTTTGACCTGCAAGAAAACTAAAGATATTTCAGCCAGTATTCAAGCTCACTTTCTTCACAATGTGACAACTCTTACAGCCTGCTACATGAAGACAATTATTTTTAATACATTTATACAGTATATAACTCCTTCCTGGTCCCTACCATATGTTTTTTCCTTCAGTTCCCCAAGCAACTAAGGACACAGTAGCTGCAGAACTGAGTGTCTAATGAACAGACAAATCACACCAAGAAGGTTTTGCAAAGGTGCAGGAAAAGGCCTGGGCCATCCAGCACTACACAACCCATGTGTCTGGGTATTCCCTCCCCAGAAAACTCCTGTGTTATTCCTCTGCTTTCAGTTTTATTTCACACAGGTAAATAGCATTAAGAAAAAATATGAAGTAAGCCAGCAGATACCATACAAACCTCACCCTGGATGTTGTAAATCACTTTCTGACATAGGAAAGATACCAGTATTTCCCAATCCCTCAGACAAGCATCTGAACAAGGAGCTGTTTTAAGTTGTACATGAAAGTACACACATTTAGAACAGAAATGCCATTTCAACATCCATACAGTTAAGTGAAAGTTCATCCGCTTTTCCAAAACCATTATGTGTGATCATGGGAAGAGAAAGGATTATCCAGGATATTTTTGTCATCTAGCTTGACCCCTGTATGCATAAGCTATAGATTGTTTACAAGAAACTGGATTAAACTGCATTTTTAAGAAAAATATCTAATCCTGATTTAATGACTCAAATGCATCCCTCCTCTCCCCAGTCTCCTTAATCTTTCCCACTGTTTAATCAGCTGACTTTAAAGAAACTGCATCTTATTTCAAAGATTAATTTGTCTGAATTTCCAGCCACTAATTCTGCCTATAACTTTCTCAGCAAAACTGAAAGGTTCCCCCAACTCCTTTCTATCTAGATGTACACCCCTGTCCAAGCCACCACTCAGTGCTGTCCTTCATAAACTAAACAACTTGACCCTATTAAGATTCATGTTCCTATACTTGTTTTCCAAATGCCGCCTTCTTTTTGTCATTTTCCTTTGAACTCTATTTTTGACATAATGCTTTTGAGGTGTGGATATAGAACAGGGCACAACATTTTAGCATTCCTGTTTCTACTCAAAAGCCTTGTACTTCTGTAGTGGGTTGACCCTGGCTGGATGCCAGGTGCCCACCAAAGCTGTTCTATCACTCCCCTTCTCAGCTGGACAGGGGAGAGACAATGTAATGAAAGGCTCGTGGGCCGAGATAAGGACAGGGAGAGATCACTCACAAATTACTGTCATGGGCAAAACCAACTCAACTTGGGGAAATTAATTTATTACCGATCAAAATCAGAGTTGAATAATGAGAAAATCAAAACTAAATCTTAAAATACCCTCTCTCCATCCCCTGCTTATTCCCGGGCTTAACCTTACTCCCAATTTTCTCTACCTCCTCCCCGCCAGCGGTGCAGGGGGACAGGGAATGGGGGTTTTGGTCAGTTCATCACACGTTGTCTCTGCCACTCCTTCCTCCTTAGGGACAGGACTCCTCACACTCTTCCCCTGCTCCAACGTGGGGTCCCTCCCCCAGGAGACAGTCCTCTACGAACTTCTCCATGAGTCCTTCCAATGGGCTGCGGTTCTTCATGAACTGCTCCAGCATGGGAACGAGAATAGGGAAGCTGCATTCAGTTCTGGCCAATATTGTTCTGGGGCAGTGGGAGTCAGGAATAAAATCAGGGTCTCTTCCTCTCTCCACCATACCCAACCTCCCTGTCTAAATGCAGAGAAAGCCACAAGGAGATCTCAGTGCAGTCTACAAGTACCTAGAGGGAAGGTGTAGAAGAGATGGAGGCAGACTCTTCCCACAGCCATACAGTGGAAGGATGAGGGGAAATGGGCACAAGTGGGAAGACAGGAAATGACAACTCAATGTATGGGAAACATTTTCTACCAGGAAGATGGCTAGACACTAGAAGAGGTTGCAAAATCTCCATCTTCGTGGTTATTCAAACCCGGACTGAAGAAGACCCTAGCCAGCCTATGCTAACTGGGTCTGCTTTGAGCAGAGGTACCTTCCAATCTCCATGTTTCTGTACCTCTGCAGTTCCTTTCCAGTACCCTTCCTCACTCTTCAGAGTACAATTTCCGGGCCACTTGCCCTCAAGGTGTACGGCCCCCATCCCTCAGGCACCCTTCTCTAAACTGTTTGCTTTTCTGAGCTACTTTGTTGCAGAACAGGGCCTATGAAGGTAAGAGCAGAGTGTGATGAAGGACAAGAGGAAGAGGTGGGACAGGGTGAGGAAAGGAGGCCCAGGCAGCCCTGAACTCTTGCTGCGCTCAAGGGCAGAATGGGACTTCAGAGGCAGTCACTGCTACCCCTCATATCTTGACCTCTCCTCTTGCCAACAAGACTGGCAGACAGCTGAGGAACCAGGAGACAAAGCTTGCGTATTCAGAGTACACCCAGCAGCTACTCCGTATCTCCCCCCATCACATGCACAGAATAAGCAGCCATATTCCTGCATGTGAGATGGCTACCAAATATCTTTCAGTTTGAAGATAAAATAGTATTTTTTTTATTATGACACCTCAGAGGTGCTTAAGAAGAAACTAATCTTGTGGTCAAAGGCAATAGGAGCCTTTGTAGCAGACATCCACCATCTCTTCAGCTTTCAACTTTCAAAGTGGGCTTTTATTGCCTGAGATTCTTTAACAAGTGTGTTGGCTTTCACCCTCTCACGAGTAACTCCAGCTCTTCTCTTTTGTTGTTTAGGTGTCAGCGTTTGTATTAACATGTTAAAAATGTTCCCTACATGTCTTTGTGTGCTTGAATTTTCACAAGTGATACTTGTTAGTTGGATACATAGCTCTGTATCATAACTGCCTAGCTACCACATTCTTGGTTTATGATGAGCCATACCCTCAGTGATGCTGGGGAGTGATTCTTCTACTACTAAGCTAGCAGAACCATAAGTACCATCTCATCTTTCCTATGAAAAAGTCCCTGAACCCTGTAATACAGCTATAGCCATTTACCTCCAATATCTTTGCTTTTCTTTTCTCTCACTCCAGACAATCTGTGCTATTGGCCACTTGTTTAACCTTCAGTAATCAGGATCTAATAGTACAATAGGAGTACAACTCCAAATCTCCAGGATACCATGAGGAGAACTACCCTCAAGTCTGAGAGGTGTTTGTTTTTACAATTACAACAGTCAAGGCCACGCAATTTGTTATGCATTCAGAAATTCCCAGACATATCGATGTTCAAAACTGCAGAAAATTATTCCTCAGCCGTTGCAGAGAATTCCCTGCAAGCTGGCACTGCAAGGATGGAGTGGGGGTGGAAGGCAGCATCCTGTTTCATCTTGCCATGCAACAGCACATGGGAAGAAGGCAAATTCTTTCCTCCCACTCTATGTCTATGAAGAAATCTTCAACATATGGGTCAGAGTTATCTGGGCCCCGCAGATGAGATTTACTACCCTACTCAGCAGTGATACCAAGCAATCATAAGGACTCATCACCCACACACGTCTTGGGTTTCCACCAGGGAACCAGAAGAAATAAGGCACTTTTTTCCCCTTTTTTGAGCAATAATTAAATATTATTTAGCATAAAGACCATGCTACCTGAGACTACTCTGACAGATTGTATCTTTTACAATATTATAGCCCATATGGTAAAGAGCTGAAGACCTTCCCATTCTGCCTCCTTCATGCAATTCCACTCACAACTTTTCTGTTCAAGGGAGCAGAGCAAACAGTTCTGCCCTTTGTTTCTTTTTGACATTAAGGAGCCTAGAATTTGTTAATAATTCAGGAGTATCACATTTCTGAATCAGCCTTGACTTATATTAGCAACAGGTGAATTAAATAGCCACTAGAGGCTAGAGCAGTTCAGGCAACATTTTTTCTTTCAAAAGCACAGCTTAATTTTTCCAAAGCAGTTCCCATATCTCAAAACATACAAAATATGTGCAACTTATTTTCCATAGAGTCCATTAAGAAATGTCTACTGTCACCAACACAGGTTGCAAAACAAATAAAACAACACGGCACACTTGCTAGGACCTACAATAAGTTGCTTACACTGTATATTGATGGCATCAGACAGGCCTGAACAAAGTCAGGTCACGCTTTCTTGAATAAACGGGTGTATAACTTACCTTTCAGAGAAATCCAATAAATTAAAAAAGCAGATTTTACATTGTCATAAATTTTAATACATGTTTTTCAAAAAAAAGTGAAAGGAATACAATATGTTATTATTCATGCCAGAAATTTGACATTTCTAAAGATGCCAGATGCATTTTCAGACCTATTCCAGAGTTATTCAAGTTGAGATAATTTAAATGTCAAACTGGTGCTCTTAGAAGAATGGGTAGATTTGGGATTTGTTTGCTTGCTTGTTTTAAAAAGATGAATTTATATAGGGAGAATTCTAATACATTCTGTGTTCCCAAGAACACAAAATCTTGAGCATCACTTACAGTGTTTCCGAGCAAGCACTTACAGTGTTTCCAGGGTTTATTCTGGCACTTGAACCTAAAGATTATACAGCTGGACAAAAGCACTATGCATGCAGTCTTAGTGACTTCATATAAAGAAGGCTTGTGGAGATAAATTTATCTGTTAAATGTCAGTTCCAATTTGTATTGCTTATAGTAAATGAAAAGCCATGGTTTAAAAGCATTACTAGCATAGATTCTTCAGACCCTGGTGTTCTGCAGCCTCCCTTATGGAAGTGACCCTCTTTAATTATATCCAATCCTTAACCTTCTGTAAGCATCCCTAAGAGTCTGACCATTTATTACCAGAACAGTAAAGATGCTGAAGGTAATAAAAGCAGGTTTACATTTTTTGCTCTGGTTAATTTTCAAATACTTGGTGCAAAGTAGTTACTTACAAAATGAGGTGCTGCTAGTGCCTGTCATGGTACAAATCAAAACCTCAAGATTCATCAGAGTTCAGTGCCTGCATTTATGCTACAGAGCACCAACATAAAATCATTTGGTTTATATCTTCTCTCCATGATGCCCAAGATTCATGTTCATTTCTATAGTGTCATTAGAAAATATCTATTAGCTTTTAAGTTGTGGGATTCATAAACTGTCAAAAATACAGTAAGCCAGGAGTGTGAACAACCATCAAACAAATACAGAACAAGATAAAGAAAAAAAAAGTTCTATACTCAACATATCCAACATAGAGCAATAAATAATGTTAGATAACATACACAAAAAGAGCTCAAAAGGGATCCAGATGAAGAGTTTCTAAACATATTCCATTTTGTATGATGTTCCCTGTCTAAGAAGTTTGCTTTAGTAGACTTAACATGAATTAAAAAAAGACAGGTTCAAAAATGCATTAAAGCTTTATTTCTATATTTCAGTCCTCTGCTAAGGTAAGAGGTAAGAACATGGTACGACTAATAGGTGTAGAAACCTCTGTACCAGAAGGCAACCTCCTGGTGGTGAAGCGTAGTCTGGAGTCAGGCACAGCCTTTGCTGGGCATCTTGTCCATCGGTGCTACAGAGCATCACTGACTGAGTGTCAAAGACACACTTCTTCAGTTCTGCTCAGAGACATCTTGAACAAGAAAATCCTAAAGAAGCTATTGAGTGTGCTGTTGCTCAAAGCAGTATGAACAATGCATTTGTGTGCTTTAATTTACACATACACATCTCACTTTGGTCCAGTGTAAACAACAAATGCTTCCTGAGTGATGTGGCTTGCTTTTGGAGGCCTAACATCCAAAACAAATCATAGATCTCTAGTGTTGGTGAACATCAGTTATGCTGCAAGGATCACTTTAGAAACTGAAAATGTGATACCTATATTTATGGCTCCCTGCAGTACTGGCAAAAAAGGGCTTAACACACACACCACCATCTATAGTTATTCATTCCTCATACTTCTCTCCCATTCCACCTCCATCCAGAAGCTCACTGTTTAAACTTTTACCAGAAACGTAAGGTAAATTGTTCAAACTGCTTCAGATTGAGGAAGGAACTAAACCTTGGTCTTCTTTTCTGACTAATGCTCTAACCGCAGGACATAAAGAGTAGAAAATACTGATTTTCATGGAGCTTGTTCCAAAAACATGTCTTAAAAATTCCTGCTGGATCAGGATCCACAGATGAGATAAAGGAATTTCTACTGTGTAAACCTTCTAGGAATCAGGCTTGTTTTGGGTCCCTACTATGCCACACAGTTCTAGGCATGCCTAGCATCTACTGACAGAAATGCAGGTACAACGACTTCAGTTACCCCCGGGATTGAGTAGAAGCAAGAGTCTCTATGGCATTTAAATGTCAGATCTAGGCATCTAAAGTAGAAGTTACACACCAAAGTACTTAGTCCTTAGAGGAACAATACAATCAAGATTCATTTCTGTACCTGAGGGTAGCCCTTTCTAAGTAAACCAAAATGTACCAGTAATGCAGAACACAGATGCTCTGCAGTAGATTCTGTGCTTCGAAGCAGAGATGCAAAGCTTAATTTAGGTGCTGTTTGGTGAAGCTGCATTCCCAGAAATCCTGATTTCAGTGGTCTCTCCTTCTCAGGTTCATTATTCTGCTTCTTCTATGTTCCCATGTGTCCCATGGAACCCTGAAAATTAAGCTTTTTTACTGAGACTTGGCAAATATCATTCATTTAACTTCAGCTGCATCACTATGCACCTCAGTGTCTGCCCACAAGACCAGATTTTAGAAATTTGTAACCACTCACCCAAAGCACTTCGCTGGTTTCACTTCTATACAGATTTTGATGGTCCATTCATTAATGGTTCATTCATTAGCACAAGCCAATAGTAATATCACCTGGCCTGCACCAAGGTATCTAGAATATTTTGTACAGAATTTAATACTAAAAGAGAGATGGACAAATTCCTTTGCAGTAAAGTTCAATGTGTTTTTATACAGCAAAGTATATTATAGTCTACATTCTATGCAGAAGTATAAAAAATATGTAAACTATAAAATAAAAATGTAAAATAAATATAGCATTTACCTTCAAGTTGTAAAACTAGCACCTGTGGGTTTAGACAAAACCAATCATTGTATAGACACAGTATCACTCCTTCAACTTAAAATGACTGGCTGCACTGCTGTGTTTTGTACTCAAAAAAAAAAAGTTCAAAATAAATTAATAGCAATCTCCATGGATCATAAAATCTGCACCTGGACATAATTTGTTGCATTCAGGCCTAAATAAACACATTATTGTCTGTACAAATGGGCCTCCAAATGAAACAAGTCAGAAAGTCATCAAAATAAGCAAGCATACACATTACATTGTATAACTTGAAACTTTAAATAACAGCTATTCTGTTTCCAGTTACAGAATGATACACCATGCTCTAACCTCCATCTAACATTGTTTTTCATATGAAAGAAATAACCACAATTCAAGAAGTACTCTTTGAAATTCTATTCCCCCAATTTTGATACTATATTTACAAAATACAAAACTACTGAATATTGAATACAATGAGAATACTGACTGAACACGTTCAGGCATATTTCACAGAAGCTATATTTGTCAGTGCAACAATGGCGGTATTTGCGGGTACACAATAGTTCTACAAGTGGCTTGTGAATTCTAGATACTTCACACAATAAGCTAACTAATTTCATATGTTTATTTACCACTTCAGAATGACTTTGTATAAAAATGTCATCTCCTTCAAAAAAAAAGCCTCATCAGGGGAATCTCTGGGGTATAGTATCAACATCCAAAGACACCATGTATAATATCATATACTGTCTCTTATTTAAACTGTAAGAAATTGATCCACAGTTTGACTAAAATGGATTTTCTTGCTTCTAAGCCTTAGTCCAAAATGTGTGACTACATTCTCTGTTCTAATATGGGCTGTATAATTCATGAGAATTCACAATCAATTTGCAAGTAACAGAATTTAGCTATATATTAGACATAATAACCAGCAACTATATCATAATCCATAAGCATCTTTAAAATCAAATGCTGTCATGTATGTTTTGGAATGAACTTGTTAAAGATGAACTCTATGTTTAGACACATGGTTATTGGTTCTCAGATAGTACTAAAGGTGAAAAGAGTACACACACACAGAAAAATCAATTCCTTTTCAGTCATAAAATATGCTTCCATGGCAATGAAAATAGATTTAAAATATTAACCAGTGAAAATGTACAAGTAAACAAGACTAGAAAATAACCACTTCAGGAAAAAGGTAGCAAAATGTCTACGTCACAAAAGAGAATAGGATTATTTCATAATAATTATCATAATAACTATGAATTTTTTCCATAGTATCAAATATTCTCTTCATCTTGGCCTACTCATCATCAGGAGAGAAAGACTGCTTCCTGTTTATTCAAACAAGAAAATAGGTTAATGATTTAAAGTGATTATATATTTACTTCAGGTGTGAATCATCCATGCCTGAGTTCTATTTTGGTGTTGGTGTAGCTAAGTTTTCAGGATGAAATCACGATATAACAGAATTTTCATATCACTTTGATTTCTGAGCAAGATTTCATTGCCTGCAGTTACCCAACTTTCCAAAGGCATCCTATAAATAATTCTGCAGGAGCAGAAGACCTATATTACCCCAGCTCTATTTAAAAATCAGATAGAGTGAATCAGGAAACTAATCCAAAGTTGCATGTGGTCAAATGTTGAGCAGCAGAGAGAATCAGGTGCTCTGCAAAGAACTGAAACTTTTGCAAAAGAATGCTCTGTATTGGACAGCTCCAGAACAGTTTTGTTGAATGCCTTTTTCTTGCTACTGTCAGGTACCATCCAACCGTGAACTACTGATTACCTATAGTGAGTATTTAGCATAAGTAGGTATACTTATGCATACAAAAAGAAGAAATTCTCCTTTGCTAGAAACACCTTTTGGGAGGGCAGATACCTTATTTAAATACTGAACGGAAAAGAAAATAAGAGAGAAAATAAATGGAATGCCTTTACTCTTTAGGAAATAAAAAGCTTTTTTCTTGGTACTGCTTGGCTTCCTCGAAGACAACTATGTGCTTCTGAAAATTAGGTGCAGCTGTCCTCTCTTTTGAGCTCCTTAGTGAAATCCTCTGCATCCTGACTTCCCTCCCCTTTTTGGCAAAAGCTGTCAATATTCATTTCAGCTGAGTCATGAGCACGCCATGACCATGTGGGCCTCTTTGCACAGCAAATGGACTTAATCACAGGGGCATACAATTACATTCCTTTCTCCTCATTGCAAATTCATCAGGGAATAACAAACATAAAACTCCATTGTCTAGGACCTTCAAAAAAAAAATTGCTGTTATTCATATTCAGCAAATCTTCCTCCCCTCCCCCACCCCTCATTCTTTTTCATGGCAATAAAAAGGCAAAAAACTCCTTTATCACTTTATCTTCTATTATATTGCAAGAGTATATTTTTCACAGTTTAATATATTGCCAGCATTTAGATACATTTTACCATCAGTGATTTCTCATGATTTGTGCAATTCTTCACAGGACCCAAAGGATTCTCAATTTTACTTTTTTGAGATAAAAAGAGTCTCCTCCAGATCTCTTAGTTGACATTATTTCCCTGTTCTTCTTTCTCTCTGGACTTCCAGCCAGAGCTATTCAAAAAGCGATTTAATTTATTTGGTTGGTTTGCTTAGGGTTGCCATTTGATCCTCGTTTTCTCTAGAAGTGACAGTTTCTGAAGGACAAAAAGAACTTCTTTTCAGTAGGTGAGAGTTTCAGTTTCCTTTCAGTAAGATAATTAGGGGATTTGTCTCTGAAAATTCCCCTCAACATATTAACACCTTTTATATTTGCATTTCCACCTAAAGTTTCCCTTGGTTTAAGTTGCTATGAAGTAAAGGGCTCCACTCTTTACATAGTTCCAATGATCCTGGCTGTACTTTTCCACATTGTTCTATTTCAGGAGTTGACAGTGAATCTCATGGTGTATCTCAAAAGTTCTCACTTTTGCCTGCCCAGTCTGCTCCCTCCTAATGGAAACCTTTAAACAAAATGTGGTAACCAGGCAGATACCATTCCACTTGGGAAAGGAGGGCACACAGTTCCTTACCAAGGCACTGACATTCAGTTAGTCATATTCTGCCAGGAGTGATCTACTTTATCTTTTAGTCCTGTGCTACCAAGGCCAAGAAATTAAGAGCCGGAGACTCCCATATCCACCTCCCATAAGCAATCAATCCTCCGATTAAATTCAAGTTCAGTATTATATAACTTTCCCCTGGGTTTTTGACTTGGGCGTATAATCTCAGAGAGACACTTCTCACAGAGTGCTTTTTTGTTTTAAAACATTTCCCACAGCTGAGAAAGGAATGAATTCACGACCCTAACAGTCCACCCGTGGTCCACTCCCACTTCTTCCATCTTCAAATCATATTCTTCCATCCACCCTTTAAGTTATTGCACAGATGCGCCTGCCTCCTCTTCTCTACATAGGACACTGCAGCTACGCTTACAGCATTTATTTTCTCCTCTGCCTTTTTATTTAACTGTGAATATTACTCTATCTTCTCTACTTGCAATGAGGAAAGCGGAAATAGTAGGAAACCAGGGTCAGATCCCAAGTGCAAGTAAGTAGGAACATGCTGATCTGGTCAAAGAGAGCTGCAATTAAAGGAAGAGACACTTAAACAGCTTTGCTTAGATCTCTGTCTAATGGAGTCTGTCTGGGTGAGAGCTTCAAGACAGCCACCCAGGAGATCCCAGGTGGTTAAAAGACTAAGAAAAAGAAACTATTACATTTGGGGAGACTGAAGGCAGTAGGTACTGTTCTAATTCCACCTATAATTTGAACTTTTAAGTGTCTGGTATCAGAAAAAGAACTAAAGTACCACTTCATACACCTTCTCTCAAATGTACGCATTACACTGATAATGTAGAAAGCTCATCATGGGACCGTGTGGTCCCTCCCTGACAGCTCCTCTGTTTGACAAAAGTCCACTTGCACACTTTAGTGAAGCAAGGGTTATACCACAAGATTTTAAACTGAGCTCAATAATCTGGTCTTTTAATTGTACTGTTGATACAACTATGTAATGTTATCTTGACCTCTCCACATAAGACCCTGCAAGCTGCTGTGGAATTAGGGAACTCATAAGGGGGTGAGAACTGGAATTACCTACTGAGACCAAAAGAAGCACAAGGTACTCTTGACAACAAAGACTTCCCAAGTGTCTCTTAAAGGCTGAGCCTATACATACTGCTGTTATACCAACTGCAGCACTCTTCTCTTGTGTCTTCAAATCACCTTAATTGGGCTCATTTTTATATGCTGCAACAGTTTGACTCAAAAACTTTTGGAAATCATTAACTCTACTTAATGAAGAAAGTACAGATTGTTATAAAATATTTTGGAAAATACAAGCTGGCATGCTTTAAAAAATGTTGGCTTAATCTCAAGCTAGAGCTCAGGGTTGGTTTTTTTTTCCACTTTCTGTTCCTGTAGGATATAAAACATGTTCTAACTTGTTGAACTCATCATCACCATGGCTCTGAAGATTTACACAAAAGAAAGGGGAAAACAATTGACAGTTTGGATAATGCAAATAAATATTGTACATTTTATAAGTTGGACTAAATACAAAAAAATACAGAGCTTTGGGTAGAGCAAATGGTCTCTAAAATATACAAAAATGTTCTGAGCTAACCAAATATCAGTATTAATGTATACTCTTCATTCCTCAATTTTTCACTTTCGAAGTGAGACAACTCAATTTCTCCCTTTCAAAGACAGCTTGGAAAAAGTTGCTTTTCTAGCATGTTCCAGACAAAATCTTTTTAAAAATCCTACAAGTTTTTTCACAGCAGCAAATATACAGTATGCTAGAGCCACTTCAGCCATGGATATGCCATGTCCAGACAGACACATTTAGAGCCCTCCCAGATAATCTTAATTGCCCAATTAAAACATATGAAAACCCAACAATCGCTTCTATGTTCAAGGTCTTTCACACCCACATACAAAGCTGCACACTTGTAAGCAAGTAGTCCACTTCTATCAGCAGATTTTACCTATGCCAAAGAAGATGGGGATGACAGAGCTACATCCCAAACCATTGATAGCACCTCCTATTTGCACAGTACTTCTGCCACCGCCTCTGTGGACAGAGATGAGTGTGAGGCAGCAGCAGAACCTGCCATACTCCTCTGCTGTACATCTCTTTCATGTCACACAGGACTGCAAGAGAAGCAGTCAGAAGCTCTTCAAGGTCACTGAAGTGCTTTCTTCACCTCTGCACAGTCCCTTTCTTTTTCTTCATACCTCCATTTACCACCTTCCCAACAGCCAGAACACGCGACACCGAGACCCCAGCCCTCTTCCCAAAGCCTGGGCAGGAGCGGAGAGTTGGCAGGGACCAATGAAGAGGCAAAGGAAAACTGTGAGCTTGAGCAAAAATGGATGGCTGTAGAGGTGGCAAGAGGCACCCACAACAAGGGACAGTGGAGAAAACAACGAGGAGAACTGGTCTGGATGAAAAGTGTGAGGGAGTAAGAGAGATCCTGCTGCCACAAAGCTCCCCCAAACCCTCCCTGTCCTAAAAATGCCCTGAGCCTACCTCATACCTCTGTCCCTGTGTCAGTTCCCAGAAGACCCCTGCCCCTAGTCCCACAGCCAAAGGCAGGTAGCCCTTACAGGCACTTCTCAACCCCTCCTGCGTCAGATGACCTGTAATTGATCCCAGCCCCTCCCTGTCTTTCTGTCATGATCTCCAGAACCTGCTCATTTTGCCACATCAGTATTTATTTCTGTCTACACTGCTAAGAAGCATCCAGCCTCTCTTTGCTACTAGTTCAGTGTCTCACATCTCAAACCAGAGCTTCAGAGCGAGCTACTGGAACTAATCATGAGAGAGAGAAAAATCTTGGAATATTAAGGTTTCTTCATAATTCAGACCTTTAAGTACTAATATACAAGGCGGAAATTTAGATTTCCTATGTGCTAATGCAGTATTCTTAACAGGCTTACTTTGAACTGACAGAGAATTCAAGGAAAAATGTAAATCTCTCACTGGCATGAATGATAGTTTTATTTTTCACCACATCAAGTTCAATCTTCCCTGCAATTTTTGCATGCTCTTAGTTCTAGAGAATGTGTCTCATTCCAGTGCCTGTGTGTTTTACTTAGTGCAGCTATTAACTTCTCACATTTAAATCCTGTTTTATTACAGCATAAAACACACCGATAAAAAGATCAATTACTCAATCCAACATTGAAACAATATAAATCACACAAAATTCCAAAAGGTTGACATGTATTTACTTTGTACTCTTACTTCCATTCATAATATTATTCAGTATGATCAACACTGCTCATCTCCCTGGTTTCTATCTGCTGTTAATCATGAATAGTGTGCCTGACATCTACCCTGGAAAGCTAAATCAATCAGCGCTGCTTTAAAACAATGTCTGTGCAGATTAATGGTAACTTAGAAAAGTTACCATTTTGTAAGCCTCACAGTACTCCAGTACCATAGAAACAAGAGAGAGGAACAAAGCCTCTCAAGCCATTTTGTCTATGCCCCCACATGTCCAAGTTTTCTTCTACCATATATTGTTTTTTTCCACAGCCATTCCAGTTCTAAGTGAAGCAACACAGAAGTCTTGCAGGGCTCAGACTATTTTTATGGGCAAAAGCAGGAAAAAAATGCCTAGCCTTGATTATTTTTTTTTTATTATTTAACAAAGCAGTATGTATTGCCATGGTGTAGAAACCTCCTTAACAATTTTCTGTTTACTCCTAAATTTTACTCCAGACTAGTAGAGTTGACTACTCACAAGCAGACCCTGTCTGATGGAGACATCTCCAATGCAAAGATCTGTGAATGGTCGCTGCTGGTGCTCAAAGGACTAGGATGCACAGGGGGCATCAAACCCACACTCCTACATGCTCCAGCACAGGCAAGCCAAGGACGTGCTGCAAAAGGACGGGTGCTGAACCACACATGTCTGTATTGCAAAAAACTCTTCTAGAAACCTTGCTGGTTTGTGTAATTGAGGGAGATAAACTCTCCGGCAATCTCCCTGTGACTGTCACCCTGGGACAGATGCCAAAGTTCACCTTCCAGTCTCTGTAGGCTCACCTTTCCTAAAGCCCACCTCTTTGGATTACTTCAGATACCCGACTACTGTGCTAATGGGTAGATTTCACAAATTTTCAACACAAAATTTGGATCAGTGAAGCTCTGAAACGTGTCAGGGCCCCCACAGCACTAACAGGCCTTTACTCGCCTCTTCCCACAGCCCAGGACCCCATTTCAGCCCCCCTGGGTCTGTCAGCCCCTGCCCCAGCGACGCCGCAGCAGGGCCCGTCTCCAGCTCCCCACAGCCCTGCCCAGCCTGGCCGTTGGCCCTGCTGAGCTGGGCCCACCCGCAAGCCCATGTCCCAGCCTGGCTCAGCTCAACACTGTCCCCAGGGAGGTGCCCGATGCCATGGGCTGCCTGGTGCACCCCAGCTACCCTGCTCCTGGGGGGCAGTGGGATGGGCCCTGGCTGCCAGGCCCTGCCCTGCCCCTCTTCCATGAGGAGCCCCTGCTGCGGTGCCCTGACAAAACACATCCTTTCAGATTATTCAGAGAAACTCTGACAGCACGCAGGGCAACAAACTCACATCAGAAAAATTAAACACAAGATAATGCACTTTATAAGGTGCATCTTGGTCTCTTCAAGCACTCTAGACTACATGTGGGCGTGATGGGAAGCAAGGGAAGCAGCTGAGGGGGAAGCAGCAGAAGATGCTGCATGAACAGCACGTCTTCAGTGGGGTTACTGGGCTCAGCTCTGGTCATGCCAGCTCAAAGAAGAGAAAAAAGGCAGAAACAAAGACATCTTAATAATACAGATTACTAAGAGCATTAAAAAAGACCTCTCTTACAAAGAGACTCTGGAAAGATTGAATCAGCTTTATTCAATGCCTGTCTAAAGTAGTAAGGGCAGAACATCAGGACACAAAGTAATAACAAATAACCTGGAAAGAAAGGTTAGGCCTTGTCTGTTCCCACTCTTATAAAACAGGGATGTTCAAAAACCTTAAGTGATCCTTTTTTGGACTGTGAAGCTAATTTCACAACCAGTCGCTGGAAGCAAAGAATGTGGTAGAATTTTAAAATAATTAGTATGTAAATTGATAATAGCAACACAAAGAATAACACAATAAAAGAATAAAACTTGAGCAAAGCAGCAAAAAACTTTAGGTAATGGAGGTAAGGGAAGAAAAACACCAAGTCTCATTCCAGTCACCTAGTTCTGTAAGTAGTTGGGCTAATAACTGGACTGGGCAAAAAACTTGTTTAATGCAGTAGGACAAACTACACTTTCGAAAGAATGTTTAAGAACTGAATTATAATCCAAGTAATTTCAAATATGATGATCATAGCCAAGATAGAGATAAATTAAACCAAAGTAGTTTTGCCTCATGGACTGCCTGAGACACACCTGTATTACTGAGGACCTGAAGGGAGCAATGTGATCCAGTTTATAGAACTGTACTTTGAAACTAAACTCCAATCTCCTATCATTTACCAATAAGTCAATTTACTGGTTGTGATGGTGCCAAACCAAGACGTGATGTCTCACCACTGCTCTTAGACTTCAACTGTAAATGCAGTTTGAGCAGAAGCAAGAATCACAAAATCTGGTATAAAAGTTAGGCATGTGAGTGAAATATTACAAATGGATTACTGAGCCGTGTTTACCTTACAAAGCTGCTTCTTTAATATGCATGATCATCACAAAGAGTGGGAGTTCACAGGCTGGCCTCCTGGTAGCCTCTGCTACCCCCAGAGCCTGTAAGGGACCTGGAGTAGTCATGTAGTGTCTCCCCAACAGGAAGGCATGGTCATACTTGCCTTAAGCATTGCTGGTAAATGTTTGTTAGATCTGAACTTAAAAAGCTCCAGTGAAGTAGATTCCACACCCTACCTGGACAGTTCAGTGCTCAATTAGCTGTACAATTAGACAGGAGTTTCCCTAGCATTTAACCTAATCTCTCCTGCTGCAGTTCAGCATGCTGATTCTTGTTACATCTCCACTGGATGTGGAGAACAGTTCGTTTCCCGCCACTCTGCAGCAACCAAATTCACAGTTGAAGATTGTTATCACATCTCTCATCAGTCTTTGCTTTCCTAGACTATAGCATTCCAGTTCTTTCATTATTTTCTCGTAGGCTATTTTTTCTAGATCCCTGATCACCTTTGCTACTCCTCTCTTGCCTAACTGGTAAGACTGCTGGAACTGTGGTGTCCAAAATCCCAGATGGTACTGATACCAGACACGGACCCCAAAGTCACAAGTACCAGGATATGCCATCATACATCTCCTGTTATGCATCCCTGAATGACATTTGTCTTGATTTTGCACATCTTTAATATGCTGTATCCTATCAAAGTCTTCATGCTGAAAACTAAATTTCCTAAGGTATACTTAGCACAGTTCTTCAAATAAGTATTTTGTGCTCATTCTGTAGTTCAGTATTATGTATTTGAATATGTATTTGAAAGATATATAATATGCACCCCCCACAATCAATAAGGTTTGGGGAAAACTTCCAAGTAAGTTTACTAAGTCTAATAAACCCACAAGGCTTTCTCAGGTGCCTGAAAGCTGGAAGACTTTCAGAATCAACCAGGTTTTCCAGTTTGTGAAATCCTTGAATCGGAGACCAGATGCTTTCAGTACAGTAAGTACCACGTATATCTAGGCATTACACAACTGAATAGTAGTAATCAGAAGTGGCCCGCAGAGCAGATGTTTCTTTCCAGGTATGGAAACAAATATAACTGCAGTTATTACAAACGCTTCTCCTTTACTTATTATTGTAAAGTCTGAACTTCCATGCCACAGACTATGAAAGAAGTTCAGACACAAAGTCAGTAGCTCGTTTCACCAGCGGTGCGAGAATAAAGCCAATTGCTGGTGGCACAGAAGGATATAGTGTGATATAAATTATTTCATCTCATGCCAATAAACTAAGGAAGAGTTTCAAGCTCGTACAACCTGCCCGCACGCACTGCAAGCACATCGCAAAAAACCCACATCGGTGCCACCGTCCACTTTCTGCTCCTGTTAAACAGGAGGCACAACTGTCCTTATTTCAGCCCCTCGGCTCCGTGGCGCCCACCGTCCCCACGCCCGGGCTCCGGCGAGGGCCGAGCGGCTGTGGGGCGGGGGCCGAGGCCGCCCCGATGGCTGCACCTGCCTGCCCCTCCCGTCCCGTCCCGCTCGGTCCCGTCCCTTCCCTTCCCGGCCCGGCCCCGTCCTGTGCCCCCGGCCCGGCCGCCCCTCCAGCCGCGCCCCCCCGAGCGAGGGGAGCCGCGCCCCCCCGAGCGAGGGGAGCCCCGCAAGGGTGAAGCGCCCCAGGGAGCTCTCGCCTCTCCCCCCGCCGCCCCCGGGGAGTCCCCGCTGACCTGCCGGCGGCCGCACGCCCTCCCTCCGCCAGCCGCGCTGCCCCCCTGCCACAGGCTCTGCTGGCTGCGGCGCGGCTCTGCCCCACGCCAGCTCGGCGGCGGCGGCGGCGGCGGCCCCGGCCCCGCGCCGGCAGCCGGAGCCCGCCCCGCCGGCGGCACCGCCCCCGCCGCCTCCCCCCGCCCGGCCCGCGGCCGGCCGCCGCCCTGCCCTGCCCGCGGGCCAGCGCCAGAGCCCCGCCGAGCCCGCCGCTGGGCTGCTGCCGCCTGTGCACCCCCACCCCCCGAAGGGCATGTCCCCCGCCACCCCAGCCGGTCCCCGGTAAGGGGTCGGGCAGGCTTTCCCCGGTCTGGGAAGGCATCCCGAACCCCGGGCTGCGTCTGGGATTAGCAAATTGTTTGATACAAGAGGGGCAGGCCGGTACTTCGAAGTAACTTGGTGATGACGCAGCTTTCATTTCAGAAGTACTTGGTTTGGGGAGCTTATTGCAAAATTAGGTTTTATTTGGTCACGCACCTCAGCGCTCCTGTTGCACATGTGTTTTCACACTTTCTGAAGTGAAGCTGTCCCACAAACCTCCAGTGATCACCACACAACCCTTTCCGGCACGGCTGCAGCACCACCACCCATGCCAGAGCTCAGGTGTAGAAGCCCTTTGTCCATGCAAAACTATTGGCACTTGTTACCCAAATGCCTCCCTCCTCCTCGTCCCTTTGGACAACACACGCTGCAAGGTGTTGTGGCGGAGGAATAGATCTAACCCTGTAGCTACACAGGCAATGCCCAGATATTGAATAAATTCCTGCCCACCTCCCAGCACTCCTTTTTCCAGGGGAAAGGACAGGAGGACTTTTGCAAGCCCCAGCCTCTGTGTGGCTGCTGTGCCCAGGAGACAGGCTGGTGGGAACATGTCGCCTTTGGGAACCAGATGACCAGCCAGTGAGCACATGACTTTCAAATGTGGAGAGATGTTACCAAAGCCAGGAGGGGCTGTCCTTCACTGCCTTTACACAGACTTCAGGAACCGGCAAGCCTGGCACAGGGAAAGCAATATTTAAGACCTCTAGGGCCATTCCCTAATTGTTCTTTAGTCATAGATTTTACCTAGATGATGTTCATGTCTCCCCTTACTGAGGAACCTCAGAGCTGTGCCACACGGGCCCTGTCCTCCTGTGAAGGAATGCATATGGTGAAAAACTTTAATTAAATAACATGAAAGTAGCAGCTTTCATCAGACTGGATACCTGGTTTACATGGCTGGCGGGTAGGAAGGGGAATGCAGCTTCACTAGTTCTCTGTGAATAATACATATGTTCTCCCAAACATAATAGACACCTGCGTTAGAAAGCAGTATGAGTTATGGATGCCAGCAGTCCCCAACAGAGGTTCCTTGCTCTCACACTCATGGTCCTCACCCGCTCTGCCACTGCCGTTTTCCGGACCTGAGGCCAGCTTGTATTCTTGATGCTAAATGTGCTTTTCCAAGACATTGTGGGCTATTTGTACTGTGGGCACAGCAGTACCCATGACCAGTTAATCTATTTTGTACTCAGGGTGCACATTACTAAGAGACCTCAGCTTCTCTCTTCCCACAGATCTTTCTGGCTTGCCTTATACCTATGCCTGTTTACAAACTTGTGTTTGCATAGTTCATTCAGCCAGGAGACTTCTTTCACTCTGATCTTGACAGGAGGACAAGCCAGACCATCCCTGCAAGGCTTGAGGAGCTTTGCAGAAGGACCTTCACAGGCTGTGCTGATTCCTGAGCTCTTTGCAGCAGGAGGGACCCCACAGTGACCAAGTCACCCCCCCCCCCCAGGAAACCCCCAGGTGCTGGTGCCAAAGGCAGACCAAATTCACCCGCAGAGGAACATCTGTAAAAGGAAACTGGGCCTCAGTCATTCCAAGTGTTGAAGCCCTTTTTGTGTTGTTAAAAATGTGTCTTTATTTGTTTTATTTTAAGTGCAAGGCAGCTAGTTCAGGGTGAGAAAAAGGAGATTGAAGATGAGAGATGAACCGGCTCTGAGGGAATGGCCTCAAGTTGCACCAGGGAAGGTTTAGACTAGATATTAGGAAGCATTTCTTTACAGAACGGGTTGTTAGGCGTTGGAATGGGCTGCCCAGGGAGGTGGTGGAGTCCCCATCCCTGGAGGGGTTTAAGAGTAGGGTCGACATAGTGCTCAGGGATATGGTGTAGTTGGGAGCTGTCAATGTTAGGTTAATGGTTGGACTGGATGATCTTCAAGGTCTTTTCCAACCTAGGTGATTCAGTGATTCTGAGACAAATCTGGGTTCAAACATAATCCTAATATGCTTTAACATGTAGCCTCTTTTGAGGATCACTGAACAGCAGCAGATTTTTGTGAATGAACAAGGCAGTGTCTGTGTTGCACGCTCATACACAAAGTTCAGGCAAACATCTCTACACTTGACAGAGCGAGCCATCACCTACCATTTAAGTGCAAATAAGAAAGAAATAAAACAAATCAACCCCACTGTTGTCTGCTTATCTGCTTATCCAAACACAGAAAAGGATCAAATGATGCTTTTTGTTCTAAATCATATCCCAGAAAGGCACTATTTGGGAACATCTGAAAGGATGTCAACGTCCTTGACAGCAATTCCTTGTTTCCCATCCTCACTCTGACCACACTTTCGGAAAACTGAGCAGCTCACAAATGAAGCAATGAGTATCAGTTTATGATGATGCAGTTTGATTGCTGTCAGTGAATTAATTCGTATATATGTGTATATATATATACACCTAAAGACATGCACATATGTGTATTTTGTGTATTTTTTTTCCTATTTAAAAGACCCTTTAGAAGAGAGACTAAGGGATTCTGCATATGAACTGTCATGGAGTAGACAATACCTATTTTAGCTAAAAAAGTTCAAGAAGAAAAAAAGTTAGTAATCTTTAACTATACCATGGACAGAGAACATAACAGTAAATGCCAGCTCTAAGAGGACTTAAATCTAACAGAATCAACATTTTTCAATGTGTAGCACCTCTAGTCCGTTGTTTATATGAAGACAATATTTCTATTAACAGCATGAACAATTCACCATTCATGGCCCATGTACTGTGACTCCTTAAACATGAATCATTTGCAAGGTTTGAGGATGCTCTGTTTGACAAATCTGTTTCCTGGGAATCAATTTAGAAACATTCTAATGCTATATGTATAAACTTTGCCTTTAACAGAACCTACACTTAAATCTGAAAAATTACAGTAATAAAACAGCAGTCTCAATCGCAATGAGCTATCATTGACTTAAATCCACCAGTGATCACCCAGGCTTCACTAATAATTTTTTTGTTTAACTTACACAAAAAGTGGGATAGGAAGGTAAGTCTTGTTAGCCCTTAGGCTGGTCATGTTAGAAGAAATGATGCACAAAAGTGGATGGGAACACACCCCCCAGAAGATTATTGTTTTGCCATTATGATGTTTATTCACCCATTAAGACTCTCCTACCATTAAATTATGAAAATGGTGAATTTTTAGCTGATTACTTATCAATAATATTTGTTATTATTTCCTAGATGATGAGTCTGAAGAGGGGAAAAAAATAACAAGTAAAGCATAAAAAAAGGTATGGTGCCCAGTGGGGCCATGTGAAAGAGAAATTAAATGAAAATGCAAACTAAAATCTAAGCATGAGTTATGTCCAAATTAGTAATTTTGAGGTCTCTGCTACGTTCCCATCTTGCTTCAGGCAATCAGAAATTGTGTCATCCTCCTCCCACACCGTGAAAGCTCTTGATGTCTTTCTTTGTCTCAGGATTCTGTGGCTTCAAATGGAGTTTCTGGTTACTCTACAAACAAGTTACATTAGCCAAGTCTATGGCACACAGAAAACTGTTTCCTTCTGGAAACTCTCAGGAGTTACACTGAGCTAAATCCATATTACCTAAATATATTGAAGACTCAAGCTTTAGTGACTGGGATTAAGAATACCTTTCAAAACCTATTCTTCTGTGTCTATTTTCCTACTCCTGAAATAGGAATCACATTCTGCAGCCCTTATTCTTC
This sequence comes from Strix uralensis, assembly GCF_047716275.1. Taxonomy (NCBI): domain Eukaryota; kingdom Metazoa; phylum Chordata; class Aves; order Strigiformes; family Strigidae; genus Strix; species Strix uralensis. Next base: position 28,002,072 of record NC_133974.1, read on the forward strand.
CTTGCTCAATAAAAATTTTAATTTTGGCATTTTTTCCTCAGTGAAGTTTTAAAGGACAGAATAAACAGGAACATAGTTTTGCTGTCTTAACTGAAGAGAAATGTTTGGAAAAGATAAAATGTACATTAATAAACAGTTCTTTATTACCTAGGTCTGCTTCTGTAATGACTTGCACACCAGTAGCTTTACTCAAAAGAATTACATGGTGTGCATATTGGTGTGTGCATTAGTGTCTGCAGGGCATAGTCCTGAGGATGTGAGTCATGGAGGTACCATGACTCATCATTGTAGAAATTATATGAAGGTCAATTCTCCCAAGACCCATTTCACCAGCCACAAATTCCCCTTCTCCTTCCGTTGCAGCAGCATCACAGGGCCCTCTCCCATGCCCTTTGGTGTGGGACAAATGAAGCGGATGAAGTGGTGGGACATGAAAGACTGGTCATGAAACAGCATTTTTTAAATTCATTAACTGTTCCACATAATGGTTAAAAAATACATCTATTTAGATTATTTCCAATGTAATACAGTGTTTGGTTCATGTAATTTGAGAGATTTACACCAACTTCTGTATTTGTTGCTAGCAATCACATGTAAAATAGTGACATTTCAATGTAGTGTAGAAGGCTAGGCTGATACTAATACATTAAAGCTTAAGAATATTTTCTGCTAGCTTCAAACATAATTTCTAGTTTTCAGGTTCGGTTGGCCTGAAGTTTCAGTGAAATTCTGTGCCTGTGTTTTCTTTACTTTTAGCCATCCTTACAATCAGCCAATAAATAGTAGAAAGCCAGCCAGGAACCAGTAACCTCAGAGATAAATGTTGATGCTGAACCAGCTCAATTTACACCTGTCTGTGATATATAATTTTCATGGGACCAATCCCACTCCTGGTAAAGAACAATATTTCTTTTCACCTCAGCAAACGCCTAATAAATAAAGTGTACTTACATTTCTGATAAACATATGCTTGTCTGTGAATGGCAATATTTGGGAAGACTTTAGGCTGTGTTTAGGACACTAGGACCACACCTCACACCCTAATGAGGGTGCATTATAGACAACTTTAAGCTTCATAAGAAAACCTACTAAATACAGGAGCTGTAGTAATCACCACTTATAATTTATGCTCTAGAAAACTAGCAATGCAAGATATTTACTTAATTCTGCTGTCAACAACCACACCACATTCTTTAACAAGATCAGGTTGGCTTTTAGGGGACAGAAGTTCAATAACCTTATTGCATACCAACATTTTTGTATTTTACATCACTTTTCCAATAAATATATTTTGGTTTACCATACTGGCATAGCCAAGATTCTGAAATGAATTCTGCATTATGATGAGAGCGGGGACTGGGGACAGGAAAAGAGAAACTAGAGCTAATGCATGAGATATAAACAACTGGAAAATAGTAGTTGGAGCCCAGGATGTGCAGAACAGAAGTTTCCACAATCCCTGTCATTTAAGCCATTGCTTAAAAAGGCTTGATGTTTGGAAAGTTGTATTTCCATAGTTAAAGTGATAGCTCTTCATAGTATAATGATGATAATGTGGGCACTCTGGGCAATAGATACAAACACCTAAGCTGGGTGTCCACTTGAGCCTGTCACTTTACATAAACACTGAAGAGAGAGAGACTTCTCCAAGATACACCTAAGAACATTTAGACTAGGTCTTTATCCTTCATTAATAATACAAATCTGGGATGAAGTTACATAATGTGAATAGCCCTCATGGATGAAATAGGTCTTTCAAAAATTTGATTTTCAGTAACTGTAGTTGTTAACACAGAAGACAAGTATTTAAAATGCACAGAAACTTTTAAACCTGAAAAAAAATTAACTCCTTGGACTTGCAAGATTTTACAGAAATCTGACATGTCTATTCACACAAAATGTAAATAAGAGCTAGGCTCCCCTCTTTTCACTGCACAGTGTTATATTAATTCTGTATGCTCATCTACACCTTTAGACCTTTTCAGAGTACCACACTCAGCATGTCTCAGGATACAGAATCTGGTCCACATATATCATTTTCATATACTTGGGTCATATAGAAGGTTCTTCCATATAAAATCACTCTGAGTTGCCATGACAAAAAAGAAAAGAACAAAAGTAGGATTTGTGGCAGATAGAAGGCTGCACATAGCGGACTCCAGTACTCTAGTGCATGGGGAACTTCCAGATTCAACAGCTGTCCTGTAACTCAGGCATCTTGTAAACCACACCATGAGCTATTTTCTTCCCTTGTGAATTAATATAATCCATATTCATCAGCTGAAGCTCAGAAATGAATTTAGATGTGCTGTAGGCAAAAATTGTTTCCAATATAGTTGCACTGGCTAACACCCAAGATTTTTTCTGTGATGTAATCATTAACTTACAGCAGCTTGGTAACGTGCAGGTCCCAAAATCTGATTTTGAGCATGTAAGTTATATAAGAATCATTCTAGAAAGCATCTCCACAAAGAGATACTTCATTTTAACAGTGGTTTCACTGGTGTTGCTTTGTATATAAGGGGAGCAAGAAGGAAGTTCAGTCATGCCTCAAAATGCTGCCCTGCCATTCACAACAGTTATGGCTGGTGGCTTCTGCTCAAAAAAGGAAACAAACAGGTAAGTCAGGTAAGGCTAGGATTTCTGATCTAGCACATTCAAGAAGAACTGAAGCAATAAACAGCATTTAGAAAGTACGGTATATAAGGAGTGCGTTTAAATATTAGTCCCTTTAATCTTAATTTATAGACTATTCTCAATATGGAAAGGCTGTAACTTTAATATTAAATTGCCTAGCTTGCCATTGTTACTGCAAGCAGAAGACAGGATGCACAGGAAGGCAGCTGGTTGATTGGGCAATTCCTGTAACAGTCTGCTCAAGAGATGAACTCTGAAGCCTGAGTGAAAAGTCATTTTGTAAATGGCTCCTGGTGAAGAAAGAGAACACAGTGCATAAAACAATGATCAAGAGTTGCAAGCAATGAGCAGAAACTGTCATGGAGACTTCATGGAAGGATTTTTTTTTTTTCAGAGGCAAAACATGAGTGATTTTCAATGTAATCAGAAAATACTGAAGGACTTCAAGGTGCAGAAATCTCACAAAAATGTCACTGGCCATATGAGTGAGAAAATTTGTTTCTTAGCTGGCTCCAAGCCACATGGTATTTAAAGGTGCAGTAGACTTCAGAGGCATGAGATGGTAGAACAGCCTATGCTGAGGAATGCCACCTTACAGAAGAAAATCTGGTGTTACTGGACTGCTGGCGGCAGTTTTTGGAAGGACCTGGGCAACCCCAGAGCTTCTGGGTTTCCTGTAGAAATTGTGCTTAATACTAATCCTCTGCCAAGGGGAGACAAGAAGATAAGTGCAGGTTACTTTGTGTGCTTTATTTTGCAGTAAATTGTTTTCTGCTCTTATAGCATTATAGCATATATTTCTTATCAAGGTGTTTTTGAAAGACATTTGATACAAACCATGGGAATTGCCAGGGCACTAATAGAATAAGGTGGTTTCTGGATAATATTTGAGTCCTTATGTCAGTACGAAGAAGAAGTGTGACCTGAAGCAATGGCCTTGCATGCAGGATGATAAGGAGGCCATTCCTGCATTACTCTCATTCTGAACAAGGGCTCACAATAGAGTTAGAAAGATAAGAATTCATCATGCAAGTACATCTGTAAAGTTAAGAACTGCTCTTTGAAACTGGGACTGCTGTTTTGCAGACCTTTGGTTAAAGCTAGATGAAGGATTGGGCTCTGATGGAAAGGAATGACTAGGAGAAAGCACAGCTAAAGAAAAAGCCAGTCGTGAGTAGAGTGTACAACAGGGCTGGTGGTTCAGAGCTTCTTAGAAAGAGAACTCAAAAGCAGTGGAGCAACACAAGAATGAAAAACTCTAGGAACAGACCCAACAGAAATGTCCACAGAAAGCAGTGAAAGGAAGTGAATAGAGCAATTATTTTGTACCTTGTGTTCTCCAAGTGAAATGAAGAGCTGATCACATGAGATAAGGAGCAGCAGTGAAGCATAATTCATGGAATACTGCTGGGATACAGCAGCCCCGCTCCTATTGGATTTCCTAGCATATCACATAGTAGCTGCTAGAGGATGGCTTGAAGCAACAATCACCATGATCTTCCACACTTGTAATCACATCAAACATCTGATAGAGACATGAAGGGACATCAAGATTTCTGTTTACAAAAGTCTGCATTCACAGAAAGGCCAAGATCATCCACCTTATTATGCAAGAGACACTTTGGAAAAAAGGTAAGGAGCAGAATATACTCAGTTTTAATTCATCCAATACATGGGTATCCTTCAAGTTGAATTATCATTCAGAGATGGTGGGGGGAATAAAAGCAGCTGTTATGATAACCTATGGATTGCTTCAGTGGTGCAGAATTCCTTTTAGACTCTTGAATGCACCAGGGACAGTTCAGATGTTTGTGAAGAATATAACCCAAGTTCTGAGGATCAAAAAACATCCTCACATCCTTAAATGACTTCATCTGTTCCCATAAAACATGGGTGGAACATCTGGTAGAAGTGGAAAGTACTCCAAAACTTTTTAAGAGCCAGGGTTTAAATTTGTTAAGAAATAATGTTCATTTACAAAGAATCACACAATTTTCCTGGGACAACAAGTCTGTGATGGTGGGCAGGAGCCTTGTGTCCAAAAACATGGAGAGTAAAATAATAAAAAGTTCCTACATATGTGAGGAGGGCACAGCGACTTCTACAGCAGCTTTGTACAAAATTTTTACAGAGCAGAAAATATAAGCTACTCTTCTGGACTGAGAAATAGTAAAAAGATTAATCCTGAAAGAGGAATGGACTTCTAAATTATGCTGTGCCTGAATCATCCCAGCTACTTGCCACAGACCTCTGATAAGTCAAACTTTTATGTTAAGTTTGTACTTCAAAAAAAATAAAAAGGTCAAGTTCAACAGTCACAGAACAAAAATTGTCAAAGGCCAAAAATTAGACAACCACAAAAGTGCATTTATTTGATTACTATGGACATTCTCCTTTTTTGTCATAAATTTACTTACTGGTTACAGAACTCACAGGTACATAGACACAGACTCTGGAGTGACTCCAAGGATGTTTGTGAATTCACAAGCTGTCTAAACATCCATTCAAGTAACACCACAATGCTGCAAAGTGAAAAGCGGTTATTTATTTAGATTCAGCTACAGACCTAGTGAGAGTAACTTCAACCCTAACTTAGGATGACGTCTAAGAATGACAGTTACTTTGTAAAGTGGCTTTTCAGCAGCTCTGGAGAAGGTTTTCAGCTGACCAAGTCCGATGTGCTACCTGAGCAGCTGTATTCTGCCTCCTCTAAAGAAAGCCCACAAAGCAAATGGAAACATTCAAAGAATGTCAAACTAGATCACATCAGCCTCAGTCCAACTACAGGCTAAACCTATGATCAAATGCTGAATCTGACTGGGCAGATCACCATGGCTGCATGTGCCAGATGGCAGACTATGTAGATTCCTAAGGGTTTGAGAAAAAAAATCAGTTTGAAAAATAAATTTCCATTAATTATTAAAATGGTTAGTGAAAGTCAATTCAAAAGTCATCCATTACTGTTAATTCCTAAAAAAAATGATATCTTAAGGCAAGCTGAGGGCATAGAATTCAATGAATCATAAACAGGGGAGGGGGGGAAGAGGCTGTCAGAGCCTCAAGGAATCATAGTCCTTGTCCTAAATCATTTCCACAAGGTATTTGCCTAATTTACTCTTCAAGATGTCCAGCAATAAAGAATTCTCACTTTATCCAGGCAATCTCTTATCAACTTTTCTTACCGGTATTTTAAAAGTTTTTCTTCTTATCTAACCTTATTCTTTTTGTATTGTATGTTATGCCCGCTACTATTATCTTACTCATTTTTTACTTCAAGAGCAGATTATCTTTAATATTATTTTTCAGTTTCCCAATTTTAAGACTAACAAAATAGCTCCATTTTCTATGTGCCTTTGCAAATATCAAGTAAAAAATCCTAGTTTGCCTTTTAAGAGCAACATTTTCTTCATGTTAATTAGGAATAACATTTAAGTTCTTATCATAACCTATGTGCCACTGTCATTAAAACTACAGAAACCAAAATAAGTAAAGACAAAGACAGACGTTGAAAAATACTGCATCTGTGCTATAGCCTGGTCAATACTAGAAGTTTATTCTTGATGTAGAGAAAGAATTTATATGGATGAAATCTGGCCCTGTTGAAAATCGTGACAGAACTGCCATGGTTTCATTAGGGCTAGGATTTCAAGAAGGGGGATGTATTTCCCTGTCAATGACTTGATTTAAATAAAGGTTATCTTCCACTTTCTTTCCTCCCTCTCCATTGTTTTTCTGGGGGGAAGGTCCCTCTTCTTCTGTGTGTATTATTTTCCTGCTTTTGCCTTTGTTCAGGTTTTTCAAATATCTCTCAGTTGTAAGCGAGTGAGAAAATGTTAAGCACCATTACATTGCAGTAAACTGCCTAGTTCATGTTCTAGCCTTCCATATAAAAGTTTTATAGTTACTAAACTATAATAGAAGCTTGTGAAGGGTACTCCCATCATATTGTACAATCCATCAGATTAAGAAATTGTATATTTACTTTCTACTGAAAATTCTTAAATTTATATCAAAGTACAACTCATGATTTCTAGTACAATAGATAATACTGCTGGGAATTATTCAAGGTTTGCATTGTTTTCCAGTAGAAGATTTTATAACTGAAACACAGGCTTTTTGTTCTTATTCCATTACTCTAATACTACATATTTGAGTACCCAGTTTTTATTAGGCTCCTCTTGCCAGCTCCAAGAAACAGCCACTGTAAGTTGCTGAATACTTCTATCCCTAACAATTTATCAACCATTCACTTAATGTACCTTAATGAACATAAAGTCAGCTGTCAAAGTGCAATAAACAGGGGAATAACTATATTACAAAAATTAGATAATGGAGATTTTTGTCAAAGGGTGTTATAAATTTAAGTTAATCAGAAATGCTCAAGGTTAGTCTAAGATTCAATGGGTATTTTTAACACAGATACCTGGAACAAGTCCATGATATCAGACTTGTGGCATCTCCAGAAATGGCTGTTTTCCCTTCTCAGTCTGACTAACACACAAATTCCCACTAAGTAAATGGATTATTCCCCCTTCTCCTTCAAGAGCTAAAATGTGAAGATAGAGCCAGGAAAACATGGAAAGCATGGGGGGGGAGGTAGGAAAAAAAAAAAATCAGGAAAGAGTACATAAAATTAAATTGCATTTGAGGAAATACAGACTCCTGAAATGACACGCTGACTCAGTGCCACAAGGCTTGCCTGGCTCCCCAATGGCTCGCTGCAATGTCTTGATGATTTTCTGACTCCTTTTCAAGTCTGCTGGACACTGGGTAGTCCAGAGAACAGACATGAATTTTCTTTCCAGTTCTGTATAGTTTCAAGTGCTACTGCTCAAAGTATAATCAAGTCCATCCTGTTATTACACAAGGTTCAGCAATAAACTGGTGCAATAAAATTGTGACTCTAGGATAAAATCTGATCCCAGTGTCTTTGGGAACTTGATTTTTGGAAACTTAGGAAGTGAAGCAACAATAATACTTTCCTTCAAGATCAACAGATATTAATATTCTTGTCATCATCACTAGTTACTGCCCTTTGGCATACGAGAAAAAGATAGATTATGTTTTGTATGACCCTGAGCTGTTTTTCCTTGGTAGTACACACATCACGGTAAACTGGCATCAAATATTTAAAGGATTGTAGTTGAGAAGTCAACACTCAGCTGAAGAAACTTAAAAAAAAAAAGGGTTAAGATGAACCTTAGAGAAGAACAGGAGTGAGAATGAGCTTCTTTTTGTAAGGGTGTCATTTTACATTGCAATACACTGAATTCTACCTTAACCCCAGGAAAGAGAAGGGATGGTTTTGTGTAGGAGCTGAAAAAAAAAGAACAAACGCAGACACAAAATGCTGTTATGAATGAGCCAAATGAAGGTGACTGCCATTGCAACCTCTCAGCAGCCCCAAAGGGAGAGAGGGCAGACAAGGTGCGGAGGTGGGACTGCAGGATGAGTCATCGCAGGGTTCATTTACTGAAAGGTCAGTGGGGAATGGGACAGGGACCAACCAGCATTACTCAATTGTTCTGTGAGTTAACATTTCCCACACCCCGGCTTTTTTCTCCAATTCCAGCATGTCCTTCCACTCAACATTTTTGATTTGGAAAATTTTGACTATTTGCTTGGAAAATGTATACACTAAAGTTACTATAAGTAGTTTTGTAAACCACTGCATGTCCAAAGCCTATGTCATCATTGTACAATGTCATTAATGCCATAACTTCTCCTGAGTTAATAGTATTAGCCCATGAGTGCTCTGTACAGTTTCTGAATAAATTAATGACATTCCGATTTGGCTAAACTTTGTCTTAAGTTGCTGCTGTTTCTTTAAATAGTGAAGGGAACAAAAAGAAAAATAGCACACAGGATAATAAAGATAATTCTCTATATTCCATAAATAAAATATATTTCCATCCCAATAACTGAGAGTAGAGGGTCTTAAATTCTGATTTTCCTTACTACAGAAAGCAAGGGTGAAAAATAAACATATGTGACCATGTGATATTTAAACACAGTTGAGAACTCCAAGCCCCAGCTATATGTTTAGAATGTTAAAAAACCAACAAAAAAAACCCCGAACAATCAAACCACAATACCAGAGCTCTCTTCTTGTATATTTAATGTCTTCAAGGGTTTTTAATTTGTTTTTAAGTGTGTTAAATTGGCATGCTCCTTCTACTTCAAGCAAATTTTGTGATGAGCATTTTACACATCATCAAAATGAAATACTGACAATATGTGCTCAGAGTTAATTTTCTGAGGTGTTTTAATAATATTCCAATTTCCATTCAGATTTTAAAAGTGGGTGTTTTCTAGCTAATATCCAAGAAATATGGTGACCTGGTAAATGAACATAGCATTGATGTATAGACATAAAATATTAAAGTTATATTTAAAACTGTTCAATAAATCTAGTAAGATATGTATGAATATTTTGAGGTTTTTTTTCTTTTGAACAGTGCTGTGGTCTTACCATACCACAACTCCCAGAAATGAGACTGGCTGGGAGAACTTACTCCTGACGGTAAATTTGGACCTGATTAATGTACAATTCTTCAGTAAGTGTGCCCAACAGACTATCTTTCCTACTTTACATCTGACATAAAAGTATACAGACAGTTGGAAAACATCCTTCTTTACCCCACTGCTCTTGCCTCTCTGTACCAAGACTATTACTAGTCAGTAAAAAACTCAACATAACAAACACATTATTTGCATATATTCACATTTGTTTGCAGAGTGCTTACTTTTATTTAGAACTTCTACTGATCTTCAAATATGGATAAAGTGAGTTATGTATAAGAGTTGTATAGAATACAGAATTTTGTGTATTTCACCACGCATGTTCAGTGGTATCATATCTTCAGATCTTAACCCAAACATATTATATAAAATATAGCTTTAAGCAGTTTTGTCTAAAAAACTATACCATGCAGGTCAGAAAAAACACTAAACTTTAATAGTGTTGAGTACAGCTAGCAGCGGTGTTCAAAGTGAAATAATACTGCCATAATTATTTTTAAAAAGGGAGTAAGAGTCATGCCAGAACAAGATTCAACAGTTCGTTTCTTTCATCCAATTCATTGCAGAGATTTCAAAGTGTGCTGTTGAGTAGCTTGGGCCTAATACAGCTGACCTCATTTTAGTTATTACGACTTGGCATTCATTGTCCTCTAAAGAAAGAATGCTAGAAATACACTATTGGGAACTACCCTTGTAAATTCCAGATCAATCACCCTACACACAGTTAGACATAATCCTCCAGATGCTGAGCTCAACCCGTTCCACTACATGCTCTGCCCACCTGCTAGGCAGTACATCTTTCAAAGAGCCAGAGTCCTCACAGACTCAGAATAATAAAACACATAATAAAGATGTTCTTGGACATTGAGCTTAATGGAACAGGAATATTTGTGGGGACTAACCATACTGGTTACTGCATCTTTCCCCTGCCCAGGCAGTGGAAGAAACCAAGAGCACTAGAGAGAGTAGAGAAGAGGGAATAGAGGGAGTTTTGAAGCAGGGCTGTTTGGAGGGCCGAGAAGCAGGTGGATGTAGAGGACAAATTTGGCAACAAGGCCAAATCCCCTATAAAAAAATCCTAAGAAGTGACAACACTAGTTGTATTTCTTGCTCACACATGTTGTAGAGAAGACATTTAAAAACAAGCAAACAAACAAAACAAACAAAACCAAAACAGGAGGTGAACCAAAATAGTATATGCTTATAAACACTCAGGATCTCTTGGGTCAGTCTTAGGATTTTGGGGGCTTTACAGTGGACAGATTATTTATGCCAAATTATTTTCCAAAGAGGAATGATGCTCAGTTATCATAACAGGATGCACACATACATGGGAAACATACTGGATCACAATCTCAATTTAGTCTGGTCTGCTTCTGACAGAATTACACATATGAAAGGACACATATAGACTGTGTTTTAAATTTATTTTTATCATTAAATTTTCAAGAAGAAAACTTTCCTCTTGGTTTTTGGTTGCCTTCAAAGCCAACTAGTCCATAACCTCTGCCCCCTTTACCTCCATTTTCACCATGCTCACTTAAATACTGGGGGGGATGAGGTGGGGTGTTAATCACTATTAAATTTATCAGCTCCCCTCTAAGTCTCTCAACAAGTCACCCACTATTTTACAACTGGTCCAACTACTCCCTTAAACTGGAAAAATTGCCTTGAGTTACAAATCCAGGCAAGACAAAGGGACAGCTACTGGTAAGAGAGATCAGCTCAAGGATCTGGATCATCTGGGAACATGTACTTTGGGAAGGGATGTTCATATCCTCGATACTAACAATTTCTTTTAGCTATGGCAACACTGGAGTAGGCAAAGGTTTAAGACACCTCCTCATGTCATTTTTCCAAAGCTGCAAGTTCTGATTAAGGAGGGAGTAGGAGAACAGCAAAGCCTCCAGCTTCAGCAGCTGCATCCTCCACCAAAAGGGATGGGAAGAAAAGAATGAGAAGGCAGGGCCACCCAGGCCCTCTTCCCCTCTGAAAACGTTCTCCTGTAGTTGGTGAGGAAAAAAGAAAAAAGGGATGAGAATGTGGGCATGCAGAAACCTACTTCTGCTTACATACAGAAAGGGGAAAAGAGTAAAAAAAGCCTTTCCAATATATTATCTCATGAGATATGTTATTTTCAAATATCTCCAGCTCAGGTGGAAGATTCATATAGAGCTGTTACAAAATAGTTTAAATGGTGGCTAGATTTATATGTCCCTCATGTTCTTTAAGTTTTTTCTGATCTACTCCTGCCACCCAGTGGATAGCTCATATGAAAACTCCCCTTAGGGTTTATTTTAAAAGATGTCCTAAAAAACATGTCTATGTCTGTGTGATTCTGAGCAGGTAGCTAATACCAGGGTCTCTGAGCAGCCACCAAGAATGAGCTTCCTAGTGTGAGTATCAGATCAAAGATGTGATTGGCAGAACTGGGAGAATGGGTTGTATAAGGCTAAGTACTCTGGAACATAAATTTCAGGGGGTTTAGTGTGTTTTTTAATACCATAGTAGTCGCTTTTTTTTCTCACCATAGTGCTTTTATTCCTCAGTTTTACATGTTTGAAGGAGAGATGAAAATATTCTCTTGTCATACAATGTATTGTCAGATAAAACTAGCTCATCTTTGTGAAAGAGAAGATGCTCCAGCAACAGCTGCCTGATAAAAACCCTTCAGAAATGAAATTATTTTCTAACAGCAGTTCAATATCATGAAATAAGAACACCTAGAGCCACATACTGAAGTCAACAAAAGATCTAAAAGCTGTTCCTAAGGCAACTTTATCTATTCTGTGCTTTGAGCGATTAACTGAAGCAAAGCTGTATTATAATAAATACAATCAGGCTTGAATTGGGCTTTTCCTAATGCTGGAAAATTTTGCTTTCCAACATGGAAAATATTCTTATGAAGGACATTTTGTGTTAAAATAGAAATTACAGTCATCTTCCATCTAAAAGGCTTCTTAAAATTAAAACTCATATAAATCAATGGAACAATCCTAGCTGTTACTTTATCTTCCACCACAAATACCAGATCTAAAAAGGGAAGGCATTACAAAAGACTCTGAACAAGGTCAGGCTCTGGAATCATCACCTAGCTCAGAAAAACTAGCCATAACAGTTGTTGTGTGAACAAGTTAGGTTTTACAGGACTAGGACTCACAAGCAAGTTTATTAGAAGTCTCTCATATATCCACCCATTACACATTCAGACAGAGGCCAGTCTGTGGGCTGAACTTTTCTTCACTAAGATGGGGAAAATGGAGATGTTAAGACTACTATTAAACTAAAATATAAATACATATGGCTCTCACTCCCATTCTCCCAAATGAGCCCTTTTAGGAGAAATCATTGATAAAGCTCTGATCACACTGCATATCCTTCATTTTGTTTATATACATATATAAACATATATATTCCTACAAAGGCTGAATCAGTTAAAGCAGCTTTATTTTCACTGGCTGTTTATCATCAGTCAGCTGAACAGGTTGTGATAGTTTTGCAGAAGACCATGGTTATACTGCATACCTTCAAGGTGTGGGGTGCATCCATGTTAACAAATAATTTTTTTGTCTTATTTTCCTCAGCCAACCATCACATCAGTCAGTTTGACTCATTTGTAACTTTTGTCTCCAAAGTGGAAGGAATTGCCCCTGCAGCGTTGCTGAGGTGAGGTTAAGATAATGAAATATATTATTCCTGGAATAAATGGCATTCAGTTCTACGCAGTGCTAGCACACACACAGCAGCTCAGAGCAGACTACGCTTTTCTTAGTTGCTTCTCTGACTTCTGCCTGACCCAGAAATACAATCTCCAGAACAGATAAATTTGAAAAAAACCTGAAATATTCTCACCTACCTCTTAAAGCAACTTTAAAACCCCTGTGATCACCAGCAGCCCATCCCCTCCTGTACCTTCCTGAACCAGCTGATCCCTCCTGCCCGTTTGCTCCTAATACTCATAACTCAGTCTCATGTCACTTACAGACATGTGTCTCCAGTTTGTCTTGCATCCCCAAGGGGAAAGTTTGGAAATGGTTGTTATTCCCAGCTTCCTCTCTTCCTCAGTAGTCTCACTGAGGAAAGGGATACTAAGAAGACCAGAACAGAGGGATGTCTGCTAGCAACTAAAAGGATTAAACCCCCTTCTCCCTTTGTCCAGTAGCTTCAAGTTTATGGTTCATCAGGGAAAACCTTAACCCAAGCTGGAAGATAGATCTAAAAAATGGATTACCTATCTCAGCTATCATTTCCACAGCAACAGGTCTGGCAGCCAAAACGGTGAATGAAGTAGCCTCTAGGCTGTATGAACTTAACCCTTCCTGAACCCCATGGCCTTGTTTCTGCAGATCTCATACACCCATGTTTCATTAACAAGCATGAACTGCGTCTTGTTCTGCTGTTATGTAGCAGGAGATGTTGGTGAGAGTAGAGGAGGATTGCACATTTTGCAACCAAGGAATGAGCTTTTCTTTTGTGTTTGCTGGTTTGTGCTACACCAGGATCATGGCAATTGGGCTGTACAGGGTTTCAGAGACCAACAGGAAGAGCAGCTTTGATATTCTGTATATGATAAACAGTAAAGAAAAGAAAGGGGGAGAGTCAAAAATTGATAATTCAGATAAGATAGAACTCCAACTGAGGAATACAAAGTGGACACAGAGATAGATGGGTCCTTCTGGAGATACAAGAATATTACACTGAATGTGTGCATATTCTCCTGTACCTAAGTACTTTCCTTACAGCTGTAACTGAGAGTGAAAAAATTACTTTACAGAAAAGCTGGGGGAAAACAACCATTCTGCACTTTTATATTCTACCTCCTGTGAAGATCCATAGGAACAGATCACGTAAACTTCATATTACAGATATGGAAAGGGAGGCCAAGAATAGTAATAACTTACCTAAAGCCATAATTTGCTGGGTTGTATCTGATACATGATAGTCAGGAATGTTAACAGATTTTCTGCTTTCCAGTTCCATGTTACAGACTATATAAAGTTTCCCCTAAATACCTCCCTCCCTTGCCCCCATACATAGTGTGTTCCTCTCCCAGATGCTGACCCCCAGGAGGGACTGCTGGGGTCAGGGTCCTGTGAACAGCTTTGCAGGCATGACCTTTCCAAGGACTTGCAGGAGGAGCTAGCAGCTCACAGGTGCTATGGAGAACTGAAAAATAAACAGAGCTGAAAACAGTGAGCCATTTTTCTGGAGGATGCAAGGTGTAAGGGACGAGCCCCAAATGACTGTACTATGAGCCTGGGCAATGCCCCCACAGGTGGGACCTCAGTAAGTCACAGGGACAGGCCTGGTGTCACTACTCTTGATTGACTGGTGTCTCAACCACTCCTGGAACTGGGGCAAGAGAAAGTTCCAGAAGTCCAGGGACTGGAGCCATAAATAGGGACATGTACAAATCTAGGGGGAACACTCTACACTGAACACCCCATTGGCAGGTCCAACACTAGATCAAGGAGTGGTGATGTTTCTCTTTCTCTCCCTCTCCCTCTCTTTCTTCCTCTCTATCTCTTTTTCTCTTACGTTGTTAAAGGGTTAAAGGTCTACCTTGGTTTCCCATAAAGCCACATAGTTTAGGTAGTTATAATTGTGAGCATGCCAACATTTACAGAATACTTGTTCCTATTAAAGCTGGTGTTTGCATATGGACTTTGAGTGTTATCTCACCTTAGTCCACGCCGAGGGGATTTGCAAATCTGAGTCACTCCCCCACCTCCCCACAGGTGGGATGTGACACAAGGGTACAAAGGCTGCACTGCATAAACAGTAGAATTAACTGTTTATATACACATATTCATTTAAAATATTCCAACCCAATGCATAAGCTGTTTATTTTGCTGTTACTGGAATGCATCAGAGATTAAATATATTCTTATAGGAAATATATGATCTAGCAGACAAATGCAACCAGCCTTGTGAGATGAAATTGCTGTAGACATTAGTGTATGACTGTTGCAAAGTTGTCTGATGGAGCACTCTCTGGGCCATGTGTAGGGCATGGTAAGCAGCATAAGTGATATAGTCCCATGAAAATAAACACTACAAGCAAGAAAGAAGATCTCTGTCCTAGGGTTTCATGACATAAATAGTGCAAACAGTCACCCGAATATTCAGTTTTGCTGTTGATTCCTCCATGGTATCCCAGAGACAGATATACAAAGGACAATATGGGAAACTCAGAACAAAGAACACCGAGGTAAACACACTTAGCATGGTCTCTTCACATTTATTATTCTTAATGGCAACCCTGTGCTAGGGCTTACCTGGGAACAAAAGCTCTCTGGGTTTTTTTTTTTTAAGGAAGCAGGCTTTGCTGGGGAGAAAAAAAAAAAAAAAAGCATCTTTCCTGCAAAAAATGTGGACAGGAGACAAAACATTCTGATGCATGAGAAAAATAGGGCCGTGTTCCAGGTGGATCTGGGAAAATTTCAATTTCACTGTAAACTGAATATGTCTTGTGGGTTTGGTAACAGACCATCATACAGGGTTATTAGTATATGCATGTATGTATACTACACATACATATATGTATGCGATGTTATTTTTACATGTATCATCTTAGACATCATTTTGCAAAGCAAACAAAATTTCTTGTTGTACAAGTCTGTTTATTCCCTTAGCCATCAAAATTTCAAGAACAAAACTTACCTCTTGGGCCTTGGTTACCTTCAAAGCCAACTAGTCTAAAACCTCTGGCCCCTTTATCTCCATTTTCACCATGCTCACCTAAAATGTAATGAGTACAGTAATCTTAATGTTTACATTCAAGTGGAAAACAGTTCATTGTTCATAAACTTTGAACTTGAAATTCACTGAGCAAAAAACAATATATAAAAAAATAGTCGATCAAAGATATGCCACCTTTCAGTCTTTGTTTTCCAGTATCACCAAAATCACCATTGTGGTGGTTTGACCTTGGCTAAATGCCAGGTACCCACCAAGTCGCTCTATCACTTCCCCCCCCTTTCCCCTTTTTTTCTCAATAGGGCAAAGAAGGGAAAGAAAATAAGATAGGAAAACAAAACAACCCTTGTGGGTAAAACAACAGCAGTTTTAATATAAGCAAAGCGAAGCAAAGGTCCGCGCGCGGAAGCAAAAAAAGAAAACAGATTTATTCTCTACTTCCCATTAACAGGCGATGTCGGGCCTTCTCAGGAAGCAGGGCTCCAATACGCGTAGTGGTTGCCTCGGAGGACCAAGGGTGACCCCCACCCCCTTCCTCCTTTCTCCCAGCTTTATACTGAGCAGACGTCATATGGTCTGGAATATCCCTTTGGTCAGTTCGGGTCAGCTGTCCTGGTTGTGTCCCCTCCTAAGATCTTGCCCACCCCGTCCCACTGTGGCGGGGGGGAAATGTCAGAAAGAGCCTTGGTGCTGTGTAAGCACTACTCAGCAGTAGCCACAACACCAGTGTGCTATCAACACCCTGCCAGCTCCCAGCATAAAACACAGCACCATGAGGGCTGCTACAGGGGAAAACCAATTCTGGCTCAGCCAGACCCGGTACAACCATAAAATCCTTTTGCCCCATACTACTCATCAATTCCTTTCAACCTAGTATTGCCCTGTAAAATTCGTAATATTGCCGCAAATCCATTCTTTCAGTTTATATTAATTCTTCCTTGTTTAATTCTAATCTGTAACATCAAACAAAATAAATTATGAACAACGGGGGAAATTAGTACAAATTTTCAATGTAGAAAAAACAAATCAGCGATCTGATTCTGAATAGAGGTACAGCTTATCTTTCTTCATGAATTAGGCTTTGAAAATGTTCTTTTCTTTGCACAGAACGTAGAGAAAAAAAAATATTGAAGAACAACCTCAGAGACCTGTAGAACTTCATAAGGGTCCTTCCTAATGTGGGTAGTTATACCTGTGAGAGCCAAGGATGCTTGTTCTAGATAATGATCATGTGAGAATAAGGAACAAAGCATCTACAGATGCCTGTTTTATTAGGAATAGTGCTTAAACTGTGACAATTAGGAGCTGGTGGCATGGACCTGGTCATGTTTTATTCTGTTGTGGACAAGAAAAAGTCCCACAGTCCCACAGGCAGCAGTGCTCTGCCTCACCTCCCAGCATGACTGTGGTTAGCATGACTTGTAACTGGTTTGTATCTGGGCAAAGAGGATATGAAGACAGTAGGGAGGTTGGGAGAGAAATGAGTATGCGATTCACCGGTCAAATTTGAAAAGTGAGGCTTGGAAGGGGTGCAGATAAAGGGAGAGACATCTCCCTGTGAAGCAAGAAATCAGAGAGCCCACAGTGGTAGGAGGTGAAAAAGGAATGCTAAAACCAGCTCAGGAAAAATGGAGGGATTAGGAAGGAAAAGACGGTTTAGAGCAAAGAAATAGCATACAATAAAGCCATGTGTTTAAAAGGACAAAACCAATAAAGTCCAACAAACAATAGCAAAAGCCCAGGCATTTAACTGTATGGCATGAAAACTGAGATAACCTGTGCTTTCAGTTTGGCACTATGGCCTACACATACCGAAATGTGTGTTAGGGGGAGTCAGAGCAAGGAGGGAAGGAGAGTTGAAAGTAGATGGATACTTTCAGTCTTATTAAATTACTTGTAATACAGTTAGGTTATTAACATGTCTCTATGATGTGGTAACCTAAAATTTCCAAAGTGAAAGAAGGTTATTTTTGCCTATTTTCCAAACACTGCGTGCAATTTCATACCATTTCATTCCACTCTCAAAAGAGTATTTTGTCCATCTTTGGAAAGCATCACTAAAAATACCTCATTACCGTGGTATTTAACTCTAGATTTGGAAAATAAATCTTACTTGTTTAGAGTTCATGACATTGTAGACAGTGATCAGCAAGAGAGAAATAGCCCAGATATTTTTGCTGATAACTTTTTAAACCCTCCCTCTTCTTTTAGATCATAAGGTCTTAGCTGTAGCACAGTAATGAAGATAACAATTTTGATAAAAGATTTGCTTTTGAATTGACTCTTCTGTGGTATTCTTTGCTGTAGATACCAGAAAATACTAATCAACTATATATAATGAAATTATGATCCCTCAAAGGTCCCTCAAGAAAGGTAAATTATGGTCCCTCAAGACCTCTTACATTAGTGGGAGATTAATACTCTGGTTATGTGTCACTGTTCGCTTTTAGAGTTGTTAAAAATGCAAATACAAATAAAGTTTTAAAGCTGTTGCATATCATTTTGGGGTAGTTTTTTAGAAAAAGTTTATTAAATTATTGCTCACCTTGTAATAGCATTTAAATGGATTTATCTAATCTTTTACCATAACTTCACTGCCTGTTTCTCAAGGCTAAAGTTAACATAGTAATGATCTCAAGTACTTGCTTTAGGCATTTTATTTTGTTTTGCAGGCTTCTAATTTCTTCCATAGCTATTCTGTATTGGTTTTCCCTGTAGGAAAATAAATCCCCCTGGTTCCTATTGAAGGAAACGGAAAACTCACTTCAGCTTTAGTTCAGTGAGAACAAAATCAAGTATAAGAACAAAATCAAGTATAACATTACACCAATGAAAGTCTTCCCGGTTCCTTATACTTCATGTTCCATGTCACTCAGTGCTTCAGCTACATTTAGATTTCTGAAATGGGCCTACTTTTCTCTCCCAGTACACTTACCTCTTGCCCAGGGTGTCCAGGAATATCGCTAGGTCCTGGAGAACCCATCGGCACATTTCTGTAGAGGGGGCAGCTGCTGGCACATTTCTTCCTCATGCGGTCTGCAAAAGTTGAAGTTTGCTCTAAGAACGTTCTTTCACACACTTCTAATTACATGAGCTTTTGGAAAAGGTAGTCCCTGTAGCTAAAGAGTTTTAGAAACATTAGAAGAATAAAGTAGAAACGGTTCCATCAGAAAATCCCACCAAAGCGCCTCCTAATTTTCCTGTAATTATTTGGTTAACAATGTTTGGCTGTACTGCCCTCTTCTAGCTAAGGCTAAAATGACGTTAATAGTCCAAATATTCAAGTGTGATTATTTTTAAATGTGGCTTTTACAAAAATAAGGAAAAATTTTACAAGAAAATGTCTGTGATCTTATCAGTTTGGATTAATTTCCTTGTAAAGTTAAATTCAGATTCAGTGAGCCAGAAATCTTCCCTAATGCATTTTCACTGGCCTGAGGAATAACTTTTCACCAGTTTTGTTCCCATTCTGATCCTTCTGATACGTTCGTTATAATGATTTTCTGCTGTGTCGGCTCAATTTCATATATCTTCTCCTCACTCTATTTGGCATCTTTTATGATATTTTAGCTCAAAAAGAACATCAGGTCCCACAAGTGGTTCCATGGATGGAGCAGTGCCAGGCAGACCGCTGGCTCCAGGAGCACCTTTCGCCCTGGGGTGGCCTTGGCATCCAGTCTTCCCTGTTCTGCTTCATCCATGGCACCTTCAAGCTTGTGCAGTCCTTTGTCTCCTTTCCTAAACAAATAACTCACTTTTAGTAGCAGTTTGTAAATGATGGCTTGCCATAACACCATCAGAACAGTTATTTAGCTCTTCCTGGCTTTATTCAATTGTTTTTGCAAGGAGTTCAGGTTAGATGAATGCAACAGGAGTAGAGAGAAAGGAACAAATCGGTCAAAAACATTTCTTTAGTTACAGTTCCTTTCTCTCTTTAAAATAAAATATAAATGTTGATATTACATCTAATTTCAAACCCCAATTACTTCCCAGTGGTTTACATACCAGCTTTCAGTATGTGTAATTAATATTTTACAGTTTATTAGCATTTTCATTGAGATACAAGCAACCTACAAAATATCCATCATGATGATGAATGTAGTGGAGGATTACTGATACTTTATACAGAACTGTTGACTGTACAAAATTAAAAATATAATAAAGATATGTCACTGACAAAAAAAACACAGGAGAGCAGCAATTGTGAAAAGCTAGTAAATATTATAAACACAAAAACAGTTAAAACAGTATTTTGAGTTTAATTTCATTACAAGCATGCATAGAAAACTGCCTTTTCATCTCTTAGTATATATACCTGGAAGAGAAAATTCTCCCTAAAGCTAGAAGAAAACTTCTTGCATAGAAATCATTTAGAAGTCTTCATAAATGCTCATTTTTCAGTTTTTAAAAAAATCTTGACTATTTCAATCATTTCCGTTTCAAATGATGTATGCTTCTTTGTGATATGAAAACAATCCTGATGGCTTTTATTTACTAAGATTTTTGAAAACAATACATTTTTCTTAACATTGTAATAAACAAAGTAGCTCCTAGTTGGCTCTTCTGCTTGATTCCTACATCTATCTGTCCAGCAGTGAGAGGATCCAGAAGGTTTTCCCTCAACTCAGGGGGATGATAAAAGAGCCAGGGACAAATCACGGCCCTGGTGTGTCTGTATCCTTTCTGCTCCACAGAAGCATTTAACACCCTAACAGAGGTGGGAATGACTAATAGTGAGTGCAGGAGCTCTGTAGGACCTCAGACCCAGCCACCAGCACTGACCTGCTCTTTGCCAGACAGGTTAAGAATAGTGGCAATGAGCACACCCAGCTTTTCAATGCTTCAGGGAGCCCTGTGTTTGCAGCAGACTATATGCCAGAGCACATGGATTGTGGTACAGGTTGTTCATTGACAGTACAAAGTAACCACAGCAGCACTGAAAGGTTTCTCCCTAAGAAGGGAGAATTAAAAAAAAAAAAAAAAAAAAAAAAATCAATATTGTCTTCTATATTTTATGTGTGTTTTTTTTCCTACAGCCACACATATTTACGCTTAGAAATTGGACATGTTTCCAACTAGCTGCTAATTTGTTTTCCATATCTTTTTTTTTTACTATTTGTTTACCTCTGAAATATATTTCCTCTCTATTTTAACCTTAATTGCCCTGTGCTGACTGTACTCCAATAAAAAAATCAAAGTGTCTTATCCTCAATTTAAACCAAAACCTCATGAGAAACTGTCTCTCAGTACCTTCTGTCCGTGACATCCTGGTAGCCCTGCATAACTCTTCAGGAAGCAGGAAATGAAAATTATGCTAGTTATATCTCTTAGCTGCTTGATGGCTATCCATATTAAGCTAAATCCCAAGTCTCACATCCATTCATGCTGATTGCAAACCTGATTGACTTGATTTCAAGTAATTAGTAAGAATTTAAACTCACAACTGCCCCAGGGAGACTTGTAGGTCCTGAACGTCCAGGAATTGCTGCTGTTCCTTTTGGACCAGGTGCTCCCTGTTCAGGTTCATATTTGGGAATCCATCTCACTTCTGTGACCACCAGCTACCAGAGGAGGAAAATGAGAAAGATTCAGTTAAGAACCTTTTGTTGTGTGTTTGTTTCAGTGGTTTTGGTGGTCCATCTCACAGTGCCAGCCAGCATGCAGTTAGCATTTGCTTCTCTTGACTCATCTGTCCATTTCTCCTAGAGCACATTCAGCTCTAAGAAGAGCCGTCCACAAGAGCTCTTTCAGAAGACAGTGACCACCTCCCCACCTAGTATGCTGTTAGCCAGGTCCACAAAGATCCCAGACAGACAACTAGTTATTCTATACCTCTTAGCACATACACACATATGCTAAGATCCACTGAAAATTCAAATCTAGATTAAAACAAAAAGCATACACCAATGCATGCCTTCTGTGAAAATAAACCAGACTATTTCAGAAGGCACAGTCCCAAACAGATCACAGAATGAAACATCTCCAAGTTATGTCTGTCACTTTTGTCATGTTTAAAAACTCCAAAGAAATGAGACCATCTGTTCAAGAAAAATGAGCAACAAGCAGATGACAAGTGAAAATTAGTTCTTCCTCAAGCTGTCACAGGAGATGATCAGTCCAGACCATTTGCAGATCTGTAACCCTCTGCCATAAGCAACAAGAAAGGGCTCCCCAGTGCAATGTACAGTGGCAAATTTCAACATTTAAAGACTAGAGAAAAAGTAACCAGAACTTACTTGCTAATGAGAAGGGTGTATAGCTTGTTTATGATCCTGTTTATGATCTTGAAGAGCTGGGTGGAAGTAAAGATGCAGTTACTCCTGGATTATCCATCAGTATGAATCAGAGCTCCACTGGGAAGATATGTTGGTCTTCTGTCACAGAGTTTGTAGACTCAAAGATAAAATGATAGAAAAGTCCTGAATCACCTTCCAATTTACATTAATGACAGAGAATGCTTTGGCTTCTTTTCCGTCTCTTTCACAAGATGTCAAAATAAGTTTTGTTTAAGAGAACTATTAAATTCATAATCAAATAAGGAAAAGTTGGCTATGAGAGAAAAGCCTCAAAGACTGTGCAAAGCTAGGCTTAGTCATTTAAAGAAGCTGTTTCCAGGCTTCCTTAACATTTGCACATCCTTAGCATGGTTATACACCCTTTCCTAGCCACCCAGAGCTCTGTGGGTGCATACCAATTTCTATTTCCATTATTTCATAAGTAATTTTCAGCCATACAGAAGAGAAGATGTTGCCAGTAGGTCACTGAAGCCTTCCTGCTTTATGTCTTTCTGTTTATGACAGGCAAAAAAATCCTCTTTCCACTAGCACAACTCCAGCCTCAGCCACAGAAAATGGTGCAGTTCTGTTGCCCTCCAGAAAAGACAAATGGAGCAGCAAAGCTCTTGTGGCAGTTTCTGTGCTTTGGATGACCACACCAGCATGAAATAGAAGGGACCACAGAATCCATAGGAGGGTCTAACTTCTGCAGCTGTAACAGCCAGATTCTTCTTTTCAAATCCATCCCCTTGCTGCCCTCCCCTCAGCCTTGCCCAGTCCCTCTGCCCTTTGGAGGAAGCCAACTTTGTGCCAGATTTGTATAAAGTGTTAAAAATGTGGATGCCCTATAGATACAAAAAGACATAGCTAGTAAACAAGGCCAGTCAGGCTTGGTCTTTGGTTGCTAAGCTATATACAGAATTTGGTGGGGATGAGTTGTGTTCTATTTGTATAGAATACAAAAATTTAAATCAAAATTAAGAATTCAGATTTTGATTCTAAAAACTATCCTTAAGGGAGCATTCAGCAAAGATGCAACAATGGTAAGCAGGTGAGAGACCATGCAATACAGTACGTAATCTTAACGGCTAACTTATTTACTTTAGGAAGTACTAACAGCAAGTTTTGAACAGTCACCAATTCCTAACTCTGTAAGATTTGTGTAATACATACAGATTTGGAAAGGTGTGGGGGGAATATGCTGCAATACTAAAAGGAAGCATTGTGGTCATCCATTGGGACTTCCTGCCACTGACCACTCAAGCTTCTGCACCAAGTTCTGATCAACTTCCCACACCTGATTTGCTAAACACAATGAGTGTCATTTAAAACACTTTTAAAAGCGAAGGAAGGAATACTGCATACTTTTTGAACCTTTTTCTTAGCAGCAAAGATAACTACTAGTTCTAAAAAGGAAGGAAACAAATTAATGCTAATCTGTGCTTTAATCACCGTTACTGTAAGTACTTCTTAGCATGGTAAACTACCAGCCCCATTCAAACCTTTATCAGACATCACACTTTCATCAGCTACAGTAATTAAAATTGTAATTAGATACTCAGCATGTGAGACTGTAACAGAAGTAGAAAACAGTCATCAGGTCGTCACATGTGCTGCATGTTGACACTGCTAGGAGCAATGTCTCAGAGAAGAAAAGCACTCATGCCCTGGTCTTTAACTCCCCACCCCACCAAGAGCATCATAGCCCATCGCAATGGACAACCACACAGTTCTGGGACAGTAACTCTTGAGCAAGCATAGCTGCAAGCTGGTAAACCCACTTGGCACAGTGCTGCACTGTACAGATTTAACAACTCAGGTTCACAGCAGGAAACCGGAGTCATACAGTGCTGCCTCCAAGCTAACAGATGTTTTTCCCCACAAAACCAATCAATCAGCTTGCATACAGCCAACTCACCTGTCACTCTTCATTTCAGAATTAACGTGAATGAACTTCAGATGTCTCTGTGTTGTTCTGTAGCTACATCCATATTTGGTGTGCCCTCAGTGCTGTGTTTGTTACATTTTGGTTCCACTACTATAAACGGTTGTCTTATATTGTCAACTAGAATTAGGTTGGTTTATAGCACACTGGATTTTGAGCTGTCCTACTTCTGTCTAGGATTTTCTGACAGAAACACACTTTCGTATGTATATAGGTGTATGTGTATGTGTACATATATTGCATAGATATATATGCACATGCAAATATCTGTGTATGAGAAACACATGCATGTATGTGTATACTGCCTGCATAGGTAAACCCAGCACTTCTAGGCAGCGTTAACCTGCTAGTGCAGACAGACTCTGATCTGTGCATCATCTATTCATGCAGTCTGAATCAGATGCTTTTCATATCTGACACATGCACAATGCAAAGTGATACAAGCTCACAGCAGCAGAGATACAATGACTTTGCAGGAGTTTTCACTGGGTTGCAGGTGTCAAAAAGTCCAAGAAAAATGTTTTTTAAAAGTCTTTTAATTCTGACTACACTCAATGTAGTCTTGAAAATCTGGATGAATTTGGATATTGTTTGCTCTATTTAGAAGTTATTCTTTGTGTATGGATTTAACAATACCTATGTTACATATTAAAAGACTTAGAATATTGCTGGAAGGATGTCATCAAATTTTAGTATACATTATTGCTTTGTAGTGAACATATTACATTTTGCTATAAAGTTTTAGACTTTATAGCTTGAATCCCCAAACTCACATAAACTCAATTTCTCCTTGATCTCCCTAACAGATTAAATAACAGCTATCAATATTAGACACAGATGTGTTACCTTTCCCCAGGAATCTGCACCAGTAATGTAGCACACTGCTGTAGAGACTTCAATGCACTTCACGTATCTTTTCCTTCCTATATTTTTTATGTATACTTCTCTAGAGTTTTGAAATTCACACACACACACAAAATACAGCCATGGTTGGAGTGAAACAGCAATACACTATTGAGGAAGGAATGAAAAATGCTTCTATGTCTAAAGACAGAGAAAATTTTAGACTCTCTTTTTCTGGGATAGAAAAGCAGAAGGTAATTCAAAAACCCTGAGTAACCAGAAACAGGTTTTTGAAAAGGGAATTACCAGAAAGGTGCCATTCTATAAAATCCTGCAACAACACCAATTCAGTATTAACTCAGTGAGAAGAGAGCTGTCTTTTGAATCACTGGTATCACCCCTTGCATACCAAAGCTTTTCCTACCATAGGACTAGTACTTTCTAATTTGTTTCTCAGTTTTGAAACCGTAATTAGTGATCACTCCAGCGACAGGGAGACTTGCTGCAAAACAAATGGTGTTTTATTATGTTTTGTGACCTCTGATCCTTACATATCCCCACCATAATAAACTACTCAGCCCTTACTTTCCTTGAATATCTTCTACCAACATTCACATAGTTTGGCACATTGGGAAAAGCGGCACAAGCTGCAGCTGGTCCAGACCTCTGATGGGGTGTAGTGAGCATTTGTTGCCTGACCAGCCTGCCACTGCCAGGAAGAAGAGGGGCTGAGTTCTGTTTGTCTTGCCCAAAACAGAGACCGCTACCTCCAGCCCCTCTCGGTATTTAGTCATCCCATTTCACAAAGCTTGTAAGACCTTGTTTGGTTTGAGATCAGTCACATTTTGCTGGAATCAGCCAATGGGACATGGAAAGACAACAGTAAGAGTGATGCAAAAGCTTCATGTGGGACACAAGTCATAAAATCAACATTGTCTCGTTTTGCTTTGGGTTATCCTCTGTTTCCAAGTCTTCCAGATACTCCCCAAAGGGGAAAAAGTCATTCGTACTAACAGCTGCTTTTAGTGATATCAATTTCATGGGTCTGTTGTAACTGAAGATGATGACATTACATTACATGTATTTCAACTCTAGACTCTAATAATATGCTTAAGCTACAGGAGATACACAAAGGGATTGCTGAGGGAATTTACAACAGTCAAAGAGCTGTCCTCCTTTGAAAGAGAAACCCATTCATAACACAGAAAATACTGCAGCATTAATCAGCCTGTCAACCGAATTATTGTTTTTTTATTTTACTGATTTCAACTAATTTTCCAAGCAATTTTATAACTTCAAGCCATAAGGAAATCATACAGACTGAGTTTCTTAGCCTAAGGTATATTGTATAGTTCTGTGGATCTTAAAGAAGTTATGCAAAGGAAGCATCTAAGGATGTAGCTTTATATTATTAGTAAAAGTTCATTCTCCTCACTCATGTGTTTATATTTACCATTTACAGATAAAGTATCTAGATAAAGATTTTGATGAAAAAGTAACATAGCTCCTTGTCAAGGTACTAATTTTCTCTTTAAAAGTTAATGTAAAAATGTATAAAAAGAACATTTATCTGGCTTGGTTTTTGCCATGTGTCAGACCTTTAAAAGCACATGGAATAGAAAGCAAAAACTCTTTCATCCAACATGTAACCTTCTCAGACCTTTCCCAACTTAAACAACCATTACTGCCTGAAGAAAAAAATGTTGTCTTTATTAAGGAAATCAGAAGAAAAATTAATCTGAGACCTATGAAAATAAAAGTCTACTAAAATTGTACAGTTGTGCCAGAACTCTGACAATTCCATACACTCCTGGGTCACCTAGAACTCTGCTAAAAAGAGATAATTGCATTGTTTCACATTAAGTGAATTTATTATTGTTGAATATTTTTAAATGACTGCCCTGAAACACAGCACTTTATGTTCACTTTCTAGTTACACCCTGAGGCAGAAGATGTTGCAGTTTTACCCTGTTGCTCCATGCAGTCCTGGAGGACATGGAGGTATGTGCAAAGAGGAGATGCTGCCATTACTAACCCCGGTCGTGATTCACACAACATCCTATATCCAAGATAATGCTCAGGGCTGAGAAACCAGCATTTCTAGTGCAGACTACAGCATCTGGCAAGTGTGACAGCTAAGCATAAGAAATCTTCACATCACACATGTACAAAATGTAATGGCATAGTGCAGATGAGGTCATGTAACGGAGCAGAGCCTTCCATGGCAGTGATGATTAAAACCTCTCAGATTCCTCCATGTACTTTTAGGTTTGGCTGCTAGGATGACAGCTCACTCAGAGTGACACGAGAAAGCTTCAGCTTGGGAATTTATTCTTTTTCCCCCAGAGAATCATAAGTGTATGTTGATGTCTTAATGAATGGTTAAAATCTCAAATCCCACAGCAGCAGTCCTGAAACATGCTGTGGCCCTTGCTTCCCCCCCTGCTGAGAGGAGCCAGAGAAGTCCTACACAAGGCCAACTTTCTAGAGTGCAGGTGCTTTTCCACAGTCAGAGGGGAGAGGTATGGGAAGCCAGTTGTAGTTTGTCGAGGGATCAGAGTGTGCAGGCAATCCGAAAATTGTGATGACCACTAGCTTTTTACTCTTAAAGGGTGCAGCAAAACCACACTGTTACTGGAGCCCAGCACAGTTGCAGGAAAGCACCTGCACCCTGGCATTGCTGCTCTGCTTCCCACCCTAATCACTTCAAAGCTGGCTTGGTAATAGAGGGATGATACCTCATTTTAAAATCAAAACTGAAGTATATAGCTACTATGTTTATAACTCTGTCAGACTCCTTTTTGCCTGTGATATTTGTAGTAAAAGAAAAACGAGGTATGAAGGGGAATCAGCAGCACTTCCATGTGGACATGAAAAGCTCCTCATGGACAGCAGGTTGTGTTTAAAGGTTACCTGGTGGCCTGGTGCTCCACGTCCTTGCAGTCTGCTGCTGGCACGCTGGCACAACTGGTTTCCAGCGTCACTGAGTTCAGCAATTCCTCCATTCTGGCAACAAAGATGTGTTATTTATTTTCTGAGTCCTGATTTCCATCCAAAGGCAAATTTTCTGGCAAATGAGTTTCAGTGACTCTGCAGGCAGGGGAGGGACAAGTGGTGGAGAGCTGGCAGGACTTTTCTGCATCTGGCAAGATTTCCAGGACAAAGCCTGGGCAGGCAGGGAGGAGGCAGAGGGAGGTGGAGAGAAAAGCAGCCCCTGGCTCTGCCAAGTGCAGGCAGCCAGCTGGGATTTCAACAAGCAACTTTCGGGAACAGGACTTGGTCCTGGCTTTGGTTTTGATTTAGTTGCTTCTTCTCAGAGTGCATTAGAAAGGCTGTAAAGTCCTATGGCAGAGCTGCCTCTTGGCAGACACTGCAAGTGCAATCACGTAAATGTTATGGGGCTCCTGTAATTTCCACATCCAGCAGGACCTCCTGGGTTGCTGCTGGCTGGGCACCCCATGCACCCCTCGGGAGGTGACCTACACCTAACCAGGCTGGCTTTCGGGCCCAGCAGCTCTGATCCATTTCCAGTTAATGATCCCCTTCTGAACCCCCTCCACAGGCAGCACACACTATGACCTTCAACCTCTCTATTTTGACAAAAAAAAATATGAAGTTTCCAAATGCTCTCGCTTCATATGTTGAGTGGAGCGTAAAGCTTGCTTTTTCTGTCTATAATCTCATTTCAGCTGTGCAGTCAATAAAGAAGCTGCATGTTCTTAGGCAACACAGAGAATTAGGGGGAACCGACAAGCTAATATTAAGTAATCATCAGAGAAAGCAATTGTGAGAGGAAGTCCACAGTGCCGGGAAGAGAGCATAGCCTGACTATCGGGAAGCTCTCGGCAGTCTTCCAAGCAGGCTTTATCTGCATTACAGTGTGTTTCAAGTTGCTTTAAGACTATTTAGAGACACATGAAAGAATTGCTTTTGACTACATATGGTATGACACTAATTAGTAAACAAATACACGAGTCAAGCAAACCCACAAAACAAACCCCTAACCCTGTTCTGCTCCTGGACACAGCTCATCACTGCAGAAGCATGGCAGACGCCATGTCCGTCAGCCTAGTGAAGCCTCTGTTTCCACACAGGCTCAGGCACTGCCCCGCTGGTTTCCCGCATCCCTCCGTTTTATCCAGCACCAGTAGATTCCCCTGCACACAAGATTTCAAGTCTGGTGGAGAAGCTGCGGCATCTTCTAATCAAATACAGACTAGGAGGCAATTAAATATCTGCTGATTTCAGGGTTTTTTTCACCAATCAATTTTCTTTTGCAATTGAAATTTTTAGGTCAAATATTCACTGTCTGCAGCTTTATCAGGAAGAACACCCTTTGTATTAAAAGTATACCACCTAATCATCGTCTAACTGGTTTCTCTCTCCCTTAATTGCTTCCATTTAGGATATACAAAAAATATTAAAATCAATACAGTAAACTCTTTCAGTAGTGCTAGGCTTGGTTATTAACCACAACACTGCATTTACATACAGAAAAGATGCCCCCACTACACAGAATTGTGTGGCCTGTCAGTGTGAAGCACACTAGCATGAAAGCTGCCCTCCTTTGTGAGCCCTCCTGTTTGCTCGCCACTAGAGGGAAGTGTTGGTTAAAACATATTAATTCCATCCGCGAGAAAAATTCTGACTAATAAATAGCTCTTAAGTGAGAGAAAGAAAAACAAGTTTGCCACAATTAAAAGCTTCTACCTCTAAAAATCAGGAGTTGGATTTCCGTAAGATCAATAAGTAAGGGAAAAAAAGAATGAATAAATAAGGAAAAAAAAAGAATCTGCCTGAAGAGTGTTAAAAATTCTCAGTAAAAGGGAAAAGCATAAATGTAAAGACTGCTTTTGGCAGCGTTGAAAACAAAAACAAACAAACAAAAAAGGATGAATCTGTAATGAAAAAGAAGGCATGCCTTAAAAGATTACACAAGGAGCAGTTCACCTCAGGGTGATGGAAAAATGTGCACTTGTAAAAAGCTTATTTAGTAAAAAAGGTGGATAAACTCTCAGAAGAATAGCCCACTAGTGAGTCCCACCAGTGAGGCTCACTGGTCAAGCCAGTCAGCATCACACACCATCGGGTACCAGGAGGAAGCAAAGAGTGACCCACCTGGCTGAGCCACTCACCAAACCAGAAGACTCATCAGCTGATGGTTTCAGTGGCAAAATATATTCATTTCTGTAAGTGTTGCTCTCCTCACTTATTGGGATAGAACAGACCTTCTAACAATCAAGAAAAAAATTTGCATTATTTTCTTTCTTGCTTAGTGCTATCTTGTGCCAAGAACCATCAAAAGCTTTCCTTGCGTTCTTGATTGTCCTGAGCATGAGTGTTTAATCTGGAGTGGTGTAGAAGAGACCCAGAGATTGCCTGTCTGTCAGGACACAGATGCCGACATGGTCTTTGCTGTCAGAATTGCTGACTTGCCATAAATCTCACACAAGCCATGGACTGCCTTTCATAACCTCAAAGGCTGCAATGATGGAGTACTCAGATGGGAAGCCATTTGGGTAAGCCACACTGTAAGAAAAATACATGTAAGGCCTGTTAGAGTCTGCCTGTTGACAAATACAGAAAAGATCCATTTGGTAAATCACATTTTTAATGGTTTTCACATAGCTATTTTAATGACCCTGTAATGCAGCAGAGATACCCACATCAAGAGATGTTGAGGAATACATTTTAAGATCAGTATTTAAAGGATTTGGCTGCATGAGGCTTCCTCATACTAATTAACCATGTGTCTGGGGACTTCAAAGAAAAAAAGGTCACTATCTGTGCTTTTATCTCAGGTAAACTTCTACCGATGACACCAGGGCTGTGGGTCTGTGCAGCATTCAGCAGTCTGCGAGCTGTGCAGCGGAGCAGGCTGAGAATACCAAGAGCACATTGTTCATTTACCTGATCCTTTAAGGCGGGTTGCCTTCCAGCACACCCAAAGGAAGTGATCTCAAGGTGCTTTTACGTGTATCGATTGCAATTAACACAATGATTTGTTTGTTCAGTAGTGTCTCATCTCCTAACAGAAAACACAGACAGCTTGATTTATAGCTTACACAGAGCTTTTCCTATGATATGTGGTAGGATTTCTGTGGTGGGCTACAGTTCATGTGCTGGATTCTTCAGCTATGTTTATCCCACTTTCTTCAGACAATCTGAATCCCCAAAGAAGCTCAAACACTGCAGTTTAGAAATATTTTTATTACTTTCATTTTTTTAACTTACAGATCTACACAAATTTGCACTTGGCAGAATTTTCTGCCCATCTGTTTCACTTCAGTGGTGGAGTTGATCTTTACAGGTCGTTGCTGATCTAGAGACACTGGCCTTGTGAATGCTGCCAATAGAAAATGTAATTGTTGCGGTTATTTCCTGGCCTATATTTTAAAATCGTCAGGTTTGGCAACTCAAAGGAGTGAAGATACTGCCCTTCTTTCAAAGAAGGTCTGTATGCCAAGGGCATGCACAGCCCTGGTGCTGGCAAAGGGGTGTTGGCTGCCCCAGAGGAAGTCAAAGACAAAATTATGGACCTCCTTCCTCATCATCTACTAAAACTGGGAGTTTATGATGGTTTGGACTGGAGAACACACAATCTCAGCTCCCCACAATTTCTGAATCTACACCTAGATTGATCACTTGATTTCTCCTTTAAGAAAGCTCAATGTGATTTTTATTAATTTCTTTGTTTTGGCTACCTGGTGCATTCAACCCAACAGACTAGTTTGGAAGGTATGAGACATTTCCTTCCCCAGCTTTAACAATGACTTCTTGCCCTGGGAAAAAAATATCTGCTCTTCACAATTATTTCATAGGTAATTAGAAATAAAAAGGGAGTGTTTTGTCAGGAAATGTGTTTCTTATCTAGCTGCATGAAACACAATTGCATCCACTTGCTTCATTTATGTGTAGGCTTCAGTTTTGTAAGCTTAGCTGCTGTGCCTCACTGCTGGTTGCTTGCAGACTACAGACCGTGACAGCACAGGATCAGCTGTAGAAGTCTTGAAGCCAAGCACAGCGCTCAGTACGAGTGTTTCCATACCAATATCCAATATGTTATACCAACTAAAGGAGATTTACAATTTCAGAGTACATTGAAACACCCACTCATAGATGTAGAAACAAATTTGGTGGGTTACTTTATAAAATAGCATGATCTTTGGACGCAGAACTTCTTCTGTTCATTTTCACAAGACGGAAACCTATTTTAAGCTTAATGTTAAACTGCATCCCAAATGAAGGTGCAGTTCAGGTGGTCTTCTAATTCTGTATATGCACAAATGAAATAAATACACATAAATATGTATATAACATTAAAAAAAGGGAGGGGACATTCTAACAAAAGAGATCATTATTAATTCCATGAGCTATAAGGTCTCTCTCAAAAAAACCCCAAACCAACAAATGTGTTGTACTTTAATACTATTAATAGAAGTTATTGGACTATTTCCATTTTAAAACATCATGGATAAATTATGAAGAAAAAGCATGGTTACTTCTCTTTTTTCTTCATCATAGCATGCTTGTGTAACAAAGAAAAGTATTTTCAATCAACTCCAACTTACAATTTATCAACTATGAGGAGAAAAGGGTAAGAGAGAGCACTTCTATGTTTGCATACTTGTAGCATTGATTAAATACAGGCACAATGAAGTTCTGAAGAGTATCACCAGGAGAACTGAAACAACCTGAAATTACATTGTATGCATTGTATGATGCATTATGTATGTATCTATGAATGAAACATTTAATAGTTAATTCTGATCACTATTAATGATAGTCCACTACTAACAATCTCTTAAGCATTAAGCTCGCAATGATTTTTATACAAAAAATACATGCACAAACATAAAAAAAGGAGTTGATAACCTTATAGTGTTCTTATTTAATGTGCTCAGAATCTCTCTCTAAAGATGCTCTACCTCTACAGTGAACAAAAATCGTATAAGTTCTAGGAATGTAAACATCCCTTCACAATATAAATTCATGGCCTAGAAATATACACTGCAATTCTTTAGAAAATTAGATTGAAGAATCATCCACAATAAGAAAGCAGCAAGTAGTGTCTTCCATAGCTAGATTATTAATATAGCAATGCCTCACATTTGTTGGAAAAATAATAGAATTCCAACTAAGATGTATGAACAACATTCCAGATGTAGCACACAGAATTAGTACAATTTAACCCTCTTTTGCCAAGAAGTGAAGTTAAATATTGAATGAATGTGCCACTTAGAGTTTACCATGAAATTCTGCTCTAAGAACTCAGCTCTCTGCTTTTCTACAGACTCTCACTAGATGATTAATGTAGCTAATTTTTTTTCATATAGTTTTGATCTTTTTCTCTTTCCTGTTTCCTGAATGTAATTAGCCAGACATCAATCATGTTTTCTACATGGAAGGGCATGGTATTAAACAGATTTACTTCTTATTGTTCTCACCATAATATCCAGCCCTAAAGCTATTGATGTCAGGAGGACTTTTGCTCTTAACTTCATTTTTAAAAGATAAGGCTTAAAATTACTCATGGCAAAACAAATCTCAATTTGTTCAATTGCAAACTTCTGCTTCCTTTAGGACTGCAGGGGAATAGGGAGCAGAGCCCTGGTGAGAAGATATAAAGGTCAGCAAGTTTCCCACTGATCAAACCATTCCTGTTCCTTCTAGTTCTGATCACCGTTAATGATCACCTGCAGCTATCCGCCAACAGACTCGCAGTGCTGTGTTTGCAGTGTGTAATTATATATATATAATTATATATGTATATAATCTGCAAATATGTATTTGCAGATCCTCACCACAGAGGGCTAGCATATGTATATACGTACATAATGTTTGTATGTGTATGTATCTCTTGAAGAGAAAAAGACTGACTGATCATTGGTTCCAGGAATACCTTCCAAAGCCTCCCTGGAGATGACAGAGACAGATCCTTCTCCTGATACTGAAGCATTTTGGAGTGCTTCCATCTGGGTAACTCATATCCTATGTTTGAGCACAGCCATACCCTGCTCAGCATCAAGCCTGCAATTGCTGGGTTTTGCAGCAGCCAGCCTGCATTATCATCTTCCCCATCAGCTTGTCTCTGGCCATAAACAGAAAAAAGGTAGAGGAGTAAAGAGATGCGTGTACTTGACATACACAAATGCTTATCATAACAAGGGTAACAGCATTAATATGCTATTAGGATGTTGCAGCAACAATAACAATATGCATTTGGAGCATAGTGTTTTAAATACTGATATTCAACTAAATAACAACACATAGAAATCACTTCCTAAAATAAAGATCAAAGGACTTCTTAAACACCATCTTTCAAAACCTTGCTTAAAATGTTCTATTAGTATACCCAGTTACTTTTATATCTCTGTATATTTAATATAGAAAAATGTTTATTATATCACTTCATAGCTATTAAAAAGCCATCTTTGTTAAAGTATGTGTATATTTACCTTAAAAGACAGCCTGCACTTTTCATACTTGATACCTTGGGGAAAAATGCTTTTAACATTCCTATAATACAACATTAAAAAAATCTTTTATGAGCTGCCGTTTTACCAGTCAATCCTTTTCATATTCCAATTATTCTGAATAAAATCACATGTTGTTATAAAGAAAAGGGAGAAAAATAAAATATAAAAAAAATCCTCTAACAGTTAACCGTATGCAGTGCTTTCATGTCAGCCAGGAAGAACAGCTGTCTGGGATGGATACCCTATGATGGGTAAAACTTTTGCATTAGAGGAAAGCAACATCACAAATGCAAGCAAGAAAAAGCAGATCTTTGACACACAAGAAGCAAAGCTGCTGTGGGAAGTAAAAAAGTCTATGAGCACACATGGCACACACAGGCAAGCAGAAGGAAATATGTAAAAGCTATGGATGAAAACAGACCCACAAGGATGCCTCCCACAAAATGCCTTTTTCGGATCCCCATTACCTTTCAGCACATTTTTTTTGCTTCCCATTGCAGTGCCTACAAACTCTGCTGTCTTGCAGTAGAGTGGGATTCCTAGGTCTTTGCTTCTTTTGGAAGGTCCCTTCCCCAATGGAGTTGCCAGGAAAGTCTCACCAAGGCTGAAAGATATTTCTGGATAGCTCTTCTCCCATCTGCCCAAGAGCTTTCAAATATGTGACATCTTACTGGCAGGGCAGCTTTTGTTAATAGGTAAGCACTGCTCAACCATCCTTGATACTCCAGATTTCTCAGTTACTGAGCCTTCCTTAGAAGATTTTTCTTTTCCTTGTTTTACCTGAGGATGGGTTTGTAATATTTCAGCACATCACTTACAGTCCAGCAGTAAGGGATATCTCTTGAACTAAAAAATCTAACAAAACTTTTCTAGCTGCTACTCATATCTACTATGGAATTTTTGGCTGCCTGTTCGTTACAGAAAAGAAGAGTTAATAAAACCCCTAATTAACTATAATAAAAAGGATTTTTGCTGCTAATTAGAAGGAAACACTTCTTAATTATTCTCCTTATTTGAGACAATTCTATTCATACGTGTAAGATTCTGCTGGACCCTCTGAGACACTGGGCAGTAACAAAGTGCAATATTTTACAAGGACCTGGTAGATCCAAGAGAAATATATCGGCTGTGGACAGAATGGATTTTGGAGGTTTTCTCCAAATGATGCTGCTTGACTCTTAGAGATACCATACAGAAAAAGAAATGATCAGTGTTATAGCTGAGCAGTCCATCAGTAACCATTTATTTATCTCTCCCTCTCACATAACCTTAAGGAGACTCCAGGGTGATTTTTTTTCTTAGGTTCCCCTGGAGCATCAGGACAGAGGAATGGGAGACCCCATGGATGACACTGGAATGAACTCAAAATAATCCATTTGTGTCCTTTTGAGGTATCTCAGCCACCCCACCAAATTATCCTTGAAAAAATACATGAAAACTGAATAGTTGTCAGTAATTCAAAACATCAGTTTTGAGTGTTCCCTGGGTTATATTGTGCCAGCAGCACCAGGGGACCAGGTAACTCTCACTGGTACCTGGATATTCACTGGTATCTCCTCACTCAACACTATAATAGGTTCCAGGGAATACATGTGGTAGCAATTACTGTCATCTTCCATCAAGACGTAAAATGCTGAAAAATTCCTTTTAATCCATACTTTTTCTTTCTTGAGGACCAAATACTTCAGCATGTGATGACCAAGCCTGTGCTTTCTGTGATAGCTGCACACTCCTTCCATATGAAGCAAAACCACTTTACCATATAAGAAGCAGCTCCCCGCTCTCATCCAGAGAGGAAATTTCCCTCCTACCCTAAGCATATCTAGTGTTAATGAGCTTCTATTATATGCCACCTACATCAAAACATAAAATCATGAGAGGAAACAGAGAATTACTATGTTTAAAATCATTAATGCCACACTGAGACTCCTGATTTAAAGCTTGAGTGTGGTGCTTGTCTGCACATTGTAACCTTGGCATTTGTACAACTGCAATGTAACTTTCATTAATTTCTTGACTTAAAACATTACAACCACAATAATTTTTCCAGAGTAGTGTATTTATCCATAGGTTTGAGGGCTGTTATTTCATCTCCTGTTGCTCTTTAATGACAAAATAAAGATTTCTTCTATTCCTCAGAATAGGATTATCAGAAAAGAGTTCAGCTTCAGTCTGCATGCCTAAGCTTGCTTTAGATTTCATGAAACCTTTATTGCATTGAATACCTTTATTGAATACAGCACATTTTCAATAGATTTCTTGGTATCTCAGGGCGAACTCCTTGCAAAAATTTAGCAACAGCAAAAGATAACATTTGAAGAAGTAGTGAAGTAAAACAAATCAGGAGAGTACAGGGATAAAATAAATCCAGCATGATAGCCATTAAGTAGCCTTCAAAATAAGACTTCAGCTGAAACCTGTTCTGTATCACAGAATCACAGAATCATCTATGTTGGAAAGGACCTTGAAGATCATCTAGTCCAACTGTTAACCTAGCACTGACAGTTCCCAACTGTCCCAACCATATTCCTAAGTGCTATGTTGACCCTACTCTTAAACACCTCCAGGGATGGGGACTCCACCACCTCACTGGGCAGCCCATTCCAACACCTAACAACCCGTTCTGTAAAGAAATGCTTCCTAATAGTCACCCTTCCAGCTATAACACTTAGACAGCAACTGCAAATTACATAAACATTTGAAAGAAACACGGGCCATCCACACACAAATACCTACTACCAAGTTTCAGGCTCTTCAGGCTTTGGTTATCATGTGGTTCATTTTTATTGTCCAATAAGAATCACACCTAGTTTCTTGGACTGAAAACAAACAGATTAATGTTTCTCATTCTTGCTTCCACTTCCTCTGTTTCACACTAAAATGTCAGAACAAAATCAGTGGTGAAAATATTCAAAGACAAACCCAACGACTGTCCCTTGCAGCAGTGGCTCAGCTGTATCTATGCTCTGCATTATAAGGATAGAAAAACCAATGAGTTCCAAAGGAAGTCCTCTGCACCATCACGAATCAACCCTATGGTCATCAAAAGTCTCCCTTACACAGGAAAATTCCCAGCCATAGGTACACAGTGAATATCTCTTCCAGCCATCTTAGCAACCCTCACAAATTCTGATCCCAGTGTCCATGCTAGTTTGCTGCTTCTTTCTTTCCAAATACCCATCCCTTGAACAGCTGTCCTTTCTCCACTTTCACATGAAATTTTTACTCTTCAGCCCCTGTGACTGCCTCAGTTTCATGTTTTGATAAAGTGGTGCTTCAAGGCTATCATCTCAAACATTATTCAAGCTAGAAAATATTTTAACAGTAAATGTTTCTAGCTAAAATACTGATATTAGTCCTCTGTCAAGGACTACAACTGGTACAAAGTTGCTGGTGAATAAATTGCAAGGTCAAAATGTTGTCATGGGTATAAAACACAGAAGTTAATCACGATAACGAAGTACAAAATCCACCCACAAGCATAGACTCTTGCAGATTCCTCATCATTCATAGATCAAAATATTACAGAAGTAGAGAAAGGAGAAAATCTTTCCTATTTCCAGGTATCTATTTATAAAACCTCACTTCTGTATTGCTCTTTCATTTGTGTTAGAAAGAGTAAATCCTTCTGTAGCCTGACCACATAACAACTTCAGGGCCGCACTTTTCCAGGTAGCAGATGGGTCACTGGTCTACCAGGCACAGCTTTAACATTCTGCAGTTTAGAATCAAAGCCATCTAATTTTCACTTCAGGTAGAACACAGTGCCTCAATTAGGTCTGAAGTAAAAGGGTCTCAGTTGCACACGTGTTATCAAGGCATTTTCTCTTGCTGGTCCAGTGGAGGGCAGCAAAATATTTACTGAAGAGATTCCTCTTTTAATGTCCTCATCACTGAGTTGTCTCAACAAACGGCTTCATAAAAACCTTGGAGGAGGTCAGTACTTCTTTGTTTGGCTTACAAGACCTTACATATTTGTTTACTTTAGTTAGAAATAAGTTTTTAGAATATTTGAGACTATTTTTCACATCAGAGATCATGCCTTAAAATAAAAAATGCTTCCTGTATAAATAATTCTGTGGTGCTCCCAATCTTTCCAGAGCTAATGACATCCCTATCAAGAGGAGAAGGGTACTAATGCTCTGCCTCAAAGCCAGCTAGTCCATTCTCTGGAAAGCTTGCATAAATTTACCAGTGGTTTAAATCCAACTGCATATCTCCAGCACAGCTGTATTGGCATATTGACCACCTTGCATCATCCACTTGCTATGAGCACATTTTATCGCAGCTTTTAGTTTAATATAAAGGGGAGTCAGCAGTACTAATGGAATAGTTTGGAGACTGTATCCTAAGATGGAAGCCAAATTAAAAAAGGAAAATATTTTCATGCATCTGTTAATGGATTTTTTTACAATTCTCTTTAGTAGAATCCGAATATCAAATCTATTAATTTTACATTGATTTTTCATGAAAAGCTACTGATAATAACCTTCCACATAAGGACAGACTGGCTGCAGAAAGACTGCTGAGAATAAAATACAGCATGTCAAAAAACCTTCAGTTTAAATCACAGGAGCTGTAAAAGATCTTTAACTAAGGAGTACACATGTGTTTTATAGTGTCTAAAAAATTCATTCTCTTCATGAATTGTTTGGGGTATTCTCCTGGAAATGAGCTTTCCTACTGATTTTTATAATAACAGCAAGGCAGAAGGCAGAACAAAGAGGCACCACAGAATGGTTTGGAGTCAGGAAGGGAGCAGAGGCAGCTGCATTATGCCTCCAGCATCTGCTCACACTTTACACTGAGCTGGAGATACCTGTGCCCCAGAACAGCTCCAGCACTGGAGTTCACCCTGGCAGGAGAGGGGAACAGATGCCAGCATCCCAAGGGTGGCAACTGTTGTGCTTCTGGTGTTGGCTTTAAACAGGCAGTTCAGGAGCTCAGACTGAAATGTTGAGGAGCACACACTGGGAATGATGCATGCATTACAGTCAGAAATTTGAATCATGCAGGTGATTTTTCCTGGCAAATACTGGCAAAATCCAGTGTTTTAAACTGTAACTGAAGCAAAGAGCTATTAGGTAGCTGGATGCAGACATATATCAACAAGTGTTTAGATAATGTAGTGAGTACACCGGAGAACCCTTCCTACCCCACACAATGGGCTGTAGGGAAAACACAATGAAGTTATTCCCAGTTATACCTCTGGAAATTCAGGACAGAGCAGCCCATGCAAATGTAGCAATTTTCAGAAATGGAAAGGGTTTTGCTGTGTTTCTCACAAAGATATTGGCAGCTGCTGGTACTGTAGATACTTGACTGCAGACAGTGAAAGCAAAGAAAATCTTCATGCAAGAGAACTGCTGAACTGCAAAGAGCAAGGACTCCAACTGGGGGATGCAGGAAGCTACCAGGGCTTTCCTGTAGGATTGCCATACAGCCAACTCCAGAGTATTTGCAGCTGATTCTTTAGAGAAGGTAAAATCCTTGAGAGCTCAGTGAAAATACAAAAGAGACAGGAGATCTCTTAGTGAGAGGTGGGATTTCAACCAAAAAAGGGGAAAGCACTGACTGAGGAGGTGAGCAGAATTTTATGCAGCATTATTACTAAATTAATAAACTCCTAAAGTAAGATTTTTCAACATAAAACAAATTACCGGCTTCCTCTTGGAGCTCGTTGAACTATCCATAAGAAATATTTAGATAGTATGTAACTATATGTAATACATCTTGACTAGTTACAATGCACAAATTACCTGCACATACATATAAATTCTACTTTATTCTACTTGGCTCTGGCAAATTATTTGCACTGGCGCATGCTGTAGTGAATATAATTACAGAAAACACAGTGGTCAGAGAACAAATGTCGGCACCAAAATGGAAGTCTTGAAAACAAAACTGGACTGCTTTAGAGTACGCAAGGATTGACTGAATAACTGTCCCAGATTGTGCAACATTTGTAAGGTCACAAGGGCCTGCTGAAGAGCAGGAGGACAATCTGGGCAAGTTTCATCTAATGCAGTTGTTCTCAACTGGAAAACATTGATATTATTTCTAAAGCATATGGAGGTGTCTTAAGTGGTTGTTTACAGTGGTATTAATTGCTATGGAGCCTGATCAGATGGAGATGTTGAAAGGAACAAAGCCGGAAAAGTGAAACAATAGCAAAGACAAGGAGTGGTCCAAGTGCACAATAACCAGGTTCACAGCTGCTAAAAAACGTCTCACAGACCTGGCTCCCTGGGACTGAACTGTCTTGCCAAGGTTGTCCAAGAGACACCCATGCAAACACTCGAGCTGCTCTTTCCTTTCCAGGTTTGCTAGCTTCCCGTTGGGCCTGGGGGAAACGCCCTGTCCTGCTCACAGCTTATTCCCTCCAGCTTTTGCTGCGAGGCTCCTCTTAGGTTCCGCTGGTCCTTTTATAGCACCAAGACCCACTAAAAAGTCAGGAGCTCCCTCTCACCCTTGGCAAAACACACAACATTTATACCACCAGGATGAGAGTCAACACAAAGTTTCTTCACAGCTGGAAGCCTGGGTATTGCATATTGAGGTGTCCCTTGTCTTGGCTATTGCCTGGCCTGGTTCCCTAATATCTTCCCTGCCTTAAACCACTAGATTACCTCCACTTTATGCAAAAATATGTGTAAAAGAGATGCTTTTTCCTCTTCTCCCAGCTCCTTGCCCCCACATCTGCAACTGACTCACTGCTTTGCTCTTATATTTCTCATTTCTAGTTCAATATTTTTGCCAGGGCAGCATGCAGCTCACTTGGAGCAACAGCTCTGACCTAGGATATAGCAAATTGACTGTGTATGTGATTTAAAATTCATCTGGGAGCATGCAACAAGTCTGGTACGCCTAGAACACATAAAGAAAAGTCTATTAATTAGCTATTATATATATGATAGCCTTAATATCACAGATTTACCTATATTTCTACCTGGAATTTTCCTGGCAGAAACACAGAATATCTGCCAAGAGTCTCTCAGTTGTAACTATCCTTGCAATTGTGGTTGTAGAAAACAAAACAAGAAGGATTATCAAAGGTAGCACAAGGGTGGTTTATACTCTTTTCCTGCAGGGAGAGATTAAGCCTACTGGAAAAGAATACACTAGGTACAAGTATATCTTAATAAACGGCTTACGGAAAGCCCAGAAACAAGCAGTAAGACAGAAATAAGACACATCTTGCACTTGTTGGGTGCTTGGGCAGCATAGCATGGCTCTGTTCAGAAAAATAGAGCTTGCCTTTATGGCAAGGGGGATCCAGCAGGGTCAAGGACAGTGAGGGATGCAGCTAGGGCTCCTGCCCTGGTATAGCAGCACCTTCCTGCCCTGGGGTCCATTTCCTGAATTATACGAAGCAGTGACAAAAGCTGCAGCTGGAAACAGAAAAGCAACTTGCCAAGCAAGGGCATGAATGATGGCTGGGAGGAAGGCACCTTGCAGCTGGGACAAATAATGTGGGTATGCACAGGAAACCAAGAAGCCAGACCCCCCAGAATGGAGAGGGGAGAAGCAGGACACAATGCGAGCTCCACAGGGGGCTCAAGTGCTAAACGATAGCCTGGGTCTCCAGGAGGGAGGAAGATAGAGATGCCTATCTAACCGCTTTTGTATGGAATTGGAATCTGAACTGCAGAATGGCTCCTTTGTCTTGGCCCCTTGCTGGCGCTAAAAGCCATGAGGCATGCGACCAGATGGCCAGGGCAGGCTCTGAGGAACCAGAGGAAGGAAAAGAAGGAAAGCTTAAATTCTTAAATTTGTACTGATCCCTGAGGCTTAGAGAACAAAACTCCAGAGAGCACACCTAACCTCAGGGAGTGATTTAGAGACTGAGGTTCTCAGACAGCTAGAAGGCACTTTCAAGGAAGGAGGGGAGCTGGGGATGCACCTACCTTATGTGACATATGGTCTTAGCTGCTTAGACCTGCTTTATGAGATGTGTGTGATTTCAAAGTACAGCTGGTGAATGGGATCTCCATTTGCTTACCATGCTACAGGCATGCCAGGAACAAATCTAGTTTTAAAAGAAAGCCCCATAACCTTCTGGTCCCCTGAGAGCAGTTACTCAGGGAGCTTCCCAAAATAGAAACTGCATAATGGGTGCCAGAGGCAGTGAGGCAGCGTAACTAAGAAAATCGATGAAAAACAAGTGCTGAGCAACAGAGAGGTATTTTTTTATTAA
The DNA here is from genome assembly GCF_047716275.1 of Strix uralensis. NCBI lineage: Eukaryota > Metazoa > Chordata > Aves > Strigiformes > Strigidae > Strix > Strix uralensis. The sequence goes on from NC_133974.1 coordinate 28,044,669, forward strand.
CCCTGCCAAATGGATTATTTATACCCTAATCTGCTGTTGGTATGACTGAGCTTTTTGAAGGAAAGTTGCAGTCAGCTTCTCCTGGTTATTTAATGAGGCAGATAAGCTCACACCTTAAAGCAGGTCCACCACCCTCTGGCTGCCATCCTGTACATATGGATTTCAGATAATTCCTAAGGAAGGCAGAAAGTGGCAGTTTACAAGGAGGTATTCTGGGGATGATGGGACATCAGTCCCACCCAGACTGTAAACAGACCTAAGTAGAAAAACTACATCAAGCACTGAAAGAGTGTAGCCTCAAGAGAAACATCCATGGCCTGAAATGCTGATTAGAGGATCTGGAGCCTGGAAAGGAGTGAAGATGGCCCAAGTGGTCTTTGCTGCCCAAGGGACGTCAGTGAAAGCTGAAAGGCAGGCAGGCAAATACACATAAGCAGGACAGGGTTCTCCAGTTCATGGGAGACTAGGTGCCCTGGCATGAGCACACAGGAGTACTAGGAGAACAGAAGAAAAGAGAAAGAAGCTAGGCTCTAGAAACCACCTTGAAAGCTTCAAGGCAAGGTCATTTCTATCTTGAACAGCAGCATCTGACCAGCAGCACCCACAGAGTTGACACCTACCTGCACCCCAAGGCCTGCCTTCAAGTGCCTCCTTTTGCACAGCCCTAGAGCCCTACTTCTGCATTACCAAAATCCAGGTGTCATGCCCTGAGTGACTGAAACCACCCACGTGGGACAAGCAACAGCTTCTTCCTTTTCTTCATTAGCTCTTTTCGTGTCATGGTGGAAGAACAGTTATCCTCAAGTGTCCGTAAAAGACCATGCAGCTCACCACAGCTCATCACTGAACTAAACCCTTCATCAAACTTTGGATATTTACATATTCATAGGCATAGTATGTATGTATAGACATATATTTTACAGAATTCTAATAATGGGCTCCTACCACCTCCACTTCTCCTGTCAAGAACTTCCAGTGCTTGGCTATCTTTACTATTAAAACAGTTTATTTTTCCTTAAAGTTTAACAGAAATCTCCCTTACTGCTATTTAAGACCACTGCTTCTTGTACTTTCCCCACTGGAACAAATCATTAATTCCTTTCCTTCTTCAAGCATCCTTTAAAATATTTTAACAAACACTGTTATCATGTCTTCTCTCAGTCTTCTTTTCTCTAGACTAAACAACCCCAGTGCCTTCAACTCATAGGGCATGATTTTTTTAAATCTCTGTAATTCTTTTTGTTTGCTTCTGGACTCTGTCCAACTGGTCCACATCTTTCTTGAAAGTGCAGTGTTACATCTGAAACTTCATCAATACGTTAAATACTAAAATAGTTACTTCAGAGATCTCATTATACAGTACTTCTGACATTACCTCTCAGTGCTGGACCTGTAGTTTTTAACTTTTTCTTTTCCTTCAGGCTTTCACCAGGGAAAAATACAATTTGGGATGTTACCAAGACAGTTGGAGAGTGTAGCACAGACTCCCAAGGCAGGAATCTAATGAGTCTGTGTAGGAAATAAAGCCAGATGCCAGGGTAGATTTGACAGGTGAGAGGTGTTACCTCTTACTAGATGATACAGACTTGATAATGAATTTAAACTGACTCACAGTGATGTGTACAATGCTCTAGCACAACTATTTCAGTACATCATGAGTGGCAAATGAGAGTATTTCTGCTGCCATTACAGCACTTTCTGAGTTGCGGGTTTGGATTTTTTTAAACTAAAATTGCTTCTTGACCACTAAATTACTTCTTGATCCATTGTTAAAAATTATACCAATAAAAAAACTAAGGAGAAAAAAGTACAAATAAAATTACTTATACACACAAAAGCATATGCTGGGAAGATGTCTTAAGTTTCCTAACTTTGCGAGGAAAAACTTAAGATTATGAAAGACTGTCACCATAACCATCACAAAGAGAAAAAAATAGTATAATACATGGTTTAGGACTGATGTTTAATTATTTGTTCTGCCTAATTATCTAGTGGACTGTGGCAGTATCTTCAAAAAGTCTTCACAGTCTTGACATTTTCAATACCGAGATCTGCAAAAATTCCTCCACAGCTTGCAGTTCTTCTATTTCTTCCTGTTCAGCATGAAATTCAGAATCTAATTGTATTTTTAAAGTCTGGCTTTATGACTGCCTACTAAACTTTTTCTCAGGACAGTATCTGACTCATACAATCTGGCATCATCATCCCCCCAGGACTGCACATTTGTCTCAACCAGCCCAGCTCTATAATAAAAGCTTTTAAGGTTTTTCCCTTTCTTGGTTCTTCTTCTCCTGACCCATCTCCAAAATTTCCTTCTTTTTGAGGATGTAAGACTGTGCAGAATCTGCACAGCAATACCTAATAACCAGTCTGCTCTTCCTCAGAATATCTAGGCCATTAAAGATATTACCAGTTACTAATTCTGTAACACTCAGAAAAATCACCTACATTTCACATCCTAAAGTATCTTCATTTGTCCTTATGAAAAGGCAAATCTCTTACTTGAACTGCTTTCACCTGTCAGCCAAATTTTTGGAGACTTTGCACCAAAACCATAAGCTTCTCCATGTTCTCATTCACCATGTGTCTCTTTTCTTCTTGGTTACTTCAATATCTGTGCTACTTTCTTTCTGGTCTTATCCCCATTTATGGTCTTTCTGGTCTTGGTCACATTTCTAAGTGGAGATTAATGAGGAGCCTGAGTCAGTGTGTTTAGAATTAGCAAGCAGGTGGGTTAACAGACACTGAGGAAAGATCCTTGTGGGAGGGAGAAGCATGTACCTGCTTTAGTCACACCGTTCATATCAACACTCTTTAACAACTGGTTTGTACCAAACTACTCCAGGAGCGGGTTAGATTTCTTGTTTTAAATGGTTGCATACCTTTGCACTCTAGATTTAGAAACTGGCTCAGTTACAAGCTTTACAATCTTTTCTTCTAATATTAGCTGTTTCTTCCATGTTCTAGAGAAATAATGTGAAGGTTGTGCAAAACATTCAAAGATCTTCCAAAATCAGAAGTTGCGGGAAGCACTGCAATGGGGAACCTAACCTGAGGTCTTGCACCTAACTCAGGAGACTCACAATCATCCAGAGGCTGACACAAAGACTAGTGTTTTAAATTCTCAGCTGAACCTAACAGAATCTCGTGAGCAACAAAATTAACAAAAGAAAACAAAACCAAGCAAGCAGAGATAAAAAAATGAAATCTTTTTCCTTCAAATTTAATTTGGGGTGCTTACCATGCAGAGAGGCAGGTATCTATGTTGAACAGGCTGGAGATTAAACTTCCTGTAGTCAGCATGTAGCATCAAGTCTCCTCTGAGATTTTATATAATTAAAATAAATTTCATCCAAGGAAATGAGGGACTGCTCAGAAGAATGAAAATCCTAGATAGTGTATGTCTGGGTAGAAGGAAGAGGGAAAAGGAATGTGTTGCGTAGAGACCGAAATGGCTTGTGGATCTGGCAGGGCTCAGCACAGACTCCTCCAGCAGCATGTATGTGTGTGTGGCCCGCTCAAGTCTGGCAGTGCCCCCAGGCTAATGCACCCAGAGTGCTAAAAGTGCGTTACTGGAACAACCCCTGTCTCTGCAGGCGGCAGCCAAGGTGCAGGCAGGGTGATCAGCACTGCCTGCAGAGGAGAGGGTTTGGTGCATGCCTCAGCAGGCTTTCAGCCATTCTCCCCCAGGGATGGGAAGCAGTGCCCAGGAAGCTCTGGCCCTCAGCCCTCCTAGGGGTGGTTATCTTGTGCAGGCACAACACACAGATAGCTGATCCATTTCCAAAAGAGATCCTGATAGCTGCTGGTGGTGCCACTGTACCTGTGCTAACAAGCTCCTTCAAAGGCAGTAAGTGTATCATGGCAAAAATTGAAACCACCCATGAATATAGAACTGCCTAGACAACCAAGGATGTTGACAGCACCATAGGATGCACAGTCAGGCCATTCCCCAGACTGTAATTTAACATTTCTACCCAGCTCCTAGATGGCAGGGCAACCAGCGTAAGCTCTGCTTCCCAGGAGCATTCAGTGGTTTAGCACAGAACAGCACTGCACTCAACCCTGTCATCCAAATTCTTCGTTGTTCTTGGAGAACACACCAGCATACCATGAGAGCAGCTGGTCTAATTGCTTCCTTTCATTACCATCTATGGGTGCTTCTGTCAAGCTAACCTCCTTTACTGACTGGGCTTCTTTACAGCTCTTGACCTTCAGCCTTGTGAGAGGGTTTGAGACACCAGCTGCATTGTCCTCTTCCTCATAGTCTATTTTTTAACCACTCTCTGCCCTTCATGGTTATTCATAACAGTTACTCTTTTCCACAACTGCTGCACAGATTAAATTGCAGTTTTTCTGAAGAACGGTCTGGACAGGATATTTTCTGCTTCAAACAAGCCAGTGGCCATAATTTTTAAATGTTTTTTCCTTAAGCTTTCCAGGTATGTTTTTACTTGACAGCCTAGTTTCATGTTACTTACTTTTAAATTCCTACAGGGAAGAACTCTTTTTTGGTGTGAGGTAGATATGGCAGAGAAATCTCCAAAGTCCTATGAGCATCCCACTTCCTTCCTCATTCCCTGTAGTCTGAATTTGTATTGAAATAATGTTTAGCAAAATACCTGTGACACCTGTGGTAGAAAATCACTTCCCATGCAATATCATTAGAAACATCAGGAAAATTACTGCAGAAATAGCACCGGATTAGGTGGTTTACTGAACACAGAACAGAGTTAAACAGGTACTGTTTTTTCTAGACTTTGTAGTGGCCAATAATTAATTGTCAGCCATCAAAATGTGTGTAGTACAAATTTAATTTCCTTTGAGCTCTATTTTTCTTTTTCAACCCCAAGCATAGACTTGTGTCAGATCCTCAGTCCAACAACACATGATCTGATTTCAACAGAGAGGATATAGCAGTCCCTTCAGCCAGTGGTGGTGACCCTTCCCATCACAAGACTGTTCTCTTGGTGCAGCATCCCTCAGTCTTGGCAATTTTATCTCAGTCCTTTGAATGCCAAGAGAAAAGTGGAAAAGTCTGCAAATGATGCAGATTTCTGAGGTTTGTCTGCATGACAATTTGTGCTTAGAAGATGCTTCTGACAGGAAGCTTGGATTGCCCTCCAGCTGTGGCATCCACGTAGAAAAACCTACACTTTGTTGGAAACTGCATGGAAGAACTACAGTGTACCCAGGCAGGACAGGATTCCCTTTAGTTTCTTTGAATAGAGATAATATAAATGACAGAAGATAACCACAACCATTTTGGACTGCTTGAGTACTAATTAGAGGACTTGTATTTGCACTTAGAACCTGAAAGCTATAGCAATTCATTTTTTTAATGCTGGAGCTTTTTTTGCTTAGAAAGGAGCCACACCAGAACAAGGCAAGTTGATACAGACTGAAGGCATGAACTTAAAAATTAGATCTAAGAAAAAAATAAAGGAATTATATCTACATTTGTGAAGAAAAGTTCCAATCAGAAGTACAGTTTGTTAGTGATCCCATAAAACTCTCCATCTTCACATTTTTCACATATTCTGCTAGACAGCAGGTTGCAAACAAAGGGAGATTTCCTCTCATGAGGCAAACCAGAAAAATGAACCAAAGGATAAAAGTTGAATTTGAATCAAAAGCCAGTAACCCCCAAAAGCAAAAGCATAAGTTTCCTTCAGACAACTATTTTCATTGCTCACCCTGTGGAAAATTACTCTATAATTAGAAAAAGAATGAACTGGGTTTTTACTATTTATGTAGTGATATGTATTTTCTTTTCTGATAAGAACATTTGAGAGACCTAGAAGGTTTTTGTCTTTATTAATAGATTTGCAGAGTAAAGCAGCCTGATCAACAACAAAAAAAAAGTATTATAAAACTAGGGGATTTTAAAACACTAAAAATATGCACAAAGCTGCAAAGCCAGTCCTTCTTGCAGAGTTTATACTCTAGCCAAAGCTTGAGGTGAGAGATTGAGACATCCATCAACACGACTCTAAGAGCACAATGCAAGCTATTCTTGAGGGCCAAAAAACTGAAAACAGATAATTTGCAATAAATGTCAGCTTGAAATAATTCGTATTATAGCAGTACCCAGAGAGTTTCTTACACTGTTGTGTAATATACTAATTGTGGGTATTTTCCATAGAGCTTAAATTTAAGGTCGTATATGTACCACACAGTAGATTGTCATTTTAGCAATATCAAGGGTGACTCTCAACAAGATTGTCTGGTTATAAACATCATTAGCCAAAGCATCTGCTGTTGGCCAGTGTCAGAGACAGGATATGAAAACTAAGAAGTTTTTGATTTTATACTGTAAGGCCAACAGGCTGCACAGCTATTAGTTTGGGTCTCTGCAGTAGCTTAATGATGCCAGCTCGAGTCAATCAATCCTCCTTTTGGGCTGTACGAGCTGGCCAGGCACAGCCAGAGCCACAGCGCTGCTCTGCTGGGATATCTCCCTGGAGTTCAAATCTCACTACCTTTAAGCAAATAGGCTGGGTGGAAGGGATCAGCCTGTGGAGGCTTATAAAGGTGTCTGCTTTCTCTTGTATGAAAGTTGGTAGAGAGCCTTTGTAGGAAATGGGGTACAAGCTCATTTGCTGGGTGACTGTGCCAAGGGCACTGCAAGGAAGAAGACATGGGGGAAGAGCAAGAGAAAGTATCAGTGTGTCTCCAAAGACTTTTGTCCACTTTAAATACACGAAAATCAGGTGAAACTAAGGATTCTTACCATGAAATAAAGGCTCTTTAAAACATTACAGGAGATTTAAATCAGTGAGTGCCATGAAATAACACCACCATGAATGTGAGTAGCGCTTACTGTCAGAAAAATGAACAACATCCAAAAGATGGGAGCACTACTGAAGGACCTTATCTGTGATCGCTGTGCACGGACACTGCATGAGGATGGGAGCGCTCGTCCCAGTGCAGCAGGGCAGAACCAAGAGCTCTGTGATGAGACTGAACAAAGGGGGTAAAAAACCCAGGCTGAAGAGACCAACTCACAAATCCAAATGACATGTGGCCCCAGCTGAGAAGGGCGTTCACGCAGCCAGTACTGCCAGAGGAGCGTGGGGCACCTCATATGGGACAAGGGAAACCGTGCCAATGAGCCACCAGAGCCGTCACATGTGCAGACGGGCACTGCCTTGTGACAGGTTTTCAGGAGAAATCAGCATACAGAGATGAAAGAAAACCGCTGTGTGTCTCCAAATGAAATATAAATAAGGCTGTGCAAATAAACTATAGCTCAGCCAGTTGTTCATGGGAGATGTGCTGGGATCTTCTGAGATGTTCTTCTGAAGGAAAATTAATAAATAGATAAAACCCTTCACCCAAGAGCAGTTGTAGGCTGGTACCTAGCAGAGTCCCTGGCACGGCACACTGAGCACCACAGTTTCAGCTGTACGTTGACCAGAACTGGGACCATTCCCCAGCACCCAGGCCAGATGCCATGGAGCAATTCACATCCCTACCACTAAATCCACTCTTCAAAATAAGGGGGCTGCATCCAAACCAGCTATTAGCACAGGATGAGGACTGCTCCCAAGTCCCAAATTTTGCCCAGGAATTGCTTACAAGGGTGAAAGTTGGTTCAGGCCAAAAACATGCCATAGACCTTTCCAAGAGCTTAACAGATGAGCTACAGATGGGACTGGGTACCAGTGCTCAGGCACTGCGTAATTCACTGCTATAAACACAGCTAGTGACTCTCAGCAGAAGTCTAATTCCTGACATGCACTGTGTAATTTACAGTTCATTTATACACTAAGGTGGATGCAAAGACCATATAAATCCATTAGGAGATGCTATATAGAGACTGAAACTGTTCCTCGGTAGTAACAACCAACTCTAGCTACTGTTATAAAACAGTGACAGTAGCAGAAAAATGTGAAGTAGCAAATTTAGGGTTAAAAAAAGCAAAAAATAATAAAAAAAAAAGACGTCTGTGTGACTTGAAGAGCTACTAACCAATAAATTTGACTTCTGGACTTGAGAAATTGGTAGAAACTGTAGCAAGAAATAGAAGCAGCAGACACTGCCCGACACGATAGCCTGAGGAGGAGTGTTCCTAGAAAACAGGGAAGTCACATCTCAACAAACTACCGAGTACTGCAAGGGTGATATACCTGAAGTAGTTTTCTTGGATTTCCAAAAAGATTTGAACAAGGTCCTTCCCAAAAACCCCTAATAAACTAAGGCTGGTGTTAAGGAAAAAGGGAGAGCTTTTATAAAGAAATGTTTTTAATGGTAGGAGAAGAAAAGGCAGAAATAATAAACAGATTTCATAGTGGAGGTTATGTTCCTGTAGAGAACTGTGCCTTTCAATGTACTCATAAATGGTATAGAAAAAGAGGCAGCTTACCACAAATGAAAGGAAGGAATTGTGAGGATATAACATAACTCAGTGATGGGGCAGTACAATGAAAGATGAGGTTCAACACTGAATAACCAGAGGATGTCAGGGAGACAAAAAGCTTACAGTCAGCAAGTAATGTTAAGCAATATAATGAGGCTGGTAAAAGACCCAGATAAGTTCTCTTCTTATTTCTACCATTCCTAGGGATACAGCAGAAGAAGGTAACAGTGGCAAAGCAGATCATAGCCATGCTCTCAAATCAACGACACTTTTCTGGGTAACTCTAAGAATACAGCTGGAAAATATAAAAGAGTTATAAATCTGGCAACATAACTAATTTTATTTTTAGACTGTTTTCAAAATACAAAGCTTAAAAACATCAGTGGTAATGGAAATTTCTTTATGAGACCCACCTCTGCCCTTATTCATTAGCTATGTCAGTGGCTAGAATAAAATCATTTTTCATGGTTTTATTCTATTAAATTGACCTAGGATAGCACGATTTTAATCTCTACTCTTCCCTGGTAACACCTATGACATATCACATGGTCTTATCTCCTTATCTGCCATTATGCTTTTGATTGTATATTTCCAGAGATCAGTTTCGTTTCCCCAGCCTCTGTTTCCAGCAGCAACCAACATTACTGTTCTTTCTGTAACATCTCTACAAGAAGGGAAGGATTTCATATTCACAGGAAACATGGCTTCCTAATGGAAAATGGTTTTCCCAGACACACTTAGGTAACCGAGGTGCAGCACTCCATCAGGCAAAATATGCTCTCTTCATTTTAAATGAGCTTCAGGCTAAGCAGATACACAAAAGTACTAAACATAGGATCCAAACACAGAACTTCAGTTCCTCTATTATTTCTGAATTCTGTTGAAATTCAGAACTTCATTGCCAGAAATTACATTGCTCACACGTTAACAGCAGAATTGCAGCAGTCCAAGTCCTGGATGATTTGCAGCTGGATCCCCTTGTTTTTACAAAGAGCTGCATCCTTGCACCCCTTGAACTTTACAGGCTTAAACTACATCTAAGAAACATGCTTAATGTAAAGACTGCAGAACCTGGCAGAGATGTAAAATGCCACCTGCAGCATTTACCCAATTTATTTGCTTTAATCCCATATTACTTGGTGCAAGGAGAGATGCATTAGTTATCCAAGATTCATTCTGGTGTCAGAAAACACAGGAGTGTACACAAGTCACACTAGAGTTGGAAAAAAAGAACATTTTTCCATTAGCAAATCTGAAAACAAGTGCATCTTTTGTTTTCTGTTGGAACGGGATCCAGATCGGACTAGTTTATGTTACATTCCCGGAGGGAGCACACTGTTGCAGCATGTCATATATCTGATCTAGGCATGAACCCATGAAAACTAACACTTGCCACAGGTGTTATAAATTCATCGTTTTCTGTGTTCCAAGGGGTTTTTTTTTTTTAGTTTGCTGATAAATATTATCTGACAATGGCTGAAATCTAAAATCCTCCTCTTGTAGAGGAATGACACCAAGAGTGGCTACATGAGCCCCAGCAACGTGAAGACCTCCTCTGCTCCAGAACTAAGTGCCATGCCTGGCTGGCTCCTGTCCTGGTGGTTGACCAGGCTGCCAAGCAGCGCTAATTGGCATTTTGGGGTTTGTCCTGCAAGAACTCTGCACTAAGACCATTCAGCACAGAAGTACTGCCCCAGCAACCACCCTATCTAGTCCGCATTGAAACCATTCCACACAAGCTGAGGGACACTTTAATCAGGATTCACTTCCAGAGCAATCCAGTTAGCTCAGTTAAGTCTTCAGCATCCCAAGGAAAACAAACTGTCAGTAGGAGAGCAATCCTGCAAGCTGGGAAAAGAACCATCTTCCCACAGTCTGCCCCTCCAAAATAACTGATCTAGGATTACAAAACGCCTCTGCGTGTAGCAGCAAGACATGAGATGTGTGTCAAGCACAAGAAAAATCATCATCAAGATTTGACATGACAGATAAACATAGGAGGCATTAACAATAGCCAGTTTTTTCATAGCCTACTTAGATCCCTTGGATAAGAACAGGCACACGATTAACCAAAAATTCTAGCCAATAGCTGATGTTATTTCAGCATTTTTCAAATGCTTCAACTAGAACCTTGTCAAAATAAATGGTGGATTTGTGCTGTATGTGCTTATATGGCAAGGTTGATCCATGCTGATACTATTACAGTGTTGTAAAGCATAAAATCTAGTTAATGGTTTCTGCCAAACCATGAATCAGTTGCAAAATAATGACCTGAAGTATGTTCTTTTTTCCATTCTCTAATATTTCTTCACAGCGCAACCCAAACAATTGCTCATAATTAAACTGATTGGAGGAGCAGACACTGGCAGGAAATACACTGCTGGCACTGGTCCAAAAGCGCTTCATTGTACTGAATTTAGAACAATTACATCAGTTCCTTTCATTTTGCAGAAAAAGAGGAGGGGAGCTGCTTTTTTATCTTTTGCTCTCTATGAGCAAAATCAATGTTTATCAAATCTCCTGAAGCATATTCATGTATTTTTAATGAACAGTGTAAGTGCATCCCTGGGTACCCTGATGCCTTTGCCCATCCTGTTTCACCTTCTTTATGGAAGCTTTGTGTTATTAGTCATGATGCATCAGGGGTTTTTTTAGGAAAGCCTGAGTAGATTAGCTTTTAAAAATGGAAGGACAGAAAATGAAACATATTATACAGCAAGCAAGGAAAGGCACAGAGTGAAACTGGAGCCCACATTTAAAATTACATGACTTGTGACTTCTTCCCCATCTATGGAGCAAGAGTCATGCATACATGTAGAATAACATCCCACAGCACTGTAGGGAAGCTAAAGCCAAATTTTGCTCTTGAGCGGACATGTCCAGTTCAAACAAAATTCAAACAGAGACCAAAGGGTATGCTGGTATATATAGAAACAAATAGTCAAAAGAACACTGCATAAAACCATGAAACTGTCCCTTCCCTTTCACAGCAGTTTTGTACCCCAGACTAGTCTTAATTCCCATTACTCCAAAAACTTTCCTTTCCTATGCAAATTTAAAAACATTTAACTCTATTTGAGTACCTACAGCTCACAGCTCTGTACATAGACAGAAGTCACATTTAGGAGGTGATCAATATTGCGTGGAGCCTTGTTTTCAGCCCCCATGACTACCTTGACAGAGCACGTGAGGATTTGTCTTCATTCTGCAGTGCCTGGTCTACTGGGCAGCTCATAGAGTAAGAGGATGGGGTGGCCCAGCAGTGGTTTCTTGCTCCCAGCAGAACATGAGCAACTTTGGGCTTGTACAGAGGCCAGTCTCAATCTGGCAGTCAGTTAGTTACTCATGCATTCAATTAAAGTGCTTTTTCTCTCACACATGCCCAGAGATGTAGCACTTCCCATGAGTGGCTGTGAATAGATCTTTGAAGAGGTTCTCACAGAATGAATGTACCTCTGTTTCCCCAAAGTGCTGAATTGAGGGCAAACTTGGTTCAGAAATATAATCTATATTAGTATATTTATAACAAGCAAGATCTGTGCATTCATATCTCATTCATTACCCATGCAGACTTTGAAACAAAATAAGAGTGTTTTTGGGGGAAAGAAAAAAAAAGAAAAAAAGAACTTGTGAATAGAGCACTGTGTAAGGAATGAGAAAGATATGACTTGCAGCTTGCCTTCAGCAAATCACTTTGTTTCTTTGCCCTTCTCTTTCATGGTCCTAAGTCTTGTCTACCTGTACTGAGAGCTTCCCAGGAGCCACAGCTATGGCTGATGCTTCTAGATTCAGTAGTACTATAAATATGAAATATCATTAAAAATATGATTTTGTATGTTCTAAAGATGAGGGTATAACTCACAGAATCAGAGAACTGTGGAGGTTGGTAGGGACCTCTGGAGATCCTTTAGTCCAAGCCCCTTGCTCAGAGGATGGTCAGCTAGAGCATGCCACTCAGCACTATGTTCAGTCAGGTTTTTAATGTCTCCAAGGATGTCAATTCCACAGCTTGTCTAGGCAACCTGTTCCAGCATGCAATCACCTTCACAGCAGAAAGTCTCTTCTAAGTATTCTTCCTGTATTTCAGCTTGTGCCCACTGCCTTTTGTCCTTTCACAGGATACTACTGAGAAGAGTCTACCTCCATCTTCTTTACTCCCATCTCTCCCCCAATCAGATAAACTCTCTATGTAAAATGCTCCAGTCCCGTCATCATTGTGGCTCTTTGCTGGGCTCCCTTCAGTATGTCCATGTCTTGCACTGGGGAGCCCAGAACTGGACACAGCACCCCAGATGTGGTCTCACCAGGGCTGAGCAGAGCAGAAGGATCCCTGCTGGCAATGCTTTTGCTAATGCATCCCGGAATATGTTGGTCGCCTTTGCTGCCTTTGCCGCAAGGGCACGCTGATGGCTCATCATCAACTTGGTGTCCACAAGGAGCCCCAGGGCCTTTTCTGCAAAGCTGGTTTCCAGCTGGTCAACCCCAGCCTGTCCTGGTGCTTGGGATTATTCCTCCCCAGGTGCAGGACTTTGTACTGCCCTTTGGTGAACATCATGAGGTTCCTGCCTGCCATTTCTCCAGCCTGTTGAGATCCCTCTCAGTGGCAGCACAACCCTCTGGTGTATCAGCCACTCCTTCCAGTTTTTTATCATCTACGGAGCAAGTTCCAGACCCAAAAAAGTGATGTGGATTATAACAGGAACAGAAGCACATTTTGACCTATCTTCCTAGGGCATTCTGGTTGTATGGTTTGCACAGCCCCAAAGCTGCTGAGGCCTCTTAGACTTTTAAGATCACCATCAGCTCACCCGTCAGAGACACGGTGGGGCCACTGTGCAGAAAGGCCATTTGTCTTGTTAGTGCTGCATCATGCCATTCTCAGTCATGAGAATAAATCAATTACATGGAAAAATGAAGGAGAAATAACAGCTGCTTATTACACAAGTGCAGCAGCTCTGAGATACAAGTAAAACATCAGCATTTTTAATTGGATTTTTTCATTTTGGAACAATCTCCTTTTGTAGTTTATCCTTCTGCCTAACAAGGAGGGTGCCTAATTTCTATTTATAACTTTTCTGGGAAAGATTCAATGTTTTGATTTTATTAGAACATTATTAAAACAGAAACATTCCAGAGACCCAAACTGAAAGATAAATTCATATTCATGTTTGTGTTACCCTTGAGCCTGTGTTCCCTAGCAAAACCAGTTGATGGACAGTGTAGTGTAACTACTTGACTTGTACATTTGTATCTAGCACATCCAATGTCTTCTCTACCAGATAATCCTCTATGAGTAAACACTGACATTTAACTATTTTTAAAATTAATCATAATTTAAATTTCCAGATAACCCAGGATGTCTTTTCAGACAAGAAGAATTAAAGTTAGATTCCTAAGCAGACATAATTAAATAATGATGTGCAGGAAAGAGGAATATTCTTTTCAGGTTGAGGACTTGATGAAGATTACCATGTGCCAAACCAGTTTCCTGATTTGCCAGCAAATTTCCTGAATATTCCCAGCCAAATTGTTTAATCTGCTGCTCCATTTCCTATCTGCATAGGTGGCGTATTCCTGCTTTCCTTTTCTGCTCTTTAGCAGTTGTAAAATGGTAAGCACAGAGCAGCACTCTGCAGACATTAGAGATACTAGAATAAGGGACCAGCAGTGCCACAGTTATCACAAGTTCATATTTAGGACACTTCCTACAAGGACTGATCACTTCTACCCTGTAGGCAGTTTTGGTACATGCTACCTCTAGAAACAAGATGCATTTGAGCATTTGCTCTTTAGGCCACATTGATCAGAGCAATTCTAACTTTACCAAGAGGTGTTTTTCTGCTTTCTCATCTCATCTGATTTTTAATATTAAACATCTCTTTTGAGCAAAACTTAGATAACACATTATCTCTAACATCAGAGAAAGTTTGGAAGTACACAGAATAGTTACCCCGTTCTAAATCAACCACCTATTGGCCTCAGAAAAAAAGAAAAAAAAAAAAAAAGTGTTTCAGTACGTTTTGAATTCCATTCTCCAGGTGAACTTTGTGATATGCTAGGAAGAGATATGTATGAACAGGAAAAAATACCCTAAGGCAAACCACTGAAAATTAAAGTTAGACCTGCATTTATCTGAGATTTTTCAAGTACTTGCATATATTGACTTTTGCATTCTCACATTGCACTTTATTTCTCAGTTTCATTCATCATGGGAAACAGAAGTACCAAATAGTCATTACAATTTTTCCACCCAGAACCATGAAATCCAAGAACAAGAAAACCAACCCCCTATGAGCAAGAAATGCCATCTCTATTTTGCCAACTCTGACGGTCATCTCTGTCAATACAGCCTTCAGTTTAGTGAGGGAGGAAAAGTGCTGGCAGAGTGCCGTAACCACTTCACCAGACCAGACAACAAAGAGTTAGAGATTTGAGAGGAGAGTCACCATCAGAAGTGCTGAAAACAGAATGTGTTTTGTTATATTAATGCTTATTGGAATCATAGCATCACCAAAGCATTTATGAGGCAAACCAAGACTAGCCAGGAAAATATCACATATGGTATTTTTCATATTTCCAGTAATTTGACTTTCTTTTTTTTTTTTTTAACTATAGAATGATCACCAAGACAAGTACTTTATACTGGTGTCTTTCAGAACTGTGTCAAGAAATACCAGCTCAAGAAATGTCCCAATATCATCCAGCCTGAAACGCTGGCTTGCTTCTTTACACCATTTTGCAAAGTCCCTCTGACTAAAGACTCCCTCGATGTTTTACCAGCTTGAAGAAGCACCGTTCATCTTCTGCTTTACTGCCAGAACAGAGCCCTGCCAAAGAATAGCTATTGCAAGAGACAACATTAAATCTGAGACTCCTTGTTTTCTTTTGGACGGTCTTCCCTCCTTAAAGACTAACTGAAGAAAAACCTTGACAAAAACCACAGCTAGACACTGACTTAAAAAAAAAATGTAAATGTAACTTGATTTTTAGCCATCTTTCTCCAGGCTTGATCAAGTCAATCCCAAACTCACCTCCCACCCACCCACCCACCCACATGCTTGGAGCCAAGAAAACAGCTTTGTGCTGCAGGACTTGCTGCTCATACTTTAACTGGCAAGTTCTGACAGTTATTTCTACTTCAGTTCCACACTTGTTTCAGACTTTAATTAGGAACTATGCTTTAATTTGCCTTTTCTTTTTTTTTTTTTTTTTTGCCATCCATCTCAGTGGCATTTAATCACTGTGATATAGCATCTTTGAGCAGGACACAAACTAGGACAAAATCTTTTGTCTACAGGCACATGGATTTCAGCCTAATTTCTGCTATTCTAAGAGGTATGAATAAATTATGCTATTATTTTCTCTGACACACATTGTTAACTAGATCTCTCCAGCGATAGACACAGCTGGTGCTCCAGTCTGAGACTACACATGTGAGTTTACACAGTACAATTTATGGCAAAATGTTTCCTTGCAAGCTAATATCACAACAAAATTATGTCTTCTCCTGTTGGATTTTAATCCAACTGATTATATCTCTACCTTCCAAACCATGTATATACATCCTTGTGTTGGACTGCAAATGACCTCAGTCTGGTAAGCTTGTACACAGGCACTTAACTGCAAAAAAATACCACCAACCCCCAAAGTACAACTCTGCAAATAACTGCCTAAAATATTGCCCATCCAACAGGTGCTTCTAAATGTTTTCAGTACTTTAACAATTATACCCTACATAATTGCTGCACAATTACGTATTTTTTCAGAGATTTTTGTTGTTGGTTTTTTTTTTTTTAATGGTCAAATGACATCACTGTGCCTGAACTCAAACTCCATCAACGTCATTTGAGTACTCATTTGAAAATATTTTCTTTTATTTATCTAGAGTTGGAGACCATATCTTATACCCTAGAGTTTAATAACATAGCATTCAGGGCCAGAGTCTGACTACTAATATATAAAGACAAAATATGAAAAGACATTCCTGTATACATCAGGCCATACATCTAAAACAAGGAAAAGATTCCTTAATCTCTGCCATTTTGACTGAAAATCCCCCTTTTTAGTTTGCATTGCTATTTAGGAAATTCCTGACTAATTGTCTACTTCTACTAGTGTTTCACTAGACAAGAATAATATAAACCAGAGAAAAAGTTAGGAAAACAAAGGAATGGGTCTGCATTATCTGCCTGTCTTTTCTGCCAAAACTAGTTGAACTCAAATCAAAGTTAACAAAAACCACAGGAAACAGTTCTGCCCCTTCCAACACAATGGCATTTTCTACAAAAAGATAAATTTTAGAGGAATTAATTCTAAATTTCAGCCATTGTCTAAGAAAAAAGGAAAAAAGTATCAGAATCTACTACCTTCCTTTAGGAGGAGAAATGAATATATCTTCTACAGCCCTTCCAACACAAAAATCATGAAGCTTTGTGTATAAAGAACCATGACCAAGCTGGAAATCTCTACCACACACACAGTCCTGCCCTTGAGGGAAGGTTAGAAAAGAACAAACTATAAACTTATAGGTCTGAGTCCCACTACTCAGTTACTCCTACGAGGTACTTGCGTGCTGTGGCAAGTAGCATAAATCCTGGTCCACCTCTCTTGACCCTCAGGACATGCAAGGTGATGGCATGGTCCCACTTTCACCTCCTGTGCCATATTTGGAGCTATGGATTCAGTACACATTTACATGTGTGCACCTTCAGCAAAGGAGATCAGGTTTCCCAAATTTCCACATGCCACTCTTTCAGCATGCCCCTGCAGAGGACATGAAGAAAAGATGCTCAGATTCCTGCCAAAGAGGAAAAGTGGTAACAGGTGATGTTGTTACTGATAACTATTCCTGACTAAGGAATAGTTATTGATAACTATTTCTGACTAAGAACGGCAACTATTCAGTTGCAGACTTTGGAAATTACTGGGGTAATTCTTACTCTACACATAGTCATCACTTTGTGATGCAGCAACTAACCGAAAGAAGCAGCCAGCCCTGAGCCCAGTGAAGCCACTTGGTAGTAGAAAGAGGGCCAACATGTGCAGAACCTTCCCAGCACCAGCATGGTCTGGCCGGGTGAAATAAGGCCTCTCACTGCTGGGGGTGAGTGTGCCCAGCTATCACAGAAGTCTTTTCTTGTGAAACCAAGCAGCTGCCTGCCACCCACCCCAGCCACCAGCTCTGCCCATAGACAGACCGCTGCACGCATTTCATTACCCTCTGCCACTGAGAGGGCAGTGTTTCCTGCTGTGCTGACCTGAAGGCATTGCTCCTGCAATGGGGAGAGAGTTTGGTGGCTGTAGCCTAATGTTCCTGTAGCTGTTACAGCCTAACAGAGGATTTGGGCTCGTACTGACCACGGTTATTTTACTGCGTGAGATCACAGCAACATTTTTGGAGAGTCATACACACATCGCTGGAAATAGAGTGGGAGCTCAGAGGGGAGGAGGAGCTGTCTTGCGTGGAAAGCTTTACAGCCACCAAATACTAAGCGCTCATTCAGGGGCTGAAGTTTCCATTAGTAATTAAGAAGAGCTTTTCCATTAACGAGAGCTACATTAAAATTCTTTTGCATCATTGAGAACAAAGCCCTCCTCAAAAATCTGGAAAGATTTTATAAGTCCTCCTAAGATGGGGATAAAAAAATACTAAAAAAACCACCCTGAATTGGAGTGGGGGTGTAACAGATTATTAAAGATTATTTCTTCACTATTTCATCTCCCAGGTAAATGCAGCATGTGTATAAAAAAGAAATCACATGGAGAAGCCTGTGTTGGCTAAGTGATCACATCAGTGGACTTATGAAGGTTTTCCAGTGTCTGAAAACGCTGTGGTCAGTCTAACGATCTTCCCAAGCATTGGCAGAAATAATGAGGCACCACCTCCCGACAGGCCGTTTCTCTCCAGCTGCTGCCAGGTCTCCCAGGCGAGGAGGCAGCTGTGCCTGCGCAGGGACCATAACCAGGAGGTTCAGCCCGAGTTCAGGAGCTGCAGCTCACACACCCTCCTTGCCATCTGGCCACAGAAAAACATCACTTCGGCTTTTGTTACAGAGCCACGCATACGGGCTGGAAAATTCAGTTTGCTGATTTCAATAGGAGATGTTGCAGAGCTGCTGTACATTTCAGAACAACTGTACCAAGTATTTGCAAATGCATGGTGCAAGGAAAAAGCAATAACAATGAGCAGAAACAGCGTTTACTGCTAGCATTTTGCCTTCTTTTTGAAAAAGGTGTTAGGCTTGCCTAATTTATTTGTGGTTTGTTTACTGCATCTCATTGTATTTTTACAGAACAAATTAAATTTGCTTTAAAATTAATGTCTGTTTTGCCCTTGAGTTCCAACATAATAAACTGTGCTCTGGACTCATTTCTGACTGAATGGACAGCTATTCAAAGAAATAGTTTTTAGTAAATATTCATCACACCCAGAACTTCACACTTAATTATTTTTATTTTTCTTCATTTCAGAAAGAGCTATTTATGCATTGCCGCAGTCAATTGTGCTTATTTAGAATGCAAATAAAGAAAAAACCCTAAGCAACCACACCAAAGTAATGAATAGATGATATCTTTTGGGAAAACCCCCTTCTGTTATCTTCCTCTGATCCATAGGACACATGAAAGGAAGAGAAACATGTCAATGTGGTATCCTTTTCAATCACTTAAGTTTTTAAATGGTCTGGGTCTTGAGGATGTGCATGGCCTGCCAGTGTCCCATGAAAGATGCATTTGTTTACACTGATGCCAGTGGATCCCAGTAAGATGAATGATTGGAGAAGCCAAAGGAAACAGGATTTGCAGGTGCTTTGCAAAGGTGTATGTGACTGGGAGCAACACAGAGGGGAACACAGTTGCTTGTACCTGGGTTTGCTGCTGAAGGATCCCATGAATGCTCAAAAGGTCCTAAAGTCTTTGAGAGCAATAATGTGACTGGATTCTCTACCCATCTTACATGGTTGGCATTTCCTGAATGTAACTAGAAATGGTGCTAAATTATATGATGGTCCATGATTTGCATATCCCTAAAATGCACCAAAAGGGTGTGTTAGTGATAAAGTCAGCAGCAGCAGAACTTCCAAACCATTCATGAAAATCCCATCCCATGTTACCCTTAGCTAGAAATAAACTCATTAATTTGGGGTGGGATTCATTCTACTTAAATTAGCCATCTAAATGTTAGTTGGCTAGGGCTGAGCTAGTCACTGCGGGATCCTCAGCATCAGTGGAAAGCAATGCACACCTCCCCAGAGGCTCGATGAATCACAGAAATGCAGTGATGCTTTTTTCCAGAGCACCCTTCCAACAACGTGCACTTCAGGAACTTCTGAGCCAGTGTTTGCAGCTTTGTGTTAAAACCTGTCAAGAGCTCCACTGCAGTCCTCTTTCTTCTGTTAAAACTGACCACCTTCTCCTACACTGTCTTTTCCAGCTTTTACCATGATATTTAACCTCATTAAGACCTTTCTTTTGATCCCATAAGTGCTTTCTTCTTTGAAAATTTGTGGTGAAAGACCTTGCTGAATTTTTTTTGAAAGCCATGTGGTCTATCTCAACCTTTGCCCCCACTAACTGATCCTTTCAAGACCTTCCAGGCAGCTTGTAAGGCATAACTTCGCTCCAGAAGCTAAGCCAACTCTTCCATAGTGTATTTATTCAGGTTTCAACTAATGAATCATTTATTATTATTTCTATCACTTTTTCAAGTCCAAACTGATCAGCAGTTTCCCAGAGTTTAGTACCTTTTAAGAAAAAGCTTGCATTATATGTTAGACACTTTTCAGTCCCCTCATGTTCACATGAGATGAGAGGACTCCAGGTAGCAGCTCAGCTACTTCACCCTTCAGTTGCTGTAGTAGCCTTTGGTGCACACTACCTACTCCTGATTACCTTGTTTTGTTGATTTGGTCTATAAAGCTTCAAATCAGTGTGGCTAGATCAAAGCTACACCCTCTCTTCTGATTAGCAAATGTGGAGTTGCTCAACATTTGCAGTATTTACAAGCCTATTTTTTTCATCCTCATTTGAACTGTCTTGTTTCCTGTCTTATACTTTGATCACAGGCTTTTAAATATAGAGATATTTCTTTATCGTATGAACTCACTGCCTTTAAAAATAGTCCAGACAGTGCAAACTCTGCCACAGGTCCCTAGGTCTCCATTGTTCTGCCAATAAGAGAGGACTTGGAAGAGCTATGATCAAGCCCCAGAATGAGGGGAAAAAAATTAATGGTGGTGGATATTTTTCTAAATGTTGGAAAGACCATCGTGACCCCCACAAAAAGCTCCAAGTCAGCTCTTCCTGTCAGGACAGAGCTATCATCACTCTGGCTGCCTCCTCCCCAAGGAACAAAAACCATTGTAGATGTTGACAGGGCCTGATTTATGGTTTGGGGTTCTTACTCATATTCAATCATCCAAGTGCTAAGAACACATCTATTAACTTTCTCGTACGTACTCATCCAGGATGCCAGCTAAGTTACGCAATTCACCTTCATCATTCTGTCCTTCAACTTTCATATACAGAAATGTAGCTTGAGCACCCGGAGCTGCAATTCAGACTATTTGAACAATTTCAGCTCAGAACTACTACTTAATTATGAAATGACCACCGCCAAGACTCTTTTAGCTTCAGGTTAGACACCACTTCATTTGCAACAGCCAAGCTCTGAGCAAGTCTTAACAGGACTTCAATTTGCATAAAAAATACAACAGTATCAGCCACCAAGCATTTTCATGCAATTTACATGTAATTTAATCTGCTGCTGCCTCATCCATTATTTCTGAAGAGCTCCCTTTTCCTCTGCAATGTTCTTCTTTTTCTACAGAGATGAGTAACCTACCTGCATTTAACCTGCCAAAAAAGCCAGCAACCAAGGCAACCATCTCTCCCACCTCCGTGTCTGCAAACACGTTATTCAAATTCAGCAGAGAGAACAATTTTCATTAGGAAAGCACCTTTGTTCTACAAAATTCCACTCACCTCATGTGAAGATACAAACCTCCTAACATCACCACTCCCTACTATGGCCCATAGAGCAAACATCTAGTTAAATATCACTAGCCTAGGATGAGCTCAGATGCTACCATACAGCCTAAGAACTGGAAACACCTGGAAGCTCTTAAAGCAGCTGTACTGGAGATGCAGCAAACCAGATAATGCTTCTTTTCCATCCCTGTGGTTATTTACAGAGTATTACAGAGATGTGTCCTCTTGACACATACTGTGACCAACACACATAAGCACTATGTTCCCTCTCTCACATGCAAAGTGTGGGGTGTAGATAGTCTTGCCAGTCCTAAGGCAGACACCAGCAGAGGCAGCTACAGGTTCAAATGTTCCTGCTGACATTGGTATGGCATAGCTGCTTGCACCAGAGTTTATTTTTATGAAATGCATTAATTTTTTAATTAAGATTGCATATAACCTCATCCCTACACTTTTGGGAAGAGATGTGCTGCAGGCAAAGCCTGAATTGCTGTCATCCATTACATTAGCATGTAATTAAGAGGCTCACAATATACCTGAACTTAAGCAGCTGAGGATGCCTAGCCACAAGGCACCACTAGCTCTTCTAATGGTGTATTTTTTACTTACAGATTTCATCTGCAGATTTCAGAAAATTCTGTGGACACTTTCCCATTTTGAAGGCAGCAAAACAGAAATGCAGAAAGCTGAAAATGACTGAAAAAGTAAAGGAGCCTAGAACTGAGCCAGCTTTTCCAAGTGCTAAATATATATTATTCACTAAACAATATGGTTCTCATAGCCATAGGCTTTCCAACCCTTCTTCCCTCCCCATTACTCCTGCTCCTTCACTGCACAGGAGAGTCACAGAATATGCGGGTGTAAGAGTCTAGGCCACACTAAAATGTTGACTCTACTTATGGTCATCCAGCAGGTTGGGAGAATTTATGACCAACTGTTGTTAGATGGAGGATAATGAAAGGGGGAAAATGCATCTCTGATGATGAGGTTATGTAAAAACTCATGTGACAGAAGAAGGTGGGGATGTGGCTTTAAGGCTGATCTTTCCTCTCTCACTTATGCAGGTACCAAAGAAAAAATATTTCTGAATTACAGTAAGATGGAAATTGAATACCACTTCTTTCTTTACAAAAATAGTTCACTAAAACTGAGCTACCTGTCACTTACTGGTAAGTCCACAATATGCCTTTTTCATCAAATTCATCCTTGGGTCACAAGAAGTGCAGAGAATTCGATGTTTATTTTCAGACTTCTGTCAGTCTAATTTTTGTAATGCAGGGAACAGAATTTTGGGAAGTCTCTTAGTTTGGGGAATTCTTAGTATCAGTCTAAAGCAGATAAGTAATTTTTGGAAGAAGGTAAACATTTGGAGACAGATTTGGGCTTTTTAACAGAATTCCTAGTCCTATTTAATTTACTGCTAATTGGGTTTCCAATACTGGACGATTCTCTCAAGCCCATAAACGAGCTTCCCCACTGTGCCAGACTCATCCTACCCTGTTTTGCAGTAGCCAACAAGCCACAGAAATCCACTGAGTCCTTGGGTTCTTTCAGTTGATACTGGGTTTCTCAAGAGGCTGGTCACAGCTCTAATATTTCTGTAAAGTTACAATGTAGCAACATGAAAATTCCATAAAGCTGTGTAATTAATGAAACATTATAAATACATTTAAGCTAAGACCACGGTATACATACAAGGTGCTTCATGTAGGTATCAATACTACCTCATGTGGGGTGAGCTGCTCCATCCATTTGGGGTACAAGGAACTGAACTATGTACCTATATGTGCAAAGGAGTTACTCAGATTTGCCATACCTACGTCCTTCAACATCAGTCCATAGTTATAAAATGCACCATGGATGTCACATTGAGCACCATCTCCTCCTACAGCCAAGTTATCAGTGCAATTGTCTAAATTCTACCCTTTCCTTTCTCCTGCTGACAAGTAGAGATGCTTCAGTGACCGTCTGTAAACGCGAACTATTTCTCTGCCCAAGGGTTGTGGTGGGGTTCCAAAAAGCACTGAAGTCATCCTAATGTAATTTAATGTTCTAGGAAAGCCATCACTGGACGAATAACAGCAACAGGAGAGGTGAAACACGGCAAGATAAAGCACCGCAGCACAGACTGATGCTTTAGTATTCAGTCAATGCGCATGCAGATTCCTAAATGAGCTGCAGTAGGACTGGTTACTGCCTGCTTTCCACAAACACTCATACAACTCTGTGTTGGAGAAAATCCTGATGAAAGTGGATTTGATTGATTGAATTATCCTTGGAGAACTATTTTGTTTTTCTGTTTCTTACAAACTGATTGCGTGAGTCAACTTGTGAGTCTGCAGGAAGCCCTTGTAACAACTCAAAAAACATTGTCTTACCAATACTGCAAATGAGCATGTTAGCAGTGAATGCAGGTATCATTCACTCAGCTGAGCTTCTGCTTCATTTTCAACATGCTAAGGGACCAACCATAAACCAGTCTTCCCCTAAAATTCCTCTACTAAAGGTACAGCATTTTCTGGTTTTGAACAGAATCACAGAATCATTCAGGTTGGAGAAGACCCTTGGGATCATCGAGTCCAACCATCAGCCCTCCACCATATCCCCCAACATCTCATCTAAGTCAAGGTTTAGACTATTTGGTCTGCCATGTTGACCAAATTCTACCCAAGTCTTTCTATTATTATCAAAGAGCATTTTGAATTTCTAGGGACTCTGTCACTACTTAATACAGCATCTACCCAGCCATTCTACAGCACTCCCTTTTTCCACTGAAAATGAACTATTATTAATCTTTTTAAAGAATCCATGAAAGGCAAAAATATTTCAGTGACGAAAAGAGCAATGGAATTACTCTTTATGTCTTTCATACATGGTATATAAATGTCAGTTTAATATGGAGAAAATAATTGTCGACACACAATAATTACATAAAATTTCAGATGGTCTGATATGCACAATTTAGTGTTTTATTAAACAAAACACAGCAGCTAACCAAAATCTGATCGCTGATAATGGGAAATTACATTAAAGCCTATGTTCCTATGGTAATTATTGGTCATCTGAAATTATATATGCCCTAAAACATAACGCAGAAAATTATCTTCCTGTAAAATAAGAAATACAATAGAAATAAAGTTAAGGGACATGTTTATTTTGGAGCTTTCTGCAAGCAAAATTGCTTTGATACAAAATGAGTTCAATGATACAGTGCTACCATCCACTCAAGCAAAAGAAAACCTCACATTTACATGAATGCACTTTATATTGATATTCTTACAGAATAGTAGTTCAGATATCCAGAATGTGTCTGGCCTCATTGAAAGCAATGGCACAGAAATGCTGCAAGGTATCGGAGTATCATAGTACTGGCGAGTGCTTAATTAACTCTGTGAGTTCTCTGAGAGATGCTGTATAAATAAGGGTACTGTGAATGTGGGTTTGTATTCCTTAGTAGTTTTGACGTACATCCTTTAGTGTTTGTTTACTTAGCTCAAAATGTGTAATTGTGTCTTTTGGCTTTTTAGTATTCTCTTTTTCTTTTTTAAAGAAAAATCATGAGGTATCCTTTACTGTTAACTAATGACATAGTGATAGGCCTATTTTATTGAGGTTGCGGAGACTTACTGTACATTCAGTACACTGTACATTCGGCAATTATTTTTAGTGTACTTTCTACACATTACTGTGTACAACTGTTAGTTTACATTAAAACTCTTCCCCCTTCTCACAGGATATGGCATAAACAAAAACAAATCTGACAAAAATTATACACATAAAATAAGAAGACAAATACACAAATAAGGCCATCTGCAGAATTAAAAATCCACCTCTTGCGATATTTCACAATAATTTCTACATAATATTTTACATCTTACGAACTTAAATACTTAATGTAAAAGGAAAAGACCTTTACAGAGCCAATCATATTATCTCTTCAAGGACTTGTCTAATTTGCTGGCTAGTGGCCTTCTCTGGGGAGTTGGAATTTTAGAAGGCTTTGCTGATCCAGGCCGAGAACCTGCTCGGGGTGTTGGTCTGCTTGTAGCAGGAACAGTCTCTGACATATCTGAGCACACAGACTGGATTTCTGAAATGTCAAAGTCAGATGCGTCACTGCCTCGGCGACTACTTGACCTGCTGCCAGCCTTGCTTCCTGCTCGGCTTCCAGGTCTGCTTGGAGTTCTTCTGGTTTCTAGAAAGAGAGAAGATAGACATCAGTATTAGAGGTAAGGATGGAAAAGGTGTGCGGGTCTTTCCTAGGTCTTTGGCAACCCCGAATATTCTTCATTGCCTGAACTAAACTTTAGACCTCTGCCAGGCAAGTTAGATGATGCCCTATCTCCCACTGAAGAGAAAGAAATGTGAGATCAAATACGAGACATAGTTAATTTGTCACTAGCACATCTCATTAAAAATGTATTAATTCTGGCCACTTTTCTTTACTTACTAGACATCCACTGTATATTCACTCAACAGCCAAAGCCTTTCTTTCCCCTGCCATTTTCTCAGCTATGAATTGAAAGAATTCAGTATCTGGCCTCTTCATGCATTCAAGATTTCTCAATATATGTATGTACCTTGGAGATGCAGATGAGTATCTCAATTTTTAAAAAAAATCAAACCTGTACAGTTGAAAGCTGCAAGTAAACAAGGGCATTCTCCCAAACAAAGGGCTGAGTAAATGAGCTCACAGCAAGCCCACTAAAGTGAAAGCCTGCCCAGACAATGTGCCATGAAGAAAAAAAACATAACAAATACTCTTAAACACAAAGCCATTAATGTGGGTTTTCATAATTTTTCCAATTACTCATGGAATATTTTTGATCTTGACAAATGTGGTTCCCTGTGTGCGTGAAGAACACCAAGTTGAAACTGAAATCTTAGATGCCTCATTTTTCAAACCAGCTGTAACTTAAAAGACATGAACTCTTCAAACAGGATTTTCTAGTACTGCTCAGTATGCTCTGCAGAGCATAAGAGGGAAAGCCAGCAGAGCTATCTTCTGTTCTAACCATTTAGCCCTCTCCCTTATAGAGAGCCGCTCTGAGGATCCTGGAAGAGCACAGCTTCACTGCTTTCTATTTTCATATACTGTGTTAAAAATCTGTATGGGATATTCCATCTACAGCTGCTCCCTGCAGTTCTTCTTTCAAAAGAAATGGACAAGTCATGATTAAGTGACCCCTTTGCTCCATCGCAGTTGAGCATAACTTCAATATTGTGAAGAACTGAACCCTTTTTTAAGTAAATGCTTCTTCCCTAGTTCCTTAGGCAGATACATTGGACATACCATTGTCAAGAAGGCTGTAGTCATGGATTTGCACATCCAGAGCTGAACGTCCCTGCTGTGCAACCACGAGAACGGAGGGCCATTATCCTGATAATGTTGCACCCTTGGCAATACTAATGTGGAGACAGTAGGACTTTCACTCCTTCCCACTCTTCCAAGATCTTCTCCAAACCCTAACATGACCCTAAGTATTCAGGTGGAAACCAAAGCAAGTGGTAGATCAAGCTCTGAAGTCAAGACACTCACCTGCAAACTGAGCTCTAACTCTGGTAGCTGCTGTTGACAGGATGCCGCTGTCTTCTCCAGAGTGGAAACCCTTCCCTGATAGATATCCTGGCAGTCTGAGTTTACTTCCTTGAATTGGTGTTCCCTAAGCAAAAAAAAAAAAAAAACACAACAAAAAAAAACAAACCAGTTTTTTTCAACTGTCACTTCTGAAGATAAGGTCTGGTATTAGGTAGTACATTGCTTAAAATATGATCATCATAACAACATTCACTGTGAATCTGAAATACTGGTTTCAGTCACTATGGGCATTTTTCATGATGTGAAGTTTTGAATATTCCTTTAGCAGTTAGTATTTGAAGTAGTCCAAATGTAAAACAACAACAAAAATGTCATTTTAACAGTCTGCTTGACATAAACATTTTAGGACCCTCTGTGTTTATTTCAATGCATATAAAGAAAGGAAAATGCTACCTTCTTATAATTAGTCAAGCATGTAAGATTAGTTGATGGTACACAACAAATCAACAGAGACGAGTAGTTGAGGTTTTATGTCTGAGTAGCCTGACTTTCCACCATTCTGACTGTGGTTATAGGTGATGAATACATTTGTTTCAATTTTATAAATATTTTGAAGGCAAAACAAAACTACCAAATTTCAAAACCTTTTGCTAGAAAAAGGTAGAAAAAAAAGACATAGGACTAATTAAAAAAAGTTATTGTCAATGTGCTGTCTGAAATGCCTCTACTCCAGTCTTACACGGCCTGCTTTCTCATTTATGAAATGAGTCTCGATTTATAGTCTGTCCCAAATGGGACCATTTCTTTCAAAACCACAGTAATTAAATCTTTGAATCTCAAAATGCCTGTAAGATACTAGATAGGAGGTGTATGCAAATAAGAGGAAAACTACAGTATTCATATTCATTGAATCAACACAGAAATACTAAATAGATATCCAAAAAGAAGAACAAACACTGCAGTCATGGATGCGGCACGTTGAGTGGCCTGGATCCCAGCATCCTGTGTTCTGTGCTTTTGATCCCCATACAGTGGTGGGGTAGAATTAGGTACTGAAAACCAAGATCCAGAGGAGTGTGCTGGGAGCTGCCTAGAGCTAAGCAGTGAGCGGAGACCCGTCAGGAGCCTGCCTGGCAGCTGCTAGCTTGGACCACTTCTGGCACACCTGAACAAAAAAAATTGAGATGTTACAGAGCAAACAATCTGCTGGCTCTTGACAGGGATGATCACAATGTTAAACTCGCTTTAAAGCCAAGTACCGGTGCTTAACATGGGCCAGCCACACCTTGGAAATCTCTGCTATACAGAGACTGCTTGGAAAGATAAGGAGAAAGGGAATGATCTCCATTACCACCACTGAAGTTGCTACACTTTGGGCAAGGCACTGGGATAGAATTACTGGTACAAGGAGATCAAGTTTATTCTTCAGTTTTGCCCTAAACCCAAATGCAGTCTACATGTAAGATAAATAACAGCTCTCTTGGGCAGAAAACGCTACTGAATGCCTCAGAAATTCACTGCAACCTACCCCACCTGACTCATTCCTTTTATAATCTTAAACCATGGTGGTTTACATAAAAAATTACCTCACTGAAACTACTGGCAGTTGTAAGAGCAGGTGAGAAATACAATGCCCTCATTTGAAATCAATGCCAACTGCTTTCACCTCCCTGTAATTCAATGAAAACACCACCTTTCCATGTCTATAAACCCTTTAAAGTACCATCAATTAATCTTACAATTCAGTTACCAGCTAAGGGATGAAAGAAAATACAGGAATATATTAGAAACTGACAATTGACTCAACTTTGTGCTATTGGTAATCATTCTAAGCAATAGCCCCGTGTGCTTGAAGTGCTGTATACACACACACACGCCTGCAGTGTGCACAAGTAATGCAGAAGGAGGGAGTGAAAAGTTCGTTATGCGTCTTTGAGCGAAGCCACGCCGACATCATGTAAACTTAGTACCAGAAGGTGTCACATGAATAGCAACAGACATCAAAGTGCAGATTTGTGAAAAGCAGATACAACAGAGGTGATGGTGGCACAAGCTTGCCCTCACTGAGCCCTCCGTCTAACACAGGGCTAGAGTAACTTCAACAAGTGACAAGTCAGTTTGCGGTCTGACCCAGCTGCAATCTTTTCACTGACTGTAATGACATTTGAGGAGACAGTTTGGCTCCAAGCCCATTCAAATTTTGGTCATACAGCTTAATTGCCAGCACAATCCTAACTGCTCTACTAGCAATTTCTAATGTAAGTCATGGGCTGGAAATAAGATCAAAACTCATTTCCTGTTAAGTCATCAAATAGCTATCTTATTAGAGCAATGATTGGTCACTACCCCCCTAAACAAAACTTTCAGTTGTTAGAAAGATTTACATATCACAGTCAGTCTTTTGTGACATCTTCACAGTGATTGGGTATTTCTTTATTTAGTGGTTTTACACTGGAGATCATGATTTATTAATCTCATACCTGCAGTTCATGAATATTACAGTACTTTATAAACTCAAAGTAAACAATCTTAGAAGAGAAACCTGCAAAGTATATAAACTGTTTTATTTTTAAAAAAAAAGAGTACTTTTCCACATTTTCTCAACCACTTCATTGCATACTGTTATGATTCATTAACCATTTGCACTTTAAACATAAATTCATTGAGGCTCTGTTTTCCTAAAAGTCAAAAAACATAACAGGACATAAAAAAAGACTTGGAGAAAAAAAAAAAAACAGGGAAGAAATAATTTGAGACAGGTCTAAAATAAAGACAATGCATTAATATGCATAGGATGTTGCAGCTCTGAAGCACTGAAACTCTAGTGGCTGTTAGTGAAGTGACAGTTTTAGTGAAGAAATGGCATTAGGCTAGAATCTCTGTCCTTACTGTACCTCTGCAGATGGCCCTTGACAGTCTGAGGATTCTGGTGGCTTAGAAGGAGTTGACGTTTTGCTGTTTGTCAACCATGGCTTACCATAGTTGCGTGTTAAATGATGGGGTGTCTGTATGAAACAATGGTAAATCGAAATATGAAGGACAGTAGATGGAAAACAATGTCATGGAGAAGGATACCCAGGCTTTCACAGGGAGATCAAGTCTCACAGTAGAAATAAAAACTAAACAGAAAGAGTTGATGACAAATATTCTGAATCGAAGAGATAGCAGAGCTTATGTTTTAAACAAAACGGAGAGGTTCATGGCTGTTTCTGAGCAATTCCCAAATTGCCAGTTAGCTCATGTGGCACCTTAAATGTAAAGAATTCTTCTATTCCCATGTTGCAAACAAACAGTAGAGGAAATATACCGAAAAGGTTTCTCAAATCCTCCCCAGGCTATGAAATAAAATTGAGATACTTCTTCCCTATCAGCTAGGGAAAGCACCAATGTTGTTGGAACAAGGGAAAAAAAAAGAATCTATACCCCATTTGTTAACCAGTGCAGTATTGTACGTTTCTCCTTACCTTCGGTGTACTTGTAGCAACTGCTTGTGGGGCAGCTGCCTGGCCAGCCTGACTTGAGAGAGAAGTAGATCTGTTGGGAGAAGCACCCCTTGAAGAGGGTCGTGACCTACGGCCCCTTGGTCGGAAAGCTGCCATGCTCTGACTGGCACCATCTGCCAAAATGAACTTCTCACGCAGCTCCACATTTGTCCTTCCTTTAGCTGCAGCAAAGAAAGGTGTTCATTTAGGCAACTATGAAAATTGTCACAAGGCTGTGTATTGTCATTTTTGCCATGCCAATTCCAACACATTTTAACAATAAATAAAATGCATTAGTGTGTAATGCATTTATTTTGGACACAGAAGAGTTATGTGCAGAACTCGCTTACTCTAATACTTTATGCCAGCAGGAATGAACCACTGTCAAAGGAAGTCAGCGTGATAATGGAATGCTCAACGTGCTAAATCATTGTTAATCAATCAGCTATTAATACAGACACAACCTGATGAGCACTTTCGCTAACTCTACAGCTACTCATAATAAATAATACTTGCTTGGATATTCCAGAAGAAATTGCTAAGTACAAATTACAGGAAAGCAGCAAATATATTTATTCAAAACTATGAAGTTACGTAGTTTGGCAACATGCAATGATGAACATAAAATCCAAACTATGATGAGGTAATTGGTGGCTAAGCACTCACACACACACACACAAACACACATATGAGAGAATGTTCCGCAAGAACAGATGCAACACATGTTAGCATTTAACTGTGTCAGTGTGAATGACAATTGTTTTTGAAACACTCTTCAAGCGTGTCAAAAAAAATTAGCTTGCAAAGCATCAGCCCATGTAGGAACACATTAAGCTAAATGTGATGGGTGAAGCATATTGTTAGAGGTATATATATTTAAAAAGTGGGAAGGAAATGAAGAGAGAGGAGAAGAGGAGGAGAAGGAGACAAAGAGAGGGGTTTGCCAACCTATAGTAGGCTGAGTGGTAATTGAAGAGTTTGATTCCGAACGTAACATTTTACTCCCGTGATGATGAACTAGAAAAAATGACACAGGACATGGGTCACATTAAAGAAAATC
Source organism: Strix uralensis (assembly GCF_047716275.1). Lineage (NCBI taxonomy): Eukaryota > Metazoa > Chordata > Aves > Strigiformes > Strigidae > Strix > Strix uralensis. Next base: position 28,076,099 of record NC_133974.1, read on the forward strand.
GTTAGCAGGAGAAGAAATCAAGTACAGCAGCTGCATATGCAAGAGACTTGGAGCACCAGGCCAAAAGACAGGACTCAGAGCAAAAGCTGTTTTTAAGTGCTCTGAGGTGAGTTCTCAAGGGTCTCCTAGGCAAAAAGGAAACAGCACTTGGACAGACTCAGCTGCAGTCCCAAGTATACTTGTGTAACGGTATTAATCTGCTGACATAAAGAAGTAATATAAGCTAAAATGATTTTATATAACTAGGTCCAACACTTTTAAAGTCAACGGTTCTTTGAAGTGTTATTTATTTGGATACACAAGAAGCCCTTGGTGGAAATGCAGATTTGCTGAGGGACGTGCTTAAGGAAAAGTCTGAACCTGTACCACTGACATCAATGACTACTTTGCATCACTGACTTCAACAAGACTAGGATTAGGAACCAATGCACAATGTCCAGCGTCTGGATGATTTTATAGAGATCAGCATTCCTTTAGACCCACTGTGTTGACTTACTCATCTGCTCATTTATGTCCCATGAAGAAGGGATAGAGTACTATAGAAAACACTATAGAGAAACATAGAATACAAGGTTTATTAAAAGAAGAGGAGATAAAGTTCCAAAGGACTCTTAATCTGAGGACAATAATAAGGCATTCCAACAGATTAATTAGATCATTATTAAGTATTGTATCTCTCAGTGTCAACCCAAGTAGGAACTGCAACAGTCTACCCATCAATAGGCCTGAGAAAAATGTTTGGGAAACATCAAAATTGATCAAGTTAACCCTTCAGTGGAGTCAGATATCTTGAGGGATATTCATTTACTGTGCACTTCCGAGGAATAGGAAGCATTAAAATAAGGCTGGTTCTGCAGGCATGAATGACTTGCTTATAGTAGGAGGTGCAGAATTGGGTGCCAAATTTCAGTGGTCCAACACCAATAAATGTAATATTACCGTTACATTTCTTTAGTAAACAATATATACAATATGTTGGTAAGCAAAAGGACTATTTTTAATACTGCTGAAAAACTCAAGAGATGTCATCACAAGGTTATGACAGCTCTTTTATGATACAATGATAAGAAGTTTTATGGTACCTTTTAAGCCTGTAGACAAAGGTTTCTAGGCCTTAGTGGCATACTGTCAGTAGTTACGGGGTTTTGTGGTAGCTTCTTCTTGGATTTAACATCCTCGATTTAGCACGACAATTGTTACAAATACAAGCTCTCCACCCTCTCAAGGTCTGTATCAAACTGTTTAGAAACCTTGGTCCCAAAGTAGAAGCTGTGTAAGACAGCTGACACTGGAGTAAGGTCTACACGACAGTTGATGTGTCTGCCTTCACTAGCTCACTTGCCTCTCCTGAACTCCTCTATGCTGTTTAGGCACAACTACAATATTGCTTGTGATTCTGCAGAACCTCCGAGAGGTAAACGTGCAGTAAATTTAATGCTGCTAGTTAACAAGATAGAACTACCTAGGTTACAGAATGTCAGCTCACTCTGAACACAGTCATTATTATACTTTCTGCAATTCTACTACTCTGGCTACTATTTGACTTGTAGCTCTCCCACTCCCTTCACAAATGGCTTCTTTCCCATCTCCAACTGTTCCTCCAAGAACAGTACCAAACAGAGCCTACTTTTCCACTACAGAAGTAGGCTTTCTGACAAACTAAGATGTCATTACGTTGCTGTGTACTGATAAAACAATGCATTTGATACAGTGCCCTGGAGGGCACAGTGATAGAGTACTCTCCTGCTTCCCCAGAGCACAAAGTCCTCCTGACCAGAGGATCTTCCAGCTGCTTTGTACAAAGCTCAGGGCTCTGCAAAGCTGTTCTGGGGAGGATGCCAATGAAAAGACCGGGCTACAAAGGCAGAGCCTGAAAGTGTGGATGCAGCTACTGCCCAGAGAACTTTTTTGCATTGTTGTTGTTACTCTTCAATTCAATTACCTTATTTTGATTTCTTGCTTTAAAACTTCTCTCTTGCTGAGAAGGTTTTATTGGACATTTCTGTGTGCTATTTCTGCCAAGTCATACAAGCAGCTTACATGCCATAAACTCTATCTGGGCTAAGTTCAATTCTTAATTACACCACTCTTAACACTGGAGGAACTGCGCAGAAGACACCAGAATTATTCCAGACATACATCAGTGCAAGTGAAGAGGATCTTAACCATGGGACTTAAAAGTTTACAAAAACAGATCATCACGTGACATTTAGTGACATGATGTATACAGAACTGGCGTTTTATACAATTAATCTCCATCTTGAGACAATGAATGGTGACAGCATCCAAATAACCATCTGCATGTCCATTTTAACAGTTGTGTTACATACCCCTGCAAGGATCATTTTTCACCAAGAACTCATCGAGTGCCATCCAGCCACCTCCAACACGAACCATGACTGTACTTCTTAGGATACGAACAAGGCGCAGTTGTTGAGAGTCACCAAACTGCAATAAAAATCAAGCAATAGTCTGAGGTTCTCAGCCATTTAGATGCAGTTCAACGCTGGTAGGTTAAAAATCAGACACTTTAAAAAGTTTATTTTGATATTTAATTATTAGTAAATGGTAAAAAAATCAGATTTATTTATGCAGATTATTAAAGCTGTTAAGTTTTCAAATCAGATGCTGCTGCATTAATCCAAAGGAGATGGCAGGACGGTAAAGAAAGAATCTCAGGTTTAATTTTATGCTTGATTCTCAAATGTCTGAGCTTATAAAAGAAGCAAAATTAGTAACACATTATTTAATTGGTTACAGTCTGCATTTGTGCAAATTAATGAAGACCTATTTGCATTATTTCACTGTTAAAATCTTAAGCAAACTCTTCTCCAACAGTCTAGTTCTTAATTATGTCAGCTGAAAGGAAGGCAGCATCATTTTAAATGATCAGTATGTGGGCTGGAAATTCAATGCATTATGAGTGTTGCACAATTCTATAAATTGATGCATTTATAGGGATATTTTCAGGTATAGCGTTGACATTGCTCACATACAGCGAGGTGTATGTGGGGAAGGGAACATTGAAGAAGCAATGAATGATTGATAGCTATCATTATTGTCCTTTGTTATAAACTGCTTGTCATTCCTCTGTCTACACATTGAGGTTCTTCATAATTCAGAGATGCACAAAAACCTGTTTCATACTAACTCTTGTACTAGCCCATTCTTCCTTTGGGCTGATGGCCAGGCCTAACGCATGTTTTGCTCTTAAAACCTGTGTAACAAAACCTGTATGCAGTATCTCCATTCAAATCTGGATCAAAGAAAACATGACCAAAATGTTGACCCCCCAGTCTCATGAAAACTAACCAGAAGAATTCAGTACTTTTTAGCCAATGCCCCTAAAGTACTTATTTTGGTATCAGATCATCAAGCCAAGTGCAGTGCACTCTCACACAAACATGCAAGGCACTCACTGAAACCAATGGGAGTCAAATACACCTCTTTGGGACAACCTTTGACCTTGGAGAAGGCTGACCATAGTTAGACTGTACCTACTTGCTCCAGTGAGGGGACTAAAATGCTTTAAACGCAAACCACACAAACGTGCTCCCTACTTGTTAAATGACTTTAGTTGTTTGGTACTACTTAAGCCAAGAAGAGAGATTAAGTTTAAAGGAATATTACTTTTAGGAACCAAACAAAAGCAAAGCTTGCCACTTAATTCAGTAATAAATTTTTTTTTTGTAATAAATAAGATCATTCACATGAGCATTATTTGTAAGGGCTTTTTAATAATGCATTCAATATGTGCCAAAACAAAGAACTGTTTTATACATGTAGATCGAAGTTTAAAAAAAAATGACGTCCAAATTGATGCTGTTTATTTTCACTGGCTTGTTTTTTCTAGAGATTCTAAAGATATTATCTTTTTTCTTTTCTTTATTTTTTCCCCAACCCAGCTTAATTCTTCATTTAGACCCCATCAGGCAACTATAAAAGGGTCTGATAGAGTATCCTTTGGAAACTGCCTACCTAGGCTGTGGTTAATTCAGACAGTGGGGCTCCTGGAAAGTAACTAAGTATCTATCAAGGCATTTTTCCTGATGGTAACTCAGTCCATTTTGCTTCTTAAAACAGTCTGGATACCAACTTTCCTTGAACAGTATTAACCATTGTTTCAAATAATCACAGGTAAAACCACTGGGATAAAAATGTAAAGGAAGTCTAGGTTAAGCTACAAAAAGGCCTGTTCTTGACAATAGCCATATAACATCACTGTCACTAGGGAAGCTTCAGCTAACCTGCTGTAGGTGTTTTTTACTATGATGCTGTTCTGCACCAGTAAGAGTCAGATGCTCTCAAAAAATGCTGTACTTTTCCCAGATCTGAGAGTACGGATGGTAGATAAGAGGATTAACATAATTTCAAATAGTCTTTTCAAATAGAGGCTTGTTCTATACGTGGAAAACATTTTAAATTATTACTTAGATATATTGCTTGAGGCATGCGATAAGATCTTTCTGCTTTCTTCTATACTTCAACAGGCTTTGCCAGTAAATAAGAATGCAACTACATTTTCAACATCTCCAGATTTAAAATGGCTAATACTGTTAACACTAGCATTTCCAGAATGGATTATACATATTGCCTTTATAAGAGCATGAATAAGATACCAATGGTATCCAGTTTGTGTAAAGTATTTCCATTCTCACCAGGCAAGCATGATTTAACAATTTAAGAAGCTATGTAACAGTATGTACCACAGGAGTAAGTGAGCACTGGTTAGTGTATCCTCCCTGTATGACTGTACAGTGCCACTGCAGTATGACTCACTGATGACCCAACTGACAAAAAGTATTCTTAAACACAGCTCCAATACATTAGAGACCTGCCATAGCTCTTTGAAAACACTTCAGGAGAGGGAATAGTCTAAACTGGAACAGAAAGTTTAATCTGCCTATTTCCAAAATATGTATTTAATGATTCACTGTGTCAGTATATAAAATACCAACAGTCCGATAGGTTCTTAATCAGTCTGCTTGACTGAACAGGGATGTTTTGGTTTTTTTTTTTCCTGAAAATGAAAGTCTTTTCCGCCTAATGTGTAATAAATAAGTGATATGACACTGGGATCTGTGTTTACTGTGATTAGTCTTTAATCTGATAGCCTAAAAAATACAACATAGAATTTTAAAGCATTCTGCTATAAAACAGAAAACTGATAAAATAATAGTAATTACAAAACTGAAGTCTAAATGCTCAAGACTTTTTACTATGGTAGTTGCTGCTGACCATTATCTGGTTCCTGTAAAAGTAATCTCCTTAATGAGGAGAATGGCCAAAGAAAGCAGGTGAGGGCTTGAAGAGCAGCGATCCTGAGACAAGGAATGCTCCATAGCATTTAAAGAAATACCACAGCTGACCAGCAATGAATTAGCTGAAGATGAAAGGATGGCGAGAAGACTGACCATTGCAAGCTTAAATCACTATGCGTTAGAAGAAAAGAAAAAAAAAAAGAAAAAAAAAGACTTCATAACATTCCACTGGTTTATACCTGATTTCCCAGGAAGAACTGATAAGAAATGAAAAATGGAAGAAAGACACGATTAGTTTACAGGAAATTATCTATATGACTCTAGAACACATGCAAACTAACACATCAGACATTCTAAATAAAGTATCTACTTCAGAGCAGGTAGCTAGCCATCCGGAGGATTGAATATTGGAAAATATTCAAGGCCTTTGTTTCCTTCCCATTGCTGTCTCTGTGGTCTTTTAAAATCATCTACAAGTATTTAGTTAAACCCTCTTAGTCAAATATTGCATATTTCATCTGAAATTGTTCTGCTTATTGAATCTAGGGGTAGAAGATCTTTCTCTACAATGTGATACTTGTTTTTCTGCGATCTAAAATTATTCTGCAGATATCTAACACACTTCTTGTACTCCTTCAGAAGAAAAATGACAAGGGAGGATAAAAGTGATTAAAAATCTTTTACCAAAGTGTATTCAAAGTACAACACAATACCACAGGAAAATATCACTTTTTTTATGAAACTAACAGAAAATCAGCTACAGTTTAAACACTTCAGGTATCCAGGCAGAAAGATTGGCTTTAAAAGAGCTGTTTATGTATGTATGCATGTGTGTATGTATGTATCCATGTGCATATGTATGTATGCATACAGTTAGCTTTTAGAAGTTCCCATACATTGGAAACAGTTTATAGCCTAATTCCTTGCATAGCCATGTCATACAAAGAATCTGAAAGAACTAAGAAGGTCCTTAGAAGACTTACCCTGTACTTGTTATCCCCAATCTGTTCCACTTGAAACCGTTTTGCACATTTACATTTAGCTACCTGCCTTGTAACCTGCAAGAAACCACAACTGCATGATTATTGCCAATATAACACTTCTAAATATTTGTGTAACTGGTAAACTTCAAATTATATAGGAGTGAAAATAACATTAATTATTAAAGAACATGACCCCAGTAGAATAGAGTGCAATCTAAGAAAGCAGAGAATGTACCTCATCTTCAATTTTGTCAGCATCTGTGAGAGGCTTGTATGCATCCTTATTTGGATGAAGAGCTGCTACAAATTCATAATAGTCAATATATCCATCACCATCTCTATCAAAAATGTCTGCAACAGCACTCATTTCAAGTCGGCTTGTTGGGAATTCTGTAAGACAAAGACAACAACAAAAGCTAAGTTTTGCCTTTTCAATCCCATTACAATGAAAGGCTTTACCACAAATATTAAATGGTTTTTAGGCAGTAGGTGACAGACAGTGCTTATCATAAGAACAAGGAAATTTGGAAGAGTGAAGGAACCTTTCTGAAAAAACAATCTGGATCTCCAATGTTACCTAGCTATTGCATTAAAATTAATATCATAGTGTGGCTTGAAGAGAGACACAGAAGAGAGGGTACAGATTAACATGTAAGATATATGTATTTTTTTAACATTTTGACCTTCAAAGTGCATAAAATACCATAGATTAACAAGATAAATTGTTAGTGAGGAAAGGTCAAGCGAGAATTTCAGTGTTAATTAAATTCGGAATGCAAGGCCTTCCCACTGCAGAAACATGCATGGTGTTTTGTGAAATCCTTCTTTAGATCAAGTTCACAGCAGCAGAATATTAACCCACACAGAAATTCTCTACGAAACAGTCAAAAGAAAATTTCAATATGGTTAACAGGGATTAAATCATGAGTATTTAGCATTTATAACAAGTTGATATCAACAGAATTAAATAAGCTGTTTTAACCTCTTGGTGGTATCACGGTTTTTTCATCAACTTCTGACAATTCATGCAAACAGAGATGTGCACATATAATAACTATTTTACTGAAAATAAACACACTACAGTACTCTCCTACTGAATAACTGTGACATGAGATGTTAAAAGCAACCCAATCCTGTATCTTCACTGTTTGAAGCAAAAGTCTCTATGATGTGAAGATAAAGGATTATTTTAAGTAGTAGGCCTTATCTGTTAGGAGTCAGTTGCTAAGGGGAAACATGGTCACACACAGACACGATGTGGAAGGCTTACGTTACCACCAACTGTGCATACCTAAGGAATACCAATCCATCAGGGAAGTCCCTTCCTAGTCCTATTTCTTGACCTCATTATACAGGTATATGAACATGGTCATAGTTCATGGAAACACTGGTTTCAGAAATTACATGGTTTCCTTCTATAATTGAAACTATTCCATGTAAGTTCTTTAATAAAAATCATATGAGCATATAAGCTGATTTTGAAACTTATAGGTAAGTTTTATAAGGTACTTTCTACTATTCCGACTAATCAATGAAAAGTAATTGTTGAACTGGCTTGTGTACTGTACCAATGACAATCCGAGTTCAGTAAACCAGTGAAGTATTAATTATCCAATAATATAGATGTGACGTTTGTAATCTGATTCACAATATAAAAGAACTAGAAAGAGCTTCTAGAATCTAAAAATGTTTTCAAGTAAAATAATTATAGTTTAAATTAATCATAATTAATGACTTCAAAAGGGAAATCTGTGACCTTCTAACACACCAAACTGCACAGGGTACACTATATAGACAGTAAGACTTCATGAGATGTTTGGTCCAAGTTCAACATTAAGTTAATTGTAAAACTTACTTGAAGAAAGAATTCCATCAATAAATTCCTGCCTTGTTATCTTTCCATCCTGATCTTTATCAATCCTCCTAAAGAAGTCCATCACACGAGACTTCTTATGGTTCATCCATCGCATGTATTTTTTCCTCCAAATATCAAAATCAAAGTTGGCAAATTCTCTCAGCTTAATAAAAAAGAGAAAGAACTTTTTTCAGTTGAAATCAATCAATCTAGAAAATCAATGAGATACCATCTGTATTCTTTTGAATAACTGGTTCTTTGAGGAACTACATAAATATTTTCAACATCTTAAGTCTCCTCACGTTCAAAATGAGAATGACTGCTTTAAAGCACATTAAAGTGGGTGTATCACAGTTTTTTCAGTTAGCTGTATCACACAATATAACAAATATGGAAGTTGTTTACAGTGTTTACAGTTTAATCCAGGGTAAACAAAATTATGCAAAATGTATATTCTGTACAGTCCTTTTCTGACCTCTTCAAGTCTGTCCAAAGCATCATTAAGTTTTCTTCTTCTTTCCAAGGCCAGAAGCCAGACTTGCTGCCATTTGCTGACTAAAAGGTTTACCCGTGGATTCTTGGTTTCAATTTGCGCCTGGGCTGCTGATGGATATATGCCTGGTGTTGGGGAACGCTTTCCTGTTAAAACATGATAAAATGTGTAAGTCTCACCCAGTTCAAACAAAACAAACATTCACATGAAGGGTGCTTGACCTTCCTAAAACTACTCCTTCCTGTCCCAAATAATGAGCCCACACCCTATTATGAATCCATCTAATGGGAGTTCGGGTTTTTTTTGTTTTTTGGGGTTTTTTTTTACCATTGCTGGGGAAGGACCACATGAGTCTAGCCAGAAGCAGCTAGTAGTGGCTGCACTAATGAAGCTGCACTGGTTAAATAAAATCTTCACAAATCTCTCAGAGAGTTGCAAAGTAAACAACCTGATTTTAGAAGCAGGTTCCACATATGGCTAAGTATAAAATACAATGGGTAAGTATATCTAAAAATACAAAAAGCCATTTCCTCACTTGATGAATCACTTTCCATTCAACTTCACTGAACACACTAACTGGATCTGTATCATAGCATAGACAGTAAGAGCAAAATTTTGTCTCTACATCTTTATGTAAAAGAAACTGTTTTGAGTTTTCAGATAATGGTAGATTCTCAAAGACTCCACACATGCACACTCCTGGAAGTTTAATAGCACGTGAAAGGCTGTACACTTTAAAAATAGGTATTCAAGAAATATAGAACAATATTTAAAAATACAAGTCTACTATGAGAAATTTCCTCACAATGAAAAGTGAGAGATAATTAGAAAAATCAGCTAAGAGGATTTCACCCTGTTTCACTAGAAGCTAATCAAACCTATTAGAATATTAGTAATCTGTTATCTTTATAGATAGAGCAATGGTGTGTGTGACCTGCCCCAAAATACTTCATTACTTACTTCCTGCTCTCCCCTTATCAAGGACAGGAATATGAGATTGTACTGGAGTGGGTTCAAGTGCCTTTCTTTTATAGGTCTTTGTAACTTTATCCACATCAGGTTGTTTTCTGGTCATTTCCTCCATGAATGTCTGCGATCAGATAGAGGTGGTTTTAATTAACAATACACAAAAGTGACCACAGGAATGAAAAACACATACAATAGAGCAAAACACCAAAGTTATAAGAATGGCACAGAAAGACTCTTACAATGCCAGCCTCACAAAAAAGACACAGGTAACAGTTTTGTAGGTAACAAAAATCAGCAGTATAAGCTTTTAAGACCATTATGACCTGGCTCTTAAAGGAAGACTATATCTAAAAAACAGTCTGTCAAGCTCCCTTATTAACTGTGCATGGTGAGGTGATGTACAACAGAATTTTGACTCTGAGTACTCAGGTGTTCCTTGCTGTCCAGACTGCAGTTCACAGAAGTGAGACAGGTCTGGCATGTAAGTTGGGGTATGAGCATTCACTGCACCAACAGCTCTCTCTGGCACTTCGTAAACATATTTTTGAAATCCAAAACCAACTGCAATACTAGTTCTAAGGCAGCAGCACTATTACATATTACATATGGGGGTTTTTTATTATTATTATCATCGTTCCTATAGGGAGTTGTAGGTTTGCTTTTAGAACAATGTGACACTGAATGTTTGTCTGGTTGCTTTTTTACCTGTTCTGAATAAATGATAAGCACATCAATGCACATACAAAACACAAAACGGACTATCTGAAAAGGGATTCGATTACTAGGAGAGAAAATAGTTAAGGAGATTTACACTTGATTATGAAGCCTAGCTGACACGTGAGCACCATTTGTGGAATGTGTAGGACACCTGTCACTTAACATGCCTTACCTGATGTTCAGCTATAAGTGCTTTAACTTCCTCAATCTCCTGGGGGATAACCTCTTTATCTTTTTCAGTAAGTGTGGTCTCTGCCCACTGCAACCAGGACAGCAAGGCTTCCAGCAATTCCTGGTTAGCAATAAGTCCAGCCAGAGCTCCTGCCAGTCTCTGTTGATGTTGTTTAGCCCATGCTAAGACCTTGATAAAAGAACCAATGCATGAGTGTGTGCACACTGAAATTCTTTAAAACGTATTTAAAATTGCTCTGCTAACTGTAAACCCAGAGCTTCCTCCCAGTCCTATTGATGTTTGATTATCAAAGGTGCTAGATGTAGTGGCTGATCACTAAAGATGCTAGGTAACTAGAATCCCCAGTTCAATACATATTTTTCCACAGATATTCAGGATTAGGTGCTGTTAAATGCAGAAAATAGCACATTCAGGCAACATATTAAGAACTTTATCAAACAATATAAGGTAGTGAATCACACATGATTTGGTGTCCATCTTCCTCCTGGGCATTCCTGAAGTCATACTTTGCTAACATCAGTATTTTACTCTTCTTTAAACTTAATATACACAGAAAATACCACCTTAGCAGCTGAGAGCGTGGTACACCCTCTGAGACCTACTTGCAGTCACTTAAATCATTTGGAAATCTTCTAGATTAAGAATATATTGGACTCAAATCCTCCTTAACGCAATCAGAAAATACTTCAAGTTTGCCCTGTATTTTCTTTCCTTTATAACTTTCAAGTTTCTCCCTAGAAACTATTGGCTTTCTTCACATGGGAAGCGTCAGGCAGTATTTCCTTTAATACATACAAACAAAGAAGCTTGACCATCTGCTTTAGTTCTTAAAGCCCTCTAAGTTTTAAAATAAAACCTAGGGAAGCATGGTATTCACATCCATCACTGTGGGTATTTTAGATGTTTAGTTCTCAACAGCTGGATCATTTCCTCCCAGTGTAACTACCATGTTAGTTGTCAGCTATGTTCCAGTCAAAGATGGACTGTTGCAATGAAGATGGCTTGACATATACTGACCTCTTCAAACCTGGCTCTGATGATTGTTATCCAGTGCTTAATGGTGGTGATGGAATCCGGGTGGCAGATAGCTAGGATAGCTTCTCCCATACCTGTTGCTTTATTCAGTTCTGCCTTTTTCTCTTCCAGTTTCTTCATAAATTCCTAAACCAGAGGTAACAATTGCAATTAGATGTTGACAAAATTTGCAAGAGAAATCTTGAGTGCCCAGTCTGGAAAGTCACGAGCCTCTCAAGCACTCAAACAGATTCAACTTTCAAGAGGCAAGTTTAATTTGTCTTAGAAAAGTTAAAAATGTTAAAAAAGCCTATTCCATATAAAGTACTAAATGAAGCTCTAAAATCTTTACTCCAGCTTGCCAATCCTTAAAAGTCCACTATACTGTAAATACTTGAAAGACACATGCCCTTATTAAAAAGAGAAGGAAAATCACAGCATTTTAGAAGTGCTGTAAATCAACTAGATGATGGTTAGAATCATTATTGGCAAAATTTCAGATGACTTGGTTTGTCTGTCAGTTACAGTAATTCTTCATAATAAACTATCAAGCTCCTAGCAGAGGCTGGAAATGTCCAACTATAATTACATGCTCAGACAAGATGATAGAGGAATTCAGGAGCAGCTATACTAAACTAACACAAATGTGAAAATTCAGCAGCTGAGGGGGAGGGACACAGCAAGATCAGGGATGGAGACTGCTAATTAGCCAGCTGTTTTCAGAGGCACTGCCATCTGGAAAAAATCTTGTAAAAGCAATAAGATGTTTACAGCTTTAGACATCCAGGCTCATAGCCACTGATTTTCCTACGGAGTCTGGCAGAGGAAAGGGTGGCAGGACCAGAACTGGGGGGGGGGGAACAACAAAAAAACCTGAAGGACTCCTCTCATCCTTTCTATAGTTTGCATTTATATTTTTTTTAAATTAAAAATATTACTACATGGTTTTACTATTCTGCCTATTTTGTTATGTCTAAATGTTGTGTAAGTCTGTGTGACTTTGTGAACACCCTTAACTGGAACTGCTAACATCTCTCAGTGCTTAGTGGATTTTTTATTATATTTTAACATCTTTAATTAGGCTACAAAATGGAACCATGTCTCTTGAAAGTTTAACTCTTCCTCTCTCCATCCACAAAAGGCTTTTTGGATTCTAGAAATTAAAGATCAGCCAAGTCAGATCCAAGAACATTCAAAATCACCTAAACATTTTAAAAACAGATTCTACAACAACTCATAATGACATTATCCTGTGCCTTTACAAAGTAAACATGAAGCTATTATGAGATGAAAGTGTAAAAGAAAATCTATTCTACCTTGTTCTAAAAGCTGGGAATAAGTAGGCTATATATTTATGGAGATTCATTACTAACTGATTTTGACTTAAGCTTAAATACATGTCAGAGTTTAAGACCTGATCTCCTCTCATAAGAACGCATGAGTTCTTACAATATTTCAGTTCAAAATGGTTTTGGAAAAGTGGAGGTGGGTTGTAGAGAGAGATTACCAAAATAAGCCAGGGCCAGGAGGAAAACAGGCGACAACAACAACACTGTGTTCCCTGCACAACTGTACTAGAGTATCTCAAAAATCTAAATCTATGACACATTACATATAGCATATTAAGCTTTCCCTCGGTAAAGGATACTAATTGTATTGAACTCTGTGGTAGTCCAGTGATATAGACACATCTACAAGAGAGGAGATGGGATGTTTCTCATTAACTAATGCACTGCATTAACCCACTACACCTCTCAGTCCCTAGAGAGGATGTCGAGTGACAGAAACCTCTCTGCCTGAGATCGTAGAATTCATTAAATCATGTGCAGTATTCGAGAAAAGAAAGTCATAATGGGTGTAAAGATGGACCATTTGGATAAAATATTGTCCTGAAGAAAGCTTTCAACATGTAGCTGGATACAAATGCATTAAAACTATTTTACAAGAATCACAGTGATACAAGGAAGATACATTTCATGTTTATGTTAATAATGTCAGTCATACATTTTTTGGTATATCACAGCATTATAATACAGACATGATGTTTAAAACTACTATCATATATTATATTTTCCCTTATTATTTTTTTCTTTTTGAAAGCTAATGTTATAAGCTTAAGAGGAGAGACCACTCATTCAAAGAAGACTCTGCTGTATGTGCTTATTGAGTGGTAAAGCAGCAGTGCCACAATCTTTCTTAGCTTGACAATTGCTGTATTTCCATTATTTGGCCTTTAAGAAGAAAATGTCGTTGGGAGAACATCTTCTAAAGTCTACTAAAAGAATTTTAAGTACAGTATGGCCACATCTAACACTAAGGTTGGTTGTGTTGTGCTAGTGATTATTCTCCCCAGCTGGACAAACTTGTCTCAAAGACAAACTGCTTTGAGGTTCTCATTTATGCTTCAGCTTTGGCAGCACAATTTTGAGCTTTTGTACAGAAATATTTTGTTAATCAATCTACACTGCAAAGAGAGAAGTTTAAGATTTTATTTTCTAATTATTTCAGTGGACCTAAGCTTTCATTCAGGCAGTTGTCTCTGTATTCAGAAGACCAAAAAATTAAATAAAAGGGAACTGATGAAGCACATGTGGAGGAAAAGCAGCTAAAAGACCAATTTCATTGCATCAGAGACAGCGGGTTGCTACTGCCAACATCAGTCAGCATACACTGGTGCATATACACAGTTGCCAGCTAAAGCACAGCACCCAGATTCCAGGGCCCTAAATTAAATCTGAACACTTCTTCAAAACATTGAAGTTTTGAAGTTTACCTTGAAAACTCCCTAGTTAACAACCATTAGATAGTCATACCCTGCACGCACTCCTCTGCATAACAATATTCCCAAACTCGATTTAAACCAGATGCTTTTACACCCTCCATTTCCTAAGTTTTCTTGTATCTTTCTTCAGAGCAATGATGAAGAAATCCATTACTCTTATAATTTGTTCTACAACATTGTGAGAAATTTCATTTTTACACTACATTCTCGTTACTATTACTACTGCACTTACAAGCAGAGTTTTGCATGGGCTTACATGTGCATGTTTGTAGCCTCCTGTTCAGAGGCTGAAAATAAAACCTCTATGCTCCTTACTTAGCCATTTTCCCATTTCATTACTGCAAACTTAGTTTGATGGCCTATAATCTAATATCTGCACTGCACCTATGGCACTGCAATATTTCAGTACCTAATGCATGTGAAGCATGACAGCACGCTGTTTCAACACCACAGAAGGTTAATGGATGGTAACATCATTCTGCTGACATTTACAAATGACCTTGAAAGAAAAGTATATGCTGTTTTGCTCAATGGTGCTAAGACAACAGATATACTTTCGCTACTGTAGCGGACTGTGTTATAATTGTCAGGCAGCATATATTCCACAGAGGGATTTGCATCTGTCTCAACGTTTACAGCAACTTTCTAAAGGCCCATTATTTGCTTGAACAGCCCAACACCAGTATCAGCACAAAAGTGTCAACTCCATTCAATTTCTAGCTTCTCTATTTCTGCACTTGCAGCCCAGAAAGCCAATCGCATGCTGGGCTGCATCACGAGAAGTGTGGCCAGCAGGTTGAAGAAGGTGATTCTCCCCCTCTACTCTGTTCCTGTGAGATCCCACCTGCAGTACTGTGTCCAGATCTGGGGGCCCCAGTAGAAGAAGGACATGGACCTGCTCAAGCAGGTCCAGGAGGGTCACAAAGATGATCAGGGGGCTGCAGCACCTCTCCCAGGTGCACAGGCTGAGAGAGCTGGGGTTGTTCAGTCTGGAGAAGGTTCTGGGGAGACCTTAAAGCGGCCTTCCAGTACCTAAAGGGGGCCTACAGGAAAGATGGGGAGGGGCTCTTTATTAGTGAGGGTAGTGACAGGATGAGGGGTAACGGTTTTAAACTGAAAGAGGGTAGATTCAGATTAGATATGAGGAAGAAATTCCTCACTGTGAGGGTGGTGAGGCACTGGAACAGGTTGCCCAGAGAAGTTGTGGCTGCCTCCTCCCTGGCAGTGTTCAAGGCCAAGGTGGACAGGGCTTTGAGCAACCTGGTCTAGTGGAAGGTGTCCCTGCCCATGGCAGGGGGGTTGGAACTAGATGATCTTTAAGGTCCCGTTCAACCCAAACCATTCTATGGTTCTATAGAAACAGTTGCAAAAACAAACACTAGATGCTGGATATGACTATATGGGATAGACTTTGCCTCTTTTCCTTTATTCTACTCTCTAATAGACCTGTTAGAATGAAGAGGTCCCTCTTCATTTTCTTGCTTACCCTGTGCTGGTCTATCAGTGTACGCAAGGCCTCTTCATCATCTGGAAGGACCCCATGGAAACGAAGAGCCTGCTCTGCCTCTGCCAGCCACTCCAAAAGGACATGAACAACAGAGTGGAATTCTTCTGCCTGTTAAAAAACAAGAAGTAGTCACGGTTACTCATGAGGTGATCTGACAGACACACTGCAGCTTACACAAGGAGACTGAGCCCACATTTGGAGTCATTAATCACGCAGCAGTACTGGCACATTAACTTTCCATTAAAAAGTCAATGATATACAGTACTACATTTTCATAACTATAAAAATATCTCATGCTTCCCAAAAAATTACAGGAAGCCTAAAAGCCTGTTCATGCTTTTAGCCATCTGATTTATAGTATACTTGCAGCTCAGTTGAGAATGTCATGCCTTTACACTGACAGATTACATGGGAGGTGCTTTCACGGACCAGCTGGAGAGATGAGAACTATATTTTCTGCATAGCCTAAATCACTGGTTAAGCAAAATTAATCGACAGACCGTTGTTGACTGACCCTTTTATGTCTGGAGAAAACAAGAAAGTTCCACCTTTGGGCACAGCAATATTCAGACACAATTTGTGTTTGAGGTAGCTCAGGATTGTGCCTGCTGAGAGATCAGAGAGCTGGACAAACACAGTACCCTGGGAAAAGCAGGGCAGGAATTTTCTACACAGTGGCTACATCAATATTGCAGGAGCATCAACCCAAGCTAGTGTATCTTAACAGAGTTGTACATCTGTATTATCTCAGGTTTGGAAACAATACAGATGGACCTATTTCTCTGGGATTGGTACCAGCCAATACTGACATACATACACTGTTCTAGCTCCTGAGTGCACTCAGCACACTCAATTTTTTCTGCAACATACTTCACTGTGCACTGTAATTGTGCCAGTGTAAACAAGTTTTCAGTACACAAATTTACTTCTTTCCAACAAGGCATGAAGGGCATAAATATGATTGCAATCTCCAGCTTCCTGTGAAGGGGGCATCGTTCTTAATCACCCTTCACGCTTGACTGTAACTTCAGTGATTTCCTTAGATGGTAAGGTCTTTGAAACATTTGCTTTGCATCTGTGGTGTAGACTAATAACAACAGTAATAATAAATGCTAAGAGGCATTATTTATGTGGTGTGGTAAAGGGATAGAGACAAGGTAAGCAATGCATGAGCAAGAAAATGAGTATTTTTCGAATGAAGTTAAATTGAGTGATATTAAGCGAAACGGAAATTGAATTTTTGGCAACCAGACTGCAAGCTATTTTCACTGCCTCTCATAAAGTACACGCAGCATCAGTAATACTCCTCTACCTGCCGAAGAGCCTGTTCCAGTCGTGTTTGCTTGGATACTGACAAGGCACAAACTGTCTCCCAGCGAGTGCTTAGCTCCTGCATTTGGACTTTGACCCAGGAAGAGTCATCACGACTGCCTTCTATCAGCTCCCTTGCAGAGCGCTTCAGAGCCTGGACACTGCTTGTTCTTTTTCCCAGCTCCTTCTGGAAAACCTAGGCACCACCAAATACACAAAGGCGTAATTATGTAAAGAATAACAAAAAACTACTGGTTTATAAGAAGGAATCAAATTACGGATTTAATTCAGTCAAGAGTAATTCCATCTAAATGATACAAAACACACAAGTTCTGCTTCTTAAATTCCATCGGAAGATATTTACACTTGACCCTATCCTAACAAAGCTGGAATATGGTAGAAAAATGTCAGGCAGATCCTGAGAACCCATCCTGATGCAATGCATGGGAAATCTAGCCTTCTGATCACGCTGCCTTTACACTCTTTATCAAAGCAATTGATCTGACACACTGATTAATGCACAGGATTGCTGTGGCAGGAAAAGATCAGATAAAATGCTAACCATCAAGGAGAATGTTTGAAATCGTAAAAACAGAAATAACACCCCATCTGGGAGTCTGACTGTAAGGCTGTAGATCTCGCCACATATTCATATATTTATGTGAGAGTATGTTCATATTTGCAAATGGAACAAGCTTCAGTTACATAAAGGAAGCTCTTAATAAAAAGATATGACAATTACAGTATACCTTGCCACTAACTATGACTTACTTGTGATATACCATGGGATTTCAGAAGCAATTAGAGCATATTTCAGGCTAATCTTTATAGACAATCCATGTTTCCATATCGTTTTTTTCATGAGGGACAGAATCTCCTCCTCACTGAACAGCCTTTGGATACTGGTGGATACTGAAAGTCACTGGTGGGTGAACAGAGGGACCTTCACCTCGTTAAATCTCCCAGGCTCCAGAGCTCTGGCTGTGCAGCCTTTCAATACCATTAACTTCAACTGCTGTTTCTTCTGATATACTGAACTGCAAAACTGGGATTCAGAGGTGCAGTACTATATCTCCTACTTGCTCCCTTCTCCAAAAACACTTCAGTAACACAATACTGCAGCTTGCCAGCGTAGGCTTCCTGAGCCATAGTGTAGTTGTATACTCCCATGTGTAACTTAGGCATTAGAACTATTTTTCGCCGTGAATATGCAGCAGCCCTGCAGGTCTGAAAGACTGCTGTAGTCATGACGAGCGCATTGGACATTTGGGTAGCAGATGTACTAAATAAAAACCCGTCTCCCCCAAAGATTTCCAGTAAAATAATTTTTGCCACCTCTTGCCCACACACACATATTCATAAATACACACTTGTCATTTTTGACATGATGTTCATAAATACACAGGATAGCAGCATTAAACAGAGTATTTCAATGCTAACTGGTGTCAATAAGTCACTAACAGTCGTTTTCTTCCACATACGTTTTATAGCATTTTCCACTGTTGATGACATATTTGAGTTATAAAACTATTCCATGTTTCTAAAAATTACAGAATAGACAAATAAAGATAGCATTAAAATGCTGCACTTATGAGCGATCTAGAAATTAAAAAAGAATATTTTTGGAATTACCTTGTGATTGTCGATCAGGTTCATCACTAAATCAATGTCTCCATGTACTGGCTGATCTTCCGCTAGCTGAGGTTCGATTTTGTATAACCAGTCAATGAGAGCTTGCAGAGCATCAGTAAATTGTCCCGAAAATAAAAGGGCTTCCTCCAGTTTATTTTGTCTAGGGGGAAAAAAAATAAAAATGAACACACATACTAATCATTCACACACTTTAAGAAAATATTTTCAGCATAAAATGATAACAACTAAGAGCTTTAAATCAGTGTTTCCCTTTTTAAATAGTGGGACCACCACCCCCCCAGTCCTCTTACATACCATCAGGAAAGTATGCATTTCTAGCATTTTACTGCTTTGGCACTCTTAATTATCAAATAAGCCAGCCACTCTGGTTTTACGTTTACAAAACAGAAGCTAAAAGAATTCTCCTAAGCCTTTTTTCTTATCTGCTGAGTAATTAAACTGGTTTTCATTTACCTTTCCACTGATTTTCCACAAATTGTATCCCACTTATCCCTTAGTTCACTCAGCATATCATCAAGTTTCAAATTGTCATCAGCCAAGGTGGTTTTCTCTTTCAGGGAGCGTCCAGTCCTATTTGTGGTATCATACACAGAATGTTTGGCGCCAAGAGATTTCTGGAATTCCTGTACATAGGGAAGAAAAAGAAAACACCCATATAGCATTAACTGCTTACAGGTCACAGTTAATTAATCTTTGACATATTATTTGCAATGGAAATTGTAAATGTTGCTGCAAGAAAATTTTAAACTTCCTGCAAAATTTCTAGTCTGCTAGCACCACGGTGCACCTGAAATTATATGGGACTTGACACTAGCAGAGTCCCTGCCTTTGGGACTCTGGGAATGTAGCTCGATGTCTACTGGAACAGCCTCTGGAAAACCCCTCCTTCAAGGAAAGCAATGAATCCTGTCCTAGCTTAATATTCCTAAATTTCAGCAAGGGGCTGCCTGGTAGTCGGAAGAATGTGAAAGAACTGCTACTTTGGGAGCCATGAACTGAGCAGTCTTCATACTACATTTTTACATACTAAGATTTCAAGCCAGTGTAGACCACCCCAAGGGCTACTGAGGTCATTTTGTTTTAGCTCAGCATGGTCAAGCTGGGAAACCTCCAACCACAAACATTTAACCCTCCTAAGACTGAAGCATGCTCTAACTGGGAAGGACTGTATGCCAAAATTGTACAGATCCAGACACAAGAGGCAGCCAGGTGACATCCCAATACAACAATTTGGGCTGAAAGTCACAATCACAAGCAGGTTTCTGTGATCCAGGGACTTTGGAAGATGACAGTGACACAGCAGTTCCATCTGCCTGCCAGCTCTGCCAGCTCCTTCTGCACAGAGCCTCTGGAAGCTTTTCACAGGCACAGAGGAGCACACAGAAACACAGCTCATCCCGGTACTGCAGAGGAGCTAACGAACTGACAGAGTAAATAATTAAATAAAGGAACACTGCCAAAAGACAAAATCAGCCCTACACAGCAGCTTTTAAATGGTAGCAATACTTAAGAGTGTTTTATTTCACACCTTTATGAACTGCTAGCAGGAAAGCAGTTAAAAAAAAATCACAAGTTTGCTTTAGAATATTCATATATAGAGAATCAAATAAATATTCTTTTTTTTTTGGTCACAAAAAATACTAGGCAAAAAGAGGTTTTGCTCAGTGTTTGCTGAAACAGATTTTCATCAGGTTCTCAGAGCAATGTTCAGTATCATCACATCCAGCAAGGAAATAATTACCACTTACAACTTATAGTAATTCCTCAGGGCATGTAAAGATTGCAAGGATTCCTCATGGTCACTTCCAACACATGCACAGCTGCTCACCTCCAGCTGGCAAGCTGTTCCCAGCTGGCCTGCACCAGCCTGTGCCACGGAAGCTCACAACTCTCCCATCAACTTTCCCATGTGTCCACACAGTCATGTGCTCTTTTTAGATGTGAATGTGTGTCAGGGAAAGCTCAAGTAGAATGGAGGTGTCTTAAATAGGAGGTAGGCATCGGGTTATGCCATGCAGACGGTATGACAACTTTACCCAGGGTGATTCAAGGTTCCTTTTTTATAACTTGCTTGGCATTTTGCACTGGACTGTCCTTACTTCGAGGTTATTTCAGGATCCAGAGGGAATTAAGGATCAAAATTCATCAGCCAAAAAAAAAAAAAAAAAAAAAAAAGCAGCAGCATTTGTTTTGTAATTCGGTATTTCCTTACTGTCCTTTCATTTTCCTCATATAAAATAAGGAAACACCATTGGTCAAGCTAGAACTACAATCAAAATAATTTTTAGAATTAAAATAGCCAGTTTTTTATAGAAGTTCCTTCAAACAAACAGTATGTCTGTGCTCCTTTTATTTGATGGATCTTATTAACTACTTAACATTATGTGAACAGTGTTACTTGATTTGCATGAGGCAACACAAGGAAATTGCTGCCACAGAAGGATCATACAGGAACACAGAGTTAAAGGTGAACAAAGGGTTGCAGTCAATTCATTCTTTGAGAGACTACACACACTACACCCAATCTACTTTTATTTGATTCACAGAGGTGTAATGGAGAATAGATTTCGGTTTAAACTGCCAGGAGCAGACAGGTAAAATGCATGAAATCTCAGTAATTAACTATCTAGCTTTCTTCTAAGCAAAATGGGAACATACAGATAAAATTAGACAGGTTCATATAAATGTACTGTAAGGAACATTCAGCATTAGCAGAGGAATGGATTGGGTGACCTAGTAAGGGTTTTTCCATTCCAGATTTCTAAAAATGAGGAAAAATTGCTGATAAACAGACCATGAATAACCCCCAAAAGTCCCTGGCAAAACACTAGATGTGAGAGAGAGAGAGAGAAAACATTATCTTGGCTTTTCTCTTTCAGGGCTTTTTTTTTTTTTTTTTTTTTTTTTTTTTTTGGCAGTAACAACTGGCAAAGAGCAAGTTCAAATTATTGCTTACAGCACACACACAGAGCACACATTCAATTCAGATAGCAAAATCGTTAACTAAATAGAGCAAGGAAACCTTCAAGGCTGGACAGAAAAGACAAAGACAGACACAGGGGGTATATGTGGGAGTGGAAGGAAAAGACTCAAAATACAAGGAAGGACATTGCAGTGTTGGGAGGTTTGACAGCTCATTAAAAAACAATTGAGTTGATTTCTTGGGGGGGTTGTTTGAAGTTTAAAGTCACAAAGTTCACAGAACTCTCTCTCCCACAGACATTCATCTTTTTCCTCCAAATCACCAGTTTCAAACCTAATGTCTCTATGCCACATTCCATCCCATTCCTTATGGAGAAGTGAGATTCAAGAAACTCAAGTAGCTATTCTCTGCAGGCATTTTATACAAAAAGAAGCTGGAGAAAAGATATCATTGAGAGAACTGACAAGTCTGCTAATACATGTGAGGAAGTTTGGGCTCATAAAATGTACTACTGTAGGTATAAAGAACAAGTGGGATTATCAAGTTTAACACTTCAGAAGAGGGGATGAGAATTAAGGTAGAGAGTCAAACCTCAGGACCTGAAAGGATCTCAAAGCAGAGTCATAACGTGTTGACCATACTCGTGAGGAGTTTGAACTTTATATAAAGAAAAGAGAGAGTGGAAGGATTAAAAGATTGATACAGTCAAGATAGTCCTTCTTGTCTTCTCTAACAGAAAGATTTTTTTCCCTAAATTCCCATTGCTGACTGAAATTCTGGCAACAGCAGCAATCTCAGAACAAACTGAAATTGTAGAGTTAGCGTAACAGAATGTTAATGTAGGTTTTATCTAAAAGTTTTAACAGTAAACATAGGTAAAACTATTTTTGCTTGACCATCAGCCAACTTTCCCATATTAAAGGAGAATATTTTCCTGGTTGATAAACAATACTTAAATCCGCATGTAAGCTGAAAAATGATAAAAATATAAAGCAGACGTATGCAGTAACCAATCATTAGTATACATGGCAAAACTTGTCAGAGGTAAAAGCGATCATCAGAAGCTACACAGAGGAAAAAATTAGATATGCAAACCCTTGGGGATATTGTGAAGAATGAAAAAATAGGAGTAAATGGAGAACAATAAAACTGACATCAAAAGTAGAAGTAAATGTATGCCAAAATGTAGAAAAAGGAATGCTCTTTCAATACTCTGTCTCTGATGAAACTGCTCCAAGATAAATCTTGAGACACAGCCTGTCTCTGAAGATTCTACTACTCATCCACTTGATTTTCAGTAATACATTATTCTAGGCTCTTTACAAAAGTGAAAATGAAGTAAAGACTTCTTCCATCTTTCCTTTTGCTCTGTGTCTGATGGAACTACAAAGCTCTTACATTATTGTTATTTGTTTGAAAAGTGAGGTCAATCAGGGAGATTTTTACATTTTCACCTACAGTAGCTGGGTTTGTGGAAAGCTGGTCCTGGAATTATGAATACCATGAAGAGAAACAACCTTTGTTCCTAATGGTGACATTGTGCTTTCTAGAGGATTTCATTAATATTTCCACTTGACACAAAAAGCAATAAAAATACAAGATTATTTTTCAGCTTTGAGGTGGTCTTGTATTAAGAAATCCCAACCCAAATAACTGGATGGTAAATTTGTGGTTTAAGGACTGAAAAAAGCCTGTAACAAAACCTCTTCAGATATTCCTGTTCTGAGATAGTATTACTTTGTTTTTTAAAGTTTCCATGGTGCTGTATTATTATGTCTTTCCTCTTCATAGTTAACCATTCCCCCACAGCTCAGGTACTGTGAAAAGTTCTTTTGTCACTCCCCACCCATAACACATCACTATTTAATTTGATGCTAATAAGCACTCTGTTGTAGTGAGGCCACAAATCTACTTCCTTTGCTGACTAAACAGTACAAAGCTGATAGACTTACCTGCATCTCACGGGGCACTTTGCATTTGATCACTCATGACTCACCTTATGCTGTGCAAGCTGCATCTTTATTTTGTCAGGGTCATTTGCAATTTCAAGATCTGAGTCCAAAGATTTCTCTGACTCATCCAGCCATTCCATAAGTTTGTGCCAGGCTTCATGGAACTGCAGGAAAGTGAGATTTGCATGGATTTTAAAAATTCACTTGTTCATAAAGTAGTCTGAAAACCTTAAACCCCAAGCAATTCTCTGCAGGCCAGACAAGTACTCTGCAGACTTCAGAAAGATTTGGTGTGCTTTTTCTCCCTGGTCTCTCGAATAGGACTTAAGACTCCCTTCTCCCAGGTGAATTAGCAACCTTTTATGTACATGATCTCCACACATAGTATGTACCTTTCAGAGACATATTAGTAACTTCTGTGGATGTGTTGGTCATTTAGATACCTATATTTTTAGTAATGAATAGTAAATACAGCAAGAATGGGGTTTAGGTGTTGCCTATATAGGACAGCAGCAGTAAATCACTGGGAAAAACTCCTGTCTGGATAGACTGCCCAAGATTTTCCCTGGGATGCTCATAAATGCTCTCATTGTATCAAATGGTATCTTGATGGTCAAAGAACGGATTCTTGATCTTCCTTCCTGTCTCAACAAAAAGAGTTCTTCAGGGAAGGAAGCAGACCAAAGAGTCAACCAGCTTTCACAAAGTGGCATCCCTTTGGGATTCAATTTTTCCAAGCTGGTCGTTTGTCTCTCCACATCTCTTTTGAAATTCTTCTTGCCTGGACTGCCTACACATGAATGAAAGCACAAGAAACTAGTTCAGAAACCTCTCAGGGTTCCTGGACCCTGCTGTTCAAGGCTGTGGATCAGGACTTGACAGCAGTACTCTTCAGTACTCCTTGCCTGCTCTGCATAGATAGTTGTGGTCCTAAATTAGTAACTTATTGTATTTAGCTCTGTAAATGGACGTAGAGATTAAGTCCATCTCATTGCAGAACTGCTGTGTGTGTGAATGCACAAGAGAAACTGCTGGAAAAGAAATAACATTTCATTGGCTTATGGGCTAATTTATTGCTCAGAGAAGTTCTTACTCCAAGAGCTGAGTGACAGCAGCAGTAAACATGAGAATGTGGTTTGGCTGTGAAAGTGACCAGATCTTGAATGTCATGTTCACTTGAGTAAACAGAAGCTAGGGCTTCCTATTGACATTTAAACATATTACATTCCTCTCACACATTTTGCATCTTATCATTTATGTTCCTCAGTGAGGAACATCAATCTAAGGAAAAAAAAAAAGAATGCTCCCTGGTGAGGAAAACTGTGCGAAAAAACTTTCCAGGTTTTTAAGGAAATAAATGGAGATATCTTACCATACAGAAAATGTTGGACTAGTAACTAATATAAGAGATTGAGGAAGTGATGAGTGTTAATCAGGTCACAATGTAAACCCAAGAAGAAAATACTAAGGAATACTCCCACAGATTAGTGAAAAGGGTTCCTCACATTCTTTAAAATATAAGGGGTTGATTGTGAGACTTCTTTTTGAGGACAGATGGCACTAATACACGTTTGGGAGCGATACTGTAACTTTCTTCATTCAGACTCTCCGGTATGGCAGACAGAAGTCACTGCTCAGGCTGAAAATGATGCTTTCACCTCACAAATGAAGTGCTCTGTGATCAAATCACAGAAATTGCTCCACTAATTCAACAGTGTCTGTTACACTAAATCCAGACTTACCTGAAAGTGCTTTAAAGGACCATATTCTTCAAGAGTCTGGATGTAATTACAGCTAAGTCCAAAGAGTTGTACAACAGCTGTTGTCCGATTACCTGTTTGGCTCTTTTCCTTGCATCATCCAAAGCTCTTCCTCTTTCAACTAAGCGTTGAACTACTTTTTCCCATCGACTCTGTACACTAATCAGTAGATTCTTAATAAGGACAACATCCTGTTTCTGGCTGAAATATTTCAAATGGGTTCCAGTCTTGTCCAGCTCTATGATCTGATCTCGATGAGAATTCACTTCTGTAGCAAAAACCTTGGAAAAAAGGGAGAAAATTACTCTGAATACTATGTTGCTCAAGCACTGGGTAATCACCAAAAAAACCCCAGTCTGATAAAGAATGATGTAGTGAGGAAGACTATAAAATGCAATTCTGAAACAAATTAAATATTTCTCTGAGTGCCAGTGTTACAGGGTTCATTTGGACATTCTTAAATTATCTCCACAGAGTGGGAGAAAAACATTATACATCTGTTTCTTTACATACCTTGTGTTCATCAATTTGAAACAAGACAGTGTCCAAGATAAGACTTGGCCGAGAAGCTGCAGTTAGAGTTTGCTCAGCCTGAGTAAGCCAATTGATGAAATCTTGAAGTGAGTTGTGGAACTCCATTGCTAAATTGAGGGCTTCTTCCAGTTTGGTCTGTAAAGATAGGTCATACTTTAATAGCAGTAAACCATTTTAGTTCAGCATTTTGGAGTAAACCAGTTTAGCTTAGCATTTTAAAACATTTTTCCAACTCAAAGTTTCTGAGTTTTAAAATAACAGCCTACATTTGAGCACATTAAAGGAAATGGATAGAAGAGTAACAGTAAAATTATGTATGATAGGAGAGTAGAAAATACAGCAAGATGAAATTGTCCACATTAGGACGTTACATCTTCTACTACTTAATCCTAATGGTATATATGGTTTTATCAATTTTGATATAAAACCAGTAGAATCTCAGAAATCTAAGGTGTCAGTGCACTTGGAAGAGCCTGAAAGAGGTCATCTAATTTATTCTCTTGCACTAAACAAAGAACAGGTTTGCCTAGACCTATTCTTTTTAATAAAGCCCAATTGTCATTTTGGTTGTCTGAACCAAGACTAATTTTGGATACAAAATTTTTGTTGATCATAAGACAGCAGTCAGATTTTCAAACAATTGCACTGCTGGCCCAGTTGAGCACTCCAACCTTGCAGCTTCCTGCAAGAACGTGCTCATGTTGGGTATTAGTTAGTCTGATATTCTTACGTTATACAGTTACCTTAAGAGACACCAGCATTCTCACTTTAAAAGGTAACTAAGTTGTGAGTCAAATATTTGTGTTTTATAACCATTAGGGCTGTACAGAGTTCCTCTGTTTGTAATTACTGATATTCTTCATGGTTTGATTAAGGTAGAACAAATGGACTATACTTTGTGACGGAATGAAAGCAAAATGAAATGAATAATAAGAAAACATATGTTGCATATCAGTGAAATCACGCTATTGATCTACGTTAGAACAGAAGGTAGTCCCTTGAAGTAAGTGGCAGAAGGCCAAGTGTTTGGGAATTCTAAGCAAAAAAATGGATAAAAGCTAGGAAAATTAGTGCAGCAATTCTGTACTGAATGGTACCAAATGAGCATTATCAGTATCAGTTAATGTATTTCTATGGAACAGACTTGTGCCATTTTCACTGCCCGCGTCGTCACCCCACCCGCTCCCCCACCGCGGCCCAGTTATGAATAATCCATTTCTTGAATCCCATTTTTTCCCAGTACTTTCTAAATGTACGAATAAATTCTGCACAAATGTCTCTACAATTAACTTTAAATCTGAAAGATCAAGCATGAATGCATGCATAAAAGGACCAAACATTAACATCCTTAAATACATGATTTACGTTTCTATTTTTATGTAAAAACTCATACTTTTCTTTCACTGAGCTTTGTTTGTACTGATTCCCATTTTTCTTTTAAGTTATTTATGTCCTGCTCAACATTTGTTTCAGCAGACTCTGGGCATCTTGCAAGCATCTGCTGGCCTTTCTGCATTAGACACTTATATGTCTCTTCTTTGGCTTCAAAGGCAGCACAAAGTTCCTAAATAAAGAAAGCACCAAAAAATAAGTCAGGTAGAAGTTCAATACTCTTTAAAATGCTACTATAATATTTATTTCTCTCCCAACATTTAGCAGGTATGATTAAGACTAATAAAGGAAACATATGTAATTCATAAAAAGCCAAATGAACAAAGAAAGGACCCAGTTCTTCAGGAAATGAGAACTTGTATTGTCTGTCAGATGTTTTCTCTGAGAACCAAAGCTTGGCAAAGAAAGTACTATGCACTTATTGCACAAGATTTGCTACAACTTGGTTGGTTTAAAGTCCCTCTGAGGCTGAAACAAAAAGTGTCAGCATTACACAGTAAGCTGAAAGCCCAGACCTATCCAATACACCTTCAAAAGTGGGTGGGACAACTTGGGAGGGCTGCTTTATTGTACATCATCTCTTTTGTGTTGTCCGTATCTTCCTTCACTTGCCAGGCAAGAGCACTGAAGACATTTTACACATACAAAGTGTCTTTTAACCACATTAAAGATGAGGTGGCAAGAGCTCCCATGCATCCCTCTGACTTCAAAAGGGCATGTTTAAAATTTATAACAGACCATTCAAAAATGTACCAAGCGAATTGCTGCAGATTCCCAGATGAGGAACATCTTCCAGGAGATGAGCAGTACGTAGCTTGCAATAGGAGGAGGTTTTTCCTCCAATTCCCAGGACAAGAGCCCAAACCAACATTTTCTTTGGGTTAAGAGATACTGTAGATGGGGTTGTACCTGATCACAGGGGAGGGCAAAGCAGGAAGCAAGTTCAACCATGAGCTAAGATTTTAACAGGGCAGAAAGCTTCCTTGCTTTCTTTCTGAGGACTATGAAAAGTGGTGTCACCTAGCCCGCTTCCTCCTATGTTCCCAACCTTCCTACACTATTTCTGGTTTCTGTAACTCCTCAGAGTATCTTATTTTCCTGCAGCACAAGAACTCCCCAGAGGTAAACATAGAGAGTGTAGAATAGGTGAGACGCAGCAAAGCAGGAGCAACCCCAAACACTGGGGTTGGGCTCAGTCTAAGACAAGAGCTCACCAGAGTGGTTAATTCTGCAGTACAGTCACATTCTTAAGAGGGCAGGAACAACTAAAATAATTTTAAATGAGGAACTGAGAAAAATGATTGCTTTCAGAAAAGGAGAGGGATGTTCTGAGCAGCACTGACACAGCCGAAGAGGCCTCTTTTTAAGCCCCTTTCCTGCTGGTGTCCTGTAATTTCTCTTTGTCTCTGTTGTTTTCCTGTAGCTGGCTTAGCGGGAAATGCTGCCGAGTCTCAACTTCATTTGTGAACTGATTATGGTTTTTATTTGTAGCTGTAGAAACAAACCTTACACTCAAGAAGCGGTTCATAAATTGTTTCCAATCAGAAACAAATCAAAATACAGTGCAAAACTTTCTTCTGCAGTTTCACATCACAAAATCAGCATGGTTTGTATCACTTAGGGGCAAGTTTGAATTTGGAACTTATGATAAATAGTACTCAACATGACAAGTGGCCTCGATGTTTCAGAGAATTTACACATATCTGCACAGATTCATTGAGGTTTAACTAAACTGAAATCAAGTCCTGTTTTTTAAGGGTTATATACATTAAAGGATAACAAGTCAACGTCTGCAGTTACATGATGGCCCGCAGCATAGTAACAATCTGTTAAAACATACCTGTACAGTTCGGAAACAATTGTACGTATAGAGTACATATTACTGGGAACATATTCACATTTGTTCCAACTATAATACTACATTCAGTTTAAAGATTCTTTAATCTATCTGTAAGTGCAAGTATAGAAAATGGCTTGTTGATTTGCAAAGTGTAAGAATGTGCCAAAAGAAACCCTAAAATTTTCCAGGGAAATTTTTTTGGTCTTGATCTGACTTTAAGACCAGGAAGAAAAATGGAAAAAGATCCACTGACTCCCATGAAATTGTGATTATGCCCCATTCTCACAGCATTGGGGAGGGGAAGGGGAGGAGGAGTTCAAGGACAGTTCAGTGAATATTACTCTTACATCTGAGTCAGGAGGTCAGGAGTTCAGATCACTGGGTCTGGGGTTATACCTTGGCCTAATAGCACAGCATGATCTTATATAAACAGAGCACTACGAACCACCTTCCTTTGAGGTAAGGGATCAAGTTTAAGTGACTTTTTTTTAAGCTCTGTGGTTCTACAGGGGTGGAGAAATCCATAGAACGTTTCTTAAAGAGAAAAGAAGGGAAGAAAGGGAATAATTCAGGCATCCTGATCAGCTTGCCACTTCCAATTAAAGCAGTCTCTCTACAGGAGCCAGTAGTCCTTATTACATCTGTGCTAATGATGATTTTAATGTCACCTTTGGTTAGATAAAGAATAAAGGATCGAGTCTCTTAATTCAAGGTCCAATGAATATAGATCATTTTAGATTCGTCTTCGTATCTTAGAAAAAGCCTAAGTGTAGTTATGGGAACAGAAGGGAAAGAAGAATAGGAATCACTGAAAAATCTGTAAACATTTTCTGAGAATAAGGATGCAAGAGTTCTCTTCTGTCTCAACACTATTAATGGTTCAGTTTTGGGCATCTCCCAAATGACTACTTTTCCTACATTGAAAACAACAGTGTTGTTTTGAAGGCTGTTACATTTTTTTAAGATACTGTACAGACACTGAGATATATAGAACATGCTCTGTATTTACCATAAACGCTCTTGAAAGATAGTTAGTCCTGAAATGCAGTTTGTAAAGCATTCTAATATTGATACGTACCATATGGGTATTAAGCTGCTCTCTTGCTGTTTCTGGTAAGCCTCCAACAGGTTTTGATGCCAACAGTTGACGTTCAGTGTCTGTCAGCCATTGCTGCATATCTTCAACTTCACCATGGAAACCTTGGGCCTAAATTATACCATATCATTTTAGAGCTTGCTTAAATGTTCTCCATTCTAATACCAGCCCAGATGCAGAAGTACACTGGCAACAGATTTAATCAGATATTTACAGTAATCAATGGAAATTAAAGAAAAAAAAAAAAGAAAAAAAGGAACCAAACCAAAAATTTAAACTAGCTCAATCTGACCTAAATGATAAAAACAAAACCAATTTCCATGAAATCTTGAAAGCAGGCTAAAGAGCAACTCTGAGATCAATGTTTTCCCTGAGTAATATACCCATACAGAAATTTTACTCTTTAAAAATATGTAGGCCAAAAGCTGAAGTCTTGATTCAGCACTATAAAACACAGTGGCTCACTGTAGAAGATACAGCTGGATTCAAACTTTCTCAAAATTCAGGTGTGTCTGCATTATGGTTTTGATTTAGGCCAACTTCTAATACATATATCTCTGTATTTCATGTAAAAAGACACTTTTGTTGAGTTATCTCTTTATTTGATCATTTCCTGTTCACCTGGATCAAGGCACTGTCCAGCTGCTGTTTCCTTTGTTCTGTTTTTTCCAACACGTTTTGCCAGCGCTGATTCAGAAGTTCCAACTTGCTCCGTAAATTACTTGCTTCTTCAACAGCACTCGATTCAATCAGGTCATTTCCTGCTTTCTTAACTGCTTCCACCGTAGACTGATGAGCTAAAACATCATTTTGTAGCACCTACAATTGTAATACAGCATGTATGACTGGCCATGTTGGCAAGTTATTGAATGAAGGTAATTACAGTGACTGAGCTAATTCTAATCCAGTGACAAGGCAATAGTTTAACATCAGCACAGGTATTAGCAATTAAAGCTAATAACTAAGGTCTCCTCAATCAAAAGCAGTAACAGATCATGCTGCCAAAATGCTACATTTTATATCTTGGAAAAATATTACATCTGAATACATATATTTCTTTCTGAAGTACTGCTAGTGAAGAATTATTTCTTCACCTTCCTTAATTAACTACGTATTTTTCTTTAACGGGATTTTTCTTTGGTTTTGAGGGTAAGGTGTGAAAACAGTGTTATATATAGGAGTGCAGATTGCTTGTGGAGCAGTAGTTTAAGAGAGGAGAGAGACAAACAAGAATACTATGTGCCTGCTGTGCCATACAACCACCTGACTGCCACGATGTCTTCTCATGCATTTCAGGTCTACAGCTCATTTCACATTATGTCAGGTTACCAGGACACTTCAGCTGTGCTAAAAGCTGGAGAATGATTCTAACACTAACACACAAGACCTCCTCCATCTGGCTGAAAACCTGTTATCACCAACCACAGTGAAATCATAAAGGCAAAAGGTACATTTGGGAAAAGGATACTCTTTTCAGAAAGACTTTTTTTTTTTTTTTTTTTTAAAAAAGCTTTAAAATACCTGAAATAAAGAACAGAAAAAGAGAATATGCAAAATGATTGGGAAGAGAATGGTATCAACCCCATCCAAGAAATTCAAGTTTATGACTGCTGTCTTCCATGGGGTCTGGGGTTCAAACTCACCTCCCTCAAAATGCTAACATATGGAAAAACTTTACAAGTAAATACAAAAGAACTTTTAAATAAACTATACAGAGCATTTGATGAAACAGCAAGTCACAAGTAGCCCTTGTAATAAAACATGCATCACATTTGCTTTAATTCTCAGCTAAATACTGGAAGATACTAGTTATTTTATTTTCCTGACAGGGTGAAAAAGAGGGATATCCACAGAAGCAGATGCATCTTATCCCTTCCTTCCTGGTGAGGCTCACTAAGAACAAGGTCTATTCTTTCCAAAGTTATTCAAGACATGGATGTTTTTCCAGGCTACCACAGGATGCACTACTGTGTGAACTTTCTAACCTATAAACTCTGTTTTATGGAAAGGAAGTAGATTTGTTCATGTGTTTGCTGAACTCCTTCAGCACTGAAGGTACGTGAAGTCATAAATGATCTCTGGATGCTTCTTCAGTAGTAAAACACTTCCGTTTGATAACAACATAAAAGGTTCACAGAGTGGAAGCTGTATTTGTAATTTTTTTTTTTTTTTAAAGGGCCTGTTTCCAACAGTAGTCACACAGGACATGCAGATAATTTACATTGCTCAAGTTCCAGCTGACCACAGAAGAGGCTTCAGAAGCCACATAGCTGCATTAACAGAAACAATGAAAATGCCTTAATTATCTGTGTATTGTCAATTTCAATCAATTCACTGTACATCCAGAATGGACTCTGAATACATTTCACATCATATGCAGGCCAAAAATTAAACGGCATATTTAAAGGAAAGGAGAGGATTTATGAGGTTATTTTGAAATCTTCAGGCCTAGAAAGAACACATCATCATGAACAGCACCAAGTCACACAAAGAGGTAGAGAAGATCTCTTGCTCCTGAGAGATACTACTCGAAGGCACAATGAAAGCATTATTCCATGGGCTCCTAAGTCAAAATAATCAGTAAAAATACTAAAAACAACAATAAAAAATTAACCCCACATTGTATGTAACGGAGAGAAAAAAGATGGGGGCATGGATATGCCTAAAGTTTGCTGAGATTTTCAGAGAAGCATTCTCCTTGTCAGCTGGACCCAACTGAGATACAATTTTGCAGAATTCAGAACAAATCACTATTTTCTGAGAAGGAAGAAACAAGAACGAATGATGTGTAAGTCATGTGCATTTTGTGAGACCTGGCCTAAACAGAACTAATCAAGGAGTTTATTGTGCTTCAGGGTGAGTAGTGGGTTCAAAAACCTTTGAGTTCTCTGGATCAAATTAAGGTGAGTAAAAGAGGAGACTAGGGTGAGCTGCTCTTTTTGGCTAAAACTACGCCACTTGCATGGCATATGCAAGGAAGGAAGGAATACGGAGGAGTTAAGAGGAAAGATATTAGTTACTCCAAGCCTGCATTTCAGCTATAATCTGCATCTGGAAAAGTTCTATTGAGAATTATTTATGAAGCGTTAAGTTTTACTACAAGACTCATCACTGAGATAAACATCAAAAGAACATTTCAGTTAATATTCATTATAATTACATACATGATGTTTGGCAAGTTCAATTTCAATAGCCTTGGGGTCTCCACCCACAGGTTTCTGTTCATTCAGCAAGTCTTCTGTATGCGTCAGCCACGTCAGTAACTCATCCAGGGCATGCTGGAACTGCCCCAAGGCTAACAAGGCACCTTCCAGCTTGTGCTACAGTAAAAACAAAATTAACAATAAAATGGTTTCACAATGGTATTGAATTGGCTTATATTACCATTAGTCACCATAATCCAGAGTGGAGTCCATGCATATGATAGCATAAAAACCAGGGAGAAACAGTTATCCAACACAAGCAACTACTTTATAGTTAGAGCTGAGTTAGCAATTCCCTTGTAAAGCCTTACATTCCAGGCTTAAATTCCTGACCTTTGAAGACCCCACGTAACTGAAGCAGAGTTAAGTTTGAAGGTTCTTTCATCAGAGATATGACAGTAGTTTTTTTATCACTTAAAATACAATTTCAATATAAATGCAATTTGGTGCATGATCTTTTTAAAACCTCTTTTTTGTCATGGAATGATTCAATTTAGAAAAAAATACACTTCAAAGAACTGCATCTTTAAATCTCTCTTCTACTTTGATAATTTAAGGAAAGAGCACGGAAACAGTTTAAAATAAAGTTGCCTTTTTTTTTTTTTTAAGAGGCCAGCAGTTAATATTAATTTTGCACATATAAACATGTTTTCAACTGCTACTTAAGATGTCAAATAACCAAAATTAAATAATAATAAATCAACATGGCACTGCTGACAAAGGAAGTGACAAAAAAATACTGCTAAGGGTTTAAAAACCATAAAAACAACCCAGTAAATTGTAAAATTTAAATTCTATTATATATAGTTCTGTAATTTCCAAACTGAAAGGAATAGATGTGTAAATCGATACAAACATTATGCATAATAAAAAGCTTTTCTCAAAAATCTTTCATGAATAAAGGCCCCACCTTCAAATTTTTTTACCTGTCTATTTATAATTTTTTCTTCTAGGCTGTCCCACATTAGTTTGAGCTCTGAGAGAGGGTCTTGAACAGTGTGCTTGTCACTCTCCTCTGTCACCTTCTTCAGCAATAGTTCTGCCTGATGGTTCAGTCTTTCCATTTCTATCTGCTGCTGATAAGCTTCTGTCTTAAATTGCTATTGTAAATAGAAAAAGAATACAAATAAACATAACACAAGTAATGATCTTCCTGAATATGGCATAGTACAGCAGTATTTACAATACTAATGCATCACTGTCAACTTTCATGAATTTGGGGATTTGTTTTCTAGGGTCAAAATGCTTTGTAAGACACTGATAATCCAGACAGTCTCAGCTAACTGAAAATAGGCAACAATGTCTTACTGTTCTAGCAGATATTGCTAACTGTGACCAGATGACAACAGGATAGTATTCTCCAATGATCTCCCTGGTCTGTAAAAAAGGCAGAACATACTTTGAGTAACTTCCAGCTTTTGTGGTTGTGATAATGTAATACTTAAAGCTTCAAACAGAATTGTTCTTCAGAAGAGCTGAAAAGCAAGTTTTCTTTAGTAGAATACTCTCTCCTACATGCAACTTAGGTAGTAGGCTGAATACAATT
The DNA here is from genome assembly GCF_047716275.1 of Strix uralensis. Lineage (NCBI taxonomy): Eukaryota > Metazoa > Chordata > Aves > Strigiformes > Strigidae > Strix > Strix uralensis. The sequence continues at coordinate 28,111,083 of NC_133974.1, forward strand.
TGCATGTGTGTTTTTCTGAACTATGTAAGATTATGGTTCATCTGAAGTTACATCATAAAACACATAGATTAAACAACCCGCCCACAGCCACAAAAACATACAAGTGAGCAGCAAAACCAAGGATGTTCCCTGATCATCATATATCCCTGTTTTTTATATATAGCGTAACAGCCTACCAACGTCAGGAGCATACTCGGTCACAGTTACATACAGACAGGTGTCTAAGCCTGAAACTTTGATTTTCAGTTTATTGATACTGGGAATGTCATGATCTGTGTAGGCATTTAGATAAAGCCTGTAACAGCACATGTGAAGCATTGGAGGCATTCTCTCAGAGCTTCAAGGAAGCTGTTCATGGTACAAAACAGAAAATGTAAAGGTTGTAGCAAAAGAACCCTGTACATAACAATCTTATAGCATTCATTCTCTTTCAAAGGCTATTTACAAGTATTTCTGGGCTATCAGAACATATTCACAAAATAAAACGTAGTCTCACCAAAATTTGGAACAGATTTTAAAATAAAACACATTTTAAAATGAAAAGTTCACAATGAAATGTTATTTGAAATTTTCATACAGATTTTTTCTTACTAGAAATTGAAAAAGAAAATTACTTTTGACTCTTGAAAAACATAGAAAAATGCAGACAGATGAAAATATAAATTAAATAAATTGCTAGCTCATACCTTAAGTTCCTCAGTTTGCTGCTTCACTGTCTCCAGATCTGTTCCAACGGGAGACATAGATGCTAATTTGCTGCCAGCAATGTCTACCCAGTCAAATATTGCCTGAAAATCACAGTATGAAATTGAAGCATGAGCAGAGAAGTAGTGTCATATTTGAAAGTTGTATTAAGTAAAATATCAGATTATTTTTACTCCAGAGAACAATACTGCTGTGCTCTTTGAAAGAAAATAGCGTTCTTCAGTGAAACCTAGGTTTCCTTGCAATACAAGGGATCAAATATTAGCTAAAGTATTCCATGTAATGGTTACAAGAATGTACATGTTGCAAGACTGAACTTCTATTAGTAGTAATATTCTGCCAGTACTATTCATGCTGAGTAGCACTCTACTTCTTGAGTAAAATCAACAACTTTTATGAATACCCTGAAAGGTAGACAAGACAAGACAATACAAGACAAACTCTATTCTGCAGTCCTTTGGAGCAAAGATGGAAGGCAGTAGCTGAATGATAACACATTTTAGATGATGATTACCAACAAGCGTCTTTTGAAGGATAACGTTATCTGTGTAAGGAACATGGAACATGACCCATTCGGTACATATTTGACAGTGAAGGGCCATAACTGAGCTTGACTCTGCAGGATAATGCGGTTATAACTTTAAAAAACAGTGAAGTCTCCCCAGTTCTGAGGCTTTGTGGGTTCTACACTTTTGCTCCTGATACAATGCAAAACAACCTCAAGAATACTCCACTTACAGATTGAAAACAGTTATTATCAATCTGGGTAATTGCATAGAGGCAAAAACACCTCTGCTAGGCCCCTTTCCTCCTGCCCGTTATCCATGATTCATTACAGAGAAAGGCTTAGGATGGCTTGTCGGAGCTGCCCACTGCTACACAGCTCCTTAAGAAAAGGAGAACTACCCTCAAACAACCTCAACAGGATGAGGCAGCTGCAGCTAACAATCTGTCCACAATGCTTTTCATATTGTCTATTGAAATGAGCATAAGAAGCATTTAAATAGAGTTCTTTCACAAAGTACCAAGCTTGTAGGATGTACAATGTACAGCCACAGGAAATACAAAACACTTAAACCAATGGCAATGTTCCTAACGTAACCCTACAAGTCAATCTCTGCACAGTACGTGCATAAGTGAACTTGGAGAAAAATACATAGCAAGGGTGCACTGGAAAACAAGCATGTTGCATTATTATTAAAGAGTGTTTTGCTGCTTGACCTGCACTGAACACACAAGCAACTGCCCTCAGTGTCACGTGAAACTTCAGTTTTAAAGATTTAATGAACCAAGAAAGACTAATTCCACTGAGGAAAAAAAATCAGTTTTGCAAAATCTGACTGTGTTTGGAGTCTTTTCAAGTGTTTTAATCTTCTAGCCATTCACTGACAGATGAGGCATGCCACTCAGCCAAGATGTGCAACAAACATAAAAAAAAAAAAAAAAAAATACAGCACATACAGAGAAAAGATATCTTAAAAAACTGCTGGAAAATTTATCTACAGATTTAAACAGTGAATCATCTTCTAAAGCACTGTGACTGGAGAAATTACACTAAGAATTAGTATAATGGTCCAGCAACATTATGTTAATAATATTTTTTGCTTAAAATATTAAAACTTAAGTATTTGACTTATAAAAAACATGGAATAAAACTGAAGTTCTTTCACTGTCCTTCACTCAAAGAAAATAGCAGCAAGTATACGGGCCTGTATTCTGTTCCTTTCAGATCATGCACATGTGTCACAACTTCAGCTTGCCTATCACATGAAATAATGACTATCTCAAGAAAATGTGAGCAAGATTACTGTGAATTTGTGTGGTATCAAAAAAAACTCTGCTCCTGTCAAAGGGACATTAATTTCAAATCTAAACATAGTGCAATATATGAACAACTATATGAGGAAAACAACCCAATAGATTTATTCTTTAATGCAAAAAAACCCCACAAACCAACCAACCCTGAGAAAAAATATCTGCCTACTGAAGGAAACAGTTACTATAATCAGAGCGACACACTAGTTGTCACCCAGTCACATGACATTTTTTACTACAACCACATTAAATGCTATTGACTCACGACTGGGTTGAGTGTGTCTCACACCATCTTACCTGCAGTCCGTCTTGGTACTGAACAGCTGCCTGCATAGCTTCAGCAAGCTTATCCACCCGTTCTTTCCATGTTTTGTTTAAGGCATCCCAGGCAGAATTCAGCTGCAAGTAAGTGCAATTTACTCCAATGGACAGAAGAATTTTACTGCTGTATAATGTGCATTCACTAATTATTCCCTGATCAATAACACCAATAAACTAAGCATGAATAGTTCATATGCATTCCATATTAACACTCTTGTTCTCCCTATCGCTGCATAGTTAGTTTTCTTCAGAATTCACTAGAGGTTCTGGATTACAAAAGCTGTAAACTTCAATACTGACTATTGAATATTTTTATTAACATAGGAATTATAGTTAATATGGGAAATACTATTAAATCATTTGGAGTTGTATCATTATAATAAAGGTAGCTCAAAAGAAACGTACATTGCCGAACATTAGAAAAATTATAAGTACTTTGTAGTCATCCAAACAGTATTGTCTTCATTAAGATGTCTCACTTGGCATAAACCAGATATATCTGAAATTTATTCTAGCATTACTTTTGCAAAAAGTAGCCATCTGTTGTATTAATCAGTGAGTATTTTTACAAAAAAAAAAAAATCTGTCTTTTACAAAAATTTTAACTCATAAATCAAGAAAATAAAATTGCCTGTAGATTCTAATCTAATCTGAGTCAAGATAATTTACCTGAAAGGCAAACCTTACTTTACCACAAAGGCTTCAGGGATGTCTCACTTTTATGACAAAATTTTTATTTTCAAAATTTGTTGGGGGCGAGGGGGATATGCCAATTTCAACTGAACAAGCATCTAACACAACAGATATAGGCATCTGTGTTTCCCATACCTCATCTATACTCTTGTTGACAATAGGTTTGTCAGGCTCTCCACAAGCAGCTCTAAGTTCAGAGCCAAGGCTCACAACTGTTTCTAGTTCTTCTTGTAGTCCATCGATTTCTTCTTTAGCAGCCTACAAAGAGAAAAAAATCCAACACTGCTAATACTAAATTTAATAATCTATGTACCGCTTGCTTTTAAGGTAGAACACGGCAGGATTCCGCCTTTGTTTTCTTTAAAGTCACTTGGACTTACAATTGGATGCTTAAAATATAAGCATCCCTTTGCAGCGTCAGCGTGAAATCAACTGACATCAGCCTAAATTATAACAATGGTTTACGATGTCATTTTGCGTGAGATGAAAAAAATAAACAGGAAGTTTTAAATTACATTTCTTTAATCAGCGTGTTTTCTTTTTCAGAGGTTATCATTCAACCTTCAAATCTTTAACTATCAGCATAAATAATTACAGGCTTAGAGCATAATACATCTGTACACCTTTCATTTAGATGTTATGTACTACTCAGGGAATCTAAAGCATGTATAACTTAAAAGTCTCAGTGACATGCTTATTATATACATGTTTATAAACTGATATGTAAATATAATGAGAGGCACATGTTGCATGCTCATTGCAATTAAGCACTGATACATGCTATTTACCATAGACTCTCGAGATATCATTATAGCAAATTTCTATACAATTATCCCTCTTGGTCTCTAAAAAAAGAATTAACTCTCCTGTGGTATTTCACAGTAATTCTGACTTTTCTCTGCATACCGTAAATAAAATACTTCAAGTCAACAAAGTACTTTCTACTGACCTCAGCAGCTTCTTGCTGTTGCTTGACTACAGATGGGTCAACTCCAGGTCCCTCCAGTTCTCGAATGAAGTCCTGAGTATCTTTAATAGTAGCTACAAGAGCCATGTGATCACACCAAAACTTTTCAGCTAGTTCCATCACATCTAATAATTTGGCCTCCCTTTCCTCAGTCAAGGTCTGGATGTCTTCCCATATGAGGACCATTTGGTCTAGTTTATCTTGAACAGCTAAACAACAAAGGAACTAGATTACTACCTTGGCAAACAATTCTTGGCCATAAATCTCTCTACAGTTCTACAGCAGAAACATATGCGTACATTTTAAAATTTAGACTCTAAAATTGTTTCTTTACAGGACTCCTTATAATGTTAAGTAGAAACAACCAACATGGCCTTTAAGAATAAAACAAAGGTCATATCCACAATGACTTATTTTAAACGAATGCTTTGCTTTTAGAAATCTTTAGCAGCTTCTCCACAAGAACACAATCCCCAGATCAGTGGTCATCAGAAATGAAGATTTTTATATGCTGCAGCTTACTGCATTTCCACTACATGAAACCTTCCTCAGTCTACTACCTTTAGCAGATATATCCTTATCAGCGCCTTCTGAGCGAGCAATCATTTCCTCCCCTCTCTGTTTCAGCGTCTCATACACCGGCTGAAGTTTTTCCAGATCCACTGACACATTCTTATTTTCACTGATTTGCTCTTTAATCTTCTCAACCTCTGCTGAGATTGAAGGTGGCTGCCTCAGACGTTCAACTATGCGTTTCAGACTCTCAAGAGTTGGATCTATCTTGTCATGAAACTGGGAGGGTGGTAGAAGACAGAAAGAAGTGGCAGAGAAATTAGAAAAAAAACAACTGAAAAATGGCACCTGAAATTCTCTTGGAAAAAGGTTCTTTAAAATTAAACATCTCTATCTAACATATATATATATACGTAAACTGCAATGTCCCCCTTTGTGGTTCTTCCCCTCTTAATATCTAAATTACAACAATGGCCTTGCAAAATCGTATTTCTTCTCATATTTAAGAATTTTACTATGAAGTCTGGGTTCAGTCCTGAGACACTCTATCTGAAGGTACTGTACATATGGCAGATTCTACTTGCATTTAGTCCTGTATAATTCATACAGTAGTTTGTACCTTATTTTGGAGAATCATGGCTTTCTGGTTTCATAGTTTTAGAAAGATATTTACCTTAATATTAAATACATACATTTTCATATCAGGACCAACATACTGGCATATAACCAACGATTAAGACTTGATATGTAAGGTTATTCAAAAAGACATTTGTTAGTGCCCAAGGGATGCTTGTCAGTGCAGTAAAGGTATGTTACTTTCTGCAACTGAAAGCACACAACAGTGTGTATTATGTTCACCCACGTTTGACTGAGCCCAGGTAGCTGCCCAGAAACTCAATTACAGCTGCTAACATGGTTCATCCTTTCAAGTTAGCCCTTACTATATGCTTTTGGATCCACAGAGATTCCTACAAATCTCTCACCACTATATTCATTTCAAATTACAGAAATTAGTAAATTGTGGGTGCATTTAATGAGTCTTCAGAATCTACAAGAAAACACCCTTGACTACACCTAGGAAAGGTGCTAGAAAGAGCACAGCAAAACAAGATTACCTTATGTGAACAAATAGCTACATCCTTTCTATTCAAAGGAATATAGGCAATACAAATGTAATTACTTTTTCCCACCATACATCTCACTTCAAATCAGACTCTGTGACTAATGTTATAGACTCAGTGTTTTTGTTAGAAGTGTGAATATCACACAAGCCAGCAAAATGTGTTATGAAAGATAAGTAGCCCTCCCACGTTCAAGACTTCTGAAAAGTGATTGTAGCAACAAAACCTTACAAAAGTGATAAAAACTGAAATTAAATTGGCAGCGTTCAAGTCTAATTTTAGGACATAGATTACATTTTAAAACTGTCAGTGCATTCAGTGGGCCTCCTTGTACTCGTACTTCAGTGAATGAGACAAGATGTTTTAGAACTTAAAAGGAAGCAAATGCAAGTCGTTAGAACCTCTCATTCTGGCTCCATAGGTTATGTCCCATCTTTGATAAATACTGCAATTTAGTATAATTTAAAACCTGAAGAGTTAAATAATTATTCTTCCAGGACTGTCTAGACAAACATTGACATAGCCATCATAGTACAGAGCCCTGATAATATGTATTTACATATCTTAATAAAAAAGGAAAATTATATAAAATTGCATTCTGGGCGTTACAATCTTTAGCTTTGTCACCTGCATATACATTTATGTACATAAAATGAACCTTAAAGCATTGCATGAATAATTAAGTATTTTCAACGTCTGATTATATTCTAGCTGTTAACGAAGAATGCATTTTTATTCTTGCTTTCTGTACTTAGCCAGTACAACATGTTAATGTCTATCACATACAAAGCAGGGACTCGAATGCTAAGTGAATATCTTGATTTTCAAATGTGCAGCTACAAACAGGGGGAGGACTGAGCATTTACGATAAACACTGAATCTAAATAATCAGGCATCTTTCAGAGGCGTGAATAAGGAAGGTGTTTAGAATGACTTAAAGATAATATAATGTCTATAACCAGTTCAAAAACAGGATGATATCTGATGTCACTTTTTCCTTAGCTTCTTAAACTCAGTATTGCAGGGGCTAGGAATATGACATTAAGTACAATGACCTATGACAAAAATTATTTAGAATGTAGACTTAATGCGAACTTTAAGGTATATTTCTTTATTTAGTATTTTAGACCTGAGCAGAATATAGCACTTAATTTCCAGCGAACAGAGAAAAAAGGGAATTTCCTATAAAAACAGCAGTATAGAACAAAGTATTTTTATTCAGGTATTTGTTTGGGTTCATACACAGTTTTACCGAGTTCTTTTCTGAATTTGGGGTTGAGTGAAAGAATTTCAGTTTGGGTTTCATGACAATTAATCCAAGATTTAGAAATCTCTAGAATGGGATATCTAACAAAACTCTATCAAGGTTCATTGCATTGGTTGATGAACCTAAGATATGCAGCTTTTATGGACTTAGATCTGAATTTTATGCTTATGATGACATTTTGTGAGGTCTAACTTTGGTCTCAATTCTCTTACATAACAGCTCAAGCATGTGTTACGTTAAGTTCTTCTGGGTATGCAACGAAGACCAAATGCTATTACCACTGCCAAACTACTCTCTAGTTTCACTGGTAGACTGTAACTAAAGCTGCCAAGTTTGAGATATAACTATACTCAAGTTAACTGATCAACAGTGACATCCATATACAAACAAACCATCAGCTAGTAAGAGATCACTAAGAGTAAAAGGAATAAAATGAAAATAAAATCCCACATTTTTAACCAAATGTCCCATTTTTTTACTTAAAATTAAGAAGCAATAATATTTTTCAACTGCAGCTGTCATAATACTGATCAATATATAAAATTATAACCCCTCAAGAAATAGAAAAATCAATACCATAAGCAGTGATATGAACATTCACAGGTCATTAGGTTGAAAAATCAGATAAAACAGCAGATAAGTCTTGATTTATACATGTAAGATGACAATGTCTGTGCATCTTTCCATTTGAATGAATCCAATTATACTTTAAACTTAAATTGATACCTGGGTACACTGAGAAATGGCTTCATCCAGTGCCAGTGCTCGCTTTTTAACATCTTCCTTAATTTTACTGTAAAGGGTGTCAGCTGCTACATATTTCTCTTGGATAGAAAAACCTTCTCCTGGGCTCAGCTCCAGCAACTGAGGCCCGGTTTTGTTCATCTTATCTATATGAGGCTTGTGCTCAGCGATCAGCTCACGCAGTTGCTATAACAAACGAAACAACTTATCAGTTTCTTATGCTTGCACCACAACATTACAGCTGTCCACACTTCTAACATATCCAGCTGGCAAGAAATTCCAAACAAATACCATTTGTCCTAATATAAAGCACAAATAATATCAAATAAAGTTAGTGACTGCTCTGCCACTGATGGCTCCCATTCCAACACAGAGCTATCCAGGCATGAAACATCACAATTAGAGACGTGCTGGAAAGGTCTATGCAATACTCTTGTAGGACATATGATTATGGGCAAAAAATAAGATGCTAACTATGCATACACCCTCCATCATATTTAGTCCCTATAATGACAGAAATGGCAACAATATTCCAGACATGTGTGAAACACCACATATGTAATTTTCATGTTAATACCTGTTACATGTTAATATATAATATATATTAGTATAAATAATATATAATACATTAAAATAATAGCTGCAAAGCCTTCCATTGAAGAACATCACAGAAAGAGGTACTGGCACTGCAAGCATATTAATTCAAATTATCCTTGATTTAAGAAGAGGAAACTAGCACAAGGAAGGCTCAAAGAAATCAGTGGAAAGGACAAAAGGACAAGGAAGACTGGTCAGTAAAGACCTATCAACCTAGTTTAGCAGTCTCCCCTCTGGCCACAAGACCCCTCTGTCTTCACAACAGTGCTATTACTTAACTGACACAAAGTTTAACAAGTAATTAATAAGTAAATTAAATTTGATCTCAGCTGTCTACTCCCTCTCATCATCCACCCCTGAAGTCAAAACAAAAAAGTCCTCCATTTTCAGAAAAATCGCACTGTCTTGTGAGGCACTGTCCCTCTCCATGCTGTGAACTCCATGTGTTTCTATGCTATAGCCCCTGTGCAGGAACATTGGTGGCACATGCTCTGTTCCTCCCAGCTCAGAGTTTGTTTAAATTAATGAAGGCACAGAAAAGGGCCCATATCAGTCTCAGTGTAAATAAATCCTCTTCTCTTCAACTAAGGTCCTTCCCTTAAAAAGAAATCCTGATACTGGCTTGCTTACTTGCTCCTCCCCAGAAAAGGAGAGGTTGAGAAGATTGAAAAGACAGTGACTATGATTCTCCACAGTCCCCTAATGACAAAACAGCAATGAAAATAAAAAACCCCCTGACTCTAGCTACTTATTGAGAATGAAGCTCTACTTGTATATCTTTCAACAAGAAAACCAATGTCAATTAGCAGAGAAAAGGTGAAACTAAGAACAGTTTGAAAGTTTTTAGAAAATATTTTTGTGTGTTTTATTTTTGTGCAGGAATAGATGATTTGACACAACGCCACAAAAGTGCACATTTCTGGGTCCAAACCTAATGCTAGTGCTCTGCCCACAGCTCAGTTCAAACCAAACGGACTGCATGTTACTCACAGAATCAACTCTATGAATTCCATGACTTGGAACAAAGATAGTCATCAGTAAATACATCAGAACAGAAAAGTAAGTGAATATAGAAAACTGTTTTCAATTCACATTCAGAACTCTTTTTTTTAAAAAACTAGAACAATAAATGTTCTTCTCCGTGATCTACTATTGGGTAAACAATTCCAGTAAACAAGTATTTCAGATCAGATTACATGTTAGAATTGCCTGACATTAATCTTCTACTTAACAAACAAATCTCAGCTAATGGCATAGCCCAGGGAAAATGCAAAAATAGAAGCTCATCTGAAGGGCCTCTCATACAAGCAGAATGATTAAAGTAGATGGGGAACAACCCTGTAAGTAAAGCAAGCATCATTTGGTTCACGGTGACTAATCAAAATAGTTTGTAAAGCTCATGTTACATAGCTAGACTTTAGAGAGCATGTTTGTTCATTGTGGACATAATAGAAAGACAAATGAGTGAACCCAGTGTTTACCAGCACATAAGAGTGGCACATCTTCATTAACTGGTCTCAGAGCAAACAAGACTTTGAAGCCGGGGTTCATCCTATCTAACTTGAGCCACTGAACTGAGGCAGCTACATAAAAAAAAAAAAAACTAGTTACACTATTCTCAGCAGGGAGAGACAGGTATCTCCAGTAGCCATATGGGCTTTGCATGTGCCAAAAGACACAGGTTTTTAACCTGGGTGGAATATATCTGATTCCATGTGATACTAGTAGCCATATACGAAACATACTAATTTTTATCCCAGTTGGTGATTCCTCCATGTAAGAAAGCCCATATGGTGGCCAGTCTACAACACTGTTGTCTCTGTTTTGCGATGTTATGATAAAGAATTATTTCTTTTAGGTATTATATAACAAACATACTTGACATGAGAAATGATTATGGGATTGGCTGGAACCCAAGCAATCAATTCTTGGCCCTCTAATTGTCCGTCTTCCTGGTTTAAGTTTAGTTCCAATGATACCAATAAACCAAAAGCCAAATTTTTTTACATGTACATTAAGATCAACATATGTGCATATTTGTACACAGACTGTACACAACGGCAGTATTTCACTTTCAGCATGCTGACAGCAGGTACTCCAGTTGTTTGGATAGTCATGTTTTACCCTCTTTTGTTTCCTGCTACAACATGTCATGTCTATTCTTTCTGTTTATGGGTTTGGTTTGTTCTAATACTGACAATTACTGTGAACTTTTAAATACACTTCTTATCTGCTCAGTTTTCTCACTACAGTGGCAATTTTTTCCCCCTTTAGCCCTCTTTTATGCTTATAGACTGTTTGCTCCCTTCCCCAGAGAATCTTGTTTGCATGCACAGTTTGGGAAACAGTAGAGGCAGGATTGAAAAATCTATTCATTTTGTATTATTATTTTAAATAATTCTCTTTTTCAACAGAAGTATAACTGGGTTTTCAGCATTAAGCAGTGCACGCCACAGTTCTAAACAGAACACTACTTGGCTTTTGACACTTTGTTTTTCAAAACTGGCAAAATGCTTACCCTATGCTCTTCTTGTTGTTGCTTTAAAGTTTCATATTCAAGGGCTGGCGCAGGAAGTTGAGAGATGATCATTTCTGTTTCAGTTAACCATGGCCAAAGCTCTTCATAAGTCTCCCAAAACTGGTTAACCAGGGACTGAGCCCGTTCCAGCTGGAGGTTTCTCTCAGAGTTCATTTGACAGACTGCATCATATTTCTGTAAGAGGCTTTCCATTTTTTTCTGTAAAATAATATTAACAAAATATAGCAATGTATGTTTTTCCACATGTCTATTACCTTCATTTCTAAACAATCTTTGATAATTATAGCACCAAACCACAGTGAAACAAATTTGGTTTTGATACTGTTTCGAAAGTATCAGCGTTTTAGGTGGACAGAATCAATATTGTGGGAGATGGGAACTTGGCAGAGTATTTTCAAAGTAATTAAAACATATTTAATGATATTGATATTTACAAATACCACTATCTTCGTAGGCTTCCAGTCAAGCTGCAAATTATTTGACTGCAAATCTTAGCCCCACTTTCTTACTGAAAACGCTTATCTTCAGTGACACTTGGCAGAAACTAAGTTTTCCACAGCATTTCTGAATCAAAGCATCATGAACAATACATAAGAATCTGGGTTGTTTTTTTTTTTTTTTACATCTGGCAAGAGAATAGGGTTATACCATTGTGCTTGTAGCTTACAAACTTGCAACACAAACCACAAAACATAATTTTCCAGGTTAGTACATGTTAATTAATGAGGATGTGTTACCATTAATAATATGATAGAACTACAAGGTTTACAAATCTACTGTATTTGGACATTGATAACAAAAGAAAGTATCAACCAGCTATACATTTTTCCTGTGGAACACTGCCCATGCTATCATTTTTATGAAATATTATATGTGACAATGTACATAAATGCTAGCCTTGGAAAAACTAGACGTATAAGCAAGCCATTGAATGTGAAATAAAGAATCTTTTTTGGCAGAACAAGCTATCCTTCCATTTGTTATGTCTTGCATGTAAATTAAGCATAGAGATGCTATCCAAAGGACAAAACATAGACTAACACACAGACACACACTATTTTTGACAAATACAAATATTTAATAGAGACTCACATAAAACTGCTCTCCCTTTTATGACTACAGTTTCATAGACAGGACATCTCATGTATTTTAAATTCACTTAAGAGCAAATCAGATTTATTCAGAGATCCTGCAGCAGAGCACAATTAGTGAAGTATTGTTGTTCAAGGAGGGTGGTCAGTGGAGGGACTAAATTTACACAACATATCCAGCCTCACCGAAATTCAGCAAAAAAAACCCAACCCCACAACCAACCCATTCTTAAATGCCAAAATGAAAAAAATCTGTACATATGTACTGCCCCAACATCAGGCTCTGTGTGTATGTAATAAACAAAGGCATAAGAATGCCTTTAATGGGCTGTGTTAAGTCAACAGGATGGAATAATCTTGGCAATTAAGATTTACACTGAAATCAGCAGAAATTAAAATAAAGGTTCACACTGAGGTGCACAGCCATTGAATTCAGCAGAAATACACATGCCCAGAGCATCACTGACCCAAGAGAACTAGAGAAGATAAAGAGTCAGATTCCACACACACCACCCCAGATGACTCACACCTATTCACTCAATCGTCCAGCAGCTGAAATACCATCTGCCATGTATGAAGATAATAAATGGGGCTCCAAATTAGTGTCATGCAATGAAGCAGGTATACCGTGTTTGCTCTTTGAACATCCTGAACGAAGGAGAGTGATACACAACAGCATTTCTTCTAGTATTACAATCCTCAGACTAGAAGTGGCTGTAATTAATGCTTTTCAATTAGTATTTCAAGAAAACCACTACAGGAATCCTTTCTACTTATATATTGTCTGAGTATCTACCACTGTAACTGCAATTTAAGGAACTTTACCTTCATGGTCTTCTTCTCTTCTTCAGTGCATGTATTCATAATCTTATCCCCAGATTTAACAAGTTCATCTATAGTATCTTTGTGCCTCAGAATCTCCATGGTAAAAGCCTTGAAACACAATAAAAATGGGTCAGGGGGAAGGAAAAAAAAAAAAAAAAAAAAAAGAGTACATGGTGCAAAAACTGGTTTTGAAGTGCATTATGATGGACTGAAAATTAAATCATGCCAGTACATTTTCTAGATGGAGAGTGTGCTGGCCAATAATTAACATGACAGTTGGAAATGCATTTCTTTTACCTTTTGAACTTGTAGCTGAGCCGTGGTCTGGTCTTGCTCAAGCCTAATATCACCCAGAGACATCAGTTTCTTTTCTGTTTCTGCAATCCAGGCAAATTCAGCATCAGCTGCTTGATCAAACTAAATGAGGGAGACATGAATTAGTTCAGCGGTTCTATAGACATGAAATTAGAATGACTATTTCAAAAATTTTAAAGAAGATTAAAAAGCATGCTTTTGAATTGTTAGAAGGATAGCGGCTCACTTTCCATATGAGGTTTTTATTTCAATGAAATACAAAGCCCAAAATGGTTCTGAGGGATTGTAATACAAGCAGCTTAATTCATAAGTGTGACAAAGCAACAGAAGCAAATACATTTTTCCAAAGCCTACAGCTCTCTAAACACACATAAGAAAACAAAAAGGGTTATCATTTCAGAATTTTAACTAGACTGTTTATTTTCATTTTATTCTATTTCCAAGTGTCTTTTCCATCTCTATGTTTGTTACTGCCAGTGTTGCAATCATCCTAAGAAATAGATGTTTGATGTTAGCCTTTTAATCTTAAGAGCTGCTTTATTATTAAATGATAAAGTCAAAACAATCACAATTCAATGAAGTCAGTGGAAAAACCTCACTGAATTCAGAGAAGACAGGATTTCATCCAAAACTAGACCTTAAATTAAATGTGAAAATTCTTTGAGGCATTTGAGTGCAGCCAGTTCTTTTCCTAAAAGATTAACTTTTGACTACCATTAGTCAACACAATCATTTCAGAAATTACCTCAAAGTGCTAGAATAATGAGAAGACTTAAAGGATCTGTTTCTTATTAATTTGCAAAGAAGAGCATGAGATCCTGAGAAGTAGTACATGAGGATCTAATTCTTCTGAAAAGTAAGACCAAATTTAAAAAAAAAAAAATCACACTGTCTCTTCAGCTCAAGTTTATAAGCGTGTATCTTAGCATGCACACGTTTCAGTACTCAACAGGGGTAGCTTTGAGTTTAAGCCATAGAGAAATATTACATGGGATGATCAGATGCACAAAACAGTCATTGTAGAAACTACTAAGAACTCATTCACTTATTTATTTTTAACTCTGACCCCCACTGCAATTAGCTGGACATTAATACAGCTCTGAGTTATTGTGAAAGTCTACCAGGTCACTTTATGTCAGAACCTGGTACTTGTGTTGTTCTTATATATATATATGTGCTGTTGATCAGCTACTGCTGGTCTGTGCCTTTGTGGCTGTTGACCATAACAGCCCTTCTCCTGCAACATAGCTGGAGTTCACTTTAGCCACTACATCAGTTTTGTCTTAGTGGTTAATCATGAGTCACACAAAAACAAAAGAAGCAGTTCTGAGATTTTGTTCTTTATGAGTCAATCTTTTTCAGCCTTTATAATCTATTTGTTACATGAAAGAGAGTACAAACATTCTTTTTCACTATGTCATTTTTCATTTAAAGTAACAGAAAGTAAATTTTGTCCTAAATATTGTTACTTCCTAATAGAAAGGTATGTTCTGAAACAATCAGTACTGTAAACATTAGCACAAAACACATGCACCAGTGGTAGTTAAATTCTAGCTTTAGAAACTTCAGTTCACAACCAAGCTCTTCAGAATCCCATCTATTTATGATCCAAATGAAGGAAATGAAGAAGGCAATTTCAAATGTATTAGATGTACAAATTAACTGCAGTGTAACCTCCTGATACCAAATATCCATGGGTAAGTAAGTAATATTGAGTAAGTATTTAATGGATATAAAATCAAGGCATGGCAGTGAAACTTCTAGGGTACACAGCATCGGGGAAGGGCAAGACTCTGAACTCCATTTGCTAAGGGAATAGGATTTCCAATTTGTGATGTTCAAATATAACATTAAGGAATAAAAAGCACAAAATTGTTATTCTCTGCATCCAAAATCTGAAGTGTTTTCTTCCCATTATGCATGACAGTTATTTATGAGCCCTGAACTTCACTTGAGTCAGTATAAAATCATCTGTTTCATCCTCACCCAGTTTAACGAAGCATAGTTAATTGTGGTAATTTTCTTCTAACCAGGAATGATTGACTTCTGCATATGATGACACTGTCACTTGCTCCGTGAATGCTTTCTAAAGCACTCTCTATGGCTGCTTTAGAGGGAAGAACAAGTAAGCCAAAAGTAGAATGTGACCTGTTTCTATGTAGCACTCCTTCACTACGGTAAGACACTGACCAATGCCTTCAGTATTGAGAAATGAAGATTAAAACATGTAGCTAAATTTATCTCTAGGATAATTCTATCCATCTGGGAGCATTTTGCCCAGGTAGTTAAAAAACAGGACACTGCATTATTCTATTAAGCTTTCAGCTTGCATTCACAGCATGAAACAATATGTTTACCCATTCATATAGCTGACTGCATTTCTCACCTTGGCCCAGTAACATCTAGCATGAACCCCACACTACTCCCATTAAACCCTCATGTTCTTAGTGGCTTTGTCCTCCGCAAAAACTTTTTAATAGTACAGGCACTTGCAGAAGCTGCCACAGAGTGAGCTTACAGAGCACTAGCTTCTCCAAAAATATTTTTTTATTTTGCATGGTCTTTCTCCAAGCTAAGTGGAAAGCAGCTTATCCTTCACTGGAAGCATGCTAAGTCACTTGATATTTATCATAGGATATAGTGTATAGCAGTATATTGTGGTGATGTGAGTTGGGCTGAAGTGGAGGTTCGGTGGACTAGGGTGCAGTATGCCCTCACAACATCACCCAGTGGAGCAGCAGCTCTGGACTTTTCATGCCTGGACCTGAATTTGCTGAACTTGTGCTAGGGGATGCAACATACTCATGAAATTCAGGAAAGCTGAAGGAGAGCCAACATATACTCTCCTGTCTCACCTTATCACTAACTGAAAAAAAAAAAGGTCCTTCACTTTTGAGGATTTGGTTAATAAGACAAGCTAATATTCATAGCAAGCCCCTTAAAAAGAAACATGAAGTTATTTTTAACATCAGCTACATGGAAATCTGAGTTATTACCAGCCTTCTCTTAGTCAGCTTTCAGCAAACATTGAAAATACCACACATGCTTCCTACTTGTCCTGTTCCTGTTTATGGGAACTATTAGCAGAAACAGAAATCTCCACCAATATTTTTATGCCTGAACTGTAGGCAGATACAGGAAAAAATTGTGTTTCCATGATACATTTATAAGCAAGCTTAAATATGGGACTATTTAGTGACAAAATTAGAGCGCCAGTTCTCAAAGTGTACCCATATATATACACCTCTGTGCATGTACAGAAACCTCCACATATTAAATAACTGAATTTTTGAGCCCCAAGAAGAAAAGCATTGTGGATATGAATAAAAGCAATTGTTATTTAAATCCACTACAGCTGATCATCCAGCTTTTAATCGTGCAAAGTACAGAGGAGCTAGACAATCAGCTGATGCCAGAAGGTGTGGCAACCCTAGTGATTTCAGTGTTGCATCAGCGGGGCATCTGGACCATATTTTACTTAATACACATGATCTACAAAAGACATGGGCCATTCAGTTCTTACTTAAGCAAACTCCTACTTAAGGAGCCACAGGATGGTTATAGCAATTTGAGCTACAAAACCAACGTTTATAACAACAAAAAGGCAGAAAACTAGAACAGTCTGCAGATTAGAGGAGTTCTGACATTCATATCTTAACAGTGGAGTCCCATTTCATTCAAACAGGCCTTTTGCTGCCCAAGCACACCAAACTTTTGGCAACATCATTAAAGGACATCTTTTGGTCAGGTACACATGGCCAGAGACTCTTAGTGTCCAAAGAACAGTTTTCAGTACCTGCTGAGATCTCAGAATGGCAGCATCAATCTCATCCACTTTCCGAGAGATCGTGTCACTCACTAATCTGTAACGTTCGTTGTCCTCCGTTATCATCTTGTCAAGCCCCTCTCTGGCCCTCCACGGCACCAGCTCCAGGAAGGCACTGCCAACTTCATTCAGAGTGTCCAGTAAGCCTTTGTTGTTCTTTGCTTCTTTTTTCAGCTCCTGAAAAAGGCCATTTAAAGTAAACATGCCACCATACAAACTGAACACACACAGCTTGCATGTGTTTTTTTTATTCCTTCAACTACTTCATGAATTGAGAAATGGGATGTTTTCCACACAAACAAAAGGGATAAATTACCACACATTTTCAGCTCAGATGTATTAGCTTTTTCATACTGTAAGCTGTCTGACAGGAAAGCAGGTGATTCTTGAAGAGAATTTTCTACAGAATATACAGTAAATATATTTCTCCAGTCACTGTGACAGTCTGAAATGCTATGTAATTTTGCGAGACTTGTTAGTACTTAGTGAAGCAACCAAAGAAAATAAAACTAATGGATATTCTTTGCAACCAGTAACGCCATAAGGAACCAAATCATCAGCGAGTGAAATCTGGCATGCAATAAAGCAAAATAAGATTCAAGTGATTTCTTAAGTGAGCAATGACTGGATTAAATTCCAATCAAACCATCACACAATGCTTCAGGAATGAGTTTCTACCTGTAGAGAAACCCCCACCACTGTTTTATTTCTTTTTAGATATATATAAATATATACAATATAAATATATGAAAAGATTTTTTTTTTTTAGTTTCTCCCCCATCAACATTGTCCATGCCATCCAGTTTATATTATACTTTTGAAATAAATGTTGTTAAACAAGATTAGTAGTATCTATTTTAAATGCTGACTTTTTATGCTTTACAGGATTTTATCCATGTCACAACTACAGAACCAAAATAACTTTGTTTGACAACTTAAGAGTTTTCCCAGGATTAGGTAGCTGCTTGAATAAAAAGGAAATGTTGTGCTTCTCTTGTGCTAAAAATAAACCTCAGCTCAATTTCATAAGTGATTATAACAGATGACTCTGGAAATTGAGTTTGATTCTTAACTACTGTTACATTTAGTCAAACGATCTGATGCCAAAATTAGTTATTCACAGAACAACCTCATGCCAAACATTAAGTTAACACAAAACCTAGCAGAATTATACAGCAATAAATACTTCACAGGTTCTAAAACCTACTTTTTGTCTTTCTTGTACTTGGCTTAATTCTTCACCCTTTGGTATCTGAGTTTCATATGACAGTAACTCCACCTCCACTTCATCAAGCCATTTGCAGAGTTCCTCATGAGTTGAGTGCAGTTGACCTGCAAGCTGCAGAGCCTGCTCTAAGGTCTTGGATACATCAGAACTCAATTTTGTAATGTCTTTGTATCTTGCTTTAATGCCTTCCAGTTTATCTTGAATTATTACAACTTCATCACCTAAAACATCAGAGGGATATAATTAACCTGTGATACAAATATTTAAAAGCAAAAAAAACCCCAAATCCCAAACCCCATCTATTACAAAAATCTCCATATTTATAAAATAACCCAAACAAGATGAGTCAATCTTCAACTGTTGCAAATTAACCTACCATCACTAAAGTGTACAGAGCTACGAAGTTTACCTCACCTTGCGATCTATCCTTCCATCTTTTTTCTACTGTACTGAACTATTAGAAAGTAAGGACTTAGATCCAATATTTAACACAAATGTTCTTCAAAAAACCCCACCCTTAAAATCACAATAATTCTTATAAAGGCCAAAAAAAAAGTTTATAAAAGATTATTGGAAATGTGAAGGAAAAATTAAAAACCCAACAAAATACTAAATTCTCAATTACAGCAACATTTGACATCACTGTACATCCCCATTACTATCCATTTGAAACAACTCAAAAGGCTAAAATAAAAACAACATACTGAAATTTATTAGCATATATTCAGATTTCATTATGGACTATGCATAACATAGACATCTGGAAGAGAAAAGGATACCCCCTAACCATATGTGTGTCTTAAAGAGCTCAAGGTCTTTAGAAGTACTGGAAAATCCAGACAGAATTGATCTACAGAACAGACATGTTGTACACAACTGGAATGCAACTTTTCCCACAGTATTAGCTCCAATGGACAAAGCTTTCCTCTTGCAATAAAAGGTTGTCTAGTATCACATTCATCTGTGGATGCCTGCAGGGAATTGACTGCATCCACTGCCAAGCAGCCCTCCATTATGAGTAACGTCCATAATTTGCTATTATGAATGGAATGCAGGTTCACTAAAATAATTTTCCACTAAAAATAATAAAGGATTCAAGGGCCAAATTCTCTACAGGCAAAAAAGGACTTTTGCTCACTTACATTAATAGTAAAAGGGGCCCAAAAACATAACCTACCTTGACCTCAAATGTTTATTAAAATAAACAACTATGACTGCTTTAACCAGCAAATACGGACAAATATTTACAATTTCCACTTTAATTTTCTCATAAGCATTACATGTATAAGAAAAAAAGCCTGTTGAGTCATAGTTTTATATAAGCTCTCACCTGTTGTTTGCTTGAGAAGCTCTAAGCCATTTTGTATAGCCAAATCAACATTTTGTTTTCTAAGAAGAATTTCTTCCTGAAGATCCTAAGAGAAAAGGCCATTTGTGTTAGCACAGTCATAACAAATATTATTTTTCTTTGGAATAAGCATATTGCCATTTTAAACAAAATATATTAATAAAAAGTAAATGAAGTATGGAAATATAAATCAAATTAAAAAATGAATTAAATAATAAATGAACAGAAATCAAAATACCAGTAGTTCAGAGTGCTGTTTCTCAAGCAATTCTGTGTTGCAGTCTTGGACTGACAATTTGCTCAGTTTATCATGGATTTCATTCAGCCAGTTCATCAATTCAACTTCATCCTCCCCAAAAATCTGAGCATTGCTGTAAGCTTGCTGGAGAAGTTCAGACCTGCTGTTGCTCTTCTCTTGAATCTCAATGTATCGGGCCTGAGAAGAATCTAGCTTTTCCTGTACCATATCTTTATCTTCCCTGGAGCTCATAGTCTTTAGAGACTGACCAGTGCTAATGGCCTGATGTAAACACTTATTGTGAGCTAGGACATCATCTTCTAGGGCCTATATTTTTTTAAATAGGAATAATGGAAAAGAAAATCAGAAAAACATAAAAGAAATGTAAGTGGAACTCAATAAAAAGTGAATGAAAAAGGACATATTGCCAACGTAAATATATAAAACTCAAATTACAGAAAAAAAAAATCAGTATGGTAAAACACAGGTACACCGCAACAGCTTTGCCAGTTGTGTTGTACTTTACAGAAGTGTCTAAAAAGAATGACACAAGCATGTGGTTCATATCTTACTTTATGCTGAGAAATTTGCTGCTGCAATTTGGAGGCCTGTGTTCCAATGGGTTCTGCATTTGCAAGCCTCTTCTCTGTGGTGGTCAGCCACTCCACCAGCGGCTCCAGAGCTTCATGGAACTGCTGCGCTACCACCGAGATGCCTTCCAACTGACGGTTCCTACCAACATGCCAAGAGAAAGGTTATTTTTTGTGATGAAGTAAGTGTGAAATTGTTAAAAAAAAAAAAGCAGCCCTTGGATCCTTTGGAAAAAAAAAAAAAAAAATCTGTCTTACTGTAGGAACCAGTCACCCAATGAAATAGAAATACATCCATGATACTCAATGAAAACCAGGGTAAATTAAAAATCAAATAAAATTAAAAAAACCCCACCTCTGAAGCTGGTCAAAACTCTTTTAGCTAATATGCAAGTTTTGCAAATAAATATCACTTTATTCATACTTTTTGCTAAAAATAACCTAGCACTCAATTCAGCAAAACATTGGTTTATACCAATTAGGACAGTTCTCAAGTCTCTAGCTGTCTTTAAGCATAAAGTTACATTCACTTGACTATTATACATGTTTTAAAGTTAGGCAAGGCTTTACTGAACCAGAACATATCGTCATGCTTCCTCAGCCTTGTAAAATATCTTTAAACATTTGTTCAATGATGTGAACAGAACTATTTGGCTCTACTTTTGCATCCCTTGTTCTAGATAAAAGCTCTGAATGAAGACAGTGAGACAATGTTAATAAAGCACACGGACTTGACCTCCAAAATAAAAAGCAGTACCTAAACCATTTCTGATTTAGATTACTACATTTCAGAGAAGACTCTTGATTACAGGAAGAGTCTTCTCTACAATCACTGCTGAACAAATTTCATTCAAGCAGACTTTTAAGAGAGATTGGCTCTACGTGAAAAACATCACAATATTGTCTTTTAAAGGGGGATCTCATTCCAGATAAAAGCTATGTTTATATGTGCTTCCCAAGGCTTATAAACAAGGTAGACTTGACACACTTAGCCACAGAACACACAGTGAAGTACTCTACATAGTTTTCAAAATCATTCCCAAATCTCCTTTTCATTTCTAGAGATTGGCCAAAGAAAAATGGGGACAAGCTTGCAGCTAATAGATGGCTTGGAAAAAGTTGCAATTTGATTTTTAATTAAATACCACCAGACTACAAGAATAATATTAAATTAAACATGACATTAACATTTACCCCAGCCAGTGAGTCAGATTCCTTCAATAAATTAAAAAAAAAAAAAAGAAAGAAGGAAATAATGGTCTATTAGTGGTTGACTCTACTAATTAAATAATATTATTACTATGAGGTAACAAAAGAGGCTCAGAGTACAGGAACTAAAGAGAGGCTACCAGAAGGAGTAGGAGACAGAGGTGAGTTCAATGCTACTCTAAGCACCCAAATCTCAACACATCCATTTGTTCTTCACTGTTAAGCTTCATTGGTCATTTAAATTCCTTTTCTTCAAATTTCCAAGTCCTTTCTTGTTCTCAATTATATGCCTTTTTCAAGCCACCTCTTATGCACACTCTTCTCTCTACTTTGAACAAGGCTGTCCCTTTTTCAAATCTCCACCCAGAAAACATGTTCAGCAACCCTTTCAACATGGATTTCCTCAAAGACACTTTAGAGTTCATAACTTTCCAGGTATTTTATATGTTGACAACAACTCAAATCTAAGTGTGTGTATACGTTTTTCAGGTTTTTGGTTTTTTAATTGGAACTTAAATTGGACTGCAATGTCTTTAAGAGACAATGTTTCCCATGTTGCTAGAATATATCTACATACTTTGATGGTTCTTTTTCTTCTTGAGAACTAAGGGAGTTCAGCTCAGCACCTTGCATAAGTATATCAGCAGTTGACAGTATGAGGTTCTCTTAAATTGTAGAAACTAATTATATGGATGACAACAAAGAGAAAAAAGGGAAGAAGAGTTGAGTGCCCCCTCTTTGTAGCAGCATGTAAGGATTTTGAAGTTCCAAGGGAACATCATCATTATTTAAGTGTAAAATTTGTACTTGATTCTATGCAAAACAGGTTCCTGTGTCAAGAAAGTTGCATTCTAACAAACTAACAGAGATAAAATATTCAGAAGATACATATGCAGTTAATCCTAGCAGATTGTAGCATCTTAGGCAAAACATTTTTAAAAACTTTTGGTCTGTCCAAGTTACTTCTCTCTGCTTTTCCTTCAGAGGACCTATTGTATCAACATCAAGACACAATAACGTAATGTAATAGCAAGAATGATAGTACTTATGAGATTTCATACTACAGAGTTCCACATGCTGCTTCTAATAATCTATCACATGCTATGCCTACATTTTTCAAATCTATGAAAGAATTTCAAATACCTTGTTTCAGCTTTACTGAGCAATGCATCCCATCGACTATCCAGGAAACTCAACTGTTTCAAGATTTTCACTCTATCAGCAGGTTCTGCTGACTCTGCAATTTTCTCCCCTTCACGCTTTATTACCTCAACAGTAGGCTTGCGGTCATCCAGCAACCTCTGGAGAAGCTACAGAGAAAGCAACCAGGTACCAGATTATTAAGAAACACTGTAATAACACAAGCGTAAAAACAGAAGGAGCTAGACTCCTTGAAAACCTGTTAAAGCAAAAAAAAAGAAAAAGCAATGCCTATATTGTGATGAAAGTGTGAGTAATGCTAATCAAAAAGAGACAGACATATCACACACCAACTGACTCCCCCCTCCTCACAATACATGCCCATTTTAGTTTCTCAATTGTTTTGCTATAAACAGCAGAGTTTCAACAAGCCCAAACAACCTCCTTGGTTTCTATGGAGTAAAGGTGTGTGACAGCCCAAAGAGTGATCATATAGAGGAAGAAATGCTATTTAATACCATTGAGGGAAACAAACTATTTAAAGTATCTGATGTATTTTATAGTAACATTTTTGAGAAAGCTGCATGCCATTCTAGATTCGGAAACACATATATCTGATATATACAGACATAAGAAAATAGATAGAAAAACTACTGTATAATTGACTCATCACTTGAGATACAATTGAATTCACTGATCTAGTCCAGTAAATTAACTTCTCCGTAAAGAATAAAACACACCTCTGTCTAAAATCCTCCCTTCCTCCATTCTCTAGTTGCCTTTGTTAACATTAACATTTTGTCTCTGCAGATGTCCCAACATGAGAACCTGCACTGACCATAACTTTATATTAAATCTGTGTGGCAGTGGGCCACACAGTCCAACTGCATGGACTGTACATTTCATAAACTACATTATTGCTCTTTTTTCTACATCCATTATGAAAATTTGAAAAGTTGACAACACTGATAACGCTTCTACATTATTAGCACAGACCATTTCCCAACACCATTCCAACTAATTACCAACAACAATCAGATCACAATCAGGATCAAAAGCCAAGTATTTAAGTCCATAGTCTGCAATATTACCTTGGCATTATTACAATGAAAATGTACTAGTTTTTATTTCCTACTTTCCAAATAGCCAAACACTGGATTTTATGCTTTCTCTTTTTCCAATAGACCTTTAACAATCCTTTCCAGATAGTGTTAATAATTCTAACCAGAGCTCAGACTGCACAGTGTCACTCTTTGTCTTATGTCCCAGACAATGAGCACTTCTCCCAACCCTGGACAGATTCCCGAGTATTGAACAGATGGCTGCTTTAAACACCTCAGCACACTTCAGGTAATATAATACACTTAAACAGATCTTATGCTTTGACAAAGACTGGGAATTTATTCTCACTGATCCAGTAGAAGGAGAGATATTCTGAACACATTTCACTTACTTTCTGTTCTTGTATTTGGGCCTTCACAACTTTGAACTCAGCAGATGGTGGTTTCTGATTAGCCACAAGGTCTTCTGTATCAATGAGCCAGCTAAGCAGAGATTCAAGGGCATCCTGAAATCTCCCACAGTGAAGAAGGGCTTCCTGCAATTGTGCAGCACGCTGGGCAACCTGAAAAAAAAGTAGAGGATGGACTGTACTCACCTTTTCTTTTTATTTCTGTGAAATAAGTAGCCAAACTCTGTAGAACATCTGGCAATATCACTAACAAATACTCTCATTTTCATAGCTGTTCATAACAGCGCTATGGCATAATTTAGCATTAATCTCTTGGTGCTGCAGACATTCGATGAAAAGAGGAGGTTGACTCCCAGTAAATCACACTGCTCTAGTAGTTCCTTACATGAGATACTCCTGTTTTATACAGCTAGGGTATTAAGAAGTGTACTGACAGGATGTTTGTGTTTCAGATGGTCTTTATTTTCCTTATAGAAAGGCCATGCCAGGAACCCAAAGTAGCAACTCTTAATAAGGGGCAATAATCCCTTCAAAGGGAAGAAGAAATAGGAAAGAAGGTGGCAAATAGGTGAACCACAGGTATCTGTGGTTCTGCTGCATCACTCCTTCAGAAAAACAGAGCAAAGGAAAATAAGCACTGTTTCTACTTCCCACGCTTTCCATTTCCCAACAGCAGCTACTGCTGAAGCAGGACTCTTCAAAAGCAGAAAAACATCTACAGCTGGTTTTCCAAAGCAGTGGTACCTTCTGATGTCTCAAGCAATACAATCTGTAAGGTGCTATAAAGGAAATGTGGCACTAGTCACACAAAACTAGGCTGTATCACTGCTCTGTGCACTGTGCAGGTACAACAGTGTACATGAACGAATACAACAGAGCAAAAAAATGTGTGAGCAAAGACTGAAGAAGAACTACTTGAAAGTGGCTGGCTACAAATGACGTGGCTACCTTTCTCATGAATGTGTCATGACTCCAACCTCTTCGATTGGGTTATCAAACTTCCCTACTCTGCTTAAGCAGGAAGGAACACAAAGTCCTAGAGGAGCCTTTCCTGAATAATAATCCAGGGTAGACCTACAGAAAGTTTGACAAAACGTTATAAATGATAGTAATACTTCTGGCTACCAGCGATATAAATCTTATCCTCAGAATTACCAACAAAGTGATTGTGTGAAGTAATATAATTCATATTCTTAGTGAGTATTTCATTTCCTGCATTTTGAAAGACGTCAGCAAGCAAATAATCAAAAAGCAGAACACAAGCAAAATAGTATACAAAATAATAACCTTCTTATTAAGAGTCTTCCATCGGGTGTTGACATCTTCAAGGTCATGTTCAAGGTTTTCTGTGTTGGTACTCTTAGCAGCACTCTGAATAAGGCCTTGACCCAACCAATTTACCTCCTGTTGTTTTACTTGCAAGGGTTCAATTTCTTCTTTCTGGAATACCTGCAGTTGAAATCCAAGACACACATGAAACACTGTATCTTCTGACATAAAATGCATCTGGTGTTTTACATCACAGTATGCAACAAAAAGATGCTGAAAATTGTGTGTCCAGAAGAAAGGAAACCATTCCTCATAAGCATCTTCCTAAAAAAAATTAATAAATCTAAACAGAATAGACTCAATCTAAACAGAGTAAATCAAATACACCATAGACAGAAAATTACGTACACTTCTGTGAATAGTTTCAGACAGGAAGAAAAGGAAGAGAGAGAGAAAGAGGGAAAATTTGGGGGGGGAGAAAAAAAAGAAAAAAAGAAAGAACTTTTAGAAAAATTCAAGACCAGAGAAACTCATCTGTTTAATTATCTATCTACAAAATCTACCAAAAATTGCCAGAGAAGATTTGTCAAGTCGTCCTCAAGTAAATAAAAAAACACACACCAAGAGTGTCAATTAGGCATTTTTTTCCAAATTAGGACAAAAGCAAAAGTTTTAAGTTAAAGAAGCAGTGAAGCAAGAGCTATTTTAAGGTAGTTTTTAGGAGAATATAATGGTAACAAGTGAGGAGGAGGCACTACAGATGCTGCTGAAACAGTATCCCTGTGGATGCCCAGGAGAATGGGTTTTCATTCAGAGGGATATTCTTGCAAATTTCCAGGGCTTTGACCATACCCAAACAGCAGTTTAAGCTGTTTGCTGTTTGCTTTATTTCACTCTTTTGGGTATTTAAGCTTTTTCAGAGCCTTATTACCATTAGCAACAGCAATGTAAATCTCCATCTGTATTCAGCTGCATTAGGCTGCACTGACACCAGTGTCAATGAGATCAGAAAATGGCCTGAAGCCCCTGAATTAATTACACAGGCCAGTGAAAAATAACCAATGAATAAACAATGCTAAAGAATGCTCAACTTTTGACCCTAAATCCTTCTATTTCTATAGCAGCATTCAGTAACAGTTTTGGTGTACACTTAGTGCATTCAAAGCAACCTTTTTCAGCGTCCTCAAAAGCAGGGATCACTTTGAACATACCAGTGACTCTCCTCTTTTGCACCAAACACAGTGTGGCAAGTGATTGCTTTTAAAGCAGCAGACCTCAGGTGGCTGAGCACGCTTCCACCAGCTTGACAAGTCAATCTAGAAGCTAGAGCAACTCCACCAAACACGAGGGGCAAAATAAATTAAGCAGCTCTACAGACGAAAAAAACCTGAAAACTGTAAGACTGTGGTTGCATGAAAACTGAGAGAGTGCAATCAGCTGGCTGCTCCCAGAAAAAAGAAAATGCTTGTGTTTTTCTTGACTGGAGGGTAAGGAGGAGGCAGAATAATATTTCCATACAGAATCAATAACAAATTCTTCTTTTATGTGCCATAAAGCCTCATCTTTTGAGAGCAACATCCTACCACAGAGAGGACTGATCTCCATAATCTGCCCTTTAAAAATGCACGCATTCTTTGCAGAGAGAAGCTTAAAATAAATTACAATTATTGCTGAGGCCAAAGTTTACCAGAACAACTTAGCAACAAAGCTTGAAGTATCTCAGATTTCAACCAGAGTGGGAAGAAAAAAATTACAGACCCGACAAACACCCTTTCCTTATTACAAAGCTTCACTTCTTACTCTCTTACCTCATCCACCACTCACAAAGCGCTGCAAGATCCTGTGCTTGTAAAATACTACCGTAACGTCAGATCTGCTTTCTGGCACGCAAACGCAAAAGGCAGCTTTCAGAAGAGGCAGTGAGCCTTTAATCTGCCTGCTTTGGAAACCACAACCATCTGATACTGTTGCTTATACCTGGATGAGTAAGGCTGCTTGGGCTGAGCACATGGGCTGTAGTTACCCTTGAACAGCACCATGCTCTGTACCAATACGGAGCACCAACACGAGTGTACAGAGGATGAGGCACTCCACATCAGGAGTAACAGGCACCAGCTGGGCAATAAATAACCCTGTCCCACACAGCTGGAAGTAATCATTCCTCTCAGAATCTGCCCAATTCATTTTCTATACTGACCATCTCGCCTATTTTGGACATCCCATGTGTACTATGCAAATGATACTGGTTACTGCATCTGCTGAATTAAAAAAATTACATTTCTACAACAAAACAAAACTTAAAGAAAGCCTTAAACAAGTATCTTTAAGACTGCATTATCTATGGATTTAGTTATTTTAAATTACCTTGTTAGACAATAGGCCATTGCAGACTGTATCCAAAGTTTCTTGGATGCCAGTAGTCCAGATACTGCCTTTACTTTTCCCTGGGAAAGCTTCTGGACAGTTTACAGTACTATCTAATTCAAGCTGAACAGAAAATGCCATTTCATTTGTGCCTGTACATGCTATACTAGATTCCTCTGTATCAGATAAAATCTCATATTTTCCTAAATCCAAATCACTAGTATTGACAGCAACATTCGCATAATAAACATTTACACGGGGGGATTCACCATCCACATAATCCTCCTCTACTGTTGTGACTTGTGTTTTAATTTTTTCATGAACTTCATATGCATTTTCCACTTCATTTTTGTTGAAGGAAATATTTCTTCTATCGCCTTGAAGAGGATCTTCATGTGACAGAGTTTTCTCTTTGAAACCTTGTAGGTGAGAGTATTTCCCTCTCATCTCTTCCTGATCACTCTCACATGTCTGTGCATTGCTTTGTTTTACTTTTCCAGAGGGTAAAATGTCACACAAAGCTAGTCTGCAGCTTTCTTTGACAGGGACACTACTGCTTGCAAGCAGTGGGGTTTGCTGCTCTCTGCAAATTGCTGGGAAATACGGTCTGAACTGATCTACTGCACGGATATCTTCTGCAGAAGATAAACTTTGTATTTGAGTTTGCTCCCCTGCTAACAGTGTATCCTGTTTTTCTTCCCTTTCTGTTGGAGGGCTGCATAAACCAGAATCATCCTCTTCCGAGGTAAGAGAATTTGTACCCCATTTGCATTTGCCTGATTTATCTGACATATCAGCAGTTTCATTAAAGGAGCATTCACTTTTATTCGTGTAATCCGAAAAGTTGGGTGGAACAAACATTCTCCACGATCGCCTATGCTCCTTCTTTTCTGTGTGAGACTTCGCTTTGGGTAATCCAGCTGTACGAATTATATCACTGTTCAGCTTGAGAGCATCGAAGATCATTTTTTCATCTAACTTGTTAGCTTCACGGCTTCGGAGCTCAAAAACACTGGAAGAAGTAAGGGCACCATTGGAGCACAAAGTGCTGATGTCCAGTGTTCTGTGACTGTAGGGTAAGGTCCGGTCCGTGAAATGCCTCGAGGAGAGGCTGCCCTTGGAGCCTGAATCGATCTGTTCATTCAGCCGCACAGTGTCATAGATGGACCTCTGGGGAACGTAGCAGTCCTCAATATTTAGATCTTCATCTTCTTCCCCTTTGCCAACACATGGAGGATTCTGGCGTAGACAGTCTGGCCTGCTAAGCGGCTTCCCCATCCTGAAAGTATTTGCACAAGTACACCACTATACCTTCGTTTTTATGGATACAGGGGAAACATTTAAGAACCACTAGCACTCTGAAGAATTATAGTAAACTTGCCCTTAGCATAAGATGCATAGATACAAAATATACATCATAATTTATTAGGTGCCTGAGGTCATTCATAATCAGTGCATCGGTTTAAATGCAACTTTACCTGGATGTGAGGTTCCCCCTCCCCCCCCCCTAAAATATAAAGTGCTTCGATAAGAAAGTAACAGAAATCTTCCAATGTCACAGAAAAACAAAGTATAGCAAAACCCAGCAGTGGCTCAAATATTTCAAACACTCCATGGAAGGCTTCATTTATTTTTCCAGGTCAGAATCTGTATCTGAAATCTCCCGAATAAGCCTTCCAAATGAACAAGAGTTACAGAAGGCAGCACATTCTCTTCTGTAGGTGACGGCTTAGTTGTAATCCATTTAACTGGTTTGCAGAGTCCCATCTCCTTTATAAATAAAACATGGTGCCGCAGCTTAAAAAGACAGAATCCACAGTGGCCGTGTATGGTCCAGACCAAGGCACGGAGAAAATCTTGGGGGGGGGAATAAGTTAAATCCAGAATAGTAAGAATAATAAACCAGCCCTTTACTTTTTTGGCAGTAGCTATAAATAACCTTGATCCGAAAGGCAGCTTATCCTCCTCTTGTACCAGGCTTGCCCGTGGTGCCTCCACAAGTCCCACAGGAAAACATCACTTTCTAGCAGCCAAGCCAACGCGTCCTTCGATCAGGCAAGTCGGAAAATAAACGTTTTAGACCGATTCTTCCAACACCATCCTGGAAAGCTGTTTAAGGCAACTGCAGGGCAGAGCAAGCGCGGCGTATCCCCTAAGGCACGGCAGGTTTACGTTCGGCAGGTCCCGGCTACCAGCCGCAGCGAGCGGGCTGCCCCCGCTCCTTCCTCCTCATTTCTGAAGCGCAGCTGCGGAGGAGGCGAGGGAGGGAAGCCCCCTCAGGCAGCGCCGGCCCGCTCGCTCCGCTCTCCCTGCGCCCCCGCGGGCCGGCGGCGCCCTCCCCGCGCCGAGCTGCGAGAAACGCCCCGTTTCGCTCTTCAGGCAACATCTGCTACCGGCCCACCCGCTCCCGGAGCGCCGCTCTGGGGGCTGCCCCCCTGCTCCCCTCCCCTGCTCGCTGCCCCGCGCCTTCACTCCTGGCTCATCCCTCCGCCGGCGCCGTGCGCCGCTGCCGTGCGGCGGGCTGGGCCGCGGCGGCGGGGCGGGGGGCGGCGGGAGGCCTCGCCGCCCGCCCGGCGGTGACATCACGCCCGCCTCAGCCCGCTCGTTAGCGCCGGAGCAGCCGGCTGAGGCGGGAGCGCGGCGGCCGCTGCTCGTCAGCCGCGATCGCCCCACCGAGAAGGCGGGCAGGGCGCGGCTCGGCAAGGTGAGCCGCCACCGCTCCAGCCGGCTCGCTTTCCTGAGGGAAGTGCTGGTAACGATACGCATCGCTCCCAACCACCGTCCGCACCCCATCACCCCGTCTGATAAAGCCGTCATTTAAATGGACGCTTCCACACGACAGTTAAATTAAAAGTTTATCTGTGTATTATTTTTCAAAAAATCCCCCAAACTCGTCTTTAGTGATTAGGTCTTGGAATAGTTCCCTGTTGCTCCACTGGACATGCAAAGAGAGACGGTCAATCCAGTTTTGATTCTCTTCCGTCTGGTTCCTGGCTCTGAGTCAACAGCCTAGGGTGGCCTTGTCTGACAGGGCCACCGCCGTCCGAGGAGCGTGGCAGCACCAAGCCACCCCGCTCCCACCAAAAGAAACATTAAAATGTTGGGAAAAAGTATCTCTACTCGGAAGACTCTTTCTATGGGACTTAGAGCAGCAGAAAACCAGCCCAACAGGCCAAAGGTTCAGGTTTTTGACATTTACATCTTTTAAATGCTGTTCACCTACACTTCTAGCTCACAATCATGTAGGTGAAGGGTTGGGAAACTCACAGGTAACTCGCCAACAGTACAGGAGAAGCTGTCATGGCCAGGCTGTTCTGCTCCAGTAGAAACCGTACCCCAAACCACCAGAGACGTGCACTGCTGTGTGACAGCAGCCCTCAGTTACAGTGACAATTCAGACCTCAGTTTAAGGACAGCATATGGCTTAACATAGGGCATTAACTGCAATCAGCTGGAGCCTTCTGCCTTAAGAGCAGGATACACTGTATTCAAGAAATACAAACACACCACACTTCTAATTATTGATTTACTTGATCTACAGTCAGCCACGTATCAAAACACTAAAGTCATGCCAGACAGATTCTTCCTCCTCTCTGGCGAGCAGCCATAACATCAAAATTATGCCGAACAGATACTCAACTCTGGATTCTCTAGCTGAGAGTATATACTATAATGGTAAAGATGAGAAAAGCATTTTTTGAGGTCCTATCATCCATGGTTATTCTCACCCAAAATACCCACAAACAGATCCTTACTGAATTCAACAAGTGCTGCACCATTTTACAGGGGAAGTATATAACTGAAATCGGTCTGTATCTGTTCAACAGCAAAATAATTTTATTAACATCTTAAAAATAATGTACCATTTTACATCATACCTACTGCAGACTTTCGCATGATGCATCAGTCACTTTGAAATGCAATACTTCAAAAAAAAAGTTTAAACAGCTGCTTATTTTATCTTTGCTTTTCAACACAGACCTTAACTGTAGTAAATCCCAAGGAAGGTTAGTATCTTATTCCAGGGTTTGTAAACCAAGGCATGGGAAATGCAACACTTTTAGTTTCTTATTGAGCATAAAGAGAAACTTCTGATTATTCTTTCAACATTATCTGCCTTCAAAATGAAAATCAGAGGACAGACACCCTCTACACAACTCACAAAAGACCTGTAGATGTGGCACTTCGGGACATGGTTTAGTGGTGGACTTCGCAGAGCTAGGTTAACGATTGGACTCTATGGTCTTAAAGGTCCCTTCCAACCTAAACAATTTTATGATTGTATAACTTAAGCCAATTAATATCTTAGTTCAAGCTCATTGGCAGACATACCCTGGCTAGCTAAAAATTCCCATAAAGTCCAATTAGAAGGCAACCTCTAATGACTAAATCTACTTTTGTTCCAAAAATAAAAGCAAAAATCAAATGAACCGTATACTGATGAAAGCTGTAACAGTGCCATGTCAGTTTTACTAAGAAGAGTGCCTTTTAATGGCAGTACAAAGAACTGTGCAAAGGTTTCATGAAGTAAAATAATTCAACTTCTGGGTTTTTTCTTTCTCTATTTCAGAGAGAAATGTAGCTGCAAATACTGCTCTTACTGCAAACATCCTAGCACTGTGTGGCTGCCCAAACCCAGGGCATTCAGTTCAGCGTATCTGCACAATTCTTTTGTTTTACTTTTGAAGAACAGTGGCAGACTCAGTGTACCTCAACAGACCTAATTTACTGACATTTCCTATTAGTACTAATTTATGCATTGCGTACAGACTTTGGGGAAAAAATGTCTAGCAAAGCTGAGTTAATTAGTAATTAATTTTATGTGTTTTATATTAATTGAGACAAATTCTTCAATTGATTATACTCTTCCTGGAGTACTCTGTGAAGTAAGACTCATGGTTCAACTTTCAGATGAACTCCACTAGGGATTTTCATTTACAGAAAGAAAATATTGTATCTGCATTGTAAATAAATATAGTTTAACACTGACAGTAAGTACTTTCAATTCAACACCCTATACTGACTGGAGTAAGTAGATTACAAAGAAGGAATATAAACAAAACAAGTATGTATATATATATATATATATATAAAATACAACTCAAAGCCTGTTTATTTTTTTAAATAACTATGCATTTTGATGTCATGCCAAGAAGACACACAAAGCTCTAACTCTTTGTACATAAAAATTGGTCAAACCACAAAAACCATCTCTGTCCCATTACACAAGAACCTTCCCTGAAGAGAGTGAAGATTTCATGTGAATAAATCTATCTACCAAAGAACAACTCTTTTGCTTCACTCTTGAGGACTAGAAGTTGATTGTACTTGACCACAGAAGCTAAAACCATAAGGAGCTAGACTGTGGTTCTGTGGCCACAGCCACATTTTCAGGTTGTGTGTGTTTGCGTACGTGCAAATACACTGTGAGTGGAGCAGGATTTGTGGGAGCCAGTCTCCCTACGGTTTGGTGCCTCAGGTAAAACTGCTCTCTAGAAGGGTAAAGAGTACGAAGAGGTACATTTACCTACTGCAATTTTGCTGTGCCCCAGTAGCACTCACACTGAGTATTAGGAGAGTAATCGCTGATCCTGATCTTCCTGCTCTCAGTATCCCTTTGCTACCTACCACCCTCACCTAATAAAATTTCCCATTCTGGTCTTCCTATTTCTTTTCTTTGGAGGCTCCCCACTCTGCTTCTTTATTCCTGCATTTACACTTCACTTACCTAAACAAGTCCTTCACCTTTCATCACTTTTCCATCTCCTGTTTAATGGCATCATGTTTTCACCCATAAGCAAAAGCATGGCCTAAAATAGTTGCTTCAAGCAAAATACATTTCTAAGCTTATAAATATCTAATATAAATACAATCCTGGAGTAGACTTCTAGATGTAAACCTGCTACTATCACTGTTCTCCTTTATGCCTCTCCAAGTTTTTTGGTCTTTTTACTATATAGGCACTTTGGTTGCAGGGACACTATCTCCCCACAGGTCTGCACAGACCTGAGAAGGCTCTCACTCCTCAATTATACAATCGCTGTGTCTTGTCCAATGCCCTGACAAAGTACAACACTGAGACAATGCACAGGGAACTGGATTATTCTACTGTCTGCTCATCAGGCTGTTTCCCCCTAAAAGCACTGGTCTTTGTAGCCAAAAGAAAGATAAATATATATAGAGAGAGATACATACAAAGACCTGAAGCTGCATCTCATGTTTGAAAATGCAAGGAATGTTGTAAAATCAGAGATCATAAATTGGCTACAACTGAAATCCTCTACAGTCAGCATAATCAAGAGCAATCCCAGCAGCAGCTTTTGCTATTTTCCAATATCCAAAGTGTTCTACTAACCATATACAAAGAAAAGCCATTTGTTTCTCTTTTAAATAGAGATAGACTTATTAGGACAGACTGGCATACAATTTTAATCCTCCCAGTCTAATGGAATCTCCTCATAATGGAACTATTTGTTCATGATTTTGGTCTCTATTTATGCATTCTGAAAGATCATCAAAACTCACAGTAACTTGCATCTGAAATTCCCAGATTAAAGTTTTCAGTTTTAGTTTTCCTTTACAATATGGTTTAGTTTAAACAAGCAAAATGCACCCTCTGTTGGGCCAAGCATGTAATGACTTTTATCCAAGGTCATCTTTTTCACAGCATGGTTTATCAAATCCTGTGAAGGTTTGTTTTTATGATTAACTGTGAACTAATGTACAAGTCATACAAACGTTTGAACCAATATTAGATTGAAATGAAACCAAAGCAGCACAGAATATTCAGTGCTACTATATAGCCATTAGGAAGTTTATGACCTTTTTCAAACACTGCTTACATCTGTAGGATTTATAAATCTTTCCAGTGAGCATTGGAAATTCATTTATTGTAACTTAAACAAGCAAGTATCAGTACTTCATTTCAGCACCAAAGCACGATTAACACCCACTATCACTGCAATGCATTTTTTTTTTGAGCTGGACAAGGATTGCTAGCCTGCCTATTAAAAAAGCTACGCACAGAAGCTCCCAAGTGCATTTTGGATAAGGATACTACAGCAAACCTCCAATATAAAAGGGGGCTTATTTTACCTTATTTCTTCTTACTAGGATGTTTCTAGGTAAGGGTGGGATTCAGTGAGGTAAAACTGGCCAGTGTATCAGAGCAGAAAATGGCCAAGGGTAAGGTCTTAAACCTACATATTGCTGAAGACTATACCCATATGAAAAAATTTAAACTACTCAAATGAGCAAAGCAAATATGGGCTGGTATGGGAACACTGGAGTCTTAAACTCACCCCACAGTGAAGAAGAAAGTTTGTGTAATACGTGGACTTCAGAATAGAGACAATACACAGTTCTCAAAACCAGAAAAGGTAGACTATCGCATAAGGAAACAAGATACTGAAGAGAGGTGAAGAGGGAACTGAGGTGCAGGAACTGTGAGCTGGGATGCAAAGTTACTAATGTCTGCCAAGCCATAGCAAAGGAAAGCTTCTCTGGAGCACAAGAAGATTTAAAACAGATAAAAAGCATACAGGTAGAATTGACTGCTGTGAAATAAGACTCCTCCAAGGTCTGCTCTTAACCAATCCATTTCACAATGGTATTTAATAAAATTGCAGTGTGGTAAAATACTTTATAGTAGTCTTCCTACCTTGAATGTATTCAGCTGCTGATTAATAGTCTCTGTTTCCATTCCAACAGGACCTTGTGACTCTTCATGTTCTTCAGCTCTCCCAAGCAGACTGGAAAATTCTTTTAGCTTGGTGTAAAACTCCTCAACACGGCTAATAGTACCTTCCACTTGATCTTCCCTGGCTTTTGCTCTGTCTAGTAGCTTGTTGCACTGTTTATTTAAAGCTTCCAAGTCTCTTTTTATACCAACAAGATCAGGAGAAGCTTCAGCTTCTGTGGCTAGCATCATTTTACAGTTTTTATTAGCATTTTCATTATTCATGATAAGATCCTCCAGCTTTTTCAGGAAACGTTTTATGTCCTCTCTCTGTGATTGCAGTACCCTGAGATCTCTCCCCACAGGAGCCATGCTATCAAGTTCATCATCAAACTCTGCAAACTGAGAGAACATCTCTCGGATACTGTTTTGGAAATGGCCAATTCCCTGAAGTTTTGTCTCTAAGAATGAGCACCTATCTTCAACTTGCTGGTTCACTGCAGTGTATTCTCGCTCCAAAGATTCAGCTTGGAGCAAAAGGTCAGAAACACCCGCTGAATCAGAAGCTTCCACCACCAGGTCTTGGGCAAGTTTTTTTGCTATATCAACATGAGGCTTTAAAGCCTGCAAGGCTTTCTGCTGGGCCTGCATCATCGTCAGGTGTTTGTTACTGAATGACTGAGGTCCAAGTGAGTCGTGAGCTTCCAGATGCTCTTTGGCACTTTTAAGCTGTTTTTCAGTTTCCCTGGATGATTCCTGAAACTCTTTTAGCCTTTGTGCCATATTTTCCAAGCACTCTCTCTTCTTATGTAATTGTTCTGTGACAACATTCACTTTCTGATTCAGCACCTTAGTTTCTTCTTGAACAATTTCTTTATCTGTTTGACTTGCACCGAGCAAACTTTCAGCAGTATTATTTAATAGCTCCACCATTCCATGATGTTTATCCAGGTCCTTCTGCCAGGCCCTCACCTGAACAATAGAATTCTCTATTTCAACAGGGTTTATGCCAACTTTTAATTCACACAGGTTGCTTTGGCACTTCTCTATCCATGGCTGCAGATTTTCTACATGCTGCTTGTATTTGAGGGCTCTCTCCAGACAATCTGTTAATTTATCTTGCCTTTCTTTTACCTGCTTATTCATTTCATCCCAATTACTTCTGAGTGTGGCAATTTGGGATTGTAATGCTGCTTTGTCAGCTCCTTGAGTCTTCTGTAAGATACTTTCTCCTTCTGCAACAATTCTTTCATATGAACTAATCTGATCGGTCATGGTCTTCTTAAAATCTTTCTGTTCTTCAATTAGTGACTGCAAGACATCAAGTTTGGCTGAAACAGGATGAGCCTGGTTCAACTCTTCTTTCTTTTTGCCTAGCCAAGCCTGAAAGTCCTTAGACATTTGCTGGAACTGATGAGAAGTGGTATATGCCGACTGAAGCTGCTGAACATGGTTATCTACAAAAGAGAACACAGCACAGAGGTTCATTATCAGAACCTGCTAGTATTCTGTGAAGAAACAGTAGATTGATTCTATTATGGATGATCATTAATGTAAAGAAAGCTGGTTCTTAGTATGTGGTGTTTGACTGGAAGACAACCAAGTCAACCAAGGTCCTTGCAAGGGACAGACTTGTACTGTACCACAGCAGAGCAGTGAAGGCATTTCGACATGAATCAAATGAGGTGAGATTAGCCAATCTGTGTTGACATGAATCCCATTCAGGCAGATTTTGGGGGTAAAAAACACACAGTCATGTTTCATGGTATTATGAAGTGTAAGCACAGGGAATATTAAGTAATCTAGCCTAGTAATGTCTAACTCATAGCCGGCAGGCAGTATGTGTTCTTAAGGAGATCCTTTGAAGTTTCTCATGACCAGAGGAAATTAAAAAGCCAAAACTGAGACTGTTAGGGAGAAGAAAGTATGACATTGCTTGCAGTGTACTACTTGCTCAGTTCTGTTGGTCACAGGGTAAGGGAGTGCTGCAGACTACCAGCCCCTTTCTGTCACGGGCTGTTTTATAAAATTACCGCTGTGTTTCACCAAGCCATTAACTGGTGGTTGCCTAAAAATTACAATTTTGGATTACACTCTGCACCTATGCAGTTAGGTAGCTCAATGAACAGCATCCTCTTTCGGTACTCTAATTCAGTGAAGATGCACCTGAAGGAAGAGATGAGAAAAGCAGTTCTGTTACCATGCTTCAAATTCTCTCCCAAACTGTTCACTAGAGATGCCAAATATTGTTTTTACCTTTTCATAGCATGGGGACTGTCCTAAATTCTAATGTACAACTGCCTGGGGGTTGGACTGGGTAGAGAGCTAGCATTACGCTCAGCTCACTCAACATCTCTATAAAGACTAATGAGACTATGATGCTTTACTTTCACAGAATCACAGAATTGTCTAGGTTGGAAAAGACCTTGAAGATCATCCAGTTTTTCTTTAAATAAATACTAACCTGATTTTTGCTCAATATCCTTAAATGACTTTAAGATGCCATCTAACTGTCTCGTAAGTTCTGCTTTCAAATACTCTTCTCCAACCAGTGTTGACAGCTCTTCGCAAAGAGCTTGAGCTGCATTTATATTCTTCATTTCCTGTTCTATTTCCTCCTTCATTTCTCTAGCAACTTCCAGTTGTTGTTTCACAGCATCAGGTTGTGTACTCACAGCCAGGCTGCTGCTTAGTTTGCTATCCAAGGCACTTAGCTTATCAGACAGACTTCTGAGTAGACTTTGATACTCTGTGCTTTTCACAATGGCTTGGTCAATTCGGTCACATCTGTTCCTCAGTTGGCCAGTTAGACTGTCCCATTTTTGTGCCACAGCTGCCAGTTGCTCTTTTACAATTTCATGGGAGGGTGGATGTTCACCAGGTCTCTTCAGAATCCCTTCACCAGCCATAGTTAACTGCTCGTATTGCGGCTTTCTGGTGTCAAACTCATTGAGCAGAATCTATGAAGAAAGGAAATTTTAAAAAGTATTTACCTCATGAAAAAAGAAGCAAAGTGCTTCTAACAAAAATTGTGTAGAATTTGTTGTAGCTAAGCTCTCTTATTGAGTAATCAATCTCAGTTTAAAAATCAGTGAAATAATTGCGTCTTCTACACATAAACTGTGTTGTTTCCAAGCATTTACATCAAAGAACCAGAAAAAATGAGGTTAATTTACACATCATCTAATGGAAATTCAATCAGCAGATACAAGTAAAAAATGAATTTTGTTAATACTACAGTAATTAAGTAACTGTACCAAGTAAAACAATCGCTGTTTAGTTTCAAGCAGTGTCTTCTTTCCTAGACAGTTTCGATATTTGTCTTCAGATAGAACTTCAAAGAAGGTGTATTCTGACATAATATTGCAATGTATTATTATAGCACAGAGAATATTTGGATAATTCACAAAATGACTGAATGTGTACTGTAAGACCTTTAAAGTTTATATCACTGGTTCCCAGTATTTTGGGGTTTTTTGACAGTAAGTCACAGTGTTTGCAGAAGAAGGGACAAATATCTTGGTTTTACTTTACAAAGCATTCCAAATCCTTCCTTTTTAAATCAATTAAGTTTAACTTTTAAGGATTGTTGAGTGATACACAATAGTCTTTTATGCCAGCTGTCTAGATTTCTGAAGCACAAACCAATATTAAGTCATTTTCACATAGTATTAGAACGTAGTTCATGTTTTAAACATTTCATTTTAATCAATATTGATGTGCCAGCTTTAGTAATATTTTTGCAAAATAAAAATGTTATTTCTCATCACAGTTTAAAATAACTGGCAGCAATAGAAATGTTTGAAATTAAAATTTCTAGTTTCTGCAACCTCATCTGATTTAACTTTTGTTTCTTTTGTTTGCAGTTCACTTTATTTCTGTAAGTAAACTATTCCACTTTTTCACTACACTTTTTCTTCTGTCTTTCACACTCTTGGCCCCAGCTCTATTCACAGTACTGCACTTCATTTGCCTTCATATTTTTCTTAGCTACTGGCACAGTCAGGTGAATAAAATCTCAAAAAGCTAGTTCTACAGCACAGACTATATATAAGGACTGACCATAAAATGTTACATACACACTCAAACTAATGTTACTTCAAAGGAATGCCTGCATTCAACTACAGATAAACAACAGTATGGTCAAAACAAAAAAAATGTATCAGAGTATCAGTATCTCCTCAACAATTTTTTCCTTTAGCTATTCCAATCTCTCTTCACTCATGATAATTTTTTCTCATAATTATTGCAGTCAAGTACGACTTAAGCCAATATTTGCTGATAAACAAATGTAATGGCTCATACTGTGCTGTACTCCACCTAGATGCAAACCAGTACTTTGCTAATAGCAAAAAAGCAGAGGAAACTTAAATCAATAAAGCATGTTGGCACTACTCACCTGAACCTGTTGCTTTTGTGTATTCAGCATATTAGGATCAATTGACAGTGGTCCTAGTACACTGACCATTAGCTCCTTTTCTACAAGCCAGTGCTTTAGCTGAGCTTCTGCTGTCTGGAACTGGGTCAGGTAATTTGAAGACTCCTCCAGTTTTTGTTGTCTCTCAGACGTAACCTGATTGAGCTCTTTCCATTTGGAATCTAACAATGATAATGTTAACATATTGCATGCATGTTCTAGCAGATGTGTTGTCAGACAGCAGACTATATATGAAACATAAACAGAGCTCTCTAATAAGGCTTCCTGCTGATTAACTCCAGATGCCTTATTGCAGTGACTCGGCAAATACATCTTTTAACAGTCAGATCCATATACACTTGGATGAAGGTCTGCAGCTTAGCACAGCCACGTGCAGCATTTTCGGAGCAATGAATATACAACATGCAATAACACTGGATTAGAGTATTACTAAATGAAATACCACCAAATTTAGGCTTCGGCCTCAAATGATGTAAAAGGGCTGCACTCAGTTATAACTTCAGTGTCTGATTTAGATAAGACAAATCTTCCTGCTTATTCAGTAAAAAAAAATGGATACCTTTCCAAGGATGAGCAGAAGCCCTAATTTAGGCTTCTACTCTGAGCAGCCCTCTGAAGGAGCACACCTCTTTCAAATGTCTGTATTAGAAGCCTGTGGAAATTAACTGCTTCATTTAGACATCTAAACCAGGTACTCAATGACAGGCAATGAGAATACTTCTGCACAAAGGTGTTTCAAAAGTGCTTGTGAGCTTAGGTTCACACCTAGACCAAGCTATGGTGTCTTCCACTTGTAGCAAGTGGCTTCCAGAGCAGACATTGAGTCTTATGGTCTTGTAACTTCACCCTTCCCTCTGTGATACTGTCAGTGTTTGTCCAGTCAGACCTGATATTTTGCTAACTCTCCTAGTCTCTGAATTTCATCCCCGTTTTATGAGTTTCTTTTGCCACTTCACTGTCTTTAACCTCTGCTTGTTTTAATTCCCTTTCAACATCACTCAAGTTCTGTTGGAGACCCTACCTGCTACTTAAACTTTTCAGAGTTTCACTTACAAACAGGACAGATTGGAAAAACTGTCAGCTTTAAAATTACTGTTGGTGTAGCTATAGAAATGCCTATTAGTATGAAACAAGACTGACCTATGATTTATTCAAAATACGACAAATGTAAGAAGAATTTTTAAAAGATCTTGACAATTATGCACTCCAGTATCTCAAAATCTATTATCCAAACATGGTAATTTCCCTTTTTTGGGGGGCAAAATTGACAGATTAAGGTTTAGAAAATGGCAAAAAGCCACCTAAGCCACAGAATGACAAAAGCCACTGGTGCATGGGAAAAAAGCATGCAGAAGAGCATTACCAACAACTCAAACTGTTCTTCACATGAAATTAAAATTAACTTAATCTGTTGTATTTTGTAAGAAGAACAATATATGTATCTGGAGCAGTAACTGATCAGTTGGGTTTCAGCTGCACACTGTTTGAAAAAATAAAGCCCTCTCAAACAGAGAGTCAAGCTATAGCCTCCCCCAGTTGCACTGATATAAATTTAAAGCCCATGGATATCAGTGGAAATTACTCCAGATCTACACTACTGTCCAGGGAGTTATTTCCATGAATTTAAGGGGTAGGATTGAACAAGATACTAAAAATACTACCGATTGCTAATACATTAAAAAACTCATAATAAAACAACTTCTAAATCAGTCTGAGCTATAATACAGCTTTACTGAAGTACCTATTTTATCCAACATTTGTCGCCACTTGGGTGCCTCAGGAGAGTCAGGGTTCTTCTCCAACAGTTCTGTCACTTTGTCCTTTAGTTCCTGCACTTTATTCGCACTTTGCTTTAATTCAGTTTCAAAAAGCTGCAAATTCAAGTGATCAAATAAATAAGAGACTAAAGAGGAACAGTAAAGTGTAAAGTTTGAAGTCCATAATACTGAGATGCCAAGCATGAAGACAAACAATAAATATCTAACACTTACATACTACTTTTCTGCTATGAATCTCAAAACACTTTATAATGGCGTATGTTGCTGGTCAATTTTTTTGGGAGAGAACCTGAGAGATTTAAACTATATTAATAACAACAATTATTGTTTGATGTGAACAAGTGACAGGACTAGAAGAATTCAGATTAATAAGTTCCACTAGGTCCCATCATATTCACATAGACTTGGAATCTGTTCTTCTGCAGAAGGCAAACTGATTAACACACAGTACAATTCACAGCAGAAATAACCCAGCTAGCATCGACAGTGAGGAGTGTCGTGTGGCCTCATTTACCTCAACGGAAGTCCTGCTATCACAGACAGACTGCTTCTTGTAGATCATCTAGAACTACAGTTTACAGAGCACCACAGCTTAAAGTGTAGACCTACCAGGAGACTGAGATGCCCCAGCAATTCCTAATTCATACTGTTCTTACAGACAGAAGTGAACAGTCCTTATATGCCTGGCAAAGGGCTCTTATATGAATATTCTTAAGCAACAAAGCTTGCCCTGTGGAGCTGCATTTTAATTATCCAAGACCCACTAAAATAAACACGGAACAAACTGCTTGATTTAGAACTTCTAGTGAAAGGTCCAACTTCATCAGAAGGTTGACTCTTGCCTGAGCACTCACTTGGTTTTCCAGCTATCTGTAAATACTCTTCTATTACTACACCAGGGGTAAGATGGTCATGTTAGCTTTGCACATTGTCTGTTAAAAAATAAGGAGCTAGTTTTCTTCCACATTTAATCTGAGTTTTAGGACTGAACATTATCCAAGTCTAGGAAAGTTGGTAACTGTTCAGGTTAATTTTTAAAGGTGATCTGCCAAATATAAAAGAAGAACCTCAGTTGAATCAAACTCTGTCCTTGTTTTTCCACAATCACAGGCAAGGAAATAATTTTCCCTATCCATTACAT
Organism: Strix uralensis; assembly: GCF_047716275.1. NCBI lineage: Eukaryota > Metazoa > Chordata > Aves > Strigiformes > Strigidae > Strix > Strix uralensis. Next base: position 28,154,314 of record NC_133974.1, read on the forward strand.
TTCCCTTTATAGATGAACCTTTACATGTATAAATATTGTCCTTCATTGGTAGAGAAGCATACATCTCCAATGCTGAAACAGGACAGAAGCTTACTGCTGATTCAGTGGTTTTCTCATATCAATTAAAAAGGGGGGAGGAGACTGCTGTGCAACTATATAACTTAACAAGCATGACATGGCTGCTGAAGAGAAACACTGCCTTGGAATAGACATAAGCCGCAGCTGCAGAGACCAGGAGGTCTGTGGAGTGTCAGTGAACCAGCAGCTGCAGAAACAGCTTTTGGATAGATACAGCCCTTCAGACCTAACAAGCAATCCAGTATGTATCTCTAAACCACTAAGGAGATCAAAAAAGTTTATTGCATAATCAATATAGCCTCACCTCTTTAAACTGGCCACCAATTATTATTTTCTGAGCTTCACAACTCCGCTCTGACACAGTGCTCCTTTCACTCCACTGACATAGTTTGACAGATTGGCTCTAAGCCTGACTGGCATGCTGACTAGGATAATTTAAATACTCTCTGCAACATTTATCTAGGCTGAGATATCAGTTGTTCTAATAGAATTTGCCCAATAACTGCAAGAAAGAGTATTTTTTTCACGGCACAAAGTACCTTATGTTGCTCCACTTGGGCTTTAACTGCTTCACTATCAGTTGGAGCAGCTTCCCATTCTGATGCAGTTTTGTCCATTTTTTGCAACCACTGCATCATTGAGGTGGATTCTTCCTGAATATTCTGCATTTTTGAAAGTATGCTTTCCAGTTCTGAAATCTTTTCCTTCAGTAAAACTCCCAAATCTTCATAACTGTGATTTACATCAGACATGGCTTGTTGAACAGTTGTCAGTTCTGTAAAAGGAGATATGCATAGACTACATTAGAGGTTACAAGCCCTTCAAACAATACTCAGACTTCAAGAACTCCTAAACAGTACTCTGAGTTACAATAGCTAATAGTCCCCCAAATAAGAAGTCACTGAACATGTTAGGGTTCACTCTAAATGTGGTAACACTACATCTGAATGACCTAATGTAAGTTCCTATTTGCAAGAGCTTCTCATTTCACAGAAATCATTACTTTAATAAACACAGTAACACAAATACCTTTCAATACTTCTACCTATTGTTACTGTAGTATTTTAAACAACGATTCCATGACAGTAAGTTGAACATACTGGACTACAGTTCAGTTAGCTACATGACAGCCTAACATTACTGTAGTAATATTTTGCTCACATTCATCTACCATTATAAATGTGTTTTATCACCAACAGAGCACAGCAGGCAGCCTGTCTACTAAGTGGACTATCGTTTAGGAGAATGGACACTGCAGACTCAGGATGTGGTATGTGGCTATCCATAAGCACATATAACGTGCCTATGTAAGTTCCTTTGTTTCTGTAAAGGGATTCGTCACATACAGTGATACAAATATATGTAAAATGGGTGTCATCGTATGTATGTGTTTGTGTATATGCGTGTTGTGAACACTGGTGGGTGTTAAAAATTTTCAAACCATATACACAATTATTAAAATTTTCTCAAAAGCCATGTGTTATATTAATACAGCTATCCCTGTATTAGTTTATAGAAGTACAGATTGATTCAGAAAACACAGCCAGATTTGTTCTGTCTTCAAAGAAAACACTGAAGGTAGGTATTTTTACAATTAATCTTAGTATCATATCCTAGTCAATACAGTTGCCTTACGTGATGGTGGTGTGAAATTTCAGTCTAGCAGTGACTGCTACAAGCAGATTTATGTACAAGATTTAAAAAATACATATTTAACAGTAATTGGCAAGTACATTTCTTAATCACATCCTGAAATTTTTACTGGCCTTTATTTTTCAGGAAATCCTGAGTTCCTGGAGCTCCTCCTTCACCATTTAACATTGTGCCACCTGTGGATCAAGACAAAGTCCCATGCTTATCTGGGCTTTTTCCCACCAAAAACCCAGCACTGCATTTCATCTTCAAAACAGCATGATGCATAGCTCTCATTATAACACTAAAGAAATAGCTGAATGCTAACCTTGTAATAGCAAGTATTTTATTTAAATATTTTTAAGGTTGGTTTATGTTTTAAGCTTTTGCAGCCAGCTAGTACCATAAGTGGTACCACATATGCATAGCATATGCATAGTGGGTGGGTGCACACATGGATGCATATATAAGTATGCACATATGCATGATGCATAAGCAGTCCTACCACTCACAATACTATGCTAAATAAATGACTATAGTGGACAAAGGTCTATGCCCTAGCTATGAGGCCTACTACACCCATATGGCTAACATCACTTCCTTCCTCTCCCCAAAAGGAACCTGTTCCCTACTGCCTACTGAGAACATGGTTTTACGCAGCCATGTCTGGGTATGGCCTGGGAGAGGGCTAGCTGGCAAATGCTGAGGCTCTGAGGAGAGCACTAAACATTAAACAGCAAAGAAGCCCAGAGTGGTCATTGCAGACAGCACTACTGAAGGCACTGCTTACTCAGGCCACTTCACCCACCAGGGAAGTTGTTGAGTCACCATCCCTGAAAGCATTTAAAAGACATGTAGACGTGGCGCTTACGGACATGTTTTAGTGGTGGACTTGGCAGTGTTAGGTTAACAGTTCGACTCACTCTTAAGGGTCTCTTCCAACCCAAATGATTCTATAAGTTAGCAGCACTGTAGCTCAAGAGCACAAAACGCTCCTGATTGTGGCAGGTGCATCCGCCCAATGAAAACTGAGCTTCTTGGCTGCTGAAGTGTAGCAGCTCCTGATTGCCTGTTCTCAGGGCTTTGCGGTAGTTGGGCCTTTGGCCAATGCGAGCCGCTATTGACTACAGGTCAGATTCGGCCTGGGTATCAATGGAGTCCCCTGGGGGAGCCATTTGGAGCTCATCTCCAGCACGCTGCGGTTGAGGACTCTCCCCTTGGGTCAGGATGCTGCCCAAGGAAACTCCTCGAGGTGCCTTGGGTTGGGATGCTGCCCTGAGCAGGTCCTCGAGGTTGAGAGCCCTCACTTATCAGGTGAGTGATAGAGCGTTTTGGGTTGCTGTTAAACCCCAGGTAGTGGGGCTTTGTAAAGCATTTTCGGTTGCCGTTAAACTCTAGGGAATGGGGCTTTGTTCTGCGTTTTGGGTTGCTGTTAAACCCTATAGAGTTCTTTGTTATGTGTTTTGGGTTGCCGTTAAAACCTAAAAAGTTGTTCTGTTCTCCTCTTGCAGACATTTGAACCTGTAATTTACGGAGAGCTAGTTAACTGTGTTAATAATTAATTTTTTATGTTGAGAGCATCCGTAACACTGATACCAACCAGATGAATCCCTACCTATCTTGTCATGAGCAAGACTTGAGCATCTGCTCCATGACAGGGTTTGCAATGTGGAGTTCTTGCTGTTACACCTGAAGTCCTTACTGTCAGCTACTCACCCAGGCAGCCCTACTAATTAACCATAATTTCAAAGCTTCTGGAACCAGGGCTACACGGGCTTTGTAAAATGCTGTCAGACCACAGAGCTGGGGCACGTGGTCAAGCAACAGAGAACGGCAAGGAAAATCACCTCCCACTCTCCTGTGCATATGTATTCCCAGATGAGCTATTAACAGAGAAAGATTAATGGTTGCCTTGGAAAAAGCTATGCATCCACCCCACAGTACCAGCTGGACAGTGAGAACCACATTAGTGGCAGCTGGAGGATGGCAAGAGAAAACAAACTAGATCAGAGAAGTCACAGGCCCCAGCCAGAGCCTTGTAAATCTTCATACTCTATTAGCTGGACTCCAGTATTTATAACTGTGATTAAGTGATACACAGTACAGCTCTTGTCTAGGAGGGTGAATGTTCTAGTCTGGAGGATTACAGCTGCTCTTATATGCTAGTTATTTAATTCTTTTTCTATCTGGATGCATAGGAGTAGAGAAAGGGGCAGAGGAAGGAGCCCAAATATCCCATATAAGGTTCCAAAATGTTCTTTGAAACATTTTCATCTAAAATTCAAACAAGAATGAAACCAGAGGCAGCTACTACAAAGAGACATGAGAAAGAAAGCGTTCTACTCTTGCCAAAAAGGTATCCTCTGGCAGTCCCCATCCTCCTAGTCCTTTGCATATGACCAACAGAAGACAAAACACTTGAATTTATTTCCAGACCTAGTCAGTTCAAGAACTGACTGAAAATGTGCTTATGGCCATTAAAACACTCTAGGTAACACATGCCTTGAACTATGGCTTGAATGATACTTAGCAGAATTACTGGTTTCTGTAAAACAAATTAACATTTAAACACTAGAGTACAGAAAATCATGGAAATAGATTTGCTGTCTTTAAAATCAGATTACTAGTAAAAAGGATTTAGCTGAAGCTCCAGACTGGAAACACATTTTGGCCCTGGAAAGTCATGCTGGGATATAGAGTTGAATTCCTTCCATATTGTTTCAACTAAAATACTGAGTAGCATTACTTATGCTATCCTATTGGGATGAGTAGGTTCACCTAGGCTCACTTTGTAGATAAACCATGTCCTCATCACCCTTCTAACAAAAACTCCATGACTCTGCGAACCTTTATGTGTTTGCTTGGCATCACACAGAACAGCCTTGTGGCCATTAAAGAGGTACCTCTGTGGCAGCACAGGTGTGCAGGTACATCAGTGTTTGCAAAAGCAGAGTTTGTATCTGTCCTACTTGCAGACTTGGTGGATATGTGAGACACTGAACACCAATCAGAATAAGTCAGTTTCTCATTATCAGGAGCTTTCTGGGGTGAGGTGAAGACAACTGTGATACTGTTCATTTAGTTCATTATCTGGGAATTATGTACTGAAGTAACAGCTTTAGGACCTGTTAACCATTTACATCAAAGCACTTTTACGCTATTTTGTCAGTGTAAAGCAATCAGAATGTGTAACTGAATTACTACAACAGTTAGACAGTTTAAATGAGAGTCCAGCAAACAATGGTCAGAACAGACATGGCTAACTGACTTCTCACAAGCCGTAGTATTCAGAAAGTTAATCCAAGGGTGAAATATTTTAATTTTTGTTTTAAAGGTTTTAAAAATTCCTGAAATGATAGGCTTACCTGATTATACAAATGCATACCTGATTTTGCAACTGCTCTCAGTTTGGCAGGAGAAGTCACAGCAGTAATTAGATTACACAACAATGTTCCTCTGCTATTCATTTCCTGCAGCTCAGGTGCTTTTAATGTCCATTCATCTTTTAAATTCTGGTTAAGAAAGACAGTCATTTATTCATTACAAAACTGATTTCAGACTTAGAAGATTTAGTATAGAGAAAGGAACAACCTTGCTACTTGGGAATCCCCTGCAGTATATCCAAACATGCAAAGGAAATGGAAATGCAGACTGCAAGCTCCCTAGTCCCAATTACTGTGACTGCTTACACCTTAAGTCTGTACTTCTGTGTTACTAATAGATGCCCTATTTCCTTCAGCCATATTTCACTTCTCCTCTACAATGTCTTACCAATGTATCTTCCAAAGGTTTCTTTAACTCCTCTGTATTCAGAGAGGGTTGCGCTGCTGGAATTCGTTCTGTTGTCTCTTTTATCCATTTCTTTAATGATTCTACAAGGAGCTCAAAAGTATCCATTTGTTTCTGACAAGATGATACATCCTGTTCTCTAGACAATTAAAGAGAATTAAAGGAATATCAGTATTCCTTCTGGTAATTAAACCAACAGATATTATCGATCTGATACTGCTATTCCTAAATTCAGAGTCACAAAAGCTAATTTTATGGATATGAGCAGAATGTGGAAAATCTTGCTGTACAGGTAACTTACATGGAAGCTCTTATAATTTCTCCAGCTTTCCTTTGCAGCCTGATTCCAAACAGTACTCTAAAGCAATTTGCACAAGCAGTAATTTATGTTCTATCAGAGAAGGGGAAAAGTAGGGTTTTCTTAGAACTGACAGGAGTCCTGTGAATGTCGCAAAATTTGAAAAGTTACTTGTCTTTACAGCCCACATTAGAGCTCTTGAACCAGACAGACAAACTGCAGAGGCATTTCCAAATAGAATCTCTTTTTTTAATTAAAAAAACCTCTTTACTCTGTGGTTAACTGCAATCTCTTGAGATTGCATGCAAGAGCATAGCAGTCATCACAACATTCACATGACTAGTCAAAGCAGAAACACTTATAATTATTCAACTTACTTTTCCTTTACAGTCTCCTCTACCTCTCTGAATTTCTTTGACAAAGCATTAACTTTTTCTAACACCAGTGCTTTATCTCCAGGAAGAGCATGGAATGAAAGTTCTTCAAGAAGCTGCTGCAAAACTTCCAGATCCTTCTTATGTTGTGCCAATTCTACACTAGCTTCCTGCAAAATAGTATTACATTCTTCATGTTAGATTTTACAAACACGTGTTCAAAATTAAATTCTTGATTTTAGCTAACCAACCAAATTTGGGAAACAAGCATGCCTTATTTATTGTTCAATCACTTAGGTGAGTTAGACCAGAAATGCACAATATATACAAATGGCATGGTACAGTACCTGCATATATTGAGACACTTCACTAACATCCTTTCTGGGTGCCTCTGTCTCACTGAGTGCCTGGTTCTTCTCATCTAGAAATGACTGAAGTTTTTCTGACAGATCTTCAAATAACTCCACTTTAGTCTTCAACTCCTCCATTTTCATAAGCTTCTCTTTATGCTTGTTACTTGCTTCAGAAAACCGTCCTGCAAGTTCACTCATTTTAGCCTGCAGTGTGGATGCAGTGGATGGATCTGCTGTTTCCGTGAACTTCTTCACTTTTTCATTCATAGTGTTTATACTACTTTGGCGACCCGCGATGTCTTGTTCTAGCATCTGAAACAAGCAAGAATTACTTTGTATTGCTTACAACTAAATTTTAAAAAGTGAAACTGGTCCACCACACGAAGCAACAAATCAGTACAGCCAGACCATCAGTGTAGATCCATCTATTTCAGCTATAAAAATCCTTACATGGTTTCACTTCACACAACAGTCCTCTTTAAGTATTTTGAATCAATTAAAGATGCCAAATTAAGATTTTCTTTCTTGCAATCTCAATTATCAAACAAATGCTTCTTTCAGGGAATGCTACACTTACAATGCTTTTACTAATAATATCCTGAATAGCAGCAGAATTCAAAGGCACTTGATCCTGTTCTTCAAGGCTCTTTTCAACTCCTTCCATCCAATCCATCATTTCATCCAAACCATCCTGCACGCTTAAGGATCGCGTCAGAGTTATTTGGAGCTTCTCATTCCTTTCATTCACAGACTTGGATAAATTGTCATACCTCTCCACAATATCATCTGATAAAGAGAAAATATATTTCAATTTTTATCTTTAGACAAACTAAGCTTTTAACTCATTTTACCAGTTCTTACCAGGTAAGTGTGAGTCAAAAATTGCCTACATCAGAATGAAGCAAAACCATCATCTTTCTTCAGTAAAAAATACCCAAGGAAAGATCAAAATCTTCAAACAGAGCCAAGAAGGCCACAGGACAAGGGAAATGAGGGAGAAGCTTACAGCTGTACTCCACAGCTTTTAGAAGCTGGTTCCCATGCAGCTCTAGCTTACGACAGCTGTTGACTGTTCCCAGGAAATAAAATAGCAGAGTATTAAGACAGCTCTTTTACAATTATGTCTCATGTTATTTTTAGAGCTGAAAGGTTCTTCCAGATGGTTCTTCATTAGACTTCCACCACTTCTGGGATAAGCCTCTGAAAGTTACAAGTTCCATGTACCTCTCATGGAGTTTCATGACCGACTCCAAAGAGGCAAGCCCACAGCTGTTTTCTTTGGTTGCTCTGCAAGTTACTTAAGGGATTCCAGTAAGAGATAGTTGTGTGATATACACAGAGAGCCTTCGAACTTCAGACAGTGGTGAATGTCATGCTGTGCTACTTTTCACAACTGGTAGGGAAGATTATTGAGTGTAGGTGGTAAGGCTTTCATAGTGGCAAGGTTTTTGGCCTCTGTGAGAAGAGGCCAGGGGCTGCCCCATGGAAGACACAGACGGTTCCAGCCAGCTCCAACTGATCCACCACAGGGCGCAGCTGACTTCCTCAGCCAAATTAGTGGTGCCTCTAGGAAAATGTATTTAAGAAAGGGGAAAATGCTGCTTGGAACTGAGAAGTGAGGGAAAAGAAAGTGTGAAAAACAGCCATGCAGACATCAAGGTCAGACATGAAAGAGGAGGAAGAGTGCTCCAGGTGCTGGAGCAGAGATTCCCCTGAAGCCTGTGGAGGACCATGCTGGAGCAGATAACCACACTGCAGCACATGGAGGACCCCATGCTGAAGGAGGTGGAGATCTCCTGAAGGAACTGCAGTCTGTAGAGAGCACACACTGGAGCAAGCCTGTCCTGAAATATTTCAGCCTGTGGAGAGGACCCACGCTGGAGCAGAGGAAAAGTGTGAGAAAGAAGCAGTGGCAGAGAGGAGCTGTTATGGACTGATGACAACCACCCACTCCCCATTTAACCTGCACTGTTTGGCAGGGAGGAGGTGCAAGTAGTTGGGAGAAGGAAGGAGTGATGGTGAGCCTGGAAAAAAGAGTGGGGTGGAAGGTGTTGCTTTAATTTGTCTTTGGTTCTCACTATTGAAATCTATTTCATCTGGCAATAAATTAAATTTAGTTTTCCCCAAGTCAAGTCTGTTTTGCGCATGACAGTAATTGGTAAGTATCACCCTATCTTTATCTCAACCCATCTTATTTTCTATCCCCATCCTGCTGGGCAAGGGGAGTGAGAGAGCAGCTGGGTGGGCATTTGGCAGTCAGCCAAGATCAACCCCATCACATACAGTTTCTTGAAGTTAGAAGGAAATAATTCCTTGGCTAAGCAAACTTCAAATAATTGCTTGGAAGCAGATAGTTTGGAGTCATGTTTCTTGAACCCAAACATGCTCCTTCCCACTGAAGAATTTATGATCCTCAGCAAATCACCACCTCTGTTTGGCATGCCCATCTGTAACATGGGAATTAAATATAATCCCTATCTCTGAAAAAAAAAAGTTAAAAATAAAATGACAGCTTTTAAGTGAAAAGCATATGGATTAACGTAGGAGACAGACCAACAATGAAGTTACTGTGTTGTAATAGCTTATGAATCAACAAAACAGTGTGACAACAGACTTGAACAGTGACACAAGGATGTGGAAACTGTATTTTGTCTCTTCCAGTACCTGCCTGCAGACACAAGTGATAAAAAGAGGTATTAAGAAAAGTAAACATTTTACCCAGTGTCTTCTGAATTTCATCTTTGTCTGGTGTCAGTTCTCCCCTTGTATCCAATAACACTTCAGCAGCTTTTTTCAGTTTTTCTACAGCAATTTGGTGGTTAGACACTTGTCCCTGAAGAACCTATAAAATTCAAAAAATATCAGTTATGCTTTTCAACACAGCTAATAGTTACACATGCAAGGCTTGAGATATGCCATACAACCTAAACATAGAGCTGGGAATAAACTAACTCAATTTGAGTTAAGGAATCCTTAAGAAAAATCTTCACCAGTGGCTATGACTGCTGTTGACCTTCTGGCCCTTGTTTTATTTTATTCACCATCTTTTTTATGTTCTGTTTTACAGAACATCTCTGACTCAACTGATTTCTTGCATGTAACTTCAAAATGTGTATTTTGATTGTTTTTAAAGACCACTTGTACAGACTCAAATACTATTCAAAAGAAAAATAAACATATTTTTCAACTCAGCATCAGAGAACAGTTCCGGAGAAAAAACATACAGTCATCATCAGTAGTTACACATTCACCATTAGTTGTATTGACAAAGGATCAGGGTGATATTGTAGCATAAGCAGGAATAGTCTGAAACAAGACCATCACCTTCACAGTTTAGGAAAATCCTGGACCCAGTGTCACTGAATTTTGCCTAGGGTTGTCATCTAACCAAGGAACACAGGTTTAGAGACTAGCCCAGCTGTGACTTGGTCCAGAGTCAACAGAAAAAGACAGGAAGGCTGAATCAACTTTTGAAAGTGGCTTTCTCCCTCCAGTGTATACAAGTACTATAGGCTGAATATTCTTCATATTATTTCAGGCCTCTGTGCTAGTGTATATGATGTATCTTCGTTTTGATTCATTTGAACTTTACACAAATCCAAAATGAAGGGACTTCTAATTTTTTTTTTTGATATACACTAACTCAATGAATGTATGACTCAAATGGTAATCCTATCTGCCCTGCCAGGACAAAGAAGTCATGTCAGTGCATTCAGCACTGGTATCCAGAGCATGACAGTATGCCAGAACATAGTATGTCTTGCTGACCCACTTGACGCAGCAAAACTCAGATAGACCTGAAGAGGAATTTTCCTTACACTAGAGAAATATATTGTACTTGTGGGGAAAAAAAAAAAAGAAAAAAAGGCATGCCAGAAAACCTTGTATGCTGACAGAAAGCAAACAAGCTGATGCCAGAGGCACTGAAGAATATTCTGAAGAACAGTTAATCCCCATAAAAAGATTAGACCCCACCATGCTGCCAAGGTCTGTGTCTAGCTGGATTATCAACTGCATGTGTTGGCTACAAGGGACGGCTTTAACTTGCAACACCTGACTTCTTCAAAAATACTCTTTGTTTTGCTTTCATTAATTGGCTTTCTTTCTTCAGCCTCCTGTTCTTTTCTTTTCCTTTGACTCTTTTGACACGTTGTACCCTCTCCATTCTTCCCAGCTTATATTCATTGAGAGCTCTTTTGTGTGGCAAGTAATCCATGTAGGCATTTCATAAGAGAGCCCCAGTACTCATTCCTTTTGTTCTACTTGCATGAAAATTGGCATTATACAGGATATAATTCATTTTGGCATAAGGAACAAAAAGTTTAAATGAAGCTTCAAATTGTAATTGCTGTTACTCCTATTTTTCTAGCACTTGGAAGCACAAATGTACCTAAATTGTTCCACTGTCAGGAGTTCAAAATTTACACTTTTAGTTTGTTGTCTTACAACATTGCTGTGATTTGTCTTCTCTGACGTGTCACACACCAAAATGTTGGGCAATTCCAGTGGCAGATTTGAAAGATACCATGTGGTAAAAGTAACTACTGCTCAGGCTTATGTAAGGAAAATGGTTAAGCACGTACTTTCCAACAGCCATTGACTATCATTTGTCAATAGTAAACATACCATATCTGCACTGATACTCCACATAGCACAGACAAAACAGTGAGGAAATGGCCAACCAATAGCCTTGCTCACTGAAAAATAAATAACCTTGCATTTTAATTATACTATAGATGATTGAATGTGTTTATGAAAATGTAAGAGTCAGTTCAAAGATGACAGACTGTATGAAACTTTATATAACTCACCTTACAATTGGGTTCCCAAAGCCTTCTGTAAACCTACATCTTAAGCAACTAATGGGACTTTTACCTTCACAAGCTCCATCACTAACCTCTCTTGTCTCTACAAGGATTTACATAAAGTTACAAGTTACTCCCTCAGTAGGAAAAAGGGAAAGGGAAAGGGAAAGGGAAAGGGAAAAGGAAAAGGAAAAGGAAAAGGAAAAGGAAAAGGAAAAGGAAAGGGAAGGGGAAGGGGAAGGGGAAGGGGAAGGGGAAGGGGAAGGGGAAGGGGAAGGGGAAGGGGAAGGGGAAGGGGAAGGGGAAGGGGAAGGGGAAGGGGAAGGGGAAGGGGAAGGGGAAGAAAAAGAAAAAGGAAAAGGAAAAGGAAAAGGAAAAGGAAAAGGAAAAGGAAAAGGAAAAGGAAAAGGAAAAGGAAAAGGAAAAGGAAAAGGAAAAGGAAAAGAAAAAGAAAAAGGAAAAGAAAAAGAAAAAGAAAAAGAAAAAGAAAAAGAAAAAGAAAAAGAAAAAGAGAAAGAGAAAGAGAAAGAGAAAGAGAAAGAGAAAGAGAAAGAGAAAGAGAAAGAGAAAGAGAAAGAGAAAGAGAAAAAGAAAAAGAAAAAGAAAAAGAAAAAACTGAAAAAGAAAAAACTGGTTTTCTGTGCAGAGCAATTTATGTTATATTCACTCTCTGCAGGGCATATAGTACTGGATACAACTAAAACAGGCAAACAGACTAGTCACATCACACTGCTTATCC